>NC_140030.1:16266305-17710412 GCF_963513975.1 Fringilla coelebs | reverse complement strand
TTACATCCATGCTCTTCTTTGTCTCCCTCACTTCAGCAGATCTCATTGGAATAGAAAAAGGACTGCATAGGACACCCACAGAATATGACACCTGTCCACATGGAAAGTTCTGGCATTTTGGCTCTTGCCCTTAAGCACTTGGAACTGAAAGCCTCTGGTGAACGTGTGCCAGCAGTCTCTGACTTGGCCTGTGGGCAGACACCAACCAGATCGTGCAGCCATGGTCTCCAAACAAGGTGTCCTGAGCACTGGAAGCAGGAGACACTTTAAGGCGGGGTCCTGTGGCAACAAGGATGTGTGTGTACTGCCTGGTAAGGTATGAAAAGGCAGACTGGGATTTCTCTCTGTAAATATACCTGTGTGCTGCTCCCAAAATCTCAGGTGCTTGACCACTATAATCTTCTGCTCCTTCCACAGATGATTTTTCACTATTCTTCTGCTTGAATTCTTGATGCTGTTTGGTGTTGATCTTCTTGTTAAGACTGATTACATTAGACTTGATTTAAAAAAACATAGAAATAAAATCATACGTCACTGTGCCATACTGAGCAATTTCAATTATAGCAACAACAACAAAAGACAACAGACATCTCACAGTCATTCAAAAACCTTTCTTTTTTTCCTATTAAGAAGACATTAAAAATCTTAATTCCCCACATTCTCAGTTTGGCTTCCAATAAAAGGTACAGTTGATTGAAATGCTAATGATGGAAAAAGGAGATGAACAAGGAAAGGATTTTATGAATCTACAAAGATGGCTTTGCAAAGACACAGAAAAAGCTAATTATTAGAATGTCTGTCATCAGACATTATCATGTCTGTCATCTGGTACTACAAGAAATGCTGTGTGATGACCTCCTGGTGTATGCTAGAAATTGTTCACTTGCCTCTACAGGAACTCATCTAAATTTCATAAAGATGAGTAAATGGTGATGGGAATTTTTATTTTCAATTTACTCTTTTTGTCTTGAATTCTAAGAAAAAATAAAAAATTGGTGTAAACATTTATTTATTTATTTGAAATCATCACTCTTTTTAGTCAATGGAGACTGTTATGGTTAAATGTAAACAGCCTGACCTTCTTATAATTTGAATTTTATACCTGCCTTTTTGGTAGTAACAGGAATTCAGCAGGGTTTTTCTTCATGGTTATATTTACAGCAGTGGGGACCTGATAATGTTACATCTAATTGTCCTAATGACAACCTAACCCAGCATCAAACCCTGTCATTTCCTCTTAACTCACCTCCTCCTTCTCTGGATACCTGTACATGTGTAAAACAATGCTCATCTTTACTGGCAATGCAGCCATACAAAGAGCCATCCTTTTCTGAGATTTTAGTGGGAAATCCAGGATCCAGAGGCCTTAACTCTGTGTGGGAGGATAGTGTTCTAGAGACTAGCAGTATAACCTCAGAGGCAACTTATTTCCTGTATTACAGCAAAAAATTAACATAAAGCTTAATCTTTTAAAGATATGTTTCTGTATGGCTCATGAGGTTTTCATTTAGACAGCAAACATCCATAAGAAGAAGGAAATCTTCATTCAAAGAGAAATCAGTCAAGAAACTCTCGGCTTCAAAAACGTCGGATCAAAATGCTGCCGTGCTTGTATACAAACATTTGAAAATGCAATTTGTGCACTCCAGTTTGCATGAAGTAACTTGATTAATCTATTATAGACCCACAGAATCATCAAGATTGGAAGTGACATTCCAGATTATCCAATCCAACCATCAACAAACACCTAAAGCATATACCCAAGTCCCATATCCTGACACTTCTTAAACACTTCCAGAGATGGTGAATTCAACACATCACTGGGCAACTTATTCCCATTCCTAACCCCTTTCTCAATTTTTTTCAATATCTAATCTAAACCTCCCCTGTGGAACTTAAGGTAATTTCTCTCCTGCTTTCAGTTCATACATGACAGAAGAGACCAACACCCACCTCACTACAACCTTCTTTCAGGCAGTTGTAGAGAGCAGTGAGGTCCACCCTGAACCTCCTTTTCTTCAGACTAAACCTCAGTTCCCTTACAGGACTTGAGCTCCAGACTCTTCAACAGCCTTATTTCCCCTCTTTGGATGCTCTTTGGAAGTCATTTTGGAAGTGAAGGGCTCAGAAGTGAGCACAGACTCCAGGTTGGCCTCACCGTTGCCAAGTCCAGGGGACAGTCACTGCCCCGGCCCTGCTGGTCACACTATTGCTGGTACAGACCAGGTGCCATTGGCCCTCCTGGGCACCTGGGCACACTCTGGCTCAGGTTCAGACCCCAAAGTCACTTTCTGCTGAGCCATTTTCCAGCTGCTCTGCCCAGCCTGTGGCACTGCCTGGAGTTGTTGTGATCCAAGTGCAGGACCCAGCCCTTGGCCTAGTTGAACCTCGTACCTTCAGCCCATTGATCCAGCCTGTCCAGATTCCTGTGCAGAGCCTTCCTCCCCTCCAGCAGATCAGGACTCTCAGCTTGGTGTTGTCAGCAAACTGATTGAGGGTGCCTTTGATCCCCTTCTCCAGAACTTTAATAAAGATATTAAACAGGACTGGCCAACACTGAGACCTGGGGATCCCCACTAGTGAGCAGCCCCCAGCTGGCTGGGGCACCACTCACCAGCCCTCCCTGGGCCTGGCCAGCCAGCCAGTTTTAATCCAGCAAAGGGAGCACCTGTGCAAGCCATGGGCTGCCAGCTTCTCCAGGAGAATGCTGTGGGAGATGGTGTCAAACGCTTTATTGAAATATAGACAGACAACAGCCACAGCCTTTCCCTCACCAACAAAGTATGTCACTTGGTCATAGAAGGAGATCATGTTGGTGAAGCAGGACCTGCCTTTTGTAAACATGTGTTGGCTCGGCCTGATCCCTGCATGTGCTGCATGGTGGTGCTCAGAAAGATCTGCTCCATGGCCTTCCTGGTACTGAGATCAGGCTGATGGGCTGGTAATCCCACAGATCTTCCTTCTAACCCTTCTTGTAGATGAGCATTATCTTTGTAAATTTCCAGTCAAGTGGGACTTCTTCAGTTAACCAGGACTACTGGAAAATGAGTAAAAGTGGCTTGGTGAGCTCTTTTGCCAGCTCCTTCATTCCTCCTGGGTGCATCCCATCTGGAAAAAATTTATTAAATTTATTGAATTTAATAAAGAGCAAAGGCCACTTTGGCCGACTTGTGGAATCCTATAGTATTGGTTTAGGTAGCAGGGACTTGTGAACCTAATAATTGTAGAGGCTTCAAGCCTTAACTCTTCACTGGACGTGGACATACAGCTTCCCTGTAAAGGCTTTATGCTGTTCAGAGCCACTTCTGCAACAGAGTGCAATTCCCCACTGTTGAGACAGTGACAACACACAGTGGTAGAAGACAGAGTGACCCTTTTTTCCCAAACACAAATGCAACTTCAGAAAAGCTTTAAACAGCTTAGAGGTAATAAAACATGAAACTCTGAAAAACTTATAAATTAATCTAAAAAATAAGAACATGCAACTGCAAGAAAAGAGTAAATGAGAGCTGATATTGCTACAGTGTTAAATAATACTGATTCTAAATCTATTCTGGGGGACTTACTGTGTTTGTTTGCTTGTGTTATATATTTCACATCTGTTAATCGTATCCTCATGTCTGCAGAAGTGGAATTTCTCATAATTAGTGCAAAATATAACAGCTTTATGTAAAACAGGCTTAAAATGCAAAGTGTTTTGACACTTCCACATAGGTGATAATCCTGATAACTTTATATGGACACAATCCAAGCTTGACAATGAAACAAAAACCAACCAAAAAATTAAAAATCAAAAAAAAGAAAGAAAGTGGAAAACAACAACAACAACAACAACAAACCATCCACAAAACTGTTGGAATTTTCTTTTTCTTTGTATTTAGATGATTTTGTATGGCTTTACATGAAAAGTGATTTTATAGCTTTCTTCCATCTGATTGTCCATGCACTTTTAAGTATTGGCAAATGTTGAACGTATGTAGGTCAAAGGTACTCCTTTCAATCATATTTCACTTTTATGTGCAATGACTGTGTATTAAAGTAGCAGAAAAGAAGCATAAGCCCAGAGCAACAAGACTGCTCTTGGCCCTGCAGGAGAAGCCTGTGTCCCTCAGCCTCACAGAAGATCGCTGTACCCTGTACAAACTGTGAGCAACTAGATTTGGGAGAGGTTTTTATTAGGCAGATGTGCACAGAGGTGTGGGAGTTATGCTTGCATTCTTACGTACATCCAGTCCTGATTCTTGCAGGCCCTCAGTTTCCTACTTACAAATGAGAAATATTGCGATTATTGCAGCGCTTATAAACATAATTTGAATTTTAATTAATGTCAACTTTGAGAAAGCACTGTAATGGGTATGTAGAAGATTGTCCTGTAAATTAGGTGTATTCAATGCCTTATAGGAATCATTCGTCGCTTTCCAAGATCAGGGCACCAGGTCCGTTCCCCTTTCTTTCCCTTCTTTTACCATGCTCATATAAACTGCCAGATTTCTTTTTTCCTTTAGGTTTTTCAGATCCATCCAGGAGCAGTTCTCATGCATCTGGCTAAAAGCGGAAAATTATTTCTTCTGGGAGAAGCCTATCCCAGTGTGGGGAGGACCTGCCTTGTCACCACACAGGCAGGAGAAAGAACTACAATCCCCTCTGTACAGCAGAGATACTAAAATATTATACTGAAATACTGATACTGTGACTTACAACAGTCCTGCCCCGAGGAGCACTGATGCAGAACTCACTCAAAATGACTAAGGTGCTGTATGTCTTACTCCATAACTCCAGGAACTTTGCCTCAGCCAATATTGTCTCCTAGGGAGACAGAATTTGAAATGGTCTTCTAACAATGTGGAGTTAGGGGAATCAGCAATTTACACACACCACTTTTCTCTTTTCCTTAGAAGTGGTCTTTCAAAAGAAAATTATCCACTAAAGTTTCCACAATTCTTTTTTGCAGCATTTGCCTTCAAAATGTTTATTTTTAAAAATGGGTTTACCATAAAGAATGTTCAGGACAACCAACAAATTTTGCAGAAGAGTTAACAAAAACTTCCAACTTTAAAAAAATCACAAAGCAAAATACACACACTCCCCTTTTTCCCCAACATTTAAGACCAGTACGAAACCCTGTGCTTAAAAATATCCACCCTTTAAGATACACAATGATTTTCACCTGGTAGATAAATGTACTTGGCCTTTTTGCTATAAGGCTGTTTCTGCTGTCCATTAACCAAAATAGCTCTAATTATATTTTCTTGCTTTTCACAGTAACTAAACTCTATGAATAGGTGTATGAAAATAGACAGCTATAACAGGCAAATGTAAAGTCACACTCAAAACCTCATTCACTCCACTAATTGCAGATGATTATCATAAAAATGTGTTAGTGCTTACTATGACCTGCAGAAGGGAAAACAGTGAATCAATCAAGATTGCAATTATGTTCTGAATACCATTAATAACCAGACTAAGAGGCATTCAGCAGATAATTAAGTTAAAACATACAAGTTTGTTGTGTTGTTTTCAACAGACCCCACAGCAGTTTTCCATCCGGTAGTTCATCACCCCTGTGTGAGCTTTCCCCAAGCATTTGTCCAGTAATGCAGTGCCACTCCAGAGAATTATAGGGCCAGTGAAGAGAACAGATTTTCCAGAAACCTCCCCAAAGCAAAGAAGTTGGTGGTGGTTTGTTTGTTTGATCATCTTCTCTCCAAATAAGCCAGACAAAAAGTAACAACCTGTGAAGGGATACTTGCCCTTTGCAACAGAGAACAGGCAGTTGTGCAAATTGGCCAGCAATGAGCTAGAAAATGCCCAGAAGCATCACCCTCTTAATAACCCTTGTGAGGGCTCTAAAGCTAAATTTAAACTTGTCCTCATCAGTGATGCTCTGAAGTGAGTGGTGTTTTGCCACAGTCAGCAAAACTCTGCTTGCATCAAAGTAATGGGCTCTTCTGCAGCAGAGCACGGAACAACTGACCTCCATGGAGCTGCACCTCCCTGATGAACTTGCTCCTTTTCACAACATTGATTTTGAGTTAGAAGAGGTTTAAATTATCATAAACATTTCCCCTTTTATATTTTCCTTAGGTTATTATTGAGAAACTGTATTCAATCCTCTTCTTGTTGAGGATAGATTTTCCCTCCTCACATCTCAGTTTTATTTCCTTTAACCACCTCAGCTGTTCACAAGCTTCCTTTGCTTAAAAAAAAGTTATGGAAAAGAAAAAACCACAAAAGCACAACAAAACAAAACACTGCAAATTGGCCCATCTACCTTTCTGAAAGTTTACAGAATACTGAAAAGTTATTTTCAATTGCTTTTTTGTTTCATTCTTCACTTTAAACCCTGCTGCAAGAAAGTAAGAAAATGTAGAATTGATGTTCAATTTTGTGTTCTTCAAAGAGAACACAAAAAAATGGGAAAAAACCCCAAAACCAGTTTGAGCCTGTCTCAAAAAATGGCAGGCATATTTAATATAAATATACTCAATACCAAAAGACAAACAAAATGCCTGCTAAAACATATTCATTTTTTTTAAAGAAAGAGCAAGTGTTATGAATTATTTAACAAAAGTATTTACATATCAATGTTAATTGATAAAGTAAGTTGGACAATTTCAAAGTATTAATGTTTTAACTGAAAATTGAAAATAGAATTTAAAATGATCTAACAGTAGTCTTGAGGCAAACATACTTACTTTGTTATGCACAAATAGCTACACAGAAGATGCAAAACAAAGCTATGAATGCATAGAAGATCAAATTTATTTATTTTACTTTCTGCTTATACACATACATGAAGGTGAGTTAACCTCTCCAAAATATTTTGTTTGGAGACTGTGTGAAGAAAAATTAGTCCTGAAATTCCTGTGATCATACAATGACCAAATGAGTGGCTCCATTCCTTCTATAGTGTGCAGCAGCTAAGAGCTCTGGTGGATTCCTCAGTCAATGAGATGGGCCGGATCTGTTCTCATTCAGATGGGAAAAGTTCCTAAAATACCTGAATTCCAGTTATGCCTGCCTCCTTTGCAGGTGGATAAAGCTGGACTATTCCACTTCTCTTAACTTACAAAGTTGGTAAGCACAACAGGTGAGATTCATGTTATTTAACATCATTATTTACAGAGAATTTAATTTTCTGCTGAGCTTTAGTGATGATGCCCTCCTGCTACCTAAACCTTGGTACATAAACACAATGCAATACTCAAGAGAGTCACTTATTGGAAAAAAACTTCTGATGTATTTTAGATGCTTACCTTACACATTGGTAAGGTAAATAGCTGTTTACCTTAAATATTTACCTTAATGTTTACCTTAAATACCAATGTTTACCTTAAACATTGGTATTTGATGAGCAATGTCCTAGAATCATCTACTTCTTTCTACTGACTATTAAAAATCCCTCAGTACCTATTTGAATAGGAACATTTGTACAATGAATCTCTGAAATAATTAAAAGATATTTTCCGAAATCAAGCACTTTCTGCTGAAACATTATTTTCTTGCCTCAACAAATTCATCATTTTCCAATGCAGTTTTGTTGATCATGTACTCCTAGAAGCTTTGTGATGATTAAATATAAATGAGATGATAGAAATTTAATCTATTCCATTATGAGACTATTTCACATTCAAACTGGTATCATGTTAAGATTTGCCTTGAACCATCTCAGCTGAGTATCCACCACTTGTTTCCTACACTCCTGTGAGCATTTTCTTTGGGTAGCTTGCCCAGTTTTCTTCCTGAAGCTGCCAAGAACATTCAGGTCTCTATGCACCAAGAGACCTAAACAACTAAAAGGAAAGATGTCAGTCAGCCTATCTGTTTTGGTGTAATTCCAAATTGCACTATAATGGCTGTTAAACTTTTTCAGAATGTGAAAAGAACTGGTCAGAGCTTCAGGAAAACAAGGTTTATGGAGTCAGCTTATGGAGCAAGAATCAGTGTACTGCCAGAACTATCACCTCCATGAGATATAAGACTGGTTACTTGAGACTATTGAAGGTTCCAGAGCTTTTTTTGCAGAAGAGAAAATGCTACCAATGGTTTTCTATAATATCTGAGTAAAGCAATTTCACCCTAGCACAGCACACACCTAAAGTGACTATCAGGGTAGGCAAAATCAGGGATTGTGACTCTGCACTAAAATAGGACAGCAGAGAACTTCTGTTTCAGCAGCAGGAAGATTTAAGAAGGGCGTGGGTAGCCAAGTGACTCTGAATGCTGACAGTTCCACGTACATACATCATCCTGCAGCCACTGCACAGCCAGGGCTCTCTCTGCCTCTGCCACCTTCCCCTCTTGCCTGCAGGACAGTGGGAGTGGCACACAGGGGGTGGCTTTTTCAGTAGATAGGCATAATTTCACAGCCGAGGTTTTAAGGTATGTGTGTATCTAAAACTGCTCATAGGCCAGGTAAGAGATTCCATAGGAAGGAAAAAAAAGCCTGCTTAAAATTTATAGCAATTATTTACCTTGGAGTTACACTTTTAGAACTTTGGACAAGACATGGAAAATTTTGTTAGTACCTAAATAGCAGAGATATTTATCAACCTCACTTCTTTATATTTACTTCTGTGATTACTAATTTTTTGAGGAGACGATTTGCAGACTAGGAATTATTGTTCTTACAATGAATTGTCATTCTGGATTAAAACATACTCTGAAGGACAATCAAGAACATGACAATTTTTAGGAGATAAACCCTTCTATATTTAACCCTCTAGTAATAATTTGCTGTAGCTGTCATGGTGTAAGACCAGTGATCTTAAAAGGGCTGTACATAGGTGTGATATTTTGCATTAGACCACATAAAACACTAAAACTGGCTTTCTGGTACAAAACCTCAGAAAAGTGAAGCTGATGCGGCCACTCTTTTAAATCCTAAGAGTCAATATCATTTACATAGCTACACTAGATGCAGAATCTGTATTGTCTGTTCTGCAGCTTATTTTTGAGACTTCTTTCCAATAACAGCACTGGCCAGAATAGCTCTGGTGCAATACTTTGTGCTACAATATCAGTTTGGAATAGTTTTTTTGCAGTTTCATCTGTAAACAATCAATTTTGTATTACAGGGTAGTTTTCTGTGGTTTTTTTTTTTTTTAATCACTTGGTGAATGTTGTAAATGTTACAATTATTCCAGAATAAAATCATCTGTATTTTAAAATACACTGCCCATTAAAGGAGCTATTCCAATGTAACTACTGTTAACTTATTTATTCCACTAGAGCTATCCCTGTCAATTTCCTTGCAGAGACAAATTCAGAGACAGTGGGAATGAGTTCCAAATACTGTACACAAGTGTGTTAAATATATTTTATAGCCTTAATCAAAATCGCAGTTCTGCATTTACATTTTTACAAATTTTTTAAAGAAGCATAAGACTAGATATTTGTATTTGTCCTGGGATTGTTTCTTCTGGGATAGCAACTTGTTGTTAAATATTTCATGACATATCACAAGAATTGGTGTTGATGCCAATTTTTTCAGCTAGACTCTAGCTCATGTAATTATATTCTGCTTTTGTAAATTACTCCTGAAGTTTCAATTTTACATTATCCATTTTTCTTCCTTATGTTAAGATACTGAGCTTTGTTTCTGTGTACTGTTATATAGCTGAACTTTCCTGTTTCAGATTCTTCTAGTGAGTGACATGGGTTTAATAAATACAGCTTGTTTCAAAAGAGCAATATAGACATTAGTTATTAGACTTTCACTTTAAATTCATCAGATGAAAGATGCAATCATAGTATAATCTATTGCTATGCTGTTCCCCATAACAGCTTTTCTACTTATGAAGAGCTTGAGAAAATGCTTTTCTGTCTAAAATATTTCCCAAAATGTTACGGAAATAAGATATAGAGAGAAAAGGTCTAATATACATTGAAATTTAACTTTTTTTTCTTGTAGAAACACTTTTAATGCAGAACTGCTGTAAGTCATGCTAATGACTGTAGATTGCATTGTGGATTACTCTTTTTCATATTTTATAGGTAGTTTTGGACTAATATCTACAGGGAAAGAGAATCTTCCTTATGAGTGCTAAGAATCTTCTGATGTAAAAGTTAGATTTTTTTAATTGTAAACTGAGATGTACTAACCTGAGATGCATTCACCTGAGAAAGAAAAAATGGATAGCCTTGAACCTTTTCAAATCAGCTTTTTTCTGATGTGTTGGGGCACTGCTTTGCTAATACATAATTTCAATATTTTCCTCTAAATTTGTTTCATCATCCTTTTCATTACACACTTTTGTATTGATCAATACAGTAGCTGCAAAATAAATTTGGAACTGTGTTTCTGGGTTTAAAACTACACCTGAAAAAAACTTGTGGTGGCACGATTCATCATCTCTATTGGTTCCCTCAATGGAATAAAAATAAAAGAACCTGAGTTGAAATTTATCCTTCATAGAAGACTGTACCTTTAAGTATCATTAAATTCCGGTTTTGAGAAGTGGATTCTCCTTGCACAACAGTGAGTTTTACCTTTAACCAAGACAAGGATTACATGGCTCCTCAGAGATCCTTCTCAGAGTAGAGTTGGTACAGAAAGGGATGAAATGTTGCACTCTGGTGATCAGCACTGGATCTCTTTGGGAAAGATGCCAATCACCAAATCTTTCAAGATGGCATTTTGCTCAAACACAAAATCAATCAATGAAATAAGCTCCAGCAAGTAAATAATGTCTTCTGTGGATAACTGAGTCAAGGGAATTGCAATTGTCACTTGTGTTTCCTCTTGTTTTTATCTCATATTTGTGCCATCCAAGGGCAAGTAAACAGTCTCCTCAGAGAGTGATCTGTTGCTAGAGAGCCTTGTGTTAGCAAGGTGGGACCAAGTGAATTAACCCTCTGATATTTTCCAGTCCAACAAGAGCAGGACAGAGATCCTGAAATCATTCCTGCTCTTTAAGGTCCCACTGGTTACTCTGTGTACAAAGCAGTGATGATTCAAGATTATGAATTTCATGTTATTAACAGAATAGTTCTTCTATTTGCTGTTTAAAACATGAGTAAATGGAGAACTGAGGGAAAAGTAGACCTTTAAATTAGGTCTCAAGGGAAACAAAAATGTAATCCCTGTACATTGTAAATAAAGCAATCTATTCCAGCCATTATATTTGCTAAACAATGGCAATTATAGCAAACACTTCAAATGCAATCAACTCAGACATCACAAATGATTCTTCAGAGCAACCACCCTGGCTCTGTGCACAGACATTTGGTGACTGATAAGGTTTTCTCCTTAGATGTGATCCTGGTGAGCTTCATGAAGTTGAATGAACTTGGAAATAGAAAGCCTTAGGTTCCTTTGGGGCTAGAGGGAATTGCACCCCCTCCTTATAGAAAGAATTTTGTATTGACTGCGCAGTTATCAACTAGGAAGTGTGCACTGTCATGATTAATTTCTAATTACAGCTCAAGATGAGAGAATTCAAGAGAATTTGAACAGTACTTCAGAGAAGAATGATATGAAAGGTTCTGATTTTACTGTTTAAATTTTCTCCAAGCAAAATGATGAGAAAATTACAAAAAATCCAAGCAGTTTGTTTAGTGTGGCTCAAATTACAGTATCTATGCATATCTACATTACAATCCTTTTTGAGGTTCTCATTTTTTGTGGCTTCCTGTTAATCTTTTTTCCTCTCAGATTTTCATAATTTTCTGTCATTTCCTGGCTTCATCATGACTCTTTCTGACAAACCTTCTGTTGCTGCAAGGTGCACAAAACACGCATATGCAAGGACTGAGCAGAAAAGGGGCAAATTTGTCACAAGTATGATAATTGCCCTACTTAATGTATGTCTATATGCTTTCACATTAAAAGCATGGTGCCAATCATTTAAATTCAGGTAATCAGTACAATTGTGAGAAAAAAATATAAACACCTGGCAAGGTAGTCCATGAACTTTTAAATTTTCTGTTTCAATCTTGTTTTCCAAATCAAGAAGATGAAGTAGAAAAACCCCTTCAAGGACACCAGATTTGGAAGAGCTTACACAATTTGATGACAAAATCCACAAGGAGAAAAGATTAAACAATTAAATACACTAATTCTGTTTCCAGCTTGAAATCTTTTCCTTTCTTTTGTCTGTTGGTCTCCCTCAGCCAGAACAGCTGTGTCAAACCTCTATATTGACACTGGTACTTCCCTTCCACAATGCCACGAGAGAACCAAAGCCCACAATTCTGTGACTTCCCCAGTGAGAAAAGAGAGCTGCTGACTCACCACATTGTGAATCAACAGGGAACTTCTTTCTGTAGCTCTGTTAATTATTCTGAACACTTTTTTGGACTGCACAAATAAGAAAATATGATTTTCTTGACATGTCTGAATGGGATGCTGTCTCCCTGCTTCTTTCTCTCTCCCTCTGTATGTACATATGTATGCATGTCTATGCAATTGCATGCTCTGAAGAGGGCTTCTTAAATACACAGTCAAAAGCTTGAAAGACACAAATGAAAAACAGTCAGATTTTTTTTTTTGCTGCAAATTTGACTTTGATAGAAAGCTTGATAGCTACTTTCAAAAAAACTAATTTTAAAAAAGAATTACCAAAGCAAAAAAGTATCTTTCTTTTAGGGAAGGCAGCACATACAGTTAAATATTTTCTTCAAGGTTCTATTATGGCACATTTAAATTATAACCCACTTTAATTTGTGTCTACTGAATTTCTGTCTTAAACTCTGCTTTGTTCCATGCAGATTTAATATTATTAGTTATAGCAGTCTTTCATCTCTCTAGAACTGGAGTTGTGCAGAAGAACAGGAGAGGGAAATTTGTGGAGGAAGAAATACTAAAATGGGATCTTTAAAATCAAATACTAAACATGACTGCATCTTGACAGACTTACCATCTTTAAAATTCACATACTTCCATACTTCCAATATAATCACACAATAAAATAATTTCTTTTTGTTCCCACTGTAGAACAAGTGACATAACAAACCATAGTAGGAAATGCTAAAAATAGATACTGACCAAAAATGTAACTTGGTGTGGTTTTTTTTGTTTTTCTTGCTTGTTTTTCACACACATTATTTTCAGTTGCTTATTTTTGCATTTTTAGCAACACTGACATCAAAACAGTTTCCTTTATATGTTTACACATATACAAACATACACACAGGTCTACATTGTAAATAGATCAGTGTTAGTATTGCATTACCCTCATCATAGCCTCACAATAATATATATTCATTCTTTGGGAGAATGATGTTTGGACAAAATAAGAAGAATCTCTAGTATTCAAACTGAAGGGCTCAGTTGCCTATTAAAAAGACAGGCAAGATTAAAACAAACACTACCCTTGCAAGAGCCTCTTTGTATCTACAAATGCCAGTGGTCTCTAAAGGATATTTCAGAATCTTAACAGATGTCACATAAAACTGATGTGGAAGAGTAGGTGTGCAATGGCATTTAACAGAAAGAGCATCCTAAATATGCAGCTGCCTACAGAATCAGGGTGGGGATTGACTGTCAGATATATGAGAAAAATGTCATACATGGCAAAGCTGTTATGCTTTTTGGCCATAGAATGAAAATGAGAGGGATTTTGTACTACAGCAAGGAGAAACGTGGCCCTTTCTGTGGAGGAAGAGTTGCTCAGTCCATTGCAATCATGTGTGATTTTGGAATTAGACCAAATACAACTTATCTGAAAAGGGTATGAAGGTCTAGAGAGTTTGTTCTCATCATAGATCCAATTTATGCCAGGAACAGAGCCATGATTTTGGAACAGCTGATAGGACACCACGATCCATAATGAATGGCTGCTTTCATACCATATAGAGAAACACATTCTAAACACATGCCCTCAGAAACGACTTCAGGCTTGAACCCAGCCCAGCTCTGAGGTGTTGGCCAGCTCCAGTGGGTCATGGCCTTTGCCCCTGCACCTCCCAGCTCTGCTGGCTCTCGGTGTTGCCACAGCAGCATCTGGGTGTCTGTCCCCACCATCACATACCCTGCCCAAGGAGCCACACTTGCACAGACCTCCTAGCAGTGGAGAAAAGCCCATTTCCAGACCAAACCACCATGCCTGGTAAGTGATGAAGGTGACTGGCTGTTGTGGCCAGTATGAGCAGTGAAAAATTTCTGTTGGATTTTAGGATTGCTAAAGTGGCTTTCTTCTGATTTATGCAGCGTGCATCGTTAACTGCCCTTCCCCTGACAGATGAGTACTTTTCAAACTAAACAAACACACAGTGTGTCCAAGCATGTCATCAAATGACCTTCTGCTACCATTATTGATGAGTTACACCTGTTTGCCAACAAATACCCTCCTTATCACTTTCATGTGAGTAATCAGGTAAATGTTTGAGTAAATAAGGCTGCCCAGCATGAGGCCCCGGCAGCTCTCTTCACCGGATGGAGAGGAAGCCCCTCTGTGGCTAGTGAGGAGGTAAGGCTCCCCAGTGGCAGAGAAGTTCATTGCTGGTTGTTTTGCCGTGTTTGCAAAGAGCCACTGAAGGACTAAGTTAAATTTAAAAGCCAGGCTTTACAGATCACAGCTTCCTCTCATTCACATTCTGGCATGGCACAAAGGAAGAGACACAAACACACACACATATGTTGGCATTCATGGGCACCCCATCCAAGCAGTCCTGATGAGCTGGGTCAGGCTGTGAGCGGCTCAAACAGCCAGGTGGGGTGCCCCCAAGCCCAGCTGTGAACAGCAGCATGGAGAGTGTTATGGTAACAATAAATTAGCCTTCTGTCTGCACAGGAAAAAGGCTCTCACATCTGATATTCACCCACCTGTGGGGGAACCTGAGACCTGGGGGCTTTCCAGCTGCTGGGGCATTCCCTGGAAATGCAGTGAGCAAGGATTGCAGTATTTGTTAACAGACTGTCTCAGGTAGTGTCAGAACTAGCTAAATAACGCTTGTGTTAAGACAGTGTTTGTTTGTGATGAATGCACAGAATAAAAGAAGGATTTGAGAACCCAGCTGAGCAAAGCAAGCAGTCAGAATTTGGCAGCTCCGAGAAAACACACTCAGGAAGAGGATTGGCAAGAAAAGAGAAGTAATGGGACCCCTTCCCCACCCATCCCAAAGCATGTCCAGAACACACAAAGGAGCAATCTCTGTCATCACAGGCATTTTGTGCAGTCTTTTTTCAAATATCCCAGAGGAAGTGTGGCGCTGCCCTGCCCCTGCTTTAGCCCCTCTCTAAATATCACCACTTAGCACAACCTAAGCAGAGTCAAGGTTGCTCTTTTTTTTTCTTTCTTTCTCTGAAAATTATTGCTTTGTTCACTACTGAAAATGATAGAGCCAAGTGTTTGTTTTGCTTACCTACTCAAAGAGTAGGTAAATTATTATCTGAAGTTCATGCCACAAATATATTTAGTTCTTATCTTTAGTAAACATTTAGTAACAGTGAAGCTCTCATTATCAACAAGAGCTACCTACCTAAATCCCTTCCCTCCCACCCCGATGTCTTTTACTCCAGAGCTGATAAAATGCTTTCAGTTACAGAGCTCTGCTCACACACAGACATGTGAAAAATGTGTGTGTCAATTGTGTGGCAGAGACACTGTACATTGCATTGCATTAAAGGGCTCCCGATAAAAATTGGTATGAATGATTGGAATACCAGAATGAGAACAGCTTAGAGGATGGTGTTCAGGACTGCAGCATCTTCTAGTGCTGCTATAAATAAAGGCTTACAGACAATTCCATATTATGAACCCCAATGTCAGGAATTTATAACCTGGATGTTAAAAAAACCACTCCAAATAACATTTAGAAAAATACTAAATTTAGATATAAGTTTTACTGAATAAGTGCTTAGATACAGCTAAAAAATCTCTATTTGTAAAGCCATCATTTTCTATCTATCATTATTTATCTATCTAAGACATGTCGTACTGGCTTCAGGAACTCTTTCTAAAGACAGAGAGCATACACTTGAATTGTTATCTAATGTTTTTAATGGGAAAATTCAGTTTTGGAGGTTTGCTTTCTTTACATATTAAATCATGGTGTCATATTTAAAAAAATAAAAATTTTCATATCCAAAATTCTGGAATTCCTTGGTATGTGCCTTTTAGGTCACCAGTGAAAATGAGCCTGTCCACTGTCTCTGTGTTAGCATTGGAAATGAGCTGTGCAGCCTGTAACTCTCCTTGAAAGAAAGGTTCAGGAGTGCAATTATTCTCTCTACTTTGAGAGCTGGTGCTAAAGAAAAGCTGTGAATATTAAAACCAAACCACTGTTTTTAAAAGGAGGATATATATTTGAGTCTCTGGGCTTGTGTTCTTCTAAGTTAGTCAGAACAGCTCCCATCAGGGACATGGCTTGTTACTTCTGCTCTGACTGTGCAGAAAGCCCAGGTCTGGCAGCCCATACAGCGCCAGGACAAACCCTCCTCCACAGCCTGTGGCACAGCAGTAACACCACCTGTGGCAGGTGGTGGAGGAACTGGGCACTCAGCATCTGCTCAGATTTCAGAGCTGAAGATGCTCTTAGTCACCCTGATGGTTGCAGTAAGGTCTCATGGGAGCAGCACACATTTGTGGGGATCTCAGGAGATGGTAGCTACCATGCTTGGGTGTTCTCTGTTCCTGCTTAGAGCTCCTGTTTGTGTAACTGAGTGTTTGCCACTGCCTGCAGAGGGACTAGCACTTCATCCTCTCTTTCTACTGTCCTCTCAGCCTAGTATCTGCACCCTGCTCCATAAATTCAATTTAAATCAAATGGAGAAAAAAGCACATATCAAAAATCATGGAATGGCATTTGGATTTGCTAGGTGCAACAAAGGATGCAAAGGATTACAGAATAAAGTGGTGCAAAAGGCAAATGGACTTCTGCATTGTTCATTTCCCAAGTACAATAGAGTTTTCTCTTTTTATGACTTGACACCTTCCTCAAAAAACTGTAGAGAAGCAGTAATCATCTGTAGTGGGGAAAACCTGACCGCCGGGAAGAGAATATCAGCAAATGTAGCCAGGTATGAGAATAATTTCTAAAACCAACAGAGTTGTTCAGACATGCTACATCAAAATGGTGTTGTTTCAGACAAATTGTATGATGTTTCTTTGCTTGGAATTTTGTGAGTATTTTGGGTGACATGTTTTTAACATATCAATTATTCAGAGCTATTATTTAGTGTAATATAGTTGGCTCCATGCAACCTTTTAATAAATAGTAAGCAAACTAGAGAAACATTTGCAGTAAAAACCAAGAAAATAGGATAGGCTTATTAATTCTCTTTAGACTGTCAAACAGCAACAAATCCATGGGGAAAAAAAGCAGATTGATTTGAAAAACAAATATAAAAATAATGTTGTATCAATACAACTTCACTGATGAAATTCACTGGGAAAAAAATGTGGTTTAGTTACTGGAAGTACCCTTCAGGTGCCATGTGGAAGGAAATAACTGTGAGCCATCAGGATGTGGAGGGTCAGGCACTCAGCAGGTAAGGTTGAGTGAGCCAGTGTCAGGTGCAGGAGGTGAAAAGAAAGAGACACACTTAGCTCTGCACTCTGGCTTAAAGAGCTGCTTGTAAAGGTGTTGATGTAAATAGACACTTGCTTTTCACACAGTCTCCATATCCTGCATCAGAGCTGGGAGTAGCAGAAAAAATGATTTTGTGAGAGGGGAAAAATGGTTACTGAAACCCTTTCTATTAAAGTCTATTAAATACTGTAAAGGTGTTTAACAAAAAAAAAACAACCCAAAACCCAGAAAACCCCTGTGTATTGTACCCACAGATGTGCAACTACAGCTCTAGTCAAACAGTCAAGGACTACAAAAAAATGAACATTCACGTATCCCAGTGACTGAACAGTATGCAAATCAGTCAGGAATGCAATATAAGCAGAAAAAAAAAATTGCAGATAAGTGAAATGTTTCCTGGCTCAAACACATATTCCTCAAAAACTAACATTTATCCAATATTTAGCTCAGAATATAATACTGTTTGACAATTCCACTTTTCATGCTTAATTTTTAGAGTTTTAAAACACTGAAAGACACTTCCAAAAGACAGCTACTTTCCAATGCCTCTAGCAGGGTCTATCCCTGTTTCGAGCATATGCTTTCCCAGATAACACACACGAAAAATATCCTCAAAACATTCAAATCACTCTATTATCCTGAGAAATGTTTTAAATTAGGAACAGTTCTGCAGAAATTAATACAGCTCCACAGACAGAGCCACAGCTCACATCCTTGTGTTCAGACTACATTGCTAATTACATTAAACAATTCTGTCTCCTTCCACTTCCTACTAGGAGAAGACTCAAACTGGGCATATCTCCATGAATTTTATGCAACAAAGATGGAAAATTTAGGGGAAGAGATCATAAACAGCAGCTTTTTTTTTTTTTTTTGGTGGGGGTTTTGATAGCTTCAATTTCATAAGCAAAAAGGTACAGATCCTATCAAATATTTATTCCTGCTCCTTGTAAGTGCTCTTCATCTTCTTAGAAGACAACTTGCAAGAGAAGAGTATTTGGACCAATGATCATGAATTTTGTATCAAAGTTATTAGCTGATAGCTTTAATGGTCAAACAGTTGATCTTAGTGCTCTCAGCTAATTGAAGAAATATTTTCTGTTTAATTTACAAAACTTGTGATTTCTGTGACAGCATCAGAAATATTCTTTTGAGAAACAGGACTCTTTCCTGGCAGCAGAGGTACAGGAAACCCTATGGTCCAGCAGCTACAGAAGCAATTTCAGGCTGGATAACATTCTCATTATTTGACAGTTTTCTGTGTGCTTTGCAACAGGGAATTCCTAAAAAAAACCCCACATATGTACTCCACATTCAAACAGGAAACTAGTTGAGGGAAAAGAAGAAGATAAGGAATTCAGACTAATGGTCATAATTCCCTCTCCATTAAGTGGAGCGAGGTTCCTACAACCACAGATGAACATTACAGCAGCACTGCAAAAGAGCTAATGCAAGAGTGCCAGACGATGCGTCACCTTGTTCCATCCTGTGACCCAAGCCAAATGGGAATGTGGATTGTAAAGGCTTGGCTTGAGATGGTGATAATGGGAAGCTCAATCTGAACCAAACAGCTCATCCTCCTGGCTTTGTTAGGTTGATGTCTCTGGGGATGCTGGAGGAGCCTGGGCCTGAGAGAGACCTGGAGCTCCAAGTGATTTGGCAATCTGCATGTACCCTATGATAGCCTGAATTTGGTCACTTGGCTGGCAGTGATTGCTATTGCAAAGGAGCGCTGCATTAGAAAAAGGGTGTGGAAATAGATGACTATTGATTTGGTAAAGGCAAGTGAGCATATATTGTGAAATACGAACTCTAGTATGCATACTTTTGTGATAACAATCATATTTATCCCTTAGACATTTATGGCTTCTTTAGAAATTTTATGGTTGTATAAATTTGTACTTAGGCACCTTATAAAAGTAGAGTTGTGACAGCATAATAGTCCATAAAGAAAACACAGTTTCAAGAACTGGACTAGATATTTTGTGGTTTGCCATCTTAATGCAGTGCCACTTAGAAACACCAAAACCAGATTTTGAGACTTTGAACAGCCTTTCATGAGATGCAACCAGACCTTCTTCCTTTCTAAAAGCACTCATCAAAAGTGGATCATTAGTTTGACATCAGGTGAATCCAGCTGCTTCCTCTCCATATATACATTCAGAGAATATGAAAGCCCTTCTAGAACATTACCAGCTGAAAATGCGCTGGGAAATTCAAAGGTTTTCAGCACACAGTTTTAGCTCTGTAATTTTTTCCCTCAAAGTGCCAGAAGAGATAATGTATTAATCATTTGTCATAATACTATTTTTAAATCCAAGCTCTTTATTATTTTTAGTTATTTAGTTGCATGAGGACAGAAAATGTCTTTTATCACTTTCTAAAATATTTCCTACCGATTTCAGAAAGAAAGCAGATCAGGCCAAACGTTCAGCAAATTAGAGGAAAAGCATTTACTTCCAAATTGTTTACTACGTGAATTTCAAACATACAAAAATATTTTAGGGTAAAAATTATGTAATTTATTTTCATCTAGAAAAAATACCAGGCAGACTGCTGTAACAGGATGGTTGCATGTAATTTTGAATATTGTATTAATAAAGCCAGTTGTAAATTGGGGTGGTGGCTGTGATGGATAATTGCAAATATTCAGCACTAACACAATTAGTATTAAAGGGAGATGTGGCTTCAAAAATTTCCTCCTGTAGTTCTAATTTGCAGGTACAATCTATAATGAAATAATAATAACCTGAACTGCAAATCCACTACAGTCTTTATACTTAATCAAATGATGCTCCACTAATTAAAGTTTGCCACAAAAAGATAATTCCTTGGGAAAGCTGTACAATGTTTGTAAAAAAAGCATCATGAAGACAACTCCTTAAAATTACAGCAATTTAGTCACCACTAATTTTTGAATTGTGAATGAAACAAGTATTGGATATTTATGGGAATTCCTTTTGTCCTTTCTACAGAGCTGCAAAGGGAAATTGTTGCTGGATAGGTAAGTTCCTATTAAGCTAATCTAAAATACAGTAATGCAAGCAAAAAATGTGTTTCTAAGTTATTAGGTACGTGTAGTTGTTGTGTTAGGATCCTTCAAAGAATTTTTTTTTTCCTGCTTATGCTCCATTTACAAAGGGGCAAATGATTGAATTTGCTTCACTGAATTGAACTTATACAGCTTCCTGCTGGGTTCTGGGGAGCATTTATGGAACACCACCTGGAGGGCAGCTGCTCTTTTCTCTTAGGCCTGAATATCATTAAATTTCAGCAGCGACATGACACAGTGTAGAAAATTTTGTTTTAAGGCTGAACTCTTCTGTGCTGCTCTTGTCAAGAGCAAAGAGGAGTGGGGGCAGGGGGGCATTTCTGGAAAGCAAGAGTGATAGATTTCACTGCCTTGTCAGCAAATGCCCACAACCAGGAAAAGCAGAAGGACTGGAAGTATAAAAGGGACCTTTTTTTTTTTTTTTTTGACGGTGAGTGAAAAAATAGCAAGCTGGAAGAACTGTATTTCAAAACAGTGCATTGTCTTTTTGTAAATATAGGCAATTATGGCCTGTGTTGAAGCATTCACAATTTAACATCACATTTGAGCAGCAGAATATCTTCACTTAAAAGAGAAGAGCAATTGCTGACCTTATCCTGTACCTGTGGGTGACATTGGAGCTACCCTAAGACCTCATTTTCTTGTAGCTATTTCCTTAAGCATTTCACTACCAGATGAATCTGAAGATTGCAGTGAAATGTTGTGAAGCACTGCATAATGCCTGTGCCTTCCAAAGGGACCAAGTAACTGCAGCTCAGACCCTCTATGGGTTTTACACATTTTGAACAAGCTTTTTGCATTACTGTTAAGAAACCTTTGGTACAAAGAGGAGAGGTAAGATGGGACCAGCTTGCAGCAGGTCACATCTATTGCCCTGCCTCAAGTATTTTCCCTCCTCTACTTTCCAGCCTTTAAGTGTCAAACCCCAAGGTGAAGAAAGGACTGCATTCCCTTGGGAATTACAAGCATGGTCCAGCTATCTGAGCTTCTTGCATTCCCTCAAGTCTACAGAGGTCATCTTGCAAGTGTTAGCACCAAAACTGGCACAATGATTAGAGAGAACAATCTCTATACAGTAACTGTTACCAATGTGATTTACCTGCTCAGTGCTTAGTTACAAAACTTTAGTATTTTTCAGTGGACACCTAACTCCTATTTTTGCACACTTTGACCTCTGCATTTTCCTCCTTCTTTCCATGTTGCACCTTTTCTCCTCAGCCTCTTTGCCAATTGCATCAGCTCCTGATTCCCTTCTCATTCCTCCTCAGCTCACCACTAAAATGTGTAATAGCAACACAAGATGGTCTCCAAAATTATCTGGATTCCTGCAGAATTGACCGCCAATTAATAGTGCTGTGCCGTATAAATGATCAACAATTTCTTCTCAAAGCAAAATTCAGAAATAGTGATTTTGCCAAAATCATACTGTTACTGAAAATGCATTGCTGTCAACAGCAGTGAGAAGTTGCTGTTACAGATGAGAAAATCTCAATAAACTTAGATTTCACATTTCTTGTTCATTTAATTTAAAAGTTGGTTTCAAATAGAACAGCTGACAGAAAGTTATATTACTTTCTTTCAAATTGAAATATCTATGCTCTCATGCAACATTTCTAAATCAGAAGTTTTTATAGCACTCTTCATGAGCAGTATTTCAACCAGCAGTTCCAGTTTTGTCTGGGTAGTTTTTCAAAGTTCACAGTGACTACAAGTACTGTCACTTTGGGAACAACAAAGGACCCTGGATCTGGACCGAAGAGCCCCTGTGCTAAGCAGAAAGCCAGACAGAGGTACCAGGTCATGGATAAATATTTTGGCTTCCTGAGAGAAACAGTGGAATGGTGATGGCCTGACTTGGGGTTGATGGCTTAAGAGAATAGTCAGGACTGGTTTTCCCTCATGGCCACCAGAACTAACTAATGCTAAATTTTTTGCAGAGATTACACTGGTAGGAGCTTCAGGACCAGCACTTTCAGTTAATCCAGAAACCTAGATTTAAATACAAAATTATTTTGTTTCATGAGGGAAACAATATTTGCCATTCTGAAAGCCAGAAGGGCACAGGTGGGAGAGAGGCAGATTCCAAGTGGGAGGTGAGGATGTTATACTGTCTTCCAAAAGGAAACAAAAATCAGGCACACATTTTCCAAGCTTAGTGCCCAGGGAAACATACAGAAAAGCTTTTTCCATATTGCAAGAAAACTCATACTTAGTAAAGTTTGACATTGAGTTTGTCTGTATTTTTTCTGCCACAGCAATCTTGCTGGAAATAAAAACCTGCATACAATGAACACCAAATAATGGATTTTCAAACTAGCATTGAAATGAAAAAGATCTCTCTGGGTAAGACTAGTGTCTAGATAAAATGTAAATTCAATCTCTCTGTGAAGCACTTGTGAATAATCAGAAATGCATACAGTCACTAAAATACATTACCAGAATAACACAGAAATGGAACAACATGACAGTATTTTTTTTTTCCCTGCTGGAGAATAGAAGTAGATGGTTCTCCCAAATAATTATCTATTTCAAGAGAAAACTGTTCACATATTAAAAATCCCATGCTTCCTTTTCACATATCTCTCTCCTTGGGCTGGCTCCAGTTTTGATCTTTACCCTGTCCCCAGATGGGAGCAATTGAATGGTACAAGCTGTCCTTTCAAACGTGACTCCTCAGCGTACTTATTCATTTAGTGTCTCAGGATTGCGGTGAAGAGTCCACAGGACTCCAATGGGGAGAATTCCAGGGCTATTCCTGTCCAGCCAGGCTCATTGTTTAGCCTTAGATAAATTATCTTAGCACTAGTTCAGACCTTCCTTTCCTGCTTTGTTTTGTTTATCTGTAAATTGCCCATTGAAGAGCTTGGAGAGCACTCTGAACTTGTGTGTAGTAGTGTGTAGCTACCCACTTGCTTTCCTTGAAGTTTGGGAAGTGAAGGAGAAAGGAGATGCAAGGTGTTGCAGAAAGGGTTGAACAGATCTCTGTTAATCTTATTCTCAAGGGACAGGATTCTTTATTGTGAATTAACCCTGTAAGGTGAGGCATGTACTGGACTGTTTGTACCTGAATGAAGGGTTTGGGCATGTACTCAGTATGTGGGGTGAGTCTGTGCTTAATAAAATGGTTCTCTCTACACACCACTTAGCTGGCAGCACAGATGTTCCCCTGAGTCACACAGCCAGGCCCTTCCAGGCAAAGCAGGAAACAAAAACCAGGAAGAGGTTTCTGGCTCCCTGCTCCATCCTTTTCTGACCAGTACTGATGGTGCAGGGAGAACCCCAAAACTGCAGCTCCCTTCTATAAATTGTCGATAATAATTTCTTGCCTCAGACTTCACATTGTCACGAAATATCAACTGCTGTGCAAATAGCAAGCACAATTAATTATTAATTTCTGGTTTATTATTGACTGACCACTTTGTCAAACAAACTGTATGATAACCTGTAATAAACTCTTTCTATTTGCTGCTCTGTCTTAACAATTCCTAGTACAGCAAAACAGAAAAAAATAAGACCAGGTCTCATCTGATTTACAAAGATCATTAGTAACCATGTCTTGTATGCAAGAACTGGATTCGGGCCATGCTGACACAAGACAATCAGTTTTCTACACTTGCAAGATGCTGTAATGAAATGCCTGATTTGATGAAGTTAGAGGCGTTATGATATTTTCATCATTGTGTAATAAAGCATCAGGAAACCTTCAAGCCTCTAATGTTATTGAATATCTTGGTGGTGCTCATATTAACAGTGCACAGTTTGCAATATAAGGGAAGGAGGAGGGAGGAGGACAGACAGTTTGGGCTTTTGGTTTAAGGTGAACAATCTTCCCCAAATTAATTTGTTCTCCATCCTTAAGTGATTGGTACAGGCAGGGTTTTGCATGTGGCTCAGATCTCCCAGCATATCCATAAATAAAAAATAGTGGATAGAATAAGTAGATGTTTCTCATTTTCACTACAAAGCAAAGGCTATTAGGGGGAACAGTATGCTTGGGTTTTTTCAGCTACCTGGTTTTGCTGAATATTTAGTAATATTCTTTTAGGAACTGAAAGAACGCAAAGTTATTTTCATAGTAACTAGTAATGTGCTTTAATATGCACATATATTTCTAATGGATTAATAACCAAATTTACAATAAATTAATAAAAATATAAAATTAAACCCAGTACTAACTGAAGTGCTAATTGCCCAGAGTCACATTCAGTATATTTAATTCATTCCTGTGAATTCAGTGGGGCTTTGTGTAGAAATAAAATAAACAGCATTTCTATGTGCCTTCATTGTTTAGCTACTGTACGATTTCTTTTAACTGCTGATATTATTTATAACTAGGAGGTTTGTTTGTTTGTTTTCCATTTGAAAAAAAAATGGGTAATGAAACATTTGTTAAATTTATTTCTTTTTAAAACAATGGCAATACAAAGATTTACATGGACATAACAAAACAAGGACATAAAGAGCTTCATAAAGAATTTCACATAACCTTTTTTTCTCTAATTTTATACAACCAATAGGAATATTGTGTGGTTTGCTTCTTTGTTCAATGACAAAGCTCTAATTTCTATTTTCACTGTACAGCTGTTGCTCCTCTTTCACTTGGATTTTGCCTGCACAAGCCCAGGCTCCAGCAAGAACAGTCTGGAGGGAGAAGTCAGGGCAGCCCAAAAAGCCCATCTCAGCTTCTCCAAGCCGAGCTCTGCCAAAGCCAGGCACAAGTGGCTCAGATGGGAGCACGGTCAGGGCACTGGAGGATGTGCTGACTCCACGCTGCAAGCGGCTCCTGCTCAGGGGCCAAGGAGCTTCCCAGCTCCCTGGGAAGGAGGTCCCTGTGCAGGCAGCACACAGCACAGAGCTCAGCTCCATGGGAGAGCACAGCCGAGCCCCTGAGCTGGGCCCTGCTGGGGGCTCCCTGCTGGTCTGAGAGCACAGGTCACATCACGGCACTGCCCTCGGGCATCTCCATTTTCTGATCAGGAAATGGCACGGGACATGGGTGGCATTTAGGGCAAGGCCGTCTAAGCAAAACCCCTGCAGATTTTTGCAGAATCCCGCTCACTGTGTGAGTCCTGCAAATTAAGATCTCTCAGGCACATGCCTCAGAGTGGCTTTTCGCTTACTCTACAATGCTGTATCCAATGGGCAGTGAGGAACAGATCCAAATCCAGTGAGCACATGGGACATGGGACTTGCTAAGTGTCTTTCCTGCAGGAGGTCACGTTGCTGCCTCCTTCATGACAGCAGACCCAAGGAAAACACCCTGTGTCCATTTTACAGGTTCCAATGTTATTTGGCTGTCACTGAGGACTTGGCCAGCTGCAGCCCTCCACTGCTCTTTAGGAGGAAGGAAAAGCTAAATGATAGATCTCTGTGTCCATGTCTATTCAACTGTGCACATGCTTTATATCTCTAATGGTTATATTGGTGTGATGCCTAATAAATACATTGTTACACATTTTTGTCACATCCTTGCTAAATTTCCACATTCTAAAGAGCCTGGTGGACTAAAAAGACGTCCTTCTCCTCTCCCACCCAAAATAGTAAGCAAATCCATTACAATAAGTATGATTATCATTCCAGACTTCATGAAGAGAAGCTTTAGGCATATTGTATAAATTAAGTACATGATGTAATAAATCCTATATGAGTTGTAAATATTCTGCAACTAAGCAGGTTAACTGGCACACAAGTGTGAAATATTACACAGTGAAACCTGTGTGCCCTAAGAGACTACCCTAGGGTACTGACAAATACTTTACAACATCAAATTACCCATATTAAGCAAAATGGCTCTGCAGTTTAGCCAGAAAGGGTCTATAATTGGTTCAGGGTAAAACACTTTTTCCTAAGAGACCTGGTAAAACACTGTGGATTTCAATGTCTATAGGCCAGCAATGGAAATGGATAGCATTATGAATAAACTCTGTCACTTTGAATTGTTCTGATTTTTGTGGAAGACTTCATATCAATCAAAATAAAACATGCTAAAAAATAAGAATTTTCCATTTAATTTCGTATAACTGGTGGCTGAATAATTAATACTAGGATAAAAATGTTTTAAGTTCACACATTAAACTTACTTGCATCAATTTTTCAGCAGAAACAAGTAAACATTTCCATTTAAACAAGCCTAGAAACAGTAATTTCTTATATCAAATATCTGCAATATAATCTCTTACAGGATTCTCTCCAAGTTTTTTCGAGCATGATTTTCAGGCTCTTTTAATAAGAGACGCATCTCTTCTAAATTGTTCTTCTGCCCTAAAGTGATTTGGTAAAAATGGCATGGGGGACTCTGGATTCATTATCACACTGATTTTTCTACCCAATGAGCTCAGTTTGCAAGTAAATTTCTAACTGCCAGCTGCACAAACTCAGCCTGAGTCCTGGACGCCTTCCATCTCATGCATCACCACCAGTAATAAATGTCCTATATGCCAGAATATGCCCTCCATGGCATCTGTGCAATCCCAGTGCCATCCGTGAATGTGCACAGGTGTTGCTTGGGGCAGACGTTCAAATCAATAGGGTTACACACAAGTGGCTGAGGAAATTATCTCCAAGCAAAACTACCAGCACTAGGATGATCTGTGGGATGGAAGGGACCCTGCCTGACTCACAGAGCCAGGTTTTAATCTCACAACCAATAAGAAAAGTATTTGTCTCGAAAACAAAAATCTGAGAGGGGTGCAATGTACATGGAACAGCCCAACACTATTTTTATGCTGTTTCTTAGAGCATGAAATGGTTTTGAATGTACATGTTACTCAAATACATTTGAAATATTGTTATATATTTGGAATAATTTATTTAAATAAATAGTATATTTGTGGTTTTTTTTAAAGATGCACTTTCCAATTAAGATATTACAAAAATCAGTAAGTGATGTATCTTGGTATCTTAAAACACCTTGTTGTGTAAGATCAGTATGTCGGGGCTGAGAGGAAATGGCCTGTCCATATTGTGCCAGTGGGACAGCACTGTCATCCAACAGTGCCTTAGGGGAGGGTGTTGGAGCAACAGAATCCTCCAGGATGCCAGACCCGGACTCACCACATTGCTGCAAGAACAGGGTTGCCTTCTGCTCCAGTTTTAAGTCCTGGATTATTTCAACCCAGGTACACAATCACTTTGTCTCTAGATGTCTTTGCTGATCATGTGTAAACAAACAGTAAGCAATGTTTCTAGGGCTACCTACAGGCAGCAGGCAGTTCCAAATCAGTACTTGTGCCACAGCTCTGTTGGGTGGCCAGGAGCAGAGCTGGGCACTGGATGATGAGTAAGTGGAATACGTGGGTTTGGCAGGAGGTGAGTTAGGAGGAGCTGCTCCTGCTCCCACTACCAACTTCTCTGGGCTCCAGCTGGACCCCTCCAGCAGCAGAGGACCACACTGCCTGAGATGATGCCACACTTTGTGCTGAGAAGCCAGAAAGCCACCTCAGACTGCCCTCACCAGAGTGGTATCTAAAACACACACTTTTGACAAAAAGTTTTTGCAAACAAAACCAAGGTGAAATACATCTGAATACCTTTGTCCGCTTTTAGATGCAAACTGGATGTAATTTTTTTCTAAATTATGGTTAAACTAGTTTATCCTCTCAAATGACTACTCTTTTTCGTTTAAATGACTCCACTTTACCTCTTCTGCTGAAGTTTGGTTGTGACACCTGTCAGCTCTGGGCACTTTCATTTTCAAAACAAAGACATTTTGTGAACCAACTTTAAACAATCCAAAAGCACGGACACCATGCTGAAAAGAGAGGAGAGGATGCCATTTTCCTAGCAATGACAAGAAGCTGGCTTTTCCATGTGAATTAGCAGCTTAATATAAAAACACTAAGGCAGAGAAGATTTACCAAATCTTGAAAAGCACAGCCTGTGTGCCTTTTCACTATTTTACCATGCTTAGCTAACATCAAGTAAGACCACAGCTTATTTTTTTCCTCATGAATGCAAGACTCAAGGAATTTATGTTTATTCCAGGGAAGATCTCTAGGAAATGCGTCTGTGAACTAACCTTGGGTGTGACCCCTCCATTCAAAATTCATCATATGTTTTCTATTAAAACAAAACCCTCTTGACACTGTAATTTTCTCTTCTTCCATTCTGAATCCACAGCTTGTGACTGAAACCACTTCCCACACCTTGCAGAAGGTGCGTAACTCCGGCTTTCCCACACATTCCCCAGGCAAAGTCATTTTGGGCTCTCCAGGCAAAAATCTGCAGCACAATTCAGAACAAGCTCGAAATAAATAGCCAAAAGAACACTGTACTCATAGTACTATTTATCACCAGAGTTAACACAGTAAAAATCTTGGCTTTCAGTTTACTCAAATTTAACACAGAGAGCAGGCACTGTAAGGAGAGGGAATATACTCCACTTTTCTAAAACAGTTTCTTGAACAACAAACCTTTTTTTGCTCATATTTAATTCCTGTTTGGTAGTTAAAATCTTGTAAGGACTGCATAAAGTCAGTCTCTTAAAAACATGCCTCACTTCACCTTTCTAAGCACTGATGGGGGTACATGTAGGCACGCTGGGTCACATGCAAAGGACCGGTATTCCTGCATGAAGAGTTTCCCGCTGCTTCAGGCCTCTGCAGACACCTCACCAGGTGGTGAGGTGACCTCCTGCCGAGGTCACCTCAGTGCTTCCACTGCCATTCACGTGCCTCAGGTCACCCAGAATAGCCCACCTCCCCAGCTAGAGAACTGGGAAACCCAGCGTAGATGGAGACCCACAAAAACAGACTCCATCCAAGGAGAAAAGCATTCAGCTCTTCAGTGGATCCTGTTTTACCTGGTTTTTTCCCCACTTTCTGGGGTAGCCCAGCCTCCTATTGACCTAGATAATGGGAAGATGATTATTCATTTGAATTTCAAAAGAATGCGTAGTGGGCTGTTAGTTCTAACTGCTGCACTCTAATAGGAATATACATGCACACATACAATTATTGAACTGCTTTTAGAACATAAAATTATTTAATTTTAACAGTAATATCTACTTATTCATGTACATGTTTAATCAGATTTCTAAAATCCTCGAGACACAAAAAAAATCCTTTTTTTTGTTTTATAGAGTGTGGCTATTATTTGTCAGTCTGTTTTCAGCTTCATTATCTTCCTAACACTACCCTTAAAACACAACAAAAAGCAACCAAAACATAACATGAACAAGCATGAGAAAACAGTAATACTGTTTATATTTAACAGATCACTTTTGAGGAAAAATTGAAATGCTGCCAAGACACTCAGAAAATGAGATATAATAGAAAAATAGAAAAATGGGATTTATGAAAATTATGTGATGCCCATAGCATTAATACACATCTTCAGAGGGACACACATGAAGGAGTGGAAATATCCCAGAAGTCTGGTGTAATGACAGTGGATTCAAATGACAACAAAGCTTTATTAAAAATGATCTCGCCTGATCTTACTGTGTTAAATGTCAGATTCGGTCACCCTGGCATATTGAGTCCCAGTCCTATCAATATTGATTATATGCCTTCCATTGCAATTGAGTGAAAATTTTCCGAAATAGTTTATGGCTTTTGTAAAATGACTTGAAAAAAAATAGCAGTATTTTGTGAAAATTCATTGATTTTATTCACTTCACAGGAAATAAAGATTCAATTTTCATTTCACCAGCTTGAATTTTATGCAACTATATGACATAATGAAATCTCCCATAAATGCCAACAACAAATTAAAACATTTTGACACTTTTCATTCTGCAAAAGTACACCATTATTTCTATCTGGATTTAAAATGCATGAAAAACTGCAGAATCTCTCACTAGGTATCTGAATACTGGTACTTACAGAGGAATACTAAGAAATAGGGCTAGGTGAGACATTGGTATTCTGCTGCCAACCTAGCGACGGTCCCAGCAGCACCAGAGCTGCCTTCCCCCGAGGCGGTCAGGCACCTACACACTCCCGAGACTCCTGTCCACGTCATCATAACTAGAAACATCCTCTCAATTTTTACAAGATCTGCTGACCCAGAGGGCTCTACAGTGTGCACAGTCTGAGCAAATCCTGGCCCAGCTGGAGCAGGACGTGCCAAACTCGCAGTCCTCTGGGAAGGAATGCCCTGTGCTGCCAACAGCCCTCCCGGAGAGACCACAGCTGACCGCAGCTGCGACAGGAACTCAGGCACTCCCTCCCAGAGGTACTGCACCCTCTTCTCATGTGGTTTCTCTAAATTTTAACATTTTATGACAGGTTGAGTAGCCTACCAGTCAAATTTTCCATTTTATCCCGTGTCTTAAAGGATCAACATTATTATGGAGCTAGACTGTACCATGAAGTGCAGTCAGAGAGAGAGAGGTGGCAACAAGCCTTAGAGCAGAAATCATGGCTGGGCACAGTCATGGAGAGGCAGAGCGCTATTTTTCAAAATCCACCTTTACAATGAAGTAACTGAACCTTCTTCAGCTATGCCCTTTTCCTTCCCTCTACTCTGTACACTCAAGCTGGGGTCAGGCAAGGAAGGTGACATAACACCATGTATCTGCCTCAAATGTATCCTTCAAGCTCCACCTGACTCCTGACAAGTGCAGCTGAGACCTGGCAGCCCTAACCCATCCCTACAGCTAAAACAGGCGTGTGACGTTTACAATTCTTTGGTTTTGTTCCTGTAACAGCTCTGGCCACTCTGCAGCCCTATGATATCAGAGTGACATCATCCATACACAGCAATTTTGCTGTAGTCTGAGGAAAATGAACCACTGGGATAATTAGAGGATGATGTACCAGGGGACCTACTGTCCCATTAGCACCAGTTCATAGGATGTGCTCGGGCAGAGGAGAGGCTGTGCTCATTCCTCTCACCGCCATTATGTCCTTATACAGACAGCAACCATCACAAAACTTATTAAACTTCCCCTTTTCTAATAACTGCAAACGGTAGCTGGAAAAGCACAAAGGAACGTATAAAACAGTATGTGAACTCATTTCCAGCATACTTTCTGCAATTAAAATGACCACAGGTACGTAGCACACTGTCAACCTTTGGATTTCAGACATTCGGTGAAAAAATCACACATGGGATTATCCGGATATGTGTATCCTGTATCAGCGTCCTGAATAACTTGGTGGTTCCGAGAAAACAAGCACACAAACAAACAAACAGAAAATCATCACTGTTTGATGCCTTCTGTATATTTTCACGCCGTACTTTGGGGAAGGTGCCTTTATCCTCTGCCTACACCACGCGGTAAGTGCCTCCAGGTGGGTGCGACGATTCTCACGTCCCTCCTGCGGACAGCCCGCGCCTCCCCGGGGACAAGGGGACCTCCCCCACCGCGGTCACCGCCGACCAGCGGGCCGCGGCCGCCGAGGCACCATCCGCATCCGCAGGGAACCGGGAGCGCACCAGGCTGTACCCTGCGTTCCCCCAGCCCCGTTCTTTACCGACCAGACACCGAAACAAGCCCTGGGAGGACAGGGAACCGAAGCTCCTCCGGGGGTTCAGGGGAGCAGCCCCGCGGCGGAGGGGAAGGCGGCCATGTGCGGAGCGCGGAGGCCGCCATGCCCGCCGAGATCCGCCCGCAGCTGCGGCGGGGCGGCTCCGCTCCCGGAGGTGCCGCCGCAGGAGCTGCGGCCGAGCCGCCGCGGAGCGCCAGCGCCCCCTGCCGCCCGCCCCGAGCCACGCGGGGCTCCGCGGCCTCCGGAGGAAGTGAGACACGGGGGAGCCGCCGCCGCCGCGCCGCTCCGCACCGCCCCGCACCGTTCTGCGCCGCTACGCGCCCGGCGGCGGGGGCCGGTGGACGAAGCCCCCCACGGCGGCACCGCCGACCCCCGGGCGGAGGGCCGGGCCGGAGCCGGAGCCGCTCCGCCGAAGGCCGGGGAGCGCCGGCGGCGGCGCCTCCTCCCCGCGCGGGGGTGTGTCAGCGCCCGGCGAGGGGGGCGTGGCGGCGGGCGGTGCCGAGCGGCGCCATTGGCCGGCGGCGGCAGTGATGTCACCCATATCAGGCGCTGATAACGCGCGAGGCGCGGAGCCGGGAGTTTCGCAGAACGGGCAGCGCGCGCAGGGCGGGCGGCGGCGCGAGGCCGGGGACGGGCACAGCGCGCGCCCAGCGCACCAGCCCAGCCGCGCCCGACCCGGCCCGGCCCGGCCCCACCGCCGGCGCTGCGGTGCGGGCGGCACAGCCACAGCGCCCGCCCGGCCCCGCCTCGCTGCGCCGCGCACACCGGAGCTCGCAGCAGGGGCAAGGTGCGGCGGTGGGAGGGGGCGGCGGCGGCGGAGCGGCTTTGTTGGCTCGGAGGGGAGCGGTGCCTCGGCGAGAGCCCACCATGGTGCAGCAGGCGGAGAGTACGGAGGCGGAGAGCAACCTGCCCCGGGAAGCGATGGACACCGAAGAGGGCGAGTTCATGGCTTGCAGCCCCGTCGCTTTAGACGAGAGCGACCCGGACTGGTGCAAAACGGCGTCGGGGCACATAAAGAGACCGATGAACGCGTTCATGGTGTGGTCTAAGATCGAGCGGAGAAAAATCATGGAGCAGTCCCCGGACATGCACAACGCGGAGATCTCCAAGCGCCTGGGCAAGCGGTGGAAAATGCTGAAGGACAGCGAGAAGATCCCTTTCATCCGGGAGGCGGAGAGGCTGCGGCTCAAGCACATGGCTGATTACCCCGACTACAAGTACCGTCCCAGGAAAAAGCCCAAAATGGACCCGTCGGCCAAGCCCAACGCCAGCCAAAGTCCCGAGAAAAACGCGCCCGCCAGCAGCGGCGGCAGCAAGAGCGCCAAGAGCTCCAGCAAGAAGTGCAGCAAGCTGAAAGCCTCCTCCGGCTCCTCGCCCCCCAAGCCGGGAGCCAAAACCGCCCACCACGGGGACTACGCGGGAGACGAGTACGTCTTCGGCACCCTGAAAGTGAGCAGTAAGACGGTCAAGTGCGTCTTCATGGACGAGGAGGAGGATGAGGAGGAGGACGAGGACGAGCTGCAGCTGCGGATCAAGCAGGAGGCGGAGGAGGAGGACGAGGATGAGGAGCCGGGGCCGCAGCAGCTGCGGCGGTACAACGTGGCCAAAGTGCCGGCCAGCCCCACCTTGAGCTCCTCGGCGGAGTCCACCGAGGGGGCCAGCCTGTACGAGGAGGTGCGGGGCGGCGCCGCGGCGGCGGGCGGCGGCAGCAGACTCTACTACAGCTTCAAGAACATCACCAAGCAGGGCCCGCCGCCGCCGCAGCAGCCGCCCGGCCTCTCCCCGGCCTCCTCGCGGTCCATCTCCACCTCGTCGGCCGGCAGCGAGGAGGCGGACGACCTGCTCTTCGACCTCAGCCTCAACTTCTCCCAGCACGGCCACGCCGCCGCCGAGCTGGGGGCGGGCGCCGCCGGCGGCAACCTCTCTCTCTCGCTGGTGGACAAGGACCTGGACTCCTTCAGCGAGGGCAGCCTTGGCTCCCACTTCGAATTCCCCGACTACTGTACCCCGGAGCTGAGTGAGATGATCGCGGGCGACTGGCTGGAAGCGAACTTCTCCGACCTGGTGTTCACGTACTGAGCGGGGGCGGCGGCCAGGGCGGACGGCGAGAGCGGCGGAGCTGGAGCGGCGCGTCGCCAGCGATGATGATGATCATGATAATGATTAAAAAAATAAGTCTTGTTTTCTTTTAAAAAAATCTCGAAGTTAGTTCCGAGCCCGGGAGTTGTGATTTTTTTTTTAATTTTTTTTTGTGTTTTTTTTTTTCTTAATTTTTATGATGTTTGGTGATCACAACAACAACAGCAAAGGCAAATGGGACTGGGGGAAAAATGATACAGAAGGCGCTGTTTGAAGCTTGTCGGTCTCTGATTGAAGTCTGGAAGATGGTCTGCAAAGAAGTCTTTTGGCAGCACAACTGTTACTCAAGGGGGTTTGTGGATTTTTATTTTTTTTTTTCCCGTGAGAGATCTTAACGAACTGTTATGATTTTTTATTTTTTTTTTTCCGAAAGGGACCATTGCAACTTTTTTTGGAGGGAGAAAACTGATGTCTTCTATGCATCCGATTCTTAACAAAGCTGCAGGGAGCTTGAAAAAATGCAGACTGTACAAACGCTTACAAATAACTGAACTGACTTAAGATCAGAGTTTACTTTTCAGATCAAATTGTTTATGGTTTTACAAATGTGATTTCTACTTGCCAACTTTTTTTTTTTTGTAACTTGTTCCCTTATACCTCCTTGATTGAATACCAGACAGCCTAGACCTCAGTACAAAAAGGTATTGAAACATTTTTGATACATAACAGACCTCAGTCTTTTTTAAAAATTAATATATTTTCAGGCGTATTTTTGTACAGTGAAAAGGGAACATTCTTGCTGTGTTTTTTCAGTAAGACTTTTCAGGCACTTCTTCCCTTTTATTTTCTTTGTTTTTCTCTGTTTTTAGCATGCAAGTTTGTTGGTACGTTACGTCCTGGTTTTAAAAGGATTAAAATTTTAAAAAATAATCCTTGCATCTAAAGGCCTTGTGGTTTAAAAAAAAAAAAGAAACAAACACTTTTTTTGTACAGCTATAGTTCAGATTTGTTCAATATTTGTAGGTAAAGATTTATTGAAAATGGTGATATAGACCTCAGAGCTGTTATCTTAGTTTAAAAGATTGTATATGTACTGTACTATAGTAGGATTTTATGTATCTCATACGCTGTGATATGTGGATGGGGCCCCAGATGGAAGGTATGAAACTGGATTCTCGATTTTAGCAAAAAAAAAAAAAAAGAAAAAAGGCACATAGTTTAAAAAGTTTCTCATGTTGTGCAATATAATCTAAAGTACAGACCATCTGCATATTTTGTAGCAAAATGATGGCAAAAGCAGACTTGTGCACTGTCAACATCATAGCCTGTTTTTTTTTTTTTTTAATGCTGAAAGTCTGTATCTTTACAATTTTAATAAATCAGCTGGAACTGATAGAAACTCGTATCGCAATTAGTGTCTGTAGCAGTAACGCTGGAGATGCCGTGTTGTCGCCCTGGCCCGTGGAGGAGCGGTAGCTGCAGGATGTAGTGCACGATCAGAGCTAGGGGGGGAGGAGAGTCAGGACTGCTTCTTTTCCTTTTTTTTTTTTTTTTTTTTTCCTCCTCTCGTCGCCTTTTTCCCACCGGCTTTGCTCCGCGGGGCCGGGGTTTGCTTGCTGCTTACCTGGGGCCGTTCCAGGCAGGCTGGCTCGCCCCGGGCATTTTCGGCTCCGCCGCCTTCTCCCCGCCCGCCGGCGGGGAGCGAGCCCCGCTCCCGGGGCGGCCCCGCAGCCGCTCTGCGGGCGGGGGCTCCGCTCCGGGCGGGGGGCGCGGCGGGGCCGGCTGCCCGCTCTCAGCGCTGCCGGGAGGGCCACTCTCCCTCCTCTGCATGCTCCCGGCCTCTCCCCGCTGGGCTTTTTCCTCCCCCTCTCCGGTTTGTGATGAGTGACCTGGGCCAGACTCGAGGTGCAGATGCTGCGGGTAGCGGTGCGGCATCTCCTCCGCCCCGGCAGCGCTCGGCCCGCCGCGGGGGCCCCGGCCCCTCCGGAGAGCCGCCCGCCGCTCCGGGCAGGCAGGGCAGGGCAGGGGAAGGGGCGTACGAGCTTCGGCTGTAGGTAAGCAGACTTTGTCAGTGTGCTTTTTTTTTTTTTTTTTTTTTTTTTTACTTTAGCAGCCATCGGATTTCAGTTGTGTGCTCTGAAATAGCTGCTGATGGCAATAAACAGACTCACGAGGTGGAAGTTTGTTTCTCAAGAAGTTTACTTTTTTATCTGATAGGCATTGGTAAATTATTACTACTTTTTTTTTTTTTCTCCGGTAATTAATGATCCAGCTGTTTACAGGGACAATTCACTGTGCTGGTATTTTGGTGGCAACCACTGCTACAGGCTTTCAGACTTGCTGAAATGAAAATCCTGCATACGCATTTGTAAGGCATAATAAAACATAACATTAAAACCTGCATGCATGTTATGTTTAATCAAAGACAACTCTTAGGCATTTAAGTGGTGAGATATCTTACTTTAGGTTAGTTAAACTGGTAGTAAAATGATTAATATAATCTGATCTTTCTAATAATAATAATAATAAAACACTCATGATTCTAAATAAAAGTTGTTTGGCCTAAATCTTTGCTATCAGAAAAGAGATAGAGCATATCTGGGAACTCAAATTTATGTCTTGCATTGTGATAATTCTTTATGAGAAACTGTGTTTTAAAACAAACTTAATTACAATATACAAGATATCCTTGGCAATGGATAGTCCTCAATAAAACAGAGTTTCTTGAATTTTCAGTTTTTGGTCTCAAATGATTAGTGTGTTCTCCATGTAATAACTTAGAAATCAGATTGAAAACAAATGACATTTATCTCTTCTAAGGCAAAAGACTGAAAGAAAATAGTTACACTGAAGTGCTCTAGCCTAGCCATTCACTATCCTGCTATCGAAAATCCTGTTTTGGGCTAGGGTGATGGAGTAAATTGATGAGGTTCTAAGTCTTAAAACTGAGCCAAAATTCTCTTAGTAATTCTTCAAGCTATCATGAGGGTAGGGTGACTTGTTCTTTCAGTCCCTTTCTTCTGATGTGCATCCTTGTTTATTAAAGTGATAATAGGCAGTGTCATTAAACATTTGTGCTTTACAGATGTTCAATGAGTTATGAATGATTATGGTCAAATACAGGCTGCATTTAGTTAGCATTGTAATAAGGTCTGTGTCTCAGCCTACAAAAGTTTTGACTTGCATATATTTTTGGAAGCTGTTTTTAAAATTACCATTTAAAATATTACTCAAGGATAGCTGATTTAAATGATCCAATTAAAGAGCAGTCAGGCATATTTTAAAAGAGCAACAGGTCTACTTTAGTCAAATAATATAATACCCACTCAAAAGTATATCTTTTCTTTCTTCTAAATGGGAATTATACTGTACTATATCAGAGGAATATTTTGAGTGAAGGTATATGGTGCAGGGAAATAATTTTTTTTGGCCAAACACTTGAGTTCTTTTATTTTAGAGCTTATTATTGCATATCGTTCAAGGAAAAACTAGGTAGTTTTAAGCCACTGCATAGTTAGGGCTGAAGTTTGATGCTGTTGAATGCCTAAGCTCCTACTGGTCTCAGTGAGGGTAACAAACAATCTTCTACTCATGAAAAATAGCATCTGCTAAGCTACCCTTTTTTATTTTGGCATTAATAATATTAATTCTTTCTGTTTCTCTTTCCTTTTTTGTTTTCTGTGTACATAGGAATCTTTGGTGATGTGCTAGAGCAGTCCTGTTACAGGCCTGGTATCTCCCGTGGCCTTTTCCCCCACATTCCTTGCATTTGTCTCTGTACAATACTACTCACGTGTAATAGGACTCAGTGATAGGAGGGAGGAAAATGAGCTTTTCTATGTCAAAAGACAATTTCCTTACTAACACTGAGGGTGTCAACTCAGTGTAAAACCTAATCAAACGTGCTGATTCTTTTTATCTTTAAGGTGAACATTTTCTTGCAAGCTTTTTTCCCCCCTTTTGATGTTTTTACTGTTTTTTTTTCCCCTTCCTTTTAAAATAACCACAATTAAGAAACATTTTCTTTCTTTAAGTGCAGTCTTTTACAAATGTGGTAGAAAGGCTCATTCCAGGCGTCCTTTAAGCGCTTGATGCTCTTTAGGCATTCACTGACATTCAGATGAAGCTTCAAGTTTATTGAATGTGATTTGCATGCGTGCAGTAAGATCCTTCACTCCTGCCTTTTTGAGGAAAGTGCAACTCTGTTGTTACACCGGGGGAAACTGGTGTGGGGTCAAAGTCAGGGCCATATAAGTTTTAGGTGTTTGATAATCAAAACAGTTCATGAATTCTGTTTTATGTCTTCACAATTGTTGCCTAGTAAGGCCTTAAACCTGCTCTGGTTAAAAAAAAAAAAAAAAAAAATTCTCATTGAGTTTAATGGGAGTTTTTGCCTCAAGGGCTGCTGGCAGGATAGGTGTCTTATCTCCTCCTAACCTTCATTTATAAGAATGGCCAGGAAAAAATAAACAACAAAAACTTAATACAATGAGTTGCCTTACATTTCCCCTACTATACAGTTGTATTTCTTTGATTAATTTCCTTTCCCCTCACTCACATCCAAGGCTGTGATTGTTTTGGTTTTTTTTTTAATTTTTTTGCACACTACCTATACCAATTAACTGCCTAATTAGTTTTCTCTACATGGATGCAGTGAATTTGTAAGAGAATTTCACATGCAAGTAGTTTTTTAGTGAGTTTAAAGTAAATAGAGTTTTAAAGACCTATTTTTATATTCAATATAAAGCACAAATGTGCAGAAAATGTAGAATGACTTACAAAAAGGGAAGCAAAAGTTCGTAATATTTCATGTATAAAAGTAATACCTTCTTTGGGGTGAGATTCTCTTAGAAAACCCAATACTTATGCCAGTGCAAAGATAGGAATATTTTAAAAACTCTTAGAAAAAATTGTGATTGACAGCAATTTAAAAGGAATGACTTCTGTAGATACAAGGAAACCCCTAAAGCAATATGGATAAGAAGGGGTGAATGGTTTTCAATGATGAACAACAACCTGGAAGTGTGAGAATGGAGGTTTCAATCCTTATTAATTAATCAAATTTCTTCTTTTGTGGTTAGTTACATCTGGATTTTCTGTGAAGTGCAATCTTGCAGGATGAAAAAGTGCAAGGGTGCCAAAATTCTAAGACTTGTGAAAGTTCAGAGGCAGTTTTGATTTAGAATTATTGAATGAAGATTTAGATTTTGGTAATTCACACTTCCAGTAAAATCAAGACATTGATTTACTGCTTGAAGAAATTTGATCAAGTAATAATGATTAATCCGGGAACTCCCATTGTCACAATTTGTTTTCATTTCCATCGTCCTGCTTATCTCCAAAACCAATTTGCCTCAACTCCTGGCAAAGCCAGGGAGAAGAGTTATATGCCATTGTTAGTTCATTTACAATTTCTATCTGGTTTTGCTCTTGTATATATGTTGGCGTTTTGGAGTCTTTACATAAATGCTGTGATAACTTTTTTTCTTATTTCCTTTTGGTTTTTGGTGGGCTGTTTTAAAATGGAGGCCTGTTTTCCAGTGTGGGACTTTTGATGGTTACAACATTTCAATGATGTTGCATGATGGCCACAGGTGGGGGAAATTGAATGTTTTAGAGCAGTTTTTCAAGCATGACACTTTTAAAATATGTAATTTCAAAGACTTTTCAAGGCCACATGAAATTAGTTTTCATAGCCACTCCAGGTCTTGGGGGGAAAAGCTGAAAAGTACTTTTGTTTAGAAGTCTGAGTGATGGTGGGGGGGAAACCTTTTCTTGAGGTTTTTGCATGCCAGTGCACGGCCTATTGCTGTGAGAGAAAGAAGATGGTAAGGCTGCTTGAGGCAATGCACTGGAGGACAAAGTGTTTTCTAGCACTAGAAAAAGAAAATGCATGGCAAAGTTTTGTCTTCTAGTAGACTATATAGCATGCAGAGTTTAGTATGTGTCAAAACAGTGTATGACATTGCTGTATCAAAGTTGTAAAATTAAGCATTATTTATTGAAAACTATGTATTTTTTTTGTAAAAACCTGATCACCTAGAGGATTAATATCAGTGACTTGTGCTAGTGCTACAAACTTAACCAGCTTCTTTACTACAGTACTTGATATGCAGTGTTAATGCTCAGGGTTGAAACCAGTCCACTCCAATGTCTTTTTTTGCAAGAGTTTTTAAATAAAGGAACAACAAAATGCAATTGTTCAAAAGACTCTAATAAAAATGTGTGATCAATCTTCCTATGTGGTTTTATGTGGATTTTTCTTTTTCTGGTGTTGCATTTGGTAAATGCAATTCAGCTATGACAGTGAATCCACTCCTCATTCTGTGGGTGCCTAAAGCTGAAAGTTAATGGGAATGTGATGTCTTTCAAAAAAAACCCTTGACAGGTAGTTATGGTCCAGGTAGTGTGTGCTAAGTGCTGTTCTGGGCACGCCTGAGAGACACTGAAACGCAGACTAAGTCAATTAGCTTCCTTCTTCTTTTCTGGTTAAGACTCTGGATTAAAACAATAAAATATTTTATGACAACCATCTTTAACTTTGCTTTAAAGTTGACCATGAAAGAATGAAATAAAATGGATTACATGCCAGCAAACCCCATTTCTCTCTGTATCTTTTTCTACAAACAATTTACCATCTAAATGTATTTTGGCATAGAAAAAATCATTCTGTATTAAGATTCTAGTTATGAAAATGTTTTTATGAGAAACCTGTAATCAATTCTTGAAACTATAAAAAGGTGTTTTTAATGTGTTTATGTGGTGAAAGTTTGTTGTATATTAAATATTGTTTTATAGAAATGATGGAGTTATATTGTTACAAATTCAAAATTTGTAATTAATACAAGCCATCTATTGCAGAAATTAACCTTCTAGAGCTCCTGACAGTAGACATATGCCCATATCCCAGGAAATATGCAAGACACATCTCTCAATTGTATTTAGTATCTGTACTTCCACAGGCTTTTATACAGGGTTGAAAATATCAACTGATAATTCCTTCCTTTCTGCTGGGAGGGGGAGGGGGTGGAGGTTGTTGGTTACCCTTAATACCTAGGAAATAATAGAAAAATTCTAATCAACTTCAGCTGTAGCTGATAGAAACCTTTAGACCTGGGGAGAGTCAACTCAATAAATGAAAAGTTCCAGACAATTTTGTATGACTTGAGCAGACCTCTTCCCATTTTCCTGTTCCTTCCTTGTCCCAACAGTTAGCTGAAGAGCCTATTTATTCAAAAAGCAATTATTGGATGACAAGTGATTTCTGTTTAACTTATCAGACCTATTAAGAACACTGAAAGCAATCTATATCATTTCAGAAGTCTGTTGTAGTAGTATGTTTTTGTGTGAATGGAGATGTGTAACTGATGTGAAATAAGGGTTTGAATGTGACATGTCATAGTAAACATAGGAAGTTTAAGCTGATCATTGTAAATCAATGAAATAAAATCTTTATATACAGCCACCATACCACTATTCTTTCTGTACATATTAAAGAAGTTTCAAAAAGCATTTTAAGGCATTTTAGAAGGTATTGAAAAAGTGCTCTGAGAGTATTCCATGATGCTTTGGGGGGTTTTTTGTTCAGGGGCTGGGAGGTGGAGGTTGTTTGTTTGTTTTAATTCCTATAGAGTTCTTTTACTCAAGTCCTATTACCAAAGACAAACTAGAAATCTTTTAGATTAACCAAAGGCAAACTAGAAATCTTTTAGAACAGACTGAGGTCACCTCCATGCTGTCTCAAATGTGTCTAGCTGAAGTCTTCTCTTTGGTTCCTCCTGAGTGAGAACAGTTATTACTGCTTTGGAAAGTCAAGCTTCAGTCCTATGTCAGGTCATAATGCCAGAGGGAATTTCTGCATGACATATTGGGAATTTTCCACATCTAGTGTTTGAAAGGGTTTTTGGATTGGTACCCACAAGTCATCACATCTTAAAATTGTCACTGTAGAGGTATGGAGCAGCCTGGGTGGTGGCTCAGTTTATTATGGAAGAAAGGATAGAAGTGCATGTTTGGGGGAAAAAACCCTTAGTATTTCAGTTTGAATACAATATTCTCAAGTTTGAATGTGTGAAAGAAATGTTTGAAAACATGGACTGTAGGTAACATAGACCCACACAGTTACCTACACACATTTGCATCATTACAGACTTAACACAGGCACGTACATATGTATGTGGATTTTCATTGAAATTGCTTGCTGGCTGGACCACTCTAAATGGCTAAAATGTAATGTCCATTAAAATCCTATAAGTCCTGAGAATTTAGTGACATTTTCATCTGTTGGTCTTCAAGTGTTGTCCCTGGAGTTTTGTAAGTTTTAAGACAATCTTTTTATAGCCTAATAACATTTTGATAGAATAGTGAAAAATCCCCCAAACCCCCCCACCCAAATGTATAGCAAAACCAAACCAGAATGAAATCATACAAAACCAAACAAGCAAACCACCCTCAAAAAATATCTCCAGCTCTAGAAATAATTCCCACAACAGGCAGAAGAAAATGATCTTGGCTCTTTCCCCTGAAATCCCACATTACATTTATTGGCATTACTCTGATTTTTGCATTTCTATGATGGATCAGTTTTTTCTACAACTCTGCCAATTCAATTTAAAGATGATGATCATCTTCAAGCAAAATCGACTCACATATATACCTTAAAATACAAGTCATACTTTCTCAAAATATAGTGTTAACAAATACTGAAGTGTACACAGGGAATGAAGCGGGATTCATCTGTACGCAAGAACACGATAGTCCAAGGAAGGCATAGTGAAAAAGAAAATCTAGACCTCTGTTATAATTTTCCTGCTAAGCTTGATACTAATGTGACATTTTGGCATTTCATATGTGCAACTAGGTGGGATTTTTCTTTCTCTAAGACATCAAATATGCATAAATAGATATGCAACGAATTCATCTTGAGATTGCTTTCTCAAGTCAGTACTATAAGAACTTTGATTTTGTGTCTGTAAAGTAGCTTACACTTAAGCCTAGCCTTTGCTTGATGAGACTTATTTTGTCTGTGTAATCTTATTGTAATAATGTTCCCAAAATCTCTTTAAAGCCTGCCTTTCATTCACCTAATTTCATTCACTTTGTTCTTTGAGTTTTAACGCTCATACTCTTCAGGAATCAGAAGCAAACTGCTTCTCTGACAGTAGCACTCTTTTTCAAGAGTAGAAAGAGAGTAGCAAATCAGTGAGAAATGCCCACATGTTTTTGACCTTGGAAACTTAGACTATGATCCCTTTTTTGGGCCATGGACAGCCATAACTTGAAAACAGTTTTGTTTTCCTCATCTATTTGTGGCCATTCATCAGTTGTGGGTTATCAAAGCCAATGTTGTTGCAAGAGATTCATTGAATTCAGCTAGATTTCTGAAAACCTCCTACTTAAACTGCTAAAACTCTCCATCCTCATTTTGCTTGAAATTGATGTGAATTGTTCCACAAACAGTGTTATTGTCTGTAAAAGGGAAAATAACAGCAAAAATACCATCACCACCCACCCTAGATAACTGCCTGTTTGAAATAAATGTGTATCTTGATGTAACTGTGATGACCTGAGGTTTTTCCAGCCCAGAGCTTTTTGTGAATAGACATTTTTGTATATTTCTGCTATATTAGTCAGTCAGATGTAAAATATCACATTTCCACAGATGTATTCTTCATTTGGAAGACAAGCAAAAATATATACAAAGTCATATACAAATGGAAAATATTTACAAAGATGTTTGAGCAACTATGGCAGTAGTTTTTCAAAAATATTTCTTTTTGCTTTCCCCATATCAATCTCTTGCACACATGCCGCTGTATCAGTCATGCAAAGTTAAGGGAAAAGCTGCAACTTTACTGAAATCCTTTTAAGTACATATACTGCCATGAGAGCAAGTGTCCCAAGTAGTACAGCACCTAGAAGTCAGACATCAGCTGGCCTTCCATGGCAGATTTCTGAACTCACCCTTTGTGCTGGGTGAGCAGCTGCCTGCAGCTTCACTGGAAAATGGTGTGTTTGGTGTTCCCAGCATCTAGCTCAGGATTTCATATTAGATATCCCTGTTCACTCAAGGGCTCAAGGAGTTAATAGCTTTATTCTGATGTCAGATCACAAACACTTTCCATTGATATGTTATCTTGTAGGTAGAGCACGTGCTGGGGAAATAGAAAGCACCGGGAATAGATAGAAAGCACATCTAGACTAAAAAACTAAAGCAGAGTCAGCACATAGTCCAGGCACTGGAACTCAGCTGTCTGTATTGTTAAATTGCTAGAAGACAAAATCCCTGACATGGTTTTGGCTGGTGAATGCTAGCACTCTTCCAAAAAATCACTGGAACAATTTGGAAATTAACATGGGCCAAAGATCATTCCCAACAGGCAGTTTGGATTCAGACAGGCTGTTTTGGAAAGAGAGTTTAATAGCATAGATGTGGGCAGATCATGCCAGCTGGCTTCCAAGCTGGGGAACAGACCTTGGTTAATTTACTACAGCTACAGGTTACAAACCCTATTTCTGGAGGATTTTGACCATAAATGCCATAAAATTTCAGAGAATACCTAAACCTCAATCCATGGAATAGTCTCAGAGAGAAGCTGTCACCACTATGTATGATTGGAATGCAAAAATCACGAGGTTAAAGGCAAGGCAAGAAGGAATTTGCCCTAAAACCTCTTCTGCTCTATTATTGACATGTACTACTTCTCTTTATATACAGTGTCAGTTCTACAGCTGTGGCATTCCTGTTTACATGGCTGCTCATTCTTAACAGGGGCAGCAAAGAATGAGACTATGGATGCAAATTCTTTAAAACTCAGAAATTTCTTAGAGAATTTCAGATAGAATGAGTGCTCCAGCTCATAAAAATGATAACAATTTACACTGTAGTGCCTTCACTCCCAAGAATCCAAAATCACTTTAGAAATATTGTTGGCCAATTTTGTTCTTCTCTTGTAGTCAAAACACCTACTGAAATCAATTGTAAAATCACTTCTATTGAATCTCCTCCAACTGCAGAGCTGAGTGAGAATTTTATATGTTGAACAGCTATAGAACTGGAGCCTTGAAATTGCTGTTTAAATTATACATAAGAATCATGCAGTTTATGTTCTTCTAGCACTTCACAGTTAGTTTAGACAATATTTTCATAAACAGCACTCTTAGGAAAAGAAATCAATCCATCTGGACTAGATAAGAGAGAATCATTAAGTATTTTCCCTGCTCAAATATTAACATAAATTAATAAAATTGATTTAGTGTCCTGAGAAAAGAATGCTCCCTTGGTCAGTACATCAGTGTTATGGTCTAATCTCAGTGATTACTGAATCATAAAAAGTGCTGTCTTCAAACATGAAAGTTTTTGCATTTTTTTCTCCTTTTTTCAAATGCTAAGGATAAGGGATTAAACTAAAGCTAGAAAAGCACAAAGGATGATAGACATCTCAGACTCATTTGGGTTGTTTTACTGGTATTGAATCAAAATGGTGCATCTGCACTGCAACAGATCTCATGCTCCTTTCTGATGTTCAATGGTTTCTTAATCTAAAAATGTTCCACTGGTGTTAATGATGGTTTTGACGGAATAAATACCATCTGAGGATGAACTTAGACACAGGCAGGAAAAACCATGTAGAGTAGGTTTGCCTTGGAGACAATAGAAAGAAAACAAAAAAAAAAAAAAAGAGAAAGGCAAGACAGTTGTCATGAGCTGCCCACTGAGGTCTGTATTTTCTGGTATTTAGCACCAGTATGAGAGGGCTGCCTCAACAGGATAATTTCCAGTGTGCCCTGAACACTGAGAAGCTGCTTCTGCTTCTTGATTCATCAGGATCTGTCCTAGTTAAACAATTTCTGAGAAATGCCTGTGCCCAGAGCACTAGTCATCAAGAGGTGCTGTGGCTGCCTTGTGCAACCCCCAGCTCCATAGGGGCACCTGGCAACTCCCATCTCCACCAGTTTCTCATGGTGAGAGACTTGACTCCAAGGGAAAGACAAAAAGTAAATGGCAAAACTTGGATTTACAAGTGATGAGGGTAGGGACATGCAATCCCACATCCATGCTGGCATTCCCAAAAATCTCCTCTCCTAACTGACTGGAGCTGCTTGGAGGGCTGCTCCCCACACTGCACTTGTGGAAAATGAGATCCTGAGCTAAGGAATGTTCCTTCCCACCGCCTGACACCAGCCTTTTCATAAATTATGATTTCAAGAGAAAATTCAGTTATGAAAATTTATTGCAAATAAAAGTGACTTTTTTTAATGTATCTTCATACAGCTCTGTTTGATTCCCCCAATCATTTAACCAGCAAAATGTTAGAACAGCAGCAGATTTCATCCACTGTATCTGAGAATTCAATTAATGTGAAAATACCTTTCTCCAGTCATGCTCAGAAAGTCACTTTGTAGGAAACTGGAGACAATATGTATTGAATAATGACCTGATATTGAATAAAGATTCCCACTAGTGCAGGATTAGTAACCTTCACCATTAGCAAGTTTCACGAAATGCTAATAAAATATTTATTTGGCTATTACTTTTCTTGACCTATTAGTTCAGTTCACTAATGGATTCAGTCTTTCCAGACAGAACCTTATGCATTTATCTGAAGCTTAGCTCACTATTTTCCTCAGTGATGATACATAAAGTTTTTGGCCAGATACATTTTTACTCTATAAAATTTGAAGTGAATCTATGCACATATATGCATATATATATATATATATATATATATTTTCATAATTATATATATTTTCATAATTATATATATTTTCATAATTATATATATATATATAACATTATGAATATATAAGAAATAAAACACTAATCAATTTTAACTTAAGTATTTTCAGGCACAGATGATTTAAAAGAGATATTTACTACTTGGTCCAATAGCCACTGGTTTAGAATATTGCATTAAGAGTCAGAAACTACTTACTGTATACTTTATATTAGGATAGACTAGTCAAATGCATATGAACTGAATAATTCCATGATTTTTTCTCTCTATCTAAAATCCTCCTCTAAGAACCTTTTAATGCATCTTGATTCTGAGTCTCCTTGCTGTACAAATCACTCTCATTCATATTAATGTCCTTTTTGCATGTAAAAGAACTGGGATGTTGGAGGCGATATATAGGAAGAAGGCTTTTTGAGAAAAGATTCCCAGAATTCAGAATTTTTGTCTTTTGTGTGAAACATAAAGCAAGTACTCAAAATACCACGTATAAATACATTATTATAAAAGTTATTTTCAATTTAATTTATATGGATTGTGGTTTAAAGCAGGCACTTAGTTCTATCTATATAAACTGACTTGAATATTACAGTTGCAGAAAAAAAGAAGTTTGATTCCATTGTAAGTTTTGACAAGCTTTTAAACAGAGGGAGTATCTGGTAAGGACTGACAGGGTAGCAATAGAATAGAAATGTTTTCTTCAAGGGAAGCCACAGCTAAAGGGCAGCCACCAAATCCCAGCTCATAAAAGTTGTCAGGGACTGGAAATTTTCATTGCCTCCTGAGAGCTGCTTATATTGTGCTCAGCTGGGAGGTTGATGTGTGGGATAGATTTCCCAGTGCAGTGCAGAGAAATAGGTTGCCTCCAAAATATTCTAATCAGTTTTTGCCATCCTCCTTTCCAGTAAGTTTTTGATGTGATTTAAAGATTTACATATTTCATATATGTAATAAATACAAACAAATGTAAATAAAGTAACCTTAAAAATAACCTCTTATTGAGAAAATATCAGTGTTTAAGAATGTTATTTTTTTCATTTAGGAAAATAGCAGCAGGTTGGGGATTATTTTTTTTTGGGGGGGGGGGTTGTTTGGGGTTTTTTGGGTTTTTGTTTTTTGTTTTTTGTTTTTGTTTTTGTTGGGGGTGGGTGTTGAACTTGTTTCTCTTGTCCAGCCTTTTTGCTGCTGTTTCACCCTATCACCATTTCACCTTGGCTTCATTAATCTCTCCAAACATGTGTTAGCCAGCAGACATGTAAAGTGCTATGGGAATTCTTTACAAACGAGGCGTAAGTGAATGGCACAAACAGAATCGTTTGCCTGCTATCTGAGACGTCAATAAAAGAGAAAATTAACTTGAACAGTCATCTGTATTTTTTTCCTCTCTTTCTATAAATGCATATTTTTAAATAGATGCTTCAGTGACATTTGAAACAAATATGTATATAAAGTATATGTACTAAGAGGAAGGAAAAAGAGTAAAATGTTGAATCATGTTGCTGCCTTTTCCCCTGGTGTGCAGCATGTGTAATACATGAGAAAGATGACATCACCCACAGAAGGGACTGGATTCACAGACATGCTATAAATAAATCATCCAACAAAATGAAGAACCAGCAAAAGGAACAGTCAGGGTCATATTCTTAAACATGCATTATTTACCCAATAATCTGAATCATCTCCTATGGTCTTCCCAGTTTCACAGGTAAATGCAATAAGCATTGTCATCTGAAAAACAAACACACACCCTGTGCCCCCCATTTGTATTTGTTTCTTTATGTCTACAGCTAATGTGTGCAGAATGAATTTGAATAAATCCAACTCTACACAGTCACTTTCTTGTCATTTTTATAGAACCATATGTGACTAAGGTTTTGGGTTTGTTTTCAAGAGCAAGAGGGAAACACTCCCGCAGTCCCAGGGGGAGTGGGATAGCGTGGGCAGTAAGGACCCAGTGCACAGAGGCTGTGTGTGGCTGGGCTCCAGCAGTCTAGGAGGGAGACAAGGCCACCACTCCCCAGCTCCCAGGCCACAGAGTGAGCCCCAGGGAACCTTCCTGCCCCAAGAAAACTCCCCTGAGGCAAGTGTCAAAAATAATTTAGGGATTTAGGTGCCTGCATCTCTTGGACTTTCCAGATTTCAGGTGTTATTCAGAGGATCTACACACCTAGATCCCTGTTGAGGGGGTAAAGGGCTTTTGGTGTCAGGAAGCTCATCACTGCCTAACAGTGCAGGTGGTTAAAATCCTGTCCTGGGACATAAAGCATTCCTGCAACACTGGAGGGGATGGCTACACAACCTGCCCAGCTATGGGTAAGTGAGCACCATGGAGAGCAGATGTCTTGGTTTTCTGGTAATTCAGGAAGGTCACAGGAGAGGGGCCCTACACCGATTGGATCACTATGTTTAGCATGAAGTTACATAATTTGAGTAGTTTCTTCCTACACAAATTGCTTTTCTGTGAGAGGTCTGGCACCTTTCTGAGGCTGCAGCTCTTGGGCCTTTGGAGACCTGCCTGGGGCTTGGGCAGATCCATCTCTCTGCTGCTGGAGCTGGACCATGAGCACTCAGCACAAGATTCATGGAGGCAGACAAAGCAAAAACATGCACAGCAATATTTACTGTCCAACAGTTATTTGTATAAATCATGGCAGCATCAAAGAAATGTGTCTTCCTCTTAGGGTAGAGGGTGATGGGATTCCTGGTTAAATTTAGTGCCTGGGGAAGTGAGTTCACAGCAGAGACCTCTGAGAATGCTCTGTCTCCTTCACAAACGAGCTCTGCTGCTATTTACAGCCTCCAACCAAGTGCCAGACACTGCAACCTGGTAAATGTACAGATAAATATGGATATGCTTTTTTTTTTTTTTAATTGAGACCTTATAGAATGTTTTTGAGTTGATCCATAGGTCCTAGTCATAAGGGGAAATGCATTTCTTAAGAAAAGGCATGAATAGTAAATGGAAATCATATTTTATTTTATATTGTGCCAAATGATGTCATTTTCTTTGCATAGCTTCAGATCTGACTTCTATTTTTTCTTTGTCCTATATTTTTTTCCCAAAGTTTCCCCATTCTATAGAATGTGCATTAAAAACTGTGACCTCTATTCCCCCTATTCCTTATTTTTTACATTTTCCTTTTTGCACCTCTGTAAATTTAAAAAACCTCTTCAGCTCTGGAAAAGTGTAAAGCAATAGAAAACTGAGACACTATAATTCTGTCTTTCTGTTACATGTTAAATACCTTTTTGCAAAGTTATAAAGTGACAAAGTTACAGAGTTTCATTTTACTTGTTTGATCTTTACTTCTTCCAAAGCTGAGGAAGTTTTGAAAAGTTACAAAGTGTCAGAAACAAAATTCAAAAAGTGAGAAAACATCCCAGAGCGCTTTCATTTGCTCATTTTCTTAGAAGAAAAAAAATTGGGGAAAGAGACCAAAGGAAAAAAAAAAAGGTTGTTAAAGTATCTAGACAAATAAGAGCATAGAAACAGTACAAAAGTTTTATTTTACAAATCAATAGGTTTTATCTGGAATTGTGGAGAAGAGGAAGCTCAGGAGAGACCTGAAAGGAGGTTGTGCCCAGGTAGGGATCGCCTTCTGCAGGTAAAAAGGGATAGGACAAGAGGAAATGGACTCACGTTGTGCCATAGGAGATTTAGATTGGCTATTGGGAAAAATTTCTTCATCAAAAAAGTTGTCAAGCACGGGAACAGGCTGCCCAGGGAAGTGGAGGAGTCACCATCCCTGGAAGTATTAAAAAGACTATGGATGTGGCAAACATGGTTTGGTGGTAGACTTGGCAGCGCTAGGTAATGGTTGGACTCTATGGTTTTAGAGGTTTTCTCTCACTTAAAAAATTCTATGGCTCTATTATTTGGTTATATTATTTGATTCTTCTCATCCAGCCTTTTCCAGATGCTCTTAATTCCACTTTAAATGTGCCAGTTTTTCTTTCCTTCTTAGGCATAGCTAGAACTAAACAGAAGGATGTATATGAGGCAGGCTCGCATGCAAATTTAAAAGTAGTGAAATGAAGCATAAGCCTGACATATAAGATGACTGGGAAGTAAACTATTCTATTAGAAAAGAAAAAAATCTGGAGAATAATATCATTTATTTAAAGACAAGATGAAATGCATGTATAACAACAAAGCAAAGTTGCAAGAATCAGCATGAGAAGAACACAGACATGGGCCAGAATTGTAGCAAAGCTGCAGACGAGTATTGAAGAAAGAGAAAAGAGATTCTTGGGGATTTCGATTCTTCTCCAGCCTTTGCCAAGTGCTCCTGATTCCACTTAAAATGTACTAGTCTATTTAAAAGCATGAACAACTAAGCAGAAGGTTTAGTGGTTCTAAAACAACATTCCTGTACAGTCAGGAATCAGGATATTCAGAGAAAGAGTCGGGTAGGAGGAGAAGGATGAAGATGAGGGGTTTGTGTGTTGCCCTACATGTGGTGTCTTGCTGGAGAAATCATGGTTACATGAACTCATGTAAGGCTGTGATAGTGCTGTGCAGAGACAGGAGCTCAATTTCTCCAAAGTCAAAGGATCCTTCCTATAGATGACCCCTGTTAATTTTCAAAGAAAATTAAAACAACTCAGGTTTTGGTAGATTTCAGGGCTCATGTGAATCATAAGGATAGAAAAATAAAAGAGAATGCATGTTGCCACTTGCTTGGGCAGGACTTGAAAAACCATTATACAGGCAAAAAATTAACGTAGTTAATTAACAGAGCCTGTTTCCCAAGGGATATCATAAAAAGTGATATAAATGCCCTGCAGATTTTTTTCTGTGTACCTAGAAACAACTAGAATGAGGCACACTGAGACTTTATGTCCTCCTGTGTCACACGTGTATTTATCCTGTTGTCCCTCCTTTGACTCAGAGCAGACACCAAGTAGGTTGCTCCTGAATAATCAGTAACCTGTCCTTCAGTGGAAAGGAAATGTCTGAGGAAAAGAGTTAGAAAGGAATGGATGAAGGCGTGGAAGAAGATTGATATGATCCTCATGTGCTTTTTGTCCTTCAAGTAATACAGATACCAGGAATGAGCTGGACCAGGCTCGGCTGTCTGAACTCAGGCTGGGGTTTGATGGGGAACAGAGAACCTTCAGAAGCACTCCCTGCTCATGGCAGTGCTCCTCGGAGTTCTGGAAGGCATGGTAGGCATAGGTTACATCAAACCTAATGCTGTTTTTTTTTTCCTTGACCCACCACTGCCTGCCACATATCTGTGGGGCTCCTGAACCCACTAACCTTAATTGCTCACAGCTGTGACCTAGAGTTTGGGAATTGCTGACTTGGGCAGACAAACATTTTTCTTGTATCTTACTCAAGAAACAGGGCTTATCTCCGTATTCTGGGATAAATTATTTAGCTGGGATAAAATTTAGATCTTTTCTGTGATGATTTGTACTGTACACATCTTCCTCATATAAACAATTCTCACTGCATTAATAAAAACTGTCTAAAATGTGGGGTAAAATGAATATTGGAATAATGCTGATTAATGGTAAATATTTCAGAAAAATATAATGTAGAGGGAAAAGACACTGGGAAATTTGCTTTACAAGGAAAGAGGAAAAGAATTCTTCATGTTTTTAGATTGCCCAAGTGAGACTTAAGATGGGTATGGTAGCATCATAATTATTTGCAAACCGGAAATACCACGGCTGAAAGGAATGGTTTATTTTGGCACAAGGATTATAAGTAAGCATGACAGGATGAAACATAACACCAGACCTGTCAGCCTACCAGATGAAGGGAGCTCTACAACCACTTCTATTAAAAGCTGGATTGGACAAAGAACTATTCTAGGAGAACATTCTCTACTGGCATAAAACATGTCCAAATACACCTCTCTTTGCTTTAATTTCAACAGTCCAAGTTGAAAAGCTGCTAGCATATTGTGTGCTAATTATCAAGAGGTATAAATGAAATGGAATGTCTGCTTAAGAATTTTATATGACTACTTTTATTCTGAGCTTTAGCAAACTAAAGAGCAGTAATGAACCTGTCAAGCTTATCAGAAAGACAGAGAAACATTTGCTGCCAATTTTTTTTTAGAGCAGGGGAAGAGGTGATGGAGGTCAGCAGAATTGCTAGTAGGATTCCCTGTGGTTTCCAGAGATCTCACAGTAATATGTAAGTAGTATTTAAAACCCAAATGGAGTACTGGTGGATGGGAGTGGGAAGTTCATTCTGCACTCCAGCTTCCTTAATTCTTTGCAGTGTGAGCTGATGAAAACACACTATTGCTGTCAAAGGCCAGGTTAACATTTAATAGCCCTGTAAAACTTTAAACTTACTTTCAGAAAGTCTTAAAACATTCTTATAGCTTTGATTAAAATTCAGTGGAACTATTAGGCTTAACCACTACCTTTCATTTAAGATAACTTTGAAAAGTCATTAACCTCTGTTAAAGGAGAAGGAAGCAGAAGTAGTAGAAATCTCAAACAACAAAACATAAACAAAACACTGTTCAATCTGGAGATAAATGTAAGGTGGCTCAGGGATCATCCTTACCTCAATAGGTGTGTTTAGATTTTGAAAAGCAAAGAAAAGTGCCAAGACAGAGGAAGGGGAGGGAGTTGGTGCAGCTGGAAGGGGAACTGCTGTGTGGCTCTAGGGCCATGCTTTCAATGATAGGATGCAGGATAAGGTTTTTTAAGTAGAAAGCTGTCTAAAAAACCATGATGACTATGAATGGTGAAATTTGTGCTCAGATTTGTCATGCTTGAAGAAAATTATGTACAGCTTTTTTAACTGTTATTTTCTTCATAATTTATTTCTTTCCACATAAAACAAACTGTAAGATACTAAATTTTGTCTAGTGAGTAAACCCACTAATAGTGATGACAAGAGGATATTCCTTCCTTCCTTTTGATCATTCTGTCCTTCTCTCTTAGCTGAGAATTAATCTATTCAGCATTTGATATACTGTACCTGAATAAAAATGTATTAAAATAATTTAAACAAATATCAATAAACCACATGTAAGACAATAATTATGCTTCAGACCTCAGGTTAACTAAGTTGGTGGACAGTGGTTGTGCTTACTTTTTTCCCTAAGCCACAGAACTACTGGTACAAAACTGCTGACACAAGTGAATGAGAGAGAGAATTTTTAAATACCAATTTTTAGATTTTCACATTCATTTTCATAAAATGAATCTGATGTACAATTTTCCTCATAAAGGAATGATTTCCCTAGACATAAGAGTAAATAGCTTTTTCTAGGCGTTGAGCGTTCCACAGCGCAGAGCCAAAATGAGAGGGCCCTGTTTGTATAACTTTTGAATTTTCCACTCAAGGCTTCTCAGGAAAACAAGTCCTGAATGTGCAATATTTCCAGGACTTGTTCACATGACAGTTGAAAATCTCCCCTGGGAATCCAAAGAAAGTAGCACTGTGGATCTGTTTGCAACTGGTAAAAAGTTGACCTGGCTGCTGCCTACTATTAGTCACCTGAAGATTACCATCTCCACTACAACAATATTGCCAAAGACCATTTTAGTATTCCTAGAAAAAAATCAGAAATTCTTTTAATTTGTCACTGAAAGAGATCTCCTTCCAGCAGATGGAATAGGCACACACACCAGAGTCATTTTGAGCCTCCCACCTCTCAGTACTGACCAATGTGAAAATAATTTTATTACTTGAGAAGCACACAAAACTCCTTTTTGAGCTATCAAAAGAAAATTAAAAATATAATTCCAATATACAGGACATATTAATTTACATATCTCAATTATGGGTTCTTGAGGCATCATTTTCACTCTTCACCATCCCACCATCCCTCACAATTGCAGTCAAAATCAAGTCCAGCATGAAACTTTATGTCATCTACTAACTCTCATTGCTAGAGCTTGTGTTTTTCTCTCATTGTCTTCCAGTAGTGCAGTGTTCAGCACATTTTCTGGGTAGCTTTAAATATCAGTAATGTATCCTTGTCTGTAGAGGCACTGCACATGAAGGCAATTAGGCTCAGGGAGGTTTCAGTCCTTACCACTGCTAATTCCACCACGCAGTCCAAATTCTACATTCATTGTTGGTTTTTGTTGTCAAAAAGGGATCAAAATTTTGATAATGTGATGGACACAATAGTCACAGTTCTCTTCACATCTGATGTTGCTGACTGAAAGATGGGAGTGTGGTAGCCTTTCATACCAAGGCTCAGGGTGACCTCCTGGCTCCAGTGAGGATGGTACTGAAACTCTCAGCGCTTTGGAAGGCACTAGTATTTATTTTATCCTTATTCTATAAACCTGAGTCTAAACAAGTTCTTTTTCTAGAGGTCATCTCATCTTCACCTTTGAAGGATGAAAGGGTTGTCCCTATGGGTAGCATTCATCTCACTTTAGCAAAGTGTATCATTCAGATTGCTTCACCTGAGAAAATGGTACCTAAAGCAGAGAGTCTGAATTGTCCTCCAGAGAGTGATAATAAACTCTGAGGTGACACAAGTGGATATCTAGATATTGCATCACTAAAGAAGGTGAAATTAATCCCATCTTATATATATCATGATTAGCTCATACTTAATATTAAAACCAAGAAATATGTGGTGAGCAATGAGATGTGTGTTGTGAAATATCAAAGGCTGATAAATAACTAATACTGTATTAATCAAAGAAAGGGAAGCTATTAGAACTTACCTTCTCAATTCAAACCCACTGATTAATCTAATCAGATAGAATTTTAATACAACTGTGCCATTTATTCTGTGGAAATCTTATCATTACTGTGTACAGTGGCTTCTGTTTGTTGAAGACTGTCTCTGACATATACCTTACCATTCATTGTGTGATAAGGCAGCTGTCAGTTATGCTTAAGTGTCTTATTGGTGTTGGCATGTGTCTAAATAATACACACAATGTGTTTCTGAAACAATCTAATGGCTCAGCTGAACTAAAACAAGCTTGCAGTGCAACACTTGGGAAGCTGACAGGCTGTCTTAAGTGTGTTGGACAAGATGCGTTGCAGTAACGAGATTTTAAGTTTGTGTATTTCCTAAACACAATATCACGTAGTGGTTGAGAATCTGGTAACCTCCATGTGTGGTAGGTACAGCAAATGAAGGTTATGGTCATCAATAAACTTTTGGTAGCTTCCATTTAAAAAAGAAATGTGCCTTTGGCATTTCTACCTTTCACTTATCTGTGAATGATTAGCACAAGATCTCAAGGTAGATTGCCTTCACCTCTAAATAATATTTCTAGTTGTCACTAAAACGCTTTTCAGATATTTCAAAGTCAGACAACATCACCTCGGAATCCATTATATGCCCAATCTTTTCATAAGCCAAGTATAGTCTCACATATTTATCTTCTTCTTTATGTTGAGTAGGTTTTTTTCTCAAATTTCTCTGGATTTGTCTTCCAAGGACAGCAGGAGTTTGAGATGTTGTGGTGGCTCTGATCAGCATGAACTTTTCAATGAAAAAGCTACAGAAAATGGAATATAGGTAGATGTGTGTATCTGTCTATATAGAGATAGACAGATACACACATGCAGATAAATAGATACCAATATCATGACCATAAAATGACATTCTTTTCTGTTTTTGCCACCTCCTCTATTGTAATTAATTTCTTTTATTGCCCTGTGACATCTACTTGACTTCATGAGCGATGCAGCTTTAGAAGTCTCATAATATGTAGACTTTTTTCTTCTTGTTTCAGCTAAGGAAAATATACAGTATAACTAATGGTATTGGAAAATTCATCTCACAATAGGAACCTAGAGGTAAACAACTGCATTTGCAGTATATAATCTCCTCTGCAAGATTTCTAATTATTGTTATGCTTGTGTAGTCAGGAAATCATGGTCTATAAAGCAAGCCTAATTTCCTGTGGCTTGCACCTGAACACGATAAAAGCTCTTGATCTCCTTTCCTTCTCCAGAGGCAAATCACAAAACTGTGACATTGCTGTTTAATCCTACAATGAGTACCTATTTCCACCCATGTAATCCTGAAAGTGTTACCTTGATGAATGCTTGACCAGGGTCTCTCTGGACTTTCTGTGACTGCCTTAATGTTTCCCTGTAACAAAATGAAGATATGGAGCATTGACTTTTTTTTTTTTGTACTCTCAATAATTGTATGAGTTTGGCAAAAGACGCTGATTAGTTTAGGCACAACTGTTTTTCTTCTTCAGAATTCTATGGCAGCTTGGAAGGGTGCTTGTGTTAGACAGAAAGTTAATTACTACTTCTTCCTAGAACAAAGAGAAGGCTATATTGATTAGATGTAGCTGTGAAAACATTTAAGAAAAAACAAAGCCCCAGGTTTGTCCTATGTAATGTGAGCTTTAGTGCTTGTGACAGGTGCCAGATTTACAGTACTAGAGACTAAAATCCTCTCTACCCAAGGCAGGTATGGCTTTCCCTTGCCTGTCACTCAGCCATGCTCCAGTGGGAGAAGCACCAGATGTGCAAAAGCACTTCATTGCTGTTTAATCCTTTGGTGCTGACTTAGTGGGATTGAATCACAGACATCAACTTATTTCACATGGGCCAACAAATAGCATTGACTTTGCAGCGTCTGTCCAACAAAGCTGTTAAGCACATACATAACTTTAAGATCAGCCATAGCACCAACTCCATCAATTCCAGTGCTTTAGGTCCTTATTCACTTCTGCCTTGGAGAGGATTTGAACTAGTGACTTACAACTAAAATGTTTCATATCCTTTTACTAATCCCCCCCAGTCACTTCCTAACAAACTGCCTTTGGAGACATATAAACCAAACCTCACACTGAACTCCTTGGCAGTACATTCATGTTTTACAATGGCTAACATTCCCCTGTACCAGAGGAACTGCTTTTATTTTGCTGGTGTTTGTAAATCTTCACATCATGATTTTAAGTTTCCTACTTTGAACAGTACTTCCTTATACATTTTATCCCAAGAAAACTCATTACTTATTCAAGTCTATTAGGTCTGCATATCTAATGAATACTTATTGCTTTGCAAAAAATAAATATCTTCAACAACATATCCAATCTTATATACTAACAGCCTTTCAAATGAGCTGCTTGTGGTGAAAGGAAAAAAAATATATATAGTAAATATGAAGAAGGAATGGAAACTGAAAGCAGCACTAAAGTGTTGCTCTGAAAATAATTTGGTCAGGCACCAAAATCCTATTAATGTACAATTATAATTATTTAGATTCTATAAATTACTTGGAAACTATGTATGCATGTAAAGCAACCAGCAGAGATGTCTGATTCACACCTTTACAAGCACTTTGCAAAAGAGAATATTTCTTTCCTGCTGTGGGGAAGTCTCTCCATCTGCATTCCACATACAGAGGATTCCTCCTGCATTAGCACCCTTCCCTCCCTGTCACACTGGGATTCTGTGCCCCTGTGGCACTGAGCCTCCTGGCTACAGCTCCCAGAGAGACCTCGTGGGTTTGTCCTGGGAGAGCGCTGGGCACAGAGCCATGGAGGTCTGCATCATGTTACACCAACACTGCTTCTCAGTCAGCCCTTCTGGGAGCACAGGAAGGGAAGCAGCTACTGCAGGTCTCATGAGGGCAGAAAAAGAAATCCTTCTGAGCTGAAGGCTGGAATGGGCTTGCTGGGCTCTCAGGTCTAGTTCCTCATATTACAAATGACCTTATATATACATATTACATAAGTTTTTTCATTATTTGGTCAATTTCCATCTCAGCAGATCCTGCTACTGACAGAAATTGTTTGACCACTTCACTGCTCTACCGGTTTTAAGTTTATTTTACTTTTAACCTAAAGTTGTGTGTGCTACTGTTTTTATATTGGCACTGTCTTTGAGCTGGAGCCGGGTTCTACTGCAAGAACCTGCTTCCTTATCCACACTAGAAATACTGCTCCTGTCAGCATTGGTTTTTGCAAGTGCATTACTTCAATAGTTAATAGTTATCCTGTGACTTGTTAATATGCCCAGGTTTTTCTCTTCCTCAGTCATTTCTAACAAATGAGCTCTTAGCCTGTAGCAGAGGCTTTTGTTATTAGTCCGTAAGTGCATGACCTTGCATTTTGCAGTATTGAATTTCAATTACTCCAGCCTACAACGTCACACGGTTCTTCCTGTGTGTTCCATCCCAGCCATCCCTTAGAGTCATATTCCCTCCCAGCCCTGTATCTCTAGGACATATCAGCACCACACCAACTATTTTTTACCAAGTGCATTAAAAAATGCATACTAAATCATCACTAAGAATCCACGCCTGGGAAGAGGAGTAGGAACCTCCCTGATGTAAAATACTCTACACCCAATGCTTATTTCTTATGTCAGCACTAAAAGTGGGCTAGTCCTCTTTTATGCCCTTGTCCTGTTGTGATCCCTATTTTCTCCAGTTTAACTAAAAAGCCTCATGGTATCACACAGTAGATTACAGAGTCACATGCTTAACGGAGATCAAGAAATAGCTGTGGCACGTAACTGTTTTCTAATAAAGTTGTCTTTTCAGAGGCAGAACAAATACACAAAATTAACAGATAATTCAATCTAAAAATATACAACTATTTATCTGGCAATTATCTATCACCTGTCTCTACATATCCATAGAGCATTTAAGTTTTCCTTTCTTTCTCAATGCTTATTTTCTTAAACCCTGCCTATCAGTTGGGTGGCTAACAAGTCCTGCAGTCACACCACTTTTTTTCTCTTCCTTAATACAACATTCATATGGCACCACTTCTGCTTTAACTGGATAATTTACCAGAAAGATTGGAATTATTTTGTGATTGTGCTCTGTGAATCCAGTAGTCTTCCAGAATGACCCATTTTCTTCAATTGTGCAGTCCTATTTTCTGCAGGGGCATGTTCTTACAGACCACCCATTTCACTTAACAGCTTCTTACATGCTTATCACTGCATCGAGTGCCAGCTACAAAGAATCCTTAAAATAAATTCACCTGGACAACCTTCAGACCCAGGGATGCTCCCACTGGAACAGCCTCAGTGGAGCATAGTGAGAGTTCTGCTTCTAGAATAGACTCTAGTCTGTTGCCTGTGCTTTGCTCACATACTTGCAGGCAGGATTATATGAGAATTTCTAAGGGTCTGCACTTCTAACAGCAGATAAAGGAATAAGTAGATATCTAAGTCTCTTTGGAAATCTAAAAATCCTGTATTTCTAAACATAATTTTCAGAACCTAAAATTGCTTCAGCTGGGGGTTATTAATCTCTCCAGTCTTTTTTTTTCAGTGTGTGTGTGTGTGTGTGTGTGTGTGTTTATCCAGCCCTTGCTAGATGGTGTACAATAAGAAACCCAGTTCACCTTTCCCTACCCAGCCTTGCCTCTGTGGGCTGTGCCCTGTGCAGTTTGCTTTAAGCCACAAACCAAGAAATGCTTATTTTTCTTACTTGTTGAGGGCAGACTTGTGTCACAGGGCTGCTGTCTGGAGCCCTTCTCCACGCCCATGCATGCATTGCACACTGCTCAGACACATACCCAGGGAAGTAGAATGAAAAGAGTAACCTAAAAAGCTACGTTTAGAGCAGGTGAACAGAGGTTATCTATGCTGCCAGATGGATATACTTAAGAGGAATGAACAGATAAAGTAATCTCCATATTTCAAGGAGTGTTTGGGACACAATTCAATAGTTCAACATAAACTTTTTTATTTTTCTAAATCATATATAGAATATGAATGCATCATTTATGATTTTTTAAAATTTATTTTAGTCACAGCAAACTGACATTTCAAGAAGCATAAAATGTTATCTTACTCTTTGCCCAAAGCAGTCCTTTCCAAGGTTTTAATGGTTCAGATCAAGCCTTTATGAAGGCAGAGGAGATGACACATAGGCTATGGTATATACTGTCATAGATCTGTGGGGCCAGCTTTGCATTTTCATTGTTTCTGCCTAATTAGATCAACTGGCAGTTCTATGACAAGGGAAAGGTTATAATTGACTTGTACAAAATGCTTATTTTGCCTGCTTTCACTGATGCTCACCAGTACACAGCTCTGTGATCTCCTGGCAGCAATTGTCTTCTAAATATTTCTGTGCAGTGATTGGGTGAAACCTTTAATCCAAGTCTAACTTTAAATAACTCTCTAGACGGCTCCTCCTCTCAGCTGTGAGTGTGCAGGCACCCGAGCACAGATCACCTTGCTGCTCACACAGTTTTATTTCCAAAATGCTCTGCATTCATGTGGTGGCTGGTATCATCCTGAAGGAAATGAGTGTGTGGAAGCCGTGCTTTGGGGCTGATGCTGTGGAGCAGCAGGCATGGATTTTTTCGAGGCATCCCTGCTGCATGTGAACTTTGCTGTGCAGCAGAGCACACGCAATGGTCCAGGCAGGAGGATGGCAGCCAGGGGGAATTTACCAGACAAAAGTAATGGGAAGAACCAAGCTGGCAGCGTTTAACTGAGGAAATAAGAGAGCTCATATTCAACAAAGCTCTAAAAAAAAACCCTTGAGAAAAAAAAGAATCTGTCAGACTTACTATAGCTACTTCTTAGATTTACACTCTATGGCCGTTGCTTGCTGATTTAATGGGACTCCAAAGGACTCTTTGGCTTTTATGTTTCTTTTAAATTTATTTGTTTGTTTATTTATTTATTTATTTATTTATTTATTTATTTTCCTTACTTTTTATTGCAATTAAAATTTATAATATAGGAAAAAAATTTAAGATGCAATTAATTGTTTTACAGGACTTTAAGGAGACTGTTAAAAATACAGTGGCTTGTTTAAAATAAAGTAACTTAATTTATAATAAGGAGCTTTACTAAGGGACTCCTGTAGAAATAAAGTACTTTTATCCAAGCATGTCCTAAGATATAAGTGAGACAGTCATGGCATGCCTATTCCTTTCAAACAACACATAATAAACAATATGGCAAAATATCATGAGTGAAGATTATATACAATCTCCTTTAGACTGAGTTGTGTTATAAAAGAATCATAAAACCCTGATAAATATTTTTAGTGTTCTAAATCTAAATGTAGAATGTTAAGATCAAGTAATTATATATCTGCATCTTCAATAAGAAAATATTATTTCAGTGATGTCTGAGTTTCATACCTGATGGAAGTGTTTCTGTTTCTTTATATTCATTCAAGTTATTTTACCTTATTCGGGATTGGTGACTACAAAAACATGGATATGACAATCCATCTTCTTGATAAGAATTTTTTAGGAGGTTAGTTAATAGTTTCAAAACAGCTTGAAGGATGAGAGTTGCTCAGTGTTGTGGTGCCCTATGGCAGGAGTTGGTCAGAGTGAGTGACATGCACTCCAGCTCTGAGAATGAAACAGTGAACCAAATAGTTATCTGGAGAGGGAATACTATTGATGGATTCTCAAAGCTTTGGACCATTTTTGTCTTACTCAAAAAAGATAATGGTTAAAGCAGTAATTTTGTGAGAAATTCAGTATGAGAAAGGTTGGGTTCTTTGCTTCCTGAGGACATAAAATGCAACAAAAATAATGGCAGACAAGGACAAGTATCCTTGTAAAGTATCTGAACATGTATGTACCTCTGTCTAACACTGCACTTCTAACTTTCAAGGCATTTTGTTTTTCAGTTTGATCTGGATTTTTCATAATAATTCTATCTGCTTTGATTTCCCCAAACCCCTTTATTGCTTTCTTCACAGAGGTAGGATTATCCATAGTCTCTGCTCCTGCAAGCTGGCACGCTTCTTTGAAGTCCATGAATCTGTGCCAATTTACCACTGCAGACTTATTTGATATTGTATTTTAGCTACAGATGGGTCCCAGCTGCAAATCTTGGTTTGGATCCAAGATCACCCCAAACTAGGGAGTGTTTAAATTCATGATTGTGGCTTAGACCCCTCTCTATGGGTGTGTTATAACAGAAAGAGAAAATAACTTTCTGAATAGGGTAGAGGGGCAGTGCCTGTCAGGGAGGCTCTTTCATTGTGGTTAATCTGCATGAAACTGGAGACCAGTTTTTGTGGAATCCTCCTGCATAGCAGAGCTAAGAAGTGAAGAGCCATTCAAAATGAAGAAAATATACAAGAAGCTAAAACTCATTATCTGATCTGATGCAATTGTAAGATAAATCTTAATTGCAATGAATCGCTGGCTTACTGAATGAGGTTATATGCTGCATATTACTGTCCAGTACAAGAGGCAAGGAAAGAAAATCCCTGTTAAAGTCCAGCAGAGCAATTAAAAATGCATAAAAGCTCGAGAAATTAGCATATATTTCATTCTCTCATATGAACACTGCTAAATCCCATATTGTCTTAGTTTTTCTCCTACTGCTAAAACAGAAATGAGAATTTTTTCTATTTAATTTAGTATATCTATATAAAATTTAAATAAATTAATAATACTTAATTAATGTTTGTTGAAGCTTTGTTGTTCTTCAGTTTTGACCTTGGAAGTTGGTTAAAAGTATGTGGTATGTCCTTGTTGGTAAAGCAGAGAACTGGAAAGCAGCTTTGATTTTAGGGATGACCAACTTAAAATGGAGTTGCTTAAAATGCTGAAACAGTTTTGAGGGGTTTCAAATATAAGTTTTCTTTTGACAGCTAAAGCTCCTCCCTCCCCCATCTTGATTAATATTGTGTGTGACCACTATTTTCAGAAAACAGATGAAATAATCATCAAAGATCAAATACAAATTTCAGATCAGACCTTCAGAAGGGTTGCCCAGTTGACATGAATGATATGTCAATGTTCCCTACGGACCAGGACAGAAGCAGGGCAGACTTTGCCACATTATCAGGTTTCTGTCCTGGTGAAAGATGACCAGAAAGAGGGCCTGAGTATTTAATGTCCACTCAATTTGCTGCTGCTCTGCCAAAGGTATTAGCTCCAGTTGTGAAGGAACACTAGTTTCCCAGCACAGAGGATGTGGACTCAGAGGTCATACTCCTAAATAGGTTTCTGATATCTCACACATGCTAGTAATGTACCTTAACCCTTGTTTGCTGTTTGTTTTTACAGTAAGTCTTCACACCCAGCATTCACAGTTTGTTAAGCACCGTTTGAGCAGACAGCAGAGATACAGATACAGTGAGGAGGGAGGCTTAGGTGAGCTTCAAAGCGGCACATTTACTGGGTGGCCTTTGACAGAGCATTTGCCAGGCAGTCCTGGCTTCCTCTCATTCACATGAGAGTTGCATTTACCTCTGGGAGAAGGAAATGTCACCACTGCATATCTGGATGGTGTCTGAAGCAATCACTTTTATACACTGAACACTGTGAACACACAGATGCACTTAGAATACATGTGTCACTTTTGTACTGTGCAACAGCACATTGAAGCTAGTGAATAATTTGCTGCTCTGAAAAAGAAATGTTCTGAATTCAGTCCTCTTTTCCATCCTGTGGGTATTTATATATATATATATATATATATATATATATATATATATAAAAATACATACAGTCCTCTTTTCCATCCTGTGTGTATTTATATATATATATATATGACATTTCTTACATCAGTGTAATTTATTTTTCTAGCTTCAGAGCCCCTCCAAAGCTTTTGCTTCCTTGATACTGTTCTATTGTGAAGAATAAGCATTATGCACTAGTGCTGTTAACTTTTCATGAGTGAGTAGAACAAACAGGGAATCCTATCAGTCAAAAGCACTCTGAGGAGACTTGGCTTGAAAAAAATGCTTAAAAATTTGTAGGCAAAATAACTTAATATATACTTCATGCTTTATAAAAAGATTACAGTCAATATTTGCATAAATTTATCTTCCTAAGCTGAAAGATATGCCACTGCCTTAGTTATACTGACCTTTTCTAAAAATAAATGCTATTTCCTTAAGTGATTGCCATGCCATTCCTGTATCTTAATTAATGCATTTTTAGTCAAGCATCACTCCCTCAACTGAAAGGAAGCAGTTTAAATATTTTACAGAATATTCTATTTTGGCTAGCAGCTGAGCATACTAAGAGGAGGATATTTGGTGAGATGGTAATATTCTTTTTCTTCAGTAATCATTCAAACCCCAAAGGCATTTCTTCTGCATTTTTCATGTCACATGGGCCTTCCCTCCAAGACAGCATGATATTCATGCCTCAGGTGGAGCCTAAGCTGAGCTCTTCTTCCACCAACAGAGTGAATGGCTTGTACTACCCACGACAGCACCAAAGGCAACCTCCCTACCTCTGTCCATATAAAACAGCCCCAAGTTTGCAGATTGCATTAGGGGAATACATACATGAAAGAATATCTTGCTAGAAGCTCAAAGACCCTGTTCCTCGGGGTCCAGATCTGAAACCTGAGATTTAATTGTCCCATTCTTTATGCAATATTTACACAGCATTGCCATGGATGCAATTCCCAATGTATATAGAGCTAGTGGCTGGGTATACCTGACATGGCTGAATGTTTGAGCATGACATTAAATCAATCTGCTGTGTCCTGGGTGTCTCTGAGGAGCACGTGCAGATCAGTTCTGTGGTGTATCAGACTTGTACACCGCATGCACAAGGAGTCCAGTGCAGTCCCACTGCACATATGGTGCAGAATTGATCTTGGTTGCTTTGCTCAGAAGTTCACACAAGGCTGCCAGACCCTCAAAAATTATTTAGAAAATACAAGGCAATTCCTCTAAGGCTGTGGATAATTGATAAATTTTTAATTTACTGCAAAAACAGGCACAGTAGGATAGTCTAAGGGAAATATTTAATCAGATATTAGCCTAAAAAATTATCTTACCCAGACAATTTTAAAATTATTCGAGTATTTTTTGCACACTTTTTCTTCATTTTTGTAGTTCTATGCCTTGTTTCTTCTCCAAATGCTCAAATACATTGTCTTTTGTGTTTGTGAGGTATTTAGTGGTAACACAGAGGGCTGTATTCACTTGAGGATAGATTCTCCAGTCTCGCTGACCTTTGAATCCTGAAATATCTGTAGGTCCAGTCTCGAATGTTGCGCACAGCAAGAAGTCAAATGCTCTCATCACAGGAGAGCTCCTACTCACCTGTGCCGAGCTGCATAGCTGTCAATGTGCTGAAAGATGCAAGTCTGATCCTGAAAGCACTGTTCACGTGAGAAAAATGTATTCACAAGGGGCCTGACATGGCAAGGACCCAAGCAACTCTGGCATCTATCCAAAAAAGCACTTAATGCATACGCTTAGAGCTACAATTCAGCTGCAAGTATGTGAGCAGTAGCACTGCCTTTGATTGACACTGAATCAACGAGATGTGAGAGGTGATTAACAAATTTATCAAGCCAGGGCAATATTTGGCCCAGGACTGGACTTCTGTTGTTCAGTTCCTGAATAAGAAAATAGAAACTGTTTGTAGGGGCTGCACAGAACTTCCTTGACACAGAGATTTTTCAGGCAGACATGGTGACATTAGACACAAAAGTATCAGAGCTTTCCTAATGTCTGAACAAACTAGAAATGTGAATAGATATGTTAACACTAATAAATTAATCTGGGAGCTCCGTTCATTGACTACCATGGAAGAAGTCTTAATGAAGAAAACTGAATACGTTCTGTTTACTTGCATAATACCTTTCCCTTATGTGGATAAATTTAGCAGAATCTGGTCTTTTCTTAAACAACGCCCACTTTATAATGTGCACTGTTGTATTACTGATGGATCCAAAGACCAAGAAAGACTTCTTTTTAAGATTTAAAAAAAACACAGCCTCCCAAGTTTATTCGTAAGCAAGAAATGTCTCTACTAATTTAAGGTTGAAAGATGCTGAAATTAATAGAAAATGGGCCCATTTATTCAGAAGTTACATTTTCTGATGTGGTGGATATGATTATTGTAAAACTTTGCTCACAGTTCTGGAAGCATGAAAGTGTGAGAGCAATAATAATCAGGAAGGGAAGTGTCAAAAAGGGAATTTATTTTGGAAAGGAGGCATAGAGCAAAGTTGTTTGGGATGCATTAGCCCACAAGAATGGTTTTTGAAGACAAGAAGAGAAGTTAGTGTAGTCTGACAACTTGTACCAATTTCTTCCAGTTTGGGGCGTTTCTGAGTCTTCCTGAGAATGGCAGATATTTATTTCTGTTCTTGCCTGCAAAACTGGACTTCAGATGTCACTAAAAGAAAGTTTTCAGTTATGTTTTTGTAAACCTTTTCTTAAATTAGGATTTAGCAATTTTATTTTAGGTTCCTAATTTGTGGGGGAGGGAGCATGATGATGACACACAGAGAAAGTGGTCAGGACAGAAACATACTTAAAAGCACTTCTTCAGTTCCAAATAGAAATGTATAATCCCCAAATTTCCAGAATCCATGGATTTTCAATAGTTTATGCTAGTATCAGCCTTTTCTCTTTTTTTATTTTTTTTTCTTTTTTACCCAGTTTGGTCTTTTTAGCTTTTGAACAGATTATATTGAGCATGCACTTGAGGTTTCAAAAGAAAGTTTTAGTCCATTGGGTAATTAGTTCCTTAGGTTTACATCCAAGCCACAAAATATGTATTTGTGTCAAATTTTGCCTTGCTACATGAAGTTGTTGAAAAATCTGCTCAAAATGCTGTTGGTCAGGTTTGTAGCTAAATTATATAAATTAAACCTCATCTTTTCATGAATAGTTTAGGTTCAGCATTTGCATTGTCTTGAGCATCAGCTTTTACTTTATAGACAGCTACTTGCAAGAGAAAATACATATAATTCCACAACAGTTGACACTGAGAGCATATTGTTGATACAGGCTTCAGTGATAACCTTATGTTTTAAATTGTTACTGTCCTAGTTTTAACAGCACAGTTTATTGTTAACCAGTTTCCTTTTTATCCCTTCTAGCTGCAGATTTATTCGCAGAAACACATCGTACAAATGATGATTTATAATAGAATCATGTTGCCTGAGAAAATGTATTGATTTAGAATGAAATTGCAGTCTTTACTACAAAGGCAGAATGAAAGAGATGAGGGTGATCTGCCTTGAGTTAAACTAAATTTCTCTGACTGCCCTATACCTGTGGTTTTTTTTCTTTTGTAATATTTTACAGGATAGAAAATGTTGCATTAGGCATTTTTGTATTCAGTTCTTGCAATCTACATTCCTCAACGTGCCACAATTACTATGATTGTCTTTGTTCAGTCCTTTCATCAGTTCAAAGTAGTACAGCATTTACCTTGGTAGCATTTAAAATGAACCGATCAATAGCTAGATGTTTGCTATTAAGAATGATGAAGAAAGGTTGAGTGGGAGGCAAACAAGGTTATCTACTTTTAATATATTACCTAATTATTTTCTGTGTTGGAAGGAAGGCATGCCTTCATTTAATTGATTTTAATACACATACATGCAATTAATGCAGATGGCCAAAAGTGGACACTACAAATCCTGTTCATTTTTTACTGCTTTCATTTCATTTTAAGTTCCGTGTCTTTTCTAAAGAAAATGAATTGCTCTCTTGTTTAAACTATTGTTGAAACCAGAACTTTAGGACAGCCAGGCAGCTTCAGTATATAAAAAGGAGGGGGAAAGTGTGTGTTTGTTGCTTAAAGGTGTAGGGAAGTTATTCTGTTGTTGAAAGAGTTAGCTGGCTTTTGCGTTAGCTGGGTATTTTTTAGACATGTGTGAATGTTTTGAGTTCTGTTACAGTTCCTGCATAGATTCCTTCCACTTGATGCTTCTATTGCAATACAAATTCAATCAGTGATTTTATTCTACTTGTTGATATTGAAAAAAAGCCTGATTTTTAATTTCAGAAATATTTTGGCCTTATTCTCATTATTTCATGAAAATATCCCTTTGCTACTATTTCTTCCTTTTTTTTTTACTAATCAACTCCAGCAACATGTATGCCTAAGTTTGCAACAGCATCAAAACTAGAGCACTATCACTAGCCATGGCCCTGGGTCTTGTCAGACCTCTGTGTGAGAGAACATCTCCTGAGCTCCATCCAGCTTGTATTCCATCCTCTAAACCACATCCTTTGACTGCCTCCAGCTCGCCCAGAAACCACACTCCCTGCCCTCAGGCTTTCTTCTGTTTCTGAACCTCCTCAGCTTCCAGAGGCTCTTTCAGTCCCTTAGAGGCCAAAATGAAGTCTGAGCATCTCTGAAATGACAGGCTGCATGAAACAGCAAAAACATCCTAAAACAGAGTCTGGGGAGCAAATTAACATATGGGTGCCCTCAAATTGCAAAGTGATGAGGAGATATTCAGTGTGCACGTGATGGAAGCTGCAAATGAAGGAGGAAATTTGGTGCTAATAACACCCTGGCCTGATCCAGTTTTCACTGGTTTCTGTTACCTTTAATAGAAGCTGAATTTAGATCAAAGAGGAAGAAAATAACAGTATACAGTGTTGGAGACTGACCCAACAGCAACATTCAAAAAAACAAAGGGAGTTAATTTTCCTCTTGCTATTCATATGAGCCTAATGTGGGTTATTTAACATTAAATCAAGACAAACATGTACTTTGAATCCTGTGTTGCACCCTCTGTCCACACTTGTGATCACAATGAGAAACATATTCTACTCTTATTTCTTAAGTTGAATATTGTTCCAGCTTCAAGTGAAGTTGTAAAGGTCTTCTGAGTTTTCTCATAGAATCTTTGCTTCTATCTCTTCTAAGTAATATTTTGGCCACCATAGCACAATTATTAGCACTGCATTTTCTGTTCTTGCTGTATCTGTGCTGACATATCACAAATTCGGGCACCTCAACTGTTACCTCATTTGATTTGGAAGTAGTTAAAGATCCCTTTGTACAGAGACAGTAATATTTTTCTGTCCCTAATACATTATTGATAAGAGGAACAGCCACTGTTGTTCTGGTCAGTCACTTACCATGTTTTCATTGTTTTATATCAAGGTCTCACTTAACAAAAAAGAACAGATTTATTTTTCATATTCCTGCCAAGAGGCAATGATTCTGTAATAACTTTGTTAAATGTTCATATCACAACAGGAACTGCTGAGAGGGTTTTGATAAGACTGGAGCTCTAATTCCATCTACATTAATTATAATCATAAGGGTGGGAAAGAAGGGCATATTTCAAGTGTCCACTTCTGTTTGAATTAGATTCCTGGAAAACAAATCTCACTAAATAAAATAAGAAGAATGACATTTCAGCTCATTTATCTAGCCGAGGGACATCAACTGCAACTGTGATTTTGGCTGTAATGTTCCAAGATTTGGTATGTGACTCAAGACTGATAAGAAAGATGGGTGTTAATGTCTTTACAAACAACTCGATGGGAGGTCTTTAGGAGAAATGGGTGTTAATGGTTTTGAAATGGGTCTTAATGTCTCTACCAACATCAGGCTGCACAAGTTTGTTACAGAACCCAGAGTTTGACTCCTGAACTTTATGTAACCGGGTCTGCACAAAGTCTGTTCAGAACCTAGAGAGCCTGAACTTCTGAACTTTGGAGGAAAATGACAGGTTCAAGGGAGGACTATGTGGTAAGCAGTTCAGAAATCTGTACCTTCCTAGTACCTCAGCCAATGGGGAAAGGAAGAGGGCAACACACAGCCAGGAGTTAAGAATAAAAAGAGGCTACTTACTGCAGAATCTCGAGAGAGAAACCCCACGGGGGTATGGACTGTCTTTCCCTTTATTAAAAAAAAATTCCAGGACTCCTCTGTCTTCTGTATGCACATTGGCTTTTTGTAGTGTGATTTTCTGCACAACATCGACTGAAGTATTTCATGGCCTCAAATATTTATTCCTTCCTGCTAAAGTCCTTAGAGATAACTGCACTTCAAATTTCTTCTGCTCGCTTGAATGGTAAAATGCCTGTTCTAATTATTATCCATAATTTTGATATTCTTCACCATCTACATAAAATCCTTATGTTAGTATGGAAAAACTGTATTTTACCAATAACAGATAATAAATGGAAGAACAACTCATTTTAGTCTCAGATATACATGATTCTCATCAGATTTGCTTCTGCTCAATACAACAGGGGATTAACCAGACGTGTTATTGATTGAATTACACATACTAAGGTACACATTATACAAACATATAATATATTTATATATATATATATATATATATATATATATATGTGTGTGTGTGTGTGTATATATATATATATGTGTGTGTGTGTGTATATATATATATATGTGTGTGTGTGTATATATATATATTTATATATATATATATATTTATGTATACAATCTTAGCTCTCCTTAAAGGATCATAGTGGGACACCTCCCACTAGACCAGGCTGCTCAAGGCCTTATCCAACATGACTTTGAACGCTGCTGGAGTTGGGCCATCCACACCTTCCTGGGTAACCTGTTTCAGTATCTCTTAACCCTCAGACTAAAGAATTTCTTCCATATATCTAATGCAAATTCCCCTTTCAGTCTGCACCTGTTACTCCTTATCACAACAGCATTGATGAGCACTTCAATGCTTAGAACTAATGAGCTTAAAATTAGATGAAGTCTTAAACACTCCCATAAATCTAGCACTAAATTTCATAATTCTTATAGAATTGGATCCTAATGACAATATGTAACAGATAAAGACACAAGGTTTACCATGAAAGCAAAAGCAATTCAGCACTAGTTGATAACATCAGAAAGCACAACACAGCCTGAATGAGGAGATGGCTGCCAACTGTTGGCCTGGAAAAGTTTTCCAGTTAAATAGGATGAAGACAGAAGTAAAAGGCACATATGTATAAGCACTAAGCAGAGCATTTATTGTGAACAACAGGAAAACCAATGCAGGGTATTCAAAGAGAAACCTTTGCTGTAGATGATTCCATAATGCAAAAGGCCAGTTTCAGAACTGTGCTGTCAAGGTGACTCTGTTGACACTTTTGAAGATTGCACTGTTTAATATATTTAATACTTCCTTGCTATCATACATTCCTTATATTGACAGCTGAATGACAGACGAGGATCTTTTCCTGTGTGTCTCCCCTTTTGAGCTGAAGCAAGTCATGGAAGGATAATTACAAAGCAAGAGACTATGGAGGTGATTGAGCTGCTTTGTCATTTGCTGGGATTAGTGAATGTATTCAGTGAGTCACAAGGTGCTCGTTAAACAAAGACAAAAAAGAATTATCACCACTACATGTTTTATTTCATACACAAGCCTCAAAAATGGCAGATGTGTTCCCCAGGCTTTTTCCTAGATGCTTTTGAAGAATCACTAAAGGCTGAGAAGAAACACTGGTTTGTTATTAGCAGCAACTTTTATTCCACAAAGCAATATCCAAGCAGCACAAAAATACAGTCCTGAAGCCAGTAGCATCTTTTGGGATTTTGTTCTTCTTTGGAAAATTGACTATAATAGCATCTGAATTGGTAAGCATTATCCTAATTCCATTACTTGTTTACTCAGAGAAAAAATGCTTTCTATATGAAAGCTCAAAGACATGCAAGGGCAAAAATTAGTAAGTTGTGTATGGACATGTAGGGACTAACATTCCTCAAGTAGCTCATAAAATTATAGAACACTTGTGGCTTACAGTGCATGTAACACTAACTCTTTGGGAAATGCTGAAATATTGCTGAAAAGTTGAAATTTGGAAAATGAGTGTAGAATTGCTGGTATATTCAGCAGAAAGGCAGTTGCATTATATAGCAGCACCTCAGAAGACTAAAATACTTCTGTCAACAGGGAGAACAGACTGTGCAACTGTGATGATCTATCAATTTGCTGTCAAACTCTTCTCTCAGTCTGACAGTGGTCCTCACTCTTAAAATCAAAGTGCTGGCATCCCATATGACTATGCAGAGGATTAAGGTTATTTAGGATATCTCTGCCTTGGTCTTGATGGTCACTTAATTATTCCTTATAAGATCACTGGAAATAGTTCCCACTGACAAAAGCACCTTGACACATTCAGTATATCAAATCAAGTACAAAGAATAAAATGTTTTATGTGATCTTTTCATTTTTGTTCATAGAAAATGTTGCAAAACAGGGCAGATGTTCACATGGAGTTGGACAAATAATTGACATTTTCACCTTGAAAATCTTTCTTTAGACCCACAAAGAGAATTTTACTTTTATACTGACATGGACAGAAGTGATGCTCCTGGGAATCCTCAGCCCAAGTTTGCAACTTTAGTTTCTGGTATGAGAAGAGCGTGTCCCAGTGAGATATCCACAACCCAGATTTAATTCACTTGGAAGAACTGTGTGTGTCAAAAAGGTGAGAGAGCTCTCATGTGAAGCAAAGATTAGTGGAATTAATGCCTTGACATTAAGATGCTGTATTGTGTATCAGGCAGCATTACAGTACTATCACTCCCTATGTAGGGAGAAGACCCTTGAATTCAGTATGAACCAAATTCAGGTAACTGATTTAATATCTTGGCAGGAGATGCAAAGTTTCTCAATTTTTCTGTTTTAGCCCTGACTTTCACATTTTAGATTGCATAATGGGTGGATAATAGGATCAATCACAGAATGGCTTGAACTGGAAGGGACCTTTGAAGAGCCTCTCATCTAACCCCCTGCCACAGACAGGATTGCCCAACAGGATGGAAGTTATTTCTGCTGCATTCTGAACTGAACATGCATAATTGCTGTAGTCCTGGAAAGGGAGCTTGAACGCATCTAGATCAGGCACAGAACAGAGCTGAATATTGTGGGGATGCTCTCCAGCCAGATTATCAGAGGTAATTAGTGCTCCCTCCCTTAAAACAGATAGATTAGATAGATAGATAGATAGATAGATAGATAGATAGATAGATAGATAATGTGTGTGTGTCCATATACATATGTATATATAAGCATATCTACATCTGAATCTATTTACTTGACATTCCTGATGTTGTTACAAACCACCACAACTAAAGCACTCACTTGCCCAGTGGGGACAGTCTGTAATATTCTCATAGCAGGACACACAGCCTGGGTCATCTCCATGGATTTTTATTACTACAACCTTTTGGCACTAAAACAAAAGTAAGAAATACTTGGATAGCTCTGAGCAACAGGGAAACACTCTGGTGTCTGGTTTCAGAGCCTTTGGCAATAAGCAACTGAACCCCATCACTTATGCTCAGAGTGAAACAAGGAGATGGACTGGCCCTTCCAGCTACAGTGTTTAAAACACCCACCGGGAGACTCACACTCAAATCTTCGGTAGAGAAAAGATTTTAAGCCACAGTTTTTGTTTTCTAACAGACTGCTGCAATTATGGGACTGTGAGAGAAAGTTGGACAGTTCTATTTTTTGACAAACAATAATAAATTCAGAAAATGTACAAATAACTGCAGGCTTCTCTAGAACTTGCATTTGTTATGGAACTTTGGATTATAATTCTAGTTGATAACAACAACAACACAGTAACAGGCACAACATTAATTGCAGCCGCTATGCTAAACAGCAGATCTGTATGGATGGGCTGCTTGAATGATCTAACATCAGATATAGTTGTCATCAGGAAACAAAATAAACAGTGATCATTTAGTCCTTAAAGTTTCTTTGGTGGTGTTTGTTTTATTTTTTCAGTTCAGTTGGATTTTTTTGGTGATTTTGGTACAATCTCCTCCATTTTTAAAAACTGCAATAGCCCTCAAAGTCATGTTACATTGGTTGCACTTCCTAAAAATCCTTTCTTCAGAATGTAGTAACACTCCACCACTCAGAGCATCTGTAGGCAAAGATAAAACAGCCAAATAATGACAGCATTTCCTAGATGGCAGCCAGGAAGCCCGGGATATATATGAACACTTGCAAACATTCTGTGCAGCTAGATACGCCAGCCAAATTTTTTACTTGAAAGCAGATTTCAAATTCAGCCCCTAAATTTGGCCATTAGATAAGGAGTAGCTCCTGGAAATAATAAAATGAGATCACAGTGGTTTTATTAAATGGTGAAACTTTTCTGATAATGATGAAAGCAAAATGTAATGAAATCCACTTGTCCACCTTGATGCAGTTAAAGTCTCTGATCTGCTTCTTGGATATCAAAAAGATATTTGACCAGGTCAGATCGACCTTCCTTTCCTATACATTGTGAAAACCTGGATTTTTTTTTCTTTTTTTTTCTTTTCCCTACTAAGGGTATGTGGTTTTCTCAATGATGGGTTATCATCATAATTTTTTCTTCAGGGGATCATTGGACAAGAAAATCAGTCTTGTTTTTTAATTTCAGGCATTTTTAAGGGGGTTCAACTAATAGGAAAGCACTCAAATTTGAAGTATCATTGATGTGAACAGAAAAAAATCAGTTATGTACATAGGCACTTTGATTTTTAACGTCTAGTTTGTACCTCCTAATTTTGCTTTTATGCTTGGGGAATTTCAATGCAATCTCCATACACTAAAGCTATGCATAAATTTCAGTGTTATTCAAACGAATTAAAACCATTCTTTCTCATTAGGCATATTTCTCTGAAGTTTTGAACAATTCAATAGCAAAAGGTTATGTAATTTTAAGACATTAAATTTTAAATGTAGAATTGAAAACTACAACTTTCTATTAATGTCCTGCCAGAGAGTTTTTAAAAATGTAATGCAGTTGCATGTGTATAAAGATTAAAGAATAAAGTTTTGTAGAATAAAACAAAATTCTGAAAGATAACTTTGGGGTCTTACTTGTTTGATTTTCTTTTTCTTTTTCTTTTTTTTTTTTTAAGACAAAGATAGATATTGTCAAGGAGATAACCTTGTAATTTGATGGAAGCATGGTTCACACCATTCCTGTCCTTCGCTACTCCCTTGATCACATCTTATCCACTCCAGAAAAGAAGTGTAAAGGCACAACTTGTGTGCATGTTATAAATCTTCATTTTCATAACATAAAAATTGATGAAATAATTATATTTTCGCCTTGAAAAATTTCTCCTTTTGGCTTTTGCTCTGTCCATTCTTCCCATCCAAAAAAATAGCTGCTGGTTGAGACAAGTGTTATTTTTAACTAGCAACCAAAATATTCTTTTATCAGCTTTTTACTTTGAATGCTTTTTTCCCCCATCTCTGAATGGGTGTTTGGAATTTTATAATTCATTAGATGAATCCAAAGACATAGGTTAGATGGATTTCTGTGGAAATTCCCACAGCAGGTCAAGAGAATAAGTTTGCTTTTCTTGTGTTCAATCTTGCCAGCCTGCCTTAATTTAGGATTAAATAAACAACTGTGTTTAATAGACTCTGGCCTGCATTACCCAACACTTAACTAAATTCAGGTAGATACAGAATCAAACATGAGCTACTTTGCACAATTTAATGCACACCACCCAACTTGGTAAGAACAGGAAGGGAAGTCTTGTTCAAATGAATTTTTGGCCCTGTTTTGATGTGAATACCTGTGGGAACTGAAAGAAAGAAAATAAGTTATAAAAATATTTAAATATTGTCTGCTACAGTTCATTACAAAAACTTCGAGGAAAGAAAGGACAACAGTTTACTTTACATTTCAGACATTTCCTGACACCTATCAGGAAGTTCATCTAACCAAAAGGAACAAGATTTCAGTTTCATTTTTTGTGTTCAGTGACTGCTCAGAGGCGAGCAGACTGATAGAGGTCGGCTTCCTGCAGAGGCGGCTTTCCCTGGAGAGCACGAGCCTGTGCGGAGCACAGCTGGTCCAGCTGCCTCACACCAGAGCCTTCAAAGTCACAGCTTTGCACATCATCCCCTTTCAAGTAGAAAAAAGAAAAACGAACATTAAAACTCTGCTCTCTCTGATATCTATAATTTAAAGTGAAGTGGTGCTCCTTTGGTGGGAGAGCTCTAACACACCGTCAGCCATCTGAAAGTCAGACCCTTTAGACTAAACCTGTAATTGTGAGCCAGTCAGTAGAGGAAGATAAACATCTGCACACTTATCTCCATCCAAAGGAGACATGCTCTTCAAATCTCTGCTGCCCCAGGCTGCTTTGTGTACTGCAGTGTTTCTCTTTGTCTTTTGTGGAGCAACAGGTAAATCTGTTCTGGAGGGACAATCACTCTAACACCCTCTACTCAGCTTGGAAGAAAAGACTGCTTTTCTGATTTCCATAATAACTTCTGAAGGAGCTAGACTGTGTGTGTAAGGCAGCAATTTTTAGTCCATGATATATGCCTTAGCTGCCCTGGGCTTGTAACCAGTTTCATTCTTGGCCTCCTTCACCAATATCAACTGAAATGTAGTAAAAATCCCATGGGCATGATTCAGTGTGGAATGACAACCCTTGGGTATCCTACAGTGTCTAAAATGGCACAGACAACCTACATCAGAATTGCTCACAAAGTTTTGGAGCACCAGGTGTTGTTAGAAATAAAATCACCTTCTGGTACTTTTCTTTTGCATGTGCATCCAAACTGCACAATCAGAGTAAAGAGTAAAGCTGTTTGGATCTCCACACTGCTAGAAATCTCAATCATTCAGGGCATCCTCCCAGTGTTTCTTAATTTCTGACTGAGCATGTGTTCTAGTCATTCAGAGTCAAGAAGTGTGATAGATGCTTTATCAGAATCTGAATTTTAGATGCTGTGCCTTGAGAAACACCAGCCCTTGCTAACACAAAAACTGACTTAGAGCCTCTTAAAAACGTGGCTTCTCTTTGCCTCATGTGGAAGGAGGTTGCCTTCATGAGACCTTTGCTCAGAAAAGCCTCCATGTTCTGTGAGCATGGGCATGAGGGGTGAGGCTCTGCTTCCCAGAGCTGTGTGCACCTGTGGCATCCATCCACACAGGAGTCCACCACAGCAGAGCTGGTGATTCCATCCTCACCCTGCCCTAAGCACATATGGAAAAGCAATTCCTGTCAGGCAGCAGCAGAGCTCTGCTCTTGAATTTATACAGTGATGGATTTTTACTTATGGCATGGGCAGCAGTGTGTCAGAGAGAAACACTGAAAGAGTGTCACAGCCTGAGAGGCTGGAGAGGGGAGGTTGAGTGGGGGGTGGATTGGTTTTGTGTGGCCTGGCTTGGTAGCAGAGGGGCTACAGGGGTGGCTTCTGTGAGAAGTTGCTGGAAGATTCCACCAGGTCCAGCAGAGCCAATCCCTGATGGCTCCAAAGACAGATGTGCTGCTGGACAAGGCTGGGCCAGAGAGAGATGTTGGAAATGCCCCTGGGATAACATAGTTAAGGAGAAATCAAGACAAGGGTTGTTGTGCAGGTGTAATTCCAGCCAGAGGAGAGCAGAGACAAACAACTCTGCAGGCACCAGGGTCAGTGCAGAAGGAGGGGCAGGAGCTGCTCCAGGAGCTGGAGATCCCTCTGCAGGCTGTGGGGTAGCCCATGGGGATCCACAGGGAATGCAGAGATCCACCCACAGCCCGTGGGGATCCACGGGGAATGCAGAGATCCACCCACAGCCCGTGGGGATCCATGGGGATGCAGAGATCCACCCACAGCCCATGGGGATCCACAGGGAATGCAGAGATCCACCCACAGCCCGTGGGGATCCATGGGGATGCAGAGATCCACCCAGAGCACATGGGGATCCAGGGGGATGCAGAGATCCACCCACAGCCCGTGGGGATCCATGGGGATGCAGAGATCCACCCAGAGCACATGGGGATCCAGGGGGATGCAGAGATCCACCCTCAGCCCGTGGGGATCCACAGGGAATGCAGAGATCCACCCACAGCCCGTGGGGATCCATGGGGATGCAGAGATCCACCCACAGCCTGAGGAGATCCACAGGGATGCAGAGATCCACCCACAGCCCCTGGGGATCCACAGGGAATGCAGAGATCCACCCACAGCCCCTGGGGATCCACAGGGAATGCAGAGATCCACCCACAGCCCGTGGGGATCCAGGGGGATGCAGAGATCCACCCACAGCCCGTGGGGATCCAGGGGGATGCAGAGATCCACCCACAGCCCCTGGGGAGGTGCCCATGCTGGAGCAGGATGCCTGGAGGAGGCTGTGATCCAGTGGGAGACCCCTGGATTGGGGCCCTGCTCCCAGGCTGGAGCAGCCTGTCCTTGGAGGACTGCACCCATGGAAGAGTGACTGACCCTGCAGCAGTTTGGGAGGACGGTGTGCCCGTGGGAGGCAGTCACATTGAAGTTAATGCAGAACTGCCTCCTGTGGGAGGGACCCCACAGTGCAGGAGGGGAAGGACAGCCCTCCCTGAGCAGCAGGGGAAGCCAAGGCCACAGCCACAGCCATCACCCCCATTCCTTGTCTCCTTGCACCACTGGGGTAGGAGGCAGAGCTGGAAGGAGGGAAGCATGGGGAGAAAGGTGGTTTTAAGGTCTTATTTTACTTCTCATTTCCTGCTCTGATTTTTTTAGCAATAAACTCAATTCAATTCTTGAAGTTGAGCCTGTTTTTCTGTGATGGTATTTGGTGAGCAATCTCTCCTGGTCCTTATCTCCCTCAGTCAATGAACCCTTCACTGAGTTTTCTCTCCTCTTTCCAGCTGTAGAGGGGAGTGAGTGAGTGGCTTCCATCAGTGCCTGGCACCTGAGCAGTGTCAGCCACAGCAGGGACAGGTATCTCAGCCCCAGGCCTGTCAGTATGGGAGCATGTTGGTGCACTGCAGTCAGCTCCACCAGGCTCTGCTTCTGCTCACAGACTGCTCCTGCCCTGCTGGGCAAAGGGGGCAGGTCATCTCTGGGACTCTGCAGACCCACCTGGAGCAAGGAAATTACTCACCTCTCCAGCTCTGTCTCATCCCCTGCTGAAGCCCTGGAGACGACCATTTGTGTCATTTCAACCTCCTCTGTTTAAAAATTCACTCTGAAGCTTTCCTCATCCCACAGCTTGCTCGAATTCCCTTGTTAATATTACTCTGCTCATCCCCTAGCACAGCCATGAGATCTCTGACTCCTGTCATTCTCCACCTTCAGCCTGGAGCAGCTGCAGTGACAGCTCTCAGGCTGACTATGATGTTTGGAAAGAAAGAGTGAAGTTATACCGTAAATAAGATGGTTAAATACAAACTACAATTGAAGGAGCTTGCTGCTTTGGTTTAATTGCATTAGTTGTGTCTTTAATTGATATTTATGTGTCTCTGACTACCCCAGCAGGATTAGGAAGGATAAAGAGAAGGCAGACATGAGCACAGAACCAATAATGTACTGTTGTTTTGTACCAATGTTGCTCTATTTATGATCACGTGAAGCTTAAATTACATTCCATTAAAATAAATAGAGATTTTCTTTTTTACTTTGTTATGCCAGAAACCAAGTGTAAGATTTACCTTTAATACAAAAATAACCTAATTGAGCCCAAGGAGCTGAGCCAAATCCCATTGGTATTCACCCCCACACTCAAGCCCCTCTTTCTCCCCCACCCCCTGCATCCTGTGGCTCCACAAAATCCTCTGCTGATTTGCAGCAAGATGAGAGAAGAGTTTACGTCCTACATATTTTTTCAGGCCATGCACAGGAACTGCAATGCAGCAGTGCAGAGGCACTCCAACTAATATACTAATTGGATGCAGATGTGTTCTGCCTCTTGGAAAAATAAGACCAACTGGATGATCAACAAGAGCCAAATGGGTAATTTCTTTTAAAACAAATTGGTTTTATTAACTTTAAAATGCCCATAATCCAACTAGTCTGGCAGACTTTGGATGCTATGAAACCACAAGCAGTATGCGATACCTGTTATTATCTCATACTACTTTTGGCTGAGATCTCGCCATTCTGAAAAAAAGGCAAACATGTAAGGCTGAAGTCTCTCTTAAAGAGTAGCATGTGTGAGTGCTGCCCCAGGAGATGGCCAGGAAATGAACTGTTTCAGGCTAAATCCTTTCCTTGCTCCTTGCTTTCTTCAGTAGGAGTGCATTTGCACACTCTGGCAGCAGAAAGCCCGGCTCTCACCCACCCTCTAAACAAAGAAGCGTGCTGTCACTGGGAAGAAAACCATGTCAGTCTTGCTCTTAGTGGAGAGGAAGGGTTTTAGTGATAGCTTTCAATGATACTCACAACCCTATCAGCCACCAACGCAGAGGGAGTAACAAGGCTGGCATATTAAAAGTTAACATGGGGCCCTTTCATCTCAGAGATGCTTCTGTCAGAAAACAAATTCTTATTTAGCTCACACCTTTGATACTGATGGGAGGACTGTGATGTCAGTGCAAGTGGAGATGCTGCAAAGTTAAAAGGATCCACTGAGTATGAGCCCTGTGCTGCTGCTTGACAGCTTTGACTTTCTGAGTGACAGAGGACCAAATGAAGGGCCAAGAGTTGCCCACTTCATTGGATAATTTTCTTCCTTTGTAGATCAGCATATTTTTATTCCCTTCTGCCAGTTTTATTTCTGTTGAAAATAGTCCATCTTGTAAAATTACTGTTATGACTTCACTAGAAACACGAGCAGAAACAATGGATATTGTCCACAGTCTTTGGAAGCAAAATGTTTGGAAGAGCCAATACTGTCAGCATCTCTAGAGCTTGGGCATCCATCTTCTTGAACCCTCTGGCATCACCTGACTTTTGAAACCTGCTCTTTGGGTGATGATATTAGTCTGAGAGGGCAGCCAGAGATTTTAATTTCAGAATTAGGATTACTGGCTACCCAGTGACATTTAGGAGTTGCTGCGGGAGGTCTCTATTTTCCTGGTCAGTTTAAAGCAGGTCCTTGTCAAAAGACAAGCAAATTCAGCAAGTGAATACAGTGCCATTGAAGCCCAGCTAAAGTATCAATGCCTATAAAAACTGGGTGTGCACTTTAGCCTTGGAGACCAATGAAACAATGGCCTGTGGAAACAATAAAATTATGGAAAAGAAAAAAAGGAGCTAAATTACCATAGCATAGAGAAACTATAGAGATCAGCAGAAAGCAGCAGAAAAAAGCCTCAAAACTTTGGGGTTTCCTGTTACTTATTTGAGTGAATTTAGAAGTGCCTGTCTTTCAAGAATAGCCTTGCACCAGAGCAGTGGGGTATGAATAGCAGATTTGAATAATTACCTTTGAGATGATTGCCAGTTCAGATTATTTGAGATTGCAATCACTTCAGATGTAGCTTCTTTTACTTTTAATTTTAGAAATGTGATAAATTACAGCTACAAGAAGAGTAAATAAGAATTTAGTGAGACTCAACTGAAAGCTCTTTGCCCACTTTAGTTTTAATGACCGAACAAGTGGCAGTCAGAGCCAGGTTGGAATGCTCAGGTCACTTGAGATTCAGGAGCAGACGCTGTCCTCCTTGAAGAGGAATCACACATCATAGGCTCCAGCCATGCCATGAAGCTGCATGCTCTGTGCCAGGAGGAAGTGGCAGCGACCCAGACTTCAGGTAAGTCCACTTGTGTTAAAAAATGCACTTTTTAAGGATTTTCACTAGAAACTGACTGGTCCCTTAAAGCCTCATAATTTACCTAATGATTGATTGCAGCACCCAAATAGAAATGTCTTGAGGTCATATGATGTAGAAACAAAGATAACTACAATGCAGCTCTGTAAATTTGAGAATGACCATGAAGAAAACAAAAATACTCCAGTTAATAGATTTCCAGAAATATATTTAAATATATTTAAATCACTCCTTTTCAAGCTAGTCTATTGACAAAAAGAAAACTTGTATAAAATTATTTCCCAAATAACCTTTTTATCTGCCTGCTGTGCAGATGCTTTTTCTCTGTGGGTCAGAGCATGGTGCTTTGGCAAGAGCAGGAATGCTGTGGGTGCATACACACAGCTAGGAAAGTTTTATGGTTTTATTTTTTAATGGTAGACATACCTTGGAAACAGCTGCAAGATTCCTATTCCAGTCTTCACTTTCCAAAGCTGTGCAGCAGTTATTTTGGCATCTAACACATCTGGCCTTTAATTGTGTTCTCATTGCTCCACAGTGTTTGACAGACTATGTGGTAAAGCTCTCACATTCACAGGATCACTGAAAGGATCAAACCCCAGAAATTTTTCATTTGGAAGGGACTTCTGGAGGTCACCTCAACCAGGTTTCTTCTCTAAGCCAGTCTAATTTCAGGACTAAAAATCCAGATAAAACTTTATCTTTTAAAAAAGGTGGGGTTTTTTTTTAAATTTTTTTTTTTAGTCTGTCAGTTTTACACTCCAAATGGTGATTCCCTGATTTTCTGTTCTCAGGTAATTTTGTCTACCTTCATCATCATTGTACTAAATATAGTTGTCTGTGTAAAAGACATTGTCTTTCAAATTGCTGTGGGAAACAGCTATAGTTCACCTATCATGGCTTTGCAGACAGTCAGCTATTAATTTTTTTTTTGTTTTAATATTTATGGAATTGTCCATAGTTGCATGTATGGCTTTAGCTTAAACAAAGTTCTACTCTCATTTGGAATAATAATTAATATGTCATAGAGTCCTTTTAAGATTATTAAGGCAGATTCAAATTAGACCAAGATACAGCTACAGAATCCATATCAAATGAGATACTGATACACTAAGATCTTCAGGAGAAACATTTCAATCTTCTAAGGCAGGATTTGTTTTTGTAGCTTTTGTTCACACCCTTGTAATCCAAAGACTGACATGATTAAATTCCAGTCTTGTTGGAGGACGTTGCTTCTCAGATGGTAATATCTTATGTACCTGATTTTCAGTTCTGTTTTTAAAGGTTAATTTTTTCCACTCTTTTTATTCATTACTCTATGAATTTTTTTGTTTATCTTTCAGAAGTCTACTCTGGCAGTATTTCATGAACTTTTATACAGTTCTGACACTCTGGGTTCCAGCTAGTAAATTGCTTCGTTTCTGTCCTGGCTGTATTTGTCTGTGGCTCAGAGGTATAATCATTAACAATATAGTGAAGTGATTTGCAGTCACATAGTTATTGTCCCAGATTTGGATCAACTTTCAGAAAAATTTGCTCTGTAAAGGGTCACAGTGAGATATGTGAATAGCCTGTATCATGATTTCATAGAAAGTATCAGGATGGCTTTCTGTAACAGGAAGAGCTGTTTGGCAAAACAGGCAACTGGTGTGTATAAACACATAAGCCGCTGTCCTGCTGGGCTCTAAAAAGCCAGATGGTTTTATTACTCTTGCCACTTGCTGGAGAAGCCATCGATTCTGCCAGTATTTGGGTAATAGCTCTGCCCTGGGATCTGTCAGAGCTGTTGCAAATCCATCTGGCAAAAGGTTCAGCGATGCACGAGAGCTCCAGTCTCCTGCACAGGGAGAGAGCAGCGTGCTCCGATGCCAAACTTGGGCACTGTTGGAGCCACCATGCCTGGCAGCTGATCTGTGACACCCAGGCACGGGAACTCAGCGAACACTGCTGTCCATCCATCATCTCTGGAGGCTGCTCATCCTCAAAGCTGCTAAGGCAGCAGTCTGAAGTGTTCATAGAAAGACTAAGCTCCAGGGTGTAGAGATGGCAGCTGCCAGTTTGTTTTGTTCGGAGGAGTGTACACCTATCGTGTTCTTGTGTAACGTGCATTACAGTAACCTCAAAAGACAGACAAATAAAATACAGGGCTAGCTTAAGCATTCTTAAAAGAAAGAAAAATCAGGGTCAGCTCTGAAAAGTTTCTAATATTCAATAATTTATAGGGTCTACTGAATAGAATGTGTTAGTGAGAAGTTAAAGTTAGCTGCAAAACAGTGGGGGCTGGTGAAATGAACAGAATGATGAAATCAACACACTTTTATAGATAGATATGATATGTAAACACATGTCCCTATAAATAATAATGGCATTTAAAACCCGTAACTGTGCTGTTATAAAATGAAACAATAGCAGCTGTTATAAAGCTTTATAAAGCTGTTATAAAACTTTTCATTTTTTGGAACATCAGAAGTTAGAAATTAAAACAGGAGAAGTTACCCAGAGTTTAATTGCTGGAGGAAACACAAACAAAATGCAGTTTGAACAATGATCAAGTATCTCTGAGGGGTACTCTCACCAGTGTCACTATGACTGTGAGCTTTCTGAGCTTTCTTAAAAACTTCAAAACATCTGTACGGGGCCCAGTCTGAAAGACCTCGCCTCTGACAAATCTTTAAGTATATGGCTCAGAGAGTCATAGATTCAGAAGGCTGGTCACTATGTGATTTCTTTTTAGTCTAGCCTGTGCCATTTGACAGGTGACTGAATACGAGTAGTTTTTATCAACAGGTAGTTTCAATTTTTGTGTCATAAGGTCCTCTTTTCACAATCTCTCAAAAACTGTAGAGATACAGATCAAGATGCCTTATGACAGATACTAAGCCACAACTCCCTATCACTGTATCAAAGCACTTTACTAAAAAAAAAAAGCCCTGAGGTGGTGCAACAAGTGACACTAAATTAAAATAAGTGGCCTAGAATCACTGTGGTTTTGCTTGAAAATGGGAAATGGAAATATACTCAGCTAGTACTCTTCTTTCTCAGGCATTGAGAAAGCATCAGCAAAGGCATCCTGTGTGGAGCTAAATGATCTCCACTCTCTTTCAATTTTCAGCTTCATCTAAAAATAAAGAGTGAGAAAAAAGAGCAGTCAAAGCATGTATTTCCATATTGTACAGTTATGCCTTATTAAAGGACAGGTTATGTTGAAACTGTGGTTTCTTTCAGTACAGTCATATACAGCATTGAGACTGACACAACCTGAGGCAGTCATTTCATGACTGACACTCACTGTGTCCTCTATGTAGATACTTTCTGCTTTACTGCTACTTTTCTTTAAAGAAGTGAGAAAAGAGCGTGCCAATGGCTGGCATTTTTCACAAATGTAAACTTTCCTCCTTTATATTCTTTTCAGAGTTTGATGCACTTGGCTGCTCCTGGAAAATTCACGAATCATGGTTTCCAAGGTCTTTGTCATGGTCCCTATTGTAACAAAAGCTAGATGGACAATTGGAAATAATTTATGCAAAGGATTTAACCACTTTTTCTGTTTTAGAAGTTAACTTTTAGACAACTGTGAGAATTACAAATTTGCTCGTTCTCCACTGCTGCTTAACTCTTGAGATGAATGAAGAGTAGTCTGAAGGTGGTTTAGTATTCCTTGTTGTAGAAATATTATTAAACCTGTGTGCAATAATAAACCTTGGTGCAAATATTCCTTTTTGCAGGCTTTGTCCTCTGACTGCTCTACCCAGGCAGCTGTTGCCAACCTGAGTGTGCACCGCTGCATGTGTGTGAACACACTGTCCCAGCTGGCCACTTCACAATGCACATGAACAAATAAACTCTGTGATTTTGTGGGTGTTAATTCAAACTTTGGAGATTACAAAAGCTCCTGGATGGCCCGTCACTGTTCCAGGGAAAAAGTGAGTAAGAACAATGGAAAAAGAAAACTACTCAAGAGAGCATGATGAAAAATTTTAGTATTCCCTTTTCTTCCTCTGCACAAGGAATATCCTTCTATTTGCCATATGCATATCCAGGCTTAAAAATAGCTGAAGTCTTTCCTGACTGAGAGGAAGAAGGGTATAAACCATATGTATTGGCTGTCCAATAGCCTTACAGCTACATGTGAATATACTTGTGTGGTCCTGGCTGTGACTGATGTCATCGTGTGTCTGTACAGATGCTTGCCAGGTACACTGGAAACAAATCCATTCCCTGCTGTACTAATAGCACTATCCTTCCTGCACAGAGCCCTGGCTAGCTTGGAGAGCTTGCAAGGGGTTTTAAGGGAAGTCTATTGATGATTTCAGTGAATAAGTGATGTGCACGCTGCAAAGCTATTTATTTATGAATAATGTACATAATGTCCTTTTCACCCTTATAATAGGAACAGTATTTGAAAGCAGGCTTTTCTTCTGAGACTTCCTTCCAGCTACTTTACTACCCAAAAGCTTCCTCCCTTGATTTTTCTCTCAGGAACATGTCCCAGGTATTTTCTGCCTTTTTGGATTATTCTACCTATATGGTCTCTAGATACTGTCCTACCTCCACCACCTTTATTCTGCCTTGTGCTTCTGGAGACAACCTACAAAAAGTTAATCTAGTCACAGAGCAGTGAGTGGTTTGGCCAGGTTCCTCCATGTTCCATGGCTGATTAGGGTATGGGCTCCTGTATTTCATCCATTTTAGTTACAAAAGTATGCTTAATTACATTTTTTTCTTCCCTGAATAAAATTTGTTCCCTTCACTTTCAAGATTTCATCCAGTTTGTGCCTTAAAAAGAAAGAAAAAGAAATAATAAAAGCTGAAATACTTCCCTAAGCATGAACTTTCTCTCTGGGAGGATGAAAGGGACGCTTTTCATGGGGATACCACTAACACATATAAGTTGTACCAACATTGGCATAGTGATACCATAAAACTATATCAAACTGCTAAATAGAAACACATTTAGGATTGTTAGACAAGATGAAAAAGAAACTAAGATAGCAAGGACTGAGAAAAGATAATCAAATGCAGAGGATTTTGCTGTTCCAGAGAACTTGACAGGACTGTTTACCTGTGAGTGGAGAGCTTCAGGTTTGGTTCAATCAGCTGGCTTTGCCTGTTTTCAGTGTATGATGAGATGCTGCTGATAGAACTGCTGCCCAAATGCTAGTTTTTCTACCACCTGTTTCAGATTAAACAGGAAGGGTGTTTGGGTTTTTTTAGCAGTAAATATAGAAATTATTGGCAGTTTTGTATATAAGCTGGGCTGCAATGCTACTGTTGAGCACTTCTGTTTTGGAATATTTTTTCTAATTAAAATTTTCATACAAAAAGGATTTGTCTGTTTCTTTTACTTATTCCAGAAGACAGCTTTTTCCCAGAATTCATCCATCCATCCATCTATCTATCTATCTATCTATCTATCTATCTATCTATCTATCTACCTATCAATCTAACTAATCTGTGTCTTTCCATCTCAGTGAAAATAATAGTGGTGAATTATTCATTAAAAAGGGTATTTGGTTCTAGCTGTGGATAAAAATTTATACTTTAAAAAAAGTTTTTTCATTTCCCACATCAAAAGGATGCGTGCAGCTACTGCCCATATATAATATTTCCCAAATATTATATTTTGAAACATATTTAATTTGTTTCTTTCCATGCTCTTCCTGCACATATTTTTAATAAGTTTTGCCTACACAATTTTGTGTTGTACACTTTGCTATCCAATCTTATCATTAAGTTTACAATGCATATCAATGTTTTGAACTCTACCCAGTAAAGCAGACCAAGCAATTACAGAGTAACAAAAAAAACCAACCCTGGAAAAGAATCGAATTATACTTCCTCTGAAACTGAAAAGCTTAAGGCAAGCAGAGTGTAGAGAGGTTTAATTTGGCCCCTCATCAAATAGACCATTCCTCTGTGAGAAATAAGACCAGACAAGAAATGAGCACGAATATATTAAGTCCTGAAATTCCAGAAAAATAAATTTGAGTGCTACCACTATCCAGAAGCCCTCTCTGATAGTGTTTCTTTGCCCTTTTACTGTTCTGGACTAGTTGCAATCCCTAGTAAAGGAACTCAGTCAGGATTGACAACAGTTTCTCTGTACTTTGCTAATACTTCCTGTGATGTGGAAAATCTATTTTTTCTTACAGTCCAAATCAAGAAATATAATGTTTCTGTTTATAAGTTATGGTTTTTTCTTAGGAAACCTTAAGCAGGGAAAGAAGATTTGACAGGTGAGGTGATAGGGTGCATCTTGGCTCGGTGCACTTCTATCTGCGTTAAAATTAAGACTACATATACAGAGGGATTGAGTGCACCCTCAGCAGATTTGCAGATGACACCAAGCTGTGGTGCCGTGACACTCCTGAAGGACAGGATGCCATCCAGAAGGACCTGCACAAGCTGGAGAAGTGGCCCATGGGAATCTCTTGAGGTTTAACAAGACCAAGTGCAGGGTGCTGTGCATGGGTAGGGGTGAGCCCCAGTATCGACCCAGGCTGGGGATGAGCAGATCCAGAGCAGCCCTGCTGAGAAGGACTTGGGGCTGTGAGGGGGTGAGAGGCTGGCCATGACCCAGCCATGTGCCCTCACAGCCTGCAGAGCCAAACGTGCCCTGGGCTGCATCCAGAGCAGTGTGGGGAGGGGATTCTGCCCCTCTGCTCTGCTGAGACCCCACCTGCAGGGCTGCATCCAGCCCTGGGGTACCAGCACAGGATGGACCTGTTGGAGTGAGTCCTGAGGAGGCTGCAAAGATGATCAGAGGGATGGAGCAGCTCTGCTGTGAGGAAAGGCTGAGAGAATTGGGATTGTTCAGCCTGAAGAAGAGAAGGCCTTGAGGTGACCCAATTGCAGCCTTCCAGTACCCAGAGAGACCCTACAAGAAAGATGGAGAAAAAACTATTTACTAGGGCATGTAGTGACAGGACACAGGGAAATGGCTCCAAACTGAAAGAGAGTAGATTTATGTTAGATATTAGGAAAAAAATCTTTATTGTGAGGGTGATGAGGAAAAAGTTAATTGTGTCCAGTGAAATTGTGGATGTCCCATCCCTGAAGTTGTTCAAGGCCATGTTGGATGTGGTTCTGAGCAACCTGGTCTAGTGAAAGATGATTAGAATGAGATGATCTTGAGGGTCCTTCCCAATCCAAAGCATTCCATGATTCCATGATTCTGTGATTCTATTATGACTTTGTCCTGGTTTGGTCAGCCTTAGAAAACTGGTATGATATTTATTAGACCTTTGGCTCATAGTAAAAAAACCCCCAACAAAACAACAAAAAAGAAACAGACAAAAAATGAAGAAGTGAAAAAAGAAAATCTGCAGTGACAGGGCAGAAAAGAAGAGTGAAGGCATACATGATAATAAGTAATTTAAACTTTCCTTAGCTAGGCTTTACCCAGAATATTTCCTTGGATGGCCAGGATAGCTGCAATACTGTAACATACAGGGATGCAATAAATCCATATGTCTCATCCAGATTCATTCATTTATCTGTCTAGCTTTGATACCTTGTAATATTTTTATCCTCTATGTACTCACATGTCTATTTTTTCCCCCAGTGTGTTCCTCAATAAAGCATGTGCTGTTACTTTGGGTACTAAGATATTAGCCAGAGCAGAAAAAAGTGAACTCCTTTGGCATATGCTTATTTCATTGGTCTAAGTTTGTGCATTCTATAAATTATTCAGAGAAAATATATTAGTGGATCAACAACAGCTCTGGTTCATCAGGTCATATTAACAATCTTGGACCATTACGTTGGTGGGGTGCCAAAGTACAATGCAGAGAGTGAATTCACAATGAATATTTCAGAATAATTCCCCTATACACAGTGTCAAGGTCCATTTGTGAGATACTCCTATAAAATATAATTGTCAGTGCAGCCCCATCCTGAGAGTCAGGGATGAAATCTGGGACCTTTTTTAAATGCATGATTTTCCTGTCATCCCTCTTCTTACAACTCTGAAGACAATTGCAATCAGGAGCTACACGTAGGCAGACATTTTATGTATTATCTGTTCACTTCCCCCATGCTTTCAAAGTGCTCCAGGATGATTTTTGCTGAAGATTTTTCAATCACCTTTTTCTTCCTTTTACTGGTCTGTGTAGAAAATATCTATAATGGGGTGCAATTGAGAGATTCTGATTGTCCCTCCATTCAGTTGCCTAGGAAACAGACTTGTGGATATCCAGCTTTTCCCTTCATTACTGAAGATGCCATTTACAGTTGATTTCCTCCTATGTCTCCTTTGCTGTGTATACTGCTGAAAAGGAAGGGACACAATAATCCTTGTTCTATTGTTTGGTTTGCTGTTTTAAGGTGCTATTTGTTTGCAGAATATTCAGGTTACAAAGTCTGAATGCATTGTTCATGATGGATAGCCATGCCATGGGCAATAGAGATAGCTGAAGATACCACATAATAAACTCCTTTCTTTTTTAACCTTCTACTTGTTAGGAGTCAAATATAAATCTGGTTAGATTCCCTCAAATACTCAAATCTAGTTCTACCTGTGAAATATTATCATTGTGTTAATTATTTTATAGATGTCTAACTGAGAGCAGACTTGTTTCCTTTCACTCACTTTAATGTCTTCTTATGTCCATCGAAGTGGAGGAAAATATCAATTTCGTAGCTGCAACATGGCATACCCCATTGAAAATGGATCTTAATCAGTTTGAGCACTTTAACCCTAAAAAGCTTGAATTTGACATCTTGTTTTGAAAAGGTGCAAATGATGACTCAATCTATTTAAGTCCAGCATAAATTTATTCTCAGTAAAAGAAAATATATTAATCATTAAAAACTCCAGGTATTCATTTGGATCTGTTTTTCTGCTCTCTGCTTCCTTTTTTCTTTTTTCTTTTCCTTTGTTCTCATTATTTTATCTCCTATTTCCTTTCTTCCTCTCATCCATCACTTTTATCTTTTTCATCCGCCCTTTATCTGTTCCCTCTTAATATTTACTCTTTGTTGTAACTGTTTTTCTTTTACAAAGTCCTCCTAGTCCCACCTTCCTTTTCTTCACCTCCCAGGAAGCATCACTCTTTTGAGAAATATGCCATATTTAGTTTCAAAGTCATCTCCTCCCCATTTTGGTTTAAAAATTATTTATACCAGTAATAAAAAGTACTGAAGGGCTGGGTAGCAGTAGAAAAGGTTGTTCATAGGCTGGAGAGGAACAGAAAAGCACTGAACATTTCCTTACTCTACCAGTTTCTCATCATGTGCATCCCTTACTTTGCCTCCCCAAGTTTTGGATAGATCATCCCAGGACCACCAAGGTGTGCCTGCCCCCCAGTAGCCTTCCTCAGTTGCGTGTCTCCTTCCTTCCTTGATTCTCTTTTCTGCCTACTCCTCCTCCCTGTCACAGCCCTCTCAGTACACTTTTCTCTGCCTTTTTCTGCCTTGCCTCCATTTTCCTCAGATTGCTCCTTACTCTGATAACATCTCTGTCCTTCTGACCCCAGGATGACCGAGAAGTCACCCTGGCTCTGGTTTTTTTTTTGGTTTTGTATTTATCTTAGTGGTGCTTTTCCCTTTCCTTTCCTGCCCTCACAGTCTCCTTTTCCCCTATTCCTCATCTTTAAGCAATTTGCCCTGCCTCGTTTTGCATAATCAACTCCCCCAAGCTGGAGCAAGCAGGTAGAGTTGGACAGAAGTGGAACACTAGGGGGGAAAGAAAAGCCAAACAGCAAAGACAAAACCTGTTATTTGCATCAACAGGACCACGGTTCAGAGAGAGGAAAGAAATGAAGAGCAGTGCCTTTTCCTGTGACTCAGTGCTTGCACAGGAAGGGCAACAGTGACAATGATCTCTTTATTCTCTGGCCTCTTGTCTGCACTTCCTGCTATAGTTCTCTCTTCCACAAAGAAAAGGTACCTCAGGTGTTGCAGCATCCTTATTACTGCCTGAGGGAGCTCAGGCAGCAGACAGAGAAGGTGAGATGATCGGAAATCACAGCAAATTTCTTCCTGGACACAGTAATGGAAGTGGGAGAGGACATACTGCTGGGTGTATTTTGTGTTCTTACACTTCAACTGTGCAAGCACTGCTTTGTTCTGCAGACACTGAGGTGGCAAAGGGAAGATAGAGAGGCATGAACATTAATTTGTTGATGTTAATTATCAGCTGAAACTGACAGGATGTTTTTTTGATTAAATGTTTTCCTGTTTTCATCAGAAAATGCTAATGGGGAGAGAAAACCCAGAGGTTTTCATAGGAATATATAGATTTCTAACACATTTCTATTGGGAATGCTTTTCCTGTCTAGATGGGGAGTTCTGTCCAAAAGCCTCAGAATGGACATCCTACTCCAATATAATAATGATTGTTTTGGTAAGAAACTTTAGAGGAAATTGTTTCAATTCCCTTTTTTTCTATTGAGACATTGATTTAAATCTGTATATTAAATAACTCAGATGGATGTCTCTGTCACAACAGACCTAACTTGTCTTTATTGAGGTGACAGTGCTCATTTTCATAGTGGGCCTTGATTTTACATCAATCAGGATTTAAGATTTACTTTTTATCTTGATAAGTTTCAGGGGATAAGTTTCAAGGGATAAAGAAAATTTCATTATTATACAGATATGTCCTGAAAGGCAGAGTTCAGAAACCTGATGCAAATCTGCTCTCTCTTCCTTCTCCACCACAGCACCCTCAGACATCTTCAGTTCTGAGACCCTCGGGCTCCACAGATCTCCTGAGGGGGACAAAGAAAAGAGACACTGAATACACAACGTGAAAGACAGCCTGAATAACCAGTTTTAAAGAAAGACACAGCTGAAATTTGTAAGGACCAAGTAAAAAATAAGTCTTTTCAGCAATAATATTAAATATTTTGCTAGATTTGTGCTATAATGATAATGATTAGAGAAGCTCCCTGCTATCCTCAGTGGTACTTTTTGTCTTGAGTTGGGATGAATTAAAGAGCCAAACTGGAGGTGGGGTGTCTGATATAACTTTTCGTATCCTCTTTATGCTAGTTGGAGTGGTCATGAACAAAATACACAAAATAAACCTCTGCTCTCTTGAAAAGATGTCTGTTTTCTTCAACAAAGGCTTAGAAATAAGTTGTTATTGTTATCTAAATAGAACTCAACTTGAAACAGAGACTAACAGTATGTAAATGTGCTAACAATAACCAAACCTTCTGGGTTGGAACATATGACAGCCATGCCCAAAATATTTGTGAGTGAGAAAAAAGGAAGAATCCCCTGTCCCTTCCTCCCTATTCCCCTTGATCAGGGAGATTTCATGTCTGGTTTGGTTGCAATGTTTGGTCAGCAGGGCCACGAGCTATGGCCTGACCTGCACACAGGAGCATCCATGTGCACTTGTGTTTCTGCTCCTGAGCCTGTGCTAGCCAACCACAGCTGGAAGGAGCTGGAAGCAAAGGCTCCTTCCACTTCCTCAGAAGCTCAACACGTGCATCTGCTCAAGGCTGGCCACAGCCGAGCACCACATTATTTTGCTAAATTAGGCTGTGGGGTTATTATTAACAAAATAGAAATAAATTGAGAACAGAATGGAAAACAGCTTGCAGTAGGGAGATTTATGACTTACATGTCTTGTGTGTACCCTGACTGCAGTCACGACCTAATTTCTCACCAAACATAAAAAAAGGTAAGAAGAAAAAACTCTAGTAAAGGAGATAAAGTGAAAGGCTAATACAAAACATACTAGGTAACATTTCTGTTCCCTTTGATGAGTGCATTAGGGACTAATTTATCTTCTTTGAAAATTCTAGAGATCTGTGTCTGCTTATTGAATGAGCCTACAACATTAATATTTTGGTTTTGTTGTTCTTGCACTTCATAGGTTTAACATAAAACCTTAACAGAATTCAATAAATCCAAATATATCCTTCCTTGATAGAATTCGATAAAGCAGGTATTTCAAAAAAGATTTGCACTGTTTCTCTGTCTTTCTGTGAAGAGTGAGAATGTTTTAGATTTCCTCAAAAATGCCATACGTTGCCCTATAAAGCCTTCAATCGGGAAAGCCTCCATTCAGGAAAACATTTAACCATATGCTTGACTTTAACTTTAGGCATATGCTTAAAATCTCGCATGTGCCGAAATTCTTTCTGAAAAGGAATGGATTTAAGCACTTGCTTATGCTTTTTCCTGGATCAGAGCCCTATAAGTTATACACCAGATCCTGCTGCCCTCACCTACAGAGTTGAACTCAACTACTTGCATTTGTTATATTAAAACTCTCTCAGTTGTTATGATGTTACTTCGTGGCTGAAAAAAAGTAAGAATAAGAGACCAGAATTTTCCATGTATCACTGAAACTCTTAGCTCACAGCAGACGCCAACACGAGGATTCTGCAGTGCTCCAGCATCATTTTGAGCAACGTTGTAAGTGACTTGCACAGTAAAACACAGTATTTGGCTTAATTTAGCTTTGGATTTTGTGGTCAACGTGTAGGTGTTTTAGTCATTGATATCCTGGTTTTAGGTCCCTAAAATGAATTTAAATTAGTTTGACAATTTTGTAAAAAATAGATTGACTTCCCTTATTTTGAATAGAAGGAATCATAGAATCATTAAGGTTGGAAAAGACCCCCAAGATCATCTAGTGCAACCTTTGACTGAACACCACCTTGTAGACTAAACCACAGCAGCGAGTGCCACATCCAGTCATTTCTTGAACAGTTCCAGGGACAGTGACTCCACCAATTCCATGGGCAGTGCTTTCCAGTGTTTCACCAGCCTTTCAGTGCAGAAGCTCTTCCTGGTGTCCATCCTGAACTTCCCGTGGCACAGCTTGAGGCCATTTTCTCTTGTCCTTGCAGTGGTTGCCCCAGAGATGAGACCAGCACCCACCTTGCTGCAACCTCCAAAAGTGTGAATTGGTGAGAACTCTTTCACAAAGGTGGGCACAGTTCCCTCTATTCTTATTTCTTTTTTCATTTTAGAAAGTGAGAAAAACTTACAATAACTAAGGGGAAAAACCCCAAATCCACCCTTTTTTTCCCAGTCCATTCTCATATCCATAAATAATGACACAGGTTATCATTATCAATGCTGAATGAAATCCTGTTTGAAGCAATACATCACTTTATCCTTCAGTTATTGCCAGAGTTTAACAATTTCTTTTCATCCTTGCTAAACTTAAAAGAACACACTTTAAAAAAGGGGTATCTGCAGAGGAGGGGGGAGGGAAACAGGCAGGCACACAAATCCCTTTATTTATGGGATGGGATTTGCTCATGCACTTCCTGCACCAACCCAAACAAGCATAAGAATCAGAAACTACTGACCAAAACTCTTTCTTGGGAAGTCAAGCCCCTGCCTTTTCCTAGAGGTCTGACACCTCAGCATTGAACTTATGCTTCATTACAATTATTGCTTCTTGCACTCTATTAACAAAATACCTTGTAATTTGTAAATTTGTCTTTATATAATTATGGTTATTTCACACACCCTCTATTCCTTGTTTCCTACAAATCATTAGAACAGAGTTGAGCACTAATAATAATGATGTAGGTATTCCAGACACTGAGATATGCCAGAATTACCATGGGAAATAAATCATATTTTAGTACTCAATCTGCAGCAGCCTATGGGTCTGTCACTGCAGGCACCACTGCACTCTGCTTAGAGCCCTCTTGGCAGAGAAGCTCCAGCTGACAGACTCTGAAATACAGCTGGCACTCTCCATGTGCTGTATCCATGAATGGGGAAATGAGGCTGGTGTGCTCTGCAGAGAAGCAGGTATGGGGTGCTGGTGGCAGCTCACCTCAGGGGCTTGCTAACCAGCCCTGAACCTGCCTCCTGGCAGGGAGTCAAAGCCACCCCCTCACACAAATTCATAGCAGCTCTGCAGGGTTTTCACAAGAGCCCCTTGGCTGCTGACAATTGCTAGGAAGCATTTCCACATGTTTCAATGTGAATCTCATATAAGAAATATTTGTAAAGATAATGTTGTGCTTTCTCCAGGCACATTTCAGGGCAGTGATGTGGGCACCATGTTCATCTTCTTTAAAAGAAAGTGAAATTACCTTCATGGACGAGGCAAACTGTTTTTTCACTGGATTCATCTGGTCTCTGGCTTGGACTGGTGACCTTCCTGCTCAGGAGCTCCACACTGGAAGCTTCTGAACAAAGGGAAAGAATTTGTGCTTGAAGACTCCTCTGAACTCTCTTTGAACTAGCCCTGAACCCCTTCCTGAACTAACTGGGGATTATTTCAACTATCTATATCTGATTTCCTTCAGATTTTTGGTACATTTGAGTTCTCAAATGAATCCAGCTTTAAAAGTAGAGGACTGGATCCATTTCCTCTTTATTTATTATCTAAGCTCTCTAATCTTCTTTGTCTCCTTGCAGTTTGCATACACTGTATATGACATGACCTGTGTAGGGCACTTGCTATTTTCAGTCCTGAACTCAGTACCCCAGTCATTGGCTATTATTAATCTGTCTTTATCTTCTATTAGACATAACAATATAACATTGGAGAAAGTCAATGAGAGGTCAGTGAGAGACCCTTAAAACAGCAGACCCTTTGAGAAAGCATAGGTTTAAAGTAACCTCATTTTGGTCTGTCTGAAAATTTTACTTAAGTTTTTAATTTCCTGTAGGAAAAAAAAAAGTATAATAAAAATAACTCATGTGAAAGCAAAATTATTAATTAAACATTCATATTAATTACTCAGGTAATAGCGTAATTCCCCTGAATCAAAGGAATTAGGTGAATATTTCATTTCAGTCTGCAGTGCATTTTTACACACTGCAGTCTGAGTCTGTGGAGGGGACTCAGAACATCTCACACAAGTGACCAAAGCTTCACAAAATGGCCCAGGAAGATAATTCCACAACTGCTGCTCTTTTGCAGTAGAAGATGTTGAGTGAAGGGTAGCAAATAAGATTTCCAGCACAAGCTAACAAAATAAAATATTTCACTTCATCTTATGAGACAGTATAGAAATCACCAGAGATCTAGGTATTATCTCATAAAACATATATTCAAAACTAATGCAAGCTCGTCAGTAAAAAATAAAAATGCATTTGTTCACACTTGGCTAAGCTATACACCTGTGTAAATTAAATGCTGGCCTCTTCATCATATCTCAGCATGATACAGAGATCTACTAGCATAAAAATCTGTTAAAGATGACTACTTCTAAGACTTCATCTTCTTGACTAAAGTGCTAAAGCATTTTACTAGAAAGAATCTTAATAAAGACTGAAAGTAAACGCAGAATTGTCAGACAGATGGAAGAATCATGCAGAGGAACAGGCAGCCAGCAACGGATAAGAACCTATACAGGAGGGTGTAAAGCTAATTTTAATCAACTTTATTCTTCTTGCTTTGTGAGTACTGGGTTTTTTCTTTTGCTTTTGCAAAACAGTTTTATGCTATCAAATGGGCAACTGGCAATTACACTCCCGTTCCTACTAGAAATAGCTGGAATGGTTATTGTTGTTGATATTATTCACAAAACAGTAGGGCTTGGAGTCAGCCTGGGACTCCCACTGTGCAAGGGATTATACAGATGCAGAATAAAAAGATAGTTCTGTCTTAAAACATCATTCTATTTACTGTGTTGAGAGTGAATCTGTGTTTATACAATATCCCTCGCCACCCTGTAATGCCAGGTTGGGAGATCTCAATCTGGGCTGATTTTTCCATTACAAGCAAGGATAAGAGACTGAAAGCTTTGCTGCAACAACAAGAGCCTTTGGCCCTGCCCTGCTCATCTGCTTTTGAAATAGTCTGAGGGTCACATTTTAGAACCTCTCAATTTCGTATTTGTTAAAACCAGACATGCATGAATAACTAGTGGGCAGAGTTACACAGGGCCAACATTGCAATGTCCCTCCATCCCTGGATTGCACCCAGGCTGGAGGGAAACTCCTGCAAGCTCAGGTTGCCTCCTCTGATAGGTGCTAAAAATGTACTCTAGTTACCTAATGAGGGGCAGGTATTTTTTACTGGATTTCATATGGGAGAAAAACATTCAGTGACAATGAGCCCTTCCAGAGAGTCATGTAAATTTGTGAGAAGGAATGGGAAAGAGAACAGCAGAAGGAACCCCCAGTAGAGAGTACTTCAGTAGAGTTTCAACTACACATTTTCCAGAAAACCATTCACTTAACTCAGCCTATGTTTTAAAATACTAAAAACATTACTATGTCAAAGAATTTATTGTTTGGTCATCTGAGATTTCAGTGTGTTGTTGATAACTGAACTCACCTAGAATAAAAATTAATTGACTCTTTAAATACTGGTCATCTTCTTCAAACAGATCTTTTAAATTTTAAAATTACTATGTTGTTTGTCAGGCTCAAGATCTTAACTTCTCTGAGAGGAATTACAAAGGAAAAAATGGTTTTAGCTGATAGTAAAACTTTGAACACAAGTCTTCGGACAATACTCAGGCTTCCTAGCTTTGGACAAGAGAACAGAATAAACCAAAATGTGTCATTTTCAGTACAGTTTAGCTTTTGCTTCTTTATAGAAGCCCAACAAAATGCAGCAAATCACATCTTTGAAATAATATATTTTTTATCAGCTAAGTATCCTGAGGGCTTATCCTCAGTAACAATGAATTATGAATAACTCATACTTCCTAATATACCCTGGAACTCCACATTCATCTCCTGCAAAGAAGCTGAGCTCTGCTCTTTTATCATCTGTGCTCCTTTTATTTCCTAACCCTGCAGAGCTGTACTCAGTGGGTCTGACATGGCCCTGGCCACACACTCAGCCACCTCTGGATTGCCCGGGTGCCCTGCCTTCTCCAAAGCCTTTCTTGGGCATCCATAACTGTGCCTGGGAACAATCAGACAGTGCTCAAATGCTAAATAAAGGGACAGAGCTAGGACACAGCTGACAGAGCATGTCCTAACTCTTAGAGGAAGGGTGCATTCCCAGATTATACTCTGGAGCTAGGAATGGCTGCCACCCCCCTGACACAGTGGACTCTAATGAGGTAGTTTAACATTACTTGGCTCTTATTAGAAATTTAAAAGAATCCAGCAAGCCTTCCTTAATTTCAGGAGGTGAGTGTGACTGTGTCACTTCAGCTGATGTGGCTGGTGGGCATGTGGGGTCAGCAGGCCTCCCTTGCCTGCCCAAAGCAGGCTGTGCTTTTGGCAGCCCTGCCCAGAGTGTGTCCAGGGTCTGTGCTTGGCCCGCTGCAGGGAGAGATTGGAGATCAAGGAGGACACATTTTACCCACAGGCTTCCTGCATCTTTTTTTCTACATATTCTCAGGAAGCAGAGGGAACCCAAAGTGGCCCCTGAATGCTATTGGAAGTGCCAAACCTCCAGCTGTGCTTGCTTTTCATATTGTTGTTTAAAAGTAAGTAATTACCATGTGAGAAAACCACAAGTAGCGTTTGATTTTTATCGCACTCCCCTGCCGTACTCCTGTCCCTCCTCCCTTCCTTTCTTCTCCCGCTCAACCACCAGTACCACTGCCCCCCAGTCCCCTTATGTGGTCTGATTTGTCTTGTGCAACAAAAGTGCTGCTCAAAACTCAGCTAAAAAAGCTTTCCACACAAACACAACCCCACGAGGTCACAAAGCTTCTTGTCACTGTGCTTTGCAGGTTCTATTTCACAAGTGCCCAGAGCAGCACCCGCGCAGACACCAAGGGATCCCCATCCCTCAGCCAGGCATCTCGGGTCCACTCCCCACAGTGAGCTTCACAGCTCCAGCATCCTTCAGACTGCACAATGAGGAAAACCCCACACCACAGTGCAAGGTTTGTCAGTGTTTTCCCATTGTCTGATTTTCAACGGGTGAGCTTAGGAGACAAGTCATTGAGCTGCACCAGCAGGAGCAAAAGATGAGCTGATTTAGACTGCTGCTCAGTGCTAGCTATTCTAGTAAATAACACTATAGTCATTCCTTAAAAATGTAATCTGGCCATGTTAAATATTTTTTTTTAAAATAGACTAATAAATTAATAAATTTTGAAAAATAAATTTTAAAAAATTGGGAACTTTGGCTCCCACTGAGGTAAAGAGCTGCGACTGCGGTTTTTCCTTACAAGCTACACAAACAATAAACTTCTATTTGAAATAGAGACTAGGATGCTTTTTATTATTCTCACTCTGCTACTGCAAGTATCTTCTGGGAAGTACAGACCATCCAATCCCTTGAGGTCAGCATCTCCCAGGAGGTACTCAGCAAGCTACCATAATCACCTATACTACTGATTGTACTTGTTAATGGGATTTGACACCTTTGCCTTCTGGCTTCAACTGCAGCCTACACTTACACTCTGAAAACACTGATTAAATTACTCACCTAGTAATTTTCAGGATCAGGACGACATTTTGAAAAACACACATTGCAATTTGATCTTGTTGTATTATATAAACTCATTTGAAACCCTGTTTCAGCAAATCATTTAAGCCCTTGCTGAAGTACCATTGAGTGACTTCACAAAGAAATATTTTTTGCATATAATATTTGCTCTATGGCATTATCATGTAGCTTTCTGAAAGGAAAGTGGATTAGCTTCAATTGTTGTTATGATTTATTATTTGTTGAGTGCTGACAGTATACTTCAATGGAACTTGAGGAAGTGCTTAAAGTTAAGCACATTTTCAAGTACATTGCTGATCTAGGGCCAAAAAGTGAATCTGAGACCTTCTTTGTTGGAAAGCATAGACATGACACCAAGGAAAAGCATTCTTTAATTTTCCCTTAAGCAGGAAACACGGGTTAGCCATGTGGGTCTGTTTTACACATGAAAGAGTTGACTGTGAACCATTTATCATTTTGATATTCCAGTGCCAAAGAAAAAGTGTGTCAACTGTTCATATAATAAGTTAAATGCAAGTTTAGGAACATGGCCAACGGGACACACATATCTTCCCAGAGAGAGATGAAAGCACAGAATGTAAATACACCACCTGGGGCTTGCAGCCCCCATCCAAGCCTGATGTCATGGCCTCTCGAAGGGCTCTGCATGCTCCCAGAATATTTGCCCTGGACAGACACCCAAGGATATGGTCATCTACAGTAAATAAAGCACTTTGCAAAGAACAGTCTCAAAAAGTAACAGAACTTCCTCTTTGCTAACCTGCCTGTTAGAATGTAAACACACATGAGGACAGGAGAGCACTGGGCAGCTCCAAACTCCTGCGGGTGGCATACCTTTGCTATTGCTGTGTAAGGAAGTTCTTAATGCTCCATCCAGCTAGTGGGACTGCTCAGCACCTGCTAGGGCTAGTCCCCAAATTAATTAGTCTGGGATTGTACACTTGTCTTTTTTATTACATGTGATAACAATGTCTAACACAAAAGAACCTTGACCATGACGGCAGCCAAGAGGCTCAATAGCAACAACAACAACAATTATGCTTATATACTGCCTGAACACAACTCTGAAACATCTGTGGCTTGTCACTACTATTGTCCAGAAACTATAGCCTAAGTTAGACTTTTTTTTGGAGGCAGTACAAGGAAACTCACTATGGCTCCTGAAAACTCTCATGGAATGTAATAATATAAATGAGGAGGAAATATTCTGTGGGGAAAAAAGTGCTTAAGGCAACAGTAATTATATTGCCAAATATAGCATATAGAATCTGCAGAGTGAGAATTTCACATAACAAGGGAAATGTAAACTCATACTTGGGGTGTAACTAAATTGTAATATAATGGCTGGGGGGAGCATTATTTGAGGGAGTTAATATTTAATCCCTGAGTAGCCAAGGATGAACAAGAGAAAGGCTGCTTTCAAAATTGTATTTTCTTTATTTGTGCAGTACACTATCAGTATGTATTTGGATGTTGAAAAATCATAAATAATAATCTATTATAAACTCCACAGAACACGTCTTAAATAACACGGTCCTTATGTCTCTTTTCCCATTTTTCTGATATTCCTAAGCTGGTAATATAGAATCAAAAGCTCTGGTTTTGTAGAGATTTTTCTGGGCAAAATCAAGCAGGGCTTTCTATTTGTTGAGAGGCCAGTCCTGTCTCCACCAAGTGTGAGGTTTCAGAAATGGATTTGTAAGAGTCCTTTTCACTACCAGCCAGCTGAGGAGAGCTCCTCTCTCCCTGTTGATCTCATTCAGTCTGACTGTTGGACCACTGCACCAAAAGAGAAACCTCCTCCACTCCAACCAGAAATTTGCATCTTTTTCATCTCCCTGACTGCCTCTACTGCCCTTGGTACCTCCCTTCCCCCTTTTTCTCATTAAAAATACATTTATTCTAGCTCTGGCTGTGATAGTCCTTTCTTCTCAGGTATTTCTCCTCTAGGAATCATCTGTTTATGAGCATGGTTCAGACACCTCACCCTGCAGCTGCATTGCCCATGGAGTCTATGGCACCCCACAAACAGTCTCTTTCCCATCCGAGGTCAAAATGGGGACAAGTAGCATGAACTTGTGCTTACACAGGCAAGCCATGGCACTGAGCCAAGGCCTACTGAAGTTATGAGGGCTTCTCCAATGCCTCTAACATTTTTGAATCATAAAACATGCATAAATGTTTTTAAACATAGATAAACATAAGAAATGTTTACTGTTTCTCTACATTTGGTAGGGCTTTTTGTGTGTGCATTTCACAAAAAAAAAAAAAAACTTATGGAAGAAAAAGATTATGACTATATAAACTAGGGAAAGGAAGCTTTTCTATGCATCAAGAAAATCCAAAAACCTCTTTTTGGCACAGTAAGATGCTGACAGAAACACCATCATAGAGAAAACTGGAGAATCTGTGAGGAGGAGCTTTTTAATAGTTGAAGCTATTCTAAAATCCAGTTTCATTCATCAGTTTCACTTTGAGGATTGTTGTGAAACTTGCGCATATCAAATGAAAATTTTCAAGTTTTGGAGGACATATAGGGACAGAAAACATTTGTTTCTTCTCTTAGGTCTTACCCAGCATAGAAGCAGATGCACAACAGCAAGCAAACATTTCTCTTCTGTTTTGATAATTATTCCTGATCTTTTATTCCTAGGCAGTTTTGACAGGTAATACAAAACCAGTAAGAAATCTCCCTCCGTGGAAGGACCTGGGCAATCTGGCACTTCGCCAGGCAAGTGGTTGAGTCACCACGCCTGGAAGTATTTGAGATAGGTGTAGATGTGGCACTTGGGGACATGGGGTGGCCTTGGTGGGCTTTGCAGGGCTGGCTGATGGTTGGACTCAATGATCTTAGAGCTCCTTTAGGATGTCAGTGATTCTGTGATTCAGAGATCAGCCAGTGCATGGATGTGAGCTGGCGTGGCAGCCTCCAAGGGCAGCAGCACACCCTGAACGGGGCTCTCTCAGCTGAGGGGCAGAGACTGCCCCACAAAGGTGGGGACTGCTGACAAAAGGGAGGTGCTTTTACACAAGTGAGCTCTACTATGAGAGTGTGCATGCAGGAGGTAATTCAAACCTGTTGTGTTTCAGACTACGCAACAAGATGGTCCTTCTATGCCATTTTGCCTTTTAAAAAGCGTCTACTTTTTCAAATGGAAGATTAGTCCATGTATTTGCAACATGTAACGTGAAGAGAGCACCTACAAACTAAGACTAACTTTAAATTCAAAACAAAAGTTCCTGGTTAAAAAGGAATTCAAAATTTGGAATTCAAAATCAGATTTTAAATAAAGAAAGTAACAATAACAAAGAAAAAAATATCCTGAGTGGAAATTACTTTACTGCAAATGCAGCTATTCAAGAGAAGAAAAAAACTAAACCAGATCTGGAACAGAAATAATTATTACAGGTTGTTTGATTGGCTAAGGAATACTAATTCTTCTGAAGCCATGGAGCAGAAATGAATTGTGGGAATAAATCTGTCAATCCATCAAATTTCAGTTTGTGACTTCAGTAGTAAATTGGCAGAAAAAGTAAATTACATTTCAGATGGATTCAAATTTATGGGGTTTTTTTAGGACTTTGTAATGTTTTGTGGTCTTTCAAACTCAATGAAACCAAATAGATTTTGAGGCAGTCAGTTCATTACTAATGAGAGTGAAGGCTCTGACAGCAGAGCTAAATATCCCCTGTGGCCCCTGCTGCCAATGTTTCTGTAGCTGGCTACATCAGAGACTCTCTGCACTGGATCTAAACTCATTTGCTTCAGGTGCTGCCATGAAAAGCCAGTGTGCAGACACAGCACATGTGTGAACATCATCTCCTTTCATTTGCAGCACAGCTCTCTAGCATTTTGCCTGGAGAAAGCAAAATTCAAGCTATTTTTTTATTGATAGCTGTGGGACTTTTTTATGAACATTTTAAAGTCAAGTCCAAGGTAATCAATTCAGTTCAACTGGTTCTCAGCAGAGAGATTTTTAAAATGACTTATTGCCATTTCTCTGTGTTGTTCCAGGGTCAACATATTTTCTTAACAAAGCAGTACTCATTGAAAGCAGTAGACTGTACAGCATAAATCCTTTGAGTCATATCATCCCACCTCATATATGGTGGAACTTGGAGAAACCAAGGAGAGGGAAATGTATCATTTTAATCCTCCAAAATCTCCATCTGTTTTCCTTCATGTTCCAATATTTCTTCTCTGAAATGCCCCCCAGGTTTATTTCTGGGCCTCATTTTTTCACCTTCACCTGTCTGTTGCTTCTCTTACATTAGCCATTTTTGTCTGTCTCTAAATTTGAAACTGTGTAGGTTTCACCATCTCTCTTCTGCATCTCTCAGGCTTTCCCCACAAAGGTAAGTGAGGAGGGTCAGGGGTCACTGTCCAGACAAGATCTTGGGGATCATCACCAACCCTTGGGTAGCTTGAGTAGCTCAGGCCAAAACTGACAACTGAACAGGAATGACCTTGGTGATTACCAGAATGCTTTGGGTTTATTTGTCCATGGTGTGATTCTTGGGGCTGTCCTGTGGAGGGCCAGGAGCTGGACTTTAATGATCCTTGTGGGTTCCTTCCCAGAATATTCAGTGATTCTATGATTCTATTGCAAGAGCTCCTCACCATCAGCTGACTACATCATCCTTGCCAGAGTTTTACTTTCAGGAGAGAAGAAAGAAATTATTTGTTTCCTTTTCGAGGGAAATACAAAACATTTCTTTTCTAACATTCTTTTACACCTTTAATATAAACTGTGGTGCTGAGGTCCATAACTCAACATAACATAACAACTAGTTTTGTGGTGCATATATGATCCAGTTTCTTCTCAGCTCATAGCTGAGAAGCTATTTTGCAAAAGAGTTGTCTTAGTTAATCTATGATACCATTGCTACTTTTTCTCTGGATTCTAAAAATGTCTTTCAGAAATGTGATGGTTCAATTCATATTTTACTATCCAAATGTTTGTGGGATGTATTTCTTTCCTAAATTAACTCATGCCAAATAATTTATGTGGTTTCTCATCTCAGCAGAGATTTTCAAATTAGTCATCTTTTTATTATTCACATCATCCAAATTGATTTCAGAGTTATATTGAATCCCGTTACAGGCTCTGAGGGTTATGAAGCTTTTAATGTGATAAACATTTTTTTTCTAAAACTTTTTACTATTCTGAATAGCATGTTCAATAACTAAGCTGAGGAAGAAAATTAATATGCTTAACTTGCACAGTAAGTAGGAGTTTATATTTCGCTAATCATTAGAAGAAGTTGTTTGCCTTATACACTTATTTATTGCTGCCACAAACACATTTGCTAACTAAGTCATTCTTCTTGAACTGAGATGTGCTTATTTGCCTATAAAAAAAATCTCCCCTAAAATTCTCAGACCTGTGCATTTTATCTTTTAAGTTAGAAAGATCAAAGGATAATCTGAGTCAGAAATGAAAACTAAGTTGGTAACTACTAGTATGTCAAATTCTTGATGATAATGATAATTATTGCATTCCAGATTTCACAGATCTGTCAGACTACTGGTCTGTCAACAGACTAATTATATTAACTTTTTTAAGAGCATAAATTAATGGCTGTAGCTTCAACTGGGCATCTACTAAACAATTTTTACTTCTGTGCAGACAGATGATTCTGTGTTAGCCTTGTGCATTCTGCACACAAACCTAAAATCACACCACACTTTAATAGATCTTACACTTGTATATTTCCTCTATAGAAGAAAAAAGTCTTTACAGGTTTGCAGCTGAGAAATAACTTCCAAGGGTTCTCAGGGAAACAATTCAATAATACATTAATTTTAGTTTACGCATAAGGAAATGGGACAGTGGTGTTTTCTTTTTTCATATTTTACTACCTTCCTAGTTACCACATTTTTGGAATGAGGTGTGTCTGTATGTCCAGTACCTAGCATAATGAGACATTGGTCTGGCTACCTGTAACAATTGTGGCAGCAGCCTTTTTTCTTGGTGATTGTTGCTGTGCAAGGAAATTGCATAATGACCATATGATGAGGAGGCTTCTATGTTAATATAACATTCAATGGAACAAAGCAACAAATTAATTTTATCTTCTCATTTCATTGCGATGATACCAAAATGCAAAAAATTCAACGATGCTATTTGAAAATTTTGGTTATTTTGTTGACAGTTTTAACTATCATGATACTTGTTGTAAATGTTTCATGATGTAAACATGTTGCAAATGTTTTCAGGATGACACTTATATACATGATATTTGAATGCAGGATATTCAAATATTCAAAACAAAATTAAGAAACAGTATCAAAAAAATATTTTAATGAAATGAACTTTTTCTACCCTGAACCAGCATTTTCAAGAGCTGGGTTTTGTGTTGTTCTTTTTAGTGTATCTGGAATGAAAAGGAACTTGTTTTTCAATATCTTTTAGTGTGTAAATTTCAGACTGCTTTGGAAGTACATGTTGCTGTTTTGTATATATATATAAATATTACATACATCAGATAAAATATTCTGGTTTGCCGTTCCTTGTCTGTTTCAATCCTGAGTTTTAAAAGTGGTATTGGGTTAATTTATCTCTAGTTTATGTTTTGATAAATATAATCATATGTAGCATAGTCCCAGAGCCATACAAACATTAGATAATGTGTCATTGCATTTTGTTTGTAGAGTGGGTGAATAAAATTTTACAGCTCTAATTTGGAAAATTAGACCACCGATAGAAAAAAAATATCCAGATCACTTAAAAACAAAATCTCAAGTGTGTCACATGAGACTTTGAGTAGTGTCTTCTGTTTTCATCTTCATACCAATAGGCCCTTTTGGCTTTCTTTTCTCTATTTAGGTAATTTCTTTTTCTTTAGTAATAACCAGGTCAGAACTAGTTAACAAAATACCAGACAACCAACTAAACACGATGCCATTTTTTTGGAGCTGGTTGGAATTTGGGACTACCCTAAAAGGCATAATTTTTGCCTTGGATTGATGCAAAATCCAAGACTGACTGTCCAATATCTCATTTTAACACTTCACAGTCATGAATCAATGTCACATCAACAGCCACTTTGTGTTCCCCAACATGCTGGAGCACTCTTATATTTTACAATAGCATCATTTGGAACTTCTCTCACACTGTTCAGAAACAAAAGCACTGACAAACTGCTGCTGGTTTTACAGAACCATTCTGCAAAATACTTCTATTTTACAGAATAGTTCTGTAAAATAATTCAGAACCATTCTGAATTATTTTACAACAGATAAATTATTTTATGTTGTAAAATAGTTCAGAATGGTTCATGCTCTTTGGAGGTGCTCCAGAGAGTACTGCAAGATAGATTTGAAGCTCTACTAGTTATACTGGCAAACACACCAGGATCTCTCTTGGTAACAGGTTCAGCTGCAAGAGGCAATAGTTTAGCTGAATAATCATCCTGTTCACTTAGTCCATTTGATGCAAAAAGGAGCAGTTTGAGGTGCCTCATGATGTTATCTTGCATGCTGTTTCCAGGGCCTGTGCTGTTGACACACCTGCTTATTTTCTATAGTAAATACATGCTAGTCTAATATGCTTTACTTGTAAAGACATGATGAGCTTCTTATTACTCCTTTCATTATGTCCATTAATGGAAGGTGCATTTCCATCCTGAGGTCACACAGAAACCAGCAGGGCAAATTCCCCTCATTCATATGGCCAAAACACCGCCAGGAGCTGTAGCTGCAATCTGTGCTCAGCCTCTGCTTCACCCAGCTGAGGCTTCTCTAAGCTATGGCAAAGAACTCCCATCTTTCCATCAGATTTCCCCTCCCTGTTAAGTGGGATGCTCTGATTTCTTTACAGGTAGGTATGTACAGAACTCAGAAAGATTTCTGGCTCTGCACCTGAGCAGTGACAGCCAGTTCCCCTGCAATGGTGGGCAATGCACTGACAACACAAATCTAGAATAAAGTTAAAGGAGTTTATTTCTCCTCTGCTGCAGTGGCATTATTATAATTTACTTCATTTGGCTTTTATTTCAGACATTAAATAGCACCTTAGGAATGGTATGGGAGTACGCATATACAGAGCTTTATGCAACATGTCACCTCTTTTTTCCAATAATTTAATTCAATCATTTGATTCTAGACCATCTTCAGAAAGATCTGAATTATGTCCAAGTTAGTAAAAATTGTAGAGATTCATCTCTTGCTCTCTGTTTCTCAAATTCTTACAGGTCACAAACTTCCATATGTGCAGTCATTCAAAACAAGTTTTCCCTTCAGTTATTAGAGGCTTCTGGAAAATGAATTTTCGATTGAATAAGGTATGCCAAGGTCAACATCTTGATAAAATGCCCTGAACCTATCCCTGAACACCTGATATTGGTATAGATTATCATAAAATTAATGAAATTTGTTTTAATTATCATAGACCAGTAGTCACAACATCTAATTCAATTTCAAAGGTAGTCTTTGCCACCTCCCTTTATCAGAAAGAAAGAAAATATTAATCTCCCACTTTCATAAACCTGTACCCAGAATATATTATCATTTCAGTTCAGCTCTCTGTGTGGAAGCTCAGGCAGAGCTAATGTTGAACTCATTTCCCTGAGGTATCAGAGAGCAAGAAATCCTGCTGTTCACAACCCCAGCTTCTTGGAAGTGTTTGGGGCACAGTCAGCTGTTGCTGTGGTCACATTGGTGAAAACTCTGCATGAAAAAGAAAAAGTGGTTAAAGCCCATCAGATCAGCAATGATCAATGATGTAAATCACTGGGGGGAGGGAGGGAGGGAGGGAGGGAGGGAGGGAGGGAGGGAGGAAGGAAGGAAGGAAGGAAGGAAGGAAGGAAGGAAGGAAGGAAGGAAGGAAGGAAGGAAGGAAGGAAGGAAGGAAGGAAGGAAGGAAGGAAGGAAGGAAGGAAGGAAGGAAGGAAGGAAGGAAGGAAGGAAGGAAGGAAGGAAGGAAGGAAGGAAGGAAGGAAGGAAGGAAGGAAGGAAGGAAGGAAGGAAGGAAGGAAGGAAGGAAGGAAGGAAGGAAGGAAGGAAGGAAGGAAGGAAGGAAGGAAGGAAGGAAGGAAGGAAGGAAGGAAGGAAGGAAGGAAGGAAGGAAGGAAGGAAGGAAGGAAGGAAGGAAGGAAGGAAGGAAGGAAGGAAGGAAGGAAGGAAGGGAATCTGATGGCCAGCTCACATGGAAGAGAATTCAGAATTTTTTTTCCCTTGTATTGCATGCAAGCATCCTGTGGATTTTTTTCTATACAGCCTTTCTGTAACTGTCTAAGGGTTTATGAAAGAAAAAAGGGGGGGGGTAAAATAATATTATATATCATCATTATATCATATCATCATTATATAATATGATAATATAATTATATTATCATAAATTATAAATGGGATAAAATTCTTCATGTTTGCAATATATGGTTTAGAATTTCACAATAGGTTAAGGGCATACATTATACATTTACTTGATTTAAAAGTCCATTTAAAAGTTCATTGAGGTTTTTTTTGTAATTGTTGATTTTAACTATTGGTATGATTTCCCCTCAAGAACCTGATACTGGCCACCTTTGAGAAAGAACAGTAGACCAGATGGATCATTGCCTTGATGTACTGCAAGAAATTTTGTGTTTCTAGTTCAGGTCTAAAACCCACTTGCACTTCCGTTTTTGTCATTACTGAGGGGTTAAAAACCCAGCACATCCTCACACAGAAATGCATTTGATTTAATTTCAAATGCCATATGTGTTTAAGTAGATTCCAAACTTTAAGTGCAGTAGAAAAACAATCAGAGAGGAACAGGTTTTTTTTTTTAAGGATTTAATTTCCAGAGAGGTCTGTTTGTAAGACCCTAATCTAGAAGAGCCTGGAAAGCAGTTTTGCATGGTTAATGTATTGCACGTGAATACATCTGCTAAGCCTGAATGCTTATATAAATCCTCCAGAGTAAGACTCTGAAATTGCCTAGGTGACAGAATAAATCCATTCTGCACCAAAAAAAATTTAACATTTAGCCTCCAGCTGCTTAACCTTAGTTACTGCATCATGGTTACTGTATGCATTCCTGGGTTTATAATTTTTTTTTTTCCTAGAGAGGAAGACATCTTGAGTTTATTTTTATTGGCCATCAATTCTCTCACAGGATCAAAATATCACAGGTTGATTAGGTATTAATGAGAGTTCATTAATAGTAGGTTTCTGGCTCCAGAACCCTGAACATCTGTGATTTTGTGACTTAGTGTATTTTGAGCACCGATAAAATCTTTTTTTCCAGCGAAGCTTATTAATAAATGATTGAGCAATGTAATTTATCACTGACTGTATTCTTTCTTAGACCTCAAGTTGCATTATAAATTGACTCTTCAGAAAAAGGTAAACTGATTAACTTACTTCAGGTCCTGCCTTGCGTTCAAACATATGGTTCTGCTTAAATGTGCCCATGTTTGCAACTTTCAGTTGACATTTTTGGCACTCAGAATAGTGTCTTGTAATTATGCTAAGTCTAGAAAGGAGGATTAGCTTTTATAGCAGAATTCATAAAATAAAAAAAAAAAAAGTTTTAGTCAAATTTATTGGCTGCAATGAGCCCTCCAGAATGCAGACGTCTGGTCTGGTGGAGCTCAATAGATTTCTGTTTGCTGCGTGTGCAGGCGCGTGCGCACTCGCGCACCCACAAACGACTGCTGTGCAGTAAAATGCTAAATATTTTCACACTTAAAATCAGCTGCCCCACCTGCAGCGATTATTGTCAAACAAGATTCATTTGATATGTTTAGAAAGCCTTTTTCTTCCTCTCTTCTCCTCCACACCTTTCTTTCTCTCTTAAAGTACACTATATTTTTTGTATCTGTTACTTTGCAAAGCCAGTTTTCTGAACACTGTCCAGGTTTTTTTGTTATTCTCACCCTGGTGCAGTTTTGTGGAACAATTTGCAAATGCTTCATTATTGATTCAAAGCTCCAGAAGCTGTAAGAGTGTGAACTGAACCATCTTGCAGAATGTTGTGTGTAGAAACCATCACTTATCAGTCCTGAAAGGCACATTCCTGATAGCTGACTGTTGGAATGAAACTCTGACTTTTATCTCGGCACCAAAAGGGAAAGGTTTCATTTGGGTTAGCAAAGACCAGACACCTATTTCCTTTGCAACAGCCTGCTTTAAAGTGAGCTTTAATTCCCAATGATTCCACTGAAAGATCAAGCTCACACACATCTATCAAACAAATCTCCTCACCCTTGAGGATCCTCACCCCTTTTTGAACTCTCTTAGGAATGAAAAAGCCAATAGCAACCTAGCTGCCATGCCTTGTACATTTTGAATACAAGCATCTGCAAAAAGTTGTGTTCTGTGCTGTTATTGATTTTTTTCTTCTTTCATCAGTTTACACTCTCAAATGTCCCTATTAGACACGGTAGGGCAAAATCAGGATGATTACCTTGAGTTATCATAGTCAAGCATGAAATACTATTTCTCCCTTTGGGAAATAATTAATTCACTATTTTTGACAGTTTAGAGGGAAAGACTAGTTCTTTCAAGGATTAAAAGCCTTCCTTCATTGCTTCCTTCCATTAGAGCAGACCTTTAAGGGATGATGAATTCAAGTTGTTATGAGCAGCTGTCACAACACAGTATTTCCTATTTGGCATCCACCAGCTGCATGCAGCACTCGAGCTGGGGACTCCCCAGTGTGGGATCCCTGCACAGGCTGCAAAGCCAGGCTGGCACCTTGCAGCTGCCCTGCCCTCGGGAGCTCTGCCTCTCCCATGGCCTCTTTCTCCTGGTTATCTACACTCCATGCAAGGCCAGCCAGGCTCCTCGATTAGATAACTCACTGAACTCTCTGTAAGGAGGTTGGTTTCAAGTTGGAAATTAATGTAAAACATTGAAAGAGCAGAAGAAATACACCTCAAGTAAAGGAACACAAGAAACAGAACTACTCATCTCTCTCCTGACAGGGGAATCCTTCTGTTCTCTGCTGCAATTGTGCAATATCTGGCAATCGTCTTGGGCAGTGTTATAAAATGAGATGGGATTGCTTAGGTTACACATAAATTTAGTCTCTAAAAGGTAGGTGTTCAAGCCAATTTAGGGGTTTAGTCGCTGTCAGTAATCAAAGAGGAGAAGCAGACACCTCCCCAGGGTGATATTTCCCATTTGAAGGTAGGTGTTTCAGAGATGGCAGGCAAATAAATTCCCCAGAGATAACTCTGTCATCAGTGGAGAAAGAAAGGTGTCTCATGCAAATACTTCAGGCTACTCAGCTAAATTTCAGATTGTTGAAATTAAGCGAATAAATTTTTTCCAAGTCCTTGGATCCCATATCTCTAGAGGTACAGGAAACTAAGCACAGGTCTGTTCAGCCTTAAAATGCATCCTGTCACTATAACTAGTTTTAACATTAGCTTTGCATTAGAAGCTAATAAATGTTGCCTGTACCTTTTAAACTCTTAACTGTACACTACATGTGTTGGGTTTTTGTTGGTTCTTTTTCCTCCCCCTGTAAAACTGCTAAACATATGCTTAACCATCTGGCAAGGAACAATCAAAACCAAACAAACACAGTGTTTGAAAGTTCAAACAGACAATCAGTCATACTTCTTCACAGATTTTATATACAGGCCTGAATAGTAGCACAGTCAGGTAGAATGAAAATGAAACAACAACGTAAAAATTAATTAACGTGCCACAGTAGGTAGTTTAATGCTCTCATTCAAAATAAAGATAACAGAAAGGAGAGAAGTTTTTCTCCCTGTCCTGCTCTGCACATATTCTGGCTGAACTATACTTCTTCAGGCTGTGAGTCTTACCAGTCATATGTTACCTTTGTCTTCCCTGTCTTTCTTTTCTCCGCTATTTCCTGATTTTCTGTTTCTTTTCACTGCAGCAACTATCTTAATTTTCAAGGTTCTATGCCTCCTAGCACCTCTTTATCTTTCTCACTGTTGTGCCAACTTCCTGGTATTCTGTCCTGGATCTCCTGATATTCCTTGCTTATTTCAGAAGCTCTCAACCAAAAACCCAGAAGTCCTTCTTAGGCTCTTTCTTAGACATAAAAGAATTATTCCATAGATATCTGTGTAGGTATGAACTTGTGCTTTGAGTCACTGTTTTGTATTCCAAGCTTTTACACAAAATAACATCTACTGGATTCCTGCTGCATGACCCATGCACTGTGGCCATACAGACAGATAACAAAAAAATAAGGGTAATAAAAACAACATTAGCTGGTATCTTCTGCTTCTCTGCATAGAAGCAAAAGAGATATTAGAGGGCAGGCAATTCCATCAAACTTTTGCTGCCTGGGTTTCTCCTGGGGTAAGACCGTGGCAAACTTTGATAGAATAACATATTCCTATTCAAGTAGTTGCAATAAAATCAAAACAATTTTTTTAGTTTTCTTTTGAGGAATTAGGACATGTAATTTGGAGGGTGGTCAGAATTTGGAAAAACAAGGAAACCAGTACAGGAAGGTGTGTGGTGTGGAACATCTGTTCACTGCTGGTTCAAAAGAATGGCAGATTTAGTTTAAGGGGCATGCAGTAAAAAAACATAGACTTTGAATGAAGACTGCTAAAACTAAAACAGACTCAGGCCTCCTAAAGTCATTAGAGTGTAATATAGCTTTAGGAAAGCTTTTTTCCTGTTGCTAAGAATGAAACATACACCAATAATTTCACACCTTCCTGTGAATACACAGAGCCCAGATCATTTTTCTCCTTGAGCCCCAGCTCTGCAGCATTTGGCTCTCCAGAATTATCAATGTAAAGCAAAGCAGATCTAAGTATGGCCTTTGCAGGAGGAAACCCACACTCATTTTCTGACACTAAGAAATCAGAAAAGCAGAGAGAGAAAAAAGTAGACTTGTTTGGGTTTTGTTTGATGTTTCAGATTTTGGCCTTAGAGTAGGAAAAGAGCCTTTATGGTTTTATGGTTTGAATCCCCATCTTCACCTGGGTGCTTGGACTTCATTATCTTTTATTTTCCATTGGCACATGCTGCCTGCCCAGGAGCTGACACTCTAGGTCTGTGTCCTCAATCAACACTTTCCTTGCAGGCTTATTGCTAACCCTCCCTTTTTCCCTGTCTCTTCTGCCAGGGAGGACACAGCAACAAGACAGCATCTGAGGATGCACCTATCAAAATGATGCATGATGTGAAAGATAAGTATTGATAGTCACAAGCTCCCCTCCTCTGCTGTCAGCCAGTGCATTGCAGCCTTTCTTGACTAAGGAAGTGTCCATCAGGATGTCTGTTTTGATGGAGCTACAACCTGAGCAAATCTCTGGTGGAGACCTTCAGAAGGGGTAAAACAGAGCCTGTGCTGTTGTGATTTATCTGTTTGGCACTGGCTGCTCATATCAGAGTGAATTTGTCTCTCAGAAGTGCTGCACATCTCTCTGTGTAAGAAATGTGCACGACAATCTGGGTGGGAGCTGGTGGGGATCTTAATCCTCCATGAGCTGTGCCTTGTCTCCATTCACCCAGAGCAGGGCCTGGGGCTTGGTTAGACAGAGCCCAGCACAGCAGGCTAGCATTGGCAACTAGCTGGTTTTTGGCATCCAGGACACAAAGTAAACTGCTAAAAATTCACTCTAATAAGCTATTTTTGTTCCCTACCACAACTTTACAAAGAGATGTGGCCATTATAATGTTGTGTACCATGGTTTCTACCAATCATTTCCTGGTGTGTACCAAGAACTTTTCTTTGCTTCACTTTTCATGTATGAAAATTATGTTAAAAAGGTATTATTCACTTCTGAAAAACAAGAAAAAACCCCAAAGCACAGTAAGCCAGCAGCTGGCTACATGATTTAGAGAAGCCTGTCTTCCAACTAGCCATGAGATTAAATGAAGCATTATTTATTTATTGGCTTTTCTGGTTCACTTACCATGATTTGCATATAATCCAATACTGTGGAAACTCTTTGAGACCCCAGTAGAGTTCTTTCTTTTGCCAGATGCATGATCCCTCTCCCAAATGCTTATCAAAGAAGTAGACACTGAAAACCTTGCACACACTAATGAACTTTTCTCCTCACAACCTCTCTGATAGGGAATTATTGCTCGATTTACCTGTGGGAAAATAAGATTAATAATTGGCTCCAAGTCAAGAGGAAGCCTGTGGCTGAGCTATGACTAGCACCCAGATATCCTGAGTCACAGTCCAGTGCATTAACCACAAGCCAGTTTTGTTGCTGACAGACTTTTCTTGGTAGCAAGCCACATTTCTGGAATGTATTCCCTGCAGAAATGCAATTAAGTATGTACTTGGCTACTTTTAAAAGAGCTGCAAGCCCCACCCCTCTGCCCAGGCCTTCCACTTACTAAATCCCTGCTTCTCAGTTTACTAGTAAAGCTACAGGTGGCCAAGAGGCCAGTCTGGAGCTATTTTTATGGTGGTTATGTCTTGCTGAAAATAAACTAATTTTACAATGAAATAATTTCAATTAAAAGAAATGCATTTTGACATCAGAGAGTCTTGTCACCATTGTAAGTGTAGGCCTGTGGTGGGTGTTGACTGGGCACAGGATCAGAAGCCCACCTGACCTCACCTAGGATGTGTCCATGTCTAATAGGCAGCTTCTATCAGCTTAACAAAAAATATCTCCTTTTATTTTCATAGGAGTCAAAGCAACTGCCATGATATCTTAATTTTTAGAGGGGTTTTTTTGGTGGAAGACCATTTTTGCACCATTTTGATATTTGACAATAGGTTAATCCCTCAGAAAATGGGAATAGTCCCAAGTTTATTTCCTGTGCATCAAAATCCGTTTAGTTTTTATGAGAGAAAAGAGTAATTTTCTAAATCACATGTGTATGTCCCTGTAAGAAAATTTTTTGCTTCTGTGAACAAGGAATTAGATATGCTCCTGCAGATGTTGTCCAGTCAACTCTTCCTATCTGTATGGAAAATAATAACATCTTAAAGAGAAAATTTATTTTTACTGAGCTTCTTTGGACATGGAAGGTAATGTAATATCTTTTGAGTAACTGTTGTTCAAAATATCTGAAAATAATTGCAACACTGATCAGAGAACATCAGTGTGCTGACCTAATCACAATTTTGTTCTAATTAACCCTGTGTTTTATCTTTGGTATGCTTTAAAAAAAATCTCCTGCACATTTCACAAAACTAAATTTAGAGTCTGAACAGCTTTATTGTAACTCCACAAACATAAAGGATTTTTGGGACCTGCCAGCTCCTTCAGCCATCCTTATCCCAAGTAACCAGTTTTATAGACCCAAGCAAAGATAAAACTTCATTGAAAAAGACAAGTGCATACATGCTTTTTGCAGGCCTCCTGTATGCACTGCTGTGTTTGTAAGCAAGCATGTACATGCATAGGACTGACATGCAGCACATCTGCTTTCTGTGAGCATCACAGAGGAGAAAATATATTTAGCAAGTAATGAGTAGCCTTCCTCTGCAGCTAATATAGCAACTTCCATCTGTGGTGAATTAGAGGCTATTCCAAGAAAAGATCCTGCATGAGTTTTGTCAGAAGAAATTCTTTTGGTGTGTTGTAAAATCAAAACCAGAATGAGATGTGATCGCTGCCGAGTGGCTGGGTCACTCCTAATGTTGCCTTGATTCCTATAAACATGAAAAGGAACTTTGAAAAAAGAGACATCACAGCTCTGTGCAACTGTGCTGCTTTCACTGTCATAAAGCAGTATTAATCAGAGTTCACCCAAGACAGCCTAACCCGGGTCAGGGGATGCTGGAATGGCACAGCCACATCTGCCAGCTCCACTCCTGCAGACAACAGGCCCCTTGTTTGCATGACAGCTCAGGGAAGCCAGCAGCTGGGATGCTGCTCAGCAGTGCCAAACACAATGAATTTCGGGGTGCTAAAGTTTTACAAGAAATGCCTATTTTAAAAATCTTCCATTAGACATTGCAGCCAATAATATTGATAGACCTCTACATTCTACACAAACTTATATAAGACTGCTTAGATCAGATTTCTGTGATTCTGTATATATAACACCATGTGCCCAATGACCGTTTATTCTGCAGTACAAAGAAACTGAGAACTTTCAGATAACATAAAATATGAATATTGCTAGTGTTGCTCATACCCACAGCTGATGTAATGTACAGTCGCAGTATTTACTGTAGATTCCAGATTTAACAATTTTGAAAATATGTGATCTGCTCTTGCCAGGGTAGAACGATCTGTCTGGGCTTCCAGACAGCCCAGAAAGAGTTTCCTGAAAGTAGATCCTCTCCAGTCCCTTCAGGCATTCTTTAGGCCCTGAGCTTATCCCACAAGCCTAATGGATTTCTTTGTCTAAGAGTTTGCAAAGTCCCTCACTGCCCGAGGAGCTCCTTTTGTTGATCCCCACCAACCTGTGTGAGCCAGCTGAGAGCTGCAATGAGTGTGAGTGTGAAAGATTACAGAAAATACTTTTACTTCAATATTAGATTAAACAATGCAAGAGAAATGGAGTTCATTATTAACATGAAGTGGATTGTTAATTTTCATCTTGAATTCAAATACATTTCCATGAACAGCTGCAAGCTCGGATCGAAAGAGAATATCGAATTCAAATATTCTAAATGGAAGAGATGCATTACATAGCATTAAGGGAGGGATTTTCACAAGGGAAGATGTATGGACTTGTGGTCAAAACTGGACTCATTCTCAGAGCTGTGATGAACTTTGAGCCCTGACATAGAAATTTAGTGTGACCTTCTCTGTGTCACTCTGTCTCCCTGTTCACTCTTTTGTTATCTGTGATGGAAGAATCTCCCTGACCTTTGTAGTACACCAGCTTTTTAGGGAGAGCCTTAGTCCTATAAGTGTTACTGGTCTTTGGGTGTTTGATGTCTTCTTTTTCAAACTGAACAAAAAAACCCCACCAAACAATTAAAATATGAATATTTTAAATGACAAAACAATTTTGAATTTTGTTTTTAAAACACAGTTTTGTCCTTCACACATCTTTTTTTTTGTCTTCTGAGTGTAATTACAAGATAAGCTGCATGGCTGCTCTCTAATGGGAGTCTGAAAGTCTGCATGTTCGGCCCAATAAAAATTTAGAGGGAAGGGAAATGTAAGAGAGGAAGAAAATGCAGTTTAAAGATTTTTGCTAATGCATTCATGCAACAGTTCAGATGTTAAAATTATGTGGGGTTGCTAACAGCATATTGCACTTGAGAGGAAAGTTGTGTGGATTAATTTGAACAGTGGTTTGAAAATACAAAATACATTAGGGCATAGTTTTTTTAATCTATTTTTTTTTTAATCTAAGCTTCTTGCAAGTGTGTTAACCTTCCTAAAGGTGAGGGGAACCATCATACCACTTTGACTATGACACAAGGATGAAGGCAAATGTTGAACTCTTTAGCAGCTGGTTCAGCAAGCTCTCTGCAGCAATGCCTTGCAGAGCAGCCAGAAGTTCAGCTGAGATGGGGTGAATACACCTTGGAAAGTTTTCACTGACTTGTCTGGCTGCAGACTACAGTGCAGCAAAAATGTGGGTTTCTGAGGCATGTTTAGGATCCCAAAGGACCTTCAAAACCCCACAGAAAAATCCTGCTGCTACTGCAGTATTAGCAGCTGTGATAAATCTTCTTCCAGTGTATTTACATACGATTAATTTACACCTTTGTCATGTACAGACTGCATTCCTTTGAAATTTCACCTGAGTGGGATATTCTGCTCCCGGGTAAAGCTTACCTCACTGTTGGTGAGGTGTCCAATCCTGTCTGTTAAGAGCCAGAAAGATCTAAAAATGTAAAAAAAGACAGACTAAGACATTTCTCCTATTTGAAGGTCTGCAAAAGCATGTGGTGAACTTTAGATGTGATCTTGAGTTTCCAGCATGTGTTTGAAGTTAAGGGCTTTAGCTTTACCCAGCTGCAACAATGTGAGGCAGGAAGGAGAAACCTGGCCTTGAGTAAACTAGTCAGGTTATGTTCCAGCATGATGTCAGGAGGGGTAGAGTTAAAATCTGCATGTGAAAGCAACCAGAAACCAAGTAAAAGCTATGACCTAATGGTGTCAGGTCAGCATTTTGGATTTTGAGCTAAGATGTGGTTTCCCACACCCAGCAATTCCAAGCACCCCTTTTTTTAAAAGTGGGAAAAATCTAGCCAGAGATCTTTCCTGGGATATTATTGAACTTGAAAAATGTGTTTGCTAAATACATATATGTATGCATATAGCTCTCTCTATATAACAATAATCCTAACTATATAATTCATTTGCAAACATATACATGTATATGTGGATATATCTCTACCAGAAGTGGTAAAAAACCCTCTGGTACCCTGAGTCAGCATCTAAGTTATCAGCAGGAAACTATTTGTAAGCAAGGAACTACCAGAAATGAACCTGAGCTTTCTGAAAGCAGGTATCTCTATAGGCTTGTTATCAAGTGGTGGAAAACATCTAGAAATTACCTCGTCTGGCATCTTGCATTTAACCATGAGTTCAGAAGTTTCTTCTAACAGGGATCCAAGGAACCTGACCTTGTTACAAGTAACCACTTCTGGTTGTGCAAACAAACACAGCAAGCAACTTAAAACATAATAATAGCATTTCAGTTCAAATTCTCTTGTTATTTATATTCAACATAACCCTAAAACTGATGCTGTGGTTAAAACAACAGTGTTGCTCCAGGTATGCCACACATTTCTGGGGTGACCTGGAGCAGACAGGTTTTCCCCCGCATCCTATCTCTAAATCAGGGGCAGCCAGTGATTGTCTCACAGATAATTTATCTGTGTAGGGACTGCCTTCTGCTATTGAAGCATGCAGTGTGATGAGGCCTTCATCACAATCAGTGGTTCCAAAGCATGCTGTAACATGCTAAGGCACTCTAAAATTGGACCTTCCCTGTAGCAGGAAGTCATCTACACTTTCACAATTGCTTTCTGAATTCTGAGCAGGGATGACAAGTCAAAGAGCACAGATTTCTCATTGAACACATCTTCCTACAGTTCAGCTTAGAATTGGCAAATAATGCACTTGTGACAAAAATCATCAGACATTTGGAAATAATATTCCAAACACTCTTCTTTAGAGTCCAAATAGATTTCCTGAAGTACAGAGAGGTCATTCTGCGTCAAGGTTAGAAAGAAAGATCAAGAAGCTTCCTTATGAAATTTTATGAAATATTGTCAGGGTTTTATTTTCACTCTACTCATCAGAAAATATGAACTTTTTGCCCATACATAAATTTGTTTCCAGGGGAAAAACCATGGAAATGTTCTAATAGCAAAAATGTTCATGAGTTTATCCACAACAATGTTAATGTAGTGAATCTGTAGTTCCATAAGGTACAAAGAGACATAAAGCAAGACTCTTAAAGTCTTACTGTAATCTGGCAGTTTTAGAAAATAAATGGCATTCTAGTACCTCTGTGAAAATGTTTGTCTTTGCTCAGCTTTATCTGACCCTCTGGAGTGTCATTATTTGTAATCTTTCAGAATACTTTTTTCAGCTGTCTTTTCTATTCTTGCCTGTGGGTACCCAAAGTGGCTGACTACCCATAGTGAGCACCCTCTTGGCCAGCAGAGCAAGATTCCCAGAAATCTTGCTACTATTAGAAAGGTTGCACATGGAACAGTGTCTTGATCACTGAAGCTAGAGTTCCATCCATCTCACCTAGCTGTACCTTGTAAAAGTGATACATCCAGTCTAAATTACTCCTGGAGGCTCCCTGGATAATTAATGAGCAGACACAGTACTTACAAAAGGTATCTGTCCCATCCAAAGACATATGTCAGAGACAGATGGGATAAACTATGCTCTGGTGATGCTGCTCCCCTTTGACCACAAAGCATGAAATTAGATGTCTAATTTCCACACAGTTAAAAGTAGGGGAGCATAAAAATCCTCTTTGGTCCCCAGTCTGTGTAAACAAAATATAAACCTTGAGGGAAAGAAAATAAGAAGAGGCTATGCACCACAGGGTTCCTGTGGTGAATTTCTATGAACAGTGTCTGATTTTTCTGCACTCATTGCATCAGGATATTTGGGAACTGTTGAAAGAGCTGTGTCTTAGGAACCCTGGAAATAGGTGCACATGGCTGCTACTGGGAATGCAAATATTGATTTTCTTTACACCACACTATGTACTGCACAGCTTCTGCCATTCAAAAACTCTGCCCTCCAATATATTTCTCCAACTCTGAAAGCAGTCGACAGCATTTTTGCTTCATACCTAATGGTTTGATGGATTTTTTGAAAATGAACCCAAGGCAATTCACCAACAGTTGTGCAAGATACACATATTCTGTCTCATTCATTATAAACAGCTGGAGTGAAACACTTCCCATAAGCTTGGACTTTGACATAACAGTAATAAAGAAGCACAGAAAATGTGATTTTTCTCTTAATGCTGAACAACTGATGTTCTTCCTACTTAGAAAAAGAATTCTTTATATGCACTAATCAAAGCTTTCCAGATTAACTTGGGAGTGAGCCACACAAATTCCATCGCTTTTACTGTTTTTTAAAAAAAGAGTGCATCGGGAAAGATCTCATATTTGTTATTCTCTTATCCATTCCTCCTGATCTACAGTGTGAGCAACCACTTAGGGGATTCACTTCATCAGATTCCACTTCAATCATAAGTGGCAATACTGGCAATTTCTTGCTGTTCATGCTCAGAATGAATCAAACTCTTCAGGCAGATCTTTTATGTGTTTTTTTCTCAATCAGTTTTCAGATTGATATGGAAAATATCCCAAGGCCTTAGTCTTAAGAGTGTCAAGGCCTTAGTCTTAAGAGTGTCTTGTCAAGAAGGTAAATGATTCTTTCATCAATTTTGGATATGTCACCTTTAAATTTTAATTGAATGCCCATTTGCTTCTGTAACATGGGAAAGTAATAAGCCCCTTTGTCTCTGTTTTCTTCAATTATCCTTTTTCATTTTTCTAGTGTTGTACAAAACACTGTTATCTGAGTGCTTCCCATGTGAAATTTATTAAAAATAATGGAGCACCTAGAGGCTTTCTGTAGATTTTTCTCTTTTCAGGGTGAAATTTGTATTTTGAATAAACTTTCAGAATTTCAATTTACTTCTTTCCTTAAACTGAGGGAGAATTTGAATTTGGGTTAAAAAGAATTACATGTTTTAATTATATGACTGAATTAACAAAAATATTAGAGAAAAAAAATACTATGACTTCTAGGTAAAACAAAGATACAAGGCTTTAAAATCAGAATATCTTGATTACTTTGCTTTAAACCGGATGCCTCTGTTTTTCTAGATGCTGGTTTCTGAAGCTTTGACTGGCTGTTATCATAACCAAATTTTTTAACCCTGGAAAATATACAGTTTTCTAAATACCTTTACACCCATTCCAACTACTTCAATTTAGAGTTTTGATATTTTATTTATTTGATGATGTAAGAGGCACCACAGGGGATAAAAGGAAAAGAGAAAAAGGGAGGAAGGGGGTTTATTTTTGCCCATTCCACCCCATCACTGTGCCTCAGTGTCATCCTCAGCTTTCTTTCTCCTATTCCATCAATATCATGTTCAAGCCATAAAGTCTCCCAAGGGACTTTTTCCATCCATACTCTTCTGTTGCCTTTAAAAAATTCCATCCCTGGTCTTCCATTAGGGCTTCCTCAGCCTCTGCTGATAATTGGCAGAATGAGTCTTGCAGGGCTTCTTTGCAGTCATTGATACTTCTGAGCAATAAATAGAGTGGAAAGGAGGTTAAGACACTAGAATCTTGCCATCTTTCCTATGTGACTTAGAAATTAGTGAAAAAGAGTAGATTTTCTTCATCCATGGGATATTTAGGAGAGGTTGATGAGTAAAAGCAAATTATTTTTACTGACAGATTCAAAGCAGTAAATTAAAGGAAGACACAAAAAAGATGGTGGCATTATGAAGGAAAGAAGACAAACAAAATATAGTAATAATAATAATAATAATAATAATAATAATAACAACAGTGACATATACAGCACTAAAAGTGCCTGTGCTTGGTAGCCATTGGACATGCAGTAAATCTCAGGAAGCAGGCTAATGCTTCAGTATAAGGAACTATACTGTTTTATCAGCTGAGACATGGAGCTCCATATCCACAACAAATGATGAGTCAGGAATTTGGCTTACACAAGGGAAGGTTACATGAAAGGCAAGGAAAATGATTGAGGGAAGTGGCACATTATCCAATGAAAGTATTAAACAAATGAATACTTGAATGAAGATAATTCCTGCAAAGCACCAAGGACAGAATTTAGCTTTCTAGAATCCATTTCCACCTGGTATTTGTACATTAGTGCATGGGGAGACTGCTCATATGAGTGTCTGATGCTATATTGGTATCTCAGATCACTTGCATGCTAATATGATTGTCTTTTAACAGGCATGAATCCTTTCTTTGAGAGTAGTAAAGCAGACACAAGGCTATAGAGTTGACATTTTCCAGAGAAGCTGGCCAGTTGGCTACATCTCTATCATTCTGGTAGTCCCTTCTATTGTTTGTGAGTTGACTTCATGAGAAATAATATGTATGTAGACTGATTTTTCTCAAACCAAACACAGCATCCATAACAATTTATGATGGCAGTCACTCCAGCTGGCTTGTTTCTGCGGTACCAGTTTGGCTGGATGCTGTAGCAGAAGGAGGCAGTGAGGGGTTTCCCTGGAAGTAAAGCTTTTCTCTTTCTGAGCTCTCAGAGAATCATCTGCAAATGTTTTAGAGGTGATATGTAGCTTGCCCTTGATGCCGTCTATTCTGATGGGATCCTGAAGATCTCTTCTGCAGCTGCAGGAAATAAACAATTTGTCTGGTCTTTGGAACAAGCTTATTGCCCTGAACTTCTCAGACTCCTACAAGGGCTGCAAGTAGCCCCTGAGAGCACAGAAAGGTGAAATGGGAATTGCTGCCGCTGTCTTTGCCTTCACCTACCAGACCAAACCCATTGCCATCTTGGACAACATTCTCTCTCTCACCCTTGAAAAGCTTATTCCACTGCCAGGAGCAGGTATTTTTACCATTTTGCAGGTATCTGCACTTCTGGCTTTTTAGTATGTGAAATATTTGGTTTGTAGCTGGTTTTCTTTTTTTAAGTGTTATTATTAAATGAAAGGCAGCTACAGGAAAGATAAACAACCAGCAGCAACTTGGAGGTACCTTATTTAACCTATAGGAGCCTGTTTGAAAAACATTCATATGCTGGCACTAATCTCTAACACAAATAGCAAGGGCAGATTGGAAAATTGACTTTGACTCCATGCTGACATGCTACAGACTGCTGGAAGGTTGTTTGCATAAACAGGAGGCTTGGAGCAGTAGTGATGTCCATGTCTTTTCTCTGTTTCTCTTAATTCTTTTCCCCAACAGCTGGCCATTGAAATACACCTCATTAAAAGGAATATGTTTATTTTCCTAAATAATTTGGAGTATCAGAGCCTGGTGACAGAGTAGCAAGTAAACTGGAAGGCTCATTGCTCGCTACATTAGCCACTACTTCCCACTTCTAGTGGGGAGACAAATTTATGAAATCAGAGATAAAGTTTAGACTCCATATTGCTGAGGCTTAAAAGGAACATGCCAAGGTAAAATAAGATCGTAAGTTAGTTGCTATAAGGATTAAATCAGTCATTCAAAAGTCAAAAATTCACAAGTGATGTTTCACTGTGAAGCAGTCTGATTAACAGGAGGAAAAAAAAAAAACAAAAGAAAAAACATATACTTTTTATCGAGTTCACAAAAAAAACTTACATTTTTGTACTTATTTACAGTGCTGCACTTCTATGTCCCTTTACACTTCTTTCTGTGAGAGTGGCTGCCTAAAAGAGATGATAAATCAAATGTTTGAGTTGTATCAGCAAACATATTCCCTAAGTTGTAAAAGGTGATATGTTTGCTTAAGGGTATTTTCTTTATGTTTCTTTAAATTTCAGCAATGTTTGTCTGGAAATAGTTGAAGCTAAAAATCCCTTCTAATTCTAAAGTAAGAATTTCCACATGGAATTCATCAGCCTAATTAAATTGGAATCATTTCCAGTTACATGGAAAAGTTGTCAAGTGTGCTTACTTTTCCATGTATGCGAGTCTTTAGGATCCAGAACTTGTTGGAAAACTTTTCAGAGGAAATGTCTCTATCTGATAAAATAAATTCTGCAGATGTCTTTTTACCTAATAGCCACCAACCTAGCTCCTTGTGCCTGCAAAAATTCAGTCTGTAGCTATGATGGGGATTAAATTAATTATGTGGGGTAAAATTCATGTCAGTTGCAATAATTTAAAAATTAGGTGTCTAGCCTAGCTAGTTGTTTTAAGTGCACTCTTTAGTCAATGAAATAAGGCAGTATTATTCCAGATGGTGTCTCATCCTGCTTTTCTGGAGCACCTGTTTTAGAATGGGCTGAAACATCCTTTAGATGTGTATGTCTTCTCCAAATAAAGACAGAACCTCTGTGCAGGGTTTGGATATGCACCTGAGTTTGAAGTTACTAAACATGAGTAGGAAAACTGCTACTTTGGTTCAAAATTTAGATAGCTCAGATTGGCAGATGAAGCCTCCCGTGCACTGTAAACTTTATCTGTTCTAAATATTGCAGTAACCAATTCCATAAATGTGTCCCAATCAACAGAGAAAGTTGTCTCAAAGTTTGTTGTTTTTCCCAGAAAACAAACTAAAAATACACTGCATAGCCACATTTTTCCATATTTTAGGTATTCAGAACTTCAAAGCACTGGGTTTTTTTCATATTCTTTAGGATTGCATTCTTAAAAAGCAACTGACTTGCTAAAGCTTTGACTTTTCCATTTTTGAGCTACAACAGAGAAGAAAAATCACAGAAGAGATAAATTTTCCTTGAACACTTGCTTTACATGTTCAGAAATCACATCTTTGATGTGATCTACACCATTCAATGTACTTGTAAATGATGTGGAAAAGACCGTAGAGGGAGCTGATAAAACTGTAAATTCTATAAACTGACTTGGGAGGGTCAAACATAAACCTGATTGCAAATAGCTGCAGTTAAACAACAAAACACATCAAAAAAACCATACTTGTTTAAAAAACAAAATAGCAGATGAATACACACTTGTATGCAGAAGAAGGGAATAATCCCACTTATAGAAGCACAGGGAGTGCTATAAATTAGCCTAGGGCAGGGATGCATAAACTTTTGAAAGCACTGACTCAGTGTTTGGCTGTAGCCAAAAGGCAAACACAAACCTGACCATGTAAAGAGAAAACAGAAATCATCATTATGCACTGTTTTGCCAATGTCTCACACACCACGTGTATTTCCAGTCATCTTCTCTCCAAAGGATATTGGAGCAATTGGAAAAGCAAACAATACGATTAAAAATATGCCGGGATTTTGGTATGGGAAAAAGCTGGTAGATGTAGAAAAGAGGGGACTAGGACACGTGATGGCTAAATAAAATCCTGGAGGTGTGAAGAATGTGACTAAAGAGCAGTGGTAAGAGAAACTAAGGCATTCTCAGGTGTCAGGCTGAAAACAAAGGAAAGAAAAGCAAATGCACTGAATTATGGAACTCACAGTGGCATGATGTTGCAGGCTTCAAAAGCACAGAGGGCAAAAAGGCAAGACAACGTCACAGAAGATAGTTTTTGCATAAACTTCTTAAATGAAGCTCTAGATATAACTTCTAGTTCAAGCTTCTAGTTCCTGAAGATGCTGACTCAAAATCCGATGCACTAAGATTCAGTCTAGAGCTCCTCTTTCAAAATGCAATTTCTTTGGACTTATGTGTGCAGTATATTGGGTTAACTGGACCTTTCCCTGATCTGTATTGCAGTCCTTCACAGCTCACACATCCTCACAAGTTGTATAAATAGAAATCTCTCTTTCTGCAGTTTATTAGACAAAGCTGGTTTATATGACTACAGACAGATTTGTTGAAATAACTTGCTTTAGATCATATTGAAAAATATTATGCAGCACTTTGAACATTATTCTGACTTTCAAAACCAAAGGCCTGCTGTAGTTATATTACTTCTCTGGTGGCATTCACCCATACGAGGAGGAGCCCAGAGAAGATCCAAAGCAAAGGAAGTACCTCTTTTATAGATATGTAGACCATAAAAAAATCAACTCATCTTGCATCATTTCTTTCTCACACAGTAGAAGTAATTAACCTAATTTTTAGAGTTTTAGCTTAAATGTCATGCCCTATATCACATTTGTAACTTTTAGAAGCTTCATCTGGCATTCTTGGGCAAGATCTGTAGACACCACATGGGGGAAAATAACTTTCAGCACTTGTATTTGTTACATCGTGTCAGAAGGGATTATTCTAAATCCATATGGACAAACACAAATACACTCTCTCAGTGGCCCAAAAGCTGATATATTTTTAACTCAAGCCATTATATTATCCTAAAGAGTAGCTATAGACTATTGCTACTGCTTGTTGCATTATGAATTCTTGGGTAAGAACTATTTAAGTTCTGAGTCTGATATGGGAGCTATGTCCAGAATATCTTGGCAGATTTTAAAGGAAATGACCTCACATTTCTTACTGTATTTGTCAGAGGTAGTCTTAACAATAGGACCTGCTCAGATTTAGTAGGAAGTCAGTCCATCTTTAAAGTAGAAAATATATTTGAATTTCAATATTAACAAAACCAAACAAAATTTTTATGGAAAGGCGAATTTTTATGGAAGCTTGTGACTTCTTGGGAGAGCTTGCATACAAACATGCATTAAAAATTTTTGGAAACTTCAGTATATTCAGTAAGAGTATTATACAAAAATAGTCTTCTTCTAATGGGTTCAAAATCTTCAGGGCAATGTTGCATTACATCTAGAGAGCTACATTTTACAAGGTCTGCATCATACAAAAAAGTCAAAGAGAATTATTTACTGGTATTTCATTTAAATGTTAAGAAATCCTCTAGGCTAATGATATAAACACAGGATTCCATTCATGTGGTTTTCATCCATGTGCACCATTCAAATATAAACACGTAGGGGCTGTACATGACACATGTATTCTGGGTTTATGTCATCAAGTAATTGATGACTTCTGAAAAAGTCCCACATTGGATACCTATGCATGTAAAACAAGAATTATTATAACACACACACACATCTATCTGTAAAGGCATATGTGTGCACAAAAGTGTCTATATCTACTCAGATATAGCAATTCTAGGAATATGCATGTCTTTTTAGAAAGAAAGAAAGGAAGAAAGAAAGGAAGAAAGAAAGGAAGAAAGAAAGGAAGAAAGGAAGAAAGGAAGAAAGGAAGAAAGGAAGAAAGAAAGAAAGAAAGAAAGAAAGAAAGAAAAAGAAAGAAAGAAAGAAAGAAAGAAAGAAAGAAAGAAAGAAAGAAAGAAAGAAAGAAAGAAAGAAAGAAAGAAAGAAAGAAAGAAAGAAAGAAAGAAAGAAAGAAAAAAAAAAGAAAGAAAGAAAGAAAGAAAGAAAGAAAAAAAAAAGGAAGGAGGGAAGGAGGGAAGGAGGGAAGGAAGGAAGGAAGGAAGGAAGGAAGGAAGGAAGGAAGGAAGGAAGGAAGGAAGGAAGGAAGGAAGGAAGGAAGGAAGGAAGGAAGGAAGGAAGGAAGGAAGGAAGGAAGGAAGGAAGGAAGGAAGGAAGGAAGGAAGGAAGGAAGGAAGGGAGGGAGGGAGGGAGGGAGGGAGGGAGGGAGGGAGGGGACAGGTATCTGTTTGCCCTCCAAAGATTTATAAATTCCTCTAGTTCACAATAACTGGGAATTAAAATTAGGGATTAAAATAAGATTATAAATAATTGGATAAAAAATGAAAGATGAGATTCTATAGAGTCTAGAATGAGAGACAGAAAAACTTCCTCCAGCATTAATTCTTAGAGGCAGATCTTCTGAAGAGGGAAAAAAGCACATGATGAGAAGGTTTCCTCTCCCTGCAGAAGAGACTGATCAGGCGCTGTGTGGAGTGGTGCTAGCCAAGGAAATGTGCAGCCTCTCCTCCCAGACTAGATTAATTATGCAAATAAGGATATAATGATTTTGTGTCACGTGTATTTCCTCCAATAATGAATCACTTCTTTTTAAGGGGGTCCAAACCCCAAAAGAATCCTTGTGAGTCCATTGATCTATATATCCCCATCTATCTCATCATCTATTAGTCTCCACATACAATAATGCACATGCAGATATGTATATGTATATGTATATGTATATGTATATGTATATGTATATGTATATGTATATGTATGCATTCTTTGTATATATAGACATGCATATGTGTGAGTGAATAAAATAAGTAGATTCATGTTGAATTGCAATGCATAAGTACAATACAAAATTTTTCAAAATCTCATAATGGGATTATCTCAAAATGAAATTTCCTTCCTTCCCTAAAAGGTGACTGTTTTATCATGGTAAATGATATTTATTATGAGCTACTGCAGTTCAAGATGTGCTCATTCAAGAAAAGGTTGGAAAGACAATCAATATTAATTTTTATTTTACCAAAGCGGAGTGGAAAATCCTGTATTCAAACTTTTCCAAAAACTCAAACTGCAACAAAATTTCAGTCTAGAAAATAAAATTAATTAAAAATATCAAAATTATATTGGTATCTGGAATAAATGTTACCATAGTAGTACCTACTCCTGCTTTAACTGTAAATATTATCTACACAGGCTATTTGTAATATCAAATTTGAAAACATCAAAGCATTTTGTAGAGATAGAGATTAAAAGTACAATTAAAATGCAGCCAAGTCTGTGGTGGAACATAGTAGCTGCTGTAAGAGAGTGTTGTGTGGTGTTACATGGAGACACGTTTGTGGAGCATGTGTCCATATGTATCTATGTACACACACACACATGCACAAATTTATGTTGCTATTAATATTGCATTCACATTTTCTATATGTATGCAGCGTAATTGGAATTGAAAGCCCCAATTACACTGAAGTGAAAACCTGCTTATTAATTGACAATAGGCCTCAGCTAAGTAGCAACAAAAGAAGTGCTTTGTTTGGCAACCTTTGTTTAAAAGGTCCTTTGAAAATTCTGTAAGAATACTATGAATAGAGATTGAACAAACCTTTAATCCTCTTCAGGTCGCATATGTGCTAAAGTGAATAATACTGTGAGGTCTTTTGCACCTTTTGAGTTCTTTTAAGCCAGTAACCTAATTTGAAATAAGATAAAGAAAAGGCCTAAGAAAACGTGAAAAGCTCTAACTTGTACTCTTCTGGTGTATTTATTCTGCTGCAGCAAGCCAAAAGATGCATTTCTTGTTGCAGAGATGTATAAACACTCACTATTTATAATTCCACTCATAATTTGCTCGGTCCCTGACAGTTATTTCCCTTTTATTCACTTCAAATGCACGGAGAACCTTAGAACATTTTTTTTTTTTCATTTAATGCTCCTGTTCTTTTGTGAGTATCAGTGTGAAAATCTTTCCTTCGTGCTACAGTCCCTTTTTCCTATTCATCACTAGACTGCACACGATAATTAAACCTTGGGGGCTTGGAGATTTTGGACTAAAGCTTAAAGAAATGCAATAGTGAGGCCTCTTCTCTCTCAATCTTCTACCACTTGCTGTGGGGATTTTCTTTAGTTACACATGGCTTCACAGGTAAACAACCTTGAAAAAAAAAATCAGAGGCAGGAATTGAATCAACACCTTAGCACTCCTTATAATGAACCAGTTTGCTTAATTAGATGATCGAAAAAATTATGTTCTAAAACATGACAGGGCACAGACTGAAGTCTCTATTTAGACAGAAGCCCATGGAGCTACACCAGGGTGCTTGCAAGCAAACAGCATCTCAGGCAAGACTCAAATGGAATGTGAAAATGCTGAGTTTCAACCCAGATTAGGCAGGATGTTTTTTTAAATCAAATATAGAGGAAATTATAAGGCTTTTCTTATGCTTTTGCTTATAAATTAAGCTCTTCAAGTGTCTCCATGACTTTGAAAACAAGCTTGTGAGCACATTGCTTAAGATATGGGTCTGAGCAATATAGTTGCCTCTGAACTAGGTGAGAAAGCTTGCAAATTAATTCAATGAGCAAAGGACAGAGAGGCATTGAAGCCAACACTTCAGCCACAGCCTAGCCCAGGGTGAGAGCTCCCCAGGCACCTCTAGCCAGAGTCTCAGGGCAAGGAGAGCCAGCTGCACCCCAGGATGCTCCCAGAATCAGATTTTGGTCAGGTCTTGATTGAAAGACTGGATAAAAGTGGAATGGGCAAGAATTTTGAGGCTCTGGGGTAGCTGGAGATGACAGGAAGCAAGGGAAGGGACAGGATGCAAGAGTGCTTGAAACCAGTTTCCACTCTTTGATTGCCTGAGGCTCAAGCCATTTCCAAATGAAAGCAGGCATGCTTAAATGTTCCTGGGATCCTTGGCCTTCCTGCCAGCCCCATCTGCAAGAAGGCATTTCAGACCAGGGAGAGAGTGTAAAGTCCGAAGAAAAATCCTATCTGAAAAAAATAACTGCCAGTCTCCTTGCCTTTTCTTTTCTTGTACTGTGTATGGAGATATACCATAATATGAAAGGCTTTTTAAGCATGCATGAGGCTGCATAGTGAACTACTGCTAACATCAATCATAAATTGTTTACTTTCTCAACATTAAAATCAGTATAACAGTTAAACACCAGCTGCTTCCAAAGACAAACACATTGTTTAAATCAGAACAAATTATTTACAAGTAGGTTTCAATATTCAGGGTCTGAATTCTGCAGCATGTGTGCAAAACGTTTTTGCGCAGATCTATCAGCTGCAACACGCACTTGATCACTTATGCTGAGCAATCTGGGTAGTCAGTAATTGGCATTTCTCTGAGATACTGCTCTGATCATCTATAATGATTTCTGGAGCTCCATAAGAAAATCCTGCATATTTTTAGCTTCACAGTAAAAGCAGGTTTTTGCATATTTCGATTCAATTTCTTTCTCTGTTTCAGTACCCAATGCTTTACAGGGGGCCTGCATTCTTCTGCAGATGTTTATCTCTTAAGGTGTTTGTATATACCACTGCCTGCCATCCCCTCTGCAGAGGCAACCACCAGAACCATAAATATTATCTCCAGTAAACGTAAACTTTGCCTGCTGCCTTTACTGAGAGCATTTAGATTTAAACAGGACAGTGTCTTAACTGTGCTCTTAAGGAAATTAACTTTTATCTCAAAGACAGCTAATTTAGCTCTCACCACCTTTCCTTCCACTCCCAAATACCTTCTTATCTTGGGTAATCAGGATGCAGGGATTCCCAATCTATCTCTCTTTATAGCCTTCTTTAGGCAGTGTTACTGTTTGAACTTCATACCCTGGATTAAAGGGCCAGCTCACCAGCTCAGGAAGCGGTTCTAGGTACGAGGTAACAATGCAAGTTACTTAACAGCCCATATATGAACTCAATTACATCCTTCATCTCCTAAAATATAAATAAAAAGGATTGGCTTTGATCTTGAATTAAGCAATCCCTACATAAATCAATGTACCATGCAAGTGTATTAGTAGCAATAATAAGTGGTTAACTAACTTGCAATGAATACAAGGTTGGAAAGCTTTAAAAACCGGTGCCAGGCTGGGACATATTTCTCCCATATATTATCTGAATTACAATGAGGAAGCCTTTATTTTTAATCAGGGAGGTACAGTGAAAGTATGCAAAACCTGTTTCATTAAACAGGATACACAAAAGTATTCAACAAATAAAAGCATGTACATGGGTCATCTCTAATTACTCCATCCATTTATTTTAGTCTAATTTCAAAACTAAATCTAGAATAAAATTATGGTATCTGTGTGCTAAAATTGAAAGGCATATGTGTACATTTAAAAAGGAATACAAGTAGGCACCAGAAGTTATTTTTACTGTAAACACTCTTCATATGTTCCCATGTAGAATGCAATATCTGTGTAGCAACTTCTTAAATGTCTAAATTCCCTCCTATTCCCACAGTGCAGAACAGATGTTGTCCTGCTTTTTATTACGTTAATTTATCAATCATACTTAGGCTGAATTATGAAATCAAAGTGATAGAAAATGTTTCTTAAGCCTGGCTTCTATTTCTCTATCTTTAAAACCTTTCCTACTTCTTTTGGAATGATAAATTTTTCCCTTAGTTGCAAGGTCAGATTTTAATTTGCAGGTTAAGATGTAGCTGATCCAAAAAAGTTCACGAGTATGAAGAGCCAACTTATAGCAAAAACCTTGCATCCTCACAGAAACTTGAGATCCATAAATTCAGCCATGCTGGGAAGAGATTTTTTGTTTAAAACATTGAGCTAAACAAAATGCAATTAAGGCTAACAGGACAAAAAGCATCCCTCTTGAGATTCATAAATACACTCCTGGGAGACCGGAAATAAAGAGAAAAGGCCAATGTAATTCTAATTGTGTCTTGCCTAAGATGACCATTTAAACAGATAACTTTTCCCAAAGTAAATTAGTTCATCCATTTCATGCTTTTTTTACCCTTACTTGGCCAAGTGAAGTAAATGAGAATTTTTCTAGGAGTAAATCAAGGCATTAGGTACAAAATTTTTATTCTGCTTTGATGACAAATTGATTAGAGTTCTTCAGAGTATTAATAAATACTTCTGCTTCTAAATAAGTCCCATAAAATCATGTTAGTGCTTTAGGAGAGCACAGTTTCTATGCCTTGCTTAAGCAAGATTGAAGAAATTCGAAAGATACTAACTTAGTATTTGTACAAAACTATGGACATCATTAATGATCTTTGTATCAAAAAATTTTTACATATTAAACCCTTTTGGAAATTTGTGTACTTTCCTATTTATTTTTTGCCTAGTTATCACCTAGATTATTTCAATTTATCACATTATGTTGCTGTATGCAATTTCATTTTTTAAAAGTGCTTTAATAATAACCTTAATAATCTCACACCCATCAGAACTAAATCTGCTCTGATTTCTAAATATGTTAGTGCCATCAAGGACCATATTAATGGTCCTTGGCAGTGAGATAATCACCAGGAGAGAAACCTGAAATGACAGGATTTGAAATGCGGTTCCCTGTAGCTGAGATGGGAAGATGGAAGGAATCAGCCACAGCCCAGGATGTGCTGGCTGGGCCTCAGCTGGTGTGCCTGACAGAGAGTAGTTCCACCCAAGTGGAACTGGCTGGGGGTTTCCACTGGAATGCTCTTTGATCAGGAAATACCAGCTGCACAAACCCCAAACTTATCAACTCCAGCCTTCACTGGCTGAGGTTCTGGCTGAAGAATAGAGTTCCCCAAAACACTGCTTTTTTGGAATGTGGGCATTTCTTTATAAGAAAATAATGTAAGAATTATTAGCTTCATCCTATATAGTCTGGCAATAAACTGTGGTTTGTACAAGAATGTTTCTTACCTCGCTGCACTTGGTAGCTCATATGAAATAAGTAGAATAAGCCATTAAATTGGGGCATGATGAAACCAGAATTCCTCCCAGTTTTATCTCTGTGCCTCTGCAGAACAGAGGCGACGCTTACCTGCTTCACAGGCTGCTGTGGAAATTAAATTCTGCAACGTACTCGAGATACTCAGATAAAATAGTGTCAGACAAGGATTTACCATGGTAGATAAAGATTATAGAATGGAACACTCTTGATGGGAACCAAAAAGAAACATTCTAGTTTCTTTCTCAGGATTAATCTCCTGAGACTCAGGACTAATCTATGGCTATGGAAGACCATAGGCCATATGTCAGTAGAACCCTACTTTCTTACACAGGCTATACAATAAAGTTCCCAAATTGATCCATCCATATTCCTGACACGCCACAACATAGCACAGATGTTAGGCAAGAAGATGTTTCACAGCCTTCTGGATCTTTGCCTCAGATTTATACTAACTAAATTTATAACTGTAAATATTTGTTTCTGTGAGCTATACATGCCCAAATTATTATAATATGTAGAACTTCACTTTCTATGCTTACTAAGAAAATAGCAGACAGTACCAAAGAGTTTCTTTGTAAACAGGAGAACCTGTTTGAAAAATCAGTAACACAACTGGAGTACAATTATTATTTCAATTTAAATACTGCTACACTTGACAATTGTGCAACTATTCTCATTATTTTGGGTTTCATGAGTATAGATGTGGAGTGAATTTAGTTTTGTATTTGTGAAATCTGCAGCAAAATTTTTCCGGCTATCCACTGGATTTCTAAACTTCATTTAACTCCTGAAATAATGTATTATACCCTAGGTACAAGAGGCATTCAAGAAGTGAATCATAAATCTGAATCTTCAGGGTTCCCAAATTTATGTTTCCTTTTCCTTTCTCCTCACTTTCTCCATTTAGTCCCTCTTTCCTTTTTCCTTGTGGCTCAACATTTCCATTACACATCTATTAGGAAAACAAGTACCTCCAGGAGAAATTTAAAGGGGAGTGGAGCTTCTTTCATTTCATCTGAATACAGTCAGTCACTCATTCGGCTCCAACCACAATATATGCTTACACTAATTATCATTTACCTAATTCAATTTGCAATGCACTGCTGAGGTGTGAGGTTTGAGATCCAGATGTGTTTCCCCACACTCATCAGATCATTACAACGGTGCAGATGGGTGGATTACAGAATGCCCCAACTGTTCAAAAAAAAATCAGGTCTTCTCTTGCATTGCTGCCTTGGTTGCTGCTTCAGGCAAACAAGCTACTTTTAATTTTAATTGTTGTGACTGCAGCAGCACACATAGCACATGGTGACCATCACCAGCAGGTGCAGCTTTGCAGGAAGCTTGCTGACTGAGGACACAGCTCCCCAGATAACTCCATTATGTTTAGTTTTTCCATTTAACTCGCCTTCTGTAAAGAAAAGCCTAATTTCAGATTGTCATGGTCAACACTTCTCTGTATGAGCTTGTGGGGCCCCATCTTTTGTGGGGTGTAAATCAGCTCTAACTCATACACACATTTGGCTTTGCTTCCTCAGCAAACATATCTTAAACCCACATGCAGGTCAGTTAACTACAAAGCCTTTGCAGTATGTATGTATGTCTCTGCTGTTATAGATATAGTCCTATGCACATTCAAGCACATACAGTCTATATCTTTGTCTCATAGAATATTATTCATGGCTGTACCTTGTAATGAACTGAGGATCATTTTGGTATGCACAGCTCCATAGCAGAGCAGTGAAAGGATGCAAAATATGTTCCAAGATTCCATTTTCCCAAGACTAATGTATGCAGTCAAGTTCAGAAAGGATCAAGTTTATTGAAGAGAAAAATTGAAGAGAAAAATCAGTTAAAAATGTATTCAAAGACTTGATTCTCCACTGGAAAATTTAATTACTTCAAATTCAGTATATGTGACAATCTGTCTGCTGTCCTAGATAGCAGTTGATCCCACTATCATGATGCATGACCAGTGACACATTTAAAGTACATGCAATTCTACTCTATGTAACAAACATCACAGCTAAGATCACAAGATATGGAAAAGGGTTAAAGAAATTATTACGTCCTGGGATTGGGAATTTTTAAATTTGTTGACTATAAAAACATATGTAAATTTAGGTGGCTATGTAATGTGTGCCCCACTTGCACATATTACTTTTAGTATTCCAAGACTCATTCACAGTAAATGGAAAAGTTGCATGTGCCCATACTAATGCATAAAAATTGTCTATAATTGGAATCAGTGATAAGAAGCTATTATCTTTAATCATTATGTGTACTTTTTCTTGGTTAGTTTTCCACAATTGACACAGATTATGTGAACAGATTATTCCATTTCCTAGGCAGAGAATGCAATGGAAGGCTGTCTTCTACCATTTTTGCTTTGGAGAAGGCAATTTTCATTGACTTTGCTTTATTTACAACACCATAAATTAGATAACTTTTAAGAGCTGATGGTAGAGAAAAATGGAAGATTTTTCTCCAGTGTAGACATTCATTTAGACTTCAACCATTTTTTCAAAGCATTTTCTGGACTAAGTTGAAAAATGGCAAGAAAAGCAAGAAGGATTTATAACAAAATAATTAATACATATTAACCCTCTGTCTGTGAAAGCCCAAGGGAGAAGTAGTTGAGACAGCAAGATGAGGTGAACAGAAACCCCTTTGTCAGGGGTTGTCTTGTGTACTGCTTCAGGCCACATTGTGAGTGCAAGGGCTCTGCAACCTGATTTCTACCCTGGCATTCAGGGCAATTACCAAAAATACACAGACCTGGATGGATGGATGAAATTTAGGAGTGGCTGGATGGATGAAAATTAGGAGTACCATCATGCTAGGCTTTGGATAAATTTCTACTAGAGGTGTTGTCGTCCTGTAACAAAAAAAAAAACCAAAACCAAACCAAAATTAGAAAAGGTGTTGAATTTTGATTAATTATTAACTGCATTTTAACAGGATGTAATGATCAGGTAGATGTAAGCTGCTAATGGTTTAGGATGGGCTGTTAGGACAATGTCTAAGCTCAGTCCGGCTATCGCATTTTCTTCTAGATTCCTGAGATAAACATTTCAGGACCTTATTTTAGCTCTTTTCTTCTACAAATCAAGATAGGAACTAGGAACTTCAGTGTAATCATCTGGCAATTGGTTGTGGCTGGTTAGTTTGTGATGACATCTCTTGAACCAAGTTGCTTATCTCAGACTTCATCTTAATCCTCAATTAAACTGGACTAACATTACAAAAAAATTAATGAGACACATTTTTTGGGCCAAGACACCACACACATTCATCAGGGGGTTGAACCTCTCTCAAGGGCTGATTGTCGTACAGGAAAATGACAGGTCTGTCTCCCAGTGGTTGGAGAGCCTGGTGGGAATGATATCCCCATGCACAATTTGTTAAATAGACAGTTTTCAAACTCAATAGCTACAGTTTGATTTGGAAAGAAGTTACCTGACAAGACCAAAATCGACAATGATCAATGGAGGATAAAACAGATTTCCACACTCCCTGTCTCCTGCAGGTCTGGTGAGTCACAAGTTTAGCTTCCATCTACTCTGTAAGGGGAAGACAGGACTGAAGTGTAGGGGTGCATCTTGCAAACCCAGCAAGAACCCGTAACAATGGCATCATGCTGGTGAAGCCATCTGCCTGTCCAGCGTGTCTCAGCCCTGTCTGACACGGCTTCTCCAGTGGGGCTCCAGGGCTGGTGGAAGTCAGCCCAGGGATGCCTCTCGCTAGAACTGGGTAAACCTTTTCCTGTGGGGAAGAAGCACCTTTAGCAGGCAATTCCCCTACACAGGGTAGATTTTTTTTTTCTTCTTTTCTCATGTAAATTGACCAATCAAGTCTCATCTAATCACTGAAATAAAGAAACGGGCAACCTGGAGGGTGATTTACAATGAATGCCAGAAACCATTTGCAGCTGGTCACTGACTGGAATCCTAATATATATATAGTTTTGATGGCTGTGGTACATGTCTTCATCTTCAGTTTTGCAATAATAATGTAAAGATTCCTTGAATTACAAAACAGCACTAGTCAATACTTTGGTGATAGGGCAATTACACAAATAAACAATCCTGCCCTCAGTCTCTAATGCAATCTTCTGCTTAGAGATATGCTAATGCCTCTGAATCAGTTTGCCCTGCCTTCTATTAATAAACTTATCAGTAATATATCCATTAACTGATTTCGGTGGTATGCAGGAAGTTAATTATGCAAGGAGACATGGCAGGACCGTGTTACAGTGAGATAATGCACACCTCTGATGTGGTGTGACACACCAGGTGGAACCAAACAATTTCAAAACCCTGAACAGTATGTTAATTTGCAATGCTGCATTGTGTGGTCTCAAGAAGTGCATTGAAAAAAAAATAACAATTTGAGAAATCTTTGAAGAAATTTTTTTAAATTACTAAATCTATGTAAGGCAGCTACTGAGCTATTCTGTGGCTAACTCATGAATTTTATGATATCAGCCATGTTCTCTACAAAATGAGTTAATAATTTTTGTGTTTCTGAGTGGTAATTTCAATGAATCAGTGAATGAATAGGTAATTTGCTTATTCATCACAAACTTCACCAATTCTGGCTTGGAATATCATCCTGTTCTTCTTTCCAAGTGAGAGAGGTTTTTCTGTTGCTTTGTTGTCCTTAGTGAAATGTATGGTGCATCATTCATGTATGAAAAACAATCAAGCCCCCAAAACTCAAAAACTCATACAAATTCTATCCTCCCCTATCCCATGGGAAAGGACAGAGGTAAGGCTAAAGCATATGCAAAAAATCCTGTCACTGCATCTGAATGAGAACAAAACCTCTGGAACTGCTGCTTACACTTCTGAAGCAATATGCTGATTTTATACATGAGCATCAAAGTACTTTCCTAAAATAAATTGGTGGATTTTGCAAAATCACTTGAAATTATTATTTCTTTCATTTTACTCATACTGGGCAGAGCCTGCAGAAACTCAGTGTCACAGAGAAAAACTGATACAGCGCCAAGGACCCTGACTCCTAGACCTGTGAGGAAAGGCTACAAGACCATTTAAATTCTGCCTGTGCAGAATAATAAGCAGATAGCTTATTTCACTTTTGTAATTTATTTTCCTAATTTAATAGCTAGAATTCATATGTTTAAACAAGCTTCTAACAGCTTCTGTTGTTTTTCCATTTACTACAAACTTCCCCACCTGAAGTAGCTGCAGAAGCTAATACTAGCTGTCCTACAGAAAATCCTCCTACCTATAGGGCCTAGGCACTATATCCTGAGTTGAAGTATGAGGATGCTGAGCAACTTGGACAACCAACCCTGGAAAGCAAGAGTCAGGGAAAAGAGAGATCTATTTTTACTTTTGCTGTCACATTAACATTTTCAGTTCCCCTCCCATGACATGCAGAATGCAGGAACAGACCCCAAAAGAAACTGCTGGTGTTCAGCATTGTGCTCACCGAAGTAGGAGCAGCAAAGGGATGTCTTCCTGCTGAAGAAGAGACTGACCCTTTAACCTTAGCTGTTCCCACTCACATACAGATATAGAAATGTAAGCTACTCAGCATGATGCCAGTTAATTTAAATTACCTAACATCCCAAAGGGCAGCTCCCTGCTGAGGAGCCTTTTCTTTTCTTTTTCTTTTGACCTTTTAATACAGAGTAACTTTTCACAAGGATAAGTCAGATGGTCAGCTTGGAAGTATTCAGTTTCTGTGGCCTTTGGAGGTTCGTGCAAAAGGTCACATCAGACTGCATTCTGCTGAATAAGGGGTTGGAAAATTTCTAAATTATACTAAATGGACAGATTCTCAGTCCATGTAAAATGATGGAGCTGCACCATTGTAGCAATTTTGCTCCTGCAACCGAGTTATGCAATAACCAAAACTAGAAGACAAATTTCCTTCTTCATGACTGCAATTAATTTCTTTTCATCTAAGCAACCAAAGTGCTGTCAACCCACAGAAGCTGCACCATCTTAACCAAATCTTTCTAATGTTTCCTCCTTCCCCATATTAGATTATGCTGGGCTGCCTGATGTGACAGCACTGAATTTGGCTCTTCAGGTCACAGGGTAGAGCAGGACCTTTGGGGCATGCTAAGTGCATCCTGTGAGGCTGCTCTGCAGCACCACAGTATCTTCCCTGCTCTGTGACCTTCCATGACAAGCTGTTGTCTGGAACATTAAGGGGTCTCAAACCCCAGGAATACACTGCAAACATAGAAATTATGATCATCATTGCAAGAAATGGGAGAAATTAGAGAGATGCATGTTTAGGGATAACCCAATATATATTTTTGAAAGGTACATAAATAATGAAACCAACACAAACTAAAGGGCTTATGAAATGTGTTTCCATTTTGCACATGGGGTCTTTGCCTACACATGACTGTGTCCATAATAAGAGAAATAGTAATGCTTTCCCTGTATAAGTAAAGCTGAATTGATGCTTAACAAATCAAATATCCCGTGTATACTGTAGACTTGCATTTAGTTTTCTAGATCCTCTCAGTTCCAGGATTTCTGTCTCTTTATTTTTGTTATTTACACACATTTCTGTTTAGGCCCCAGTTTAAATCCTCCTGAACTGGCAGTCAAGACACTGAGCAGACTCAGCTTTGTTTGAACAGCTAACCTTCATTTCCAGATTATCAGCAACTTGTGGGTCTTGCTGCTTGATATTAATTTGCTGAAAGATGATTATTGCTTATTAGTCATCAGTCTGGCTCCATATTCTGACCTGGTGTGGTTGGGGGGCTTTGAAAACCTGGCAATGCACCTCCAGCGCCTCCTTTGCTGCTGGCAGGTGCCTTGGGCTGCTCTGATGGAGCTCAAACCCTGGGAAGTTGCACCGCTGATGCCTCCTGCAAGCTGATTTTCTCCCGCTGAATTCTCTATAGAAGCCAGTACTCATTTCAGATGAAATACAAAGAAGGATTGAACTCATTTTTCTAAGGCTTCTCAAGCTTAATACATTATTTTATTGGTCAAGAAAAGGTCTCTTTCTTTTTCAGTTAATTTATACAACAGTCCTGCATCATCTTAGTGGGGCCTCTGGAAGGTTTTAGGTAGCATTTGGAGCTCCCACACAAATAAATCCTTAGGGGCTTGAATCAGACAGCAATTCTATCTTTTTTTTTTTTTTGTTAAGGATCCACATGGTGATTCCATCTTCTTGGGCTGGTGAGAACTGCTACTAGGAGCTATGTATCTAAACCACATAAAACATGCATATGATTTTCTGCTAAAAGGGGACCTTTCTTCCTGTATATTATGCTTGTGAAGAAATCATTTAAAAAGTATTTTCTGCTTGTTAGATGAACAGATTTTTTTTTCTGGAAATTATAAGCTAAATCATAGCTATCTACTTTCAGACTTAGTGAAGAAGGTATGCATTCAAGATCTAGGTGGGAATCAATAAGATCATGAGCTCGGGGCTAGTACATCCAGTTTAAAAATCTGTGCAAGAATGTGCCAGACAATTCTCATTGTGGGACTTGTGCATGCTTTAATTATAGGCCTCAGAAGAAAATAAAACATGTTTTTATCTTCTCTTCTCATGATCTCCTATCAACTGATATTTACCAGTCTAGATGTGTCTGTCCTCCCCCCCCCCCCCCTCCCCAGCATTCTGTATGAATGTTTTAAAAACCTTTTTTTGCCCTGAAGGGAACAGGGAACAGGCACACCTGGCCAGGCCATGTTGGACCTAGGGCATTCACAGGAGAAACTGAGGCACCTCCTCATAATGATATGGGTTCCATATGAATTATCAGTATATTCTGAATATATCTGCTGCTAAAGCCTATCCCTTTGAGGAAGGACCTTTGGTGTCTGACAATGGGAGGTCTGCACTGGCTGTGTCCATGGCTGTCCCCACTGAAACTGAACTGGCTGGATCTCCAGCACGTCACTTGACCCAGACTGCTTCTGTTTGCCATTTGGCACCCATCTGTTTCCTCAGTTCAAAGTGCTTGAAGTAAGGTGAAAACTGCATTACAGCTCCCAGGGCAATAATCTGTATAACCACAGCCAGTCTCCTCTCTGAAGGAATGAGCTGGTTTAATCCTAAATATAGCTCAAGAGGAGCAGCAATCAAAAGATATAGAGCACGGATGGTCAGGGGAGTAGTACCTATGGAGAAAAATGCAAGGAAGGAAATTACTTGGCACTGGTGTTTAAACCTGTGCATTTCCTCTCCTCAAAGAACTTTATTTGATCAGTCAGGGTCCCCCAAATCTGAACCCCAGGTGGCCCAGCAGTTTGCAGTAAGTGATTTAGTGAGGTTCAGGTGGGGAGATGGGCAGAAGTAAAATCATAAGTTCCCCTAGCACAAACTAAAGCAGCAGAAAGCTGTGGTCAGGGATTGAAGCAACTCACAGATGCTATGGGTCAGCACAGAGGGGGCCCTCTAACACCCACTCACCAGTGGGTTACACCACCTTGCTACACCAATTTGCATCCCATTTCAGAGCCCAAAGCTGGCTCTGAAGTAAAGTTAAAGTTGAGTTCAAAGCAACGCAGCTGCTTCCAGGAGCTGCTGTGCATGGGGCAGGACTGTCAGGGGAAATAGTGATTTCTCTTTGAAGTCCTGCTGCTAGATGGATGCTGTTTGTCTCATGTTACTGTAAGCATCAAATAACTTAAAAGCAAGTTCTCAATTTACTGAGCAGAGGACAACGGGAGAAGCAAAAATATTTGTCAACTGTGCTAACGACTTTTCTGTAAGGCCCACAGAAAACCAAAGAACTGCTAGTAAAATTGATTTCTACAAATAATTTTCCAAGAAAACAGATGTGCTGACACTGGGTACCAATCAGATTATTGGCAAGACAAAGTGAAATAAAAACCATTCGGGGTCTGGGTTTCACAAACCACTCAATTTTTAATCTGATATGTATATATACATATTTATAATTTAATACATTTATGTATTTATGTTTATGTATTATACAAAGAAAATGTTATACACACTATGCATAATTGTTTTACTAGGATTTACCTAAAAATATAATTATTAATAGAAAGGAAAGACTTGCTTGAACTTTTAATCAATGCTCCTCTTACTTTCCTCCCTGCTCAGTGAAACAGTACTATATTCTTGAGTGAATAGTTTGGAGCCCAAGTTCTGCAATTCACCTGTGGCACTAGCAATTTGGGAATAGCTCATTGCTACTCGAGCTATTCTGTGATATGTTTGGCAGCTGGGAAAGTACAGAGCAAGTAAGACTGATGTGCAAGGAAGTCTGAGGTTGATCACATGACTGATAAGATTCTTATCTGCCCTTGTTTCCAGCTCTGGATGGTACCACTTGCCCATAAATTAGCTTCCCTTTATCAGCATGCATCATCCTAATATGGTTCAAAAAATTGACTGGAGGTCCAGTTCTCTTATCTCAGTGTCTGAGGCTGCTGAGACTGGCCAGGAGGACACACCATAGTGCAGTAAAGTGTGAAGTGTGTAAAGCTATGTACTGTATTGCACTGTATGGATGTGCTTGCAACTATAATCACATCATGCAAACAATTTTGCTAATAACGTGCATCAGCCTTTCCAAGGGAGAATAAAGTCACCTGAAAATATGTTCAATGATTTCATGGTAAATTACATTGATTGCAGCGTCTTTTCTCTCAGAAATATCATTTGCTGCCAAAGCATGTCTATGCATCCTGCTTATGTATTGGTCACGCAAACTATCTTCCCCAAAAAGTACCTGAAAAGAAATAGTTTTGTTTTCTCATCATTCTTATTAAAGTGATGAACTGTTAGCACACACACTGAGTTTATATAACTAATGACAAAATTTTGGTTTTTCTGGAAAGATCTAACTCTAATGTCATCATTTAAACTGACTCTTTCTATGCCATTATTGCTTATTACATACCTAACCATTTTTTGTCCTCCACATTTTATATATTAAAAATTAAATCCTCCACTGTGGAAAGGTCCCAAAGAAATCAACAGATACCTGAAAATTGACAGTGTTTTTGAACAGAAATACATTGCTCCAAAATTTTGCATAAATCCAAAATGATACAGAATGTCTGAACTATCATTTGAGGGTTTCTTGATTACTACTCTATAGCACTCTATAGATATATTTGTCAGTGGTAGCTGCATAGTATTATGACATGAGGGTGATGTAAGGATTAGTATAAAATAGAATTGAACTGAATCAGAAAACAAAGTTTTCCAGGAGGGACAGGCTGTAAGTAACTTGGGCTTGCAAAAATTCTATCAGCAAAGAATAAATCTGAATTACAAACACAATCTAATTTTAAAAAGTCAACAAAACTTAAACTGCTTGTAGCAATGCATTTCTTTATGTCACTTGTACGGTGCTCGAAGGACTGGCTATTTGGATATGAAATCATGTGCATAAACACCAGGAGGTTGTTTTTCTCTTTTAGATTGTCTGGTTTGGTAGCAAAATAATGAGTTTGGTTAGATTATATTTGTAATTCACTTGACTGCAGAAGGGTGCTTGTTCTCTTAAGTGCTCTAACACTAGTGTTGATATCTGCTGAGTGAATTTAACTGTAGTGTGCTCTGTATCTTGAAATACAAAGTTTCTGATGTGACCCTTGATCTTTATGACTTCTGATCTCTATCATGTTGGTTAGAAACTCTAACCAATATATTTGAACACTCCAAGAACACGCACCTGTAACCTGTCAAAAACCTCAGGCTTTCATGTGGAAAAATCCCATCTCCAAGTGATATTTAAGCAGCTAACTAGCTACTAGAGGTTTACAGTACTGTTTCCTTCTAATAAGCAAGCCTTCATCACCCAAAGGTGCAGTTTGTCTTCTGAGAAGGATATAGGAGCAAGTATAGTCCACTGGAATGGCCCCTGAAGACTGCTATGAAGAAATATATTGAATATTGTTGTAGAATGGGTAAGATCAAATTGAAAAAGCCTTCACTACCTTTCATTTAAATTCCACTAGGTTCTTCTATAGATGCAGATAAATGAAATATTTTTTCCAAATCTAAAGACTTATCTAAGATATCTGAGTTGGGTAGAGCATAGTACAAATAACACTAAGGGTCTCTTCCAATGCAGAATATTCTGTGATCTTTACATCAGGCAGAAAAAAAAAAAAAAAAAAAAAAAAAAAAAGCTGTAAAAGCTGTACAAAAGCTGTACTTCCCTGGGATTTTTACTGTCCAGCAGGATGAATGGATGCATGCGTGGAAATATGTGCATGCAAGAAAGAAAAACCAAGCTGCAAATCTCAGCTCAGAAACAGCCTGAACAGCCTGCAGAGGAATTACCAACATATCCTGATTATTCACAACAACACTGGCCCCAAGAAGGACCCTGAAAGAAGCTTTGAAGGATTCGGAGAAAAGGGGGTTGATACCTTTGGCAAGGAAATGGCCTCTTGTTGCTTGAAACTGTATGTTTTTGAGGAAAATAGAACTGTGTACATTTTTTGTTGACAGAGTAGCATCAATAACTTCCTCCAGCAGGAATAACCTTCAAGACCTCAAATTTCCAGCCAGCTACTAAGATCACAGATGGAACCAGCTTTGTGTAGGGTTTTCCACTTCAGTGACATGCCCTGGACATGGGTGTCTGCTGTGTGCTGAAGACCCACTGATCTGCTGTACAGTTCTGATAAAACATGGTTCTAACTGAATGTTAGTCTTGTTGATTCATTACCTTGCACTTGTTTGTGTAATAAATTTACTAAACCCTCATTCAAGCAGTATTGATAAGCAAAGCCCAGAACTCTTCAAATAGTACCACTGTTTTCTTTAGCCCTAGCCACAGAAGTGATGCTTTTTGTTCAACTTTTATGGAGTTTGGTATTAATCCCTGCATGTAATTATTACAGTAATATCCTCTAACAATGTGCCTATAACAACTAGCAACAATTACTGCTACTACTACTACTACTGCTACTACTACTGCTACTACTATTAAAAAAATCCTCTTTCAAACATTTCCCTTTGCGGTGATTATTTGAATGAACAATAAGATAGATGAATGAGGTCTTGCCTACTTGGAGAGATTAAAAATCATTTAAATCTAGGCTGAACTCCTCTGACAGCCAGCTAAGATAGAACAGGTTTTCCTGGACATTCACTAATCCCAAATGTCTGAAGTATCTATTTAAGTGTAAGATAAATCACCCTTTTCTGAAATTTTATTTATTTATTTATTTCATACTCCTTCTCAGGTGAGCTGATAAAATATCTAATTTTAAGAGATCTAATCCCTGTATCAGAACTGAAACAAAGTGTGAGGCACCTAAATTCCCCAGGTACTGATTCAAGGCAGCCCAGTGCAGCCCAATCTGTCGGGCCAAAAGGCTATTTCTGTACTTTTACAGTAGGCAGTCATTGGAAAAAATGCAAGAATAGACCCAGATGTACGTGCTGAACATGAGGAATCCCATGCATCCTTTGGACAGTGCTTGGAATCCTTATGGCTGGGCTTTAAATGTGGTGTCACTGTCCTCTGTCAGCATGACTCCTGCCTTTCAGCTGGAAAGTGAAGTGCAATTTATAGAAGATCCCATGATTTGTAAGAGATTAAATACTCAGTAGAAGATGTCTAAAGGACTGATTTCAGTTTAAAATATTTATCAAAAGAATTTATGTTTCCAAAGACATTTCAATTCAATTTCAATTCTATACTGTGAAAATAGTAATTGAATAATGAAAAATAAGTAAATAATGAAAATTTCAAATTAAAAACAACTCCCATTTAAAGGAATCTTCATTTTTTAGCAGCTCTAATTCTTCAGTGTATCAATTCAGGACTAATCTAAGAACTTCCCCCGAAGAAATGAAAGATTCATAGCATCTACAGTCATATTTTTGTACAAAATGTTTTTTGTCATAATCCATAATCTTTGAAATAAAGTGCTATCAACCTATCCACCTTCTAGTGGTCACTCAGTATCAGACTAAAGCATAGCATTTATTTGGATTATGATTCTGTAGCGCCATAATACATGATGAAATACAAAACACATAGTTAGAAAAGAAACCCTGGAAGCTACACTCTTCATTACATTTGCTGTCCTCATTTAATTCTATAAACTTTTCAATTATCCTTAAAAATTTGTGGAAAGATATGATTGTTTAAAGAACAGCCCTATTTTTGTTTTTACAAAGCAATGTCTAGGGTCTAGTCTAAATGATTTTGAATGCTAGCTTGGTACAAATCTTATGAGTTCTCACAGGTTATTGAGTACTTGGGGAAACTGATCCAGGCTCAAATTGAAAACACATTATGTAACTGTATCTGGCAAGCGAAGAAATTAGATTTATTGATTAGGTTTTTTATCAAATAATACTTCACACGGAAGTGTGAAGCTCTCTATAGGATATGCCTGATTGCAATCATGGACCATTAACAAAGGAATAAACTTGCTTAAGCACATTAAAGCATTTACAGGATATACTGAGCAGTGTTAAAATAAAGGATATCATAAATTGTGTGCTGCAGCAATTTTCAGCCAGCCAGTCACCTCTGCTGCGAACCTTACTGTATTTTAATTGTCCAAACTGTACTATTATGAATCTCTTCCCTTAGGAAAAAACTCAAGCTTAGCCAGAAGTTATTGGAATGCTCAATGTGTTTTTAAGATGCTTGCCATTGCCTCAGCTTAGACAATGAATTCTGCCTAACCATAAGATACTAAAAACCCTGCATATTTGCCTAATGTGAAGCTTTCAAGCTGGGCCTTATGTGTTAATGCTTGTCCATTAGCACATAAAGTGGGAACAAACTCTGGCTAATTACTCTTAAACTATTGTTTTATCAATGCCATTTTACTGGATTTTGTTGAATAAGTAATTTAGAAGCACCCCATCCCACTGGTCAGGTGTCAGCCACATTATTGGATTGCACATATTTCCATTCCAAACTGCAGGTGGAAATTTTTATTTTCTTAGGCAATATTATACCTTTACTGCCTTTCTGTATGAAAGATCTCAACAATACTCTAAAACTGTTATCATATTTAAAAAAACATTAAAAATGGCTCTTTGTACAAACACCTACAAGCAGGAGAGCTACATTGCTCCTCTTCAGGAAAAAAAGGCCAGTTGGCAACAATCTACCTCTGCTGCCACTCAGGTGAGGCCACAGCCTATGGGTAGCTCTAACTACACTTCAGTAAATTCAGGGTTTGACAGCAATAAATCTGTTCTATCAGGGGTGTCAGGTTCTTGGAAGTCTTCACTGGTGCTCTCATAGGAAAAAATGAGTTTGAGCACGGCTGGCCACACTGCAGTCACACCTCCCCTGCAGGTTCAGCTTGGCTTCATCCAGGCTTGCAGCAAATGAGCTTGCATGAGCTGTGATTTCATGGATATGTTTTGTTCTCAGGGACCTTGGAGTACATGCCACAATATTCACTTGGTGCCACGTGCTGTGTTACAGTTTATAAGATCTCCTTGGTGTGCTGTCCAGCTGTGCCAAGAAAGTGAAGGAATTTCCAGCCTTATAATGCTTTCCTCTCAATGAGTTTTTGGGTTAGATTTTGTAGCTAGCACTTCAGAAACCTCCCTTTTACTGCTTCTAGATTTCACTGTACATGTTACAAGATGTTCACAATTTAACACTACTTATAAGTAACTGTATTTTTCCTATTTTTAGAAGACCTAAGAAAATAATAGAAAATTTAAAAAAATTATATTTATACATAATTATAGAATAACTATATTTATAAAATATATATATAAAGAAACAATAGCAACAAGCCAACAAGAATTATTCATATTATTCCTATAATATTATTATTATTTTTAATATTGTTATTATATTCAAGAAGGCATGTCTGTATTTTAAAACCCAGAGTACTGAATTAGGAAATTGTGCAGTCTGTTGTTCATTCACTGGATGAAGGCTTAGGAAACACCACAGCTGCTAAAATGAACAATAAATACAGTGCAATAGAAATGCAGATAAATATTTGCATCTAATTTAAACTATCAGCTGGATTCATACAGATTCATTAGTGTAAATCTGGAACAATCCTGTGTATGATTTGGTAGAGGTGGAATGCAGAATTGCAGCAGTTTCCCTGAAATGTTCTATTCTACTTCTGATCTTTACATTTATAAGAAAAAAGTGTTATTAAGAGTATATACTCTTGACTGAGCACCAAAACTAAAATTGTTGAAATGAGCTATGGGATTTCATTTTGGAGCCAAGAGATTAAACACGGTTACTTATCAGTCACCCAGCAGCTTAGTTTGTCACTCATCTGCACTGAACTCAGTAGTCCAAAATCAATATACTGGAGCTGCAGAATAAATACAATATATGCCCTTGGAAGAGCAAAGCATGTGGTGTGTAAAATGATAGGTATGATGATCAAAGTGAAAATGAACAATAGATTTTTATTTTCTTCTTTGCCATACTGTTTCTAATAAAGAGGAGTCAGCGCTGTAAAATGGAAAGTGTTTTGTCCTGTATATATCCATTCTTCATCTCTTTTGCTGCACCTGGGAATACAAAAAATAGATGATGGAAACTCTTGGGTTTTCTAAGAATATTGTTCTTAATTCTGTCCAAATAGGGATATTGTGCATATACTTCCACACATATTTTATTATTCCCCTATATACACATATATACTCTCAGGCATCTACCCACAGAGACATATCCTCTATGTACATTTAGAATGAAGAAAAAAAAAAAAAAGGTATAAATCAAATTTTTGCATGCTTGTTTGACTGATAAAAATACCAGTTGTTTATAGATGAAATAAAAGTTTAATTAAGTGAAAGTATGCAAGGAAGTACTCATATTTTAAATGTCTTATGAAGATTATCTAATTAATCTCTACAACTTCTCCAAGTCCCTTTGTAATATTTCTCAATTAAGATGCTATTTACTCCCACTTCTGGATAATTAATATGGATGCAAAAGAAGAACAGACCAGTCCCTCAGGTCACAGCACATCTACCTGCCACAGCTCATTCTTCTGCCATCTATCATCATTCTTTATTTATAGATCTGAGGTGATTTTAAATCCACCTGACTTTGGATCCTTTTATGAAGGGTACTTAGATAAATAAAGATGCAGATAGATGAGACTTCAAAATACCTTTTTCTGATTTCAGAACCTGCTTTAGAAATACATAAAAATGCTGTGAGACACAATTCTTTCTCCCAAAGAGCTCTAAATATCAGCTGACAAAATCTTATCACCTCCTGTTTTTGACAATTTAATGCATTTTTTCTATTTTGCTTGTTCCTGTCACATATTTGCAAAGCCATATCTTCTTTCTCTCCCCTCCCATGCTTGTTTACCCAGTTACCTGTTTGCCCTTCTGCTTCCTATGCCAGCCTGGAGCATTCAAACACTCAAGTGACTGCTATGATGTCAGATCACTTTAATTTTTACAGAGATCCATAGCCATGATTTCTCCTGTACAATTAACTGCATTAACTATAAACCTTTCTTTTGCCCTCTGCAGTAAAGTGCAATTGTTGCAACCATTTAGCATCACAGGCTACTAAAAGAAAACAAAGGAAAAGTAATGCTGGGTATTGCCCACATACTAATTATGTCAAAAGGAGAGTAGTTGAAAATAGCCAATGAAAAACTGTGTAAAAACTGGGCCTGTATCTGCATTGACTTTTACAGCTGACCAGGTCCCTCAGATCCATCATATGGCACCTTCACCTTATCCTACACTATGACTGTATGACATATCTTATTTCTCTGGTGTAACTTTGAAGCACAGGCATCCTAGGTAACCACCTGTGGATCTGGCACTTACTCCACTGATAGAAAAATTATTCCACTTTGATTCCCAGACATAAAAAATACCCCAACAACCCACAAACCCTGAAACAAGACCAGCTCTTTTCCAAGAGACAGGTCAACATGTGAATCAAACTTAAGAGCAAGAGGAAACAAGCATACTAACAGTCTTCATGCTAGATTGCCACAGGAAGGCAGGATTTTGTAGAAAAAATGAGGCTAAAATCTCAAATCATGTTAAAAATGAAATTCTGGAGCTCCACCCTGCATTTGCTCCCGTCATCATTTCCCAGCTTGCCCCTGCTTCTCTGCCATAGCTGTCTCTCCACTGGAGTGGTTTCTCTGCAGCTCACAGCACAGAGATGTCTCCTTCAAAGAGGTTGCAGAGAGGACATCACACAAAAATTACTGTAGTTTCAGGCTTGGTTAACCTTTTGTGGATTTAGTACTGATGGCCTGGTAGGCGCTCTGCTTACTAAACCACTTCATTTATTGGACACTATACCAGCTAACACAATGAAATATGTAACCAGGCACCTCTTTCACAAAAATTCAACCTAAAAGAATGAATAATAGGTGGAAGAGATGCAAGTGATTCAGACAAGCTACAAAACTATTTTATATAGATTTTGTTTCCTGAAACTAGGGCGTTGATGGTTTTATGACATCCTTCTGTTTCTTTCCTTCTACTCTTGAAAGATGTTGGTAGTATATGAGCAACCAGACAAGACCTTAGGTGGATGATATTAAAAATACGTAAAGAAAAGCAGCTCCTCCAGGAACAAATATAACTGAGTAACCTCAGAGCTTCTCCACCTCTCACCATCAGTTAGTAGAACTGGATTGTCTAGTCTCATAGAGCCATAATGCGCTGGTTACTTGCAGGATCCTCAGCTTCACTATATTGCTCAGGCCTATTCCTTACCTCTAGTCTGCTCGAAGAGTTTTTGGAAGCTGTCAGAAGAAGAAATAAAAAAAGGAAAAAAAATCCCCAAGCCCCAAAACCCAAGCCTCAATGTTTCTTAATTAACAAGGGACTGAGAATCAGGTCTCAGACTGAATGGGTGACCTGCCCAGTCACAGCCAGTGGTTGCAGAGATGCTCTGTCTGGATGTATGGCACAATGAGGCAGCCTCAGCCAGCTATTGGAAGTGCAGCCAAACACATGCTCATGTCAAAAATAGAAATTTGTCTGAGTAGTGTGTTGGCACTGCTTTGACAGGTATACGATTTATAAACTATTCCTCGAGGGGAAAAGGAAGGCAAATTGTTTAAATAAAAGTGTTGGTACTTTCATCACCCTCTTTCCTGGGCAGTGCTTTCTGACCTGTGGCTGCATTCCAGCACTCTCCAATACTGAAGCTCTTCTGAGAAACTTCTGTCTCTGAATGAAGTTAGGGGCTGTGTTTCTGGAAGTTAAATTATAACTTTGAAGAGAACTGAACCCCCCGTGGCTGATAAAACAATATGCCATAATAAAAAGGGAAAGACACAGCTACATTTTGGCTTGAGTTTCCTGAACTTGGTTCAGTTGCCTGCTTTCAGCAGAGACTGGGTATCACCAGTGCTGGTGGTCAGCAGCAGCTTGAGCGCTGTCCCATGGAGGAAGAAGAGGTTTGACCTTGTCTGCTCTTCACACATCATCTCCTGTCTGCCTGCAGGTGCTGGTCTGACCCAGTGGGGTGGCATTGCACCCAGGAATGACTTGATATGGGCAACAGCCCCAGATGTTCACTTTGCTATTCAGGGCCTTGCTTCTGCAGAGGGCCAGGAGCCACTCTCCTCTTTGCTGCAGACTGATTTGGCTTCTTTTTCAATTGAGGGTCTTCACTGGATGCACACACAGGAGCTGAGCTTAAGAGACCATAAGCACTGCCCTTTGACCACAGTGGAAGAGAGCTGGGAGCCAGAAGGATCATCCAGCTCCAGAGGGCAGTCAGACTTGTCTCAGCAGCACTTGGAAGCCAGGCAGTGCTTCATGGCTAAATTCCCATTTAGCCTTGGGATTCCCAGTTTTGGATCCCACTGTGTGAACTAGTTTTTTTTATATTCTTCTTTCACACCTTGTTGGTGTTTTCCTACTACCACATGGCAAGGCCTTGGCAGTGAGAGGTGGGATGCACCTGGCTGTTTGCTCAGGGATGGACCTGGCTGTTTGCTGAGCACTGTGCTGCCTCCCAAAGTCAGTTTGTCCCTTGGAGAGAGTGCACAGACACACAACCGTGGCTGATAGGCACAGCCAAGCCCAGAGTGTTCTTGTGAAAGACTTGACCTCTGCTCAAAGTGTGAAAATGGGGCTTCTCTGCAAAAGTGGAATTAACCTGAATCAGCCTGTCTTTCACATTTCTCTACAGTCAGTTGGAACATAAAAAAAAAAATCTGCAGTGGTGCTTTGGGACACTCTTTCCCAAGGCAAAATGGATACCTCAGAGATAATAAACATTATGCTTCATCCCCCAAGCAAACAGATCTAAACAGCAGCACATTGTAAAACATTGACTTCTATTGTTAAGGTTGCCTACTGTAATTCCAACTGCCATCAAAGAGCTTTTGACATTTTATCTCAGTCAATGGAGATAAACATTTTGTGCCAATTAACTCAATTAAAATGTAGTGCATTACAATAACAATTAACAGCTCCAGTCTCTGCAAAATCCTGTTTACGAAAGCATTTTTTTGCTAATCTGTGACTGTTCTGAGGCTTGAAGCTTGTCACCTTGTGCTGCACTGCCCTCTTTAGCCTCCTTTCAGTGAAAAGTTAGGTTGTTTCACGAAAACATAATCAACTTGGCATGCCCACTGTTTCAAACATACAGCTAGGGACATCCATAGAAGATTAAGGGATATAGGTCACAATTTTCCAAAACACAGAAGAGATTTAAGAGTCTTTCATCAAGACTAAGACTTTTAGATAACTTAGCTGCATTGGCAAATAATTTCCTTACTCAGAGAACTCGATTTAACCTCAATGGCATTTGAGCCTCTCGGTCCCCCAGCTGCGTGAAAAGCCTCCAGTCACGTTTAACGGTATGTCACGTGTCTGTCACCTCTGACTGCAGGATTATTCATGACAAGCAACATGACATAAAGCAAAACTAACTTAATCTACCCTTGGATGGGTTTCACACAGGGGAAGAATACTTAATATGCCCCAGAACAGCCAGAATTTTATAAATTACGCAACCAAATACAAGGATTTTGATTCGAGGGCAAAATCTTAACTAATCTACAACTTCATTGACTACAATAGGAGCCTTGATTAGGAAATAGCTGTGATTTAAAGAAGTCTCTATGGCTACATCTGATTTTAATGAAGTAGATGGTCATATTCAGAGCACCTAACCAGTCACTACCAAGCATTAACACCAGATTCTGCTGCGTGCTCTGGAGGGATGCACCATAAGGTGCTCAACTTCCATGGTCAGAGTGTACTAAAGGGGGCAACTACTTTAAAAGTATTTTAAGCTGTAATCCAGATGATTCTGATTGAAACTCCTGTGTGTGATTCATGAACACAATCTACTACTAACAGGACATAATTTTATTTACATGTGGAAGTATAACACTCCAAGAAAATCTCTGAAAAATCAGAATGTGATAAAACCAGTGAGGAGAGATGTGAGTTGCCAAGAAGAAGTCAGATCAAATTAATATAAAAGATGATGAAGTTTTCCGCTTAGTTTAAATGCACATTTTTAAACTACAGGCTAGTTAACACATTTATATACATATATGTATATAATCAACAGAAGGAAATTGCAAATTACAGATGAATAGGAAGCAGTTGATTGGGACAAAAAGTTAAAAAGCAAGAGACTTAAAAAGTGTCCATTAGCCTTTATCTTAGCAGTTTAGTTACACATTCAAATAGGTAGAGTTCCAAAAAGTCTGATAATTCAGACATATGTAATTCAGCTGGATTCGCCTTTAAACAACTTTATTTATTTGCACCTTCTAAATGATTAGCATTTATATAATTTGCAGTATAGTTTACTCTGTACTATCGCACCTATACGGAGAGCAGTTCCTTTAACTGGAAAGCAAACAAACAAACAAACAAAAACTTCATAAAACCTTATTTGTATTTTCACTTGCCATTTCCTCTGAGCACTTCCCACCATACTGCAAGTCCCCTATAGTTAAAAGCACTGCCACATTATTTTCTACATCCTGTGTAGTTGCAAGGGGAAATAATTCACAATGGCTGCAGCCACAGGCTCACATGTGCTTAGCATTAATGTAAAATCAAGGACACATAAAGTCATATAGTATTAAACTTAACTGTAACATGCAGCCATTTTCCAGTGTTAATAACCACTACATGTGCCTAACATATTGAATTTAAAAATATGTATGTGTGTATATATATATATATACATAAACAATGTGGAAGACATACCTGAGCATATATTTGGACATATACATGGTGACAGATATTTATACATGTCTATATATGTGAAAATATACCTGCACACGTACAAAGTGAGGTTATAGAATGTTACTAAAAGCTTCCTAACTGGCTGTATTGTCAAACATTTTGCCAAACTCTGCCGAACAACTTTTCCCTGAAGAAAACCCAAAGGAGATTGGGGTTAAAGGGAGGAAGGTTGGAAAAGTAGTTAAGGCCAGTTCTGAATGAAGGAATGCCTCAGGGTATGAGATTCATTTGTCTTTGTACTAATGGGTTTATGGCTTTCTTTTTAAACAGTCAGCTGGGGCCGGGGAAGGGGTGGGGAGGTGAGGAGGAATCGCTAATCCCGGTTCCTGCCCTCCCCATCTGCCGTGGGCCAGCGCGGGGCTGCGGATGAGGGGCCTCTGCCCGCCCCGCTGCCTGCTCCTCCGCCTGTCCCTTTCCTGTCCCCTCTGCCTTTGCCCTCTGCCTGTCCCTTTCCTGTGCCCTCTGCCTGTGCCCTCTGCCTGTGTCCTCTGCCTTTGCCCTCTGCCTGTCCCCTCCGCCCGTCCCTTTCCTGTCCCCTCTGCCTTTGCCCTCTGCCTGTCCCTTTCCTGTGCCCTCTGCCTGTGCCCTCTGCCTTTGCCCTCTGCCTGTCCCCTCCGCCTGTCCCTTTCCTGTCCCCTCTGCCTGTGCCCTCTGCCTCCAACTGACAGCTCCCCTTCCTGCACGGCTGCCCCGCTGCCTGTCCATGCCACCCCTGCCTGTCCCCGCTGCCTGTCCATGCCACCCCTGCCTGTCCCCGCTGCCTGTCCATGCCGCCCCTGCCTGTCCCCGCTGCCTGTCCCTGCACTGGACAGTCCCGGCAGCGAGCCGAGGGAAGGCCGTCAGTCACAGCCGTGCAGGACACACGATGACATGTGCAGAAAAGCATCTCTCTGGTGATTTGTGACCGAGGGGGGAATATGTGAAATGCTAGTGTCTGCCAGGTCATGGGTGACATGGCGTACCCTGCTCAGCAGGGCCCCAGCTGATTTACCCTGGGTTCATGCTGGAGTTTTATCTTCTGATTTTTACTTTTTCCTTCCCTATATTCACACAGGGCCAAACTCACCCCATTCTAAGCATTGCTTTGCCTATGTAGGCTGTGAGCATGCTGTTTTGCTAATCTGCATGAAAGTGCCTGGATATGGAAGGAAAACAGCAAGACATCTTATCTTCGAAGGGATCTTGAGGCCTTTTGAGCTTACTGTTGTTGCAGTCATTATTGTTTAGCATATCCTTGAAGGTTTGGTCTGAGGGACAGCTGGTGGGAATGCAATTTAGCTTGTTAAAATGCAGCAATTATTTGAATATACACCAAGCAGGAAAGCAGAGGCAGAGTGAATTTCCTCTGTTAAAGTGTTACAATATGGGTCTTCATTAGGGAAGGAAAAAAAAAAAAAAAAAGAGGAAAAAGAAGAGCAATATAATCTGCAAAAAGAGCATCATAAAAATAAGTTCAAGTACTTTACAGCCTGGAAGCAAATTTTTGTGTTTCTGTCTAGAGTTGTTCAGCTACAGCTTAAATCTAGTTTCTTCTTATAAGTTCAGTGGGGAAGAGTGAAGTTAAAGAGAAGCACACAAACAACCAATCCCCAGTTTGTCAGGGGGTGATTGGCAAAACCTCTGCTGTATGCATGCATGCTTCTGTATGCGCTTATTCACTTGGGGAGGTCTCAGGGGTATTAACCTGATGTTGACCAGCATGGTGTGTCAGTACTTGTGAACACTATTGCAATAGGAGCAAATCACATCCAGTACAGATCTCTACCTTGGAGTGACCTTTACAGATCAGAATTAAAAACAAGGATGCCACAAGCAGCAGCAGTATCACAGTGAGTACAGAGCAACGCAGTTACGGTCCAGTGATTTCTAATCCCAAAGTCACACTCCACTGGCAAAGCTCAGTACAACTGCTCCACCAAAAATTTTGGCTGTGAAGGCTGTGGTTCTGGGGCTCAAGAAATAAGCCAGGACCATGGCTGTAGCCTCTTGAGTGTATTGGCTGGAGGAAGAATATCTGCAGGCAGGGAGAGCAGGCAGGGGAGGGTGAGCACGGGGGAAGCATGAACACTGCAGTTTTTCTGAGCCGGGACCTACAGGCACAGTAGACACACTGCACTTGGCCTTGCACAATCACCCTCAAAGGATATGGAAATCATGTCTTTCCTGAATGCAATCTATCCGCTCTGGTGGGATTAGAAAATGTGTGGAAGGGCTGCCTTGGTGCAAAAAGGCTAACACATCCTACCAGTGCCTGGTGGAGCCTGTACCATGCCCTTGAGTGCATGCCAGCTCAGACTCAGTGCCCACCCAAACCCTTCCTGAAGGCAGGTAGCTCTGCCGGTTTCCTTTCACTGGGCGGGAGCCAAATGCCACAATTTGGCTAAAAGTATCAAGACCTCCTATGGGGCTGGTTACTGAAACCCAGAAATATCACTGCTATGGAGAGGGCTAGCTGTTACCAGATCAGCAACACATATCTGCTAACGCTGCACATTTCTTTGCATCAGGCATCATTGACATTTTATCCACTGGTTTGTAATAACTCTTTCAATGCCACAGGTCTGACACGATTTTTCACTAACACCTCCCTTCAAAAAATCAGGTGCAAAAGCAGAGGCTAACATGCTAGAGCTGGTGATACCCTTCCAGAGCTCGTGGCATTTCCTGTCTGTAAAAGCGTAGCAAACTGCCACTTCCCAATGGCATTCCAGTTAAATTGCATCCCAAGCAGCTTACCACAAAGGGGTTAATACTGTAGCAGCCTTGCTTGGTGGATCAAATTCTTGCCAGAGCAAGGCTCTCCTTGCTTTGTTCTTTAGTGGGATGCATTCAGCAAGAGCAGCCTTAACACTGGGGTTTGTTGTCCTCCTTCCACCAGCACCCTTGCTCTTCTCCCTGAATTCAAGGCAGCACAGCTTCAGCAGGGCTCCCTGTTTGCATATCAGAACAATCTCACTCTTTCACATTGTCCCAGCAGCAGCTTCACTCCAGTAGACTCTGCCCCTGTGGGGCCCCGGGTCAGGGACAGCAGCAGCCACCGCCACTTCTGTGCTGTCAGGCGGGACAGGAGGAATGTGCCTGGCCTTGTCACAGGGGAGGGAAGCCTGCTCTCTGCAAGAAATCTGAACAGATGCCACTTAGCTGGCTCAGAAATGGCTCTTCAGTTGCTAGCTATTGCCCAAGCAGCCTGTCCAAGCATCCAGCGCTCATCCCAAATCCCCTGCATACCAACAGCTTTGCCTTTTGTGATCTTGTGCGCACTATTGGCATCTTTATTTAAAACCTCATTCAAATATTATGTGAAAGTGGTCCAGATCATTCTCTGGCACTGGGTCCAGCAGGCAGGGGATAGCCTGCAGCTGTGCCACAGAGCTCTGCCAGCCCCAGCCCTAGATGTTCACATCCAGCTTGTCACCAAGATTCCTCTCTCTCGCCCACTCTGGCTTCTTGAGATTTCTTTGCTATTAAAACCACAAGAAGAGAGTTCCTGAGCAGTCAAAAGTTTTGTAATATTTATCACTTGGAACAAATTGCCTTAATTTGGAAATTTCCGAGTCTTATGGCATGTCCTTTTAAATGGAGGAGTTAATGACATCCTATCCCTGAAAGTGTTCAAGGCCAGGTTAGGTGGGGCTTTGATCAAGCAGGTCTAGTGGAAAGTGTCCCTGCTCATGGCAGTGGGTTGGAACTAGATGAATTTGAGGATCCCTTCCAATTCAAACCATTCCATGATTCTATATCTTTGCATCTATGCCAGACAGTAGATGCTCTCTGTGGAGAAGTTGTGGGTAAGAAGAACCATAGCTGGGAGTAGAAGGTGCCTGGGATATGCCCCAAAGCTTCAGTGGTGTCAGCATGGGGCAGGGGTCCTGGACAAACCCCTTGGCTACCCAGCCCTGCTCTGCCAATGGGATCACTGACAGAGCATGGAAGTTAATGCTCCCAGCAGCAAGTACTTTCAAAACTTGACATACATTCAGGTATACATCTGGCCAAATATCTGAGGTGTTCCAACGAAGGGTGGTTAAGGACTTTAAAGGACGTGGAAGTTTGCAAAATTGAGGACTTTTTGGGAGCCCACTTTGAGAAAACAGACTACCAGGCAATTTTCACATATATGCCCCCTGAGTAACAAAATGTGCCTCAACCCCCTGGACAAAAGGCACTGAAAATGGCCCCTACAGTGGCCCACTGTCCGGGATAAGCAACTTGGGTTTTCTTCACAGAAGCAGAAGAAAGCAAGTGAATCACCATAACCTCACAGAACCATGCAAACACAGCAGGGCTGTGACATGGGAGGGGACAGTCCTGTTCCCCCTTTCCATTGCCTGCTGCTCAACTTCACTACATCAGGAGGGGCAGGTCTGTGTCCTCTTTCAGACCTGCTCAGGCCTCAAGAACCTGTTCAAGTTCCCTGGTATCAAACCCCAAAGTGTTTCAAACTGCTGGCTTTGCTTTCTGTCAGGCAGGGGACAAAGGGGGAGGCTGGCAGCACTTTGGCTCTGTCCTGAAACAAGCCCTGAAGACAACATTTTAGGAACCCTGAGGCATTGGTCTGACAGACATCTAGGCTAAACCCATTTGAAAGAAATGGGGCCATAATCACTCACAATTGTGTCATCCACATTCCTTTGAGTATCCAAACCCATTTCCTTTTGCATCCTTCCTATTAGCATTCATTTGCTGTGAACATTCTTGTGAGTTTTTAGCAAAAACCGACTTGTGCATTGGCCAATTTTGAGCAAGTATTTGAGTGCTTTAACTTGAAGTGCGTTCTGAACTCAAAAGTGTTTGTCTCACACAAGCCTGACAGAAGTTCGTAGTGACTGAGAGTCCATGACCAGCCACAACCTATTCCTGGCATCACAACCAATGCCTTATGCAGAACCTGAAGGTGATGAGGAACCAGCTGCAGAATTATCTGATGAATAATTCATGACCCTGAGCAAATTTAATGACACATATCTCATCCATGTTTAAATTCAAGTCTGACTAAAGCTAAAGCATTGCAACTGGGTGCACGTGGAAAACAATTGTTCTTTAACAGGAAATTCCAAGGTTTCAAGCTAAAACCTAAACATTTTCACAGCTTTCAGGAGAAAGATACAGTGTGGTTAGATTGGCTCCCTAAATCACTGTCTTTGCTACTCAGAGGTGCATTTTTCAACAAAAAAGCTCCCTTAAGGAAGTAAAAAGAAGGAGCTCCTATATTTCAGCAAATTCGGGATCTTTCTTTAGACTCCAGAATGATCTAGACACAAGAATGTAAATATCTATTTTTTCACGGCTTCCTGTAACAAGCAGCCCAAGGCTTCCCTCAGGCCCATCAGCTGAATATACCTTGTAGTCTCGGGGATGATCAATTGTGCCTGCCAGAAGTATGAGGCAGAAGCCTGAAGGGGTTAGACACCCCACCAAATCTTTGTTTTCTTTGCATTAGAGCTTTGACTCTATTTGGTCTGCAGCATTTTTACCCCTTTTTTCATCAATTGCTTCTGATGAATTTAAGATTCGCTATCATGCAGGCTACAGATTTAGAACAAATAGCCCTTTCATTTAGTTAATACCAGCAGCATAGCTATAAAGCTGTAATAGTTTACAGCTTTCAGGACATAACCTGCAACCACAGACAATACAAATTATATTACACTGTGTTTTATTGCTCTTTGAGGCCCACTAAGAGGCTCAGTGCTGCTTCGTAGACCAGAGTAGCAGCAGTTCTTTACTCTTTTTAACACACAGCTGAAAAATACTCTAATTCTGTTACAAAATGCTGCGTTTCCTTTTATTTGTGAGTCTGCCCTCAAAACCGCAGTTACTCCCCTCACCGTAGGCTGCAAACAGCGCTCTCCACGCAATGAAAGGGGAGCATACATGCACATGGCAATGTGTCACCTTCCACAGCACTGTCTGCACAAAGAAGGTCTCCATTTTGAAAAAGAAACAACAACAAACCACGCTATGATAATCATTTGCAAAGACATGACATCTGAGAAGACAAAAACCTCGGGAATTGCAATTCCTTCCTAAAACGCCTCTTGTTTTTTCGGGTCGCGCGTTCGGATGCTGAGAGAATCACAAAGGCGGCTGGCGGAGCTTCTTAGCCCTGCCCCTTCTTCCCTGGGCCTAAGGCTGTGCGCGGAGGGAAAGCAGAAAGGAGTCGCCATCTTTTCTTTACATGGAGAGTCTAAATAAAAAATGAAGGCAATAGAGCTTCAGGAATGGCAAAGGACCAGAGGGAGCGGGTGAGCACAAGCCAGCCCTGCCTTTTAAAAGATGGAGAGGCCACGTAGTTGTTCCTGCTGCACCTGCTGCCTGTGCAGGGCCCTGCTCCGGCGGAGGGTCCGATCTGCATATCAAATAGCTGATTTGTAGATGAGGTCATTCGTTTTGTGGCCGTATGTTTGCTGTGGTGGGGATGGGCTGTTGCCTAGCAGTGGGCCACAAAGTCCCAGCAGGTTTCTTGAGTCAGCAGCCATCCTCTGCTCCCCTCGCCACTCCCCTGCCCTCATTGCCGATTCAAACCCAGTTTTGACCTTAATAAATAAAGCTCCAAAACATTTGACTCGTCCCTAGGTTCAAAGCACGGGTGATGTGCTGCGAATTGACAGCTCCCTTTGATGATGAATCGGTTTGGTGACTCGATAAGCAAAATACAGACCCAGAAACCTTGGTACCATGTGAATGGAGGAATGCCGGAGAGTGCCTGGCTGCAAAAACATCCTCCGAGAGGATGGGCTGCCTTCCTTGGTGCCTGGGAAGGCTCCTCCACTGCTAAAAGATGGAAGCGGGGGTTTAAAGATCATCACCACATTTATTTAAGTATTTGAACACGCCAGAAGTGGGTTTGTAAAATTTAAGCTGGTTTTCGTGTATGACTATTGGAGAATCAATTATGCCTTTCCTGTTAATCCTGACAGCCACTTCATATTGGGCAACACTCGTTTGAAACATTTTTAAAGAGGTGTTTTCTTCTTTCAAAAGCAGCTAAAGATACTTACTTGTTACGTGCAGTTCACCAAGCTGGTGGAAACAGAAAAAGAAATCAGTCACCGTTTCAAATTAAAAAGAGGGGGATAAAAAGCAGGGCGAAGAAGATGAAAACGCTGGAGTACAAAGCTGCCTTTAGAAATTGCAATACATATATGTTGTCACCAATTGGTGTCTGATAAGTTGGCAGAAACTGTAGTTTAAGTGCTTTTCTTTTAGGAGTGATCTGCTGACAAAAGACACATGTGCAAACCATGCCATTTAGATGAAGGAGTCATATTCACTTTTTGCAAAGTACAATTTATTTATTTTTTCCAGATTATAATGTTTTCTAGGAAGAAAGGAGTACAAAGACCCCTCAGCCCTAAAACAAAACCAAACATCTCAGCACAAATTGGAGCCTTGATAGCTCAAAGCAAAAGCCTCACAAACATCTATTAGAAGCAGGAAATGTCTAATGGAAAACTTACAAACATCTGATACATGAAAGGGAAGGCACAAAACAGGAAAGCAGAGGCATGAGCAGCTAATTGCTGTAGATTCCTCACAACATTCGCTGAAACACAGCAAGACACATCAGTCAGCTCCTCACTGGCTCCACTGGGGTATACAACTACCATTAAAGTATTAGTAAGAACATTTGGAAAACAAACGCTTAAATAATGCTAATAGTTTGGATAGAATGAAGTTGATTTTGCTTGTGGCTGAATTTATAAAGATGCTTTGAAGGTGACCAGAGGCATCCTGGCACGATGCTTATCATTTAATCCCAGATACAAAAGCTTGCAAAGAGAATAATTTTTAAAAGTATGATTATTATTCACACTGAAACCTAGATGTAAAAGCAAGCCATATATCTTTCCAGATATTGCATGCATGCCCACACTGGCAGCTGAAACTTGCCTTTACTTTTGATAAGCTCTGATCCATCTAAGAAAAATATGAAGTTTTGCACAACGGCAATGCATTATGCTGGAGCATGGACATGCAGCAAATACACAGCACCTATTCTTGCCCCTTGTAAATGCCTGCTGCTTGTCTGATTTGAATAAAGTTATGCCTACTACTGTCAGAACTGAATTTGGCTCATGGTGTTCATGCAAATTGCCACTTGCCTGAATGTGTGCACCATATTAAGAATGCAAATATGTTTGGACGAGATGATTGTTCCTTTATTTGCTGCACACCCTAATTCACAAGGACCTGAATCAGAGTAGTTTTGGTGTGTGCAAGAAGGCAGTCTCAGACAAAAATGCATTAAACTGTTTGCAAATAAGTTAATTATGTCAATAGATCTGATCTTAACAGCAACCCTCTTTGATGTTATATATGTTCTTTCTTGAACAGAGCTAACAGGAAAAAAACCCAAAGTCATCTTTAAAAAAAGAAATTCTTCATTTTTCAGGACATGAAATGAAGTACCTTTTCCACACATCAGGCAAATGAGCTTATGTCCAGAATTACAGTGTTTCCTATCTCTGATGCTTTCAGCTCTGAAGGCCAGAATGTACCATTTTATTTTTGTCTGAATTTCAACTCACAGACATTCTGTGAAGTTAATCGCTTGTATTTATCTATTGGAAAGGCATCCAATGTTGAGCTGAAGACATCTGGAAATCTAAAAAACAATCCCTCGTTTATACATTTATAATTTGTTCAAATGAATGATAACCATACCCATTAAAAATGTATATCCTATTTCTCATTTGAATTTCTATGATATACTTTTTCATTCCTTCTCACTTCCAGCTGTTATTCTGGAACTTTGCCAACCCCTTCTGTGAGGCACTTCAAAGAAAAAGAAAAAATTAACATTTGAGAAAAGAGAAATTCACCCTCCCCCTCCCCACACAGTAGCATTTGCTAGATCTCAGAAATAAAACATAACCACAACTGCAAAATAAATTCAGTGAACATGTATATTTTAATTTTGTTTTCAATTTATCTTGTGCATGTTTTAAAAAATATTTTAAATTTTTAGGAGGAAAAACCCTAAAAATTAATTATACTCTATTTCCTACTACAAAAAACCAAACAAGCAAAAAAGAAAAAAAAAACAACCCACAACAAAACAAACCAAGGAAAAAAACCAAAATTTTTTGGCCATATTTTCAGAGCATGCTATTCTTTCCTGTGGGAAACTTCACACATTCCATACACTGAGATATTAAGTTTGAACTTTCAGTCATTTAATTAGTCCCCAATTCAACAAAGCATTTAAGCATGTTTTCGAAGCACAAAGCACTTAAGCACATTCTTATTCTGTCCCTGAATAGGGGCAGAGTGCTGAATCACACTGGGAGCTCTGAGAGCACAGCCCAGGGCAGCCTGACAGGGCCACAGAGCTGCAGGGCTCTGGCTGGTTTCATTCCCAAAGAAGGGATATGGTAGTGATTACATCATAACCAGAATTAAAGCCAGGCCTAGCTTGAAAAATGTAAAACTTTTTTGCAATCTTATATAATGTCACAAATTTATGAGACAAAATTGAAAACACACACATGTCATATGAAAAAAAAAAGACAAAAGAATCCATTAGGGGTTCATATTTGCCCACTTTTGGCAAATATGAAATAAATATATTATGTAATAATCTGATAAAGCCTTATGTTATAAATGTACAACTAGACTTGCTCTGTGTTTTGGATATATGCAACATGAAAACGTAGGTAAATTGACTTGCATACACCACCAGACAGAAAAATACACAATTACGCTTTTCAAATCTTCAGCTGCAAGGTAGCTAAGGGATACATGCCCATGCAAATGCACACACACATACACACTGACACACGTACAGAGGTCAGGTGAATCATAACAATGTCTTGGAGAATCAAATAAAAAGATAATGCTACGTACCAAACAGATATCACAAACACATTTTCAGTTCAATTAGCAATAAGATTACCTTATCAGTAATATTTTTTTACAATTTAAGTTTATATCAAGAGATCTGTTATTTCAAACAATGTTTTCCCTTTTTACTTCATCATCACTGGGTGTTGAGAAATATTTTAAACTTCATATTGTATTCTAAAATAGTGATACTGGCATTTCTGGTTATTTAATATGATATTTGTGTCTCAAATAAGCCTGTCTGAAATTTAAACAGTCCGCCTCTTGCTTCCAAGACTCCCTGTGATATCAACAAGGAATGTAGGTTTGACCCATTTCTGGGTAGCCTTTTCAGCAAACACCTTTAGCAATGCTAGAGGCAGCAGTCAGTTCTCCTCAGAGATAAGCACTAAGCTATTGAAGAAAGCAAAGAATTAATGGGATTCCTAAGAATTCGGGACCTGCCTCCCTGCCACAACGGCGCGGTGGTTTACGCTGCAGTAGACTGCTGTAACCCCAGAATAACCAAATGTTCAACTGGGCTTCTTAGTTTTGTATTCACTCTCTGCATGGCAATTCTTTAATAGTGTTTCTTTGTATTGTTTCTGTGTAAAGCTTTAAGGATTGAAAATCAGTCTTACTTTCTGCATATTGTTTCCAGTTCTCTGGAGCCAAATTCTGAAAAGAATATATTATACCCATCATATTAGGCAATGTTCAGACTGAGCAGAAATATCAGGAAGCAGATAAATGATGCTCTATATTTTTGCAGAAATAATTTTCCACCGTGAAATTTAAAACATATATAAGGAAACACTGTTTGCAACTCAAAAAAGGGATTCCTAATGCAACCCAACTGCACAAGTCCATTTACACACATTGAAATTCTCAGTTTCGTTTCAACAAAATGGTAAAACATTTATTTTGAAAGAAAAGTGATTTAAAATACTGTGAAATTCTACCGCAGAATGGCTGTAAGCAGGGAGAAAGGAATCCCTGCACATTTTGCCTAAGCAGGGCTGCTGAAGCCTGGGGAAGGGGGGATTGTGCTTACGCAGAGGAGGACGCCCATCATGCACTCGCCAGCGGGAGATGTCAGCCATTTTTCTGCACCCTCTGCCCAAGCACGGGCTGGAGCTGCCCTCGCTCCACCATGTCAGCCCATCTGCTTCTGTCCTCGCCCTGAGAGCGCCTCCACTCACGCAAACATCCTCTGGCTTACTACAGGCATATCAAAAAATGTTTTCTTTAGAAGGGAAGCAAATGAGGAATAGGGAAAAAAAAGATCATATTTTCCAAAGAAGACAAAGAAATGCGAAGCTCATCCTGCCTGCCTTGCTTGAGAGAGCTGCTCTGCATTCAGGGGTTAGCCCGGGTGGAGAATGATGCTGTTGTCTCACAAAGGACTCATGTTGAGCTGAATCTTTGATTACAGGACAAGTGCCTGCATTAGGCCCCTCATTGCGCTCACATTCTGCTCCTGCCATTTGTACAAAATTTCTGAGTGATCTCTTTGTGAATACGGACCCCAACTGAATCAAAGATGAGCTCCGTCCTTGTTGTGTGTGTCCCCCCCCCCCTTATTTTTCCATGAGCACCCCTTTTCTCTTTCCCTGCTCCTGCTCTCTCTGATCCCCCTCTCCCTCTCTCCTTTCACCTTGTTAAGAAAAGGGACTGCTACAGATCTAAAATAAGATCTAATGAATGGTAAGCCCTGAAAATAGAAGTAGAGGTGCCTTTTGGTGTGTTTTAAACTTCCCCCTCAAATTCAGTCACGTTCCCTACACAAATGTGCATAACCTCTCGCTTTTCTTAATAGGATTTATGCTCGTCTTTGCTCTGCACACCCTGCCACGCCAGAGAGGGGACTCCAGAGCTGCGGCTGTAACCATGGCCACTCCTCATTCACCACTCCTGGCAAATTCCTCCTGGTGTAAAAGGCAGCGGGAAGGAGAGATGCATCAGCAGATGCACAAACATGATAACCCTGTGTCTCTCCCAGCTAACCGCCATATGCCTAAAACCCCCTGAATTTGTAGGTATTATCTGAGAATGCTCTTTTAGCACAATCACCTCTCAACATCTGCAGCGTGAAAAACAAAGCAAATATATAATCAGCCTAGATTAAAACCCCGCTTCAGTCAAATGTCACGCAGGCTTCACGCAGGCTCTGGAAGCTGGATTTTTTATGCATCTGCCCAAATTGAAAAGGTTATTTCGCCGTCTTCAAGATGACTCTTGAGCTGAAGGCAGAGTGGAGGGTTGCTGCCCTGAAAGAAGGGGAGTTGCTAGGAGATAAGTCCAAGATTTCAGACAGCATTGGTTGGAGTTATCTCTAATTGACAGCTGCTTACCCTAAGGGTCTAATTCTAACCTTGAGACCAAAACTATAATGAGAGGGCAGCTTTCCTTCACCCCTGTTTTCTAGCCAGGCCAAGGAGATTACTGCAGGCCTGTTCTTCTCTGGTTTTTGTTATGCTTCTTTTCGTGGGGCAGCCCTGTGAGGCTCAGGCCCTGCTGTGCTTTCTGAGGCTATAGTTTGCATCAGTGAGCCCTGTCTGATTCATACCACCTGAATAAACTTGCTCTTACAGTTAAGATGGTCTCACTTTTTCTCTTTTTTTTTTTTCTTTTTTTGAAAGGGGGAAGGGTGTAAAGAAATTCTCTTAAACATAAAATGATTTAAAGACTTATTTTTTTAAGCAGACACTTTTAGTGTGCAGTCTATGTTTAACCCTTTTTCAGGGGGACTTACACTGTCATTGTTAGTTTTAAATCAAGCCCACGCTGTTAGCAAGTTGCTGTTTGGACTCAAAATCAAACAAAAAGAAAAATTCAGAGAAAAGAGATTAACAGACTCAGGAAAATAAAGTGAAGCAGTTTTTTTGCTTTTTTTTTTTGTTTGGTTGGTTTTGGTTTATTTTTTTGTTGTTTGTTTGTTTCTTTAACAGACTAGCCTTGCTAGGATATTGATTTATGAAAAAAATCTCTTTGAAAACTTCAACTTGTATTTTGATCAGAACTTTCCTACAAATAGTAGAACAGTATACTAGAGTCCCAAATAAAATTTTCTTCATAGCTGTAGAAATAAAAATCTGGCTTCTTCCTCTGAGCTCATTGGAGCTACTGTGGATTTATACTAGGGTGACCGAAAGCATGATTTGACTAAATATTTCCAGGGAGAAAATTAAGGATAGGGAATGCAATCACATTTAGTGACCCATGGGAAAAAAAAAAAGAAAAAAGAAAAAGAAAATAAATGGTAATTAATTCCCAGAATAATTTATTTTTAGAAAATGAATGAATTTAGTTCCCACAAATTCTTGAATCTCAATCACTTTCATGTCCAACTGCAATTTTTTTCAAGTAGGTAACATCACTGAAAATTTATGTCCTTTTGGGACAATGCAAGCAGGAGGCAGTTAAACATCACTACAGGAATTTCTGACATACTCTGGGGCTAAATTCCTATAGCTGAACCCATTTCCCATCCCTCTGCATAAGACCAGGTAGTCAAGTGGGGAGCAGAAGCAAACAGGCAGCACCACAATATCTTTCCTGATGGGGGGAAGGACAGTCCCAGCCCCTTCATCCTCAGCCTCCAAAGCCTGCCAATTCTGGATGGCATTTTGGGTATATAAATACCCACCTTGAGAAATACGATGAGACTACAGACTTGCTTCTCAACAACTGACTGCTAGCACTGATGTTTTCAAAGTTAGCAGTGTAATAATTTGGACTGAATTCTGGTATTCTTGTTCTGGAAGAAGAGTCCACTGGGCAAATTAATTTCTGAAGGACCAGCTGAATGCCTGCCTGCCAGCCATAACAAGTGTATTGCCAGTGAGTCAGAGAAGAGTCAGCAAAGGGAGGCTGGACAGTGATGAAACAGCATGGAGGGGAGCTCAGACCTTGGCATCCCTCTCATCTCTGCTCTTGAGGGAGTGCATTAAAAAAAGAGAAAAGACAACATCCAAAGCCCTTAGAAAAATATTCATTAATGAGTCCCATAGAATTAACTCAGAGAAAGGGGTTTTGTGGAGGGTGGAGGAGTTTGAACTAGCAGAGAAAACCAACCCAGTAGTGCATACATGCATGCCACAACTCATGCAAGTCTCATCTTCATCTTCTTTTTTCTTTTATTTTCCCATTTAAACTGTTAGGAATATTTGCCTAATATACTAAGTCCACTTATGTTCTGAATATGACTGTTGCCTCTAGAAGTCAGAGACTTTTATATCACTTAAATGGAATTTGCATATCCTTAAGGCTTCAAGTAAAAACTAAAAATATTGTTTAGTGGAATATTTCTAATAATGACTCTTTCTACAGCAATTTCACTTATCATTTAATAAGCTGCACGCATTTGAAAGCTAATATTTGTACTGTGTTTGATGGGCAATTTAAATACATGCAGCAATTGCTGCAAGAATATTCACAAGAGTTGTTTTCCTGCTCCACACAATAACGCTCTTTTCTTGCCACTGTCTTGGTAAAGTTACCTAAAATATTTGTTTCTCCCTCTGAAACCATGAGAATAATGGAAATCAATTGCTCCCACAATAAACTATGAAACTATGATCCTCACAGCAGAAAGAAAAAAAAATGCAGAACAGAAAAAGAAACATATTTTCTCAGTTTCCAGAACTGAAATGTAAAATTAGGAGAGCTATCATGCAACTTCACAAGGACTTAAAGAGGTGTAAAGCATCTAAGCTCTTTGCATGTGTTGCTGTAATAAAACTCTGCACCTGAATTAGGAAATCTTCCTAAATTTTTATCTTGTTGTGCGCTTCACTTTCCTCACCAAGACAGCAGGTTGAACTTAGGGAGAGAGAGACAAGATGCTCTACAAATCAGGCTTGTAAAAGCTACTGGCCTCAGGAATAAAATAAAAAGATACTGAAAATCTCAGGAGTCTGGGACCACATCCTTATTCTCTGAGCCACCACAATGCAGGTGCTTTCAACAAGCTGGTGTCAGGATTAGATATCTCTGTGCAGTCCCTCATCCATCAGTGTATGATGGTCTTTCTGAAGGCTATCTAAAAAAGATTTTAAAAAAACCCAGCTGTGTTTAAAACATTAAAAAAAAAAAGCAGAGAGGGTTTAATTCTTCCTGCCCTGAAACCCGTGCGACTATAACAAGGCTCCCAGTTTACACCAGTGGACGTCCCCTCCATACCACCTGTTGCAATAGCTGGTCACTGATGCAAGGTTTTTTCATTTTTAATAACAAACTTTAACAAACTTTTCATTTTAGTAACAAACTTTAACAAACTTACAGGAATAAATCTGTGAATGCTTAAATCAGGAAACTGATTTTGTAGGTGGCAACAAGCTCTACTCTAAGTAAAATTTTCTTCTTCTTCAAGTTTTCAGATATCAAACATCTTCACCTATTCCTTCCAAAACCATTTCTAGCTTACTAGGTATGTGTAAATTTTTTTAAATTAAAAATAAACTAAAAAATAAATATTTCACTAGAAAAAAAAATTAAAAAGTCTGCAAATCCTGGCACTAGGACCAGCATCCTTTAGATAATCAGCAAAACTAGGTCTGACCATTGATCATAATGATGTTGCTCTTGTTTTCAAAAGTGACTAAAATATTTGAATGAAGTTTCCTGAAGAGATATTCTAAAACTCTTTCTTCCTTCGTAGCACAATCTTTTTTGTTCTATCAGCCGTTGAAAAATAGTTTATGTTTTTCACAATGTTCCATATATTATTATATTTATTCTTCTTTTTCCCCACCAATTCTTAGAAGTCCTCCTTGATGTACAAAACTGTGCTTTGAAAATTAACATTTTGCTTCCTGCCAGAGACAGTAGATATGCCAGCTGGTAATAGCTGGTTTCTATTTTTTTTTTTTTTTCTCTTTGTGCTAGAAGGAAGAAAAAGAAGTAAAAAAATTTGCTGACTTTAGGTCTTAGCCTATCAGATGAAGTCTTGCTGGTGCATTAGAGGCCTATTCAAGACAGGGCTTTTCTTGCAACAGGAGCCCCTAACAATTGGTAATGAGGACAGATTCCGAATTGTTTGTGAGCAGCTGCTTAGTAGGTAAGAGCTTGTTTGGATTCAATTGAACAGTGTTTTTAGAAGCAGTTACTGACCCCTGACCCTTCCTACAGACTGGGTTGATGGGATTAGGGAAAGCTAGCGTTCAGCTTACACTTGGCTATAACAAGCTGGCAAGAGATAACATACTTTTTAATTATCAAGTTACACCTCTGCCAAAGTTTGTCTGTGAATTTACCAAATGGGTCAATGAACTATAAGAAATCAAACCAGGCCATGGGATAATAGTTACATAAGAAAACAGTCTTGGTGGAGATATAATTAATACATTTATATAGGGTTTTTTCCCATTTGGAAATATTTCACATTTTCAAATCTTGTTCTCCATGGCGCTCATATGTGTTGCAGAGGCATATGTTGCGTGTGGCATTTATGCCAATGCAGTTTAAGGTAAAAAAAAAAGAGACTTGAATTATTTCTAAGAGCTGCCAAAAAGGTAGCCAAGGAAAAAAGAGCCAAACATGCAATACGTGAAATTTAAATTGAAACAACAAACTGAATAACATTAAAATTTGAAGCTTGATTTGTTCTACCACTCTGAGGCTGAAGCAATATAAAAATACTATTGGCAAGAAACCAACTTGCCAGCAGTCTACAGTCATAAGAAAAGGAAAGAATTGTAGTATTATTCACCTGAAACAATAAAATATAATTTCTGACATATTATCAAAAAAATTCAAAGTCCGTGGTGATTTTTTGTCTTAATTCTAATTACTTAAAACCAAGCCAAAATTATAAGATTTAATTATTATACCTTTAATATAGCTACAGTATAGCAAAATTAGGCTTTCCAAGCTGCCTGTGAGCCGAAGGGAATGACAAGAGCTTATCTAGGAGTCAAGTTGGAGCAAGAGTTTCATCACCTCGTATGAATTGGACTTGGTGGAGTTAATCTGTCATTTGCCATAAGAAAATCCCAGAGAAATTATTTCCACTGCAGTTAAGTCAGTCTTTGTAAATACCCCAACTGTGTCTTTAATTTACTTTCCTCAGCTGTATGTTCACATTGCTTGTCTTTTAGTTGTTCAGGAAATATTAAGCAGGATAAATGTAAACTTACACTTCAGGTGGTTCTGCAGGAGTTTTTCCCTTGCCCCACACTTTGCCTGCAGCCTGGCGCTGGTAACTTCATTGTCAGTCCCTTCTGTGCCATACTGCCCTTCTGCTGATCCCAACTTCTAAAGCAGTCTGTTTTTGCAGAGGTAACGTTGGCATTACCTGGTTAAAAAAATACAAAACAGGCATCAGTATGTAATAGAGCACAATTTGCCTGTGAAAAAAATGATATTACAAGATCCTTAAAACCCTCAGGTTTAATGCCACCAAAATCTGCATTGCTGAGTTCAGGATACAGGATCCCGTGGTGGCTAGGATGAGTAGTCTTGCTGCAAACACTGCATTTGTGTATTCCTGTTATGAGGACTGCCCCCTGGTTGATTCCACCAAATGCCCACCAGCCAGTTGCTGTGGGAATTCAGAAATTTCACTCACCTATTCTTCCAAATTTGTGAGACCGCAGGTTACCTGAGGAATCTCAATTTCAGTTTAACAAACTATTTTGGTATAATAGTCACTTTGCTTGCAGGTAAATCCTTTCCTATTTGCTTCCCAGTGTGTAGTCCCACATTCAAAACCATGAATTTTACTGGAAACTGAAATAATATCTAGATTTTTTTAGCCAAATATAAGCTGACTCAAATCAAATATGGAGCTTTCATGCGTACCTCATCCTCATTGCAATCTTTCAACTTCCTGCCTTTTTCTCCATCTAAGCACATACCTAAAGAAACTTTAACTATTTAGCCTGATTTCCTTTATGAGGTCATATTCAGTTTGAGTCCCACTTTTGCCAAGTCTCACTTCAAACCTGCATTTCTTGACTTCGAAGTCATAGTTTTCTTTGGTGATCAGTCCTTTTTTCCATTCCTTGTAGACTCCCAACTTATGCTTAATGTCATTTTCAAGATGGTTATTCTTCCAGTTAGGTCTGGAAAGTTCTCATACAACATTTTTTCTCCCTGCCTGGCATACAGATTCCAGATAGCTTTAGCACGTTTGACATGGAGACATTCCAGGCTGCCTCCAAAATCTAATCCCCAAGTTCCTTAGTTCAGTTGGTCTCCCTAAATAGTTACCTTGGGCTGCATCCAAACTCAGCAGCTTGCGCACCCGGCACGGTGCCTGCAGTCCCAGTTGCTTGATCCCCAGATAGGGCACAGTGTCAGAGCAAGATGCCTCTCCCTCCTGACTCATGGGCCCAGATTTCCTTCTCATCAAAACCAAAGTTCAGCAAGGGAAGGGAGCAGACGTGTGCCAAGGCTTTGCCCTCATTCCCGTGGGAGATGGCCAAGGCCTATTTCCACATTTGGGGGCTCAGAAATACTCCCACTGTCCTTACTTTAGGTGAAGTGCTGCCTTTTTAAAATGAAGAACTTTGAGCAGTTTGAACTGCATTATTTTCTTCAACTCCTTGTTGTTGCTATTGTTGTTTTAAAAACAAATTGAATGCTGCACACTGAATGCTTTGCTAGTTAACAACAATTCTTATTCAGATGGGTGCATCAATGCTATTTGAGCCAGTAGGACTTTTTCCTCACAAGATAATTCTCTTTTATGCATATCTGTAAAATGTATCTTTCCAACCAAAGTGCAGTAATCTGTTCTCATATCCAGATTAGATTCTGGGATAATAAACTCCTATCAACTTTCCAGAATTCCCATAATATATTTTAGCCTATTAACACAGAGGTTTTTATCCAAAACCAAATATTGTTTCCTTTTCTCTTGTTTCTTTACATCTTATGAATATACCTTTCTGGAGAAACACTTTTACTTTGATGTTATTTTTTGTCTGCATATTATGTCTACCACTACAATCACCATTACTGAAATTTCATTCAGTGCTTCAAAAATACACATTCCTCCATGTTGCTCCCCAGGATTAGAGTAAGAGCCTCCATTAGAGTAAGAGCCTCTTACCAACAGCATTCTACATCTAAATTGTACTCTGCATGGCATTTCTACCAACTGCATCCAGCTGCTCACATTGCTATTAACCTTTCCCTTGACTATAGGTGTTAACACCTACATTGTCCTGTAGGTATCACGAAGAAAATAGTTCTCTTGGACCTTGTGAAAGGAGTCTTCAGTCTGAGTTCCTTTACTTGTTTTAAAGGTGTTGACTGTGTGAAGACACAACTATTTAAAAATATTTATTCTCCATCTTCTAAGGCCAGCCATGCCCCAATGAAGAATTAAATTTTGCATCAGATTGACATACATATTGCTTATCAAATACGCAATGTTACATTTTCAAATTGCTGTGTGGATCTCTCTGTGTATGAAGGGGGAAATATTAGCTAAGGGGTGTCCGTATGACCTCTTTTTTCAATGCATACACTAACTGTGTATCACAAAGAGGATGTGGGAGAAATAAGATTGATAAGCAACACAAAACACTGGATAAGAAGCCATCCTGGCTCCAAGTCAAAGACATACATATTTTTTTTTCACCACACTCACTAATACTTTACTGTAGATTTGCACTACCAGACCAAGGCTTTACGTTTATGACATGAGGTTTCCCAGAGAACTTCAGTCATTTCGTGTTCATTTAACATCCACAGAGAAGTCTGCTGTTAGCTAGAACACAAACTCTGGTAATAGGGTGAAAAAAATTGTTACTGGAGGCCAGGTTGGATGGGGCTTAGAGCTGCTTGGTCGGATGGAAGGTGTCCCTACCCATGGCAGGGTGCTTGGAACTAGGCTAACTTTAAGGTCTTATCCAAATCTATGGTTCTGTGGAAAATAATTTTATTAATGGAAAATGGAAAATTTTATTAATGTCTATAATACTGAAATAACTGAGGATTTCCATAGTAGTGCGCTTCCTGTGACTCAAGGTTTTCTTTATGCAGTTTCATATAAAGTCAAATGCTTGTGTCAATTCTATTTCTCTGTACTGATATACATACAAATCCAAACACACATATAAATGTATAGATATATTAGGGGAAACTTTAGTGATATCATCCCCACACATTCTTGAGTTGCTGCTTACATGTGCTTTCATAAGTCCCACTAGTGGTTTTAATTCAGTTGAATTGTAGAAAGTAATTAATTCTGGTGTATCTTTTTAGCTTTATATACATATGAATACGTGAGTGAGACAGAGGGAAAGAGACTGCTGAAAGCACAGTGTGAAAGTGGTCCAGCATTAATGTTCCAGATTAAAATAACCAAGAACAGTCCTATGACTGCTAATTAAAATGGATATGCAATTTCCCCAAATACTTAATCATAAATTAATATTAATTGCTAAAGAAAGTTTCTACAGGAAAGAAGTAGCAGCATATTAAAATTATTTTTTGTTTACTATGATCTCTTTCAAGACAAATTAAGTATATCTATGGTTTTAGACAGTATAGGAACATCTCGAGGTTTTTTTTAGATTTATTTCCCTGTTCAGCCATATGGATTTGAGATAGTCACATTCATAGAAACATAACTTCTATCCATAAAAGGTAGAAAAGAATCATACAATAACTCTTAAGCTATGTTGTTACCTAGAGACACATTTTGGAAATTTGCAGGCCCTTTAATATAGAAGCATATTTTATTAGATGAGTAGATTATTTGCAAAAAAAAAAAAAAACAAAAAAGGATATGTTAGTACTAAACTTATCCATGAAATCCAGTCATTTATTTGTCCCAATTATTTTTAACCTTTTAAAAATCAAGATTTTTTCACAATGAAATTTATATGAATGAAAAATCCTACCACAGATTAAAATTAATTTAAACAATTTATTTGGTTATCTAACACTATCTAAAAAGGGTTTTCTATAAATTTCAATTAAGTAAAAGGTTATTTATTTTTCTCTCACAGTAATTCTTTTCTTCAATAATTGGAGAAAATTGTTAGTTGTGTGAAGCTTTTCATATACGTCACCAAATTGAACATTTCTCATTATTTGCAATAATGTATATACAGGCGAATAAAAAGTGGCTAAATAAATTTTCTTGAGATTTTGTGTCAGTGCAGAACGTGGATTCTAGTTATTTTACATGTCTGTGGGAGTCAGAGTGGTCCCACTCCCCCAGAGCATGTTAGAATGTGCTTCACTTAAAGAAGTAATATAATGCAATGAACCTGTTCAGTTGTCTAAAATTAAGCACATCAATTTTTCCCCCCAAAACCAAATTAGGTGGTGCATAATAGCATCTTCTGTGCTTGTTTGCAATTTTTAAATCTATAACTGAAAACTTTTAAACTCTATGTGGCTTAAAGTCTCTGTAAGATGAAATAAGCATAAAATAGCTACTTCAGGACAAGTTATATAAACTTTGGAGCTGCCAAGTGATATTTTCTTGTATTGATGGTGTAGGGTGAGGCATCTTGACATGCAATATAACACAACACAAAGAGTTGGAGCTAGTTACATAATTGTTTTTTGTATGTGCACTACCCCTGAGATTTTTCCTTCAGAGTATTTATGTGACTGTGCAGAGGAAGTTTAGATATCTGCTTTTAGAGGCCAGATTTTCACAGGTAGCATCTACTGAAAGTTGTTTACTTTTTGTAGTATTTTACATCTGCTACTAATGCAATAAACAGGGAGGCTGAAAACCAAAAAATATTATTTATAGAGACAGGAATCTTTTAGCCAAGCTGCCTATGTGATGACAGATATTGTTTATCATATTTTACTTGTTGCTTTAAGCTTTCCCAGTCAGAATAAATCAGTCACATAGGAGAAGAGGAACCAGATAACAGACAATGTGATTTGTCACATAGTAAATTCTCCTAATCAAAAAACATTGAAAAAAATAAAAAGAACAGATAAGGGCATATCTATTTTCAAAAAAACTTTACTGTTTTATTCAGGTATCCTTGAGAATATTTTGCAGTTTATATAATATACAGCAACCTGCACGGTAATATCGGGGGTTAAGCCAGAAATATTTTAAAAATAAGATTTAAAAATCAGTTGATTATGATTTTGATTAGCTTTATTTCTTACTTGGATTCCATCCCCTTTACTCGGATACCTCCCCCATGGCAAAGCTGTTGCACAAAATCAAAACACTGCTGTAACCATTGCTCTGCCATAACCAAACTGTGTTTTTCTTTTTGAGTTCTATATGCGTTTCCAACTTTTGGTTTCACCAAGTCGTATGAATTAACACAAGAAAAATGGCAGGAAAAAGATCTGACAATTTGTGATTGGGTTTTTTTAGCTGAACCAAAAGGCTGGCATTTGCAATAATAAATGCTTAAAATGTCTTACAGAACTAAGACATAATTTCTTGTACTTGACCCAAAAAAATTTTAGTAGATGCTTAAAAAGTGGTATAGATACATTTCAAAACAAAATTTCATTTTTCTAGAACACATTTTTATCAATGTTGCTATGTAAAGTTTCAAAATTAAATGTTTCATGTCCTTAATTTTTTCAGCCTCCTTTCCTAAAGCATGTTACAAATTCCACTTGCCCCTTTATGAACATTTTTGATCAATTTCTGCTGACATATGTGAATGAAGCAAAGATTTTTTTCCTTCAGCTATGTTTTTCCTGCAACAACTGACATATGAGTTTTGATAAACAAGAACAAATTCCTCAATTTCTAAACTTGAGATGAACTTGAAAAACACATTTTACTATTCTTTGATGTCTGAGTGTTTTCTTATTTTTCACTTTCTGTGTGCTCCTTAACTTCCTCATTTTGATTGAGACCTGGAACTTTCATCGATACGTTCTGAGTGCATTAGTGTTTCACAGAATCACAGCAGGGCTGAGTCTCTGCTGAGTTATAGATTTAAAAATTAGTCCACCCCTCCTGCTAAAGCAGGTTCACCTAGAGCAGGTTGCACAGGATTCATGTCCAACAGGCTTTCAACATTGACTGCAAAGGAAACACCGCAGCCTCTCTGGTCAATCTGCTCGTCCCCCTCAATGTAAAGAAGTTTGCCCTCATGGTACTGTTGAACTTGCTGTGTTTCAGTTTGTGCCTGTTGCTCCTTGACTTCTTGCTGGGCACCAGTGAAAAGAGTCAGGCTTGTCCTCTTGACACATGCTCTTAAGACACTCTATGCATCCCCTTTCAGTCATCTCTTGGTGAGGCTGAACAGGTCCAGCTCCCTCAGCCTTTCCTTGTAAGAGAGAAGCTCCAGTCCCCTCATAATGTTCCCAGCCTTCTGCTTGTTCTGCTGCAGGATCTCCACATCTCTCTTGTCCTGAGGAGCCCAGAACTGGACACAGCACTGCAGATGTGCCTCACCAGGGCTGAGTAGAAGGACAGGATCACATCCTGTGATCTGCTGGCAAGGCTCTTCCCAACGCACCCCAGGATACCTTTGGCCTTCTTGGCCACGAGGACACACCACTGGGTCATGAGCAGCTTGTTGGCCACCAGGAACCCCAGGTCCTTTTCCATGGAGCTGCTTCCCAGTAGATCAGTCCCTGTAATGGTCCATGGAGCTATTCCTCCTCAGGTACAGGACTCTGCACTTGCCTTTGCTCAACTTCATTAGGCTCTTTGCCCTATTTCCCAGCCTGGCCAGGTCTGGCTCAATGGCAGCACAGTCTTCTGGTGGATATGGTGTATCAGTGTTTTAGTTCAGACCACAAAAGTACTTTTGAAATACATCTCCCAGCAGTCCCTACTCTGGCTCACAGCATGCAGGTGTTTCTGAGTGCCAAGCTCAATTCATTTTGTATGAAATTATACTGGAAAATTTGCTCCAGAGGCACACCCACTGCACTCCAGCCACAAATAGGCATGCAGGCTACAGGATCAGAGTAGAGTTAGTGTAATAGTCAATAAAAAGCTCTCAAAATGTGGCTGTTAGGTGTGGGAACTCAGAACATCGCTCCGGATGTCCAGAACTACTGAGAGAAGCCTTGGGGGACTCAGAGGTCTTGGAATGTTGCCAAAAGCACTTGGCGGCTTGACTTTGATCCCTCTAGAGATGTGCCATCTGCATATGAGGATATGAGAATCACTGGGGTTTGAATGGTGTAGAAACAATATATTTGCAAGGTGAAACACAGGTTTTAAGGTTTTGGTACAGGGGGGTTATGGAGACAAGATGGAGGAAATTGGGCCTGTCTCATGGTTCTTCTTTCTTCTTCTTGTCATCCATTTTCTGTATGATGTAGGCGCTTATGGATAGGTTCTTGGTGAAGATGCACTTGCTAACAAGGGTGAAAGGTATTGGGGATAAAAGGTAAATATGATTTACATAGTTTTTACTGTAAAAAGACACGACTGCCTCGTGGGCTGTCAGAGTGCCTTTGATTGCCTTGCTGGTCAGATCCCAGCTGGGCAGAGAGAAAACTTGTAGATAAGAAATAATAAACAACCTTGAAGACCGAAAATCAGAGAGTCCAGTCTCGTCTTTTGGAGCCCGATTTCGAACGAACCATCCTACGCGTGTCTGGGTAGAGACAGACAACAGCCCACCCGGACAGTTGGGTTCCTATGTTATTTCTGCCTAGAGTCTGCTCCTCTTGGTTCATTCTGCTTGCTGAGGCAGACATAGCTTCCATAGGATATCAATTTTATCAAACAGATGATAAAATAGAACAAATTTTAGTCATGTTGTGATCAACAGCTAAGTACCTATTCATGTCACTTAATTCCCTATTGAAAAGCTCTCTTCACCACATATGCCTCTCATTTTGCAGAAAGAGGAGATGTGGATAAATAACAGTGACCTTTGCAGTCAAATTCAGTAGGAACTTGGGAATTTTTGTGTTGTTCACATTGAATAAACTTTAAATGGATACACATTGCTATGCTTCTCAGTGCTAGTATATTGTCTACAAGCCTGCTCCAAAGTAGGACACATGATTATGCACAATAATGGCTCAAAAGTGATTTTCTTTCTAAAGCTAATGTAGGTCAAGTAATTTTTTATACTGGTTAAATATTTGCCTTAGGGTGATGATGCATTGACACTTGTTTATTAAGTTCTTGCACACAAGGATTTGGGAGTGCAAGATACAGATTTTTAAAAAGCCACATTTGTTCTGACATACATAATCCCACATAATTAAATATTGCCCACTTGGTATTTGTCCCATAGAAGGTAGTTCAAGGTTTTGTGTTTGATATTTCTGTGAGCAGAAAAAGGCAGTGCATTAAATATATATTCCCTAACTATGGAAAATGTCTTGGGAAGGAAGAAAATAGCCTTCTCATATTCAGTAACAAAATTGATCTTGAAATATCTGTTTATAGTTTTAATAGATCCCTTAGTTTAAACCACACCTGTAATAGTTCTACTTAGATTTGCCAACTGATTCAATTGCTACCTTAACCTAATAGCAGCAATTTTGTTTACACTTTACGCTACTCCATGTAGCTATTTCAGTGTTTTTGAAGAATTCTCCTGCTATTTAAAATCTTCTCTTTTTTAAGTTTTTAAGTATAACAAAGGTATCTTTCAGTTCAGCAGAGATCTCTCTTCACATCTAGTCCCATCCCTGTAATTTAGAACCAAAAATACATTTCACTGCAGGTAATTTTCACTATTGTCCATCCTACTGAGCTTATACAGCTAAGACAGAGTGAGTTGAGTCCTACTTGTTCTTATGCAGAAATCACAGAATTAATTCCTGTTAGAGGTCCAACCTGTTATACCTGTGTAAACCTACAAAGGGTAATGGGGTTGCACAAGTGTCAGTAAAGGCATAATAGGTTTAATCAAGCATAACAGAAAGTAAATTGCTCTGCAAAATCCTCATTACTGTAGACGAAGTGCATTCATCTGTCTCAACTGTTAAGCCTAAAGCTGTCTGGGCAAAGGCAGCTCCTCCAACAATGATTCTCATTTCAAGTGAAACCTCTAGGTGACATAGTACAAACAAGTAATGATTATATGATAATAACCTGAACTGACTACTAGACAGAGTATCAGTTTGCTCAACACAGCTGTTTAGGTACAAATGCCCTAGGTATTCTAGAAATTGCACTGAAAGACCATCAGTGAGGACAGCAAATATATTGCTGTTAGTTATGTTTCCAACAAATGTTGAGTTATGTAGGCAGGTTCTTATTCAAGTATGAAGAGTTGATAGTAAGTACTTTTCCCCCCAACAACAGAACACTTTGTATTGCAAAAAAACGCCTATCAACTCATATTCAAACATTTTTAAAAAGCTATTAAAAGATCGTTGTTGGGTCACCAATATATCAGGCTATGTCTAGAGAGTGTGAATAAAGATTGGCTTAAATAAACTAAATCTCTCTGTTCATCATTTTGCTTGAATAGTATAAATAGAGGATTAACAGTATATTTGGAGAGATGAGCCATAGCAGACAGTGATATTATATTATGACAAATTATGACAATGCAACAGAATCGGAAGTATAATCTGAGAGCAGATTCTTGTTTATGGAGAAACCATATGTAACATTTTATTAAGATTAGCAGCAATTATGTGAGCATTTGGCCTCCTGGCATCCATGTTACACTGAAAACTTATTTCTGTACAGATTGGTAGGGTTCAAGGTCTGGAGGACCACTGCAGTCACCTCTTCCATTAACCACAATGCAGGGAACAAGGACTGCCCTCGTTTTGTCTATTTGTGCCTTCCAGTTACTGGGCTCCTTGGCCTTTCCTTTCTCAACATTGTTGAAGTTTTTTCCTCACAATGATGTTTCTGGATGAAACACATCATATCTAATGTTTCTTTAATGTAAACTACATTTCTTTGATAAAATTGAGCATATTGAACACTTTTTCTCTGGGATGTCATGACTCTGTGATGACACACCACCTGGAGTGCTGCCTCCAGCTCTGGCATCCCCAAGTGAGAAGGACATGGACCTGTAGGACTGAGTCCAGAGCAGGACCGTGAAGATGATCCAATGGCTGGAATGCCTCTCTTAAGAAGACAGGGTGAGAGAGCTGAGTCTGTTCAGCCTGGAGAAGAGAAGGTTTCTGAATGGTCTAATTGTGGCCTTCCAGTACCTGAAGGGAGCCCACAAGAAAGATGGAGAAACCTTTTACAAGAGCATGGAGAGACAGGACAAGGGGCAATGGCCTCAAAATGAAACAGGGCAGGTTTAAATTAGATATTAGGAAGAAATCCTTAATGGTGAGGCACAAGAACAGGTTGCTCAGAGAATGCTTCATTTCTTGGAAGTGTTAAAGGTCAGGTTGCTAGGACTTTGAGGAATCCGGTCTACTGGAAATGTGTCCCTGCCCATGGTAGAGGATGATCCTTAAAATCCCTTCCAATTAAACCATTTTATGATTCTATGATTGCATTAAGATAGTGCTGATGCTATGATGGTTTCACTATAAAACAGAAGAAATGTTTATAAAGGGAAGCAGTATCCACTATTGGGCCAATTTATATGGTGTGAAAAAGTAGGTGAATTTTTCAATCTTTTCTATTATTCTAATGACATTTCCTCAAATCTTTCCCATTTCACAAATTACTGACTGGGTTTCCCACAGCTGTGGCTCCAGTGCTCCAGTACATCTAATGAGCACTTCCCAATTATCCAAGGGACAGTATTAATATTTTTGGTCAGCATGTTACTTTCAGAGACCATGTTCATCTGGTTGTCCTCGGTGACTCCCAAGCTCTTTCTGAGTTATTTTTATATAAGTGGATTTCATCTAACTAGCTAAACAATCACTGGCATCCTTTCTTCTTTTTGCTATTCTTTGCTATTCTTATTTTGATGACACTTGCAAAGTTCATTAGTAATGATTTTAAAGTTGTTGCACAGACTGTGTTGATAAATTTTTTAAGCAGTATAAATCTCCCAGAACTAACATAATTGCTTAATGATAATTCTCCATATAAGTTTACAATTTAACACTGTTTGTTTCCAATCTATTTGGTATGCCAACTCAGTTTTATATAATCCTGAATTTATTGGCAAATAAAATGTCATGCAGTACCAATCCTGGGCATAAGTGTATTCTATCAGCCTGTGTGATTCTGAAACCACACTTCCTGTCTAATCTGAAAAAGTAACCAAGTGAGTTTGATCACATCTGCTTCCCAACTTACTGGAGTTGGTTGCATTTCCTTGCATTAATTCTTTATGAATCAGTCCTCATAGCAAATTTTCCATTATTTTGTCGAAGATCAATGCTGGGTTGACAGAACTGTAATCATTTGGATCTGCTTATTTCTGGTTTTAGAAATATTCACGTAGCACTGGCTTTGTCCAGGTGTCTATATCACTGTTTCAAATGTTATTTTAAGATAGTTGTACTGGTCTGGAGAGGGCTCAGTCAACTCTTTCAGAACTCCTAAATGCAAGGTGTGCAGATTTATTGATGATAAATGCACAGCTTTCATGGCAGGCAACTGTGCTTTTAGGATATGCCATAGAAAACTCAGTAAGCCTTACCAGTAAGGCCCTTCTCATTCCCATCCTTCTGGAAAAATTACTTATTTTTTCTTAAAGCCTGAGCTATATTCTGACTCACGCCCAGGCAATATCACAGACAATAACTGCTGGTATGGAATATACTAAAAAGGAATATACTAAAAATTAAAGAATTATAGAAAATTACTCACCACTGCTCAAATCCTGCTCCCAGCCTTGCTTTGTTTGCCTGTATAAACACAACTCTTGGAGGTCTGAATGTTGTCCCTGAAGGACCTCAGGACGTGGTAGAAACATGGTGGTACAGTGAGCTCTAAGAAGGTGATTTCCCTTTTCATCCTGCAGCAGCCCCTTAGGTCTCCCTCATCACTCTGTTCCTCTACCTGCAGATCCTGTGTATCCCCCAGAGCTCTGCTTGGACAGCAATAATCCTCCCTCCAGTCTGTCCACTCTACCATTCATGGATGGAGGGACCACGCAGATGGAATTGACTGGGTGAGGGTGGCACGGACAGGCAGCGTGTGGCATGGATAAGGCCAGGGTGGTACAGGGTCTCACTGCCCTGGGGGCTGTCACAGCGCAGGCATCTCAGAGCAGGGGAGTCCGAGGAGTTTTGTTAATATGCAGATAAAGCAAAGAACCACTGCAGTGGCTGGACTGACATTTGTCTATTACCCACATTATCTGCCACATTTTTTGACAAACTACCAGTTTGTCAAAACCACTGAAGTGCATTTTGCCTACCAGCTCCCAGTGTGAAGACTTTCTCAACCTTCTGTGCCTCTTATTGCCAGGCCTGTGATGCTTCTGAGAAGCATTTATGGAGACCCCTTCCCAGTGAAGCTCTTTCAGTATATATCAGGACAGTAGCAAGCTCATAATGGATGTTGAGGTGTTTATGACAGTCTGTTTACTTTTTTAAGCTCAACAACATCATCCCTAGGTTCTGGGGTGTGATTTTTGTTTATTTGGATTTTTGTTTTGTTTTAAGTTTTTGTAGTGTTTGTTTGTTTGTTTTATTTGTTTGGGCCTTCTGTTTTTGTTTTTATTTTATTTTTATTTTTGCTTCATTTTGTTCTTTGTTTGTTTTTGTGGTTTAAAAAATTATTTTCATTTTTATTTTGGGGTTTTTTTTTGCGTTTTTTTGTCTGTGGGGTTCTTTGTGGTTTGTTTTTTTTGTGTTTTTTTTTTTTTGAGAAGTAAAACAAAGAAATATGAAAATCCCCTTCATAAGCAGACCAAACCGAACTAGAATGAAAGACAGCTTTGCCCTGATCTTGGAGAAAATCATGCAGCAAAATTTACCACCACAAAACGTGTGCCAATACAACTGCTCCTTACTACTTTGCCTGAATGTACAGGATGGCTGTTGATCTTGCACTGCACTTTCTCCCTTGAAAAGGGAAAAAAAAAAAAAGGTAGTATCAAATGTATTCTCATTTGCTTAGAAACTTAAGACTTTCATGCAGCAATTGGTTTTCCTTTAGCATGGAAATTTACAGTTATTCACTTAGCTGATCATATTGATGATGAAAAAAAAAATACAATTCACCTGAGACCAGGGAAAATTTCCTCAAAAGTAAAAAAAATCACTATAATTTTAGAAAGTCTTACTGATCAAGAGGTTTGAGCAAGGCAATGATGGGTTCATCAGGGCTGACAACTTATACCTTTAGGACAGGATGTAGCAGCAGAGCATTGTTGCACTATCTTCCCTTTCACTAGGCAGCATTGTGTTTCTCAGACAGTTGTGAAAAGGGCTGAGGGACCGTAGCCCACCATTAATCCATTCTGTCATCCGCAATATGGGAAACATCTTCTGACCTTGCAAGTTGGAATAATCCACATGTTGAGTCTGGCATCCACGATGTGCCCTGCTGACAGTCAGATGTTATCTACCCTTCTCCAGAGCTTCTGCAAGTGAATCTCTGGAAAGGGAAATGCATCTGGCATGCCATACCAGAAGGGCTGCTAGAAAACTCTTGCTTAGATGTGGATGCATATTAAATAATTCTGACTTAAGATACACTGCTCTCTCTTTGGAGAACAGTTTCCACATCGTGGTTAAATAACAGGCTTGGAAGAGGAGGCAACTCAGTCACTTGAGTTACAAACTCTTTGTAAACAGCAGAAAATGATAAAGTAATACAAGTGTCTCAGTTTTCACATCTGAGAACAACACATATATACAGATATAAAGTCACTGTATGATATAGGGTTCTTCTGAAATAGAGTGTATTAATGTCTACAAAGCACAGTGGGATTCTTGGATGACAAAAAATGTTCATAATGTTGTCCTGGCAGGTTGCAAAAATTTCCCTTGGGGAAATAGAGGTGTTTTTCTCTGTGCTGGAAAAGGAAAGAATGGGATTATTAGCATACTTTAAACCATGTAATTTTGACGGAAAGCTGCTGTTACCTTTCTCTATGTAAAAAACATTGTCTGTAAGGAAATATGTTGTCTGCAGTTTTCTGAACAGCTCTGGAAACAAAAGATGAATTAAAGAACACTGCAGGGTCAGCCTCTGTCACAAAGATGATTCTGCAATTGTTAGCTTCTGAATAAGAAAATCCAAAAGATAAATGAAAAATCTAGCAATTTCTCATCTCTTGCTTGTCTTGCTGTTGGAGATACTTCGTACCGTCAGCACAACAGAGTGTGAGAAACCTTCAATAAGTTACTTATGCTTTATTAAAGGCAAGCAAGTGACAGTCACTGGTGCTCAACACTACATTCCATGCAGTGTCCCTCTATTCTCTTTCATCATGGGGTCCTGGTCAGTGACAAGTTGAACACAAGCCAGCAGTGCCCTGGCAGCCAGGAGGGCCAACCCTGTCCTGGGGGCATCAGGGACAGCACGGCCAGCTGGGAAGGGAGGGGATTGTCCCTCTCTGCTCTGAGCTGGGGCAGCCTCACCTCCAGTGCTGGGGGCAGCTCTGGGTGCCACGATGTAAGAAGGATGTAAAGCTGATAGAGAGTGTCCAAAGGAGGGTGACAAAGATGATGGAGGGCTTTGAGGGGAAGCCATGAGAGACTGAAGTCACCCAGCCTGCTCAACCTGGAGAAAAGGAGACTGAGGTGAGTTACAGCTTCCTCATATGAGGAAGAGGATGGGCAGGCACTGATCTCTCCTGTGTGGTGACCAGTGACAGAACTCAAGGGAACAGCTTGATTTGTGTCAGGGAGGTTTAGGTTGGATATTAGAAAATGGTTCTTCACCCAGAGGGTGGTTGGGCATTGGAACAGGCTCCCCAGGGAAGGGGTCACAGCACCAGCCTGACAGAGCTCAATAAATGTTTGGACAATGCTCTCAGGCACATGGTGTGACTCTCAGGGATGGTGCTGAGCAGGAGCAGGAGTTGGAGTCTGATGATCCTTGTGGGTCCCTTCCAAATCCCAATGTTCTATAATTCTCTGATCCTTGTCCCTTGCAACTCGGGATATTCTAGGATTCTAGGATTTCTTGTGTGACTCCCATCTGCAGGGCAAGACATTTAGAGATCTGTGGAAAGAGCTTTTTTCAGAGTAGGCTCTTCTGCTTGAGCTGCCTCTCTGGCTGCAGAGATCCTTCACAATCACCTATTTATTTTGGCAGTAAATGTACTTTGACACTCAGTTAAATTAATCTTTTCCTGAATCACCTTGCAAAAGTACTGGAAGATATGCAAAGAGAAGTAATCTGAAAAATTCACATTTTGTTCTTCCATATAGGCTTTTAAATTCTGCTGCAAGATGCAAAGGGAACCATTACTGTAAAATCTACCATCCAGGAGTGAGGATCCCATGTGATTCTTGTCTGAGAAAGTGACTCTGGAGGATGTCAGTCAGAAGAACCTTAAAAGGCAAAGAGTCTCTCCAGAGGGGAGCCATACATTTGTATATTTGGTAAAATTAAAATTCTCTTCATAAACATTATAAAGGCCTTTAAGCCATGGAGATCTGTACAGAACATTTATGCTTACAAAACAGAAGCTACAAGAGTGATAAATATAGTCCTTGAGAGACAAACTTCAGACAGGTGTTCAGCAAAAAGCATTTCTAGTTTCACTGACTTCTAGAGAAAAACCCTTGCAAAGATAATTAGGAGGAAGAAGAAGGACATACAGAAATATAGTTTCTTAGAAGAATAATGTAATGAGTTAAATGTTTCCTTCCCAATTAAACAACCTGGAAGACAAATTTCCAGTGAATGTTTGAAAACATAATTCTCGTCTTCAAAATCAGAGGACCTTAACACCTCTAGTTCTTAACAAAGCCACTTCAACTTTCAGAGCCTGCAAAATTCTCATGTACCCTAAGTGGAAAGGGAACTGAAAGGAACTTGATGTAAAAAACTTTCTGATCTCTTTGTGCTTAAATTCTACCAAGTACTCTCTCTGTGTCTCCAAGAAATAGGATGATTACCTGTCTGTCCAAATCAGATACAGACACTTAAATGTCTTGTAAAGGAATGTATCCTTTTTAATTAATGTGTCAGTTGCTGGGTTTGTTGAAAATTAAAAATGGGATCAGCTCTTCCTTCTTGTGCACTGTGCAGTGCTTCTAGCTGTATTACTACTGTAAATTCTTGACTGTCTAGGCTTTTGTTTTCAATCTCTCAGCTGAAAAAATATATTCCAGATTTAAGCTCAGCCAATTCTGGGTTCCAAATTTTTGGACTTTGATCAAATCTATTGCTGCAAAATTTCAGAAAACAATGGTTTAGAACAAAAAGCAATCTGTAGAGCCAAAGTGACAAAAAGCATCAGGATTTTCCACAAAAACAACAACAACAAAAAAATTAATTCAGGATTCAGAAAAGAAACAAACCCCCACATTTTCAAAATCTCATAATCAAGTTGGTGTTCTAGAATTGCCAGAGAAAGGAAGATAAAATGTGGAGAATTTCTTACTTGTCCTCTCTGGCTTTCTAGCTTTTTGCTCTTTAGGTGTTTTTCTTCCCATCGTAGTGGTGTCACTGCTGAGGATGATCTGATAATGCTGAGAATGGTATGATGATGGTCTGATAATCCCATGTAAATAGTTCCTCATAGCTAGGAAATTTTCACTGAAGCCAAGAGAAATTCCACATTAAGGCTGTGAAATGTTTTTGGAATCAGTTGAAAAAGGTAGGAGAATAAGGCCAGGTAGTTTCCACCCAAATGGGTAATATCTACTGGAAACACATATCTGGAAAGTTCCTCCCATGTATGTTTAGGGACTGTGTAATTAATAGCCTGATGGATTCCATGGTATCTGAAAAACACAAGACTTTTTGTTTGATTGGTACAGGGCACAGCTCTGTGCTGAGAGGTAAGATCAGATCTATCACTTGAAGTGTCTTAAGATGGGAAATCTCCTCCAAAGCCCTTTCTGCTGAAGATTATTCCAAAGAATCTTCTACTCTGTACATGGTTTGTAGCTGAAAAAGGCAGTTTATCTTTGGGGAACACATTCTACAAGGATCTTCTTTCTATTTGACTTTGATATCTTGCGGTGAGCTGGGCAAATCCTGAGTCTGCAGGCTTTACAGCTTTCCTTCTGAGACTGCTGGTGTCTGTGGGTCAGTCACCTTCCCTGGAAGTATTTCAAATGTTAACACATATGGCACTTGGGGACTTTTAGTTTAGTAGTGGACTTGGCAGTGTTATGTTAATGGTGGACTTGATGGACTTAGATGTCCTTTCTAATCCAAGTGATTCTCTGGTTCTGGGACAGGGAGAGGCAGAGATGAAGAGGTTGGAAGGAAAGTTCCTGAGGATGTTCCTGCTCAGTCATTCTCATTGGTCTGGTACCATTACTCATGCTCCTTCATGTGGCCACAGTCTCCTGTGGTAAGACTAGCCATGTCTTGTGCAAGTTACAGGGAAACAAGGTAGGATTCTGCACAGGAGCATGAGCATGTATGGATGAACAATTAGATCAGGTAAATTTTGTAAGAATTGTAAAACAAAGGTAGGAATTTTGAGATCATTTTAAAGAATAATTTGAGTCAAATCCAAGGACTATTGGAAACTAAAAAATTACTCTTGAGAGTTGCCGGTCTTGCCTACAGAATACCTATTCCTTACTGGAAATGCTCTGTGTGATTGCTTTCCATTTATGTATTTAAAAGGGTATTTATTAAAATAGAATTTCTTTTTCAAAGGCTTTTAAACTCACTCTCTTACAAATGTCCATTTATTTGAATGAGTTTATTTTTGTTAATGCCTCTAAGGACTTTCAAAATTCCAGCCGTACTTAATTTCAATCATCTGCTTCAAATGACAAAATAACTCACATAGGGCTGTCAATACTGGACATCCAAAATCCTTCACTTCATGCAAACTATGGATTTGTAGCAAAACTGGGAGAGGTTTGGTTAGTGACCAGCACACAGTAACCCAGCTACAACCCAGCATTTGTCATGTGAGACCAGAAGACAGCATACGAGCAGACAACGCTGTGTTTTTCTTTCAGCTTCCTCTTTTTTTTTTTCCTTTTCCATTTGTAATATCAGTTAAAAAGCAATAACTATGCTTATTACTTTTGTAAGATTGCTATGAATTATTTAGCTAAGAAATAATTGAAGGAGGCCTGGTTGGGAAAATTACCCACAAAGCCAGCAAAACTGCAAGTCAACCTGCCGTCATTGGGCACACCATCATCATTAATTTTAATGAGATGCGGGAGTTTGCAGTTCAGCAGGAGGAGGAGAATGCAGGCACTTCTCAAAAACCTGCCTGGCATGGAAGCTGGAGGAATTTTACTAGCATTCCAGATCGATAGTGGAGACAGCAGTCAATATTAGTAGACCTCACAATCATCCTTAATTGAAATCTCTCAACCTTCAGTTTGCATAACAAAACAGCTGGTGCCTTAATGAAGAATGTAATATCTTGCAATTTTGACCCCCTGAAACTTCCTCAAGGACTATGATGGCTGAAATAGAGGTTGTACCCTCTGCTGTAAACCTGTCTCTGTATCTCCACTGCCACACACGTGCCCCATACACATGTATGCATGCTCCTCATGTGTCAGTGCTATGAAGGCAATTAAATAACAGCTGGAAATTAAGTATCTGAATTCAAATAAAGTGAGTCAAGAAACTTTAAAGTGCAGCAGCAGAAGCAGGCAAAATAAACTGCCAAAGATCCTCATTTTAGTTAAAACTAAAAGCATGGGTATTAGAAAAAACACAAAAAAATATGTAAATAAGTAATTTTCAAATTTGAGATAGAAAAGTCAGAGATAAAAAAGAGATTTTGAACTGGAACAGCTCATATTAAAGCAAATTTTCTGGTTTGGGTCTTATTTCTCTCTCTCTCTCTCTCTCATGGAGAGTCATTTGGAAAAGATCAGGGAGGCTAAGACATAATAAGAATCATTTGCTAGTTTTCAGCCTAAATGTGAAGATGATTGAAGCCTGCAAGTGTTCTGTCCTGCCATATGTTAGTGTCCGTGTAAAAGAATCTGATGAAGATGATGAGATAACAATTTTCTGGCTGTAATGAGTAAGGGGACTGGGAAATTGCTGGGGAAATTGTGGGATTAAGGCCCATTTATGCCAGAAAATTGCAAAGAACTCTCAGAGCAAATGCAGGAAGGTAGTGGCTGAAGTATTTATTGATTCCACAAATCAGTCTTTTTTTTAAAAGCCTGGCAAAAAAAAGTCTTACAAGTCTTCCAGGTCTTACAATGCAAACCTATACTCACAATAAATACATTATAAGTTAGTTAATTTCACCATAACACTTTCATTCTCCCTATTCTCCTCTTGAAGAACATTATTGGGTAAAATTCTCAGGAATAAATCTCTTTCATATTCCTGTTAACTTAACTGCTTTCTGCTGTTATTTCATATGAAAGAAGGAGGTATAATGTCCCTTCCAAGTTTCTACCATCTCTTGTGAATTATTACATTTGATAGTTATAATCACATATATGTTCTCATGACACTCGTTTGAAAGCCTGAAGACAAATATCTGATTACAGAATCAAAGATAAAAGTCCAAATTCAAAAGACTGCAGTTTTCCTTTTTTCAAATTTTATATCTTGCTTCTTTTCTTCACGCATTCGAGCCTTCCACAGCTTTTCCTTTTCTATTTCAGTATTTCTTATTTTTCTCTTTCATCCATTCTTTATGCTTCCCCTTGTCATTCTGTAAGAAGAGGTGTAGCAGTGGTCCTAGTTCACATTGCTTTTGATCTCTCACTTGTCTCTCCTATAGATTCTTCTGCAGTGGTTTCTCACTTAGGCAAGATTAAATATGAGAAATAGCAGACACGATTTTCTTGAAGCTGAGTTAACAGAATTGGGTTTACTCAGATTGAAAAATTGTTTTTAACTGTTATTGTTTTTCATCTTCTCAGCACAAAAACAATCCTTGCATAACTTTTCTGCAGAGAAACCAAGAAAGCTGCTATGCCTAAAGAGCCAATACCCCAGCAGATCAGATGCTCAGTGAAGTTGATCTGTGGGAATGAAACAACAAAGTGACTTCAACCTAACTTCAATGACTTGAGGCTTAACTTTCTGATAAGAAAATTGATAGTTCAGCAGTTTTCTCTGATATTTCTTTATTCTAGATTTGACCTGGTACTACTAAACTTAGAATTTTTTCTAATCAATTATATACATACTAATTCACAAATATATCTAATTCTTTTTCCTAAGGTTGTCCGCAGTAAAAGTAAATCAGCACTGAGTAATGGGAAATTGATTTTGATGACACCTTTTACCTGAGACTCAAAAATTACCTTGGCATTTTTCAAGGATGCTAAATTATATTCTTAATATCCTTGTAATTCCTGTATAGTGGGAAAGAACTACAAAACCTAAAAACTGGGGAAAATTTATATAAGACTGGCTTGATTTTCCTCATTTGGAAATTTCCTGCTAGAGCAAATAGCTTCATTAATCTAGGACAGGGCAGCCCTCTTGTCTCTGTGGACATGAAGCACCATGATCCCAGGCAGACTTTGGGGAGGAGGATCAAGCTGGCATTTGTTCAAATATGCATTAAAGCAGGGCTGCCAAAAACTGCAAAATTGCAGAATCTACTCTAAGGGCAATGATAAGGATAGGAATTAACCATTTTAATTCTTTATTATTCTGCCAAAATGATGTAATCCATGTCCTTTCAATGTTTATGTTGAGAACAAATTCATGCCTTCCCATTTTTGTTCCTTTTGGTTCTTACTTCAGTCTTCAGTCACAGAAATGAAGTGAGATAAAATTGTAGTGACTAATATGGTCCCAAAGTGAAAAGCAGGCTGTTGAACTGGTTTGGGGAATGTGAATTTATTTTCATTGAGAAAATTTTATCTTTTTATAATTTTTCTTGAATAAACTGTTACTTCCATTTTGCCAACAAAATACAGTTTTGTTAGGAGTGCTTTAATTCCTGTGAAAGAAAATCATGGAGTCAAGGACAATATCCAGCATTACTGTAGAGTTCTGTCAGCCCTAGAGAGGGAATCAGGCTCTAGAAGGAGTCCAGGCAAAGATTATTATTGGATGTAGTTATAGATTTTTGTCTGAAAACCCTTTTTTGGTGGTAAGGTGTTTGCTGACTAGGTTTCAAAGAGACTGTTAGTTTTGCAGAGCAGTTTTTTATATTGAAAGACAAATAGAAAATTTGTATTTTTTCCATGTCCTCTGTATGTTACATATCTTCATGTGTTCAGCTTCAGAGGCTTGAGGATGCATTCATGACCCACTTTTCTCTTTTCCCAATGAGTCATGCTAACTACAGTACCCAGTGGGGCTGAAGGATCTTGACCTCCATGAGATACTTTTTACCCTCTGAATTCATGAGATTACATGAAAGGTCTGCTCAAAGATCCTGACCTGCCTGGAAAACAGGTAATTTATTAATAAATGATCTATATTACCCTCCTTTTAATACAGATTTTTTTGGGTTGAAAATATTTTTGTTCTGGACTAAGATTTTTTCCCAGCCTTAATCAATAATTTCTGATATGCAAATTTTATCTGCAACTACTTCTAATAGAAAGTTTATTAAAATGGGCTGACAAAAGAAAGAGAGATAGCTCAGAATAAATGAAATAGCAAAAAAACTGCTTAAGATTATTCTGAGCAAAATAGAATTTTTATATAAACTTCCACCAAGACATTTATGATTAACATTATTTTTTTGTCAGTGACTAGATGTAGTACTCACTCCACCAATATTAATGTTACTTCCTCCATTACCTAAAGCTCTGGCAAAAGTTCTGAGAGGGTGCACCAACATTTTACAATTATGATCATGATAATGGCAAAATGTCACTAATAAAATGAGTTAACATTGGTGAACACAAACATTTTTACATTTCTGCATGATCCCATATTACTTCACTGAGGGCAAGCTTTTTGTGTCAGAGCTGCTATACATTAAGATGTGGTCAAAATTTGAAATGAGTGTCTCTAATTTTAGCTTTTTTATTTTGTTCCTCTCCCCCCACCCCCCTTCCAAATATGACTAGTTGTAGTTACAAGTTACTTTTGGTTAAATTTGCTGGTAACCTTTATAGAGGAAATGACTATATTATTTAAATTTTATTTTAACTAAAACATTAATATTTCTTAGCCTTGCAATTTGCCTGATCAAGGCTTTCATACAGGAATTTATTTAGGTTTTAAAACACAGTCTTTCACTGGACTATATGGGCTGATAGGTGCAGCAGGCCACATACAAGGCTTATGGAATGAGTAGGTGCAAAAGCAAAATAGGACCAGAAGGAAAAAGTGAACTAAAGCCCTCAGTGCATGGGGCAAGCAGTGGTCATTGCACAGACATTTTCAGCAGAGGTCAGCCCCTTTGTTTGTTACTCCCTTCTCCTTCCTCTCTTTCTTAGTAAAAAGTGCAAATTGCACTCTGTCATCTGTTAGGGGATGATCTGCATGCACACAAGCCAGCTCTTTGGAACTGTGTTTCCATTATTTTAATCTCACATTGCTCACAGAGCTTTACAGTATGCTCAATACCAGTTTCCTTTTTACTGCTCAGCACAAGAGCTGTAGGGCTGGTAACTGCTAGCAAAACACTGAATGAGAAATATTTGTCATCTAGTGTTCTGCACATACTGTAACAAGAAAAAAGAAGAAGAAGATACACTCACTGGAAAAAAACCATACATCATTAATGAAGGCTCTGGAGGACTTTGAAAGGGTTGCTTTGCCATTTTTCTTTTTAAAAACCCAATAACAGGATTCCAACAAGCACACAATTAAGTTTCATGAAAACACGGTTCCCTCTTATGACATATTAAAAGTGTTCATCATTCAGTGTGTCTGAACTTACCCATGAAGAGAAATATAGTTGTATTTTTAGACACATTAATTAATTAAGATTTTCCTCCAGAAAACGTGAGGTATGATAAAGAATATGTCACATCAGTTGTGTATCTAGTGAAAAAGTTCCAGTAGCAGAAAAGATAATTTGCAGCAATCAAAGCAATAAAAGTATGTAGCCAGCAGTTTTCATTGTTTTTCTACAAAGGGTGGCAACAAGTTTAAAACTTTCATTCATAAGTATAATGCAAGGATTGGTTTTGCCTGCAATACTGTCACTTTAAATTTTAAAGAACAGGTTTTATAAATTATTATTTTTTTAAGGCAAACATGATAAAAAATTAAGTAGATGTCTGTTCTGGATTCAGAAGGGTCACTGTTTTGAAAATGGAGCTGCTTGAAAGTACTCAAAATTTATTTTGATTCTTTGACATTTTTACACTCAAGGTGAAAGGAAATTATGATGCCAATCCCATTTGAGAGGCAGTGATTCTCCACTGCATCTGACATTAATTAATTCTCTTTTTAGCAGGGTCACCAATCAGAACAAAGACTAAATAAGTCAGGAGTATCTTTGTGAAAATCAATGAATTGCATGGAGGAAAATAAGCATGAGAGCAGAAAGAACCCAAATAAATGTAGTTCATTATTCATTTCACTTAATTGCTGTGGAAAATAAGTGCCTTTGAACTTTCTAAGCCATTAGCAGAAGACACTCAACTCCTATCTCAAAGAGAAGGGTGATTAATACTTAAGTGTTTCTCTGTATGCTGAAGATATATGAAATGATGGTCCCACCACTGGGAGCTTTCACCACTGGACAGCAATTGAGCTGTTTCAAAAGGATCAGGTGGCAATGAGGAAAAGACATGTTTCCTGGAATTCAGAGTTAAAATAAGGCTTTCATTTTTCAATTAGTTTGCAAGACACTAAAAGACTCTGCAAAGGAATATCTAAGCTGCAAATAAATTCAATTAGCTGTTACCGCTCCTCACAACTCTGTAAGGAAAGTCTTATCCTTCTCCTCACTATCACTGACTCAAGTCCACCTTTGCCATTTGCCACAGGCTGGGGTAGACCTGATCCTCAAGCCAGGCAGATCTTCTTAGACAGACCTGGACCCTTGAAATAAGGTCTCCCACATTCTGTAATCAACATGCAACTGCAGATGACAAGACACTACATATCATTATCCAGTGCTATTTTTAAAATCTGGGACACACTGCTATAATGAAGATATTCCAAATTACTGATGAATCTAGACTCTGAAGAAAATTTGTTTTCAAATCAATGCAAAATTAAGGCAAGTTCCTTGTTATTTCATGTGGATCCCAAAATCATTTTCAGTAGAAATGAACTGCCCTTTGTATGGAATTGCCACCAGTATGAAGTTGAGGAGATAGTTTTAAACTATTTAATTTGATTTCTGATGTCCCTAATCTGGTTTTATGTTAAGTTTTCCAGATGATTTAATTGAAGCTATTTTAAATATTTTAAAATTAATAATGAATGTGTCTTTGGGTCCATAAAATCTGAATTTGCAGCTGAATGTCTTTAAAATTCTTTAATGATTCTTTGCATGCGAATGCCTTTAAAATGTCTTTAAAATTAAAACTATTGTTCTACTTCTGTACTAGGAGTTATTCAATCCATCTAGATAAATACAAAATGCTTCTTGACTACTCATCCAAACTATAATTTGTAGATGCAACACACTCATCTTAGGGAAACTAAAAAGGTCATAGGTAGAAATTTTTCAGAAATGAAAGTTTTCCAATGTGTTAAAATATTGCAAGTCCACTACATGTTATCAGTGTTACTCCACAGTTTATAAGAACAACAAAAATGTAATAGCCATTTATGGCAATTAAAATATTTCATGCAGCATTTGGCAAGCCACATTCACCCTTGGTCTGTCAGAGAGCAAACCAGCACAGAACACAAGAATGTTCAGGGACATCTACCTGTACTGCAGGACACAATTTAGAGAAGAACATTGATACATGTGCACAATTAGTAATGTAATTTCTTTGTTTTACTTCCATTAGTAGAAACAATGACATAGACCATCTAGACCAAGTGAAACTTAATTTTTGAATTACTTTTCTAAATAGAAAATATGGGAGTTAATAAATAGCTGAAAGAAGATGGGAAAAGATGGATTAAGATGCCCAGCTGTCTTCTTTTCCTGCTGTTTTAAGTATTGGTCTGTTTGAACACCAGCATAGCATGAAGGTATAAATCAACACTTTTTGACCACTGTTTACATTAAGAAGCTTATGTGCCTTAAACTATGAAAAACCAATAGCTAAAAAAAAAATCATAGAATGATAAAATTATACCCCTGTTTAAAGAAGGGTCACCTACAGCATGACCATATCTTGCTCAGGACCTATCTGGTTAGGTTTTAAATATCCCCAAAGATGGAAACTCCACAGCCTCTCTGGGCAAGCTTTGCCAGTGTTTGATCATGCTTACCATAAAAAAAACTTTTTCTTATAATTAAATGGAATTTCCTGTATTACAGGAAATAGCTGCATTTGAGATAATGCAATGGAGCAAGGAATGTAAAAAGATTGCTTTCTAAGAGGAAGTATTTTTTGGACCAGGATATAAGCAGTTTGTAAAAGGAAAACCATAAACATATCTGTGATTCAAGACTGATATCTGCTTGTGGTTATATAGATACTTGTAAAACATCCATTATAATATCTTTTAAGTGTATGTGTGTCTACACTATCATAAAAGTCAGCTCCCTTCTTTATTCCAATCTCTTCATCATGCTCTCTGTGTATGTACTTCACACCTAAGCTCTCTTTCAGAGTAAAGCAGTTAGACCTTTCTGGGATGAAAGCTGGTGGCAATTTCGAGAACATTTGCTCTGTTGGGCTGTAAAACACTTCTCACGTAATTTCAAACATCTTGAACTGAGAAAACAAACAAAAAGCCAGACAACCATTCAACCAAAACAAACAAACCAAACCCCAACAGGTGGGCTAGCAGAAATCTGCCTCAAATAATGCACACTTTAGATGCAACCAGTCTGCTCTTGAAGCAGTTAGCAGCAAGGTTCATGGCTATGAGCCACTCCGAATCAGAGTTTGGGGATCAAGGACTGGGATGAATGTCCTAAGCAGAGTGGGTGTAGCTGTAGAAATATTAAATGCTCAGAAAGCTTTGAGATCAGATATTTATCTCTTATGAGACTAACAGCTCTTGCTGAAGTCAAGGAGCTTTTCAAATTCTTATGCTCTGTAGGGGAAGATAGACCCAAACTGGATGAAGGTAAAGTCCTTTGTGCAAACTGGCACATCCTGTGGGGTGTATGACCAAAGCAGCAAAATAATATGAAAAACTGAGGAGGAGCAGTTCTGATATACAATTCAAGATAACTCTGTTCCTATGCTTCTTATCACCACTCCTACGGGTTTCCCAAGGATTATAAACTTTAGTTTCATGCAATGATTGTTTAAATGTCTTCTTTACCTAAGTAACATTGCCAGTGAAATATTGCTAGGTTTCAAAGAACCTGAGACTCAACTTTTGTTAGCTGTGGTTACTGCTGACCCATATGTGCATGGACTTTACTGTTGAAGACAGGTGGGTTTTCATTTAAGAGCCATTAACATGCTTGGACTGTTCCAGAATGAAGACAACTGTGAAGGTGAGACACTGTGGTTTCTCCAAAAGACAAGATCGTCAATGTCACACTATACCTCAAACCCTTGTTGCATGGTTGATTGTTAAAAAAAATTAAACCATGTCTTTCCAGCTGTTTTGATTCAGAGCAAGGCAATATGCCAGTTGCTCAAAGTGGAAAACAAACCTTTTGAGCAGTGAGATCAAGACTTATGTCTGTAGAATTATCAAAGTGCTACACTTGCAAAGTCATTGCAGCACATAATAATCATCTGATAATGCATCCTTCTCTATTCCCTGAATTCTGTTGCTTCAAAAGCTTTTTCACAGAGATATGAAAGGTGGCATTGTCACCTGAGAAGTTTTGGAATGGCCTGGTTTTCCTAAACTCGGAATCTTTCAACCTGACCTTTACTGTTTGTCTGAGGCTAAGGATGGAGCTGGTTGGGTTTGCCAGTCAGCAGAAGTAAGCAGCTGGAGATCTTCAACCTGCATTACTTTCTTGAAAGTGTTTTCTCTTTTGCTTTGCCTCTATGAGATTAGTGGAGAACGTCAGTTAAGTGTCTAAAATTAAATGCAAGCAAGCAAAACTTTGGAAGGCAAGGTGTCAAGAGGATGGACCAGGCTCTTCTTGGTCACAGCAAACAATAAGACAAGAGGCAATGGGCAGAAACTGGTGCACAGGAAGTTCCACCTGAATATGAGGAAGAACTTCTCTACTGTGTGGGTGATTGAGCCCCGGAATAGATTGCCCAGAGAGTTTGTGGAGTCTCCCTCTTTACTTAAGAACCATCTGGACACAATCCAGTGCCATGGGCTCTAGGATGACTCTGCTTGTGCAGGGAGATTGGACTGGATGATACACTGTGGTCCCTTCCAGCCTGACCCACTCTGTGATTCTATGATTCCAATTCCCCCAAGCAAGAGCATTCCATTTTATAATCTGTCCATACTTTCTGGATTGACAGTTCTCTAAAATTACCTGCACATTATCCTAAATGCTAGAAGGTGAACAAACTAGTGAAGTGGCAGTGCAGAAAGAAATTTTGGGAAAACCTATCAATGTGCACCCTCTTGCCAAAAAGATGATTTTTCAATAAAAAGCAATAGAAACTCTCAAACTTTCTAAGTGATTTTGAATTAAAAGAAAAATAATTTAAAAAACCCAAACCAAACCAAACCCAAACTTGTAGAGAAGCTGTGGCTTTTGGTTAATTACATAACAAAACAGTACTTTCTTCAGACAGAACTGCCATTTCTTACTTCCAATAAAATTATTTATTGGGGACCAAAAAAATTCTGCTTTTACTTCTGAGAAAAGAGAGTGAAAGAGATCGCCTTTCAAAAATTAAAATTATTTTGTTTCCCTTCTATTTTAATAACAAGCAATTGTGAACAAAGCCTGTATGCTTTGGTGATTCCTACACCCTTTCTGTGTACTTGCCTTAAACCAGACTAGCAGATTAGAGTTAAATAAAATTTATTCCATTTCCTGTTATGGCAGATGAAACAGGAGCCACTGCCAGTTCTAGCTTTAACAGCCAGACTAAAATCAACGTGAAAACAGTGGAAGTATTTTCATTCACCTGTGTGGGCACTAGATGGTGATTAGGATCCACATCTATCTCAGCTGGCCCCTGGTCTATATGTCTCCTTCCAAAGCTGTCCCTGTCACCTCTGTATCTTCTAGTACTGTGTTGAAATCACATCAATATCTCACTTCTAACTTCATGTTGAATCAAGCAAAAAAAAATTTTCCAAAGTGGAGAGCAACACTGAGTCAAAGCCAGTCTCTCCAAGGGTGGAAAAAACTAGCTCTATAATACAGTGTCCTGCTTGGTGAAGTCTGTGTGTTGAGGGAAGGCTGAGCAGCAGAGGAGCTGAGAGGTGCACTTTGCCACAAGGAACTGTATTTCTAAATGTTTGGTAAGTAATAGAGAGAAATTCTGCTTGCCTAAAAGAACAAAGAATGTTTTGAGTTTGAAGTGCTGTTTAAGAAGTTAAATTCCCTTCAAGTTTTGAGTATTCTCTTCACTGAAGCTCAGTGCCTAAGATATGGTACACACACAAAAGGACTAGATGTTTATACATAGATTGGGAGCAATTCTAGTCTAGCACCACGTATGGCCTGATTGTCTAAAAGGTAGTTACAAGCATATGTAAGAATTTCCCAGAATCACTGAAACCTGTCTGTACCATTTGGATTTAAACTGAATAAGAATTTAAAAAGTGCAAATTCAAGGAAACTCAACTTTCAGCTTTCCACAACTCTTCAGAATGAAGTATCCAGGGGAGTTTCTCATTGGAGTTTCAAAAGACCCAGAACTGCACATTCATATGTTTTTTCTATTTCACCCATGCCATGAAGTGTTCACAAAACACTGGGATCCTGTAGTGTCTGATATTGAAGAACCTCACAGGAAGGTACAGCTCATATATTGTATTGTTCTGTCTGTCCAGTCTGTAATTAGCTGTTCAACTCATCTACTAACACTTATTAAACCATTAGGTTTTTTGATTCCTACATGTTTCTAGAATTGCCAAGATTGCAGCAAAGGCTGTGTGAAAGAAATCCTAAGAAAAAATGAAGCCAAGTGTCCTTTTGAGCTCATTATCAAATCTCAGAGTAATTCTAAAAGCTCTAAAATCTCCCAGAACAATGATGTCAACAATAGTGTTCTGTGAACCCTTTACTGGCTCTTTGTAGCTACTCATAAGAGTGCAGAATGATGCATCATCATTTGTTATTGCTTGGATTTCAGAAGAATCCACAATGTGCTAAATGCTTCTGCTGTGCAGGTAATAACACAGTCCTTATGCAGAAAAGAGGGAAAGGACTAAAAGAGAAAAAACAAAGGAAATAGTGTTGAGATATTTTACTTATTCTCAGATAACTCCAGTATTACCTGGACAATCTGTTTCTTTTCTTTCACATAGAGTCTAAGACACTTTCACTGGCCCCTTTTTCACTAGTATTCAATCTCTTTTTTCAACTTGTGTTCACTCATGGGATAAATGAGACCAATAAGCAAAATGGATTAAATATCATGGTCTGAACTCCACTGAAATCAATAAAAGACTTTCTGCTAAGTCCAGTTGGCTGCAGACTATGGTTTAATCAGCCAGGTGCATTTAAGTGTCACCATTTCCTTTAAATTAATTTAAAATATAGATAACGAAAATGATCATAATTGGCCCAGGTTCTATTTCTGGGAAATCCAGTCTGAAGACTACAGACTGAAATACCTCCCTAAAAAGAAATGAGGTTTTTGTGCATGGGAAAGAAACTGGAGTCAGACAAGCATATAGTTCTGCTGATGCTATTAAACTTTGTGCAGTAATATTAGCTATCAGTCTCTGAATTCTTCAGTCTATTAACTGCTTGTTCCTATACACTTCTAAAGCAATTACTACTTTCCTGACACTTTGAATTATTAATAATATTGTTGTTATTAATATTAATTCCAAACAGTGGCACAACAAATTGGGTGTCCTTCATAGAAAAAGTGAGGTGTGTGTTTTTACTGTCACCAGTGGAGCCTTTTGCTGTGTTTGTGATTTGAAGTGTAGTATTAATACCAGCACAAATACCAACACCAATGCTGTCGATAATTGTTGTGATGGGCAAGTGTCACATCTGGCAAGTGAGAGTAGACCTTAGCTTTGCACACAGAAGAGCACATTATTTAATGACTTATTTCATGCACTATGTGAGGCTGCAAAATTGTAACTCAGCTGCATGGAGAATATGTGCATCACCTCTGCATGCACTCTATGGAAATCCTTCAAAAGAGAGGAAGAAATTTTAAGATTCTTAGGACTAAGTGAATTTCTGAACTAATAGAACAAGTAAAAAATGCAGGTCATCCTCTCTCCTTCTCATTCTGGCTAAAAACCACCAGAAACTCAAACAGACTGGATCCTTGGCACCTTCCTCCCCTGCCTGGAAATACTATAGGCCAGTCAGTCCACATCATAAAATATATTTTCTCAGAAAGATCAGAAACAGGCACGAATGTCTGCAGTCCTTTGGAAATCAGAATTATATCTGACAGATTTTCCTCTAAAACAAAGCGTGTGTGGTATGCTAGGAATCAGATATCTTATTTACTTTTTTCTTTATGGAGACAGGAGACTACCAATATCCTTTTTACTTTTCAGCTTGATCATCTTAATTTCTTATTTTTTGCACCAACAATGATATTTTTACTCACTCTACTTCTAGAATAAAAATTCCTGTTTGACTTCACTTCAAACCATGACCAGAATGAGTGAGTGATGGATTCTCATATTGCCAATAACATACACAGATTAACATATCTATCAAATGTCATATTAAAATCCTACAAATAATAGTTTCTTCTTCTTGTCACTCATAAAGCCAGCAACTATGATTTTGTATTAGTACATGTAAGAAGTATATTTCTTCCTCTCCTCCTTTGCATGCCCCTCATCTCCTTTTGCTTTGGTGGGACAGGCACAAAAGTCTGAAGGCACAAACCATTCCATTTTGCACTCTCTTCTGTCTCGTTCTAGAAAATGCATCAAGATGCATTTTGTACCTTGAGTTTTCTGTCTATCTCATCTGAGGATGATTCCAGCTGGGAAACAATGACTCTTATAAAGAAAGAGAAATTGAATGTTCTATATGTGGGATATAGGCGATAGAACAATATTAGCCCACTGTCACTGTTAAGTCCCCTTGCCTTTTTGAACAGACAGTGTCAATGTCTATCTGGGATGGATGACTCAAGCTCAGTGGGTGTGCAGATAACAGTTCAGCCTTATGTGCACAAAACACCTTTTATTCCATGATTCAGTTCATCTCCGGTCTGCCAGTGTAGCTGTGGCTGCAGATTCTGTCGCATCCTGATTTCCCCTTATGAGGTCATGCTGCTTCTGTTTAAAAAGCAGATATCACAGAGAGATGTCCTCACTCTTTCTGAAGTCCCATCTTGGCCTGTGTTTGCTCTTAAAGTCCTCACAAACTGTAAAAAGGACTCCAATTTTCACAAAAATTTGTGCATGCAGGAATCCACTCTGGAAACAGGAGGCAGTGTCATCTTTATCTTGACCAGTCACAGCAGTCTCACATGGGCTCCAGGTAGTGTCTGTCATTACAAGGCAGTTGCTGACAACCATTCAGTGAATTTATGGTCAAATAGGAGATGGCAACAGAAGTCACCAGAGCTGATTCATGGAAAGTCTGGTGGCCAGTCACTGATTTGTCCTTTAATGAGTCAAACCAGCTTCAGCCAGAAGGTGGATATTTGGTTTGTAATTCAAGGCTAGCCTGCAGAGGGAAATCCTCAAAACTTCTCAGTCATCATTTTTTAGGCTACTAATGTCATCTTTAACGGCAGTGAAGGAATTTCTGTGTTAAATATTATGGCATTAAGCAGTAACTTGTTATTTAAAGATGCTTGCCTTGTAATCTGCAGGCAAGGGGTTTGCCAGTGGTATCTGGTATTCCCATGATTGACCAGGAATATAACCCTGTAGATAGATGTCAGGCAAATTTTATCCATGATTACTTCAACACAGGTCATATGAAGAAAGTAAGCTGAAAGACAGAAGTATGTTTTGGTATTTATTTTAATTCCAGAAAAATACATCTGTGCTAACCAGAGAGGTACCTCCCAGGCAGATGTTTGAATCACGTGGGAGTTCATACACCAAATGCAAGATTGATGGGCTCACATTATGAGTGCCAATGAAGCACTCCTTCTCTTTCACTCTTTCATGCCAAGGACTAAAAGCACTGGCTCTTCAATGGTAAAGCTGAAGCGAAACCATTCCTTATCTGCAAAGGTTTGCTCCTGTGGGATTTTTCATAGATTATATCACTGATTCATCAAACAATCTGTTTAGCTTTATTCTTTTTGTGTTATTGTAAAGGGCTTAGCCCTTTTCTCCTCACATAGGCAAAATTTGCATGTATATGGCACCATTGCAGAGCATTTTCATCCTGCTTCTGATGAAGCACTAAACAGAAAACACTTCTCTTAAACAAATGAGTACTGGCTTGGCTATAAGAAATGACATTTCAGTCTGCCCTGGATAATAGACCAAGAGTCAATTCAGAGTCAAAAAATTGCATGCCTATATGAAAGGTTTTTAGTTTTGTTTTCTTTCAGTGGCAGGAGAGCTGACTGAGATTCTATCTCCACCATGAAAAAGGGCTCTTATTAAATGAAAGCTGAGCTTATCACTGACATCACAGGCTAGCCCTAATGGCCCTAATGGCCAGCCTGAGAGACTTCCTGGGCCACATTCTCAGGCCATATGAACTAATGAACAACTGGACCCTGCATTTTCAGTTCTTCTTTTCCTCCATGTGCCATTTTCCACCCAATAGTAAGCAACAGCATAAAGCTGTTTCCTGTGCCTGAGATTTGGCCCCACAATTTTCATACAGTTATTCATTTTAAAACAAGTTCCTGCTTGAAATCTCCAACGTCCAGGTTCAGAAGGTCAGATTCAAGGTGTTTGTGAGTATAGCCTGAGCTTCCTGCTCACCTTTGCCTACACCTGTTTGTAGGGCTGTGCCTGAATGCAATTTAGGAATTTTCTCCAACAGCTTATCATTGGTTTTGTGGAACCCAAATTACCGTCATTTTCTTTGAATTTTATGGAAAGGAAATAAAACATAATAAAATATTGTTCCCAAAAGAGCAGTTGTGTAGTATAATCTGCATTTCTCTTCTATTTCAGGCTGCCTCATGAGGACAGTATGTTGCCGAGGTTATACAGCTATAATCATCATGTATTTATGCAAAATAAGAACTATGTGATAGTGCAACATTAAACATGACAAGATTATTTTTAAAAGGAAAATACAAATGAACATAATCCTTTTTTTCCAGTACTTCCTTTTTGTAGGAGTTCAAAGTGAAGCTTTAGCCAAACACCAGCATGTATCCATTTCTTTATTGCTTTACCAGCGTTGATAGACTATGGCATTTAGTGTCTTTGCATATCTATTAAATATATAAATTTTTAGGTCAAAAAATGCTCTTTGTGAGAAACTCAAATAAGCTCTAAAAGGATCTGTATTTTACAAACACACAGTGGTCAAGCTCTCGAGAGGTTATAGCTGGAACCAACCACACCAAAACTATTGTTTGGATGGATTAACCCATGTGTGTAGTATCTCCTAAAAAATAACAAATTCCCTTAGCTTCCAATCAGTTACAGAACAGAGCCCTTGACTGTTATCTTACTCCCTAAAAGCTCTTCCTGTACAGGGAAGGAGGAGGACCAGACTGCCAGATTCACTGGTTCCTACCTGTGCTGGTTCCAGGGAGAGGGAAACACCCCTCCCTGCTCCCTAGTTCGGGATGTGGATGCAAGTCCACACTACTCTTTTGTAGGTGCACTGGAGATGGCTGCCTTGTCCATGTAGGAGCACAACAACATGTAGGACCACAAGGGCGCCTCCCAATTTAGGCAGTTTTGTAGTGCTGCAGAACGCAAGAGCAGGTGTGCTGAATGAGGTCCAAACCCATGCTGCCTGCTATCCACCTCTGGCAGTGACGAGGTGGCTGCCTGGGGCAGTACAGAGGAAGGTGGAGGCATGCACTGATATTTCCCCAAACATGCTCCACCAGATGAACCTCAGAGGCCTCCTGTGCCAAGTTTGCTTTCTAGGTGTTTCCATTCTTAGATTTATCTTCCTTGTTCACTCTCTCCTTGAATCTTAGAGAGCTTTGAGCACCAAAAACATCCAGCAAGCAGCAGCAAGTTCCCCACCTTGGTTACATACAGTGAGAAAATGTACTTTTTTTTTTTTGGGTTTGTATTCAGCTTACATCTCATTCATTTTGGTGAGACACTATTTTTTTACTAGGATGAAATGGTGAGCAAACCACCCTTATGCACCATCTCAACAACACTCAAAATTTCTCGAGCACTTCTCCTACCTCCCTAGAATTTTTCCCTTTCCACACTGTTGTCACCTAGTTAATTTTCTTCTCACCTCCATGGAAGCTTTATACTCCTTTGGTTATCCTTTTTGCTCCTTTCTAATTTTTTTCCTTTTTTCTGACACCTGTTTTCAGATGGGGAAGTACAGAACTGCTTTTGTAAGTAGAATATAAAATCTGCCAGGCCTCAATGCTGCTGAGAAGAGAAAGTGAGGAATCAGCCCTTGCACAAGTCTCAACATCTCCATATAGGTTCTATCTGAATCTGTTATCTTATGTTTCCAAAAGCAGTAGTTATGCAACAGATTTGGTTGCCTTTAGTCAGGTGTAACGTGATTCCTGAATGTATATTACTCCACACACCCAAGAAACCAGACTGAGATACCACATTATAATTTTTCAAGTTGCAAAGCCAGTTTAAAAGCAGTCTTCCCCACCTGTGTTGGTACTCAGATGTGGCAATTCAACTCTGGATGACCATACTAAAAATTGGTTGAGTGGAATGATCTAAGCTAATAGACACTCTCTACCACCCTTCTACCCTTCTTCACATATTGCTTTTCTTTGTTTATTAGCCTGCATCACTCCAGCTGTCAGGAGCAATACCAATGAACCCATTATCCTTGCTGAAGGACTGATAAATTCCCCAACCAAAGGTGGGGTAGCAGAGATAGGAATGAGCAGGTGAGAAGGAAAAAAGGGGATGAAACTTCTTAAATTGACTTCCCACCAGCAAAATCCTCATGTTCAACCATGGTCTCAGAGGTGATGGGTAGCTGCACTGATTTTATTAATTGTGGAGGGAGGGATTCTACAGATGAGGGGGTGGGGGGGGGATTTGGGGAGTTCCTGGGTGAAAAGGTTTTATGATTGTGCAGGCAGTGATGCTCTGAATTCTTTGCAGTTACTCAGGTAAAGGCCCGCTGCCCAAAGCAGCTGCCTTACAACATCAACAACACATCACACCCCTCTATCTCCCCCTTCACAATAAAAGTAAATGAGCAGATTGACAGACAGAGCATGGAAGGATGGATAATATGGGGATGTTATGGAGCATTGAAATTGGAGGCTGCTCTTGTGACTGGGACAGCAATCAGAGTTTTTAAAGTACTAGTCAGGAGGTTTAAAGACAACACCGGAGAAAGCAAAATAGGAAAATGCAATTCCGAACTCCCAGTGACACATTTAAGTAGATTCTGAACTCTTTAAACTTCGGATTTGCTGCAGTTTACATCACTAATCCTCACATTCCTTAAATGCCAATCTGGCCTCTCAAGGGGGCACTTGGGCAGGGAGGTGGTCTGGGACGTGCAGTTCCCGATAAGCAGAAAGTACTTGCACAGATATTGGATCCAGGGTGCCTTTGTGGCTGTCAGACAAACAGCAGCAAGTCCTCAACCAAATGTGCTCAGCCAGGTCCTCTCCAAGTGCCAACCTTTACCTCAGCTGAAAAGAGTTTATGCCAGGGAAGTTCTGGTCAGATAAGTTTCCAGTTTCCTCAAAAATTCTTCAGTATACAAATAATATTTTGAAGTATTTCATACTCAGAACGTGGTTGAGCTGTTTTTTGGCATTTTTCGTGAAAATTTCTGTCACAGTTTAATCTATCTTTTTTTTTTTTAAATTTTCATGTATATCATAAATATCACATTTTTCTGAATGAAAAAAAAGCCACAGAACTGCTAGCTCATGATTTATTTCAGCACAAAAACTCTCAGTATAAGCACAAGCAGAATCAGTTTATCTATATGAATATTCATGTTAATACTAGACAGTATCAAAAGAAATTAAAGAAAGGACACTTAATTATAGCCTTGACACTCCTTTATAACCTACCAAGCTAAAATTGCAGTGAACTTTGATTTGTTAAGATATTTTAATAACCAAACATTTTCCTTGCAAGCATATGTTCTTTGAGGAAATAGATCAGGTTTAAAGAGTTTATGTTAAAAAAAAAAGACATCTTAAACAAAGGTTAAAAATTACACCATGAAAAATGAGATCTTTCTGGAGACCAGGTAACTAAATATCACAGGAACATGTTATCTTCATGGAGAAAATCTGAGTTTTAAGTGAAACCAGAGGGGACCGGGTCAGTCGGTGTGACCCTCCAGGCATGCTAAACAAGCCTAACTCCATTTCAGACTCGTCAGTGACTGCTGCAGCGAGGTGCTTGAAATGGGGCTCTGTAGCTCGACAGTATTGTTTTTCCGTCTCCATTTTTCACAGGGAGCCCCGATGAAACCTCAACACAGAGAAATATAAGTATTTGCACTTAGATTTTTTTTTCCTCCTCTGGAATTAACTATCTGAATGTTTGGTGTTTTGATAAATCACTGCAGCCACTGTGCATTAGTATCTGTTCATGCTTATTAGTTTAATTAGATCTAAAAGTCTGCATTAGTTATTGTAGTTAGTAGATTTTAAATTATAAATTTATTCTTATATATTTTAATAACTTTTGTGTTTCTTTATTCCTACATGTTTCTCATATTTGTATTTTATTTGGTTTTCTTTTACTTTGTGGTTAGTAAGATTTATTCCTTCATTTTGAAAGTTTTTTCCTAAAGTTTATTTTAGTTACTTATTTTATAGTTATTTGCCTTTCTTTTTTCTGTTTTATGTCAAATCTGCCTAGAGTTTAAGGAAGGAATCTTTTAAAAACAGTGTTTGTAGCTCAAAATAAATATTTTATTTTAAACATTTATTTTATTTGTAGCCATCTGTGGGACTGAAGTAACACAATAAATTGTATACAATACCTGAATGTAATTTTCCAGAGTTCACTATTAGCTTTGCCAAGATTTTGAGGATATTACTCTTATTTTTTTTTTCAATTTGCTTTATGAACGTAGCAAAAGACCAAAGACACTTTATAGCACATTAAAATGTTTTAAATTTAGATGTACATCAACATCTATCTTTGCTGTATATGTCTTGTGAAGAAAAGTTATGAGAAGAGAGAGTGAGCATAGGGAGTCAGAGCAGCCTGCTGCTTTGTACACATGGGTGCAGATGTAAAGCTGGATACAAACTCATGTGGCCAGGCATTCTACATTTTGCAGGAGACAACTGCAAAAATGTAGTCACTGTGTTTCACTAAATGCACCTCTAAGGTGTAGGAGAGAGTCTCTAACAGAATTTAGAGTTGTTGGGGCTGCAGCAAGGTAGCAGCTCAAGGCAGGAATGGGATGAGATCAGCAAAAAATTGTCAAAAGGATTCTTTCACAATGATAAGTTGATTATTTGCTTTGAGTTCTTTATGCTGCTGTTCCAAGTGATTGCAAGCCAATTGAAAAAAAAAAACCTACCAAAACTGGGATCTGTTCCATTTTCTACTCTGGCCCATGGATCTAAAACTGCTCGGTCCAAAGCAACCAAATGTCAGTTCTCATAAGAAAGCCAGTTGCCAGATGTTGTAACAATTGATGGTCCAGATGACAGAGGTCACCATTTGTTTTGGGCAGCTGTCCTTCAGCGAGCAGTGCCCCGGAGGATGGCGGGCAGACGCCAGATGGTTCTGGGTGGGTGCTCTGGCAGCTCCAGGGCCACAGGCTCTTGGCAGGGTCTGGGGGGACACAGCAGATTCCCAGAAAGATATCAGTCACGGGAGGTGGGATTTAAATCAGAACCTTTGAAGTTGATATAAGTTAAAATGAATGAATTTGATGCCAAGTATAATAACTACTGCCATGAAGGGATGGCAGTAGCAAAGCTGGGCTCCCACAGATCCTCTAAATACCCAAATCATTAAGCTTTCCTGTGACCTGTATATCCTAGGTCAAATTGATACGGAGACTACAAAGCCCATAGGCTAAATTATATATTTGAGGATCCAGCTAATCAGTCTCGCCTAATAAAACCACAAGAAAATGCATGTTCCAAGCTGACATCACCGCAGAAAAAGTGCATGTAAAAGTGCACTATAAAACAATGAGTCTAGGACTCTCCTCTCTAGCCTCAAACTGGGATGACTGGAGGGGAATCTGATAGAGAAGCTGTAAAATCATTAGTTGAAAAGAGAAGGTGAATAGGTAGCAATTGGTCACTGTCTTTTCGATGCAAGAGTTAAGAGTCATCAAAGGGAAACCAGCAGGGCTGCAATTCATGATAAACCAAAGGAAAAACTTCCTCACCAAGTGTTGGTGTGTGCTGCAGGACTGTTTGCCACAGGATAAGGATGGGACTAAAGGTTTATTAGTGGTCAGGAATGGCTAAATCTGTTGCAGGCAAATCTGTCAAGGGTGCCTGAATACAAAAAATTGTGTGTTTTCCTTGTGATTATATTCTTGTTCAATTTATTTATTATTGACTCTGTCAGGTACAGGCTGGTGAGTTTGGTAGTTACTTGGCTGAGCCACTGTGGTCATTCCCAAGGTCTCACCTTCAACACTGTATGATCATAGAAATTTGGAGAGGGAATGCCTCTGTTAAAAAGGGTCCATCTGAGGCATCCTATCCAGATTAGCTCAGCCTAAGGAAAATGTCATACGGCCTCCTAGCTGACTTCTTGCAGAAGGTATTTGCAGATGTGGTGATTTTCAGCTTTGCCCCCTCCCAGCAGGAAAACAGGCTGTAATGGAATAAACACAAGCTCATAATAAAGAGATTTGTTTTAGTTCTTTATCTTTTCTGGCTGTGTAGAAGCAATCCATCAGCCACTAGAAGCCTCAGGTTGAAAATCAGCAGTTACTGTCCTTGGGAGGTGGACTGCAGTCCTGGTCCCCATTCCTGCATTCCTTTATTTTCCTGGGTAAAGCTATACAGCTTAGCAGTCATGTGCCATAATCTCATGCTTGCTGCATGGCAGTTTCCAAGGAAACTCGCAGGCTGCACATGCTAGGAGTGATCCTGAGGGGATGTCAGCTACAATTGCTTTGGTGGAAGGTTTGCTTGGAGTTGAAGCTTACACAAAGTAGAGGCTGGGTTTGCCTTCCCAGATTGGGAATTGAGTGTTGGAATGTATTTAAAACAAACATGTATTGTTTTCCAGAGAGATACAGGATTAATTTAATTTCTTTAGTGTATTTTTTTTAGTGTATTTTCTTCAAACCATGTTCTACCTATTTCTATAGCCTAATATTTGTGATCTGTGAAAGCTTGATTGCTTCACTGAAACTGTTTTGTGAAGACTACTTAATTTAAAATGGCAATAAGGAAAAAAGGGGATTAGAAAAAGACAGGCTAAATAAAATAACTTATTTTCCTGGAAAGCATAAGACTTTGAAAACACTTTCTGTGTTAGAAAGGTAAAAAAAAAAATAGCTTAGAAGACAAGACAAAGGTCCAGCCTGCTAATGAGAGTTGCACCTGATATCTGCATGTTACATGTATCCAGTACTACCTGAGTGTGCTGAATGTTGCCAGGCTGCAGCTTTTCAGCCTCTGAGATTAAGCCTGCCCACACTACACAGTTTCTGTGCACCCAAACAACATGATCTAGGTTTATTGGGATATTTGTGAAAGTGTCTGTCCATGAACTGTTCACTTACTCACTTGTCCTGAAGTTACACAGGACATGTATTTGGGGAGATTATAGAATTGTTTTCCTCCTTTTCTTCTTTTCTTTTTTCTTTTATTTTCTTCTTTTTGTTGTTGTTGTTGCTATTGTTGCTTTTGTTTTGTTTTGAGATCATGGGCAAACACTCATTTTGGCCCCCAAATCAGTGATTTGTGAAATACACAGTGGAATACAAGGGCTGTGACAAAGAAAATAGAGTACATGTATCTTCTGGCTTCTAAATACTGGAGGAATGTTTGAAAGAAACCAGTGCATAATTTAATAAAGATTTTTATTGTCCTTCAAGAACTGAATCTCACACCATAAAGCACCAGGGTTTAAATCCAAACGTTTCTTTCTGCCATGCATTTTGAGACACTGAACAGAAAAGCATAGTGATGGTGAGGAAGTCATGAACAGAAGGGAGAAGGTCAAAACTTGTGTCTTCTTATTCTAAAACGAAGTAACGAAAAGAAAATAACCCCTGCCAAGTCCCTGCTCTGCATTAAAATACACAGAAGAGAAAATAAAGGTTGGAAGATTAGAAAGCTACTAGATGTTACCAGTTATTTTAAACTGTTTTAAATTAGATAGGAAATCAGTGCCATTTTATCACACAAAATATACAGTAGAGGCAGCAACACATCCCTAATTTTACCAAAATGCATTTGTTTCATAACAAAAATATGTATAAGAAGGAATGCGTATCCAATCTGGAAGCATGTTAGCATTTAACACTCTTTTCATCTATGTGAAAATACTCCCCTTCTGGTATCTTGCCAAGAATGAGAGATTTTGACAGGCTGACTTCTTCCAGGGATACACTTCATGCCTAAACCCAGCTTCAGCTATGTCTCTTTTTCTACTGAATAGTAGCTGGTGTGTGATTTTCAGGTTGCTTTTTTCAGGGTTTTTTGGGTTTTTCTTTTTTTTTTTTTTTAAGTGGAAATCATTATTTGCTTTTGAACAAGAACACTGTAATATGTTATCTTGCAAATCTGAATTCATCATGTATTTGGTAGCTACACATGTATAGATAGTCTGCACACTTTCAATCTATAAACAGTGACAGAAAACACACTCCATTTGTAAGCTTCTGCGATGCAAAATGTAACATGGAACAAAAAAAAAAAAAAAGGAAAAAAAATCTCCTTTGTGACATTTCCTCCCATTTACAACACCGAGATAAAAAAATAAACTGACAAACAGGAAGTTGCTTCAAAATTATAGCTCCTTCTATGAAGCTGACATTCTTGGGTGCCTGCTCTCTTTGAAGAAGAATAATTGAACAGGCTCTAGTTACAGGGGCCAAGCCTTTTGAAAGCAGAGCTCTCTAGGTGAAGGTTATTCTTTACTCGGGGTTAATCAGGGACCTGGATTTCAGTCTCTATAGTACTGCTATGAGGAAAGGATTGAAAACAAATTCCTCACTTCAGAGTTGCTCAAGATTTCAGTCTCCAATGTTGACTGGCACTGATAAGAACATCTCTGGTTTTCTTTCTCTCTTTAATGAAAGCATAATCGATTATATTTTCTTTTTTACTATTTGCTATTAGCTCCTACCTCTAGATAGTCTAATGATCTATGAAATATCAAATGCTTTCTCTAATCTCTAATTCAGCAAGTCACTCTAACATGTGTGATCTCAAAACCTGTGAGCTGCTCACACTTGTGGTGTGTTGATGCCGCAGAGTTACAGATGAAGATAATGGGAAAATCTGACAACATAAAAAAGTCCTTGTATTGCAGCCTGAGCCCAGATTTTCTATTCCCTGACATATGGAATGATCTAAAAGTCAACTTCCACTTCAGGAACCCAGTGTGGTGAAAATTCTCATCATACACAAAGACAAAGAAACAAGAAAAAAAGCCAGTTGAGATGGATCAGAAATAGCCAAATAATCTGGTGGCAGAAAGTGAACCAAAATAGAGTTGAATGTACTTTGGGAAATCATGTGGGAGGGAAATCTGGGTTCTGGTCCCATGCCTAGGAGGGGATGAAGTGAGGAAAGGTACACTCACACCAGTAATTTGAAATGTGCTGAGGTTACAGATGAAATTAGTGTCTTTTTAGTATCTTCTACATTTTCTTCAGTCAAGACAGAAAATGTCTTTTTAAAATTAAAAGCATTGACTATGGAAAAATTACACAGGTGATGAGAGATATTTCCCCATCAAAGTCCCCACTGCACTACATTATTGCATTCCCTGCTCTAGGACTCAAAGCAATCAGGCAACCATTCTCCAAGCAGTCAGATGAAGCAGACTGGCTCTGCTGTCATACTTTTTTCCATATGTAAAAAAACCCAGCCTCCCCAACCCCCCCAAAATAACCCCAAAATAAAAGAAAACTAAACAACCCACAAGAGAGGAAAAATATACACGTGAAAAAGGTGAGTAAAGAAAAGTCCTTGGTTCATCCTTGACAAATGAGTTTTCCTTTTATTGCTGCATAGCTGCCCAGCTGATGTTGCTACCTGACTTTCTAAATAGCAGATTATTTGGCTTCGTCTGAGCTGGTGATGTTACGCCTGCCTAGTGCCTGAATTTATCCAGACTATTTAATCACATAAGACATACTGGACACTGCTTATTTTAATTCAGTGCTTTTATAAATACTTTTTTGTACTTCCAAGACGGTGGCTGCCTGGCTGTTTTAGCCACTTTGCTTCCCTTTTGCAACGCTAGGCTTCTCTGCTTCTGGCTTAGAGACTTTCTCAAGAGTCTGTAATGTTCCAAAGAGAGCAAGGAATAAAAACACGAGAGCCCCAGTCAAGCGCAGCGATGCTACTGAGGTGCATTATTGCATGAGGGAGTACTGCAATACTTTGCTCTGCAGTCCCGGTTTTATTTGTTCCATGGGGTGGGTCCTTCATACACAGAGAAAGTGAGGAAGGAAAATGGCTCCCATAGGTTACCGAGTGCTTCACGAGAAAGGAGTGCCATTCCCGGCTTCCCCTGATCCTGTGGAACTATTCAGCAGCATTGCGGGAGGAGCCGGGCACCCGAAGGCAGAAGCCTGAGCATCCTGTCGGAGGTCAGGGCACAGCCCGAGCGCCCGCTCAGCGCTCCGGGGCTCCGCTCCCAGCTGTCAGCATGGCTGCCGAGCTGCTCACAGACATTACCTGCGCCGTGCCTCCTTACAGCCTTTCCCACTGTTTGTCACTCCCAGTTTTTGACATCTCATTTAAAATTAGATCCTAATTCTGAAACCTGATCTACGCCAGCTCATCTCGGCAGCTCCAGTGAAAGTCTGCCTGCGCGGAAAGGCTGCTGGGACGGCGGCCAAGGATCGCAAGTGCTCGGGGCCGGGCCGCGGCTGGGGCTTTGTGCCGCATCCCGCTGGGATCGGCCCGGCAGGAGCGCGGAGCCCGCTCGGTGCGCGCCCCCTGCCGCCCCCGCGCACGGCTCCGCTTCCTCCCGCCCCGGAGCGCGACAGCGGCACATCTGCCCTTTGCGGCTCGGCACAAAACCGCGGCATCGGTGGAAGGCACAAGAGGAAAGTCCCCCGGCCTCTTCCGCTGGTTTTGCACTGTTGTCAACACTATCAAGGGATATTGGTGGCTTATTTGGTTTTGTCCCTGAAATAAAAGCTGAGTTATCTGAAAAGACCTATCAGGAAGAGAGGGTCCTTTCAGAAATGGTACGTGGCTTCTTTTTCCTCGCAGGTACTGTCTGTGTAGGAATTTGCTCATGTAGGACGTAAGAGTGTGTCTGAGCAACAGGCCAATAAAAAACCATTCAGAAGTTTATTTTAGTGCTAAGAGACCTCTATTCACCCACAAAACTCCAGCAGCAGTAAAATAAGTCAGTGGAGACTGTCATAAGCATTCCTATGTCTTATGTGCCAGTCTGAAAGACAGATATACCAGAGAAGATCCAGCCCACTCCAATTCCATCTACTCTGGAGTGTTAGTACCTAAAATTAGTTCATGTTCAGAATAGGGTTACAAATTGCTTAGCTCTGCAGACACAAAATTCTTCGTCCTTCCTAATGACTGAGATTATCATACCCATTCTTGGTCACACAAGTTCAGGGGTATCGGGTGCCTAAAACCCTGCTAACATGAAATTCATCTGTGTTCACCAAAAAAACCCTAACCAAATGAACAACCAACCAACCAACCAACCAAAAAAAAAGCCCCGAATAAACAGGACCAAACCCACTAATTTGAACTTTGATTAAGTTCAAAATTAAGGCCTGTAAATGTATTTGTTTGGAGGCACAGAATATGTCTGACTTCCCATTGTGGTCAATAAAAGCAAAACAACAATCAGCTATTTCTAGCATAAAAGACTTAGGGTACATTTTACTTCCCTAATCATCGGTATCTAGTTCCACCTGGGGGCCCCTTGTGGTTTTTTTCCCATTCAGAATGTGTCCATCTTATCTGCTGTCCTCATGTGGATATATTGAATAAGTCTCAAAATGAAGTGTCTTGTGAGACACCCCAAGTTCAGGCAGCTGGATTGAGCTCCAGGGGCTGAACCTCTATGGAGGCTTCAGTGGCTGCAGTGGAGACTCAGGCAGTCAGTGCAATCCTTAGGAGGGAGTGTTCCTGGAGACTTCATACCAACATTCTCTGATATTTCCAAGGAAGTTCAGAACAGTGGCTAACTTCAACAGGCATAGAATCACTGAGGTTAGAAAAGACCTCTACTATCAGTCTAACCATTGAGCCAGCACCATCATATCCTAAACCACTAAACCATATCCTCAAGTGCCCCATCCATGTGTTTTCCAACACTTTCAGGGATGGCAATTCCACCAGAACTGTTCCAATGCCTGAGCACCCTTTCAGTGAAGAATTTTTTCCTAATATCCAATCTAAACTTTCCCTGGCACTACCTGAGGCCATTTCTTCTGGTCCTGTCACCTTACCTTTCATGTGGAGGTCCAAGGGCTCATGCAGACAAGAGAAATCTTGCTTTTGAGTCTGCACCTCTAGTCAGGATCTGATATTACAATGCAGACAGTACAGGAAAGGCTCCTCACCACAGTGACAGTAATGACCTTCGTCCTGGATTGAGAGGATGAATCTTGAAGTCTTTTGTGCTGTTGCAAACTGCCTAAAATCCAATTGCTTGGGATCTTTCTTAACAGGGACAGTGAGGAAAATCAATCCAAATGCACTGAAGGTGTAAATTTAAAGTGTTAAAACTCACTCTTAGTGTAAGAATAAAGACAATTTATGACTAAATAAGGGGATTCTCAAAGAAGCTTAATGAGGTTTTGATAATCCACTTAAAAGAGTGAATCTCTTTTGAATTTTCCCTATGGACAAGCCCTTAATCTTTTGTCAAAAATTCACTCTTTTTTTCTTGTTTGCATAAGTTTTATAAAGCTCATGGGGTCAATGCACCAAATAATGTCCACCTACCTGCTGCTCAGCCACACACAGTCACACTGGAGCTGACTTTTTTTGAGAGTATGTAAACTGCTGTCACATTGGATTCTCTCCTTATTTTTATCGATTTTATTTCAAAAAAAAAAAAGTGATTTGTTTTATTTGCATTCTTTTTTCCCTGGAGTTGCCAGCCCTTTCTGAACCTATGACAATTCCTTAAAACTGAATATTGCTTTTCCCCACTTGTAATCCAGAAGCAGGAGCTTAATCTCAGGCCAGCGCTGCACAGAAGCAGAGTACAGACTCATTAAATGCAGGAGCTGTTCCCATTCCCATTAGAGATTGGTGTTTAGTGCCCATATCAAGAAAACACAGGACAAGGAATTATTTGTTTCTTCCTCATGAGAGGTTCTGAACCCAATTTTTCCACTTGCTCAGAATGCCCAGCTCAGCAGGTTTTGTTTTTTTTTTCCTTTTTCCCCTTCAGGAATCAGGAGACATTCAGCGCTAACTCTATCTATGTTGAATTAACGTGTGCAAAGAAAAGGCGCTCTCTTTTGGGGAGACACCACCGCGGGAGGCCGGGGTTTAACGGAGAATACGAATGCCTCGGGGAAAAACACCAAAATGTCAAACCCCAGATAGAAATCTTGAGGTTTTTTGCCTTTCGGCAGGGCAGGTTCCGGCCCGCGGCAGTGTCCCGCCGTGCCGCCGCGGGGCCAGGAGAGGGAGCCGGCGGCTCCGCATCCCGCTCCCGCATCCCGCTCCCGCATCCCGGCCCCATACCGCGACCCTACATCCCGACCCCGTATCCCGAGCCCGCATCCTGGCCCCGCATCCCAATCCGCACCCCGGCCCCGCGTCTCGTCCCCGCAGCCCGGCCCCGCCCGCCGCCTCCCGGAGCGGGGTCCCGGCGTGGCCCCGCTGCGAGCACGGCGGGCTCGGGGGCTGCGAGGAGCCTGAGGCTCGCACAGACGGTGTCGACGGCGGGGATTCGGCTGCGGAGACCGTGGATGGTGTCTGAGGATGGCAGGCTGCCAGAAAGGGTCGGGATCTACCTGGATGGGGCAGCAAAACCATCACTGTTCACTAGCTGGGCAAGCTGGAGCGTAGAGGTTTACACTGGGAATGCAGAGGAGAGGGCCTGAAGAGAAAAAAGAGCAGGTCAGCAGGGAGATGCAGGGGTTGTGGACTGTTTTTTTATTCTGTCCCCAGGGTGCAAGGCCAGGGTGAATGGGAGTTTGAAGGACTTGGTCTAGCGGGTGGCATCCCTAGTCATAGCAGGGTTGGAATTAGATGATCTGAAAGGGCTCTTCTACCCCAAACCATTCTATGATTCTATGAATTTTAGGCAAAGGGTTCAGGGTGGTGTGGGCAGGAGACGACTTGGAAACGATGAAACAGCCTGCCTGCAGGACAGGCACATCAATGCTGAGAGGGTGGTGCATCAATGCTGAGAGGGTGGCACTTGGGGAAGCTCTCAAGCCCTTTGGGGAGTCAGCACAAGAAAGGCTGGGTCCAAAGTGCCTACTTCTGCACATGGGGAGCATGCAGGGCTGGGGTTTAGCTGCACAGACAAGTGGTGGGATGGCTCACACAGATGGAGTGCTGTGATGGAAAGGTACAGGCTCTTAAGGATAGGTTGGGATGGAGAGAAGGAAGATTTGCCCTTTATGTAGGAGAGCAGCAGCGATGTGCAGAGCTCTACCTGCAGACACGTGATGACTGCTGAGAACCTTCTCCAAACAACTGGAAGAAGCCTCAAGGTTGTAGGCCCTAGTCCTCCTAGGAGATGTTAACTACCCTGATGAAGTGACAATACACTAGGCTCCTTGTCATACTGAGGAGCACCAAACTGAACACAGTACTCCAGGTGTGGCTCGCCAAAGCCGAATAAAGGTCCAGAATCACCTTGACCTACTGGCAAGACTTTCCCTAATGCAGCCCAGGATAGCATTGCTCTTTTTTACTGCAAGGCAAGGTTGCTGGCTTGTGTCCAATGTGGTGCCCACCAGGACGCCCAGGCCTGCAGATCTGCTTTCTAACTGGATGGCCCAAGGCACATACTGGTGCATGGGGCTGTCTTTCCTTAGGTGCAGGACTTCTCCTAGTTGAATTTCAGCAGGTTTCTGTCAGCCCATTTCTCCAGCCTGTTGGGGTCCCTCTGGATAGCAACACAACCCTCTGGTGTGTCTGCAGACAGTGCTGATTTGCTGATAGAACACTCAATCTGCTGTGTTTGACCCTTCTTTGGGGAGGGACTGGGTGATCTCCAGAGGTGCCTTCCAACTTCTGTGATACTGTAATTCTGTGCTACTCAGCAGTTTTCATACCCCAAGTAAATTACCACAATGAATAAACAAGGGAGAAATAAAGTGCTAGTATGAGTGCAACACTGCATGAGTACAATCAATATTCATCAAATAGAAAAAGCAAAAAATCAATAAGGTAAAAATTAAACAGTAAAAGAAAAAGAAATCTTCTCTTTTAGTAAACAGGCACAACTGATCTCCACTGCCACAGACCATGGATTCTTTCTTGCTCTGTGCATACTTTCAGCTAATGGATCCACATACACAGCAAGGAGAGTTAAGGCTGCAGGGACAATAATTTCAGAGTTGTTAGGTGAGTTGCCTTCAAAATCTGACATTGTTTCCATATGGTGACTTTGCCTTTATGTGCATAATATGCACCTAACATATATATGTAAATGAATATCTATATATACACACACATGCATTTATACATTTATATGCACTCTCTCCTGGGAAGTGTAAATATGTCCTCAGGGCTGAACAGTGGATATTAATAAATTGCTGTTGCTCTCTGTGTGAAATCTAGGAAATCAACAGGAAATAGCTAAGGCAGATATTTCAGCACTAGTATGTAGTACATAGATGCTCTCCTTACAATTTTTTATTGAGACAAAAAATGCTGATGAAGTTCAGGTCATGTCTTTTTCACAAGGTGAGTTCTGTTTTTTCTTTGCATGTTTGTAAGGAGGTTAGACACACAGAAGTTTCAGAAAGGAAAGTAGGGGTAGTGTGGAGCTGCCTGCCTCCATAACTCTGGTGCTCTTCCAGCTGTCTCTGGGACAATGACAGAGATGGTGGGTGGTGTGGAGCTCCCTTCATCCACTAGCCACCCATAGGACCATGATGTGCTACAGAATGAAGATATGTGTGTTTCCTGAAGCTTAGATTGATGTCCTAGCACAAGTTCTCTGCAGTGCTCTCCAGCTGAGTGGTGGAGGGGGGAGAGGACAAACACAATCTGGTTGTGGCTCCCTCTGGGGCTGTGGCTGTCAAAGACAGCAGAGTCAACACATGGAGCAGCCATCCTTTGTCAATATGAGAAACCCTTTCCACCCTGGAAGTCCGAGGCTTTCCCAGCCTCACCCCAGGACTGTCCAGCCCATATTTCCCTGTCAGTTACAGGAGCTTCCTCCTGGGCCAGTCATGTCACCAGACCCACTCTAACAGGGGCCACCACAATCGTTTTGCCCACTGTGATGTGCCACTACACCATTAGGGCTTGGTTTCAGGAGCTCATCTGGGACCCCAATCCTTGTCTAGGCAGGGAGAATGGAGCTTCTTCCCATGACTGTGGGAAGCTTCCAGACCCCTGTAAGACAATGACAGGGTGCCTGTCTTGCAGAGCACCAATAACTGTCTGACTGAGTGGCACAGGAGAGAGAAGGCAGGAGCATGCTGTTGTCTGCTCACATCCCTGTCTGAGTGTCTATCTGAAGTGTACAAGAGAAGCAAGGAAGGAGCAGCCTTCCTCCATTGCCACAGGCAAACCTGCTTTCCTACTCTCCACACTCCTCCCTGCCATCTCCTTTCAGGCTTCTTTCACCTGTGTCCTCCATGGCCATAATGGTTCAGGTCTTTTAGTGCCCATCCCAGGCAGACCAAGATTCTGCTCCCTCTGACGTGGCTGCAGCAGCACCAGGGCTGGTGCCCTGAGTTAGTGCTCTGTCACTGAGACACAGATATTATCTTCCTCCATTCAAGCAAAACAAAACAAATAAAAAAAATAATAACCAAACAAAAATGACTGGTAATGCTGGGGAGGGAAATTAAATAGCTGTAGGAGCAATTTAAAGAACAGCAACTCAGCAAAGGTTAAAGGGAATTAAAAGCTGCAGGTCTTACCTACTGCATAATTTTAAAATTCTTTGTGGTAATTTATGCTAAGATGTGTGAGTATAAGTGTTAATTCTGGAAAAAAAAAAAGCTTGTTGAATTGAATAGATGTCATATTTCACAGCTTTGGAATTAAAGATGTCTAATGCCAAATACAGAACCCATGAGTGGTTGACATGTTTCAGGATGTTTCATCTTGAGCTGCAGGACTTGTGTCTTTCTTTCTCACAAATGATTCTTCCAGGAACTGTCCTGTGCCACTGAGTTTGGTTAGGCCCTAGAACAAAATCCATAAATCCATAAATCCATCCCTATGCCTCATTCACCACAGGCCATTACAACCTCTTTAATTGGCAGCACCAGAGACAGTGGGTCCAAACTGAAACACAGAAGCCTCTGGATAAACATCAGCAAACAGGTTGTTACTGTGAGGGTGACCCAGTGTGGGCACAGGCTGCCCAAGGAGTTTCTGGAGTCTCTGTCCTTTGAGACACTCAAAAGCCACCAAGATGCAGTTCAGCACAACTGGCTTCAGATGGTCCTGCTTGAGCAGGAGGTTGGACCAGATGCCCTCTAGGAGTCCTTTCCAACTTCAGCCATGCTGTGATTCTGTGATATATATGTATATTGCAGATTGTAACAACCAGAAACTTTCCATTATACATCCCTATGTAATTTCCTGAAATTTTTAACAGCTTACATGAAAAATTTCCATGCTTTGCCTTAAGATGGAAAATGTTTTCTAAAGTATTTCAGTTATTTTTGAACACAGTTATGCAAACATGTAACTAGAGTGCAGTGACTTTTTATGAGAAGGGAATATGGAGGAAGTAGTGTTAGGAAAGTGTTAGCAGTCTTTTTCACCTACATTAACTTCCATGTTGTATTCTCTTATGAGGCTATGCAGCAACATTAGCCTGCAGAGAGGAGTGGCTCCCTGGAATAGAGGAAGGTGACAGGTATGGCAGAGGCTTGATTCCCAAAACTGAAGCAGGGCGTCAGGCATCCCAAGAAGTAGGATCTGGAGGTAGGGTGAAGTGGTAGGGCTGGAGCATGGTCTTGGGTGTTCCTGCCCATCCTGAATTTCAGCTCTGAGGAACAGGTTGCACTCCCACCGCATGACTGAGGTCAAAAAGAGAGGGTACAACCCCCGTTTTCCCAGTGAGACTGGCTCTGTCCTGCACTCCTGTGTTAAAGCACTTCTCAGAGTCTTTTCATGAGGAAACCTTTGATGCTGGAAGCACTGCCTTCACTGTTGACTAAAAGCTGGTAACAGCATGAGAACTAGGTTTTATGTTGTCTCAGTGTGCTGTCTGCTCCAGTATGCCTAAATCATAAGCAACTAAAATACTTTGGCTTGTTCATGATCTTTAAAGGTATCCTGAAGATGACAGCTACATCTTCTGAGGATTCTGTTGGTCTTGAGCATGCTTCTACTCCTGTGTGCCAGGATTGTTCCTGAGTCATCCTTGCCCTGCAGTCACACAGCGTTTCTGAACACTTCCCAAAAGCAGGATCCACAGTGCCCTTGGGCACATGAGAAGTGTTGCAGAAATAGGGATGGGAAAATGAAAAAAAGGAAAGTAGTAGCTTGGAGGAAGGATAAATGCAGTGATGTGGGAGCAGCAGCTGCCCAAAAGCAGGAGCAAGAGCAGGAAGAGGAAAGCAACAGAACAGAGGGCAGAGCTACAGAAGTTCAGGGAGATCAAGCCAAAAGTCCCAAGCAATAGAGACAGGAATGTCTGTGAGCAGTAGACATTCTTGGTCACATCCTGCAGAGCTGAGATGAGTTATCCCTTGCTGTAGGACAGCCACCCACCAAAGCTGCTCTATCACTGCCTTCCTCATCTGGGCAGGAGAGAAGAAAAAAGGAAAGGCTCAGATTGAGATGAGAACAGGGAGACACCACCAGTGACTCTCACAGGGAAAACAGACTCTTGGGGAAAATTAATTTTGCAACAAAAAATCAAAGTAGTATAATGAGAAAGGAAACAAAATTTGAAAACACCTCCCCCAAAACTCTCCCCGCTTCCCAGGCTCATCTTTACTCCTGGTTTCTCTACCTCCTCTTCCCCAGTGGCACAGGAGAAAGAGGGTGGGAACTGTGCTAAGTTCATCACATTATATTTCTGCTGCTCCTTCCTCTTGTTGGGTGCATCCCATGGGAGACAGTCCTGCACAAACTTCTCCAGCAGGAGTCCTTCCCACAGGGTGCAGTTCTCTGTGAACAGCCCCAGCACGGGTCCCTTCCATGGGGTGCCCTCCTTTGGAACAGCCTGCTCCAGCATAGGTCCCTCCTGGGGTCCTGCCTACTTGAGACTGGGCTCCACTCTCCACAAGACCACAGGTTTTTCCAGAAGCCTTCTCCACCATGGGCTTCCCATGGGGTCACAGATTCCTTTGGGCATCCCCCTGCTCCAGTCTGAGGTTCTGCACAGGCTGTGGGTGGATCTCTGCTCCACTGTGGAGCTCCATGGGCTGCAGGGACACAGCTGCCTCACCATGGTCTCTGCCACGGACTGCAGGGGAGTCTCTGCTGCAGTGTACAGAGGAGCTCCTGCCCCTCCTCCTGCACTGACCTTGCTGCCTGTAGGGCTGTTCCTCTCACATATTTTCACTTTTCTCTCTGCTGCTGTTGTGCACTTTTTTCCCCTCCCTTCTCAATTATGCATTGTGGTTTAGGACTGGTATTCTCCAATTTAGTAATCCTGCTAAAACCACACCACTACTTGCTCCCCCTTCCCCTCCTCCTTCCTGCTCTGGCAGGATGCAGTTGAGAACTGGAGGCACAAAAGTAGAAAATCACAGCTTGAGATAAGAACTATTAGCTGGAAACAAAGAGATAAGTGAACAAACAGCAACAACAGAAATATTACTAACAAAAGGTATGAGGCAAAGAAATTATTTACATGGAAAGCTGGCAGCAAATACTGACCAGCTTCTCCACTATCTTTTCCTCCCCCTGGAGAAGGATGCTCTTCTTAGAAGGGAGAGAGTCTCTTTACCCATCCCTGGCAATGACATGGGATGGTATTAAATAAAATCAGTCTGGCCATGCCCCCTTAGCCATGTTTCTTCTCAGCTGTTGCAAACAACTAACCCTGTCCTTGGCTGAGACCAGGACACCATGACCCCTGAGGTGCCACCACTGTCACTGATGGGCTCAGCCTTGGCCAGAGGTGAGCCTGCCTTGGAGCCAGACGCCATCAGCTCTGTTTAGCACAGGGGAAGCTTCTGATCAGTGTCTGATAGAAGCCACTCCTGTAGCCCCTCTCAAAAATCTTGCAATGCAAACCCAATACAAAGGAACATAAATTTTCTAACTGTTATTAGATAATTCTCTATTGTTTTGATATTCTGGAAATGGCTGAAAAAAATGTGTTAATTCTGCTGCAGTATTTATGATTGCCACAATGTATTCTGTCAAAGATAACAGAATGATGCTCCTGCAGTTTCAGAAGTGGCAGGTGAAGTTATCTTCTAATCTCTGGTGATGCCAAAGGGTAGCATTTGGCCTTGTTGTAGAGTGCTGTCTCAGGACCCAGTGCATTCCGGATAGTTTATGTAAATTTCCAGTGTACAAGTCAGGAAATGTATACTTAAAGTTAGGAAATGTCAACATATCCTCAAGAGCACTATTTTCTTTTTGCACATTGGTATGCTCTGTTAAAATGCCAAAGACCCACAGTGCTAGTTCTCCTGCATTTCTTATGCAGTAAATTGCTTGGTACTGTGGTGCAGTGAAATGAGAAGCTGTAGCTGAGTGGTTAAAGAAATGTGCAATATATCCAGCAATGTCAGTGTGTGCCCTTGCTCTCTATGAGTTCCTGTTATGAGTGTTAGCTTCCTTTACCTAACTGAAGCAGCTAGAAAAAGCTTTCTTCTTCATTTCAGCTGGGGAATCAAAGAGCACTGAATTTTTTGTTAGTCACATTGTTCTTTTATCTGCCAGTGGCTGCTGAAATTGGAAATATTATGCATCATAACACAGCAGGCCGTATAGCCCTAGGTGAACATACAGCCACCACTGTGAGTCTGTGTATTGATTTTATTACCAGGCTGTCTTGAAGAGCTGGTCTTATATCTGTCAGCTGCCAGGGACCTCGGGTGATAATGACTTGAACTTTGTGGGTTTCTTATTAAAAGCCTGTGGCACTCAGAATGTCATTTTGCATTTAATTGATATTTTATCAAATTTCTCCCATCAAATGTTGCTGATTTGTCTTATTGAATTGGTTACTGATGTAATCACACAAATGCAAAAACCAAAATGTGTGGTGGTCTTTTCAGTACTGTATGTGTATTGAGAGCTCTGGTATCTGGTAGCATGCCTCATAGAGATCAGTGAAAATTTCTTTGATCTGTCAATACTAATAAATAAAACAAGGCTACAGACCACTGTCGTAGTCTTAGGGCCCAAGGGTCTTATTGGCATCCTCTGACCCCTGTAACATCTCTGAAGTTTAAAAAAAGATTATTTTTATTTTTATTTTTATTTTTATTTTTATTTTTATTTTCTTTTTTTGCTTGTTAGTTGTGAAAGGATATGAAGACTGTTATCTACCGTAGTAATGTTTTTATAGCATGAAGCTGTGGGAATGTGCTGCATGAAGCATCATGTGGCAAGAGGAGTGTTTGAGGGTACAGCACTGATGGCTGCAAAGTTAAGCATAGGGTGGGGGACACCCAAACCACTACATTCTTCTCCGTGTGGCCTTTTGGGAATGGTCCTGGCACAAGTTATCCCCTGAACTATGCCCAGTCATTGTCTTGGAGAACTCTTAACTGGGAAAGGCAAAATCCCTGCCAGGGAATATGCTAGCAATTATGCACTGCACAAGGCTGGCGGTCTCATCCGATGCTGAACTTCGCTGCCTGGCACTTTTTCATTTAACTGCACAGATATGTGCTGTGTTTTATAGAATGTCTTTCAAAATTATTATGGGATTAGGTTATAAACAATTCTCGTACCTCTAATTCTTCCCAGTCCCCCATATTTTTGTATTGCTTTCTCCAGTGCAGGACCATGTCAACATTGCCACTTGAGCTCAATCAGTGGCGTACTTGCTCTCTGTTAATGGCTATTGTAATGTTGGCCCTTTTTCCCTTGAACAATTCAGCTGTCCTTGCTGTTTGGAGGCATTTCTCTAGCTCTGTCTCCCTCAAGCATGCCTCCTGCAAAATGGACTATTTTTTTCCCAGAGACAATCCTAAATTCAATTATGGAATATCTAATGTCTATAAAGTTACACATATTGTTTCCAGTTCTGAATATGTGTTCAGTCTTTATTCAGATTTTCAAATTTCTGGATAAAATTAAAGAAAACAACAAAGCAAAGCAAAAATACTCTAGTAGTTCTCATTTCTTATGCAGTCAGAGTATAACACCTTGTAAAACAAATGGAAGATAACAAGACTTCAGAATGCTTCTATCTTTTGATGTAAGGGTCTTCATAGAACGGCTGTGGTAGAAATGCTTACTATAATCATCAAATGCAATATCTGCTTACTAATTCTAGTGATGTGATACAAAAATGTGATGGTATTTTGCAAGAAATGCAGAATCAATAATAATTGGTTTAACTACAGTCGGGCGATAGTGCCTTGTCCTACTGGTTAAAGATTGATGCAGATTTAAGTGAATACAGTTTGCCGCCTTTATACACAAATACAAACGTCATTAAGTAAAGTATTGGAATATTTCCAGTGTAAATACACTTTAAAAAAAAGTATGGAAAATATCTGTAAGGGATGATTTCTCTGAAAGTGAGATAAAGGAGTTATTGATGGTGTGAGCTCTTTTGTAAAATTAGGAATCAGGATTTAGAAGAACATATATAAGATTAGGTTTATAGGATTGAATTTTTTATATTCTGCATTTATATGTCTTCTACATATGTGATGCTAAGTTTTCCTGCATTTCCTGCATGATATAGTGCTTTTACATCAAGGAGAGGGGAAAACCTTTAGGTATCTGAATAGGTAGTAAAAATGAAATCCAGAGGTCAAACCTTATAAATAACCATGCTGTGACCTAAGGCACCAACCTGATTCAGTAAGAAATTGATTAGTTGATATTTCTGTAGTCTCATTCTGTCTGGAGTTATCAAAAGTCTTGCTCAGCTGCTCCATGCTTCAGGCATTTCTTGCAACAACAATGTCATTCTCATATCTCTTATCTTCCTAAAGGTAGGATAGTTAGAAAAAAATTACTTCAATTTCAAATTTTTTTCCCATGACCTTCTGCTATTTTTCCCTTCTGGTTTTGCTGTCTGAGTTATGACTTTGCTTCCCTGCACAAAAAGAAGAGAATCTCATTGTTTTGCTTAAAATGGAATAAAGCTTTCTGGCTCTTTTTACTTGCCTTTCTATTTAGGAACCCTGGGGAAACTGTAAGGCTAATTTTTGACCATAACAACAAAAATCCTGCTTTTTACTGTAATAAAGCATGGGATTATCTTAGGAACTCATGACTCTGAGGATTTATTCTTTAAGACTAAGCACTGATTATTACTAAAACTCAAGATAAAAACAATTCTGGTGATTTAGAATAAGCTCTGCCCTTCCAGAGCTGCAGAATAAGACCAGTAAGCTGAATATTAGCCAGCAGGAATTACTACAGCTTTGCATATATAGAATTATTTAGTTTTTCTTCTGAGATGTCTTCATCTTGATGAAAGAAACTGCAATTAGTGTTTCAGAAAACTTCACAGATAAGCTCCCTTGCTGGCCTCCACACACTAATTGTGGTTTCCTTATCCTGTATGCTCTGTCTATATTTCACTGACTCACTGCAAGCCTGTCTTTACATATCAGGCTTTTCTGCTTCATCATATTCCAGGATTCTGCCCACTGGAGAGGCTGAGCTGGAGAAACAGCTGAATGTGCATCCTTCTGATGTCAAATGTAAACGGGAATGGTCTTGCCTAGTTTATTCTTAACAAGTCTTGACAGTGGTCCCTTGCAAAAAGACAAGGTTCTCTTAGTAAATGTGTTCGTGAAAAACTTGTTTTGATTGACAACGGCGACAATACCCCGAAGGGATGTCATACTGTGATGGAGCTCTTGCCTCCTTCTCACACAGAGCAGGAGGAATGTGTGCTGGGGCACCTGAGTGGATGCTCCTTTCTTTCTAAATAACTTTGGGGAGGGGGGATGCTTGGCGAGCAGGTTGTTGCTCCTTTTATTTTTCTAGAAAGCATAAATGTTGTTATAACCTGCTTTGGAGAGAATCACTGAGATGCTAGAAAACATGTAATTGAGATAGTTCTGTCATCTGCATGTTTGTGTTTTTCTTCTTTAAATAAAGCACAATTCCTGCTGCTATTGCAGTTTTATCTTTTGCAATATACATTAGTTAGTTGCTTGTTCTTGCAGTGTGTTGTATCAATACATCATCAAAGTGACAGTTGTGTGAATCTGTCACAATACATGTAGTAATAATTGTATTATTGTCTCTGTTGTTAGAATGCGTTCAGGACATGGCTGTGGCATATCTACTTCTGAAAAATCATCAAACATGAAATGCCTTATGACTAATGAACCGCTGCAGACAGCATATGTATGTGGATATGGTACATGTATATGGTACATATATATGCTGTACAGATGTGTATTTATAGTAACATGCTGTAATTATGGCAAAAGTTCTGTCAGTATTTCCACAGCAAACATCATTTTCAGGATTTATTATACATCTACATGTTAGATCTCAGATAGAATTTGGCAAATGAGGCCTCAGCCTGGGTAGCAAACCTTCTATAGATTTCTTTTTTAAAGTATTGCTTCATAATGTATACAAACACAAAGACAAATGTTTTGTGAAGTTTTTGTGATGTTGTAATTAAAAAGCAGTACAGGTTTAAGAAGAAATTTGCTTCACAGAAATACCTAAGTTAAAAAAAGAAAAAAAAAGAGAAAATAAATTAACAACTTACCTTGCCCAGCACAGTCTACTTTTTTCACAGTACCCAGCCTAGTCTACTTTTTTCAGTGTTTTGGGTTTTTTTTTTCCTTTTGATAGTGACAAAATATCATGTCTACTCTTTTATTCTTTGGCTGTTCCAGGCTTGCAGGAGTCTGAGAACTGCAAGAACTGGTGTACTGCAATCCTTGGTGATATTGGAATGCCATGTGAGATAAGGCTTCATGAACATCTCAACACTTTGCAGATAGAGTAGGGAATATGACACGTTCCTGTTGGCACTTGGACTTAAACGATCAAATTCTGTTTTATTCTTGTGTTCTATCGTAGCTGGTGGAAAGACCCTTATTCAGATGGACATGGCCTGTGAAGGAGTTTGGCTGTGAAAGATGGGGTGCCTTCCACCCTTTAGGCAGATGTTATCCATAGCAAACCTTCCTTCAGCTCTTTCTATCCTCACACACCCCCTACTGCCCCCTGCTCCCCACCTTGCTGCTCTAGTACAAGGTTGTCAGGCTACTTGAAGATGGTTTTATTCTCACTTATTTTTCCCACTTTTAGACTTAGGTAGATAGTTGGGGTTTGGGGGATTATTTACTAGAATTAAAAAAAAAAAAATGGTTTCAATTCCAGATACAAAAAAAGGGAGATGAATGCAGAGTATTGCAGATGACCTGAACCTGTTACAACAGGTCCATAGGATGGCTGCTAAATTGGCCAGAGGGCTGAAACACCTTCACTGTGAAGAGAGGCTGAGAGAGTTGGGTTTGCTCAGACTGGAGAAGAGAAAGATTTAGAGAGGCTTCATTGCAGCCTTTTAGTTTATAAAGGGTGTTTGCAAGAAAGATGAAGAAGGACTTTTTACTGTGGCCTGTAGTGACAGGATAAGGGACAGTGCATATTCACATTAAAAGACAGCAGGGTTAGCTTGGACAAAAGAAAGAAATTCTTTTCTCTGAAGGGGTGAAGCACTGGAACAGGTTGCCCAGAGAAGCTGTGGATGCCCCATCCCTGGAAATATTCAAGGCCAGGCTGGATGAAGTCCTGAGTTCAAGGATGAGCCCCTGTGGCAGAGTTGAACTAGATGATCTTCAAAAGTCCCTTACAGACCAAGCTATTCTATGATTTCAAAAGGAAGAAAACAACAATTTTCATTTTAAAATGGTCAAAATGAAAGATTCTTCTAGTTGCGTCTCTAAGGGGAAAAAAAAAAAATTAAAAAAAAGATTATCACATCAAGTTCCTCAAATATCTCTGTTTCAGCAAGAAAAGAATTCCACCTAAAACCAGTGAGATAAATTACATTATGTTCCTACTTAGCATAGTTGAAGTTTGAACCCAATCAGCTTTAACCAAATACTAATTTTACTCTCAGTGTCAATGAAAAGATCTAAAAATATGCCAAAAAAGATAACATAAAGCTACAAGTGGATATTGTCAGGCTGACCTAAAAGTATATTCAAGATTTCTATCCTCTTTCCATACACTTATGTATACAGAGAGAAGCATGATATCAGAGAGGTCATACTTTAAACTGGAGTTGTGTGTAGAAAAGGGCCTTTGAGACTGGCTTGTTATTGCCACTTTTGGTGCTGATGGCAACTGATGGTTTAAAACCAATTGTGCAGCAGCAGCCAGGGTTTTGTGGAATGTCTGTATGGTGGATACCTGAAACACTAGAGCATCATTAAAAACTTTTGATTTGTTTAAACCAAAATATATATATATTTATATACACACAATTAAATAGATGCAAAAAAGATCTTATGAATAATTCTTTGTACAATTGTGTTATATATGAATGTAATAATAATAGAATATATTGATTCAAAATGGAGATTTTACAGAGTTTCCTTCCTTCATGCCATCTGATGCACTAATATAAGTTCATCATTAAGTTCAACAGAAAAGGTAGGGTGGAAATCACTAATCTCCTCTTGTATTACAAACCTTTTTGAATGGAAGGTTTTCCTGTCATATAGCATGAGAACTCTAGGACTAATGCCCTTTAACTAAAACTAACACCACAAATTTCCTCTGATTAGTTCAAGAAGAACAAATAAAGCCCAGCTATGTTCTTGAGATTATAATCAAATTTGCAGGTGCTTGCTTTGAAACTGTAGCAATGAACAAAACCACAAACAAACACACATTATTTATTATCCATACAATCGAGCTGCTTGTCAAGTGTGTTTCATGGTGATTAGTCTCTCTACTCCAAGTTAAGAGATCTGGTATGTTCATTTATGCAATCATTATGAGTGGAGAAAGGCAAACTACCTTGACAGTAAAGGCTGACCTTTCAGTTATTTTCCTAAATCTGAACAATCCATTTGTCAGCTATGGTGTGTGAACAAATTCCTTTCTATCTATACTAAGGTGCAGCGTGCCTTCAGTTTGGAAAAATTAAGGTGAATAAAGGTCATCAAATCTCTTTATCTGATTGTAGCCAAGAAAATTGCTGAAAGCAAGCAAGTATGCTGCAGGCACATTGGTGATTTTTCACAATGCCACTGACTTGAACCTTCAGATCTGGTGCAGTTATAGATCATGGACCAGAATGCACACACAAGCACACATATAAAGAAGGTTAAAAAAAAAAAAAGAGAAAATTCATATTTCAGTGAGACTATCACCTCACAGGACACCCAGTGACTGAGCATTTGGTTTTGTTTGCCAGTTCATCATTTTAGTCTTTCAGAGTGTCATATTTTGTAATCTCTTCCTGGCCTTGCTTTATTTTCATACATTATTATTATTGTATTTATGTATAGCTAAGCCATATAAAGACACCCATAGAAAAGTTATAGGTGCAAATAAAATTAATTAGATTTACAATTCCAAATGATGGCCAGCAAACAGCGTAGCAATAATCCCACAAGAGAACAAATTAACTCAGCTACCTATGTTTTCTTTTTGACCTTTACGAAATAAAAACTGAACTTGCCCAAATGCTTTTTCACATAAATGACTCTTCAAAGATGCTCAGAAGGTCATGACGTTTGACTGGGTGGTCTGTTTCTTTTTTTCATAAAGAAAATAATTAAATACATCTTTAATTTTTGTGTATGTTATGTGTCCCAGAAGGTATGACCTTGTTAGCTATCAAGGCTCAAATATCTCTGATGTCACTACTATTTATCACATTCCAGGGGAGAAAATCGCCACCTATTTATTAATTGGTTGAATCATTATCAATAATTACAGTTGTGCTAATTTTGCCTTTTAACCTCTACAAGACAATGGGTGATGAATAATTGTATATTGCAACTGGGAATGGGTGACCAAAAGCTAATGTTCTATGTCAAAGTACAGGGCAAAAATATTATTTCTCACCATCTAATAATAATGTCATGCTATAGTCCCAGATAAGCTCCTGGGTAAAGGGACCATAATTTGATTTATCCACCAAAGAAACAGCATCCTGATCTAGTTGACCTCTATATCCCAAATTTACACCATCTTGTTTGGAGCTCTAAGTGTCTTGCATCTCTTGAAAGCATAATGTCCTCCCAATGTGGTGGGCCTCCCATTTCCTATCCCAGAATAGGCAGACAGACACAGGTATCTATAGAATGTAATTCAGACTTAATATGTGTCCAAATACCGACATTTTTGTCAATTGCTATTTTGTACAAGGTGTTGTGAGTTAGAAAGAGAAGTCTCGGCTTTCTTCAATATAAATGTTACTACCAACAAGAAAATTATAACATGTGCTATGGAAAGCAATGTACTAATTTTTCTATTTTCCATGGTGGTTTGAGACCTAGCAGAATTACTGTGTCTTCCTATAATTTGTCAAATGAGCATTTGAGAACAAAGAATTGACATTTAAGGCAAAAGTACATCTTTACTGATCCAGGGCCTTTCTTTTTGATTCAAAACTTTTGTGACAAAATTTTCCAAGGTTAATAACAAAAAGTGATAGCCGACACTGAACTCTGTTTCTGCTTGCATGGATGGACTGCTATCCAACCGCATCTTGAATACGATTAAAAACATAATTTGACTTTGAAATCCAAACATATCTAACACCTTCCTCCCTAGAGGATCAAACCAGATGTGCCTTGTTTTTATCCTGCTGGCAGCTAAACATAATTTCCTAGGTAGACATCCACAGAAATCCTGTGATATCTTAAAAAGTAAATTTAATCAGGGTAAACACATCTCTAAAGCATTAGACCAATGAAATTTTAAACCCCATCTCACAAAGTTATATTTCACAAAAGTGGAAAGCAGTTTTTATTCCTTTTTGCTGCAAATTTTGTGAACATATGGTGTAATGTGGAAACATGGATAGTCAGAACAGTTAGCAGTTGCTGTGGTACTGCTGGCTTATTTCCACTTTACAAATTCATACGAAGCTAAAATATCACGCTGGTGACATATGCTTACCGGCTCTCCATTTACTGCCTGCAGCTATGGGCTCCTGTATTCTAATGGTAATTCTACAATCTGTTCACTGACAGCTCAGGGGGCCAGATGATATGCACACTACTGACAGGGACATCACTTTCATGAAACATTTACTTCTCTGCACCTGAATATTGGAGTAATCATATAGAGAGTCGACACACCATGAAATAGAGTTAGACTGAAGATTCTGAGAAGAAAATAGCAGACTGTCACTCAAAATAAAGTTCATTTTATACCCAGCAGAGCTAGGTTAAAAGACATTTCCATACACTGAAAATGCTTTCCATCCTTAAAGCTGCAGTTTAAAAGAAAAATGTTTTCCCCGTATTTTTCTTCAGTGGCTCTGGGGATAATTACACTCCAAGACTTGCATTTAGGAATGAAGTCAGAATTGCAGTGGGTGGATGGGCACTGAAAATTCAACCCTGCCACCTTGTCAAGAGCACCCCTGGGCAACTTCATTTTATCTGCTGCCAGGTTGGCTGCGAGGCTTCGAACACATGAAGCCCATTTGCATGAAGCCATCCCCAGATCAGATCCTCACACCTGACTGAGGCAGTGGCACAGGTGCAGCTGAGCTTTCACCGGTGGATTGGCCCCAAGGAAATGTACAGCCAGCATGGGATTGGGTGGCTGGTGCTGGGGAGATACATCCATGAGCAGCCAAAGGAGTCAAAGGACTCACTGCAGGATTGGGATCAGCTGCTCAGAGTGAGAACTTCTGGACTGTTCCTGAGCAGGCACAGGCAGGGTTGATAAGAAGTATATTCAGGTGAGATCTGGCAAAATGCATTGCACAAATGCTACATTTTACAGAAAATGTAATGATAAATTCCAAGGCAAACGCTCAATTTAAATATGCAAAAAAAAAAAAATTGTGGAAAGCCCTAAAAGGTCAGATAATATCTTTTCCCTTTGCCATTCCCACCAGAAGACAACAACCAATTATCTCATATTCTGAAAGAGAAATAGAGCAGTAAAATAAAACAAAGATTATTCCCTTGCTAATATAGATAGGTCAAGGATAAAAGTGTAATGTATGACCCAGCAGTTGGTAAGCATGGAAATCACCTTTCCAGCATTCATGTGACCTGTGAATAGAAATACAGTGTTGGCATTAACGTATGTGCTATGTCTCGGCCCTTGTGAAAGTAATTATGAACAGAGATGGCGCTGGAGAAGAAATTTAAACGTTACTAGGCAGATGGGAGTAAAGTTAAAAGCTGGACTGGAAGACACAATAAAATACAATCTGAAAAGAAAAACAATCATGAGGGAAAAAAGCTAGTATGAAATCTTTCCAGATTAATATATCACTAAATATGAAACATCACATGAATTTAGAAGGGAAACACACAGAAAGCAACATGCAGATTGCTGAGAAGTAAAGCTTGTGATTGCCACTGCTGGTGATCAAGAATCCTCCCTGTCAGTCCCTTGTGATGGTCCATTGAAAATCTGATTTTTATTCCAGTAAGGAAAACTGCCTTCATAATTCTCTGTTGGAATTATCATATGCTAGAACAATGAAGACTGGTCAGACATTATCAAAATGATGTCTTATCAAATATCCATGTATGTTACATGAATCTTCATGGATACTTCTCTAAAAATGGCTCCTGTGGTTATTTCAACCATTTTCCAAATTCTGATTTTCTGTGTATTCTCAGTAGACAGGTTGCATAAAACAAAGTCCATACTATTAATGTCAAGTTACAAAGATTTTTTTTTCTATAATACCTGGTGCTCTCAAGGATTTTTCTCACAGTATCTCATAATAAAATAATAAATTCATATATGCTCCTTGTGACCAAGGAAAGGCTACCAGAGGTTGTTTCTTCAGGTTTTTTCTAGGGAATCTTTCAGCTTGTTTCAGAATGACAACTGTCATTGCACAATTTGGGAATGATTACATGGATCACATGTCCTTGAGATATCCTGTGTTCAAGATTTAAATAGCTTTCATTTGTATTGTAAAGATGTAGTGCAAGCAATGTACTTTGGGTGCACTGATTAGAACTTTTTTACCAAAAGGTATTTAGGTGCAAGGTTTTTGTATGAAATGGCTTGTTTTGTAGAAAATGGAAATGTCTGGATTTCGTTTCTGAAAAAAAAAACTTTGAAAAAACAGAAAAAATATTTTAATCTAGCTGAACAGTTATTTTTAAACAAGAATTAATTTGAAGTATAAAAAAACCTTCTCTAGTTTTTTTGCATTCTCTTGCTCAAGCAACAATAAAGTACACAGACGAATAATTGAAAACAATTATTTTTCCCACCAAAAAAACTTAAAAAAAAAAAGAGACATAAGAATACTTAAAAGATAGAAAGATACCTCCTTTTTAATCTATTCCAACAATTCAGAGAAAATATACAGCATTTTCAACCAAGTAGAGTGGCTGCATTTTATAGGATTACCTGGAAAAGCTCTCTCCTTTTACAACAGCAGGGATGGTTTAGGGCAATGCTACCATGCATCTGAAGCCTGTTACAGAATGTAGTAAAATGAGTATACACATTTTATTCTTTAATGGAACATTTATTTATACACCTCTTGTTTTTCTTTTTCCAAATTTACAGTAGTATCTTAAAATTTTATTGTAAAGAGTGCATTTATCTTATAATAAAATATCCTCTGCTTGTGTTGGAAGATGAAGAAACAGAGCACAAAATCTATTCATTATTTTTCCCCAATTTTAAGTTCTTTCAAACACACTTCAGTGCAACTTTTTTGTTAAGCACTTGCAGGACTTCCTCCAGAGTGGAGATGCCATAAATGCAAAGAGAATGGGTAAATGCCATGTAACTGCTGTCCCAAACCTGGACTGAAGGGCAGCACTGTGACTGTATTTTTATGAGGTGATTAATTTTACATCTTGATTGCATCAGACTTTAAAAAACTGAATTGCAGCTTGAATTTCAGGCATTAATATACTGAAGCATAAAGCGTGGCAAACAAGATATTTTGCTGTGTTGTTAAGAAGATTCAGGTGGATTTTGAAGAGGACACCTCTCTTCACTCCAGTATCCCTGAGACACTGGAGGAAAACACAGATTTCTATACAAACTTTGCAGACTGTTCATATTTGAATCTTTTTGCATTTCCTTCTGTGATATGATGCACATAATTGGGATCCTTTTGTTAATCTGTTGGACAAAACACAAAGGAAAACATAGGACACAAAAGATAATTCAGGGGCTAATCCCTTAAACATGCACTCTCGTAAACCTTGAAGCAACCCAGCTCTTTACCCCAAACCTCCCATAAGTGATGCAGCCAGAGGGTGGCATGTGGAGGAAGTTTGTTTGTACCTAATACTGTGCTCAGATAGGTCTCCGCTCTGTGTATTTGTCACTTGCAGTGACTTTTTCAGCTTTCTCATCCTCTTCTTGCAGCACTGGAGCTTCACAGACTGGAATTGAACTCACTCAGGTGCAGCCAGCAGAGGCTTTTCCCTAATGCTGTTTGATGGCAAGTCCCACCCTGCCCTGCTCCTCTGAAGGGGAACTGATGGAGCTGCTCTGTCCCAAATACCATGCTTGGCAGCTCCTTTCTGCCTAAAATTTTCCCAGGTCATGCTTGCACTAGCAAATGTTTTGGACTGATGACTTCACATCAGTGTTTTTCTGCGGCTTTCTTTCTAGCACTCAGGCTTTAGTGTCTGGACAGTGAAGCTTGAGGATGGTGCCTCATTTGCAGTTTGCTTTTTCACATTTTGGCTCTGGAGTTTCTGAACCTTTCAGGCTTTATCATTGCTTTTATTGAATCACAGCCTACCGGTGGGTATGGCTTTGAAGAAAGTCACCTATGAAATGAAGGCACACGTTGTTTTCATCCCATAGGAAATGTAAAGTAAATATTTTTTAATCAAGTAGTACTTTAAAAACAATTTTCTAAGTCTTCTTTCAGGAAGGGAATCTGTGATAAGCACAACATATTTGGAGTCTAAAGGTTACATACAAAATGAATGCTGCTCTTTATTTCTGCAGAAATTGCTGAGGCTTCTGGGTGTCTGGGTTGTTTTGCAGAGGACAATTTGGCTTCATGGCACAAAACACAGTTTTTACCTCTGCTCTGGGGCAGGCAGCCTGTGAGAGCTGGGAGGGGACTGCCCATGACTTTTGTGAACCACCACCACTACGTGGTAGTACAGACACCAGGCAGGCAACACTGGGTGTTGCCCATGGTGAAATTTGGCTGCTGCCTGATTAGGAACCCAAAGACATCATTTAACTTTCAGAATACACTAACTCTGCATTCTTAATAACTTTGCACTATCACCCTGATGCTTGAATGTCCTTTTAGTGTCCTATTTAGGTCACTGCAGAACTTTTTTTGCCCCAAACCAAACAGCCCCTGACCAAAGGTATCACAAATGTTAGCAGGGTTAAATGGCCCATCCTGTTCATCCTGACATCATGAATCAAAAATTACTTTGGACATGCAAAAAGCAAAAGCAGACAGATACTAAAATATAAAGTTCAGTTAAAAGCAGTAGTTCCTTGTACTGAGTGTTTTCTCAGAGTCTTTTTGATTGTTTGGAGCTCAAATGCTCAGTTTGTTTAGAGTTTTTTTACCAATGCTTGGCTGCTGATTCAGTAGTGTCAAAGGAGCCATTTTGCAAGCCAGGGATTATGATGTCTCATCACAATATTTATCTGCCCATTTCTGCTCAGCTTCCTATTTTCCTTTAGGTCCAGCTGTAGGTGAAAAACATCCAAATATTCCTTTTCCTAATGGTAAAATCCTGGTCTGTGACATGACATGTGTGGCACTCTTATTCACCCTGCAACTGAAAGATCTTTCTTTTGTCCCTTCCTTTCTGGTAAGTGTTGACAAACAGCAAAACAGCATTAAATACTCATCTCTTTCCTTCCAGTGCTTGTAGCAGTAGCATGTATTTTTCCTCTTTCCCTTTTTATTTCCATTATACATTTTGCTATTGTTTTCTCTTATTTATCCCCAGGGATACCTCTATATGGACTTAGTATTTGTCTTTTTTTTTTTGACTGCACAAAATTGGATTTCTTCATGTTTGTTTTTTGGTGATTGGAGCGTGGTACTAATCCTCATTTACTCTAGTTCTTGGCTTTGCTCTTGTATCAATGATACTATTTTCCTTACTGACAACTTCACTAAGTGCAGCATCATTTCACTGCATTTCATTTTGGGCACAACATAAAAAAAAAATCCTCCTTCCTTATAGAGGTGAAGCGGTTCTTTTTTTAACAACACACATCAGAAAGACACTACAAAATAGCAAAGTCCCAAACTGACCTCTTCAAATGCTCCTCCAACCAAATTAAATTTTCATATTTGGGCAGAAAATGATAATAAAACAAACTAAGCTCTATTAATTTATATAAGAACCTCTACTCTACAAACTTCAGCTCTGATTCACACTTCTTCCTTTTGTCAAGACAAAAGTTACAATGAAGAGAGGCTTTTATGAGCCCACCTCCACAAGCCTTTGTCCATCACAGAACCAGAATGGATATACTTTCTCCAGCATTGCTCTCCTCTGTTCACATAGTCACTTGGATGAGTCAAGCAAGGCTGCTCTGGATAGTCCTGTCATCTATTCTGGAATTGATGAAATCTCTGGGAAGTTCCCCTTCAGTCAATCCCTTCACTGCATTTGAGACACTTGCTGTGATTGCCCCAAAACCACTTCCAGTTGTTTTATTTACCTACCTATTAACTGCTTGCTCCTAATCAAATAATGAGCTGGCAGCCCAGCTTTATCCTATAAGAGCAGAATGAGTCACAAGGCTGAGTCGTGTGTGAAGGAATCATCTATGTGCATGGCTGGTCATGTTTAGAAAAAAAAAGTTGTGCTGTCCAAAACCTAAAGCTAGAACTGATAGCAACTGATTTAACAGCTGGTTTTTCTTCAAATTTCTCTAGAAATTGCTTGAGGTCTTGACAGAAAGATGATAACTACTGATGGACTGACGATAATAACCATGGGAAGAGAAAGAACTTGTAATTAGCTTCCACTCACAACACGAAAAATCAAAACTATCACTCCCCTCAAAACCTAAATGTCCAACTTCTGTGTCTCTCCCTATCACTGCCTGCCTGTTTTCATGCTTTACCCTGCAATCCCAGCAAGGCAGATACCTTGCCTTTGCCTCCATTCAAACATTTTTATCTCTGAGATGATAGGAAATTGTAACCATTTTACACAGTCTAAAAGAAAATTTTCTTGTTTAGTCTGAGGTGTGTCAATTCTGCCTTTTCTTGAAATAGGTCTTCTCTTCAGCCATGGGCCAGGTCCCAGCTCACAGAGTCCCTGACTGGTCACTTCTCACCTGGAAGGGCTGCTCCCAGGGCACAGAGTCCGGTGAATTCACTGTCACCTTCACCTACTGCTCACATTATGGCTCACCCCAAATGTGGTACTGATGCCTCAGACTTCAGCTTTTCTATTTTTCAGATTCCATACTGCTCTAGTGTGTACTTCTGAGCTTCATATTAGGGGATGGTGAGCTCTCTGCACACAGCAGGTAGACAAAACAATTCCTTCTCTAGCTGGGGACCAAAAATAACCAATCCAAATCTCAGGCCCAAGAGCACAAACAATGGTGAACTGAAGAGACAAAAACAAGATGGGACTTCATGGGCTAAAGCTGTAATTGGACAATTAGTTCCAATATGCAAATGGAGCAGAACTTATAAAAGTGAGACCTCGAGACTGATTGTGCATTTTGTGACCATTTTGGGCTCACCTGCAGCGTAGCCCTGGCTGGGCTCTTGTGCTGCCCAGGGCACTGAGGCCTCCTAAAAAATCCCTGCTTTGTTCTTTAGCTCTGTCTAGTCTCTGTTCTAGGTCAGCCTTCCCTAAGCATCAGTAGGGCAGCTGACCTGCAGGAAGGTGCACCCCTGTGCACAGGGCTCAGCCCCCTCTGTGGCTGTGCTGCCAGCCCAGGCCATCTGCACTGAGACCCCTATCCTAGTGCAGGCAAACTCCATGTGGAGCAGGCTCATTTACATAGCGCTGAGGTTTTAATTGGAAATGTTAATGGACATAGAAATAAATAAATGGCAGTGGATTTTGATGGAGCAAGAAGTTAAAGTAACTCTGGGGCCATGTGGCTGCTACAAAGTCATCCAAATTCATTGCAATTCGACTGATTTCATTACCAGTATGTCTACAGAGAGAAATAATTTCAGACTCTGGCATAGTAGTTTAAAGGGGAATAGCTATTCTTGCAACACTGTGAACTGATGCACTTAATTTAGAACATAGGCATATTTTGCAATTAAATCTAAAATAAAGTAAGCAAACTCAGAATAAATTAGCATTTCTCTAAAATATGAGAAATCCTTTAGTGAGTTAGTCAGGCCTGGCCATTCCAGAATGGCTCCTTCTACAGAAAAACTAGTATCAGGTGTGAGTTTTGGTCCTAGATTGGGTAAGATCTTGAGCAAAGTACTCAAATTCTCAGTTACTCTTCTCTTTTTAAGAATTTTTTTTCTAAACCCTTATTGTTTCAACAGCTCATACAGTAGATGGCTTTGAGGCTTAGAAAGTCAGTATTTTAGAATAACTGCTTATAATATACATAATAATTTAAGCATTTAGGGCTTGAAAACCATTCCCTTTGGAGCCCTTGAGAGAAATGTTATATATATGCAAAAATGCAGATGTTAGTGGGAGCAGCATGCACATATCCAAGAGCAACATTTGGCCCCCTTAAGTCAAGTGAAAAAACTTTCACGCTTACATGCACACTCACAAACCCACCCTGCTGTGAAACTAGATATCATTTTCTGATTAAATGCTTACTCAGTCTGTCTGTACCACAGAGTGACTGCAATAGTAATAAAGCTCTGATGTGGCGTAGATTAAACCTTGAGGACTTTGTGGTGGTGTATTTCTAGATAATTATATAATCAATAAGAATAACACTTATCCCTTACAGACCAACTTTTATCTTAGGATTTTAGGTTGTGCCAGCATGCAAGGTTTAAATCTGAAAACAAACCAATTCAATTTAGTGGAAAAATGCAGTTATCTCATGGAAATGGACTTTCTGCTGTGTTCTATTTCTTTTATGGAATTGAAATTACAGATGTCTTACTCTGTGCAAATGAAGGTGATCCTCAGCAGAGCAAGTGTAAATGAAGAGAAAGTGCAGAGATGGTGGGTGAGGCCACATGCACAGACTCGTGGTTATTGTTCAGTATGCAGCATTAAAAAAGGCAAATCGTGGGCTCTGCTGAGGCACAAAGGGGCAGCAGAGAGGTGAGGAGCCTGCTCTCTGCCCCCAAGCCTGGATGCTGAAGAGGCTGTGAGCATTCCAACGTGCCTGGTGACTGCAGGGAGGAGCTCCTTGGTCTCTCTGCTCTCCCTTGTCCTCAGCTGTGAGCCACGCACTGAACCTTCGCAGGGTGGGGTAACATCATCCCCCAGTGTCCTGGGAAAACTTGTCCTCCCATGGCACCTCCCTCTGTGCCCTGCAGGACAATCTCCTGCAGGCAGAGGAGCTCTCAGTACGGTAAGTGGAGTTTTCCTGGAAGCTGGAAAGGCATCGAGAGGTGGGCAGTTTCCTGTCTGGTATTTTTTCTTAGCTGATAGCTTCTCTGGCACTTGTGTGAAAGTCAGAAATTTTATTTGCATGTTTTCCTGCTGGAGAAAGACACTTTAGTGGATGATTGAAGGCAAAATTTGACAGTTTTAATACTTGCAAATTCAAATTTTATAAACAAAGCTTTTAAATTATCTAAGTCCTACACATTAAAATGAAAGGTTTCATGACAAAATTATGTACTGTGTCTAGATTTATCATTGTTCCAAAAGAATTAGATAATCAAAAGAGTAAAATTATATTTAATTTAATTAAAAAGGATGAAAAATCATTTAATTTCATCTGGTTTTATTTTTTCAAACAATTCATTTCCATACTTTTATTTCCCCTCTAATTTTGAAGCACTTTAGATAATGTTATAGTTAGGAACATATTTGCCCAGCTTTATTAAATAACATAGAATATAAAGACTCTTCCAAGCCCTTTCCCCTAGGGATGGACTCTTCCCAACCCCAAATCCATCTCAGGATTAAATCTCATCTCTTCCTGTTCTGATCTGTCCAGGAAGAAGTGAGGCCCTGGGTGTGGTTGCCCGTTTGCCACTCTTCCCTGGTTCAGGCCCGAGATCAGAAAGGGTCTGGGCACGTTTCAGGCTTCCACATTGAAACCTCTTAGAGACCACTGGGATCTGTGTGAGCTGTGACTTGGGCAGAGAGCATTTATAACACACGCAAAATGATGACTGAAAAATGATGATAAAGTGTGATAAATGTGATAATATGATACAATTAGGATAAAGTGATGGTAAAAGGGAATTATAAATGCTGTCCTTCAAGAGTGAAACAAACAGTTCAGTCACAACTCATCAGCTATTCCTAGGAGACATCTTAAACTGGATATTTTGACAAAATTTCACTAATATGGTTATTCTCAGTGACTAGCAGAGATGCTAATATAGGATTTTTTGGGGCTGATCTGGTTTGTTCGTTGGTAAAAAAAAAGGAGATAATTTTATCTCTATTATTTTTACAGACCACTAATTTACTTATGATATATTTAATATTGGCTCAGCACAAGTGAAACTTTATTAAATTTAGGGAAAAAAAAAATTCTCCTGGCTTAAAACACCGACAACCAGTTAAGAATCAAGACTACAGCTATTATACTGGGATTTTCTCTCATTGTTTACAAGAACAAAATAGAATTAAAATATTTACATATATGGATAGCAATGTGTATTGAAATGCAAACCAGAAGAATTCATGTGTCTTCCCTTTAAGTTATAATTTAGAGTATCTGAGCAAAATGTATGTTTTTGTAAAAATGAAAGCCCACTAAAAACCAGGGAGGGGCATAATGTCGGATTTCTCACCACAGCAGTTTAATTATTAATTACACTTTAAAAAGGAGGCCAGTTTCCAATATTTTCTAAGTTGTGAATGGAAAAACTGTTCCAAAGAGTGAGTCCAAATTATGATGATTTTCTGCAAGAAGCACTTCAACACTGACCTCTCACTCTCTTTTGACTATCAAGGAAAGTAAATGATATTCACCTTGTTAAATTTTAGGTGTACCTCTCTGTTTCTCTCTTTTGTCTTTCCAGGAGACTGCCTCTAAAATGTTAGATGTCAAGAATCTACTGTTGTAAAAATTCCCTAAGACTTCCCCAAAACTTTCAAGTAATGACTTGCAAATTGACAGCTTTTATTTGATTTTCCATAGGCAGAACTCCTAATAGCCTTCCCGTGGAAAGAACTTGTGGAAATAGAAACCCTGGTGGTTTTTTGGTTGGTTGGTTGGTTGGTTGGTTGGTTGGTTGGTTGGTTGGTTGGTTGGTTAGTTGGTTGGTTGATTGGTTGGTTAGTTGGTTGGTTGGTTTGGTTGGTTGGTTGGTTGGTTGGTTGGTTGGTTGGTTGGTTGATTGGTTGGTTAGTTGGTTGGTTGATTGGTTGGTTAGTTGGTTGGTTGGTTGGTTGATTGGTTGGTTGGTTGGTTGGTTGGTTGGTTGGTTGGTTGGTTGGTTGGTTGGTTTTTTACCCAAGGAATTTGATAGCATGGTCAGATTCTAACAATGCCACGCTAAACTGCTGGTTGAAGTCTTGTTTGTACAACAAAATATATCAAAATTAAAACTTCAAAAGAAATACGCTTGTCTCTTCATTCTGTTATTGCTATCTCAATTTTGCTTTGGGAGTATAAAAATAATTTCAAAGTATTTGATATGAACAATTAACGAAAATGATCATTAGTTACAAAATGCTAAACCAGCTGTCAGGAGGAGCAAGAAACTATGAATGTAGGTATTTCAGGGATGAACATACAAAGTAATTGTCCAAGTTCCCAACATGCAAAAATCCCAATCAGATCAGACCAAGAATGCACCTGGAAAGTACCTGGACACTGGTAATAGGAGAGACTGGGGCCTGTATCTTTCCAAACACCAAGTGAGTTCATGAGTTACACCTCATCTGGAAGTGAGAGCAATACTTTACCCAGTCTTCAGAGAGAATGAAATTACTATTTAGACTGGAAAATTTCCAGTTCAGAAGGAACATATTTTTGGTTTAGTATTCAAATGTATGAATTTTGTGAATTTCAGAATGCTATTTGCTAATTACTAATACTGATTCCCTTAATTACACAGATTGTTAAAGGAGTTGAGAATATAAAAATATGGAAGATTTTTCCTGAGCACCAAACACAAAAAATGATGCCACATTATTGTGCTCTTGAAAAACCTATACTTCTACTACTGTGTTAGCTACTGATTTCTGGTGTGGGCTATTTCATAGAGATATAACATTTATCTGTTGGCAGTCGGTGTCTGGGTATCAAAAGAACAAAGATGAGAAACATACTGCTAGCCAGCTGCTGTAAATATAAATTCAAAATAAAAACGAAGTCAAGTGGGAATGCAATTAAATTACATATATTATTGAAGGACATGAAAGAATTAATTCTTCTAATTATGTTCAGGCTCACAGAGAAGAAGGATAACATCACAGATGATCATGAAAGAAGAAAACTAATTTGACACCAGAGCAGGGAAAAATTCTGAGAAAGAATCATGCAGAAGGTCTTGACATCCTTATAAATGAGAATTTTCACAGAGGACGAGAGTTTTACTTGCTATACTATATAACCCAGGTGTTCTCCACTGAGAAGCTCACCTGATTTTGCCCTAGGTGATTTAAACTGCTGTTAAAAAATTGGTCTCAAGAGATCTGCTCTCCTCTATATTCTCTCTAGAAAATGTTTAATTAATTGTTAGAAATAGGACATTTTAATTAACTGTGGAAATTCTTGGTGTTGGGTTTTACAGGAAAATTCTAATATTTCTTGTGATAGACTTAATACAAGATTTGCAGCTGGCATAAGAAATTAATAAAAACAGCTAAAATGAGGAAAGCCAGTACAACCATGATATCTGAGTCCTGTTTTTTTTGGTTTTTGGTTTTGTTTTTTTTCCCACAGACACAAAGCACAGTTCCTCTTAAAATGGAACAAAGAGACAGTTCTGCACAAACCCTACAGGTAAAGTCTCCTGACACACCTTTATCATGTAAATCATGGGCAACCGTCTGAGCTTGCAGGGTCCTTCACACACAATTTCCATCCTGCTTTCCTTTCTCAGCAATAGGATTAGACTTTCACCACCAGTCAAATGATAAGGCCCTTCCCAGCCCTTAGTATTTCCAGAATATGCATTTATTCTTTCTCCATCATGCACACTATGGAGGAAGTGCTTTTCACTTTCTCAGAGGAGTGCTTTTGTAGTAGAATTCAGGTTTTTCTCCTGTCTGAGACTTTTGTATTTTGGGACAGGGAGCATCAATTCCTGGGTGTAGGTGAGGTGCACAGCACAGCAGGAGCCTGGGTTGATAATGGGCCTTTCTGCCTCAGATTTCCACTCCATGATCCCATTGACAGAAGAAGTTCAAGAGGGTTATGCTGTCTGAAGTCCCACAAGGGAGCCTCTGATATTGACAGTTTTGCCCCTCAACTGTGAGTGCAGGCAAAGTTTTGGGTAGCAGGATGGACATAGTCCAAGATAGCAGTTATATACATAGAAACTGAATGCAACAGCAGTAAAACTCTAGTTGTTTTAGAAGACCTTAGTAGCTTTTAATGGTAGTATTTGAATATGTAAAAAAAAAAAAAAAAAGAAAAAAACTCCAAATATAAACACAAAGAACACAAAGAAAGGAACAAAACAATGGGAGGAAGTAAAGTTTGTACTGGTTCCCACAAATAACAGTGAACACTGTCCAAATCCCTAAATATTTGTTTTAATCATCTTTATATTTCTACCAGTTTCCCATTTCTAAAAAGCTGTTATTACAGTTTTTATGTATCTGCAACATGTGGAATTTTCTGATCTTAAGGTTACTGACTTAGAGGCAATGACACTAGTTCATGAAATGGAGACACGAATTAGTTGCAGTCAGATATTGATGGGCACATATGTATATGCCTGTAGAAAAACAAGAGATTATTTTCTCAGGGCATTCTTTTTAGACAGCCTACATCTATTTTCATCCTTTCCTGTTGTACTCACTTGAGCACATTCACACTGGTGACTTGCATTATCATGAGATATTCTCGGGCTATCTTGGGAGCTGGAAAGAACTGCAGAGGGAACCCTCTCAAATTCCTCAACAGCTTACTCAAGCTGTTTGAGAATGAAAATAAGTGTGCTTTCTGTATTGCAAAAATACTGTCACAATGCCTGACATTCAGCCTAACTTTGGTGCTCCCTGATTTTCAGAGCCCACATCTATTGGTATAATTAATCTGGTCTCAGTAAAATTGGTCAGCAGAAAATACAGTTCTCACTGCAACTTCCACTTAGTTTTAAAATATTGTTACATTTTTAACTTTGTAGATATTTTAAAGGCAAAAAAGAGAGGAAAACACATCAAATCTGTATGGCTTAAAGAGTTTATTATTTGTATTATTTGTATCCCCAGCCTGGATTGTCCAAAGTTTTTAGAGAAGTTTAACACACCACTGTTTCTCTTTCTTCTATATAATGACTTAGCTTTGCTAAGACCAATCACTTGTTTACTTGGTCTAACCTCCCATGCTCCAACTTACTCCCCAAACTCTCTATCCTTGAATATAATTTCAAAGCAGTTTGTGGTTTTTTGGTTTGTTCGGTTCGTGTTTTTTTGTGGTTTGTTTTTTGTTTAATTTTTTTGTGTGTTTTTGTTTGCTTTCTTTTTTTTTTTCTTTCTTTGAATTCTCCTTTTTGAGTGATAAACTCTTCATTCAATACAGCACAGGTCCTTCTAGTCATCCCCAAGTGTTTGGAGAGTAATGGCTGGAGGCTGTTTCACTGCGCTTTTTCCTTCTGCCATCTTCAGAACCGAGGTCTGAGAAAGCCCCTATTACCAGATGTACTAATTATTAACTAATTCGGATTTATGTTTTAATTGCATTGATTTATATCTAGATCTCATTATATACAGTCTGAAATGAATGGTCATACATTGATCTTAACTCTGATTTCCTTTTTTTTTCATTGGGACAGTACTAGTGTTTTGAGGGTTCATGTCATCATGATCTAAAAAAACCAGTTACAAGCTCAGCTTTAACCTAGTTTGGAGTAGTCCTAAAAGAAAGTCTGAATTCCTAGAGGTTTCTTGAGGCAACAGGTTTCCTGAAGTATTCTATTAGATCAGAAGATTTCTCTAAGATTTTTGATTAAAATGACATTCATCACTTAGGGCAGTATAATATGTTGAGGTGAAGAGCAGGTAAGCTGATTGCTGTAATTACAAGTTCAAAAAATAAAAATTGAACAATCTGCTGTAATTCAGAAAGTTTAATGTGATGCACAAAATAGTATCTTTTATTTGGAGGCCAGATTGCATGTAGACATGCAATTAGAGAATCAGGATTTAAAATCTGAATGAGAAGAAATTGAACCATAATTGTTTTCCCATAAGAGAACAAAGAAGTAGTAGAAACACCTAATGCATCTCTGAAGATTTTGAGAAACTCCGAGTAGAGCTGCAGACTAGCAAGGGAAAGCTACTGATGCTGTTTATTTCAGGCTTTTTAAAATAAAAAGTTTTACAATTCACTGAATATTTTTATTCAAGCAAAAAAGTGAAAGATACTTCTACTTCTGCCTGTTATTGTGATACTAGGAAAATCCTTTTATTTCTCTGGTTTTTTTCCTTTCTCTTCTGATGTTTTTCTTATTTGTCCTATTTGTTTAGAGCGTGGTTGCCTGTCTTGACTATTTACTTTCTTGCCATATTCAAAATGATTGTGCAATGAACTATGGGAAGACTAAGAGCACACAAAAATCTGAGCCAGAGCCCAGTAACAGCTCCTTCAGGTAAGTGGGATCTTCAAGCAGTCCTCATCCCTTTTATGTGTTGGGTTAGGGTGCAACACACTGCAGCTTGAGCTCAATTGGGATTCTTACAACTATCCCAGTAAAATATGGTCATAAATTACAAATAAAATACAGTAACAGTCATGGAAGGCTTAATAGACAAATGCCATCAAGGCATCAAAGTCCTCTGTCCTTTTTTCAAAATTTCTTCTTTCTGCATTATGATAAACACTGAACACTGGGAATCCTCAGCAGGTGATGTTTGTGTTTGGAGCAGTCATTGCTGTAAGGACTTATTTAGTGAAAGGGTTTTTTGTTTTTTGCCTTTCAATTTGCTCACAGCAGAATTGCTCTCTGATCACAAGAGTTTTACAGAAAATATGACAGATCTGAATGGCTTTTGTGGCCTTTTCTTTGGTTTTAGCATCATGTTTATAGCTATATAATTCAATTTCCTCTTACCTACACATGAAGAGATCACATCACCAAGTTCATACTTAGCCTATATATGCTGTCTTCTATCACTGAGTTTTTCCTTTGGAAAATTTGACTACAAGCTCCCAACAGTCCTTGACAGAGTTGTTTGCACAGTTAAATACCTATAATACACTCCATAAAACCCTCCTTCTGGTTCCATTTTAACCCTTACAGAACCAGAGAGAATGAGATCTTTATGGCCTGATCCTGTGATTTCAACACAAAATGTGCATGTATAAAACACAAATCTATGGACATCAATCACTGGCCTGCGTTTACGATCCACTGAAGCAAAATTCTCCCTATGCAAACTGTTTCAGCAACAATAGGCACCTTTCTATTTGCAGGAGGAGATCCTTAAGGAATTTGACACTTTCATTGATTCTCTGTAGTTTTCCTGCTCAAAGGAGAAAATGTATATATCTGCAGTCCAGATGAAAGGAATGCTGTATCTCTGCCTGTGAGAAAACAGAGACCTTGAAAAGTTAAACTTGAGAGGAAATAGTACCTTCTGACCACTATCACAAAGTCCTATTTAATCATCCTACATATATATATGTACAGAGAGATAGACGTATATATATGTATACAGAATTTGAGAGAAAAAATGTCTTTAAGGTTATTGTGACATTTTCCACATCACTTTATAAATAGATGGTGGCACTAGTTCAAAAAGAGTATCTCTGACTTTAAACAAATCACTTCTGACTGGCTTCATCAGCTTAGGGCTGGGGATGTGCTAAAAGCCTTGCAAAAAGGATATTACCATTAGAAAGAAAACCATTTAGAAAAAAATCTTGCATGGGTGAAATGAAAAGACAAAAAGATGGAACGGAAAAAGATGCATTATTTCGATCCAGTCCTCATTTTGTGTTGAGACTTATCTTTTTAACAAGAGATAAAACTGTTTATATAGTTTTTTTGACACATTGACATCCTTTTCCAACAAGTTATTCCATGAGGAAATGTAGTCATTTTCCCTACATTTTATTGTTTCATATTTCTTAGTAAGATATTAATTTTCAGAAAGAAAATTTGTTACATGTACAAAGAGCTGGAAAAGACCTGGAAAAGTACATTTGAGGTAATACCCATATTGTCAGTGGTATGACTGCAGCTTGTGGAGATGGACTCATGTTGGATATAGATTTGAGTGCTCAGCTCAGGAGGTGCCTGTCCACCAGGTACCAAGGCACCAAGGCTGCCCCAGCACACATGCCAGCTGCTTTCATCTGTCACAAATTTATCTCCACGAGTGAAAGATTGTGCTGTGTTACTAATTTCAATAATGTTTCTTCTTGGTGACATCACGAATAATATATTAGAAGAAAAGGAAAATGTTCCCTTTCAAGTATCTGGCGCAAACCTTTCAGCTGAAAACAGAAGCAAATATCCATTGGATGAAGTTAATCAAACAGACTCTGCATCAGCTGTCTTTGTGTCTCACCAGAAGACAATGCAATATCTTGGGGGGTACAATATGGCAGAGCAGATCCCATAGAAGTGAAATACCAAAATCCAGGACAACCCCTAAATAACTTTCATCATTTATGGCATTGACCATGGCACCATGAGAATTAGAGAGATTTGTCTCATTGTCTGACTGTCTCCACATCTTTCAGCAGCAAATAGATCTCAAGTGAGAATCAAGGTTACACCATATAAAAAATATAATGCTTGAAAATTACAAGCTGAACCAAAAGATAATGTATGAGCAATGGTTTTCAGATTCAGACCTTTATATTGTTAGTTACATATCAACATGTACATCAAGAACAAAAGACTGAATGAAAAATGAAAACAGTTCTTTATTCTTTTTCCACAGGATCTAAAGTTCAAAATTTGTCATGTGGAACGAATTTACTTTGATTATAAACATTTAGAGTGTGACACACCAAATAGGAAATTAGAGCACATTATAAGTACTGAAATAGCAAAGGACATTAAGTGATGTACAGGACCTGATCTATCCTCTTCCTCCTAGGTAAATGGGCCCAAAGCTCTGTGCTATCAACCAGTGTCAAGGGAGATTTATCACCTCCAATCTGCAAAGCACACTGTGCCAAAAGAAATGCAGGATGACTAAAGAAAAAGATAAACCCAAGCCAAATAAGAAATTGAGTACATATACTGCTTTGTCCCCTTCCCTCCCAGCTCCACAACTGTCAAAATGCAGACTATTAAACTGTCAAATGTCAACTCTTCATCCCTCATTATTTCTGGGTTAGAAATGGTCATAAAACTCACCAAATGCTTCATTTTTTTCAAAGTAAATTTTTTTTCTTTTCATATTATGGATTACTTAAGCCTAAACCACCATAAGCGTCCATTTTAGAAATTACTTTGGAGTACAGCTTCTTGCAAAGCCAACTGAAATTTCCCATAAATTCTATTTTCCTTGATTATTATGATTGTGATAATAGAAAGCCCTTACCCTTTTGTCATTTTTCCCAGTCTTCCAGAAATTTTGTTATACCACCAAAAATTATTTCACCAGCCCAAATAGTAGACAATCAGGAGTAAGATGTGGATTTTCCCCCTCCATGTGCCAGGAGACCTATACAAGATACCACCTTCAGCATGAGGAACCATTTAGTCAAGGCAAGCTTTTAGCTTAGGGACAGGATACTGTTGTATTTTCTGGGACCCCCATCTCTGGAAGGAAGGAATGAATCTGACTCCATGTTTTTAGAAGGCTAATTTATTATTTTATGATCTATATGATATTAAAGAATACTAAACTATACTAAAGAATACAGAAAGGATACAGGTAGAAGGCTACAAAGATACTACTGAAAACTCGTGACTTCTTCCAAAGTCCTGACTCAGCCTGGCACTGATTGGCCAATGAATGAAAATACTCACACCAGAAACCAAGGAAACAATCACCTGTTGGTAAACAATGTCCAAACACATCCCAAAGCAGCAAAACACAGGAGAAGCAAATGAGATAATATTTGTTTCCTTTTTCTCTGAGACTTCTCAGCTTCCCAGGAGCAAAATCCCAGGCAAGGGGAGATTTTTCAGAAAATATGATGGTGACAGGATACTTGACAACGAGGCTGAAAACAGTGGAGAATCATCTGAGAAAGACCATCTATGGAAACTGTATCAGAAGGAACATGTCTTTATGAATGTTTGGAGAATGTGATATTCAGACTGAGACTAAGCATGCTGAGAAAGAAAAATATCTTTGAATCACTAACAAGACACTTAAGACTCATAAAAGGTCATCTGAACAACACAGACACTCAGACAAGAGTTTTAGTGCTGGTTTTGGCTTACCCACACCGCCCTCCCTTCCCCATCACCCCGCCCCAGCAGATCTAAATATATCCTGAGCTATTTAAGTCTGCCCTGTGTGTATATGTGTGCACACACCACGCTTGTCATCAAGAAACAACAAAGAAACAGTGACACAGGCCAGCATCTCTGGGTAAATTAGACATTAGAAAACCCTACCACATTTCTTTTTCCTTTGGCAACAAGTGTGCCAAGTATGTGCTTTGCTAGGCTGGCAGGTCTAGATCTTCCTGGAGTGCAGCAAAGCCAAAGGCTCCAAAAGAGTCTCAGTTGGAGTTTCAAGGAGCAGGCTGGGGAGGAAACTGGCCAAAGTTTGCAGCAGTAACCATTGCACAGCTTTTTCTTTAGCCATTTTTCTGCTATGATAAAGTATAATTAAAATACTAGACAAACAAGCTGCATGTCTGACACAAATTCTAGAACTCTCATATTACTTGTTTTATTGTCCTTTTTTTTTTTTAACTTAGCTTTGTTTACCAAGCTTTTGTAAGTTGTTTCTTTTCTCCTACGTTCCATCAGATGTCAACTCTAACCTTTTTCCATATTACTATTGAAAGAATGAGGCCTGTGACACAATTGCTTTTCAGGTGTGTTTGAAGAGCAGTATCTCTGGTTTTAACTTAAAAATTACAGTGACTTATGCAGTCTGGGGTTGGGATGGAGAAAATACTTCTTTTTCAGAATCAGAGTTATAATCATGGATAAAGAATGCTTCCTAGACATTAAAGGTGGCTAGAGAAGTGAGGTTAATGAAATAGAGCTGTATTTTAAGGTAAAGATCTTTTTCATCAAAGGGAAAAGGAACAGACAAAAATAATCAATTATAGTAAGGACTAAATTATTAAATTAATTAATTGAATGTATTTTAGCTTTTTTTTTTCTCTTTCTTGACCTAAAAGAGTGTCCTTTTGAGTATAGGTGGGAAGGACATGCCTGTAATAAGTACAACAAGAGGCTGTAGAGTGAGTAATTATAAACAGAGTTTTATAATAAGTATGGAGATGAACCCATGAAGAAGTCCACTCCTGGGATCTAAGATCATTACTGGCAGAAAGACTCTTAATGGATACTTAACATATGTATGAGAACTACAAGGGCAAAGCAAATGCAAATCATGACTGTGAACACAATTAAGACAGCAAAGGTTTACCCTAAAGGAAATTTCTTTCTTTAAGATGCTTCATTATTTTTCCTTAAAATTATTTTGATAAACTGGATTTTTTTTAACTATGATAAAATGTATATTCCTGGTGCATGTACTGAAAAGTATGCAGATCTGATGTGCTGCAGTAAAGATAAAAAAAGTATCTCTGTCCTACATTGCATTATATCTAGTCCTCAAGCATGTTTTTTGTGTAAACTGGAACAATGTCAACCAGTGATCAGTTAAAATCTCCAAGCACATGAGTGTACAAACTAAGGAAAAAAAACCAGCTTGATCAGAATTATATTCTAAAGCAAAACTTAAAGTGACATTTCTGCTAACTTGGTGCTTTCATTTCACTATTTCTAATTTAGCTATTACTGTTGAAGTTGTCCATATTCTGTGAATAATAGTGACTTGTACCTGACCCATTTTTTCTATGCTGCATGAGATGATCAGTCAGGTGTGAATCTTTCTGATTTTCAGACTGAGCTGAATCAGACTCTGCAAGAATTTGCCTCCCTCCCTTGACTGCAGGAGCTATGGGGGTGACCAGCAGAGATTCAGACATCTCCAGTGTGGATGCTGAAAAGAATGACACCCCACACAGTGACACACAAAGGGAAAAGGCTAAAGGCATTCCAAATTCTTCCAGAGTTCCACCATCAGTCAATTTGAATCTAAATCTTATTTTTCTGAAGATGCACTGAGTCTTCACAATGTTTGAGGACAGCAATGTGTAAAATGGAGCAATTTGAGAGCAGCCCTTTGGGCTCCATGTGCACCACACAGTGGTATGTATTTATTGGAAATCTCATTCAGTGATGAAAGTGAGACCAAGTATTGCCCTTGTGTGCTTTGAATAAAAAAAAAATTCTTTGGGATAAGTGAAAATAGTTTCTAGCTTTTCTGTAGGAGGAAGAATCTGATGAGAAGGCAGTGGTTCCCACTGCACTGACCACAGAGCTGGCAAGTCCTGCAGAGAAAAACACAACTGCATCTGGGGATAAAACTTATTTAATCTGTTGTGTACAACCATCTTTCATTAAACACAGAAGGACGTGTTGAACTTCCATGAAGTGTCCAGAAGGTGAAATAACAGCAGATTCACACAGAAGATTGGTACACCAACTGACCTTTCGACTAGAGGCACCAGATACTTGTCCAGGAATCACTTTGAAAATAAAAGTATTTAAAGAACAGAAGAAAAAGAAAGTACACTCTCTAGGAGATTATTTTGCAGAAATATTTTGTTTCTGGTGCTAGAAGGAAGCAAAACACCTGAAAGGAAGAAGCTAATAATAAAAGCAGGAGACTTTAGTGAGGAGAGTACTGATAAATCTCATCAAGTAGGGGAGCAAGAGAAAGGCCACATCTTCCTTAGATTTCAGCTTCGCATGGGAAAGCCACAAGACCTCTCTTGAGCACAGGCAGCATTTGCCCACTTCATGGTGGGCATTGGTGAAAAGGAGGCATCCCCATCTGCTGCAGAGACTGTGTGGGGGCAAAGCCTGAGCCCTCCTTTCCTGGGATGTTCCATACAGCAGCAGGCTGACAGGGAGAGGAGTGAGCTGGTACAGAAGGGCTGCTCTCTGAGAGAGGAGAGCCAGCAGAGAAGGAGGAAAAAACTGATCCTTCACTGTGTCAGCAAGAAAAAGGGCAGGACAGGATTAATTTTGAACAAAATCAACTAGGCCCTCATTTGAATGGAGAGACAGGTAAAGCTCAGAACAGAGTGAAGTACTCACTAAAATTAAAACAATGTAAAAAAACATCCTTTAAGACCCAAATAAAAACCCCACATTCTGTCCGGAATCAAAGCCCATGATTTAAGAATCATTGGTATTTATTTCTGCACACCACAAGACATTTATTTAATTAGAGAAACGTGCTTTCATTGCATTTTGAGTAAATTAAATGGAAAAAACCATGGGTTTTATACATTTTGAAGGTTTTGTAAAACATCCACTCTCTCTGGGTTCTCTGATCTTTAACCTTACTAATTATGTACTTTGTTTTCATTGTGAATACCATTTAAATTTCACAATCTCCTTTCACTCCTTCACTTCCAATGCCATGTAGCTTTTGTGCACGATTGCCCTGCTGTCAGCTCTTCAATGCATCCCCTGCTCTGACTCTGGCCACATTGAATCACAGCTTTCTCTTGCACTCACTGGACAGACAAAGCCCTGTGGATCAGGAAGAAAACCATGTCAGCTGATTGTTCATGAGGGTCACAGGGATCCCTTCCCATTATTTGTCCTGCTTGATTTGGGGATGGCCAAAGCCTCAGTCTGCTGCAGCACCTGTGCTGCGTATTTTCAAGCAGAAACAAAGCCAGCCCTCCTGAGCTTTGCAGGAAATGAAGGAGGTAACTACATGGCTAATTTGCATGCACCCATGCAGCATGCAGTCTTTCAAGCTCGCAGGATAATGTATTGAAACAAATGACTGCCATTTTCTATATCATAAATGTAATATTTAATCTGCACTATTTGCTCAGACAAATTTTATTATGTGCTTGTCTTATACAAGGTTTTAATAAGCTGTGGTGGAGAGCTGTACACAGTACTTAATGCATGCACTGATATGTGTAAAATCTAAGATCAGGGACGACAGCATGTATTTATAGCAGTGTCTGGGAGATTATATGTAATGAATACATTATACCACATACACACCAGAGGCAGAGTTAAGGATGCTCCTGAACCCTGCAGTGTGGCATTTCCCAACTTCTGTGTGCTCAACCGTTCAACCTTAACATTCCCTGAGCATTCTCCAATGGAATATCTATCAGCCCACATAATCAGCTTGCAAGTTACTCCCACAGAGAAAGATATTTCAGATTGTCCTCTTCCAAGAGACATTCATTAATGCATTTTCATTTTGAAATGCACTGCTTTCCAGCCAACATGTTCTCATGATGTTTAAAAAGCTTTAAATCTTTGTGGAGTAAGGCTCCCCAGGAAGGTTAAAAAAATACTCTCTGCATCCCATTTCCTTGGGGCTTTTCTGTTTTGCCCTTCCACTATAGCTATTATGCACAGCTTGAATTCTGGGAAGACATGATACTGTTGAAATACAAGTAATTATACTATTCTCTCTCATTTTTACCAACTATTATTTTCATTTTTTTCTCTTCCTTTTACCTTTTTTTCAGCTGTCTTTATCTGCTGCAAACATCACTTGCAGGTTATTACTTGCAGAGAAAATGCCAGCTGAAAATTGATGATAGATTGGTGAGATGTAAATTATTGCATATTGGGGGGGGTTCAAACTACAAAATAGCTGTTTTGGTAACCAATTTAATCTGAATTCTTGCATGCTGGGCAGTTCCAAAGTATTTAAAGAGGTTTTGTTCAAATTTCCTCTATGAAATTACACCTACAGTGCATTTTTCTTTATTAAAAGCATACAATGTAAAGATGTGAAAAAATGCAGCATCCTTGGTAGAGTTAGCAAGAAGTTTTGGGCGGCACCACAGACCTTGTAGTATTGCAATTGGATGTTAGTTCCTGACTCAAATACTGCACTGGAATAATTAAAGATAAATCCATTAGTTTTCTAACAACCAGAACAAAAAACAGATCAAGTAGGCCGGCATATACATTCATATTGTAATACTTTATATTATGAATGGGGTTTTTTTTGGGAATTTTTGAGAATTAAGAATATGTAGTCCTTTGAAACAGAAAAATCAGTTGCCATTGCAGTTTAGATTTTTGCTATGCGATAAAAATCATAAAAGAACATTGTGCTGCCTTTTAATTGTCTTTTTTCTAATAAACTGAGTAAATTGTTGAAACCCACTGTTTTCAGAAAAAAATGGCATTGAAGAGAATATAGTAGATGAAATGGTGAAGCTAGATTTTTTTTTTATGGCCTGAATTAAGGTAAAAATGGCTTCAGCAAAAGAAGTTCAGCTGAGAAATCTAAATGTATACAAGTTTGTGGGCCAAATAAGGATCCAGGGAGTTACACTACTGATTAATTTGGCCACCTGTGTTCATAAAGCTTCCAAACACTAACAAATAGAAGTAGGTAGTAAAATAAAGATTGACTATTATAAGCTGTAACAGCCTCAACAGCAGCTCTTGAGACTTGATCTGATGATCAATTATTGCCTGAATTAAAAGTCCCGTGCTGCTTTGGCTGTGCAAAGATCCAGAGCTGGACAGAAGCAAATGCCACGGAATGGGAACATGCACCTCAGCCAGAGTCCGTCCATCAAGCATCATCTGCTCTCACAGACAAGAGGGTTACATTTTAGCATGAGCCCATCAGGACTGACTACTGGCAGCCTGGCTGCTTTCAGTAAACTGTCTCAAGGGGGGACAGTGATCAGTTAAGCCATTTTACAGCACCAGTGAGACTGCTGAATGAAATGGGGCTGGCACAGATCAGAAGCAGAGAGGCAAGATCTGGGCAGTTAAGGTTTCTGGCTCTTTGTGTCAGAAACCCCCCCATAGCATCTAGTATTATTATTTATCCTGAAGAGCATTTTATTCTTCTTGCTTAAGGTGTTAGGAGATATTGGGGAGGAGTACAGGTTGACAGGACACCTCCCATAATTGCCAGGAGATTTCCTTAGGGAAAAGATGTTTTGACCATGTTCGAATTTTCCTGTAAAGATGAATGTGTGTGATTGTTTTAAAAGGATTAAACTGATACTCTTTGATGTATCTTTACCAGGTTTTATGAAAGCTTTGACCAAACAGTGTGGGTGATAAATTCATTAAGGATGATAAACTCATTATAGTGATAAACCTGGTATGGGTGATAAACTCATTACAGAAGAGCCCTAGCATGGCGAGGCTGATGCAAGGCTTTCTATCACTGTCAGCAAAATTGCAAACTATAAAACTTCCACTCACATAAATGATGGTCTTGGCACACTCCTCTCTTCCATCTCACCCTGTTCAAAGGGTGAGCTTAGACACTCACTGAGTTTCATTTATTGTTTTCAATCCCACAACTCACAAATCCCTACATATTCTTGTCAACAAGTCCAGGTTCTCAGCTGATTTCTGATTTTCGCTCATTCCAGAGGCAGACCAGAAATTCCATCCTGACTTTCTTCACTTTTCCAACCCTGCCCTTTCCATAGATATTTCCACCAGACCTCCTCAGATGCACATGATGGACAGATGGAGAAGAGCTTTCCTCCCTCTCCTCTCTGATTTTGCTTAAGGAAGTGCTATTTGGTCCCCCCACCATGACCACCTTGTTCAGAACAACATCCCGTTTCTTCTACAGCCTTCCATATGAACCTTTGCTGAGAAAATACCCTCTTGAGATCCTTCACTCCAGATGCATTTTTGCTTTAGCTTGACAAGAAATTTCCACCTTTAATGGCCCAGCTGAATGCTAAAATAAATTACTTTAGACGTAGCTATTGCTCTAGATCTTTCCCTCATCCCTCCAGCACCTGTAGGATAACATGGGGACACATACTGCAAGAAAGGTCATGTGAGGAAGAAAAGTAATGGCATAATTCTGCATCTGGAAAATGCATTAGTAAAAAGAAGTCCAGGTCTTTCAAGGTGGGACATCCACTGCAGATTGCACAGTCAAGGGGCCTCCTTAACTGAGAAGTTGAGCATTTGAACTCAGCTGAATCCAAGTCTCATGTTCACTTCTGTACTTGATTTCTTTGCTCATCTGAGACCTAGAAGCTTCCCAGTCCCTATCTGCAGACTTCAGACCAGGCATTTACTAGAATATACAGGGAATTGAATCTTGAAGAAACCCTACAGTCCCTTGAGATCCAAGTGTCTTTAGCAGCTGCAGATGCTTTGTCTCTCTAACAGAAAGAAGACACTAAGACAAGTAAATGAATCATCATATTTGATAGCAAACCTGCTGCACATGGCAATTCTACCACTCGGTAATATGACAGAAGTATGTTTGAAATGGATTAAGGAGGTTGGATTGTGATGATTTTATTTTGGTGCCAAGGTGATTTTTCTGAGGGATAGTTTAGTGATTAGCAGAATGGCTCAGTGCTGCAGAAAAAAATTCTCCCGATTCTGTGCATTGAGCAGTTGTCTATTAAATTAAAGAATTAAATGGATAAAAGATCTTACCGATAGCAGAAATGGCACAAAGGAGTTGTGGGAATTTACCTTTCCAGCATAAGAGCAGGAGAAGGACAGCTACAGCACAGGATTGCAGGGAGAAAGCAGCCCCTTTTGACAGCTCTGTGTACTGTTGAATTAGGCACAAAGATACAATTTGGGGATTTAGATTAAAAAATTTAAAGAGAAAAACATTTAGAGTCAACAGGACCTCTCTACAGGGCAATATTTGGGTTGAGGAAGGTTTGGTTTTAAATGCTTCCATCTTAACTTTCACTGCTTTTCGGGTGATATTGCAGCAATATTTACAATGAGTATCCTCTATACAGTATATTGTACAAATTCAGGAAGATTACCTCTGTTAGAGTCAGCCTAAGCCAAATGTCCTCAACATGCAAATCCCTGTATATGGAAGTGCTGTATTCATATATTTTTATAAGCATCACTACAGGCTCATCGTTACAAAAAAATAAAGTTAAAAAAATTAAGTTAAAAAAAAGTTCTCACAAAAAATTTGAATTTCAAAAAGGAGAAGAAAATAGCACTTGCAATGGTATGGCCAGCTGGTGACTGTTTCATAACAAGGCCTTTTTTCTCCCTCCTTTAAATATAATTTACTGGAACTTTACTTAGACATGCAACAAATTAGCAGCTATTCATTTTGTAATGAAGAAGGCCTCATGAAATCTAAGCTGTGAATAGGCAATCAGAATTTATTTGGATATAAAGGGTTATTTACCAGGCTAATATTTCAATATTGAACTCCATACCACTATCAGTACCATCATGGATCATTGTTTCAAATCCTTATGTCATTGCATTGCCTCTGATTCTGCACAGTACCTGTAGCTATCGTTAATCCCTGCATGAGAGACCACCAAAAAAAAGACAAATTGCTTCTTCTTTGCATTAGATATAAATTTACCTCATCTCCCCACAGGTCTGAACAGTCAAAAGGAAGTTTTTATTATTCTGCAACAAAGTAAGTTCTGTGGATTCACCAATATGCATGGGATTACATGCAGTCTTTACTTAAGTTCAAACAACAATTAAGAACACCAAAGAAAACCAGCCTCGATTCTTTTAAAGCAACTACAAAATAGGCACAACTACATCAGCTCAAACTGCCAATCCAAATGCCTTCTAACACCCAAATAATTTTGCACTTCCATTCCATCACTTAACCTTTAGGTGGGCCACCAATAGCTCATTGCAGTGATGTTTTCTATTATGTCCAGAAAATATTTCCCACTTGGCAGGGTGCTGGTGATGTTGGTTGGTAAAACAAAGGGCTGAGGCTTATGAATTATGGGCTCTTGTTGCTATGCCTCTTCTTTGCCCCTGAGCTTCTTTCTCTGTGTGCTCTCTCTTTCTCACTATTGTTTTGAAGAAATGGTGGCCAGTTAGATGGGCAATTGCCTTATTGGCACTGAGCTTTCTGCAGAGTTTTGGATTAAATTTGTCTGACTGCAGAACACAGTGTATGTGGGCAGCAGGAACAGCAGGTTTGTTGTGCCAAGTCAGCTGGAAAACAGGTATCCTGGATCCTGAACAGTGGTATAAAACTTTCAAAACCCAGAACTTTTAATTGTTCTAATCTTTTTCTCATTTCACAAAGATGTGCATGGGGAAATTTAGGTGTATGAGACCCCAAGAGTCTTCGTGGTGTCTGTGTGCATTCTTTCCTCTCTGAGGGTTGTCTCTGCTTAATAAATCAGTGACTGTGCTCAAAGGTGTGTAGTTGCCTAGTTTTGGACAAGCAAAATTTGAAGTCCCAAAATCTCAGCTTCCAAAAGGAACCTATGCCTATGACCAATTTAGGCATCTAAAAATTAGAATCAAAGTGGGAACTAACCACAGAAAGCTCACTTACCTCATTACAGAAAAACTACTACTCCCCAAGGTTAGGAAACAGGTATCCAGCTGAATCTGACAGTTCTATGGAAGTAAGCTTTTCTCTCCAGTGCCTCTTTTGTTGCTAGCACATGAGACAGGAAGACATTATGTCTTTTTGGGCAATGAGTCCCTTCCCACATCCTGAAAAAGTTCAACACACTTTAGAGCAAGAGAGACACTGTGCTCCATGTTGTTAGTCTGGCCAGCAATAGCACAGATGGGGCAGCACAGAGGTCCTCTAGGTGGTGGAGTTTTCTCCCACATGTATTTTTATCAATCTGAACTGCTCTGCATTAGGGTTTACTCCCAGCTGTAGCTGTACTTTAGTCTGTGGTTCTCTGTACTGGTCTTTCATTGCAGAAGGATTATTATAACTGTGCTGGAGTCACAAGGAAGAAGCTACGTGGGTATTAGGTCGTGCATTTTCTTAGCAAGTTATACACATGTGGGCGTGTAACACATCCCCATGAGCAACAGCCTCACTTCTTGCTCGTTTTAATTACTAAATAAATTAACTGTAAGTATCAAGAAATATTTTTAAGCAATGAATGTACCAGATCAGAGAAAATATTCAGTAGGTATGAAGGAAGTGAAAATAAGTTGAGCATGTGCTTAAGTGTTTTGCCACTTTTGCTGAGACTGATTTTTCACAGCTATGCATTTATTTCACTCTCATTCGTCACCCTGCCCTCACCCAGGGACTCAGGGTCCTGCAGAATGAGAATAGGAGCCCTAAATCCCTGTCAGCCAGCCAAAGCCACGCACTCTGTATAACAAATCTCTTTTGTCCCCAAAGGTGGCCTCAAATAATTTTAATAAATCTTTAGTAATGCATTTCAGTATCTCAAACACGTAAAGGTCAGATGGTGCTATTCTGACTGACCCTGACCCACAGCTATTTTCTCCGTGCCTGTAGCAGGATTGCTCAGGAAGTGATATACAGCAGTGGTGACCAGGAGAGGCAGTGCCTGGCTGCTGGGTCTTTCTGCCGGTGCCAGGCGATGGTCGCTGCCCCCCAGCCCTGCTGGCTTTGCAGTGCCCTGGGGAGAAGGAGGCTCCTGCCCCCAGGGTCCAGCCAGAGTGTGCTGCTCACACTGCTTGTCTGAGGATTTAATGGAGCTGCCTCTGGTTCAGCCAGAGCTTTTTTATACCACTGCTGCCTGGCTCCCCCTCAGCGATTTCCTTGTTTAGCTTTAACATTTTAATTTTGCCAAAATGTTAAGGCAGCGCTTCACCTGCTGACTGGGTGTAAAAGTGCCGCAGCAAATGGAGGAAAATAAAAAAGGTGCTTAGCTCAGCTGAAGTCCCTCTCTTGCTGCCATAAAATTAATTGTTATCATTATCTAGCTGCTTTCTGGAGACCATCATGTTACCTGCTACACAAACTGTAACGGCAGTAACAGCAGCTGAACCTGACATACAGCCCTGCCCTTGGTGTATTAAATCATTCTGATGTAATGTCTCACAAACCACATGACTCACCTATTAAACCTTTCCAGGGGCATGTGCTCTGGCAGGAGGAGAGAGCTTTGTAATGAGGCCAAATGCACAGAGGATAAAAGGAACATATTAGGAAAACAAGCTATTGAAGCCATGCATGCTAATTTGAGAGAATGCATTTGGACATGCAAGAGATTTGCTGTTTCTGTGTAAAATATTTCCAACTCCTTACTTCCCATTGCAAAGCTGATTGAGTCAGCAGCAGCTTGCCACTTGCATTCCAGGTGGCGTGATATGTCTCCTCATGCACTAACTCATATAGGTCATTAATATGCTAAATAAGTTGTAGCCAATTGGCTCCCATGGTGACAGCTCCAAAAGCTTCATGAATAATCAATGAAGCACCTGGAGGCATGAAATTTTCATACAAAGAGTTTCTAGACTTTGCATTAAGCTCTGAGCAGGGACAGACAAGTGATAGACATGACTGGCACTTTGAGAAGTTTCAAAAATAAGAAGTGTTATTTTAAAAGAAAATAGCAATCTTATTTAAATAAGAATAAATCTAAAACTCCATCTCCTGGACCATTTATAAAAAAGGCACCTAAAGTGGTTCCCTTGCCATCTTCTGGACAGAAGTATGTTAGATTTGGTGAGGGTAAGTGGGAATACTTCAGCTATTCTGTATAACCTTCAATAAACTCATCACAGAGTGGTAGGGATTCACTGACAGAATTAAACACTGGCAACTTTAGGAAATTAATAAATGATTACTGCCTTTACCTTTTTTTCCTGTAAAAAATGATATGCCTGTAGAGTTTATGAGTAAAAATCACATGATCTGAGAACCACTGACGATTGTTATGAGCAGGGTCTCAGTTCATTCACTTAAAAGTTGGCATCTTTCTGACATTGTTTCCTTTTTAAGAACTAACGTATAATCACACAGACCCTTTCAGAAAACTTTGTTACTGAAACAAGCATACCACAGGCAGGACATATTTCACTCTTTGATTGAGCTGATCAGAAAATTATTTAGGCCTCCCATAGGAACTGGGATGATGGTAGGCATAGTCCTGCCCTATGCTTTCCCCAAATCAGCTTGTGCCTGACATGTTCCCTGTGCTGGCAAAGAAACTGGAGACGTGCTGTGCAGTCAGCACCATGGGTACAGAGATAGCTGTAAGAAATGAGGCAGCTCCACTATTTCCCCTTCCACTTGAGGCTGCAGTGTGCAGGAGCCTCTCTTGAAGGGTTCTGGGGCTGAAGGAGCTGTGGACCCTGCCTCTCCCAAGCTTTGCACTGCTGTCCTGTTCTCTGTTGTGAATACTGATTTCGCATGCAGATGCACTGGGTGGAGCAAGGAACTTGAAGGTATTTCATCTCAAATTTCTCACACAACTGCCGAGAAGACAGCAACAGACGAAGTAGCTTCTTCTGACATTACCACTGGCAGCTTTCCAATCACTTTCTGCAGAACTTACAAATTACATGTACTTCAATCTCAGCTGCATTTGGTGTGTTTCAGATGAGATCCTCAGCAAAATATTTGTGCTCTTTACCATATGACATAAGGGTCATCAAAACAAGGGTTGGAGAGTTTGAGCTGTGGAAACACCATGAGCAGCACCATGATTTACTCATGTGCCGAGAATTTTGCTGGTGATGAAAATCTACAGATGTTGGAGGTAATCAGGACTGGCAGAGCTAGTGCCAGATGAATAACTTTAAAATCTTTCGTTTTCCATCTTGAACACTTCTATAAGTAATAGAAAAAGAACATGAACATATCACCAACATGGCCCCACATAAGGAGAGCAGCCCTTACTTTGGATTAGTGAGGTCTGTCCTCATCAGAGCTAAACAAAAGTTGCTATAACTTTTCTTTGCTGTCTGTTTTAACAGTGACATGCAGTAATAGTATAACATCAGAGAGGCAACCTATAGGGCTACTAGAAGGCAACATGTTACTGGGAAGTAACATGGAAAACCTCAAAAGGAATTTCAACAGGTTTTTTCCCCACTAAAGTTTAACTGAATGCTCTACAGAGCTCTTGTGCATTTGTGTGCTCACACAGCAGCAATTGTGCTGGCTTACCCAGGAATGCATTGATAGGCAAAGCTTGATCAAACATTAAAAATTAAAAAAAAATTAAAAGAGATACAAAAGAGAAAGAACAAGGTCTTTTAAAGGAATTGACAGGTTTTTAATGTTTTCTAAGTAAAAGAACCACATATTGTAAGTTTTTAGTATTATCTTGATGATCAATAAGATAACTTATTCATCTGCTCTCAGTTTGTACAATGTTGTTCTCCTAAACATGGGGCATTATATGCTCTGGCATACAGAAAAAATTTCCACATGAAAGTGCACTCACACTTACATGCACACACACAACAGTCTACCATGCAGCTTTCTCTTGAGATCAACCCTCTGCTAGAAAGCACTGAAGATGTCTTCGCAAGTGTCTTCGCTTAGACAAAAATATCCTGAAATCCTCTAGTTCTTCCATTCATAAAGGAACAGAACAAAGTATTTTCCTGATCAGCTCCTCAAGGAGAAACTTGAAGCCTCCACCATCAGTAGTGATGGCATTGACTTCTGTGGGCTGTAAGAGTTTGCTCAAATCCTTTAAAGACAGTGATTTCCAAGGCAGTGCACAATTGCCAGGCTGGTCCACTCTGTTCTTCATAAAGTGAAACAATCTGACAAAAGTACATGTGGTGCCCCCATTATCTTCTTGCAAACTTCCTCCACACAGCATCGTATGGTGCTGTCGTTATACCTTGTGTCTACGTGTTAGGTGGAGACAGCTTGATGCAGGTGTGTATGGGCAGGATAACATCATCCCACACTTACCTTCACAAAAATGGGATTATGCATCCTTAAAGACTGTGTGATAAGAAGGGGGGGATAAAGCTGGTGAGTCACAGGATCTCTGCATCTGTACTGACTTTGGCCATGGTGCAGTGTTTTGGATTTGTGATTAAAACAAAATGCGTTAATAACCCAAAATGTGTTAGTGACCCAAGGGATGTTCTATACAAATTACACTGTTCACCAATAAGTGCGGGATGAAGAATGAGGAAGGAAGGACATTTGAAATTATGATATTTATGTTCCCAAGCAGCCATTATGCATTATAACCCCTGCTTTCCTGGAGATGCCTGAATACTGGCCTGCTGATAAGTAGTCAATGAATTTCTTTTTCTTCTTTTCTTTGCTTTTTCTTTACCCATCAAACCATATTTTCTCACTCTTACCCTCCTGATTCTCTCCCTCATCCTACCCTGGGGGAATCAGTGAGAGGCTGTGTGGGACTGAGCTGCCCACCAGGGTGAAGCACCACCACTACCATACCTCAGAAACATCTGGAGAGCATTGAAAAGCTCCTGACTCTCAAGACCAGTTCAATTTCTTTTCCTCCTGGGTTGCTGTCTCCAGTTTTCCAGATGTCTTCTCTGGAAGACATCTGGAAAACTTCTTCCTTCCGGTTTCTCTGTGTAAAATTTTCCTTTGTCCAGTTTACTTTCAGGATTCTCTGTGCCAGATTTATGAATCTTTGCAGCTTTGTAGCCATATCCAGAATATACAGTTTGGAATCCCACATTGGTTGTCTGTTTAAGAAATTAAATGCCACACTATATGTAAATACCTTTTCATTTGAAAATAAAGTGAACAACTTAGAGTAAGGACAGTTAATACTTGCAATGACTGATGGAAAATTAGGGAAGTGGTGCAATTCAGACATGGCTTGTTACGACTGTACATGTTAAGCCTTACAAATATATTACATGAAATAACATCTATAAAGCATGCTTGGTTCTGTTTAAAGTTAAACTACACTGTGTGAACGAGTCTCACATGAGATAATTACTAACAGGGATAAAAGCTTGACTTTGACATTTTGAACATGCATCCTTCTAAATTCTGTTAGAGTCATTTGTAGTGTCTAAGCAGCTATAAAACAGATTGGTGGCATCTCTTCTGACACATTTTATGTGTGCAAGTCCTCTGTGCTGTAAGAATAATGCTACTTCTTTTGCTGTTTTAATGCCTTCCTGGATCACAGCTGAAAACTTGCCCCCATAGAAAAGGGCAGAAATGCCATTGAATTTACTTACAGCAGAATTTCTTCTAATATATCTGTAAAACCTGCTCTGATTGAGGGTTCAGTGGAAGTCTGAGGATAACTGTGTTGGTGATTAATCTGTCATTTTGAATGATATTTTAAAAATATATCTGAATAGAAGAATTTTCTTCCACACAAGACAGTAATATCTTCTGTGCTCTGCCAGGCTTGAGTCTTAGGATCACCTTGGATAACACCTTGGAAGGTGCAATTACTGACTCAAGCACTGGAGCTGGGACTTGACTGAATCGACTCTCTGGCTTTGCAGTAGGATGAGGCCCAGCCAATCCCATCCAGAAGCCACTCCAGAAAGTTCTTCAGCCTAAATGAACTGAGGCTCAAGGCAGCAAATCAGTGTAGAAGTAAATAACATGGATCAGCAGAGGCACTGCTGTTGACCTGGACTAGGTCTGAGACTAATTTTCCCTGCTACAAATCAAAAATTTCTTTATCTATTTTAAAGCTTTTATAATTTTGGATAAAAATAAAATATAGAAGAAGTAAAAAAATCATGTTTATAGTTTATTTGATACAGAAGATGCAGAAATGTTTTTTATCGTGAGGGCAATTTGCTGTGTCTGTTGGGTTTCACTATCCTCATTGTTCCTCTCAGATTACTATTAAGAAAGAAGCATAAGAAAAAAATATTAAAACCTATAAGGATTTTTTTTTTAATTCCATTTCAACAAATTTCAAGAGAATCTCTCAGGAAATGAAACATATCTTGCTGTCATGGGGGCTCAGTCTGCAGTCCTTGTGTTCCATCATAAGGCTACTAAACACTCTGAGAATTCTTCTGCCCTTACATTGAAGACAAGAGTCTTTGCAGTGCTTACCAGAGTGAAAATCTGGAGCTCTGGAGTTTCCTTGTATCCAGAAGTTTCAGAGCTTACTGTCCACTTCCTGCAGAAATCCCAGATCCATAGATGTTTTCAGTAATTACTTAGCTGATGTTGCAGGTTCTCTTAAGAAAATAAATAGCCATATTTTAGATTATAGAAGGTAAGACTTTTCAAAACTGGTAAAAAAGGAGTGTCTCTTTTCTAAGGCAGCCTCCAGCCATCACAAACATCTTCATTCACCAGGAAGTACTGATATTTGACACATTCCATTTTGATTAGAGCCTCTTCTGACTTGGAGCAGGTTTCTACTTTCAGCCAGCAAATTCATTGCTTCAGGTTTAATGCCTGCCAAGTATTGCATTTTTGGGGCTCACAAAGTAATTATTACATTTTTGCATTACTTTGCACATAGTAAATTTTTTTCCCAGCTATCTCACAGACTAAATCCCACAAAAACCCCTGAAATTTCATTGAGCTTACTACTTTGCTCTGGAAATATATGGGGAGCTGAAGTAGGCATAGAATATTCGCTATTTTCAGACAGTTACTGTCAGATGTATTCATGCAATGGCTGTGTCAACAGATATATTTCTTAGGTCCTCTGTAAATTAATGAAAGAAAAAGAAATATTTTAAGGGTCTAGTTGATTTGAACCACCTTGTCCCTTAGTTCCTTTTTATTGTCTCAAAAGTGGCCAAAGTTGAACAGTTACGGTCTTAGATGCCTAACCCATAAACAGCTACATGTGGGGAGATGAATCCTCATTGCACATTGCACATTTTATCAATCAAAATCACAGAAAAATCACTGTGATGCAGGTATGTCGAAGGTATATATGCATTATTTAGAAGGTGGTCTCAAAACATCTTTCTTAATTGCTTAGGTAATCACAGTAATGCTATGTTTTATTGTGATCTTTTCAAACATCAATGTAAATAATTGTGAAATAATATTTGAATTTCTAATAGCTATAGCAATTAAGTGGAGTAGAATTCTAAATTATAGAGGTACCTTTACAAATAATGACAAGAATATTCTAGAGCTTTGTCTCTGGTGCTGGTTATTCCTGGATGTCATCTTATCCAATGGCATAAATACTGCTTTTATAACTGTCATGTAAAAAATCTTAGATATGCTTATCTAAGACTTGTGTCAGTTGCTTGTTTATCATCATTGACTATTACAGCAAATGCTATTTAAAATCTACTATTTCTGGAAAGCACTTAATCTTCTAAGCTTCAAAAGGTAAATAATGTTCAATAAGAGGCATCAGAAATCCCAACCCTGGTAGCAGCTTCTCTCAGAGTCTGTTACTTGATCTGTTTGTTTGTTTGCTTTTTTAACACCCACACCTGAATCAGGAGGAAATGGCCTGGATCTGTGGAATTAAAGAAGAATTTAATTGTAAGAATAACTGGGGACATTGCATCAAAATGTTCAAATACTCATATATGTTTTTATCAAATTCTGTAGAATTTTCTCTCATTCTTCAGTGCACAATGACTCAATTTCATATTTGCTGCGTGTTCTACAGACTCAGCTGTGAATTTAGGCCTTGGGAACCAGAGGCTGTAAAGGATTTATTGCCACACCAAACTTCTGCTCCCCAGATGATTTGGTCCCACTTAGGGTATTGCATATGGCCCTGACAGATGAGACCCCATCAATAGAGGACACAGCAAAGCAAAATTATCGTGAGGCTTCTGGAACCTTCATCTTCTCCATTCTGTGTCATGTGCAGTGTGGTGTCACCACAGCCTCTTTCTCACCTGTTAGTCCCTCACGACTCTCTGGTCTCTGTGTGAATACATACACAAAATTCTTTTCATTGGCATTTACCTATCCAGCCATACACGTAGTTCTTGGTTAGAAGGGGACTATGTTCCACTTTTTAGTATGGAATGCAAGCAGTGAGCCTGTTCTCAGCAGAAGATGAGGGATGGTATGGGTGCACAGCCCACATGTGTGCACAGGGTGTCCATGTTCACATCAGGACCTGTTCTGGTCACTTCTGAGGCAATCCGGCCAAATAAGCTAAAGGAAGGTATCATTTCCAGAAGTATTTAGCTCCAAATCTTAACTGACCTAAGAGTTCTACAGGCTTTTAGGATTTACCAATATTTGATTGGCTTCTCACATTTGCAGTAAAGGTCACTTTTGTTTTACAAAGATGGCCCCTTTGTCAAATTGATAAATCACAGTGGCGTAAGAGATACTCACCAGAAATTTTCAGCATGAGGAATGCAATGTGTTTCCCCTCAGCCTTTTTCCCAGACACAACTGAATTCTGCTCTGACATTCACTCCTCCCTCACTCTGCTCCTCTCCAAAGAAACAACCTGCTTTGGAGGTTTACCATTTTCTTTGCTTGACGAGAACTGTCAAACAATCCTAAAATAGGCACTATTATCAACAGCCATTATATCCAAGGCAGCTTACTCCAGTAATGAATAAATATCCATTCTCCTTCCACGCACAGATACACCCCTGTCATTAGTGACAATCACAAACCATGCAATACATTTCCGTGGGCAGGACCCTAATTATTTCCCTCAGTTTCCCCTTGCCTCTCCTTAGAATACTTGCCAGTTTAATTAGTTGTGGCTGAGTTGGAAGTGTGCTGATTTGGAAGGAAAGAGGTTGTTAAAGGGTGTTTTGAGAGATCAGGCACACTGCAGGTGTAGAGTCAGAATTAATGGCATCTGTGCTGAGGTGTGCAGTAGCTGCCACAGCTGTGACAGATGTGGTGCAGCTGCAGATTACACAGGGTGCAGTCACCCTGTGTCACGTGTCCAGGGCGTGTGTCATCCTCAGCAGCTTTATTTGTGCAGAGAAAAATGCCTGGTGCTAAGCCTGTCCTAGCTGTTGCTTAAAACCCACTGGATTGAGAACCACCCCTAAGGTAATACAGTTTTCTAGTAAGGTCTAATTACATTCCAAGGAAGAAAAAAAAAAAACCCACAGCATATCTTTAATATTGAGAAGTTTCCTTGAACTTGTCTGAGCACAGTGACATCAGTGGTTTTCTGGCCTGGCAAAGAATATTTTCTCTGGAGCTCATTGCAAAGAGGGGCTGGGTCAGCAGTAAAGATGTGGCTTTATGTAAAGACTTGAGAGAAGGGAGGGCAGAGGAGTTGCAAGCCAGCTCAAGAAAGGCACTCAGTGTTAAGGGGCCACTGAAGAAGAAGCAGCAGAGACAGTTGCAAAAGAATTTATCACATAAAAATATGTGTGATGCTACACAGAGGGTGTGTATGTAATATTCATAAGATCATCTTTTAGACACACTCTTCCTCTAGATTTTGAAGCTGTCTGAAATCTGCCGAGTTTCAAACCACTTAAATATAATAAAGCCTGCACTGATTATATCATGATTGCTGACATTTGGTGTCTGTCAGTCTGAAATAACTTTTCCTCCTTGCTATAATTTCCTCTAAGAAGCAAAGCAGAGTCAGTGATTTTCCACAAAATGCTCTCCAAACAGCTCCTGCCTGAATGTCTTGGTGGTTTATTTCTGAGGTCAAACCTTATTGCCCAAAAGCTTTTCTTTTCTTCCCATTTTTCATGCATTTGTTTGTCTGGTACTTCTGGGTCTGATGCTCTTGACTGACAAACTGCAGTGCTACCTGTGTATAAAAGAATGTTATTAAAAATCTTAAAAAGATCCTATTAATATTTTATTAGCATTTCTTTTCTTCCTGAGACTGAATGACAGCTTACCCAAGATAGCTGATTTTAATTATTTTTTTCAACCTGTATTCCTCTTGTCACTGTCTCCTTCAGCGTAAATCCAGTCAGATGTTTTTCTTTATTATTACCATAAGGCCTCAACAGCCTATAATTACTCTAAAGAATTTCTTATCTTTTATTTCTGAAGCATAGATTTTCCCCTTCTTTTCATTTTCTTTTTTAAAAAATATATTTTGGTAAGATGTGTAATTAACCTTGCAGCTGTTGATAGTCTGCTGGAGGCTGTAACTATTACTCTTCTTGTAGCTTTTTTCTGTCTCCCCTTCCGCCCTTTTCTTGTGTGACTGCAGGTAAAGGGCTGCTTGCAGTAATGATATTGCTGTCTTCAAAGCAGTGAACAAAATGCATACAAAAAATTCTTTTTGGAATTGCTTTGAAAAATCCCTTTTTATTGTTAAAATGATTAAAATCCTGCTCCTAATAGCACACAGTGCACATTTCCAGACATTTCCAACCCACAGTTTCCCTGCATTTGCCAAGGATGGGCAATGCAGAGGAGATGGCTGCATGGTGGCGTCTGTGTGGCAGCCTCAGTTCCTCAAGAAGGGAAGGATCAGGAGCCCTACACCAAAATTTTGTCTGGTAGGTGACCATGCCTGTACTGACATTGATCTAATGTAAATAATTGCACAGATCTCATGACTACTCTGCTTTCAGTGGAAATGGCTCTGCCTTCTACTCAGGAGGTGGAATTACAAGAAATAAGAGTGAAACTGTTTCAGATCTGTGATGAAAAATACATAAGGCTATTCTCAAGATACATTGCCTTGTCATTAAACGAAAGGCTTCTTTCAGGATACTGCATTTCTGAGAATTATGATTTGTAAGTATAGTAAATTCAGATGCAATGTTTCCATGATAATTGTCCTTTCTTATATTTTTTTACAGAGGTACACTTCTCTTGGGCAGACTGATTGACATCACAGTGCTTGCAACATCCCCAAGAGACTTCTTTTTGAAAATACGCAAACCACACCCAGAGAGAACATGTTAGAAACAATTTAGTTTAGGCTACAAATTTAGTGAAGACATTGTTTCAGAATTTTAAGACTTCAATTTAACATTTTCCATGGACTACTGAAAGAAAGTTAGACCTCCAGTGATGGAGAAAGCAGGTAGAAATTGTAATAGACAAATCTCTAGTGTCAGTACTCTCCTTGAAGTCTTCTACAGTCACTTCCACCATTTCATGCAGAGGCCACTTATTTTATGAGTCAAAGCTCACTCAGACCTTTCAAAACCTCAAGGTCTGAATCCCTAAAAAGGGATTATGGATTTTGAATTAATGCATGTCATGATTTTAAGATGTGCCCCACAACACAAGGACAAGAACAACACAAGGACAGAAAGCCCATTTTTAAGTTCTCCTTGTGTAATACAAAGAATATGCAGCTCTTTGTGCGTTGATTGCTTCCTAAGGTTTGGAGCTCATGATAAAACAAAAGACACTATATAAAAGACACATTTAAAAGCAGTTACCACACTACTTGTATGCTAACCATTTCTTTATTTGTTTCACTGGTTGGGTTTCAATACCTTTTAAGGGTTCTTGGTAAGGAAAATCAGAACTGGGAGAAATTAGAGCAGAGGACAGAAGTCACCTTAGCTACCTTTAGCTGTTTAGCTGCAGTGGAAAGTGGTGACCTGAGTTCACCCTGCTGCTGGTGAGGAGAAAAAGGCCCATTTAAGGAGCAGTTCATCCTGTCCTAAGATACGTACCCAAAAGTGATGAGCAAATTTGTTTTCCCCAAGGTTTCATGTGTGCATCTTGTATAAGAAGCACAGATTAAAGAATTTTTATCAGGTAATTTTACATGTGGGGAACCTTTCCCATGCAAATAAGAGAGAAGCAGTGTTGAAATTCAGCTGGACTGTCGGTGCCCAAGCACTTATGTCACTGATATTTATATATTCCTGAGACAAAAATAGACATAGAAATCTCTCAGTGAACATCTGTGAAGTCCTTTGAAAATTGTCCTAAACAGAAAAAAAAAAAAAAAAAGTAAAAATAACCAAATGTTGCAAAAAAGTTCTTTTAAAATTGTTATAAAAAGCAGACAGAGCAAAATCCAAGAGCTCTGTTTTAAACACAGCAGCTCTCTGAGCATCATTTGCTGTACTCAGCAGTTCATTTCAATGCACACAGTCTTTGGGACTCTAAAATAAAAGAGTAATATGAAAAACCCCATAATATGTTACTTTTCAACATGTGTCAGGCAGCAAATTCATTACTCTGGTTCTTCCTTACTGTATCCTAGGGAACACGAGTCAGTCTAACTGTATTTGGGTTCACAATAACCCTCAGTGGAGATAAACATTTCTTCTACCTCAGTACAGACGTAAGTCTACACTGCACTTCATTTCATGTTGCTGCTCTACTAACAAATTTATCTTTTCTCTCCCTCCTCTCTGGTTTCTCTCCATAGATCATGTAAAATTCCAGGATGTGCTACGGCAGTCAAACATTTGAATTCCCTCCTTGAGGCTGGACCCATACTGGGTGTGAAACCATGATGTTCAATCATTGCATTTTCTGGTATCAGGCAACTCTCCAATCGGTAGCAATGGCACGTAGTGAACAGCGTCCTTGAAACTCAAGGACCTTGCTCTTGTCAGCTAACAAGAATTAACCTCTTAAAGAAAAATGTAACAAGATGAGGAATTCCAAATGGCAATTGGCATGCATTTGTGTCATGCCAGATTCCTTCCATATTACCCTGGTTATTAGCCCAGGGACCTCTGTCTCTCCTGTCTCAAATTTTTATCTGTTGGGAAAAAAACAAAATGTTTTCCAGGCAGACTTCTTTTCTTTGCCTGTGCTGAAAAAACTTTTCTACTAGTTTTAAGAACAGCTGATATCAGTGAAAAAATTGTCAAAATGAATAGTTTTGGCATTGTCAAACAAACAGGTACAGTCAATGAAATTATCAGGCAGCTGGTTGAAAATTAACTAAAGAAAGTACTTTTTCTGAGTGTATAATTAAATTGTGGAATTCACTGCCAGAAATTGTGATCAAAGCCCACAGAATAAATGTTTTAAAGAAGAGACCAGCCAAATTTATGGTGGACAGTTTCACAGGGGGCTACTGAATGCAAGGGCCAGATTTGAACTTTGCCCAAGCACTACTGAGAACAGCCAACAGCAGCTTTCTTGGAGTGGGTGTGTTCTAGTTCTGGCTCAGCATTGCCAGTCCCATTTTCATGAATCCTTGAATTGTTTAGTGTTTGATGAAATATGACTATCCTGAGATATTATTTTCCATCTATTTTTTCTAGACAGACCTTTAGTGGGTCTAAACCTATGCAGAAAGAACATCATATGTACCAGTTATGTTCCAATCCACCAGTTCCCCCTTTTTCTTTTTAGCAATTTTACAGTCCATGGGCCTGAACTGTAAAAGTCTTTACATACAAGCTCTACCCTAAACCAATTCAAAGGATTGTTTGCTAGGTATATCAGTAAATATATAAACAATACTTTGAGGTCCCATGTTTAGAAGGAAGATGCATCTCCTTTCTTCACCAATTACAGAAAATATATTAATATTAATTGCAATGAAAAAAAATTAAAGTTTGTACTCATACAGTGCTAAGTTTCAAAGAATCAGAGATGGAAAAGATCAGTTAAGTTTTTGGCTTCAAGGCAGGTTCAACGTAGGATCCTTGATGTTCATTTTCCATTTTTTCAACCATTTTTACTAGTGAACTGCTTTGCCTGTAGAAAACAAAATGTGAAAAAAAAATTAAGTGCTTGAATCTGTTGCTACACAGACATTGCAAGATGAGTTTTTAGTGGTTTTAGAAATACTAGTTTTATCTCCTTTGGCAGAAGAACTCTTTGGAAAAGCTGAAGAGTGGATGGAGACTAAGACAGCTCAGTCTGCTGAGCCAAGAACTTCATTTTCTTGACTCCAACATTCAGAGCCATAAGGAGATAGAGTACACTGTCTAAAAAAATGCTGCTGTCCAATTTTGTCATCACCAGAACCCCAATGAAAGCATAATGCATAATAATTACTTACTGATTACAACACTGACTCACTAAAGTATTCCTCTATGTGGCTTTTGTAAATATGTGTCATTACACAGTTTGATGATTCCTAAGTGTTCCAGGTTTTCTTTTAGAAGGAAACACTAGATAAAGAGTACAGCTCCCAAGACAGTTCCTGTATCTTATATACTATCATTACTAATGTTGTTGTTAACCACAAAAGCCCAGAGTCCCATTTTTGGGGATTTCTAATCCATCTCAGGAAAGAAAAAAATCATATTCTCTCTCCTAAAGACATTGCAAACTGGTGTGAAATACAAAAATTTGAGACAGGCAGAGTCCATAAAAGAAAGGTGAGTTTTCAAGAGGGTGAAGAAGGAAGGACAGCAGAAAGAATGCAATCCTGTAGTTACATCCATTAATTTTGCATGCAACTTGATGGTTGATATAATATAGGTTTTTGTTTTATTTCAGCTTTGTTTGTGGGGTTTTTGTGTGTTTTAATGAATAAGTACATGCTTTGTGTCTCTAGGGGTTGTTCTGCTTTAGTGCATTGGTGAGCCTGGGGTAGGCACAGCAGATGCAGTGAGTTCTTGGGGAACCCAAACTGAGCAATGGACTTCTGCATTAGATCTATGATTAGATAGTTCCTTTAAAATAAAGCTACATTTGTGCAGTTTCACTCATCCATCTGGACAGATTGAAAATAACTGCTTCTGCTTCTAAGTGTCTTGTTATAATTCTGTGTCTCAGAACTATCACTTTATTTTAAGCCTCTTTTAAAAAATTAATTTGGTGTTCATTAAAGGCTTCTTCCTCACAGCCTCCTTAGTGAAATGTTATTGTCTGGCTGCTTTCAGAAAGTCAAGCATCATGTTAGAGCTCTTACCCTACCTTCTGGAATTTCAGCCATTTTACCTAACAGTGAGAAATTAAATAGGAGATCAGCTGTCACAATGTTTTGTTTTGGTTTTTGGTTTTTTCTTCTCTATTCTTGCTGATATAGGAAGATAGACTCTGATTTTGTACACTTAGATTGACATCCACCATGTCTTGCAAGAAAACAATTATTCTGATTTTATCTTGGCCTAAATAAATACAGAATTTGGAAAGATAGATGTTATTTTTGTTAATGTTTGTTTTTTGACAAGTAGACATGCCCACTACTGTTTTATTATTGTTCAGTCACATGATTTTCAGATTTCAAGTTTATCATCCTATTTCTGCAAAATGATAGGGTTTTTTCTTGTCTCTTTCTCCAGTGTCAGAGCAGTTCCATTAAAGTCTTCTCCATACCAGGGAGAAATTTCTTGCCATCAGAACTAAACACATGAGAAAATAAAGGGAAATCTGACCAAATATTATTTCAGGAAATCACAACAGAAGGACTTAATCTATTCTATGCTTTCCTTTACTGAGTCACAGTGATTTTCACTCTTTTTAAACTAAATATTTTTTTTTAAGCATGAATCGCTGAAAAACAAATACAAGCTTTCTGATAATGTCCTTTTTATTTTTTTCCTTAGTTACCTCTCACATCTCTCAAGAAACCACTCCCAGAGTGCTGGCAGACTACACATCAAAAATGACTTTTCTGTAAGAAAGATAAGCTTCCATAGCTGTGTGTTGCTGTTTAAGAATTTTACTTTTTTAATCTTAAGCCACCCTCTAGGTCCTTTTTCCACATGCTTAGTATTTCAATGGAACCCTCTCCTGGCTTCACAGACACTTCTGTTTGTGCTAGTACTCATTTGAAAATGATCAGGTTCCCACAAACTCCTTTTTACAGGAGTGCTGGTGTGTGACATGGCAAGGGCAGAAGTTTCATGCTCCCTGCTCTGGATTGGAAATCAGGAAGGGACAAAGCCCAAGGGGAATGGTGTTGGGAGTGCTGTAACTCGCTCAGTTTGAGCACTTCAGCTGGACTCCTTAATGATACATTCACAGTTCATCCCCAGGCTCCTTCCTTCTGTCTTTCTTACATTTTCTCAGTAGAGCAATGGTGACATCACTCTTTTTTTTAAAAATTTTTTTTAAGTGTGGATCTTTGCCCACTCAGTGCTCAACTGAAGTACTTAATATTTTTCATCTGAAAGTCTCATCTAGTGGTTTGAGGATTACAGTTAATTCCTCTTTTTTTTCTCCTTTCTCCCAAGAAGCCATCAAAAGAGAAAAAACCCAAACCCAAACAACTGAGAGAAGGAAAAAAGTTGTACTCTAAACACGTGTTCCACATGATAGTAACAGCTGCAGCCCTGTTGACAATATAATACCACTGCAATCCCCAGGATATAACTCAGATACTGAATTTCAGACTGCAGAGGAATGGTGCTTGAGGATCCTTGAAAAGAATTATGTTTGGAAGGGAAAAGAAAGATTAAGTAAAACAGAGGAAGTATGCTGGTGGTCCAGTGCAGAAACCCCAAATAAATATTGTTAAAAAAGAGAAAAGTTAGTACACCCACAATAAACACATTTAGCTGATATGTACATTTCCTCCACTATAATCTTAAGTTTCAGGATTTGTTTGTTTTTAGTGCTATTAGGGGCTTAAGCACATGGTGAAGGCTGTTGCTTTTGTATTGATATGATGTTAACAAGAGATGAACACATGCTAAGAGCAATGGCAGGAATAGAAATAATATCGATTATGAAAGAGAAGGGTATTTAGAGAAAGACCCTTCTTTTCTATTTCTCTTCCTTTACAATAAGCAAATGAGCAACATCAATAATGAGGCAATTTTTAATCCTTTTTTCCTTCTTTAATTACAGTGATGTTTGGCTTCAGAAAGAATTCATTTCAAAACATGCCTACTGCAAGAAAGAAAAACACAGACCTTGTTCCAGTTTCTACTGTGAACCAAAGTTTCTACTTTGCTTATAGTTCGTCCCCCAAGAAAAAATAAATTAAAACTATTTGTTTTACAGTCTGATATCTGCTTCTTCACTTTTGCTAAACCCCTTAGTTTTATGGCATAAACAATTCTTTGGGAAGATGAGGGACTCTGTATAAACTCCTTGTCCTCAGCAACGCCGGCTGAGCTCAGGCTCCTCGTTGCCCTTGCTTAGGAAGAACCTGCACAGCAGCAGAGCCCTGTCTGTGACCAATGCCTGGGTCCCCAGTGCTGAGCAAGGACCAGCTGAGGGCTCCTCATGGTACTCACCTCCAGGGCCAATCCCCCAGGCTGGCTCACAGTGCCAAGGCAGAAGCTCAGGCGCAGTCTATTTCCCAGAGAGGACTTTCAGCATCACCTCCCTGTCCTGTGTGTGTGCTCTGGTTTTCTGTGCGTGGTCTGATGGAAGCTCTGTCACCTGCTCATCACAGCCTGGTCTGAATTCCCTCTTAGCAATTTTCCACTTACCTACCAAAGGACAGACAGAGATCCTGGAAATCTTTGTTCAGCCTTCCTACAAGGGAGATGCAAACACATCTGGTGGGACTTGTATCAACCTAAATCTGAACTCTTGCAGAGGAATGAGGTCATAGCAGAAGGCGCCTGTTAGAGCTGTGGGGAGAAAATCCAGTTGTAGAGCATCAACTCATTTAACCTACTTTGGGGTCTAGTTTAGGACCAAGTGGATCACATCATGGAAACAATATACCCTGAAGGTACTGTAAGAAGGTTTGTCCAGCACTAACATCAGCACTGTAAGTTTTATCATTGGCCAGATGGTTCTATGCAAGAAGCTAGGCTTCAGGAGGAACCCAGATTGTGTTTCTCCACGAAATGGAGGTGTAGCCATATCCAGAGATTTACCTCCCAGTTTAAGCAACAGAAGTAAAACCACAGACAGAGGTATGTTTAGTAATGTAATGTCTCTGTGCAGGGTTCACTGCTCTCCCATCAGTGTGGATATTCTTTACATAGCAAGTGACAACAGGAACCAGAATGCTCCCAGGCAAGGAAGCAAGTGACTGATATTCACCAGCACTCGTGAAAATATTAAAACAAGATTGTATGTGACAGAAAATCAGGACCTCAGAGTTAAGCACTAAGTTCAGTGCATTCAGATATCACTGACTGTCAGACTTCCCCATATTTGAAGACACTTTTCATATGTCATTACACATGCCTCTGCCTCACTGCTCATTTAAGTTCCATGGAACAATCAAAAATGCAAAAGAGGATAAAAAGAAGGAGAGAATTCATGGAGGTTTCTACTTTTCCAAGTTAATTTGCTTCTAACACAAGAGTACCAGAGTAAGACAGGAGCACCAAAAGGTACCCACAATCAGTCCTGCAGTAGTGTTTGAACAAAGTCTGTCATATTTAACACAAAAAGGGACTTTCAACACTGACATCACCCATCCCTACATTTTAACTGAATGACAGGTGTGGACAGATGAACTGGATTATACAGAACATTTTTTGGATGAGGTTGACCTGCCCTTTCTTTGGAGATGGGCAACCCTATAGATAACCATGCTGACCCTGAAAACAAAAACAGTCACAAAAAATTTGATCACTGCTTGGAGATAAATTACAGAGGAAATACATGTTTGTTTTTAAAATCGTGGGTGTCTTTTTGTTTTGCTTTGTTTTGTTTTGGGTTTTTCTTCTCATTTTTCACCTGTCACTTTTCTCCTTTTCCTCCTGCTCCAGAGAATGGTGGGAATGTTCTTACTGAAACACACTTCCTGCCCTCTTGGCCCACTTAGAGCAATTCCAGTGGAAAATAAGATACCCAACACATACTCCTTCACATCTCAGCTAGGTCAAGCAACTCAGACAGTCATAATAAACTAAATTATTCTCTTAAATCCTCAGAACTGTCAGATATTTGAAGCCGTGTAGCCTCCTTTTTTGTATGCCACTCATATAAGTGGATAATTTTTCTAAATCTAAATGGATAGCAAGTGTAAGCAAAAATAATAATTATATAAGAAATAATAATATAACTAATTTGCTCTTATTATTTCATGGTATTTTGACCTCCAGTCAATATTACCCACTGGTATTTATTTTGATTGGTATCTGAGCCTGAGCTTAGATTGTATAGATGGCAAAATCTTGCTAAGACATGGTAAATTCAAACATAAATGGTTGGGAAAAATGCTCAGGCAAACTTAAGCTTGTCCTTTAGGGAAGAAGCTTTAAAAGATTGAACTTGCTGAGACCAATAATGTTCATCCCTTCTTGAATTATATTTCTATTCCCCCCCTCTTTTTAGTTTTCTTTTTTTTTTGGTTTTTTTTTTTTTTGTTTTTCTCTTAAATTTCTTTCCCCCAGAACAGTTAAGCTGCAAATTTAATGATTTTAGTCAGCTTCTGGAAATCAGTATCAGAACATTATTTACATTTTGAAGCCAAGCTGTGTCTGGAGAATTTCAATCACGTCACTTTTATGAGTTTCTACAAGCCGAATGCTGAAAAGTCTACTGGGGCACTTTTTTTTAAAGCCAAGTAGGAAGCAGAGGAGAGGAAAAAACTCAGAAAAACAGAGAGAAACTTTGCACTATAAATGCATGTTTCATTTTTTAGTATTAATAATTCCTCAGTGCATCTGTATTAACATGATATTGTTGCAGTAGATTTGATTTAGAACAGCTTTATATATAAGCTATGCTCTGATACTGAATTTTATTTCACAGAACCCATGCTTAATCTGGCCTTAATGAAAAAGAAATGTTAGCAAGAAAATAGTAAGATGTACAAGATATTCTTCACAGCTGTGGAGGATGTTTCATGCCTCGTACACAGTACAAAGGAGAACAAAAATTTGTGTTCACTGTAAGCAAGCATGGAATCTGAACTAGAAGAAATGGTCTCAAAAATGTAATTTAAGAGGGAAAGTTGGCAGTATCATGTTGATGGATGTAAAAGAGATACAGAGAAAACACTATTAAGTTGTTGTTTAACATGAAGTGATAATTCTAACATAAAGAATTTAATAATTGACGTAGCAGATCTGTGCCACAGCCACCCATCATCATTTACATTACTTGAGTGAAAATAATGGCTAACAAATCAGTCAGGCAGAGACAACAGTTTGAGAATGTCCAGGTGCTTTGCCATTCCTAAAGAACTTTCACCCTGTATTTTATTAAAGTAGTACGGCCTGTTAATGGAAAAAAGATAAAAACCACATTTGCTTCTGAAGTAATCTTTCCAGTCTCATTAAAATCAATGGAACTGCATGAAGCAATGAAAAGCAAAATCTGTCCTTATATATTCCTCCAGGAACAACCTATCCAGCAGCAGAAATGAAGTCCCAGCAGACATTAAAGTTGTATGTCTTTTCCTGGTAGGGCCTGATTGGATGGATTCAAATTAAATCTTGCTACTTCTATTTTTTGCTGTTAAGCTGTTTGACTTTGAGGTAATTGATAAGCCTGTCTGATGGCTGATATATTGAAAATGGCAGCGATATCTCAGAATGGGCTTTTTTTTTTGAAGACTGATAAAAAGCAATCACTGTAAGTGGATGTGGTTAAAGGTTAGAACAACAGGAATCCTAGTGTATCTTAAGAAGAAGCATAGAATCACAGTCCACAGAATCCTGGCCCTGCACAGCAACATCCCCAAGAGTCCCACCATGTGCCCAAGAGCATTGTCCAAATGCTTCCTGAGCTTTCTCAGTCCAGTGCTGTGGCCACATCCCTGGGGAGCCTGCTCCAGTGCCCAACCACCCTCTGGGTGAGGAAACCTTTTTCTAATATCCAACCTAAACCTCCCTGACACAACTTCAGGCCATTCCATTCCTGCCACTGGTCACCACTGAAAAGAGATCAGTTTCTGTCCCTCCTCTTCCCCTCATGAGGAAACTAAAACTGCAGTGACGTCTGTGCTCAGTCTCCTCCTCTCCAGACTGAACACACCAAGTGACCTCAGTCACTCCTCACACGCCTTCCCCTCAGGGCCCTTCCCCACCTTTGTTGCCCTCCTTTGGACACTCTGCAGCACTTTCATCTCCTTCTGACATCCTGGCCCCCAGAGCTGCCCCCAGCCCTGGAGGTGAGGCTGCCCCAGCTCAGAGCAGAGAGGGACAATCCCCTCCCTTCCCAGCTGGCCGTGCTGTCCCTGATGTCCCCAGGACAGGGATGGCCTCCTGGCTGCCAGGGCACTGCTGGCTCACACCCAGTTTGTCACCAACCAGGACCTCCAGGTCCCTCTCCATGGCACTGCTTTCCAGAATCTCATTCCCCAGTCTGCCAGTATATCCAAGGCTGCCCTGTAGCAAGTGCAAAATCCAGCACTTGCCCTTATTAAACTTATGTTGTTGTTGATTGCCCAGCCCTATAATTTATTGGGGTGTCTCTGCAGAGTCTCTCTGCCTTAATAATTTTTATCTTCTGTGAAAACATTGCACAAGCATGAATAAGTCGACCATTTGCAGCCATGTTCAATTGTATTTGTCTTTTTTATAGTTGAGAAAAGTAGAATACAAACAAACCATATATTATGCTCTGCATTGCAGCACCCAAGGACAAGGGCTTCAAACTGAAAGAGAATAGTCCTAAATATGAGGAAGAAATTCTTTAATGTGAGAGTGATAAGGCTGTAACTGCCCAGAGAAGCAGTGGATGCCCTTTTCCTGGAAGTGTTCAAGGCCAGGCTGGATGGGTCTTTGAACAACCTGGTCTAGTAGGAGATGTCTCTGCCTACAGCAGGAGGTGCCTTCCAAGCCAAATCATTTTATGAGTGTTTCCACTGCTTCTAGATGAAAAGCCCTGATATTGTTCCCACCCATGCTCCAATGCCTTTCAGTCTGGATTTTTTGCAAATTCATGTGGAGCAGGGAATGCAGCTACACCATCAGTCCATTCTGCTTTTCTGTGCAAGTGCTTGAAAGTCACAAGGTAGATTAGCAACATTACTGTCCTCCAACTTTGTTGTCTAATCTTAAGCCTGTAGATTTCTTAGTTTTCTGATTTATGACTCACCATGAAGTTCTGCCCTCAGGTTCATGAAAACCATGATGCTGGCCAACAGCTCATTTAATGCTTAGGTTATATCACAGTCTTTCCTGCCTGTATTGCCTCGGAGAATTCACATGGGATTGCCAAGTAAACATCTAATTCAGGCAGCCATAAATAAAGTTATGGTTTTGCTGCTGATGGCAGGAAAGAAACTCCTGGGACACAGGTGATGGACAGCAGTGCCACATCCTGTGTGTGTCTAGGTGCTGATTCTCTTGGTAATTTTACAGATACATCTGAAGGTGAGATCCTGACCCTGGCTACCTTTTCCTTACTTCTTCTTGCCGATTGCTACCCAGCAGCATGGCCACCATCATCCAGCCAAATTCCTCTGGATGATCTGCTCCACAGGATACATGATCATACAAGCTCGTTGACACGCATCTCAGCTGCCAGAAGACAAGCTGTGCAGGAGGAAGAGTGGCACTGCTTCGTTTCAAAAGAAGCAGAAGGGAATGGACTGGCACTTGGTGTTGGTAGTCCTGCTAGCTTTTTCTGCATCTTGACTAGGATGTTACAGAAGGAGGCCATGGCCTTTCTTATGATGAGTCCATTTTCCCCCTGTCCTTACTTTCCCAAAAGTTCTCTTGATCCACTGCTATCCCCAAATAAGATACTATCTCTTTATCCCAGAAATCACTTTTGCCATAATGCAGCCTTACACAGAGAAAGTAGAAGCATATATACATTTTTTACCTTCTTTTCTGTCAAAAAGGTGTCTCTTCAGCACACTGACGAGCAAGAGAAGGTCTTCCTTTAAATTAGGGTCAGGATGATCACATATGTATTTCTTCATTAGAGTGGTTTCTCACTTAAATTATTTCATACATATCTATTTTAAAATAGATATATTTTTGTTGATAAACTGGCCCTCTATAGGCCCATCAGAGGTTGGGATCCTTGGATATTTTTGTCTCTCACAGACATAGTCTGGAGGACACAGATTGTCTCAGTGTATCATATCTGGGTAACAAAATTATGGGAGGGTAACAATTGCCAAAAGTTTCGGGCTATTCACATAAGCCAGAATGTAACTGTTTGGCCTTACAGAAGCTTTTCATTTTGCTTCTTGACTCAGTTGTAACACCACAGATATTATAGATGAGAAAGGCTCATTTATAAGTCTCACAAAAGTAATGGATGCTTTAAAGAGATATCATTGTTTATTGCACACATGGGTGAGGGAAGAGAGATGTGAATTCATGTATTTATTTTTTTAATAGCTGTGAGAATTGGGAGAACTAATTTACAGTTTATCTACATGGTATTTTATAGTAGGGAAATATGAGAGGAAGACACAAGAGAAACATAATTCATATTTCTTCATTTTCTATGTAAGAGGAGTTGGAGAGTAAGGAACTTTATCAGTATTTTAGCCTTTGTGAGGAAGATTTCAGAAGGGCATTTTTATATCTTATACATCATATTTGCCTACATTGTGTTTAGCAGCTGTTTTGATGGCCATGAGGGTTCAATAAATGCTTCTGGCTATACTTTCTTAGCCATGTGCAAAAATTTCACTTCAACACTGAAGAGGACTAAAGAAAGCCTTTCAGCACGTGTGGCATGCAGTGCCCTAATACAGAATGTGCCAGCAGCATGGGATGCATACATGGGACACTCCCACCACCCCAAACTGTGGTAGGACACAAATGCAGACATTATGAGAGCTGTGAAGGCTAATGTGCAGAGAGACAGAAAAAAGGGCCATGCTATAGCCATCAAACAAGGACTTGTGACATGAATACCCCACATGAAGAAAGGCAGTTCATTCCAGAAGGTGAAGTCATTGAGCAGGACACATACGAGATGCTCTGACTGCCCTGGGGGCTAGGGGTTCCCTCCTGGTATGAGAGTGAAGGCATGTCCTAAATACCTTCTAGGTTTTCATGTTATGGGTGTATGAAATTACTTTCATAAGTCTGTGTCTCGGGGATTCACTCATCATCACACAAAGGTCCTTGAGAGCTCCAGACACAGAAAGTGTAAATTAACACAAGAAACACAAAGCTACTCTCTTTCACTCCATTTCACACGCATAACCATAAATCAGAGAGTGAGGAAAGTCACTGGAGGCAGAAACCCTCATTTGGCTTTAAGTCCAGATTTCAGCTCTTTTCTGTAAATTTGTTATTGTATCTGTCTTAGTAATATGAGCTGAGAGGAGCTGTAGAAATCCATGAGGGGAAGCTTTTCCAAAAATGTTTTATTCCTTCAGCCTTTTAAACAGCTGGTTTCTTTCTGAGGAAAAGCTGACAACTACACCAGACTCTGTTGAATTATGTATTGTACATTTGGGGAGCAAGCTGCAATATGCAATGCAGTGTGCAAAGCTTTCCATATGCATTTGTCTAAGGATGAGACACAAATCCAAGTCCAAGAGGTGATAAACCCAGTGGTTTGTGTTCCAATCAGTTATAGCTGTGCTCAAAAATAATACCTTGTAAGTGCACATTAGGGGCAATGGAGCAAAAAATTATACATGCAAGTGTAACTCAAGACACTGAGCCTTGTTGTTGGAAAAAGATTCTTCTCTATTGTAAAAGAGCACTGAAGAGGAGAGCTGTCTGCAGGGTTACTGTGCATTCTGTCCTCTGAATTATGACCCTTATTGACAAAGAGAGCAGGTGTAAGAAAGTTAGAACTCAGGTAAAAGAGTGAGGTATAACAGTGTTGTAGGGCAACATTGATCCAGAAATTCTTTGGCTACAAAAAAAAAAATAAACTTCCTAATTATGAGGATCGCTATTACTCTGTAAATGGAGAAAAAGTGAAGGTTAGGCCTTGGCATTTGCAGTCATGTTCCCCAATATTAATCCCAGCTGCTCTTCCAATAACACAATATTGTGCAGGTGCCATGGTTTCACAACAGCCATCAGACAAGCACCCACTCACTCCCACCTATGGCATCAGGGAGACAATTGGAAGGCAAAGGCTGGAAAGTTCATGGACTGGGACAGCTTAATAGGGAAAGCAAAAGCCACTCAGAGAAGGAAAACAACACAAAAAGGAATTAGATCACTGCTTCCCAAGGACAGGCAGCTGTTCAGGCATCTTCAGGAGGCAGGGCCCTATCACAAGTAACAGTGACTTGGGAAGACAAAAACCATCACCCTAAAAATTCCCACTCACACTTTCTTCCTTCTTTCCCCCAATTTAAATACTGAGCATGACATCATGTGATTTGGGATACCCCATTGGTCAGTTTGGGTCACCTGTCCTATCTGCATCTGTTCCCAACTGCCCATGCATCCTCATGTTCCCTGCCAGGATGGGAGTACAGAAAACAGAAAAGGCCTGGGCTCCTGTGTAAGCCCTGCTCAGAAATAACAAAAACCTCTCTATATTATCAATCCTGTATTCAGCACAAATAAAAACCACAGCCCCATACATACACAGTCCCAGCCAAAAATTTACTCTACCCCAGCCAAAACCAGCAAAACAGGTAACAGGTTCAGTGTCAAAACTCCAAGAAGTGGCTAAAAGAAGAAATGCTTATGCAACATCCCCACTCCACCTTGGTAAACTGCAAAGCTAAGCACAGTAGATTTGACAAAGTTGTTGGGAGAGTAGAACACCTCTGCAAGCCTCAGGATCCTTCATTTACACAAACAGATTCACAGTGCATTGCTCCCATACCTTTCTGTGTAGACATCATGATTCCCTGCCATGAAACATCTGGCCCTGAACTTCCTGACTCTAATTAACATTCTATTTCTACTAGCTATTTTCCCTCACCTAGAGCATTTCTGAAGTAATTTGCTACTGCTTAATGGTAAATGTAGGTCCTTAATACTTATAAAGGTGCCTGGTAAATTTAGCCTCTGGATATTCCTTTGAAAGGTGTTGTTCAGGTTAAGCATCTGCTCTGTAGGCGGTTAATTAGCAATAATCAAGTTGTCTTCTGGTTGCTTACAGTGATAATATGTTAACACAGTTCCAGAAAAACAAAAAGCGCCAGACAACTACTTAATAGAAATTGTTCAATATTGGAAATTTATTATTACTAAAACCTTCAGATATTTGTAACACCGATGTCTCAGAATGGCTGTGGGCTCTGCCCTGAGGAGCAGAACACAAGCCCAGGATTTTGATATTGACAGAAGCTGTTTGTGTTCATTGAATTAAGAACACAGCTGACTCTCTTAAGAAAGACAAAAAGAAAGTGATGATTGACATTAAGATGGGAAAATGGTGCAAAACATGGGTGAAATGAGAGCAAGAGCATTGCAATGAGAGGAAGACTGACAGCAGAAGAGGAGATGAGATACTGAGGAGACTGAGACTATGAAAGGACAGGTCTAAGTGGATCTTGCTCCTGTGGACTCTGGATGAGATGCTGACACAAAAATATTAAAAAATGTAGAATTGTGGAAGTATTTTGGTTGAAAAAATACCTTCAAGGTTATCACCACTAACCCAAGACTGCCAAGCCCACCACTAAACCGTATCCCTAAGTGCCACATCTACTGTCTGTTACACACCTCCAGGGATGGTGATTCTATCACTACTTGGGCAGCCTGTTCCACATTTGACAGCACTTTCTTTTAAGAATTTTTTCCTAATATCCTAATAAAGTGACACTAGATAATTTATTTTCTATTTTTACACTTTCTTTGACATTATATTTGGAAGTATATGCCGACTAATACAGAGGAGTTTTGGCACAAGGACAAGAAAGATTTGGAAGGCTGGCAGCCTGGGATGGCGCATTTAAGTTCTGCAGAAAGATAAGAGTCACTAATAGGAAGGCAATTCCTGGCTGTAATCACCTCTACTGCCATGCAGGTGTTACCTGAATAAGGTTTCATTTGTGAGGATAAAAGTTACCAAGTTTGGCAAATGAACATGAGTATCAAAAGAACAGCTACATACTTCCATTTTTTTTCTAATTTTTTCCCTTACAGAGAGAAAATTTGGAAGGGCTCATTTTAGGAGGTGTGGGACAGCTCCTGCAGATTGAGCAGGATGTATGAGATTGCACCAGCAAAATCCCTCCTTGAAGACTGGCACAAGAACAAGTGATCCTGACAGTGTTAATGACATTTCAGCTGGGAGAAGACAATAGAGGTAAAATTCCACTAGATGGAATAGCTGAAGCAGATATTAACAGACTGTGTGTGGAAAGATAAGTTTTGGGTCAACACATCCTATTATCAGCTTTACTTGGAAAGGGAGCAGAAACAGTCAAGATACACATTCCTGCTTATGCTTGGGAACAAGCAGAAACAGTACTTTTATGAAGTCTTCCTGTGTCAAAAAGAACATTTTTACCTAGGATTGTCCAGATTTAGGCCCAAATAACTAAAATAGAATTTTAGTTATTTGATAATATTGTAGTATTAGTAGCAATAGTTTTATAGGTATATTAACTAAGATTAAAAAGAATCAGATTGAATCACTGTTTCTTTAATTAATTTTTTAAAATACTAATAAGCAAATATTCTGTTTTGCTGTGACTTACTGAGCTCCATGAGTCTGTTTTGCAATGGTGAAATTAGGTCCAGCCATCTCTCCAGTCAGAGTGGAGTGACAGACTAGAAGCCTCCTCCATCAGCAAGGATGTTTATCAAAGTACTCAGAATGTCAAGTAGACCCGGCAGGATAAGAACTTTGTTGACAGGGAACTCATGGCTACACTTCAGGGCAAAAATGCAGCAAAGGTGGACTACAAAGGAAGAATTTAGAAATATCGCATGGTTGCGTGGGAATGGTGGCAGAATAGTAAAATCCCAGCTGAAGATAAGACTTGTAGGGAATACTGAGGGCATCAAGGACTTCTATCACTGTGTTACTAACAAAATGAGGAACAAAGGGAGTGTGGGACTGTTGCTGAATGGGGCAGGGTGAAAGTGGATGCAAAGCTGGGATAACTTTGGGACAAGAGGAATAGGCTTTGAGTTAGGATGAGAAGAAATGGCCTCAAGTTGTGCCAGGAGAAGTTTAGATTGGATATTGGGAAAAAATTTATTCACTGAAGGAGTTATTGGAACAGGCAGCCCAGGGAAGTGGCTGAGTCACCATCGCTGGGGAGATTTACACTTGTAGATGTGACACCTGGGGACGTGGTTTGTTGGTGGAATTGGCAGTGCTGGGTTAAGAATTGGATTTAGTAATCCTAGAGGTCTTTTCCAAACTCAACGATTCTATGATTCTGTGATTCTACTTTTAAGGCTCTTCAGTTTCAAAATGCAAACACTGTTTTCAATATTTGTGAAAAACTGTAAAAAAGTATCTTACTGAAAGGAGAGATCTTTTTCTTGAAAGCATTTATAGAAAACATTCCAGTATTTTCAAAACTTTCTTGTGTTCTCTTTTCTCTTAAAAATGTTTACAAAAACAGAAAACTTTGAAGATCGGTTTGTTAGATGTTGATGGGCAGCTGATACTTACTCCACAACTACTTTTTTTTCTCAGTTTATTACATTGGAAAACATTTTATCCTGCTTGAGGGCAAAGCCCAGATGTGTGAGAGCTGTGTCAGGGTCTTGACTCCCAGGGATAACTTCAGGGGTCACCAGAGGACTGTCTGGGAAAATACAGAGAATTCCTTTCACCAGTTCCCACCTCCCCCTGAAAGCCTCCCACTTTCCACCTTTTTTTGCTGGCATTTTTGACACAACATCATTCTGGAAATTGCAACGCAAGGTTTCTGTGGTAAGCAATATGTCTCACTCCTTTGTGCACCTGGTCAATAGTCCCTTGTGTTGCTGCACTCAGGGCACAGATGGTTTACATAGCTGAAAGATCCACCACACTCCTACTGCAATATGACCCACAACAGGGATTTGGTTCCTTAGGCAGAAGACATTAATTTTTATTTGGCAGGATGACTAAAGCACCCTAATGAATTTCAAAGGTCCATTAAAATCTACTTAGATAATATATTCTGAATATTTGTTACAATGAAAAAACTTTAGGAACATTAATGCACATGCGTTCCATAACTTTCATAGAAGAAGCTTTTGTTACATCACAGCAGTTTTTCTCAAGTCTGGATTTCCTGGATATCATTAGAATTTTAGAGTCAATAAAAGATGTGAAATTTACTGCAATGCATTAAGGTATATTTATTCTACTGTTCTTAGAAGTTGACCTGGTGGAGAGGCACTTCCAATAACACTCAAATCTGAACCCAACTCCCAGTTTCATCACTGAAAGTCATACAAGTATATTAAATGCATAAATGTCTTCCTGACCCAATTACTCCTAATGGAATATGCGTAGTAAAAATCAATGTCACCATCTTTTGAGTGATGCACTCAGAATGCTTGAAAATTAACCTCTAATGCATTCATTCATTTTCCAAACTTTTGCCTACTTGTGTAACTTTTGCCTTTGTGAATTAAGGCAATCAATTATCACTGGGTAAGCACCATTCTTCTGCAATGTCTTTATGAATAGTAAGGAGATAGAACAATTGCACTACAAGCAGGGCTGTCACATCAACTTCAGGAGGTGGTCTGAAGCTGTCCACTTGATGCTTGCCAGGACTGAAGATTGCTTAGAGGAAAGCACAATGCCTTGACACAAACTGAAATTGAGCTTTGAGGACTTGTTTTAGGTGTTTCTGCCCTTTCCCCTTTTGTGTCAGAACTTATGTCAGGTTTTGAGGAGTAGCAGCACTAGCCACAGAGATTTCCAAGCTGATATCTGAACTTCCATTGCATGAGCAAAAGTCAGTCTGGACAAGGACACAGAACATAAACAGGATTTGTTAAATGTGAACTTAAATCCTATGCCACCATTGTGACGGGGATGGTAACTTCTGGAAAGGTAGTGGAACAATTAGAGATAGAAACCACTGCGGAGAAATTTTCAGAACAGACTCCTAAATTCTTTCTCTCCGTGTAGGAAACGGCCAGCTGCTAGCTCAGAAAGGACATTTCTGATCTCTCCAGCCATAAACACTTGCAGTGCTGTGGCTCAGCTCCTTGGCTGCTCACCTTTACCCTCCCCAATCTGCAGGCACACAAATAGCGACACCTCTAACCTCAACGCAGCCCAGTGTTCCCAGTTTCAGACACAGCATTTCCCTGCAATGGCTTTGCAATCAGTTTTGTCTGACATGCACATGTTTTGTCTGACCTTTACAGATTCACTTCAGGAGTACCGTGCTTCCCCTGAGAAAAGCATTCTGGATGAGTAAACATTAATAACGTTATTATATAATTATTTGTATTGTTTTTACATAATTTTGTGTATCAGTTAAAACAATTTTCTCTTCAAATCATTGATGCTGGGGTTTTCTTAGACAAGCAGAATTTAATTTTATTTAGAGTCAATCAATGTATAGGTTTTCTTAGATATTGCAGGATGACTTGCAGAACAGAATTTCACTGCTCCAAGTCTATCTTCAGTTTCACTTTCTTTTTCTCTCTCTTTCTTTCCATCCCAATTCTGATGTTCAGCAATCAGATCTCATTAATAGCTTCAGAATATTCACTCTATTAAAGATACACAGATGTTGACACTGATGTTTCTGAAGTCAAGTTTCAAAATTATTCTTATGGGAAACATTCTTGAAGCTGATGAGTATTACAGTTTTTGCAGAAACTTTCCATGACTTGATGTTCATCTTGGGTAATTATCATGACCCAAATTATTACTTTTTTACAGGTGTTTAATGTTTTTCAAATAATAAGCTGGAATCCATACAACATGCGCTAATGTTTTTCAGACAATTAACATAATTTGTGACTCTCATTGTGACCTACATTTTTCACATATAGCCAACATTTGGTAACAGTTAAGAGTGTATTTATATATACATATGATATCCCTTGTTGCAGGATATTTTCCTGACCATAAAGGATGTCCAAATCTAGGCCTGAGAACCCATCATGTCTCATCTGGAAGCTGAGCTGCTGAACCAGGAATGGAAAACTCAGGGCTGTAGAAAAAAAAAGACAGACAAACTCCAGTCCAGCTACACAGATTAGTAGCAAGATTGCTAAGGCAGAAGGAGACCTGAATCTCCAAATGCTAAATCTTGAGATATTTCCATTTCTTGGTTGTTGATTGCATAATGAGAATGCAGTGGCCAGGGGGCAAGAAACAGAAGTTTATAGGTATTATAGTCAGTGGATTTAGGATCAGCATCAATTCCATGTACAGTGATAACTTTGAGTGCTAACTTTATTCCTCATTTCAGCAAGGAAATCTGTACAAAAAGAACTAAGAAAGTAAAATGTAAGTTTTTTTCAGAATCAAACAACTACTAAGTGTTTTTCAGATAAGGATGCTCTCTGCATTAACTGCTAGTTAAAACAAATTTTCCTCTGCTTTAGGCATAAGCCTGTGATCTCTTTTCCTTCCCTCTTTTAAGCATTTTAAAGTACTTATTAGCAGTGCTTGATTAATTGACTCTTAATTTTAGTACTATAGCAGAATAATCCGCACAGTTTTTCCAAGAACAACATACAATAAAATACTGCTTCTTAAAACAGAAAAAAATGTCCTTGAGAGTATGTTGCTTTTCAATTTCAGATACACCACTGTTTACTTTTTTAAAAAACATTGATTAGTTAATAACAAACTTTGCCAGGTGGCCACCTATTTATGAAGATTTCAGAGAACAAAAGACAACCAAAGTAAAAGCTCAGGTGAAAACAGCCATCAAAGTTTAAGAATAAGAGGAACACACTCTTCAAAATCCTAACAGACCTGTAGGTAAGGTGTAAAAAAAGCTAAACTAAGAAACTGAAAAACAGGTGATACCAAAAGTGGAGATGGAAGCTGGGTGGGATTTCATGCAGTGGCCCAAGCATCATATGCATGGTAGTGCACATGGTATTTTGTAGCAGTGGCAAGAAAGCATTAAACACACTGTAGCTTTTGTTTCCCACTACAAAGTACCCAGGATTAACATGAATATGAGTGTCATCCTAAATATTAATTAAACATTTGTTGCTCATTAGCTGTGCTGACACACATCTTAGGGCATGCAATCATCAGTGCCTGAGCAGCACAGCTAAAAGCACACCTCAGCCAGTGCTCCTCCAGATCTTCCTCTGCCTTTCCTTTGCTGCTGCTCAAGTGAAGGATGTGTTTTACTAGCACTTATACATCTATCAGCAGATGTATTTTACCTGGCAGTTAGTTCTGACAGTCTGATTAATTAAATTCTTCTGTTGCTCTAAATCTCTTCATTTTAAGCATTTTAGTCAGTTCCTTGATCCCAAGCACATTACTGTACTTTCCAGGCCTTTGTTTTATTCTTCCCTCTTTGATGATTTGGTTCATTTTCAGGTTAAACTCAATGGGACAGGAGCCCTTTTATTGTACATGTTTGCTCAGAGGCACCTGAATTCTGACTGACACCTCTAGGTACAACCACAACAGAAACACACTGGTGTTTGTTCTTTCTAAACGAAGAAATTAATTTAAAAGCACACTTTCATTTTTACTTAGATGAAACCTTGCAAACTCAGATTTAGTTTTTACTTTTCCCGTATCCATTTCAATACAAAGTGATTGAAAATTAAAGGAAAATACAACTGTAGATTTCCTGATACCAAAGTTATTTGAGTTAGCCAATAAAGCACTAGATCCACACCACCTAATTAGACTTGCACTGTAGCTTCAGGTGCTAACAAAGCACCAGGACTAAAACAGACGGAGATCTGTGCCTGGTCAGCAGATATCCCCAAGAGAAAAACCTGTTGCACAATTTATACAAGACAGCCTCTCAGGAGAGAGTTCAAGAGCACTTGCCTTTACTGATTAAATAGGATGTACTTGCTTGTGGAAGATGGGTTCTCAAGGCTACATACCTACACTTGGTTAGATTTGTTGGGACAACTTTCTGTCACTGAAGCTAATTGACAGGGAACAGCCTGTGTGCAAGTTGTAGTCAGCTCTCTTACCCTCTGAAACTGGGTAGCTTCCTTTAAAACACCAATGGCAATTTTCTATTCCACCTAGGTTCTGCCATCATGCAAATTCTTCAAGGGCTCTGTCTGAAAAAGTGTTAGCTGTCAGAGGAAAATATTTTTAGGATCATTCCACCGATTAAACTCTACAAATGTTTAAGTCCCAGTTTTAGTTCCTGTCCCAGACTTTTTAATTTACTAGCATAGGTGTATCCTACATCTTCAAAAACCTGGAGCAAGTTAGGCAGACTTTTCCTACACAGAAAGCCTACCCCAGGCACAGACTTAGCCACATCACTGAAATCAATACTCTCTTTTAGAATACTGAGTAAGGCAAGAAAAAGATGTGTAGGCTGCAACCTGAAAAATGAAGGGAGTGCTCTCTTTTTATAATTCTTGTACTGGTATTTTGAACACTGAGAAATGGCAGCTTGGAAAAAACTTGGTTAGCTCAGATTATTGCAGAAATAAGAACAATAAATCAAATATAAATAATAAGTACATAATTCCAAGAAAAATTAGGTTTAGCAGGTTTCAAAAAAAAAATGCGACTATCCAGTTATACCGGTTAACATTTAAATGGAAGGTTGGGAGTGATATAAAACCTGATGTTTCAAGTTGTAAGTACATCTTAAATTTTAAAGATTAGCATGAGATCTTCCTGGCAAGTAGATGGGGACAGATTATCCCCCATGTGACTGCTGTGGAATTTCCTACATGTTTTCTCTGAAGCATCTGGCACTGGCTGCCATCTGAAATAGGCAAAACTGAACACTCCAAGGTTTTCTACACCTCTCTCCTCCCCAAATGACACTTTCTGCGCTTCCAAATTGAGATGGAGTTGATTGCTTTTTGCTGATTATTTTCTCCACACCATTCTGCACGTACACTGAGATTTATGATTTCTGGGGCTCCTTTTGGTTGTCATTTTCCGTGGTTTTATTAAAGTGTTAGCTCAGGGACCATTGCAATATGGGTTGCAATCAATAAATCTTCAGCTGTTTGTGCTTGCTTTACCAGAAAAGTTATATTTCTCTCTTTCAGTCCCCTGATTCCTAGAGCTTACTTTTCCTAGAGCTTTTTTTGTGTGTGCTTATTTTTCCATTGTTCCCTCTTGCTTCCTCAACCAACTGATGTGAGTTTCTGCCAAAGTGCAGGGGAGCTATCAGGGAGCTAGCAGCGATCTCCCTTGGAGCAGCACCACTTGCACAGCTTCTGCTGCTTTAAGGAAACACATGCTCAGGTATTTTGCAGCAGAAACAAGACTGTCCCTGAAAAATAGTCCCACAGTCTCTTTTCAATTTGTTGACAGATATGAGGATCTGCAGCCTCAGCAGATAAATATTCAAAAGATTTGTTGGGTTCCCAGATTACCACTATAACTGCTTGATTATGCTGCAAAGAAGCAATCAAATGATGCACTGTGTGATGAAGGATTTTGCAATAGAATTTGCAATAGCTGCTCTGGGCTCCCCATACCAATACATTCTCACCTCACATGCATAGAGTAGAATACACAGACCAGTAGAGAATTAAAGACAGAACTGTTGCAGGACCTGGCACTTTGGACATATAATTTGAAGTGAACAGAAGCCAGAATAAGGGTCTCTGAGTTAAAAAAAAAAAGCTAGAGGGTTGACAGCAATACTGGAAATTCCACCTCCTGGTACATTTACCCAGTCACCTCCAGGCCTTGTGTATTCAACCACCAACTCCAGCTGTTGATAAGTTTCTTTTCAACTGATGGCATCTAATTAAGCATTCTGGAACATATTTGGATTCCACAGAAATTAGAATATGGAGGTGAAATTCCAGCTTGTTTCTCCTTGTACTTCAGCAGCAGTAATGTTGCAGTTTCGTTTGGCATTTCTACTTATTAGCTGTTCTAATACATCCACATGCATGCTCATCCTTTTTAAGTAGGTGAAAGAGAAATAAAACGCAGAAGATAAACCCAATTGATCCTGTTTCTTTAGGTAAGATCTTAGGCTCATGATGAAGTGGCAAAGCTTTGCAGTGGATTCAAGTTACACACAGGAGCATTAAACACCCTCTTTGGGGGGTTTACTCTTGTACTCTTGGCTTCTGCAGTCTCAGCTTCCCAAAATACATCATAACCCCAAGTGCCAAATGCAGCTGTCAGCATTTGCCAGTTTTCCAAATTTTCAACAAATGAACAGGGTGGCAGCCTGCTGACCTGTTATCTGATGGAGAAATCAGAAAAGCAGCAGCTGGTGTCTGATGTATTGCTGCTAGACTAAGAACCTGGGGAATGTCTTGAATAAAAGAGTTGCCTGAATGTTTGAGGTTTCTACAAATCAGAGTTGATAAAGTATCATAAAATCAATCATCTGGTTTGCAAAGCATTTGCAACCAATGACAGCGTGTGCCTTGCACATGGTAAAATGCTGCAGAATAAATCATAGAATGGTTTCAGTTTGAAAGGACCTTAAAGATCATCTCATTTCTAACCCCTGCCACTAGCAGGAATACCTCCTGTTAGATCAGGTTTGCTCAGAGTCCCATCCAGCCTGGTCTTGAACATTTCCAGGGATGGAGCATCAACAGCTTGTCTGGGCAACCTGTGCAAGTGTCTCAGTACCCTCACAGTAAAGAATTTCTTCCTAATGTTTAATCCAAATCTACTCTCTTTCGGTTTAAAGGCATCCCCCCATGTCCTTCAAGCCTGGCATCCAGGAGGGCTGAGACCAACAGGCATCACAAGGTACAAATGTCACTCTGAATGTCCACTGCCACCAACATCATTACAAAAAAATGGTTAATAATTTTAAAAAATTAAGTTATCAGCAGGCCTCTAAGACTTCCTCTCAAATGTGAGTTGCATTTTGTTGCTTTTTTATTACTGGAATGTCTAAAAATATGAAATGTGTAAATAATAAGCACAAGACTATTAAAAAGGAACAGAATTAATCAATACTTCAGGTGGGATGGGTCTCTACCACCTTAGGTAGTTAAAAGTTAAGCTGTCCAATTCTTAGGTAAATTCCAAAGGTAAGGAACATATCATCTTCTGATAACACCTACTTCTTTCTGTCCATAATAAAAGGAATCTCTGTTTGACTAAATTAGACAATTAACTTGAAGGCAGCTAAAATTAGATGAGGAAAATCCCACTTTTCATGACCATGCTTCTGAAGTAAAATTAGCACCTATTGGACTGTGGGGATTTTTTCAAAAACAAAAGGGAAGGAAATTGTTTCCCACAGAAATGCTCAAGAAAAAACCACTACAAAAAACGCCTTCTGTAAGGCTTTTGCCTCAGATTTCCAATGGATTACTAGCCTCATTTCTAAAGCTGGGGGCTGCAAGAAGTCAGGGTAATAAAACAGTGACTTTGTCTTGGCAAAGAAGAACATGATAAAAGAAAAGTGACCCTTAGAAGCCTGAAACATAGATGATGGAAGTGAGAACAGATTCATGAACTGAAAGAACAGAATATACCAGCTGAGATTTCAAGAGTCTTTAAGATCTCAGTGCTACCAGCATCTGCCTGGAACACAGTTAGTTGGCAAGTTAGATTTTTATTATTTTAACTTTTTTTTTCCTAAATGTTTCTGTTATAAATACATGGCTTTAAGGAGATTGTTGCTTCTCTGGCTATAATTGCTATTGCTCCCAGCATGAGGAGTCATCCAGATGATGGATATGCCAGAGGTGCTGGGGTAATTGCTGTCAGGCTCCATAGGATTTCAAACTTTAGATCTGGCCTGAATATGGGAGAGCTGTGCACCAATGAAGTGATGGTCAGACCTCAGAATAGGTTACAGAGAATGAGACCAAAATGACAATCAAGTGGTAAAACCCTCCAGTCTCAACTGGAATAAAAGTTCAAGTATGCAAAGAGATTACAGACTAGTTCTGAGATGTAGAGAGATGTTTTCCCACTTATTTTTAAGACTAGTCACTTTGCAAAATCTTCAGTGTAAAGGTAAGGACAAGCACTGCCTGCCTCAGAATTTGGAGTCTTAAAGGTGCATCTGGACACAGCTCATCACACTGTCAAATTGTTTACTGATAACAACTATTTAGAAGAACATTTCCAGTTGCATTTTCACTTTGACATCGGAATCTTTCCCTGTCACTTTATCTAGGTGACATTCTGAGATTTTTTCCCCCTCAGACACCATGGTAAAACCATGAATTACATGGAGTGATTGCTTTTTCTCCATGTGCTTTTTTCCCTGTTCCTTTGATATAATTTTCAGGCCTTATGCTTTAATGATAGTTCCGAACCCTTCCCTGTACTTTCATTAATCTTGCAGAAGAGATCCTCTCTTGCAGACGGCTCCTCTTATTTGTGTGCCAGCACAATGTAAAGCCCTTGCAGCCTGACTTGAGTGATTGACAATTTTAGTTCTTTTGAGCAGTCTGGGAAAACTGATTTGCCACCGTGGGTGTAACTGCTTTCTTTCAAACACTGCTAATTTACCAAAAGAATTGTGTTCTTGTACATTTACTGAGAGGAACAGAATTTGGAAGTTAAATCTATGTAATTCAGTTGCATACTTTGAATATTTCACTTAAACTGTTTTTTATCATTGCAAAAATAGACACCATGCCCTGCCATTAATTAAGATATCATTTACACAGATAAGTATCATATTTTTATTTCTAAGTAAATAAAAAATCCACCTCTGATGTATAGCTAATGTTCATGGAAAAATCAGTACTATAGCAATAACTTCCTGCATGTGTCTTTTATGATTGCTTTTCTTCTTTTTCTTCATTCTATATAACTACAAATGAAACTGCATTAAAGCCAAAGTATTTGTAGTTAGTCCAGAATTAATTTCAAATTCAGGATTTAACTGAATTTACATTGAAGGAAAACAAGAGAAATTTAGACATAGTTAATTACTTTTATCTGCTTTATTTCAACTTGCTGAAATAAAGCAGATGAAAGTAACTTTTTTGTTTTGGGTTTTTTTGGTTTTTTTTTTTTTTTTGGTTTGTTTTTTTTGGTTTTTGTTTGTCTGTTTTTTTGTCAGAAGCAAGGGAGGTATGGCTAAGAATATAATGATATATTGAAATGTGGAAATGAATGTTACATTAAATACCATATGACCTTGAAGAGCACTCTGTGGCCTTGCTATGCTTAATATGAGCTCTGTGCTCCTAAGCAAGTAGGAGATAACTTCCTTGCTTTGCAGTATGAATGATTTGAAATTAAACAAGTCCATTTGGAGATGGACTTAAATCTTTGTTGAAAATTCCCACTTCTCAAAACCAAAACTGTTTTCATAATGGATTGAGTATCAAGGTTTCAGTTTTATACAAAAATATGATAGATTTTTTTTATTTTTCATTTGCTATAAATTCTGTCATTTGGTAAAGACATTCTATTTCACAATTTCACATTGGTTTCTTATGTACTAATACTCAATTATAGAAAAAAATACTCTTTTTTAGATTTGGACTGAAATTAGATATGGAAAAGTAATTTCTCTTCCTGATTGCTATATATGTCAAAGTTGCTCAAAACAACTTTAGATTACTATGACTTTAATTTTCTTGTTATTGTAGAGTGAAAACATTTCCCCAACTTTTTTTTCTTTTAATCTTAATTTAGATTGAAAATTTATTTTAATTTAACGTATTTTTCATTTTCATCCAAGCCTCACTTATAGTGTGTTACTAAAGGAATAAGAACATTTACTATAAGAAATCCCTGATGATGTTAGCAGAGGGAGTACAACTGCCTGCAATAAAATAACTTATTTTGAAATTGCTAGTAGAAAACAATGTTGAATAGTGAAGAAACTAACCAAACTGACCACCTAATCTCCATATATAAATCCTGCCTTATTGAAGGACCAGGTGAATATTTTAAAGCAAAATTTAAGAAAAGTTTTAGTGTATTCTCAAGGTGTGATAAACCTATAAAACTGCTGAGGAACACTAAAGGGAGAAATTGCCATGCTCTTACCAACAGTGCTCTGCTGAGTCCATTGATGTGAGCGAGTGGGGAACTGGGCCCAAGATGTTCCTCCCTTCCAGGCAGCTCCTCTGGCCAACATCTGCCAAGCCCAGTGCTCCATCTTCTGAAAACATGCAGATGTGGTACCTGGGGACATGGTTCAGTGCTGGACTTGGCAGTGCTACATTGACAGCGGGCTCAAGGATCTTAAGGGTCTTTTCCAACCTTTTCTGTGGGAACTCAGCACATCGCTCTGGATGTCCAGAGCTACCAAGAGAACCCTTGGGGGGCTTGGAGGTTTTGGAATGTTGCCAAAAGCGTCTGGTGGCTTGACTTTGATCCCTCTAGGGAAATGCCACCTGTATATGAGGATATGAGAATCACTGGGGTTTAAATGATATAGAAATAGTATAATTACAGGGCAAAACACAGGTTTTAAGGTTTTGGTACAGGGGGTTATGGAGACAAGATGGAGGAATTTGGGCCTGCCTCGTGGTTCTTCTTCCTTCTTCATGTCTTCCATTTTCTGTGTGACGCAGACACTTTTGGATAGGTTCTTGGTGAAGGTACACTTACCAACAAGGGTGAAAAGTATTGGGGACAAAAGGTAAATATGATTTACGTAGGTTTTGTTATAAAAAGGCACAACTGCCCCGTGGGCGATCAGAGTGCCTTTGGCTGCCTTGCTGGTCAGATCCTGGCTGGGCAGAGAGAAAACTTTGTAGATAAGAAATAATAAACAACCTCGAAGACCAAAAATCTGAGAGTCCAGCCTCGTCTTTTGAAGCCCGATCGGAACGAACCATCCTACGTGTGTCTGGGCAGAGACAGACAACAGCTGACCAGGACACTTTTCCAAAATATTCCATGGCTCTGTGATATCCCAGAGAGCGCACACCTAAAGGCAAGCACCAAGTGAGGGTAAGTGTATTTTAGGCTTGCCACTGGTGGCTGCTGTGAGGCAGGAGGATGAGCTCCAAGAACATGGCAAAAGAGTTTAAGGAGCCGAAGCAGAATTGCTCAGTGTAAAAGGCACCCTAGAAAACACAGCTGGGTTAAAAAGTAACTCCACAGCACAAGAGAGGAAGCAATTTCAGGAACCCTGCAAGCATCCCGTGCTGGGAGTTTGCGTTGCCATGTGTTCGCTGTTACCGTCAGCCAGCTCCCGAGATAACGCTGACAGTTTGCTTTGCTCTGGGATGCAATCACCCATCTGAGCAGGACATGGACTCATCTCCTCTAAGGAGAAGCTTTTATTCTTCCTGATCTCTGTGGTGTTGAAGAGCGTCTGTCCCAGTGCCTGCTGGGCTGGCAGCCCACTGCTAAGTGAGCAGCATTTCCAGGGTAATGGCTATGGGCAGTTGCATCTCAGTGCAGGGTCAATTAAAAGGCACACAGCAGAATGTTTTGAAATGGACATCTGGCATGCAGTAAATGCATTTAGGAAGCAATAAACAGCTCATTTTGAATGACTTCTGCAATTGGTTTCAGCACAAGCAGTTGGTGGAAAAACAAGCTTTTAGAAAGGTCATTTATTTCCATACATGACCCATCTCTTCCAGTTAAATTGCTTAGCATTGTACAAAGCAAATCCCAGCCCATTTCTGGTCTGATAATTAATAGAGTCTTCTGCTCTAGCTGGAGCTGCACAAAGAAAGTGAGTGTTGTCCTTGTTATCCTGACTTAATAATTCACCATTTGAGTTGTCAGGGTGTCTTTGAAAGAAGCTGATCGTTGAAATGTAAGTGCAGTAGATGTGAAATATTGTATATTGTATCTTCAAGATGAACATGGAATTCCCATGCTTTTAGTCAGTAATAGATTACTGGCAGCCCCTGGAAAAGATGAACATTTTTTTGATCGTAAGGCCTGGCACTGCACTTTTCTTGCTGATGTTCTCTTCAAAGATTATAAATAAAATATGAATTCTAAAGAATTTAATTTTCTAACCCTTACTAGAGCAAAGGTATTCTCCTCCCCTTATTTATAATTGGATGCAATAAATGAACAGTGTGAGCATTGCTAATATAGGTTTCCAGTGAAAAATAGAAGGATTTGGTTTCTAAACTGGCAAGAAAAATTGATAGTGATACACCACAATTATCCTGAGAGGCTGTTAGTTCCCACAATAAGTAAATATATTGGAGTTACTAAGCTGTGACTTCTAGAGAACATTGATTCCACATGTTCCATAGTGAAAACTGATCATCTTTACTCCTGAAAATCAATATATTCAGTTTGATTTAGATATATCCAGCCTGTACTTATATAACTGAATGCAAGTAAATCACATTTCAAATTGTGCACCAAAACTGCACTGGCCCAGGACAGGTTATTCTGATGTTTTTGTGCTTGTAAAGTTGTCAGGAAGAGAGTTTAGTGATATGTTTCAGATTATTATTTTATTAACTGAAAACATTATGGTCTCGGCAGCACTTCACAAATCTACTCCATGGTGAATAAAAACAGCAAAAAGGGAAGTGAATTTTTGAAAAGTTTTATATTCTTTAGGGAGAAAACATAGTGCACAGTCCTGCCTGGGCCTGGCTCAGAAAGAATAATTTCATTTTGCCAAAAATAACAATATTTAAGACTTTGTTTCCATTTCGTAGGCTAAGAGCTTTCAATATTCTAATTAAAAAGTCAGGAGAGCAGTGCTGTATCATCACAGCATCACCTTGATCCTTCCTCCTTCTGGTGTAAGGACAGTGGAGTGTTCCTGGGCAGCCTGGCCCAGCAGCCAGCCAGTGCCTGTCATGCTCCAGCTGAGATTGTGCTCAGAAAAGCCACTGGTCCCTCTAACCTGAGCATCTGAGAGAACTGCCCTGTGCTAATTCTAGGGTGGTATTTGCTGAGAAGTGGTATCACATTGGATAATGTACCTTTGTAGTGATGAGCAGAAATAGCAAGAATGACAAAATCTAATTCTGTCAGTGCCCTTCCCACATTCCCCAAATTGCAGGAGACTTCTGCTGAAAGCACCTGCGAGGATGTGGTTAAAAGTGACCTTAAACGGTCATAAATAGGACTGTAACTCAAGAACCTATTGTATCCAGGAATTCCATCTGTATTTCTTCAGAAACTTGTATTCAAAGTCATCTGTCTCTGAATTCTGCCACAGCCTCATGTAAGGTATGATGGCACTTGTGCCTTGTGTAGGCACAGCCAACCCTAATCTTGCTATTTCAGTGCAGACAACGTCAGAGAGCTCAGCAAGGACCGACCAGTCAGATATTCACTCAGGCTGGCCCTTCAGACCGTGCTTCAGCAGGGCCACAGCTACCCTACCATCCCTGGCTTGGTAAGCAAGGTAGGTCAGGGTAGGACTGTAAAACAGAGACACCCCCTGTGCTTCACAAGTCCTAAGAGTCTCACATTGCTGGGAGATGGGAAAACACGCTGCTCACAAGTTTCTCTGTGCTATCAGGACTTCATGGTCCTTTCGACCCTTTTGGTTGGTGGTGGGACACAGCACTAGCTGGAGCTGCTTGCTGTCTGATCTCCTACAAAGGTTCTCGAGTACTTCCCTGGCAGTCATTTCTCTAAGAGCATCCAGCTCTGGACTGAGATATGAACCCATCATCAGAGCATTCAATTAATTTTCTGATGAAGCTCTTAGGGGCTTCAGTGGACCAACAATAATATTTATCCCAGCACAGATCAAACACTAGTGTGCATACAAACAGATTATCTCCTTTCTCCTTGTTTATGCCTTAACTCTTCATCCTTTAATTATCATAGCTTGCCACACAGACTGATGAGACACAAAGCTGAGATAGAACATTCCCACCAAACCCCTTGCAGAGGATTAGTGCTGTTCAGAAGCTGGAGACTGCCAGTGAGGGGAAGATCACCTGTCTTATTGAAAAAGTTAGACATTTCACTGAACACAGAGACTGGAGAGTGGTGCATGACATGCCAGTGACTTATTCACACCTAGCTGAAAGTTTATATGCATTAAATCATCCTGCACTTCTCCCACTTAAAGGAGAATCAGGTTGGGCTGGATACCTTTCAGAGCAGAATGTATATTTATGACTGTAGCTTGAGATTGTTCTTTCTTGCTAAACCAACATTTGAAATATTGAGAGTGCACTAATTAAATAAGGGCACAGTTAAGGATCACATTTGGCTGCTCCAGCACCTTTGAAATTTTATGATACTTAAATTATTTAGCTGCACAATGGATTTGGTTGAACATAAAATAAATGCTATTTTAAAAAAAGCATATATAAAATTGAGCAATATTGGAAGTTAATTGTAATAGAAACTACGGAACAAAATATTTATAAAATAATAAGGTGTATTTTTATAGCACAATTTTCCTTCTTGCAGCCCATTGCTGTGAGAGCAGCACCTTGATTCCAGCACTTGGTTTCCAATGCTTTCAAAAGACTGTTTGTAACCAGGGAATTTGGAGGGGGGAATGTAGAGATCAGCTGACTTTTGTCCTTATTTGGGGAGGGGCTACATATATATAAACATACATATAAGTATGTATACAAACAGGTTGTATTCAATTTCCAGATAAAAATATCAGCTTAAGGTACTAATAGATGAGATTATCTAAAGAAGTTATCAGCATTATGATGATTCTGTGCCACATTATTGACACCTAAATAAAGTGTGCCAAACACTTTATTTCAGAAAGCATTTTGGTTGGAGAAATGCCTGATTCTCAGTTGAGGAAATGGATGCAGGTAAGCCAGGAGTGGCATAGATCTGCGTAGTACAGTAGGTGAAGAAAATTGAGATGGAATCCTTGCACAGCAGGTTCTCACACTAATTACAAAATAAAAAAAATGGGTGTGAGAACAGTTGACCTTTGAAAAAACAACTCAGTTTTTTCCACTCTGTTAATTCATCCACAGTTATGACTCCTCTATATCTTAGAAATAAATAATAATTTATGCTTGAAAAATAAAAATCTTATTGCCTTAGCTCTCCTAGGCACTACTGTTGCCTAATCCTCTCTTAGCACCAAAACAGCTAATAATCTCTTCTTTTTCAGAAAAAAGCCAAGCTTTTAAAATCCACCTTGATCATTTGAGGGAGACCTTTCCTCCATAAAGCTGGCATCATTCCTTACCTTCAAGAATGGAATCGAGGAGGCACGTAGCCATTATCAGAGCTACAACCAGCCTGAATTCACTATCTGCACATGACAAAGACATGCAGGAATAAATATCTTCTTTAGACTGGGATGTGTTGGCCATTCCTCAGCCACCTTCCTCAGCAGAAAGTTGGGGAGAAAATCTTACAGGCCTGACATGAGGGATGGTATAAAATCATAGGTTTGAACTGACTTCAAAAAGAAAATTAAGGTACATGGTTGTGTTCATATGCCTTCTAAAGTTGTCAAGCCCCAATTTTTTATAAACACTCTAAGCAAAGAATGAACTCAGAACAAACTTTCAGCATTAAAGATGAGCCTGCAGGGACGCACAATTCAACAAGAAGCAAAGCACAGAGAAAGAGGGCTTTGTTCTCAGTCCAATCCACACAGAGCTGTCTTCCCTCAAGAAACAAAGCTCTGCAAGGAACTGATTCCTGATTTCACTCTAACCCCCCGAGCAGATGTCACAGTGGTCAACATACTGAAAGTGGCTCAGTGTGCAAGAAACGAACTAAGGATGCGTCAAGAATGTGAGAAAGGACAGTAACAGTCATATTGTAATTCTAGTTAATGATTTGCTGGTACTCACTGGTGTTCTAGAAGTTTAAGTCCTACATCATGTCAGTAGCCTAGGGTGATTGGCTCATTACCCTGTGGAGGGACACTCAGACATGCTTGGCATGCACACACAAGGCTTGGGGTGCTTCAGGCCCATGGCAGATATCCTTAATGTGAGCTACCAGTGTCTCAAACAAGACATTTGACTTTCACTTAATAATCAAAGAATAAAAATGAGCCTCTTTACCATTGAATTTAATAAAAAAAAAAAAAGAAGTCTAGCATTAATCAGACAAGTTATTATAAAAGGACAGAAGCAATGCTGTCTCAGAGATTTTGGCTCCTTGATGCAGAGACAGTGATTCTCACCATCAGTGTCTGGATGCCTGGGCTTCCCAAGAGTGCCAGATCCAGCAGATCCACGCAGCATGGAATTAACTCATGTGGAGGGCACTCACCTGGCTGCAGAGGACAGAAGCTGTGGTCACTCTCAATATATATACATGTTGGGAACTATGAGCAGTGAGACCGCTTTAAGCCTAGAGAACTGGGGCCCAGTGATGGTGCAGTTTATCAGCAATCCCTCTCCCCACATCCTGAGCAGTAACCTTTGAACCCACCAGTCAGTCACAACTGGGTAGTGTGTGGCCACTCTCAGCAGCAGCTATCCTGTGAGCTTTGGTGCTTTAATGAATTAAGACACTGTTTTAAATATTGCTCCTGCTGTCAATGCAGTCTCAAAACACTTTTTCTTTTTTTTTTTTTTTTTTTTTTTTTAATGAGGGATTCTCATTTCTCTTACTTGAAAGCACCTTTTTTTCCCTTTAACTGCTGTCAGAGCTCAGAGAGGGATTGCTCTGTTCCTTCTTTGGTCTTCAGGAAGGGCACAGAAACAGTGGGTCTTCAGTTCCTCTGCTGAGCTACTGGAGGAAAGAGGGAAAGGAGAAGAGAAGCAGAGTAATTAAAATTAACTGCAGGCATATATGATTAATGTTATTTATATAATAGCATTTAACCAACAACAGCACCCTCATAACAATAGGTGGTTTGAGAGAATGTTGTGGCAAATGGAAGGAGCTGCTGTTAGGGGATAATAATGTGCTTCTGCAAAAGTCTCTCTTTATGATTCACGTTTTAGAATTGCAAAAATAACAATAAGAGGGAAAAAATAGCTCCTGGGTGCAAATATCAGAATGCAGCTGAACCTAGGCAGCACCTTTATGAATATTACAAGGACATTGGTATCACTGTTGTATTTTCTGCATAACAGTCTTCAAATTGCTAATAGGAGTACAGGAAACTAGCTGCAAGCTAGTTTCTCTATCTGTATCCTACTGTAGTACCTAGACCTTATAAAAATCACCAAAATAGTGTTTCAAATGTTTAAGCCTGAAGATATTTTGGCAGAATTATCTTTCTGTACTACCTTTTCCAGTAAAAAATGCAAGCAAAAGAAAATTGCCCCAAACATTTTTTCCAAAGGCTAGAGAAACAGACAGCTTTTATTCTAAGTGCTTGCCCTACTGTTCCTCTGCAGCCTACAGGAAATCAGGTCTGTGAGGGTCACATCCTTAAGTCATTTTTCTATGGCCATCTAATGATTTGTTCAAGTCAATTTTCCATGCTGGTCCTGGGGAACATTAGAAATGTTCTGTTACACAAGCTATGGCTCCAGCCCTAGAGAGACATGTGTGATTTGCTAAATTTAACCCCCTCTAAGTCTTGCTGGCTCCAATGACATTATTCATTTGAACAGAATAGTTCACTAGTGTTGTGATTAACCAGACAGGCAGCTAAATATCACCCAGCCATTCACTCACTCCCCTTCAGTGAGATGGAGAAGAGAATCAGAAAAAATGTTAAATTTTGGGTTGAGATAGAGACAGTTTAATAGGACAGAAAATGAAGGGAAATAATAATGATAAAAGAGGAAAAAATAATGATGACAAAAGGGAAATAATAATGACAAAAAGTGCACAAAAAAAAAGATGAAAAATGCAATTCTTCACCAGCCACCAATTAATGCCCAACTGGTTCTTGAGCGGAGTGCCATCATCCCCAGCCAAGTCCATTCACTTTTGTAGTTCAGCATGATGCCATGTGGTAGGAATATCCCTCTGGTCAGTCAGGGTCAGCTGTCCTGGTTGTATCCTCTTCCAGTTCCTCGTGCATCTCCACACTCTTCACTGGCAGGGCAGCATGAGAAGCTGAAAAGTCCTTTGTCTTAGCACAAGTCCTGCTCAGCAACAACCAAAATATTGGTGTGTCATCAAACTTTTGTTCACCCTAAATCCAAAGCACAGCCCTGTTCCAGCATGCTTTTAAAATCTTATGACCTGATTTAACAGAAACCCACGTGAGGCAGGGTTCTTCATTACACTTCTGAACTTAGGATTGTACCCAGATGAAAAAGAAGCACCCCAGTAGGCAATTACCCGGTGTCTGGAATGGGAACAAGAGGGTTAAAATAAAATAATACCTTCACAGAAGCAAGCAGCATGGTTTCATTTCTTCTGCTGTGTACAATATTGGCCATTGTGCATGAAGGCAGAATTTCCAGCTGATTTTGCTGGCAGCAGCAGATGTGTTTTGGGGGCGTATTTGGTTCACTTCACCATCTTTCCGGAGGAAACAGCAGATTTCAGAGGTCAGAATCCATGAAGTTGTTGGAAGCAACACAGGTCTATAACATCCTCAACTCTTTCAGTGCTTGTTTCCACCTTCTCTTACAGACTGCAAATACATGGATCATCTCTACACTGATAACATCTATTCATTAAGAATTCACTCCAAGGGACACAAGAATGACTTTTCAGTTTCCAGCCAGATGGGATGATGGCACTTTAGACAAGACTTGGTTCTACATAATATTTCTATTTGAAGTTATGATCACAGTGACTTTAGAGAAGAAAATGTTTTCAATATAGATGTTTCAGAAGGGGGATTTGTAATAATATTATTTTAAAAGTATTATTTTCTTTCAGTTTAAATGAAAATGGATTCTTTTCTCTGCAGATTTCATTATTATTGGCTGTTCTATCGTCCATAGGTATGTATAGTTATTGAAGTCTTTCTTTCCTTGCAACAAGCTTATATGATTACATGAATAAATTAAAATTTATTCTGAAAGAGAAGTAACCCCCTGCTAAGAGTTTTTTATTGTTTGGGTAATTTTGCTGTTGTGACTGATTCTAAAAAATAGATGCAGTATTATCTGCAAGCTCATCTAAATGCCAGAGAATATTGATTTTGTTTAGAGGATTGCTTGTTTTCTCATATTAAGCATGTTGATCTGTGAATTATTTGAATATTTTAATTGTATATGATAGGTTATATTTTCTTTGTTTATTATGGGGTTTATCAGTTTAATGTTGGTGGACCACTAATGGTATACCAATTTCTTGATGAAATTAAAACCCTAATTTGGAATTCAGTTGCATCTTAAGAACAGCATAGTTACAGTTACAGAACTATCTAAAAGGATCTGGCTTTAATGGATCATGGGAAGAGTTAGATAATGAGTCTAAATCAGTTCATCACCCAGTTTTTATTGACACTGGGGGGTTGTCCCAGCAGAGGTCGTCTTCACCTTTGCATGGGCCATCTCCTCAAGCCAGTTTAGGACCCTTTGGATGGCATCCTTTCCCTCTCAGCCTGGTGTCATCTGCAACCTTGCTGAGGGTGCACTGGACCCCTGTCTGTGTAGGTGATGAGGATGTCAGGTAGGAATGGTCCCAGTATGGACTCTCGAGACGCATCCCCTTCATTGCTGCTTTTCACTTGGACACTGAGCCATTGACTGTCACTCATTATCCATCTAAAAATCCATCTGTCAAACTCAAATCTCTCCAGTTTAGAGGTAAGAATGTTGTGGGGGACTCTCTCAGGCCATGCAGAAGTGTATGCAGATGCCATCCCTGGTCTGCTGACACTGTCACTCTACCACAGGCTAGGCCAGCAGATTAGTCAGGACTTCTACACTCTAGGATGGACCTATGACTTTTTGTGTTTCTCTAGCAGAGATATCACAGTTACATGTGGTAGACTGTCCTATTCTACTTTATTAAATTTGAGGAGCAAGTAAAAAGTTCATATGGTGGGAGTATGAGAAATGGTTGAAGGGGACTCATACAAAGGGACTATGCTGACCGTAGCAAGATAAATGAAAAGACAAATTAAATGTTTATTCTGATTTGATTTACTTTTCCTCTGTGCTTTAAAGATTGCCAAAATTAATAAAAATAAAAATAGAGTGTTATAGAATTAAAGATTATTACATAAGCAAAAGGAGAGTGCTAATTCTATGTGCCAACTCCATTCTGGCACTGCATAACTCCTGTATATTTGGTATTTTTGCAACTGTGAGATTATATTGCAACTTTCTGTACTTAATTCTGGATGGTATGTAAAGAATTCAGTTAATATGCTCTGCAGAGCATGACTTAACTAAGAGTAGCTGGTTTAAAACCTGAAATTCAAAACTTCATCGTATCTGGAATAATTATGACAGGAGGGATAAAGACACACCTTTGACACCAAGACAGCCTTTTAGTTTTCCAGTTCCTGCTCAAAAGCTAAGCACTCTCTTCAGGCTTTTCAGTTTAAACAGTCATAGAAATAACTTAATTTAAGAACACAGGGTATAAGTCACTGGAAGAAACTGCTTTTTTGTTTTAACTGGGGTTTCTTTGTCTGTCCGTTTGTTTGGGCCATTTTGTTGTAAAACTGTGGCCGACACTGGGCAGGGAAAATTTTAATTGCAAACAGATAAAGTCATAAAATTTAAGGAACTTAAGCCTTTCTATCAACATATGGGACTGATAGTAGGCATCACAACTTAACTCATAGTATCTAGGCAAGTGACCTTTCAGTTAATTAAAAAAGCTAAGCTTCCAAAACCAACAAATGTATTTTAAATTATAAATTGTGCAATTAGACTGGATAAGACATCACCACAGGGAATTGTTAAAGTCAGATTCAGGTAAAATTCAGAAAGAAATTTATATTCTGATTCCAGTAACAAGGCAGCTCACAATTAATTATAGTGTCCTTTCTTTTTAAATCAGGGACAGAAAGATTCAGGGATGGTGTCTAATATCTACCATATTTTACATTTGCCTTTCTATATAATTATTTCTACTGATTACAGGAAAAAAGGTTGGTGGCATCTCACCCCTTTCAGTAATTTCCTGCTGTGTAAAGTACTGCTCAAGATAAATTAAGTCAGTAAAATACAAACATACTCTGTCTCTGAACTTTGAAGAAAGTTTCTGGTAAGAAACCAGAATAGTTATCTTCCCTAACATGCACTCAAATATTTTGCTGGGAGCAGTTGCACTTATTTACCATATTTATTGAGAGCTCTAGTCATTGCTTCTTGTTGTACTCGATTTCCTTCGAGAGTTTAGTCTTCTTACAAATATTAAGAGCTTGTACATATATAATAATGCACAAACACTAATTTTATATTAAAAAACATAATCCAATGGGTACATCTGAAAAAGAATGAAGAATGTATTGAGCTTTTCTGCGATGGAATTACTGTTTGTCACCGTCTCTGGTACGGAGCTATGGATTGGATTTGGACTGAAAGCAGTGCTGATAATGCAGACAGCTTTAGTTACTGTGAGCAGTCCTTGCAGTCTAGGTGTTTCATGCTCATTGCACTCCCTGAACAGGTGGCAGGCTGGAGGTGTGCAGGAGACTGAGTGGAGACCCAGCTGTGGCAGCTGTTCCCAGCTGACTGAAGCATTTGTCTTCACTAGTCACCGTTATGGACAACAAAGCCCTGCTGTCCTGGAGATGGCTGGCTACCTCCCTGCTTGATGTGAAGTGTTGCATTAATTCCTTGTCTGCTTTGCTCGTGTGCTTGACTTTTGCTTTACCTACGGAACTGCCTCTACCTCAACTCACCATTTTTCAGGTTAAAGTGAGTGAGCAGCTTGGTGGTGCTTAGCTATCACCTGGGGTTAAACCACACTACACCAGAACATTAATTCCTGCTCTTCTGCACTTTGTGAGAGCACTGGCTCCAAACTGCGCAGCTGTTGCAGTAAGAAATGTGTGAAATTACTTCTCAGACCCTAATTTCATTAATTGTTTTTTAAAAAATGGTCTGAATCTTTAAATTTATATCATGAAATGATGGAGGATTATTAAAGATGTTTAAGTACAGACCAGGTGTGTGACTTGGAGGGTGTGTATGTGTCTGTGTGTCTGTGCTCCATGATCTATCTTCAGGCACAATAGCCATAGGTCATCCAGTCCTGAGGTGAGAAACCTACTCTGTATGCATTTCTCAAGGAAAGGTGAAAAACTTCCTAGGAAATGAAGGAACACTTCAGCACAGATTCACAAAAATACTCAGAATTTTTTTTTTGGTTTTTTTTTTTTTCAATTTATTTTTGTGTTTTACTAAAAGAAGTTAAAAGAACAACAGAAAAAAATTAATGCTTTCCTGAAGAGAAACCTAACTATTAAAGATCTGGAGAATTCCAGTAAAACATTATTTTCCCTCTCCACTCCAAATGCAATTCCTTACCCAAGGAGATTTACTCCTTCTTGCAGTCACACACAGTCATTCCCAATATGATTTCTGCTTGGCCTCTGTAGTAATAATAACAACCATAATTACACTGTGCCTTCTGACCCCAGTTTAACATAACACATTTCAGTTCACATACTAAGTAAAATGTTTAATCACGAGTGTGCTGAGGGAGGAGCAGGTGTTCTCAATATCTCACCTCCAAATGCTTGCCCTTTGGCTGGTTTCCTCTTACACACCCATTTATTATAAAGCTGATGGAACTTGCTGCTCCTGCCTCTCTGAACTTCTTAAGTAGCACCTCCGGCGTCAGCATTATTAAAAAATAAAATCAAATGTGAAAGAAATAGGGCAACTGGATGGTCATAAGGACTTGGTGCTATTTAGATTACACAGCTCCTTAGGTATGTCCTTACGTTTAACAATGAGCATTTGGTACCTGCAAGTATGTAATCACCTAAGCTCATGTCATTACTTGGTTTAATAGCTAATGCTTAAATCATGGTTCTTGATGGATTGACAAGAGAATGCTTTTCCTTCCAAATAATAAAAAGGAGAGGGATCCAGGTTTCTTTTTTTTTTTTTTTTTCTGAGGGCTTTAAAAGGCTGCTACGTTCCTGAACCTGCAAGGGCTAGTCAAGGGGTTTCATGTAATAATGTGAGAAATGTACTTGATGGAGATCTTGTGTCATTCTGTGTGGAAAGATAAAGCAAAGATCACTTTCATTTTAGCAGAGCAGAACTACTCAGTGCAAAATTAAGTTGGATTCTCATTCTGCATCTCTGAGGCTCAAAATTAAAATGAAGTCCTTGAAAACTTATTAAAACCCAATGGAGGCAGATGCTTGTTATGCACAACTGACATTTTGATGAGAATTCTTAAGAAATTGCTGCCACTTGTATGTTTGCAATGTACTTGGAGCTTTACCAGTACTGACCTATATTTTAAGGTCCAAAATGACTGTTATCCTGGCTACCTTTAAGATACAACATGACACAAAAAGGAGAATATTGCTTGGTAATACCTGAATAAAACTCATAATTCCTGGTTGAGATTGAGCAGCTGTCTTTTTGAAAGCTATCCAGTTTTTGTTTGAAGAACTTAAGCGATGATGAATGCCTGAAATGCTTACAAAATTAACTGCTGTGAGAATGTATTTTTATTTAAAATTTCATCATTCAACTACTAGATTGTATGTTATCTGTTTGGATTAAGATCTTTTTCACTCAAAAACAATCTCTCAAAGGCTGTACTTGTACATTACAAACAAGTAACCTTTTAGCCCTCCCTTGGATGCACTAGAGAAATCAAACTTTTTTATCCGCCATCTGAAAACATGTTTTTCCTGGATGCAACTGGGTTTTATAACTCTTGTCAGCCTTTTATAATAACCTTTAACTCAGACACTAGAACTGACAGTAATGCTCTCATTAATGCCAAGGGGACCCACACTACTACTGCTTTATAATTTTCCTTGTTTCCACTTCAAAAGTTCCCATGGGGTCTTTCCATGCTTAATAGTGCTGGAAATGGGTGCTCAGTTGGTTGGCTGCAGTGACCCTGTATCATCTGCAGCATCACTGATTTCTAAAATAGAATCTTGCCCTATAAATATGACCAATTTCCTTGCAGTTGAATATATTAAAATGTGGGTTGCTAAGTACTGTTTAAATGAATCTCAGATCCCTCTGTAGAACTGGCCTCATCTTAGCATTATTTACTGTTCCCCAGATTTTTCTTCAGCTGCTAATTGTCTATTTTGTTCAATTAAGCATCAATGTCCCATTAGTTACCCCTCAGACTATTCCATGACCCATCTGTTCGCACCAAAAGCAAGTTGTATTCATCTTAGTCGTTTTTCTTTCTTAAGTTCATCTATTACTTCGATTAATATTCCTTTGTGAAATCTGAAGTCTTTCTTCTTTCACTCCAGGAAGCCAGGCTTGAGTGCAAAGACTGGCAAAGGCAGTGATTGTAATGGGTGCAAATCTGTTTTGTTTATTTTTAACTTGCTTTTTTCCCCTCTGCAGCTGTTCTAACTGATTTGGGAATGACCTGCAGGCAGTCAGCAAGCACCCCCTATCCCTATCCATCATAACTTGTCCTTTCTTTTATTCTGTCTCATCAAGTCCACTAAAGCATTTTTCAAAGGATCGGTCTATTTATTTCCAAGTATTTTCCACATGGCAGTGCAGTAATAAGGCTGGCACAAGACCTACTGCAGGGAATGAAACTTGTCCTAAACCCAACTAAGCCGTTTTCACAGCCCAAAGCTTAGCCAAAAATTTATTGTGAAACCTCTCTGCTATTCCATTATCTGCACAGTTTACTGTAGCCCCTGTATCAGGAAAAGTCTTTTCCCTCACAAGGGAAAATTGCACAGACTAAGAGAGATGCTGCTTTGTACAGCACAACAGGAGAACTTGGAGATATTCCATTTCTCTCTGTAGTGTAACACTCTTTGTTCTAGCCAATAATGTAGCCTTTTACTAGACATTAGCCACAAAGGGATTTTTAAACATCACACTTGGGCTACTGAGAAGTATTTGACCATGTGTCGACATTCAGACTGCAGCATCTTGCTCATATGCCAATGCTCGCACACTTGGCTGAGCTGATGAGCTGATGCTGCAGCCAAGCTAAAGCCATCCTTGCCTCCCCTCCTCAGCTGTGCTCACAGAATGCCTCACCTTCCACCAAAAAAAAACCCCTAAACAAACAAAAACCCCAAACCAAACCAAAGAAACAAAAAAAAAACCAAAACCCAAATCAGCCAACAAAGTAACAAATAGAACACAAAACCAAAAAAAAAAAAAATCAACAACCACCACCCCTCCAAAAAACCCGCCCAAATCAAAACAAAAAAATCCCAAACAGTTGGGGGATGTTTTTTCTTACTCCAGAAATTGAAAAATTTATCTGAGAGAATCATGACCTACATGGAAATCCATTTTATTCCTGGTTTTGAGCAAAGAATTTGATTCCAAATTATGATAGGTATTTGTAAAAGTTGTTCTGCAGGGCTTTTTTAAATGTCTCTTTGAGAAGGGGCTGATGCTCACATCCTCATTCCTAGGAGGAAGTTCACACTCCTGGTTGTAGCAGAGCATCTCCCTGACCTTCTGGCAGGACTGCCCTTCTAAGCAACAAAACATTTGTAGCTTGTGGAAGAGGCTCAAAAAAAGGATCAAAAAAAGGCCAATTGCAGCACGGAGTCTGAACTGAAAGAAGTAATCCAGATATCTGGTTGCTGTGAAGGTGAAACTCATACATGTTATTTGGTGGGTTTTCTGGGTAAACTGCAGAAACAAGGACATAAATCATTAATTTTGGTAACACTGGTCTATGGTCTGTAGCAACTGTAGGTGTCTTTCCCCAAAACGAGGTGTTGAACCACAGGAGGTGCCAATGCCTGACTAAAGTCCTTACTTGAGATATTCAAAGACTGAAAAGTGACAAATTTTACCCCTCTGTGCTGAATATTTCTCTTCATTGGCATGTAAGGGACTCTCTTTCAGTGTGCAGAATTTCTATTACTGTTTTTCACTGGTATTCCTTTTGAGCAGTTCTGAGCTCTGCATGTTGTTCTGGGGCCTCAAGATGCTTATAAGGTAAGCACTGCAGCACAGACATAGTGACAGCTGCCCAAATCCTGTGCTAACTCCAGCCCCAGTTAAAGCAGGACAAGTGCAGGTCAAGGAGGGGTAGTGGATCTGCCTCAAACTGGGGAAAATGATGATTATGAAGGGAAAGTCCCTCCAGCTGGGATGCATTAGGGCAGAATGATGTAAGGATGAGACTGAAAGGGATTTTTTCCCAAAGAAGGAATTGAGACACAGCAGGAAAAAAAAGGTTTCTTATTTTAAGTCTTTTAAAAGTCACAAAGGGGCATAGTAAGGATCTAGGTAAGAGTATCTCTCATGATCATATAGTCATCTGAGTCACAGAATGGTTTCTGACACAAAAACCTCCTTTTTTCTTAGTCTGAGGTGGTCCAGGGGTCAAAGTCTCTTCTGTCTCCATAGTCCTTAAATGGTTCTTACTGCTTGCTCTCTCTTCACTCTTTTTGTTTATCCCTAACAAAGCCATCTGGCCCAACATTCACAAGGCTGCTCAGTACCTCTCTGGGTAGGGCCTCATACTCCCTTATTCATGTCAAGTTTTTTGTCAGACACCATTTATAGGGCTTTTTGCTTATAAAAATTACTGAAGCTTGGAAACAATAACTGGGGTTTTTGAAATGTTTTTGCTATCGTAATAAAAATAGCAGACCACAACAATAAAACCACGCTACATTAAATAAATTAAAGAAAAACAGTTATGCTCTAATTAAAACATGGGGAAAGGGAACTTAAAACCTAGGGCTGAAAACGCCTGAGTCTGGATGATTTGACTGAGACTGAGTTAATTCTTTGTATTGGGGAGCCAGAATATTTTTTAAAATGTCTCCAACTCTGAACAAGATGAGGATCTGAGTTTCTTGGAATTTGCATTCTCAAAATGGTGCTTGGTATTTTGACCTTAAGCCAAAGGTGGGTTTAGTTGACCTTGAAGTGCAATAAATTTCTTTGGCACAGCAGTTTCCTACCAAACCTCTTCCCCTTCCCAAAACTCCCTTTACCCCTGTCACCCCTGGCTGCATTTGTAGAGGTAAATAAAATATCATGGGACTGCTTTTGGACAAATAGTATGGAAAGGCTCACATCTATACAGTTTAACTCTCTTAACCCTTCCTCAAACTGCCCATGGAGAGCATTTTCTGGCCTGAGCTGCCTCCCAGATTGTCCCAGTTGTAGCCCTATTTGGCTGATACCAAAGCTGTGTGAAACTTTTCACACTATGAATGGTTGCATTCATTCTATACTCAGGCCCATGTGCTGACCTGGTTTAGTTTATTAGTTTCACTGTAACCTTTGTGGCCACATTGAATTATCTCTTGGCTTCTTTTTGACTTTAAGTAAAGTTGGTTTTATAAACTCAGCCTTGGATGTGAAGTTGCCTTAAGTACAGTCCTGCAGTCAATCTTAAAAAAACTCCCAAACAAATAAACACTCAGAAAAAAAACAAACAAAAAAATAAACCAACCAAAGGAACAAAACCCCAATCCAAATCCTTGACTCAATATATAATTCAAGTCTTGTTGGTTTTTGTTTTGGGTTTTTTTTACCTTTTTATCCTTTTGTTTCAATGTTTTACAACAAGACAAAATGGCCTCAAGTTGTGTCAGAGGAGGTTTAGATTAAACTTTAGGGAAAATTTATTCACTGAAAGGCTGTCAAACATTGGAACAGGCTTCCCAGAGGAGTGGTGGAATCGCCATCCCTGTAAGTGTTCAAAAATGTGTAGATGGGATACTTGGGGACACAGTTTGGTGGTGGACTTGGCAGTGCTGTGCTAATCGTTGGGCCCAATGATCTTACAGGTCTTTTTCAACCTTAAAGTTTCTATTATTATATGACACTATGAATGTTTTAAAATTTAGATCCTGGAAATCAGCAGAAAAGAAATATCTAACCATTCTAAAAAATAATTAGTAATAAATACAGGTGATACATGAGGAATTAATAGTCTTGAAAATAGGGAAAAATTAATATCTGTTATATGAAGCATATTAACAAATAAAACCCACTAAAGATTCATTTTTCCTTGATTAGCCTTTGACCACTCCAAACGGAGTCCCTGAAAGTTCTGTTGAAATTATCACACAGGGATATAGCAATGACAAAAACTACTTTCTGTCTCACCAAAACTTAAGGAGAGATTGTTGTCAGATGCTGAAATTGGATTTCCTTCCTTATCTGCAGACCTGGCTTCAGCTTCAGGAGTGATATGACACCTGCTGAACTGGGAGGTGGAAAGGCCAAGTGGACAGAAGTCAGCTTGTATCATGGAAGAGGAAGCTTGATATGACTAAAATTGCTATAACTTTGTTTTTACAAATATCAAGGGTTTTTTCCACTCAGTCTACAAGCAAAATCTTGTAGCACAGACTCCCATATTTTATTGTTAATACTTTAACAAATATTGCTAAGAGATTGTTTTTCCTTTTAGTATTTCCTTTGAACAGGAAAATACTGGTACTTTGAAAAAGAAGAAAAGATGTGGCAACTACCTTGCTAGGTATGGATAATGTGATTTTAAGTCCTAAAAGGCTTGGGGAAAGTTGATTTTCTATATTGTGGGGCCATTATTTAATTGGTATGTTAGGATATGAAAGCCACAGAAAATATACTGATACTACTGCTTCCTACTGCAGTGCAAAGCAGTTGTGACCCTGAGTGAGGAGTCTGACAGCTTGCTCAGTATTTATTTTGGGGGTGTCTCTTTTTCCTGGAAGATATCTTGTCCTTAATTTTAAAGACTTTTCATAGACAGGTGTGCCTGTTCTGAAGAAAAGTAATTTTCTTTTACCTACAGCTCCTTTTCTGTTCAGCAATAGAAAAGCATCCATCAAACCTAACCTGTGGGCTCCCAGTGCAATAAGGCCAGGGTCAGGACAGGTGCTGGGCAGTTGTGGGTGATCTGGGCCCTTTCTCACCACAAGGAGAGGTGATGGAGAGAGGCTGACAGACTTTCCTATCCTAGCCTCATCATACCTTAGGTATTTTGGATCAGAGGAAAAGTTCTCCTCAAACCTATGTCCCACACTGCCCAGGCACTGCTTTAAATATTCTTAGGCTATTTGGCTTTGCAAATGTGCTTTGGGAATCCTTTGTGGCCACCTTCAGAAAGAAAGTGCAGGGCATGTCTGCTGTACCGGATGTGGGATAACCCTTCTCAGTTTATGAAGCCCAGACCTGAAGTGACACAGCTATAGTGTATTCCTGTTGTGCTGTGCCCTTGAAATAATGATGTAAAATGCATAGCAGATGAAATAAGCAAGTAATAGTCATTAACTGAATGCTGCTTTGAAGAATGATAAGGCTGCAATACGCTAGTGAGAGCTTTGACTATCGTACAAAAATGCAGACTTAACTATACTGTTATTAAAAGCCAGACCATATTTTCCATCCATTTTTATTTGTGAGGTCTCCTTGAAATGCCTTATAAAACTTGGGAACCCAGGCAGCTTTTCTCTAGGGAATATAAAACTATAGCAGCTGATACTGGTAAAATAGCTTACATGGAGCCTTAGAAATGACTGCTTGATTTGTCCAGTATTTATTGCCTGAGTAATGTACAGAAAGAGTAAAACAGAAAAGCACAACTTCCATCTGTGCTGCATTATGCCATACATAGGAACTATTTTTCATTTCAAATGGTGGTATCCCCGTAGGCTTTCTTGCTTTGATATCCTATGCTACCACACATGATATGATAGAATATAAACAGACTGACTATAAATCTGAGTCTTTACAGTTTTGAAAACTGAAACATTCCAGCATTCACTTCCCACCAAACAGGCCTCCTAACATGTAGCCTGGGTCAGGTGTTTGGATTTTTTTTAAGTGGAGGCAAAGGTTGTTACACAGAAACCTGAAACCAGCCAAGAAAAGAAAAAAAATTACAAAGACCAAGCAAACAGAAAAGTGTTCCCATCTGGTATACAAGGTGCACAGCCCAAAATCTTACCAGAACATAAGGGAAGGGTTTGTTGTTTTAAAAACACAGCCTTCAAGCATTAATTTCCCTTTATTCTCTAAATCTCTGCTCATAAATTTGCACACCTTAAATGCCACCAAAGTGTGAACCTTTGTGACACTGGAGGAACACTGTCTGCCTTTATCTCTATCCATTTGAAACCAGAGAGAGACAGCATGTTAGAACAGATGGGCTGGTAGCCTTAAAAGAGGTCAAATTTGTTGTTTAGCAGGAGGGATCAATTTTGGTGGGGGTTTTTGGTTTGGTTTTGTTTTCCATTGCATGTTTTATTTATTTTTAAAAAAAAGAACTCCTCTAACTTAACTTTCTGGGACATATTAAATTTTGTGAGTTAAACAGTTCTCATTATTTCAATGTTTCATCCTATTTTTTTTTTACTTGAACCTTATGTGACTTGATATAAATATGAAATTGGAAACAATTTCTGGTAATGGGATGCTTTGGAGCCCCAAAAATCCTTCTGATTGGAGTGAGGAGGGTGGAAGGATGTGTGTCAGGTATTCTGAACAAAAACTTTCTGAAGCTGACAACAGAATCTCTGTGTGGAGCTTAAATTAAGTAACTACAACAAAGAAGAAGCCTTCATGTGACACTTTTTCAGCAGGAACAAATGCAACCTCAATAAATCTCACTAAAGAGATAAAAAGAGAGCAGGAGCTGCTGAAATCCAGATGCTTTGACCACAGTATCTTGTAATTTCCTTGAGATATTTTAAATCCCCTTACTGAAGGAAGCTGAGAAAGAGTAGGTGAGGAGGCTGTCATATTCAGGGGGACCAGGGCAAGTGGGGACAAGGTGTGTTCCTGGACTCAGCTGCGGCAGGGGCCATGAGCCCATTTCCAGCCATCTCTACAACAGAGCCAGTGTTGGGAGGAACCAGATCCACCAGCACCAAGCTGTGAGTGTGTGTGCAACAGCCCCAGCACACAGGCACAGGCACAAACTTAAACCACAAAACTTCATCTTTTGCCTTTACCAAAAGTCCAGGTGCTCGGGAAAAGAAATCCTTAGGGGACCCACCAGCAAAGCTTAGAGAAGCTACTTCATGTTCTTAAAGATGTACAAGTCCTGGAAATGCTGAAACTTCAGGGGAAAACAAAAAAACCCAAACATGTGATTGCATCTCCTGTCCATTCTGCAAAAAAATTTGGAAGAAAATGTGCTCCTTTTTAGGGGTTTATTCTACAAAACTATGTTTATTTCTTTCCTCAAGAACTGCACTGTGTGAAATTTTCATTACAAAGGAAGCACTGCTAGGTATGTTTATGAACCATAGTGAAAATTCTTCCTTGGCTTGTATATCTGGGGTTTTCTTGCACTCTAGAGTGTTTATTTATACATACATACACACACACACACACACACACACACACACACATATATATATAATGTGCGTGTGTGAGTGTGTATATATATATAGACGTGTACGTATACATACATGTATTGATACTATTTATGGGAAAAAGTTGAAAGTAGAAAGTTGTAATATTTGTGACTAGTAAAAAAAAAAAAGAATGACTTTGAGATCAGAGAGGCTTCAAATCTTATAATTTCGTTATTTAAGAAAATACATTTCCACAGGAGAAGCAGGAAAAAATGCATGCCCATGTCATTATAAAGTAGCCCAAGGGAATTACAGATACATGTACCATATACATTCTAGGTATAGTGGAATTGCAGTTGCTTCATGTTTTAAATTAAATTTAATTTTAATGTTGTAAATTAAATTTAATTTCAAATTTTTATATAGATTTTAAAAGATGTTTTGAATGGCTGAAGCCCAACAGTTATGTCATTTTTGACTTCTAAAAACTTTGAGTGCTGTGGAAGCCTAGAAGATGAAGAGACTAATGTGCCTGTCAAACACCAATAGCCAGATAGCTGTGGAGCCAGCCAAGGATTGTTGGCAGTGAGGTGCTGTGAGACAGGAGAGGATGTGGCTGGAGAAGGGGCTGTGCAGAGCAGAGGTGAGGCAGCACTTGCTTGTTCTGGCTTCTGGAGATAAGCACACCCCAACCCTGTGCAAGTGCAGCAATGAGGTCAAGAAATGAGCATGGGCTGCTGTGGAGAGAGACAAGATGGAATAGGGTCACAGGCTCTGGGATGTGCTGCAGAGCACCATGGCCGTGCAGAGGGGCTTGTCTCCACGGGGCCTTGCAGGGAGGAGATGCCGTGGGCAGATGCCCCGTGGAGAGGAGCCTGGAAGACACCTGGATGGGGCAATCACCGTGCATGAGGACATTCAGAGAGTGAGTTATGGCATGGCAGTGGGTGACAGGTCACTTAGTGAAAAATACCAAATAAGGAATCACTGTGTCTTGAAGAAATGTATAAAACCAGCTTTTTGTTTCTTTGAATAAAGGTCTCAGATTCCCTGCCAATCTGAGTCTGTGCCTCATCCCTTACAAGTCTTTGACAAAAGCCCAACCCAGCAGAAGGCAAACAAGACCAACAATGACCCCAGAAAGGTCTAGAAGAATGAACTGCACATGATAACTAAATTACTTAGAAAGCAAGTAACTTATTTCTAGGGTGGGGAAAAACTTATCTATAAAAAAGTGACCCCCAAGAAGCCTAGGAGCATGTGTGCCCCACAAACTCCATCAGCTGGATCAATACTGGAGTCAGGAGTGGCAATCTTTCTGCTTTTCTTCCTTTCTCTCTTTAATTCATCTCTTAATTCTTCTCTAAATTTTTAAATTCATCTCTCTCTCTCTTCTCTTTCATGCTACCCCTTTACTTGAAACCCCCTGCTGTGTGCTTACACTAAGAGATAAAGGACTGATTTATAACAATTTCCATACCATATGTATAATTTACTAATGAAACTTTTTTAAGCTTTTGCACATGCTCTGAACTTTTCCATTCCTTTCAACCATGAGCATCTACAAATCTTGGGTGCTCACTTCCACTTAAGGGTGGGATGCCATGAGTGCCAATTTAATAAAAAAAGGAAAAGGTTTTTTTGTCTTTTTGTTAAAATTTGTTAAATGTTGGTCTTTTTTTGTTAAATTCCTTTATTTATTCTGAGTCCTTGAGTCTGGGGGAAAACAGTCTGTTCCTTCCTCCCCTACTTTACCCAAGTAAATACTCCAGATATCATCCTTGAAACTGGCTGTACTTCCCCACATTTTTATCTCATGTTCAAACAAACCATTCTCTTAAACCCAGTCCCAATTCTGCAATCACTTACTAAAAAGCTGCAGCAAAGCTTCCACTGAATGCAAGTGCTCTCACAGCAAATAACCTCCTTATTTTTACCAGCAGTTTCTCATGATTTCCATTGATACAGAGGGTGCAACAGAGCTTTCTGCACATCTCTGCATGGGGCAGGCAAATTCTGTGACTTCTTTGTAAAGAGGAAAAAAATTGTCTTCCTGGGTAGATGAGTTATGTCAAGTTTTTATAAGCAGTGGTGTCAGAGGCAGATGTTTGCCTTTGCTTGATTACTTGCAGGTAATTAGTGAAAGGAGGAGAGAAATTTCCAAATTTGAATGAGGTTGTTGTTTTGTTTGCCTTGTCTGCTGAAGGTGTGCATGGTTATTTGGACTTAGTGTGTGTGTCTACCCTGACTGCTGGGCTGCTCCAGAGCTGTTCAGCATCCCTCCTGCATCCCTCCTGCCTCAGCTGGGGGTACAGCTGGAGCCCATCTGCAGGACCAGGCATGCCCAGCCCAGCCTGAGGGATGGTGTAGTTGGGGTCCTGCCAAGCTGGGGAGATGGACATGCCTTGGTGAACATCCCAGCAAGGCACATGAAGGACACAGGCTCAGTGCTTGGCAAGCTCTGCAACACCACTCAGAGGGGAGTCTCATGTGCCCAGCACTGCTCAGCTTCAGTTGCAGCTGTCAAGGAAGTGAGGGAGAAAATGACTGAAAACTTAATGATCAAGAAAATCTCGCTGCTTCCTATGTCCATTCCACACTGACACCAGACTTCACAGCTTGGATGGATCAGACAGACATTTCCATTGTTTGAGGAAACACACTAAAGCATCCCAAAGCCAAGCACTAGCATGGCTTTACATGCATACATTATGGTTAATCTTTTTCCCAGAAATCCTGGACATGATTTTTTCTTTGTTACTTGAAACATGCTGTCACTGTTACAACTCTGCAATGATCCTGTAACTTGGCTAATCAGCTTTCAGCCCCACATCCTTGTCAGAAGCAGAATATTTTCCCTCAAGTCTCTCCTGTCCTGCAGTTTCCTGCAGATCATTAACTAAGATCACTATGGTATCATGAGCTTGGCAGTCCATGAGAATAGACATCAATTGCTTAAACTTGTCCTGACTATCTCATAATAAACTGTCTTATGTATGGTCCCACATGCACAGATCTATTAAAAATCAATGTTCTTTAAAAAAACAGGAAGAATTTGTGAAACATGAACAAGACTAACTGTAAGGCATCCTTTTCTCTAGAAATGTAAGCTTTCACATCAGAGCTAAACCACTAATATCTTGGTTACCTAATATGTTTGACTCAAGATATTACTGAAAATAATATGAAAAATGTAAAATATAATGTGCCATGGCAGAAACAGATGTGTTTCTAATTTTGACTCTAAACTGATAATTCAAAATGCAAGTTATTCAGAACATGATAACTCTGATTAATAAGCAATTAAGAATCAATCAGTAATCAATGCAGTACTATCAGCACAAAAAGAGGTGACATAATAATAGTTTACATATTTTGCATTCATGAAGTATACATATGCTGCATCCATTAAAGCTGACTTCAGTTACTTAACATTCAATTGTGCATTTTGTGGAGTGAGTCAATAGAGTGAATCACTAGCCCACTGCAGTACCATATGGGAAACTTTCCCTCTCCCGAGCAGATGGAGACTAAGAATGTCACAGACAAAATGTGTTTTGTCTCTGGAGAAAGGATGTTGGCTGCTTTGTTCTTAGACTCTTCTACATGCCAAGCCTTCTGCTCACACTGGGAGTCCTACACTTTAGGTCTCATGGATATTTCAGCACATCTCTGAAATGCTGACCTGCAGAACACAGAGAGAACCAGCCTATCCAGAGGCCTGCAAGTAAAATATGACAATTGCTGTGCAATCCAAGATTTAACTGGAGGGAGAAAGCAAAAAAAAAAAATCACCTTTGCCATCCTTTTCACACATAATCCTCTCTGAGGGAGGCAAGTGCTTTCCATTTCCCTGTGGAAGACTTAGATGAAGGGTAATTGAGATGGAATTACACTTTGGCAGGTGACTGAGGCCACAGAAACCCTATTTTCTATTCCCTTTGGCTCCATCTACCTAGAACTTAAATTTTTTCCTCTTCTTTTTTTTTTTTTTGCTGCTGTACTTTTCCTCATTTTTCTATGCACATCCTTCTCCAACTGAAGGATGATCACATCCCTTTGAATTGTCTGAAAATAGCAGAAAGAAAATACCAAGAGGCATTACAATTTTACTTTCTTTATCAAAGAAATATACTCAGCACCACATATATCCACCCTAAATTTTTTAAATCAACAAGGGTATCAGGGATATGGATCTGATTCTGCCGCCCTTCAGTGCGTAAAATGACCAGTTAGCCTATGCAAAATATAAGTGATCTTCTAAAAGTATCTGTCTGCTGCATGCTGATCATGTTGAAGCTCAAAGCAACCTCTAATTTGATTGCATCTGGGGCTGTATGAGTCTGAGTTTATGTGCAAAAAGTTTGAGCCCATGACATGACTAAATATTATATAATTCCTTTACAGTTATTTCTTTTCCAGCACTCCTAGGTTCAAGAGCGTGTGTTCTCTGTTTCTGCAATGTCTATCACAGAGTCCCAGTCTAGCTAGTCTCTTGATTACAGCCACTCTGTGACTCTTGCCAGATGCAACCCCAGATGGGCTTTGGCTTTTCTAACCCCACCTCTGTGGGGTTAGAAAAGGACTGTGCCTCTGCATCCCTTCTGAGTCAAATTTCTGCTAGAGAAGCACCAGCTTCTGTTCAATTGTTTTTGATGTTTAAATTGAGAGGCCTTTCATCCATGCAGGTCTCCTGCTGTCTTTTTTTGAACATCTATAAGGGTGGATAAAACTTGAGCTTGTGGAAAATAATCCTTTAAAATCAATGAGCTCTTCACGACTCTTCTTCCTTCTATCCTGTTTTCAAGGTCTCTTCTGCCAGGCTTTACTCTGTGCCCTCTTACCAATCCTGTCCACAACCTCTTAAATAGGGTGTGGGTCATCACCATCCCCCCTGCCTGCTCCTTTATTCCTAGTTTAAAGCTCTCCTCCCCAGGCTGGCCAGCCTGTTGACAAAGATCATTTGCTGCAGCTGGTCATGTGGATGATATTTTTATCACAGACAGCATCCCAAGCTTGTAAAAGATTATCCCTGTTGTCAACACTGGCTGTACAACAGTTAGTTGACCCATGGAATCCATCCATTTTTCATCATGTCTTTCCCTGTTACTGGAAGAATCAAGGAGATGCCAGCTGGGTCCCTGGGCTTTTGCCTTCCACCTCAAATGCAATGTCAGGTTTGCTACAGTTTGAGCTTCCCCTACAAGTACTGGTGCCCACAGAGAAGAGTAGCAATGGGGGATAATCTGAGGATCAGATTGGCAACTTTGTGCCCTGGTTCCAAATTCCTGACAAGCTGCAAACATCCCCAGACACCAGGTCAGACCCAGAGATGCTGGTGTCCATCCCTGGCAATAGGGAATTTCCATAGCTCATACTTCTGCTTCCTCCTGATGCTGCTGCAAGTCTTAGGCTCAGCCTGCCCAGATGCTTCACTGGACACAGCTGTCAGCCCTTCATGTGCAACCTGGGCACTGAACCCACACTGTAGCTACAGACCTGCAGATGGCACAGGAGTTATCCTCCAGTTTGAGAAGCTATAGGATTCCAGCCTTTACCATCATGGAAATCTATAGCAAGCTCAGACTTGGTCTACTCCTTTCTCGCTGCAGTTAGGTCTTTGCACTTGTGAAGAAGATCCAGTCAGTGTTTTTCTCACCTCTGTTGCTACACTGCCTGGTGACCTCCCCCCACATCTGCTTTACTTGATGGCACAGCCCCTTCCCCAATGCACACCTCCTGCAGCCAAGGAGCACAGCTTCCCCAGCCCAAGAAGGTGGCTGGTCATCCCAGCAAGCCCAGGACTCAGGGATGCATCCTCCCTCAGGAGCACAGTTTGAGTTCAGCCCTGGCACACCAGGCAGAATTCCACCAGTCAGTGGGGACCATGGTCTTGAGCACTTCATCACCATCAGCACACCCATACACTGTGTGCAGCAGTACACCCATACACTGTGTACAGGAGCACACCCACACACTGTAGAGCACACCCACACACTGTACAGCACACCCATACACTGTACAGCAGTACACCCACACACTGTACAGCACACCCACACACTGTGTACAGCACACCACACACTGTACAGCACACCCACACACTGTACAGCTGTACACCCATACACTGTACAGCACACCCATAGACTGTGTACAGCACACCCACACACTGTACAGCACACCCATACAGTGTACAACAGCACACCCACACACTGTGTACAGCACACCCATACACTGTACAGCAGCACACACACACTGTACAGCACACCCACACACTGTACAGCACACCCATACAGTGTACAACAGCACACCCACACACTGTGTACAGCACACCCACACACTGTACAGCTGTACACCCATACACTGTACAGCACACCCATAGACTGTGTACAGCACACCCACACACTGTACAGCAGTACACCCATACACTGTACAGCACACCCACACACTGTACAGCACACCCATACAGTGTACAACAGCACACCCACACACTGTGTACAGCACACCCACACACTGTACAGCTGTACACCCACACACTTTACAGAAGCACACCCACTGTGTACAGCACACCCACACTGTACAGCAGAGCTTCCCCCACCCTTCCATGCCGATTTCTGCACAGACAGTTATAGAGGACTCTCCTTAGCAGCTCCTGGGAGGGTGCTTGGCTCTTCAGAACCAGGAATCAGCAGCAAGCAGAAAAGCATCTTTTGATCAAGAACAGCTGACAGAGCTTGTTAGAAGTGACAAGATCTTGCTAGCCAACTCAGCTCACTGTTGCCACCATTTCCCAGTGGTAGTAGACATCTGAAAATTTCTCAAAAAATTCTTAGGAAGCATCTCTGAAAGATCTGGGAGCAAAACCCAGAAACTGCTGCACAAACTGCTTCATCTACTGGTTACTTAATGCCAGAAATCAGGCTATCTTTTTATTACTCTAATTTACAACAGACCATGTTTCTGCAAAGGGACCTTCTACAGAATGTGTTCAAAATGTATAGACATCAGAGCTGACAGATGAGCTTGTATTGAGCTTCCCAAAGTTTAATGAGGCTCCACATATTTTTTTAGTTTGAAATGTGCTATTGCAACTCCAAGGTTAGAAGTTGTTACCTTATGGTCAGAGACTGGGATCAAAGTGCAGCTGTCACAAGTTTCTTTACCTTCACCAAGAGGCCCGTTCACAGCAATTCGCAGTCGTGCTGCATCTGGAGAGCGTGGCTTCTCCATCCTGCGTGTGAATGACAGCTTTAGTGATGAGACAGGACCAGACTGAGCCTTCAGATTTCATTTAAATCACTGTCACCCATATATATTTGCAACAGGAGAAAATGACAACTATGGCTAATCAAAAAATGTTTTCAGAAGCTGCCTCTAAGCATAAAATACTATCAGAGGCATCACACAGAGGGAAGTAAGAATTTTACTCAAAATCTGCTAACGAAGGATCCAGATTTTACCATAGCTCCTCAGGGAGGGAGGGTTTTACAGACCATGCATTTGTGTGTACCCTGTGAGCAAAACAGGTCAACTGAAGTCAAATAAACTGTAAATTATTACAGCTAGATTTTTAATTTGTAATTTTAGTGAAGGATTGAATGGACACAAGTATAACACATTGAGGTGCCTAACAGTGTTGGCACTTTTAAAATATCCACACATATTTATAGTGAAACTATTAGAAAAATATAGAATAAAAGTTTATAAACACAACACATTTGAGAGTCTCTTAGAAGTAAATTTTTAAATCTGTCGTTTCCATAGAGCAATAATATAAATATTTTGTTCATTAATCCAGCCAAAATTTTACCCTCAAATGAGAAGGGGAATATTCACCAGCCTAGAGAAAATATCTGATTGAGGAGTACATTAAAACTGGAAATAGGAATACAAGTGTGAAATCTCTGAAATGACAATCCATAATCTCATTTGCCATCAAAATACTTGGAAGAACAAAAAAAGAGACATGCCAGAAATCCAAAATATGATTCATTAAATGAGGGTCTCAACATCCTCCTTCCTAGTTGTCTTTTTTTTTCCCCTTCCTTATTAAGTAATTGTGAGATTCTATTTCAGCAGCTTGGAGGAAAACTCATTCACAGCATAGAAAATGATATAGATTTCTTCCCTAAGATGACATAGGTTATTCCTCCCACTGTCTCTTTCCAGGAATTCAGAACCTAAATTCAGGTGAATATTAAAGCACAAATGTGGAAGACATCAAGGTAATTTGTGATTTATGGGTTTTGAATGTTGTTCTTTTCTGCTTGGACATTCTTTTTCTTTACTGCTGATATATTTGGCTCCAGTTTACTGTTTTACACTTGGTTTATATTTTAATTGAAATAGTTATTATTCTTTAATTTTCTTGCTTATGTATGATTGATACAATTAGATGCAAAACTGTGGGTTCTAGCAAGCTGTAATACATGAGCTGGTTTGTTCAAACCTAAACTCTGGGAATCAGCAAGGTCAAAGCCCATGTGAGATTAAAGTCATGGAAGATTTTCGAGGAAGAAATTGACACTCAGGACTTTCCTCCTTACATTTGCCATGAGATCACAAGCCTGCTTCAGAAAGAATACACAATTATTTGAATTCCCCTAAAATTTCATCTCCCTGAAACTTTTTTCACACATGTGTTAGTTCAAAAGTTACTTAGGACTGTAAGAAATGTTTGATTGGTCTATCCAGCACAAATTTCTGGATACAGCTGGATTTGTAGGAAAAGGGAATCTGGCACCATGTCCCTGCTCATTCATAGCCCAGCAGTGCTGTCTGGGAGCAGAGGTGGGGCAGAAATCAGGTGCTAGCCCAGGGCTGGACATGTCAGAGGCAGACAATGTTATTTATTCAGAGTGCATCTTCATCATAACACCTCCAGGGGAAGTTTGTTAGCTTTGGCAGACTTCTCACATCCCTGCACTTTGATCTCCTGGTATATATAAGGTGATGACGAGATCACAAATGATTCACATAGGCAGGAGTTTTCCTAATACTTGGCAAAAGTGTTAGGAGTTCCAGAAGAGTTATTTATTAATACAGAAAATTCTCCTTAAGTAAAAAATATGAATGACTGGGTTAAAACTGTCATTTAAAATTCACACATCTATTCACTAAGTTTTGTTTTCATCTCATTTTTAAATTGTCTGGGACCAGCCACGTCCTGTCTGTCTAGCCTGGCTGTCACCCCAATTCCTGGTTCCCTTGCCCCTGCAGACCAGAGCCTGCAGTTCCCAGGATCTGGTTTAGCACCCTGTGGAGCTGGTGGCACGGTGTGTCCACTCCTTCTGGAACAGGTGACAGCAGGAGAGACAATGTGGAGGTGTCTCTATCTCTCCACTGAAAGAAGGGCTGCCAGCTCAGATTTAAACTATTTTTCCTATAAGTTAGGTGAGATGAATCCCACCTCCAGTGCTCAAATTAGGAGTCACAGCTATTTGCTTCCCACCAGCTGTAGTGGAGGCAAGATCTGGCAGGCCTGGATCACTCATCTCACTCTTAAATTTAAACACTATATTAGTAGCAATGCCTAAATTAGGCATTTAGAGTAGGTGGTATAAATATGGTCCCTGATCATAATTTCATGCACTCTTAGTGTGCCTGGAAACACTTGGGCTCCTTTCCAGACTGAAACATCCAAATACTATTGCATTATTAAGATATCATGAATGATGTATAGCTCTGCATCACAAAGTAATGCATAGCAATTTAATCTATGTTTACTTTTTCCCTGAGTTTCATTTGAATGTCCCCAGCAAAGCTGCTGATGTTAACTACAAGAGTGACCAAAATATGATTAAACGATTAAACCATTGGGAAAGAAAGAAAGAAAGAAAGAAAGAAAGAAAGAAAGAAAGAAAGAAAGAAAGAAAGAAAGAAAGAAAGAAAGAAAGAAAGAAAGAAAGAAAGAAAGAAAGAAAGAAAGAAAGAAAGAAAGAAAGAAAGAAAGAAAGAAAGAAAGAAAGAAAGAAAGAAAGAAAGAAAGAATTATTTTTATCTATGAATATTCCCTTTTTCTTTTCATTCTCATTGTTGAAAGATATTACTCCAGACTGACCATTTCACTTCATTCTAAGTTTTAGAAGACAGTAAGAAGATTGGGCAGCAACAAGTTAGCCTTATCTAGTTTTTCAATGAAAGAATGTGTGCTAATTTCATGCTGAACACAATATTGTCTGCTCTGCCAGGAAAAAGTAGTCTCTAATTCAGTACCTTGCTGGCTTACAGTTCATTTAACAATGGGGAAGGATTATGTGGAATTTAATGTAAGGCAGAAAATGTGAGTTCACTCAGGTCTTTTGGGAAAAGAAATATTGGGGGCCAGGATAAAGGAAAAAAATGATGAGATCTTGAAGGCAGAAAGGATTCCAGCTTATGGAACTCAGGAAAAATGGGTAGATATAGTCCAAAAAACAAGACTGTATGTCTGTTTCATCTGGTTTCGTTTTAGCTTGCTGGATTTTAAAGTTTGTTTAGTTTTTCTATTTGCAATAAGGGCACATTTTAAACATGAATTGAAAGAAAAGCATAGATGATTCAGAAAGTACATTGAAAAAGCAAGGTATATGGCTTCTGTTATAAATATAGAATTATTATATGTGATTCTGTGCATATTTATTCATATAAGACTAGGGAGGAAGGTGCCTTCCTATATCTATACCTTCCAACTATATCCTGCTGTCTGTTACATAAGTCTTCTTTTTATTTTAAGGTAACTGAGAATGAGCATTCACTGTGGACATTCTCTAGATCTTCCTGAAACTCTGTAAATGTGGGTTCAGCTCTCGAAGGAGGAGCAAAGTGAGTTAAGTGAGACAGAAGACTTTGAAAGTCTAACCCCCACATGTGTGTTCATGTGAATACTTTATAAGATGGCATCCAAAATTAATTTAGTCTGTGTCTTACTTTTTTCTCCATTAAAGATTATGTCACCCTCTTGCTGACAAACTGATCCTTGAAGGTAGATGCACTGAGAGCCAAGGTGTAGTAATCTCTGTCATATCCCCCATGTTTTATATAATTAAACCTTGCAGAGACCTCAGCATGTCCCTTTTCATACAAATGGCTCATCATAAAGTGGCACCATTCATTCAAAGCTCCTCCACTGGACCATTCCAGTGGCATTCCCATTAAGACTTTTCATTTGCTTCCAGGCAGCTGAAAAAAAAAAATGGTTTCAAGACTCATTTTAGTCCTTTGGAATAAAATACATTTACATATCATGGAAATATACATCTCACAGATGCAGACCACGGAGGGTTGGGCAGTTTCCACCAGTGCAGGGACTCCTTAGAGTACAGTTTAAACTGACTCCAGGAAAATGTACTTGGAGATGCCATATGGGAGAAAAGAGGATTCTTCTGCTCAGATAGGTCTTTGAAACAGAGCCTTTGTGGGTTGCTTTCCACTATTCTATCACAGAAAAAGCAAATATAAGCTTTCTCATAGACAATCTCTGGATGAAGGAGGAAGCTGTAATCACAAGTTCAGCAGTTCACAGATACTCTCAAATATTTAAGCATGACATGGGATTTACAGCCACGATGATGTCTGTAGTCACTGCAGAAGCTAGACCTGGGAAGTCACACAATGCACTAACAAGCTGAGAGACCTCTGAGAACATTTAGCAAGTGAGAATCTGACAGCTTCTCAAGGTGAGGGCAAGAACAGGCAGTGCTGCTAGAAATCCCTTCAAGAAAAACAGAACTACAGGTTTACATGAAAGGAAATACCCGAGGGTATTTTTATTTTTAATCTTCTGTTATTTTCATAAAAAGTATTTTTAGGAAAAAAGAAAACATTGTTGTAGAAACACAAAATGTACTTTTATGAAAAGGATTTGAGAAATATTCTCACTGTCTGGTGTGCGATAAGAGATCTTACTTCACTCAATATGCATAAGTGAAATAATCTCTATTTGCTGGGAAATGTTTGATGGTTTTTGCTATGAAAGCATTAAAATTAGATGCTGTGTAGGTTTTACCATACATATTCTGGCATTACCCACCATAATAATACCTGTATATGTAGTCATCATTGTTCAACACTGTCAATTAAAAAAACATGTTTGAGGTACCAATTTTTTTTTTTTTTTTTTTTAGTAACAAGATGAAATTTCCCATATTAGAGATCTGCCTTGGGCTCATCTAATTCAAAAAAAAGTTTACAAAACTATTTAGAATATATTTTTGAGACCAGTATAAAGGCCATACACATAGTTATGTCCACATTGAGAAATTCTTACCACCTTTTTATTGAGAAGATGTATTAATACAATGCTTTGAAGCATGGACCCAACAATAAGCAAGGAATGTGAATATTGTATGGGTGTCAAAGATGCCATTTTTTTCATAGAATTAATTGACTGTGCAGCAAAATTCAGTTTATATTGTCTTTGGTAAATGTAACTTGTATACTAATGCTGCCATAAAGCAGAGCAAGGTGCAGAATACTGTATATTGTATCTTCACTTGCCTCAATGGGTCAATTGTTCTTTCCTTGCTTCATTCTTGGAAATCACTCAGCCATTTGAAATTTAAGGATGGAAAGAAGGAAGCAAGTAGCCTGAGGCATGTTGTTGATCCTTAACTGTTTGGGTTAAAAACAACAGAGTTACAAGACCTTTCAAGGAAAGACAAAGGAACTGCCCTGCATGGGGACAAACTCCTCTTCTGCAAATGTGTGACATCAGTGACTTGCAATGACAGATATTGCTTAAAGATGAAATATCTTGGGTTACGTGCATCGCATACTACAACACATTAGTCCTTCCACATGGAAAACAAAACCAGATCAGACCCCAAAGCACAACTGGAATTAGAACAAAACATTTTTCAAGCATTGCAATTTGGAGGAAGTATCATTTTACTGTGTATTTCATGGGTGAGTAACAGAAACCAAACACTGGAAGGAGAGCTGTTCGTGCTGTGCCATATGTCTAACCAAACTGGGAAACATAATAACAGAATATCTCATGAGATCGTGTCCTCATGAGATTTCCAAATCTGAGAAAGTGTTCAGATCAGTATATGAAACCTTGAATGCTCGAATTTCTGAATCTTGAGGGATTTGAAGCTTGATAGTTATTCCTAACATATGGTTTAGCTAATTTTTTATGATCTCAAACTGTTTGAAATTGTTGAATTTCTTTTAGTTTTCTTTTTACTTTGGAGGGGGGAAGGTATCAGTCAGTTTTGGTTTTGGATTTGGGTTTTTTTTTTCCTTGTTCTTTTTTTTTTTTCTTTTTTTTTTTTTTTTTTAAGGCAATTTAGAGCTACTGTTCATGCCACGACTGAGGTCAGAAAGTTTTATAATAGCAGGTAGTACATGATTTCCATAAAAGCTGAAGCATTTTATTTGCTTGTAGGAATAAATGAGCACATGGTATATTTGATATAGAGCTCCTAATCGTGCTTTTAGAGTAAATTAGATCTCACAAAATTTACAAATATTCCTAAAAAGCTGAGGACTTTTCCAAACATCCCATAGTATATTAGTGAAAATCTTTCATGCTTTTTTCAACCTACTAAGCTTGACTTAAACTAGAAATTAGTCAGATTTTGAATCAGTCTCAAAATCACTTGCACCCATAATTCTAAAGCTTTTTTTTTCCTGAAAAATTTGGCTGTGATTTCTCAACCTGACAAAAGCGCGAGCCTATCTGAAATTGATTGTGTAGGGCCCAGATACCAAGTGTAAAGCTACTCTACTGATATAACAACAGGGGTCTCAGTCAAAGGACACAGTCCCAAGGCCAAAGGCTACCCAGAAAGTCAGGTGACATGCCTGGAGTCTGTAATTTCTTCCTTGGCCCTTTCTGATAAATTCCTGGCCATTCCTTTCAACCCTTTTTCTTCCCTATTTAAAAGACTTCCTGTGTCCTCAAGACTTTCAAAAAGCTGCTTCTGAAGCCCATGAGCCTTGTACTGGTGGTCCTGATTTGTCACAGCAGTGAGTCCTGCGAGTGCGAGCTGTGTGAGCTCCAAGAACAGGCAATTCTTTATTTCTCAGTGAGTCACAGTTGCTAAGAATGATGGCACAGCAAATGGGGGAAAGCTGGGTAGATGTGTGGGACAAATGCAGGCTGTCTAAAACATTTTTTGGTGCTTCAGAACACCTAGAGGTCTTAAAGGACCATAAGAATATTATAATAGAAAGGCAATGAACCTGCAGTGCAGGTGATGTTGTGATAAAGGTGCTGCACTGGCACTGGATATCCCAGCTTCTCTTCCTATTTTGCCATTGGCCTGTTCCTTAATCCACCTGTCATCTACCAGCTTTCATCAGCTGTGCAAAGCTCAGCTGTAAATTCACTATGACCTGAGCATTCACTGTGGAAATTCAGCACTTCATATGCTTCTGAAGTATCTCAGCACTTCCTTAACACAGCCAGAAAGAGTCTAGACTCAGCTTCAGCTTTCAGAGAAGAAGCTGCAGGGGGTTTTAGCAAAAAAATCTTCCCACTCTCAATCCCCAAATGAAGTCTCAACAAAAAGCCCGCAGGAGTGGGCTTATAAGAGTTGTAGGCAAGCTATTGTTGCAAATGTTTCTGTTGCTTTCTTTCTCTTACAAGTTTGCCTTTTCAACCTTTCTCCAGAACTTTTCTTTCTCCCCTTCTGATTTTGTCCTCCCTCTCCTTTCTCTCCTAGACTGTTGCTCATCTGTCTTTTCCTCTTTCCTTCCTTCTTTGAGAAGGGCTTTGGGTCAGCACTGCTCAGCCATGCTTCCTCCAGGCTGATTGGACACTTCTGTCTGTGTTTGACAGATGAAATTCCCAAAGCTCCTAGTTAATTTTAGGGTGTTTGGGGGAGGAAGGAGCCTGGCACTGAACCAAACACACATTTAAATGTGCCAGAAAATTACACAGCGGTCAGAAAATTGCAAAATCTGCAATTTTTGTGCAGCCCACAATTTTCTAGAGGTCTTGATTATCATCCAGAGTTCAGTGTTTTACAGGAAGTGCAAGAGGTTACATTTCCAGTGATTTTTAAGTGACCCCAAAACTATTACACTGGAAAAATTCATACCAGTATTAACTATTTCAGTGAATTTCTATCCATTTCAAGAGCAGTCAGCATGGAAAAAAAGCTTTCTTCTGAAACAGATTATAGTTTAGGATCTATATAAACAACAAATTTTCTAACATTTTGCCTTAGAGGAGATCCAAACTGAGTTCTGTTGTAGGAGTGTAGTTTTGTGCATATATGCATAACACAATGGAGATCTGAGAGAATAATCTCTTACAGAAAAAGAGCAGAAGAAATTATTAATTTTATAGATAATGCCAACAAGATGATAATCTGTAGGTGATGACTCCTGAAAACAGAGAAAAAAAAGTATGTTGCCTTGTGATTAATCTTGTCATTTACTCCAGTATGACCAATTAGCTATTTATATTGCAAATATAACAATAGCACCCCAAGCTGCCAGGCACCAGAAAAAACCCACTGAAGGTGACTGTGCAGTTGATGAATGCACAGAGTTCTGTAACATGTTTCCCAGAAAAAAAAAAAAAAAAAGCCCTACATCAATTTCATTAAATTTCAACATTACATGGAATGCAAGACTACAACTTATGAATTCTCACCATTCAGCTCATGAATGGATTGTTGGGACAACTGGGGTGTCAGGACAATCCAGTTTCCTCCTGTGTGCTGTGTAGGCAGAATTGCTACAAGTATGTCCCTGCAACTTTAGGGATATCCAGTGGAATTCTCACTCTGGATATTGCAGAGACACAGCACAGCACCCAGGGGACAGAATGTGTTGCTTGCATTCGGTGCAAGAGGAAAGGAGATTTTACTGGGGGCTGACAAAGCCCCATGACCCCTAAGGTCTGCAGCTGTATCCAAGAATACTTTTAAGATTTTTCTTTGAGCTTTCGCTTCTCTCAACTTTTTAATTCCTGTCAACAGACAGTTGTAAATGTTGAAACTTGCAGAGATTGTCTTAACTTGCAGAGCCTGTGTTAGCCCAGAATAAAATTTATACAGCTGTGATTACACTCTGCTGTGCATCCCACAGCCCTGACCCCTTCATGAACAGCCTGGCCAGTGTGGCTTCGTGCAGGGGTGGGAGCTGGGAACGTGCAGCCACCTCTCAGAGGTCTCAGCAAGAGAGGACCTGGCATATTCCTGCTGGTTGCTCAGTCTGGGCAACCCTCAGGCTCTCCCAAACTGAGGCACAGCCATCACCTACACAATCCTTTGATTCAGTATTTATACACTTTTAAAAATTAACTAGAATATCTTTTTGGTTCTGTAAGTTGCAATAAGTTCCCATTACAGGGAAGTCCTGCCAGATTTGACCTTTTGTCTAGGAAAATCTCTAGAACTAACTGACTTTATGCTTTCCTGCAAAGTGTGTGATAAAGAGCAACGAGAGTGGACAAAGAGGTTGCACCCCACCTGATTTGCAACCCACCAAGATTTGCAATCTGACAGACAGATACCTGAGCTTCACAGGTAGGAAATGGAGAGAGGACGAACTACAGGAGAAAGTGACTGCCTTACCTTGCTGAGGTCCCTGCAGGCTTTTATCTCCTGAGCATATGAGGCCAAACGTATATTAGTTTGTTTTTGTACTCTGGATTCAAGCTGCATCGATGGCTTCAGTACTGATACATACACAGGGACTGCTTGAGGTCTTCCATTGAGCCCAGGCCCCCTTAGGTGAGGGATGTCCTGTGTTGGACCAGTTAAGTACAGTTAATTTTCAGTAAAATATTTCCTTGTATGATGAGAACAATTGGGCACAGCACGTGTGTGAGGGGCAGCACTTCATACGCACAGTCTGGCCTTCAGCATGTGCAGTTGTTACATGAAGAGTCATATTTGACCTACCTATCTTGAGAAAATCCTGCAAAAGCTACAGCTTGCTCCTTTGTGTCTTTTAAGAGGAATTAATACAAGATTTACCAAACTATTCTTACTTACAAGACTGGTATCACCTGTATAATGGAGCATCATCTTTCTTATCTATTGACACGCTTCCTAAGCTGATAGTTAAGAACAGCATCAGAGATATGTGTTCCTAAGCTTAGTTTTTCCTATGCTAGCACTCATAACATATGATCATACATCTACTTACAATTGTGCTCCTTGACACTGGAGAAATTATGATGACTGTGACTTTTCTTATAAAAGACTAATAAAATTAAGCAATAATCTATAAGCATGAGAAGGTTACCATTTTAAATATCATCTCCTGCTGTGAATAGAATAACAAGGTAAAGGTTTTAGCATTTATAAATGTCAAGGCAACACGCATGTTCATTTTAACAGCATGACATGCATATCACTTATAAACTTTTTGCACTTAAAGATTACCACCATACTGTACAGATGGTTTCAGGATACAACTTAAAATTTTAAGTGGTTCTGAATTTTAGGGCTTTGTTGCAATAGCTGATAATTCTACTAAATGTCTTATCACTAAAACCAGGAATTACAGTAATGCTATAAAAAGCATCAGACACTTGCGTGCTATTAAATTTTTCAATGAGAAAAAAACCTCTAAACAATTTGACAACAGCTCTTGATGCTGTTTTAAATGTTCTGATTAAAAAGCACTACAACTTGAACTGGACAGAAATGCCATTTATCTCAAACAGTATTTTCTGTCTGCTTGCTGTCAAGAGACACAAGAAATGCTAGAATTAAACGGTATGGATTCAGACTGACATCAAGATGCTGTGCTTTCAAAACAGTGATGAAATGAATTTATTTAGAAAGAAATAAGGTTGAAAAAATGAGAGGTGTCATGTCAGCACCTTCAATTGGGAAGTAAGATGTGGTCTATTTGCCAATTTATTGCTCTTATCAGAGACACCGACATTTCCCTTCTCTCTCCCTTCCTCCCATGCTCCGACCTGCTTAGCTGAAGAGAATGATGAAAATGCACCATGGTGGTTTCTTCCAGGATGCCACTGCCATTTGATGATCTAATTGGCCCCAGAGGGCCTCTCCACCATTTCCATCAGAGATAAGAAAGATTTTCTTCCTTCTGCTAGAGACAGATAGGAGGCATTAATTATGCGAACAGCATCCAAGAGAGCAACAGTCATTCTCAACTAAATCAACATGCAAAACAGTCATGGAAATTGTCACATTATAACAGCAAATGGCTATGGCAGGAGGGAAAAAACCAGCAAACAACCTCCAACATTTTATAAAAAAGAACCATGAGGAATTTGGTTTGATGTGCAGGTTCTAAAAAACACAAAAGCTTGTTCTCGGTCTTTTCTGTTTCATTAGAGATGTGACTTAAAATAGAGTATTCCCACAGTTTCTTAAAAAATATATATTGTAATAAAAGCCAGGCAAAAATTATCAAAACTTTTATTTCTACTTCGTAAACTATTAAAAAACAAAAATACAATTCAACCAACCATAATGGAATATGGTCACTTTATAAGAGCATCTCTTCCCTGCCCTAAAAAACTGAAAAAATAACAGAGGAGAAAAACTCATACTCCAGTCATCTCTTTCTCAGAAGACATGAATCTTTCTTAGAAGAGGAATTTAAAATCCTGGGAGATGAAGAAAAAAAGAGGTGTAGGACAATGAAATCTGTTCCATTTTCTAGAACAGAATGCTTCTCCTTTCAGGGGAGAAAAAAAAAAATATATAATTTAGAGGTGGGGAAGGGACGAATTATTGCAGGAAGAATATTAATGAGGGAAAACAGGGCAAACAGACAGCCCTAGTTGTACAGAGTACATATATATTGCAGACAGCTGCATAATTTACTCAGGAGAGAAATGTCACACAAAGCTGTTTCCAGCACCACAGCAAATTCATTTAAGCAAGCTCCAGCCCCCTGACTCTGCACTATCACCCCCACAGAAATACCCCACTATCCTCTCCAAGAAGAAGAGTCAACCACTGGAGAAAGCTCTGTGCTGTGCTATCCCTGCCTTCTCTGGAGGCAGGGCTGTAGGTGCAGGCAGGCACTCTGCACGCCTGCTGCAGCACAGATCCCCAGTGGCAGAGCTGTGACCTCAGCCAGTGTCAGGCAGCAGCATGTAGAACACATGCTGTAGAATACAGACCCATGTGCTGGCCAGAAAATTACAAATATATGCACATAATAGCTGGCAAACCCTCGTCATTTGGAAAGGGTGAGTGAAAGCAGCATAGAAAAGCTCATGCTTTGAGGTGGAGTTTGTTTCTCTCCCATGCAGCTGCAGAATGCCAGAGCACTTCAGCTTCAGCCAGGAATAAGTGTTTCAGGCCATGGGCAAGCAGTCTCTGCTCTTCCTGAGCCAAAGCACATGGTAAAGTCCCTGAGAAAATTTGGGAAGCTCCAAAGGGCTGATCTCTCTTGCTAAGTGTGTGCAATCCTTGGGATGCAGATAAGTGGATTCCCCCTTCTCCCATTTTTGGAGTTGTAAAAAAGTTTTTGGCCCAGCATCTGGAAATCATCTCTGTGAGCCAAAAAAAGGTTCAAGCCAACACTATACATAACATTACTAGACAACAAGCCTCAGTCTGCTGAGCTGAGCTCTTCCCTGTACAGCCCTCCAGGAGCACTCCTCCTAAATTCCCAGCAAGAAAATCCCATTATCCCACGCTGCACAAACAAGACACATTAATTCCACTCTTGTGAATGTTTTGGGGAAAAAAAGAGTTCACCAATATGATACGCCTCATGGGTCTTCCGTGAAAAAGGAACAGCTTTCCCAGTAAGTCAGGTATTTAGAGGATCAAGCCAGAACTGTTGAAAATGCTAGCACAGTGCCCCCCTGTCTCTGTTCTGCTGCTTTTACAGTGCTTCACATTAGAAGTATCTAACTATTTGCACAAGTGTCTGTTGTCAATCAGACCTCACAAATTGGCATAGGTAACTCTAGGTTAAATCACATCATTTTGCAAGTCACAGGATTTTATGATATCAAACACTTTCATGATGCCAGCCAATCTGTCATCATGAGAAACAGATTCTTTTTAAATTAAGAGAAGATGGTAAATGTAGCTAAAATGGTAATACAACCACTGGAACCATAGCATAATAAAGTCAACATTTTACAAGTATATCTGGATTGCACAATATATACAGTGTGCTGCCTGCTCATGAAAATGTCATATTGCAGCTAATGACCACTAAAATAACCTTCTGACTTGGCAAATCTGTGTCAGCCTGAAAGGCAAGGTGTTTGTGATGTTTTGCAAGCAATTATCTTTGCATAACATCAGGCGCTGCCCAGCCCTGAGTCAATGGACTCTAATGCCCATTGACCATTCACTGCTGACACTGGGACGTGGTACACAACCAAGTGTCTGGTGTGTGACTGACATCCTGGTCTAGTTAACCATTTAACTAGAAGCACCTGAGCACAGTAACACTGGTTATGTAGGAAAACTGATCATTGGTTAAGAAATATGCCAGATCAAAGGCCTGATGCATCTTTAAGAATGTGATGAAAATCTTTTCTACTTAACAAGCATCAGTGGGTGAAAAGTTGTGCTCCTTCCACTCTAGACATTTCCTTTCAGGGATAGAGGCAACTGTTTTACAGCTGGAGCTGATTTTTTTTTTTTTAATCCTAAAGTAAATTTTGTTTTAATTGGCAGCTAATGGAAAAGAGTGTTCCTTATTTCTAAAGAGAGGCAGGAAAATGTAGGGCTGGTTTCAGTCTGCTGTAATTGCAACACAACAATCATTTGTCAGACCTGCAGGGAAGCAAGGATGAAATGGTAGCTTGCAATACCAGTGTGTGTGCCACAGATGCTATCCAGGGATTCCGGTTAATTACATACCAGGCATGCTTAGGGACCACCCATGTAAAACAGCTGGCAGGATGGAGGCTTAAAATTGCTCCCTGCTGGTTCTACCATTGCACACTGCCCTCTTCAATTCACTATGAATCTCTTCATCTGGGCTAATTTACTTCAGCAAGGATGAGTAACTTGGATTCACTTATCTCCACTCTCCCAGCCTTGCTGGCTTTGGAGCTGCTCCACTCCATTCCCTACCTATTGCTTTAATTGTCCTAACCTAAAGAGTTTATTGATGTGTATGGGTAAAGCTTTCCAAGTGCCATAAACATCACTGCAAAAGCCAAAGGAAAAAGGTATTATTTTAAAGGAAAAATTAAAGGACCTTCTCTAGTGTGTGAACTTACAATTGTTTCGTTCCATGTTCTTAAGTTGTTATACAAAATATTCTTCACTTATCTTTTCTATGACACTGAATCATCTGAGGTGCCACTGAGGTCATCCCATTATATTTGTCTTAATTCTGCATTTCTAGACTCTTCTGGCTTTTACCTGAATCATCAGTACTTAAGGATAGGTAGGACTTTGTGCTTTGAAAATAAATGACATATTATGAGCGCTAGTATGCCCATAGGTGATAGAGAGTAATGTGATGTGTTTGTAGCAATCCTTCTCACCCAGATCATGAATTAGTTTAAGTTCTTATGCCAGTCCATAATTATAAATTAAAATGGTGATAAAATGTTTTTGCCTTTAGAGATATCAGCTGAAAATGACCATTATTCTTGGGATAGTTTTATTATTAAATGGTTTTAAATGCTATACAGTAAATATGATATTTAAAGAGGGTGGTTATAATAGACTGGGTATTGTCAGACAGGTTTTCCTAAAGGATTTAATAAACTGATTGCAATATGCAGTGCTAATGGTTGCATTGCATTGCTCACTCTCTCCTTTTGCTTAGTCTATGGAAAAGAGATTTTTTTTTCTAGATACTGCATGACAAACTGCCTGCAAACAATGTGGACAAGCAAGCAGCATTCTCTAACAATGAAAACACTGTGCACACTTCCACTTTCACCCTTCCATTCTCCCACTGCAATGTCCTTTTAGCTGAAGTTTGCTCCTTGAGTTCAGTTTACTTTTCTACCTCAGTTTTTCAGCAGGGAGTCTGAGACCTAACTCTGGCCTCAATAACCAGCAGTCATATTACCAAAGACCCTACTCCAGCAATTATATGTAATTTGAGTAACTGCTGGCACTTGAAACTCAATCCACAGCCCACAAAAGCCACAGGAGAGACTGTCACTGATTATCATAGGCTATGGAATAGGATGCTAAGCACTGCTGTGTGCACCAGTTCCTTATATCCAAGTGCATTTATATGTACATCAGCAGTACATATGGTGGATGGATGGGGGTCCTATGATGGTGGATGGAAAGGGTCCTATGAAAGGAATCTCTCCTGAAGTTCTGGTGTATTTTAATTCATATCAATAATGTAATATCCTTAAGTGTATTAAAAGGCAATGTTGGTAAAGAATTGTCATTTAATAGTGATGTAAATTTAGAAACAGGACACAGCAGAGGAATATGAGAGACATCCAGCAAGCAGGGCTTTGGGAAATTAATTCCATGTTCAATGACTAAAATGAGAATTGAATCATACAAAAACTTCTGAAATCTCACCTCTGCCTACAGGACAAAGTTTGGGAGTATGAGCTGCGACACTCACTGCTGAGAATCAAAGGAGTATAGGATATATTTACTTGCATTTAAAAAAGGTGTTGGCCATTGTCCATTAGGAGTTACCATGATAGCTATGTTTTTGCCCAAGTCTTATTTTTACCTGACCTGGCAGGGGCCATGCGGGATCAGAGCATTGCCTAGAGCTCCTGCTCAGTAAGGAAGGAGGGCAACCATGGGAGGAGTGACTTTGACAGGACTAGTTAAAGCCAAGGGTGCACAGTAGCTCACTACACTGTAACACAAGTCACTAACCACATTCAAATATGCTACTGGGAGGAAGGGGAGGATTTATATTCATCTAATATACCTGTTATAACTCCCTATCCCCTCATTCCTGGCATCTGACCACCTTGTGCTTTTCCTGAAATCAAGACACAATATAACTAATCTATTCCATTTATAAGTGGGTTTGTCTATAAATATGTACGGTATTTATAGTCCATCAGTGAATTATAATAATAGCAATAGAAAGAGTTTTAATGGGGTAGAGGCATGACCACCCTGTGTTACAATTGCAGTCCTACCTACCCTAGCATCCAGATTCTCATGGTGGCAGTGTATTTTAAGGCACTGGAATACGGTAGTGAAGGATTTCAGCTAACTTGGTTTGAAATCTAGGCTGTATAAGATTTCGTCTCTCCTCTGAGAACATTGTAATAACCAAGGTCTGATCCCAACTTCTGTGACTGGCAACAGGCTGGCAACACAGCCCTTATGCTGTGAAAGTTATTTCTTATTGCCCCTTTTGAATTTCTTACCTTTAAATATCACTGATTGTTCCCATTTTTCCTTGTCATTCAAATGGTACAGCCAGTTTCTGACAATTTCCTTAAATGTATTTTAGCTATATTTGAAGATATGGCTTTATCTTGAATCTCTAATAACCAATCTCATGCTTTTCATAGCAAAATAACCTATGGAGCAGGGACTCCTGGGAGCACAAAATGAGCATTACTCTAAATACATCTGAATATACCAGCTTTAAGAGAGAAGCTCATTCTTTGCAACCCAGAGTGCATTTTAAATTGGTTGCTCTGCGGTGGATTAGATCCAATAGTCAAAGCATTTTGTTACTAGGTGGCCTCTAGCCAGGAGGGTAGAAAATCTTCCTGAGAGATGAAATGAAAATGCTGAGTTTCTTCAGTCTAAGGGAAAGGGGCTGAACCAAGGTCTTCTCCTTCTTCAACATATGCCTTACTGGAATGCAACTACTGAACGTGGGAGGGAGCAGGCATTTTAAAACATATGTGATGCTGAGTCCTTTCATGATGCACGGCTCAGGTCCCTGATGTCTACAACAGATCTGGAAAAAACTATGTGAAAGAAAACCACCAACTTTATTTATTTGTTTATTACTTTCTGTATTTTAAAAGTCCATTTATATTTTGTATGGTTTTTCATACTTTTAGTTTCTGACAGCAGTACTCTGTAAACGCCTGTCAGATCAGGCTGAATTTAGGTGCAGTTCTGGCCATATCCAAACCAGGAGTTTTAGATGCCTGAAGACCATTCCTGTCAAATGAAAATCATCCGTGAAGCATCGGTGCCCCCAGGAATGAGCAGGGATCAGGAGGTGCCCAGGCCCTTTTTTCATAGTGGCGTAATTCCGGTTTGTCATGGACTCATCACTTCAGCACCTACCACAACCTCCAGTGTCATCTTACAGCACCTAAATCTCCACTGCTTTACAAGCTGCTGTCAGGAATTTAGTACCTTAAGGCTGACTTCAACACCTTTCTTTTATGTTTTATGTTTTTTCCAGTTTTATAGCCATTACACAACTGCAGTAAATGGCAACAAATCAAGTGAATGACTTAAAGCACTGCAGAAAAAAATCCCTTGTCTGCCTGTGCTGCACTCTCAAAAAGAGTTAAGTGCTTATTAGAGTAATGAGTAATATTTTGACCTGCAGAACAGCATGCTTTCTTCTTTTTCTTGTTGACTGTTTAATATATACAAAATAAATTTTCTCTCCTGTAAGCTCTTTTTTTTATGAGGCAATGCTTATAAACAGCACCTGATTTCAGACTCCAGCCATTCCAGGTGCAGCTCACACTTGTCTCAGTGCTGTCAACAGATCCTTGGGGAGGCCCCTTTTCTGAACCACAAAAATAATGAATCCCCCAGTTCTGTCTGTTCAGGGCGTGTCATTATTTGGTTATGCAAAGCCCAGTAACTTCAGTTTTTGATATCAATCGGGCTCTAAGATAAGAAGTACCCAGTCTTGTGATGAAAAAGTCAACCAGGCATGTTTTCATTTTCCCCTGGGTTTGTCCCTTGGGTCAGCCAGTAAGCCAACTAGCTCTTTTGTAGCTTATATTTTTTCAAGCTCCTGCTATAGCATATATCCACCCACAATAGACACAAGAATTCCAAACAAAATCCCTGAAAAGTATCTGAGAACTATCAGATAATTGCAACTTGCTGTTTTAACAAATGTAAGTCATCTTCAGACAATTTCAGTCTATCTTATTGTTAGAAAATCGAGCTTATCACTGCTAGTACAGTCCTCATTCCTCCTGAAAAACTTCTCAATGTTTTACATGTATATTTACATGCATACAGAACAACATAAATAAACTTTTAAAAGACTATAAAATGTAAAAAAAGATTTATATTCTGTCTTCAACTCCTGCTTTCCCGCCAGTAGTACAAATTATTCAAATTAATCCTAAATAGAAAGCACTAGACACAAGAAAATTATTGCAGCCAAGAAAACAAAAACAAGTAGGTGGTACAAATTAGATACAGATCAGAAAATTTTTCACCTCAGCCTGTCATAGAACACAGAAAACTTTCTTTAAAAGTCTGATTTCATTCTTCCCTCTAAACCTTGAGTCTTCATTTCACATTTGTTTACAGGTAATGGTTTTCACATTTACAAGAGGAGCACAACGACTACCATTGATATTGTGTGAACCTGTTGGACTGTTTCTAGCCTGAGTGCATGCCTGTAAAATAAAGCTGGGGCCCAAAGAAAGGGTAGTTGTGCTGTTGTTAATAACTTTATCCAGATGACTTACTGCACTAGAAAGTTTGGGGCTTCTGTCTGAGGAAAAATCTTACTGCCTCACTTCTGAGGACCAAAATGCGTGGGTGTTGGAAGGTACCTGAAATGACAAGGCTGGGTAGCCAGAGGCATCCTTCTTAATTCTCTTTTTCACCTGTAAGCCTTTTTCTGATACAGGAAAGAGCTCCATTCCTCCTCCCCTCCAGGCAAAAATCAAAGCATTCCACTTTATTTTAATGGACAGTTTATCTATCTGAAATTTTCTTGCCAGGACTTTCAAGATGTTTAGTATTTGAGAGGGAGAAGTGTACAAAGGAGGGAAACAAATGAAGACAAGAGGTGGGGGTGTAAAAAAACCAGTTTCTAGTGACATTTAAAAGAACAGCTTAGTATAAACGTTCCTTTTATCTGCACTGTTCTTCCTTGACCCAGTCATAGGTCTTCTTTGACCTGACTTTTCAAAGTCAGGTCCAAAATTTTAGCTGTGCAATTCTTATGACCCTTAGCTAAATCAGTCTCCTAAGACATTCTGAAGATTTAAACAATGATATTTGTTTTAACTATGGAATTATTGATATTTTCAGTCCTTAAAAAAATGTTGATGATTCAGAACTAGCATTTGGCTATCAGATATGACTTTGTGCTCTGCCTTAAGGGTAGGTGTCCTTTTTTATGAAACTCAGTAACATATATTCTCCCTGTTGTGCTTATTAGTTTCATTTGTTTGTCAAAAAAAATCCAAAAAAAAACTTTGTTGAAGAAATGCCATGTCTTTCTCTTGCTCTTTTATGATGTTTGTTCACCTGATCAAAAATTGACTATTAGTGTAAAACTTCTCTTTGTTTTGGGGACTTCTCTACACGTCACTGGCTAAATCAACCCTCCAGGAAGGCAGATGTGCATATCAAGATCATCACATAATTTTCCTATTCCTGATGGCCTCTGTCTGCCCATGGGAAATGAAAACTACAATCCAATCCCTATGCCCAGAGGCTGCAGCAGTGGTTCACTGAAGGCAGCTGCCCCCTGGCTTTGCAGTGCTGGGCTGATAAAAAGGGCAGAAGCCTGGACCCAGAATCTGCTTTATAACACAACAACACAACCGGTTGCCAAGTTCTAACATCAGCTAATTTTGCTAACTGTACAGAATTGATTGGTAAACTGTCACCTCCAACCAGTGCCTGTGTTGCAGCACATGGTGTAACATGCCTGCATTTCCATCAAAGCTAGGTTTTTAAATGGAAAAATTAACATAATAAGGAGTTCATATTTCAGGTGGGTCCTTCCACATCTCTCTCTGACAAATGATATGTGGTCACTTGTAATGCTTCAGCTTTAAGGTATATTTTGTTTCTTTGTTGTGTAGAATAGGGTCACTATGTAAAGGACTGATTTGCTGCCATCACTCACCCTTGTCAAGACAATCAACTTAAACTGAGCACGGGTGTAAAACAGTAGATATTGTGAGATAATTAAGTTGAAGCTTCTCTATCCATTCAGGTTAATGCTTTAGTTCAGTACTGAGCTTTAATAAAGTTAGCCATGAAACTGAGCTCTATTTAAGTGTATTGGGCCATTTTAAATAATTTAGAAATCCACATATTTCTACCTCAAATATAATGGATATCATAGGATAAAATTACTATTTATTGACTGCTCTTATAATTATGTCTCTCTATTGATTTTTTTACAGTCCAGATTATTAACAATGTGTGGAAACTCATAAAAGGATTCATATGTCTGGTGATGACAGGGTTACATTCATTCCCTGCTGATGACCAGGCTGTCTATAAACACATCTACCTGCCTGGGTGCAGAGCACCATGAGTTCATGCTGCCTCTGCTCTAAGTCAACAAGAGGTAAATCAATACTGAAGCTGTTTGGACACCTCCTCATGAAATTTTCCTGGAGTTAATATATCCTGCCTCTTTGAATAGACATATCCTGACAAGAGCAGACATAGCCTGTAAGTGTGTGTGTGTGTGCTAATCTTGGCAGTAACACTGAACACCCCCATACTGATGAACTCCAGACACTTGTACCCTTATACACAGAATCTATTGCAAATGTTGTGCTTCTTTAAAAACATCAATGGTGCTTTGAACAGTTTTTTTCTTAACAGTTGCCACTTCATTGATAACCTTCTTAAGAAGAAGGAATAAAAACAAAACCAAAGATTAAAAAAATATGAAGCCAAATAAAAACATCAAAATTTTCCTGTCTGGGTTGCCTCTGGCTGGACTTAAAATTCTATTACTGACATTATCTGTTAATCAGTTAATCTTCGATCTCCTGAGGGAGGCTGAAACTCCAAATTCTTTTCTAGATACATTAAAGGAAAACTAAATTAGGCAATATAAAAGATACTCCAATAATCATATTAACTAAAAAGGAACAGATCACTTTTTAAAAGAAAGTATAAGAGATGTCTAAAAGATTAAAACTGGAATCCAGATTAGAATTATGGTAAGTAAGAATTCTTTAGTCAACAAATAGTTGGAAGGAATGGAACACGATGTTCCATTTACAAGTCATGACTCTAAAAAGCAATTCTCCTACAGTTCTTGCAGGACTACAAGATAGACATCCCCAAGAAATGTCATATCAAATTTGGCCCTTTGACTCACTGTGGAAGATGGGATGTTTCTGGGATGCTTGTCCAACAGTTAACAGAAGAAGAGAACAGAGAATGGAGATATCCATCTTTGGATATCTCCACACTGTGGAATCTGACAGTGGAGAGATATTTCTCTGTTTGTCACCTGATAGATGGAGGCTTCAATCAGTATCCACTCTGCAGGTGAGCCACAGCTAAGGAGAAAAGGAGTTGGCATTGGTCCATGCAATCTCTTTAAAACATTTTGTTTCGCTGATTCAGACCAGGTTCCAGAAACTATGTACCAATTATGATGATGTCACATGGATGACACCAAAGCACTGACACCAAAGCCAGGATGTGAGTCATTGTTTTCTTGCTGGAGTCACACCTGTGGTTGAAAACCACATGAAAATTGTCATGTGGCAGAGACTGCAGAGATAGGAGAGAGGTTTGTTTTCTATAAAAAGCTGAGAGACTTGGAAAATCTTCATGAAAAGTGAAGTGAAATGAGCTAAAGGTGAGTCATTAATATCAGCTGTCCTCAAGGCATTCTGGAGCCCATAGGTAAAGATGGTAAAAGAATATGGTCTTATACATTTGGGACTTGTCTTTCCTTCCTGAGCACTGCAGATCTCATGGTGGCTTTTCCCTCAGCTCAGCATTTTTTAGGAAGCAGGAGTAGATATGTCAGCCACTGTGCCAGTGCTTTCTTTTCCTTTATGTAAGCTTCCTTCAACATCCAATCTGTCTTGGGGCAGCTGCCAAGGAGGGTTTCTTGTTCTGCAAACTGTTTAGCAGAAAAAGCCTCTGATACTGAGAGACAATCTTCCAAGCTCTCTGTATATGTCAAAGATTCAAAGCACAGGATCAATGAAAAGAATTTTTACTGAAATTGAAAAACATTACAACTATAAATTTTACTTTAAAAATACATTTTTCCTAAACCAGAGTTTGCACGTTTATATAGCAATCCTTTTGGTATTTGATGATATAAAACGATATAAAATAAAATTATATAATGATTTATTAATATCTCATTATGTCATTTTTATCATAATACTTTTGAAAAATTCAGATTTTTCTTAATTATCCTAGTAATGATATTTTTTTTCTGCTCCAAGTCAAAAGCAAGGGAAAATTAAACTAAAAAACCCACTAGCTCTATTGTGAGAACTTCACAACTCAGATATCCCAATGTTGTTTTTAACTTACCCATGTAAGTTAAGCATGAGTTAAATATGAAGAACAAGTGAATATGTAGCCAAACTCAGTATAGGTTGATGGCAGAAGTATCTGCAAGCTTTACTGTTGATAAAAGAAAGATAAATGTAGGATTTAGATCTGTATAAATCCAGAAAGAAAACAGGCAGCTCCCAGCACTGATAAGAAATGAAACACCAGTGCCAACAGCAGTAACAAGGCAGCAGGCACCACCAAGACAGCCGGAGATAGGCTGGCAGGCAGAAGTAAGAAAGAAATTATACAGACCTGCCTACGGTGACAGGACCAGAGTTTGAAGTCTTCCAGCTTTGTGCAAGTGGGCCAGGAGCTGTCTGCTCCCTCCTGGGGGAGTACCTGACCCACCAGGGGCTGTGGGGCCGTGCAGGAGCTCTCAGCCAGACTCCCTCTCCTGGATCTGCCTCCCCTCTGCTGCTCTGCCGCGGCTTGGGGGCTCTTAGTGTGTGCCATGGGAACACCAACACCGGCATGCACGGGCACCCAGTGTAGTGTGCCTCTTTGGGCAACAAATTACATGGGAAGATATTCAGGTGGTGGAAGGGCATCAGCCAGTCTGATCAGATCTGACCTTGTCAGGCCAGGTTCCCAGCTTCCTAAATGCTCATGATGGAAGCAAGAAAGCAAAGGAAATACCCACCAGAATAAGGCACATTACATCTCGTGGAAAAGTCACTGGCAAGAGCAGCAAATGACTTTTGGGGACAGATTTATGGGTATGGCCTCTGCAGGTGACAAGTTTCCAAAGAGGATGATCATCCAGTCCAGCAAAATGGCATTGCTCTAAGTTGCAAGACTGATACTGTAAAAGATATTCCTGGAAGCCCACTGCTAAAGTAGCAGGTCTGTTTGCTAATGACAAGTACCACTTGCCAGCCCCGTTTCCCAGGCCAGGACTCACTCTCTTACTTAATAAGTGACCTCCAGCTGCCCTTTGAAAAGCCAGTGTTCCCAGGTGTTGCATAGGAACACAGCTATTTAAAAATCAGTCTAGATCTCAATGGAATGTGAGAAGCTCTGTCAATAGAGTTTAAGATGCTCAATTTACGGTGGGAATCTTTGACATGCTAAATCTGACTTTGTCCCTGTAAGTTATGAACTAAAAATAAAACCATAACTTTGTTTCCTAAGTTCTCTTTTTCTTTATTTCAGGCAGTTCTTCAAGACAGAAAAGGAGAAGGACACTAACAAAGCAGGCTCTGCCTCAGTTATCAGGTCAATACCAATAGTATAGGCTGGAGAAGAGATGAAGTGCATATCATTGTTACATGGATTGCTAGTGACACCAGTCCCTTCTAACAGCAGCAACCTTCAGATCTTTTCCTGCTAGAAAAAAGTGGCAGATGAAGGAGTGATTTGGCTGTCATATAATGTGAGTTAAACTGATAGAAAATTTAATTTTCTTCTCCTTCTTGATTAAACATAACTTACAATAGAAGCAGGGAGATACAAGAGCATACAGACTGTCCCTGTAAGCATCTCAATGTTAGATGCTGAAAAGCTGTAATTTGTAGTTCATTTTTGAAATGTAGGTTGAACTAGTTTGCTCCAGACTTTTCTGGAATACCAGGCTGTATTGCAAAGGAATGAAAAAAGTACTTATTTCTTCCATCCTGTCTTACAAAGGTATTCACTGAGAAAAAATTATTGCTTGCCATCATATAATGGAGCACAGCTTTTATAACATAAAATGCAGTAATTTCATGTATTTTTTCTCTATATTTCAGAAATATATGTTTGATGAAATAAATAAATGTTTTTTCCCCCACTAGAATAACAAGTAGGTTGAGCACCTAAAGAAAAATAAAGTATCCTAATTTGATATTGCTCCCACTCTTCCCAAAAGGGGCTGTATATGGATCAATGTGTTTTCAAACAAAGAAATATTAATAAATTACCTTTCCTAACTATTTATTACTATTCACAGGTGAGTGTGTCTCTAAGATGGCAGCCCAGGCAGCCCTGGCCACAGAAACCCACAACTCATTGGCTAATGCTCAAATACATTACATTTGCCAGGCTTTTAGAGTAGGAATGTTCATATGCCTTGTTAAAAATGTTTTTGTTCTGCTTGGAGATTGTCAATAGCCTGGAGATGTTTGGTTTGAGCATCATTCCTGGTGTAAGCTACAGGCTGTAATGTCATGAAGCCTGTAGTAAACTTCTGGCCCTGATTCCTACCAGCAGCTGGGTCACATTAATGTAATTGAAAAATTTTGTAACCTGTCCTCACTATTTCTTTAGTAGTGAACCCCACTCCTGTAGCACTGGGGATGTGCTGGAAGACCAATGCTCCACCCAAGGAAGAACTTGTGGAGCAGGTCTTTCATTAGCAGGCTGTGCTAACCTTGGCCATCCCTCATGCCAGCATGCAAAGGGCAGAGGTTAGCCACACTTTGAGTCTCGTGGCACTGCAAATGCTCCACACCCTCCATTAACAGGAATTATTATTTTGTGCAAAGACACCAAACACCAATGTTTCTCAAATTTTGAGCAGACTTAAGAAATTTTAGTCTTTCTAGGAGATTCCTGAAATATGCTGTGAGGGGTATGACATGACTGAGCTTAAATAATAACCCATATTTGAAGTATACATTATTTCCTTTCTTCTAAAGATCATTCATAAAACTGGCAATTTTCTTCATTATGCATATTAAGTATTAAATCATAGCATAAATTATTTCTTGCTCTTCTGACTCTTAATTTTCTGTTTTTCTTTTTTATTTTTTTTTATTTTTGGCCCTTCCTGCTGTGCCACCGAGGCGATGTATCGATTGAAATCCATAACCTGGCAGAGTGTGGGAGTGCGTGGGCTGAGCGTTCCCAGGCATCACTGGCCGTGTGTCCCAGCCCCTGGCCATGTGTCCCAGCCCCTGGCCGTGTGTCCCAGCCCCTGGCCATGTGTCCCAGCTCCCCAGGAGGAGCAGGGGCAGCGGGACACGGCACCGCCGACTCCCCAGCTGTCACCGTGCGCTCTGATTGCCACAACAGCTCACAGCAGATTAACACAAGTGCCTTTGACTGGCACTTCCAGAAAACTGGTTGAAATCAGCATAGTCAGCCAGGTAGACCCAAACCTGCTCCCTTGCCAGTGGTGTCCTTTGTGATTAATGAACGGTGTCAGCAATTAGAAGCAAAGCAGACAATGAGCCTAGTGTATCCTTTACAATCCAATTTCATCTTTTGCTGAGAGCTAATGAAGAGTAAGCAAGAAACGGAGATAAACCAGGTTGATAAGAAGCAGAGCTTGTATAACTCCTTGGCTTCATTTGCACAAGTCCTGGAAGTGTGTCTGTGGGTAACCATCAAACTAAGATTTATTTGTTTGCTCAACTTGATGAATAATTCTGCACTTTTGACTGGCTCTCATGTTTTCTTTACATTTATTCAGATATTTGGACGAGATAACTAGCAAAAGACAGCTTAAAAGGCATTAAGTAGGCAAATATACAAACACACCCTGCCATATCTGCCTTGGGTTTTCACGTGAATGACACACGTCAACCTGATCAAGGCGTGGGGATGCAATGATCTGCTCTTTGTGAAATTGTTCACAGCCATGTTTGTGTGAAAGGTTGTTCAAGTAAATTAGTTTCAGTTAATATCACTGTGGAAAAATGGGTAAAGTGCTAACCAGACAGGTGGATCCAGTCAGCCTTTTGTGTATTTTCATAAATCTCTGGAAAGGGTCAGGGATCACATTTCCCCCACCAGCAGTAAAAGCCACAGAACTCCTCTTGGTGGCTTTAGGAGACCTGTTCTTAAGTCTCACAGAGGGCAGGGTGTGGTCCTGCCTTGAATTATTTTTTGGGGGGAGCTGTTCATGTGGGGGCAGCAAGTAGTATTTAGGAAAAAAGTCATTAATACTTCAGTGGTGTTTTTTGAGAGCCTGTGTCCAAAGGCTTGCCTGCTTTTCCAGAAACTACCTTTCTCTGAAAAACTTGACTGTTTTAAGACTACAGATCTACAGTGGTTTTGTTCCTGCTGTGTAGATGACAGGGTTTGTCTGTGTAAGAGAGGTGTTCAGTGAAATGGAGCACAGATTCTGAAACCACAGACTAGGGTTGGACACAATAAAAAGTAGGTGGTGTAAGCACCACACAGAACTACCTTGCACCATTTTTAGGTATTTTAAGGGGAGCTGGTAAAGAAAACAAGAGTCTTTTCTAGCCCTGGTGGATGAGCATCCTGCCTCTCCACTGAGTGCACTCACAGACCTGAATCAGCCTTCATTTCTGTCATTCCCACCCACAGAAAAAGTGCTGGTCGTGGTGTCAGCAGAGTTTGTATCTAATAATTGAAGTCTCTGGGGATTTAAAAATCAATTCTTGGCTCCAAGTCCAGCAATAATCTGTATCAGCAGAACTGTGTAACTACCCTCTGATTATAGTGGTTATAGTACAAGTTAGTTAACTGCTATAAAAATGAGGGGGTGGAAAGGAAGACAAGCATTTCAGCTTTTAAGTCATCCTGCACTTTGTTTCTCTCAGTGTTCTGCCCTGCTGGAAATGGGAAAAAAACAAAGAAAAAAAAAGGCAAAAGAAGAAAAGAAAAACAAAAACAAAACAAAAAACCAAACAAAAACAAAACCAAAAAACCAAACCAAACCAAAACAACAACAAAAAATCCCCACAGATGTTAGTGTGCCTGGGCTGGATGAAGAAGAAAGATGCAAATCTGTGCAGCACAACAGGGTCCAGATCCAGAACTTCATAAGGTTTGTTGCTGTTTACCCAGGAACTTTTTTTTTTTTTTTCTGTTTGTGTTTTTTTCTTTATTTCAATGAAAGTAATTCCAACTAGACTAAAACAAAAAGATGGCTGCCTATAAATGACTTTTTCCAGAGGGAGATTTCTTGACGTTTCAAGTTCTACCTGTCAAGTGCTGCCTAAAGACTGTGGTTTTCTAGAAATTCCTGCACATCCTTCTTCTAAGTTGTGAAGAAAATGTCTCTCTGGCTGTCACCAGCATAGGACAGTCACTCCTACAGACATGCAGCTCCAAGTGAGTGCAAGCAGTCTTTTATGCTAGAGCATGGCAGAGGCATTGGCTGGGGAAGATGAGTAGGTTGCATTGAGGACAGCAGCAACAAGAACACTTTGCAAGTTAGCCCTCCTGGATGAAGACTGAAAATATTATTCACATCCTTCATATCAAATTATATGAAAATAACGTGTCAGTGTCAGTTCTTCACAGTGACAGACCTTCAGAGGGATATGGGATGCTGCCCTAGATCACTGACAACTGGAATTGTAGCTGGTAGCAGCCCCACAAGCTGCCCTTCTGGGGGCTGTGTGCTGATTCCATCTGACTGGACGCCTCATATCTGTATCTGCAAACAAATATTCAGGGTTTCATGCAAATGGATGTTTCTCATTCTCTGTACACGGCCCTATGAAAGATTCGTCAAGGTGGGAGAGCAATATTAATGTGTGAAGAATGATGAGCATCTTGTAAAGTCAGAACTGAAGTGTTTAATGAAATAAAGCTATTGATTTTTAGAAACAAACCCAAGATTTCAATTCACTTTGAATTCAAAAGACTGTAATATATTATGTAGAAGTCCAGAAGAACTCCACCTTTTTCACAACACATTTTGTACTTTAGTTGCAAGACAAGGTATTGCAGGTATTTATTATTTAAATGGAGTTATTATTCTCCAACTCATTGGAGAAAGTGATTTGGGAATCAAAATAATGACAAAATATTCTACATGTAATTACAATATACTCAGAACATACATTAAATTGCTCATTTACACATTTGAAGAAGTATTTTTCTTTTAAAACTCTTTTCAGGCCTTAAGGGAAGTCACCAAGGAGTGCACAAGGACAGCCTTTACTGTGACTGTTATTCACCCATAACATATTCAAAGTATATTCCAATCTTCTTTGCTATAACCTATCTAAAATTAATGCAAAGTCCAGGACTAGAGCTGAACCCTCACCAGTCCATGATAAACTGTCAGAGTACTGTGGAGGGATTTGACCAAGCAGTTCTAGTTAATATCATACTAAATCCCTATGCACAGCTTTAAAAATTGAGCCCTGAAGGACTAACCTGTTTGCCTACATTCTTTATTATTGTTGTTACATCAACAGGATTTATAGAAATAGGTAACATCAGTTCATCACTGCCACCACCTGGTTAAACTCTCAAATTCTATATTTGCAAATACACCTATCACAAAGGTAGCAAAGGGGTAAAACCAAGAAGAAGCAAATCATGGGGGTAATCACCCTAAGCCAGTGCTTTTATGTGAAATGGAAATGTGAAGAACCACACAAGAGCTTCCAGCCTGCCTAGGCTGAAAAGATGAGACCAAACCTCCAGAGATGTAGATGTCTTGGGTTGGCTTTTTCTTTCCCCCAAATGATTGCTTGATTGGTTGTGAGTGTTTTACAAAGAGTGGCAGACTGATAGTGGCTAGTTTAGGTAAACCTGGCTAGACAATAACAGACAACAATAGGACAATAATATTGCCCTTCAGATCCTGGTTGATCCACTAAACCATTCAGTATAGTATCTGAAAGAGACTGATCTTCACTACCTTTCTGATGAAAACCATTTGCCTTCCTAAAGAAGATGCTTAGAACTAAACTGATAGACGACAATCTGCGCCTTATTTCAACTCTTCCCAGATAAATGGCTTGAGGCCATTTTTTTCCCATAAACAATTTTTACTCATTCTTTAATCCTAAAGATTTTACTAAATCTTTAATCCTATTTTACAATGTCACCTTTCTAATCCTGCACCAATTCAGTCCTTGCCCCAGCTAGAGATCTGCCTGTTGTTCCTGCCACTGCCAGGAAGTCCTGAGTGCCAGTGGGATTGAGAGGTGCCCACCACAGCCCAGGAGCTGGCACGTGGCAGAGTGTACACACAAAGGAGTGTATCCCAGCACTTCAGCACTTACTACTTCCATAAATATTGCCATGTTCTTCAGGTATGTGGTGTTTTTATGCAATTTTTATCAGGGAATTCTTAGGGCAAATGGGAAGAATCTACATCAATGCTGACTGAGAACTGGGTATTAGCTTTTGGGCTGAGCTCCCTAAAGAAGGATTCTTTGCTTCAGGCCATTTCTGCTGTTCAAGGACTAACACATTTCATGCAATTTTAATAATTGTTCTTAAAAATATACCACATTTTTAGGTCACTGGTTTCTTCCTGGTGGAAAACTGCAATGCAAGATTTCCTGCAAGCTACTGGTTAGAATGAAAAGTCAATAGAAATATAAAAAATTAGGAACAATAATCTGAACAGTGGGAAGATGGCTAAAGTCACTGTTTTGTTTATGGTTTTATTCCAAACTGCCCCCCACCCCTTCCCTTAGCTTGGCACCTTTTATATAACTTATGTTATCACAACTGTCTTTGTGCCAGGAGGAGTGAAGTACTCTCCTGTTCCAAGCTTCTGCTACTTTAGATAAGCCAGCAATAATTATTTCTGAGTGAAACAAAATTAACCCTCACAATAGAGCCTGAGTCCATAGCTGTGTTCCAATTTGGAAGTCATTTGTCTTGGGATACAAAGGCCCCAATTCCCCATAGTACCAAACTGGGTTCTCAGAGACTCAGAGTTGTACTCGCAAACCAAAAATCTTAAATCCACTATTATAAATCTGTCATCACTGTTTCATTGTAACTCCACTGTGAGAATTATGCATTGGAAATAAAGCATAGATGAAGCCTATTTCCCCATTTATTCCCAAACCAGAGTCACAGTTGCCTGGTACCTTTACAATCATAGAGGCTATGTCTGTGAGTCAGGATTTTTTGTGGGCCTGCTTTGATATGTACAGCCCAAAACTTAAATAAGACACAAGAGAGAATGAGACAAAGAAAATAAAGAAAGAGGTAAAAAAGAAGGGGTAAAAGGGTGAAAGAAAAGGATGAAAAAGCATGAGACAATGGGGAGGGTACTAAATGACCTCTTAAAAGTCCCTGTTTCCTACAATTTCATAGCAGATAATAGAGGGTCTTGTTTTAGCAAGCTCCATTTCCAATTACACATTTTCCTTGCCTGTATATAGAGACAGTTTAATGTTTCTATTCTGATGGAAAAAGTGCAGCACAGCAGAAATAAGGAATACAAAGTGTGTTCTCTAGCTTTAGGTCAACACAGGGGAATGACAGAAGTTGTAATTTAAAAGTAACATTTGCTGAATCCCCATGAAATTATAAAAAGCAGACATAGTGACAGAAAAGGAAAATAACAGACAGCTCTAAAGAAAAATAAATAATTGTAGTTTCTGTGCTTTAAAATGTTTTGTGACAGTTATATATGCCAGCACATAGTATGATATATTTGTCTCCACCTGAGAAAGAGCAGTACCTTTGAAGAACATCAGGGTACACCCATCTTCATATTCCATAATCTGTTAACAAGTACAGCTCTTCTGGCTGATAAGAAGCAGCATTTCTGCTGACCCCTCCCACTCAGGAATTCAGTAAAGCCATGGTGACAAGCATCCTTTCCAGTATTACTACAAAGAGGCTCAGGCAGCCAGTAATCCTGAACCACGCATGCCAACCTGTACAGAGCTGGACATCTGTTGAAGGTGTGCTTGAAAACACAATATATAGACATACCTACCTAATTGTTCACACTCATGCATAAGTCACATTGCACTGCTTCTGTGAAATCTAGCATTCTGCCCTTCCCAGTTGTCTGCAATTAGAAGTGAAGTAGGCAGACAGATGTTGAGCAAGCGCTGAGACGTCACCATTCATCATCAGCCAGCAGATACTGAACTTGGCTGACTACTGCTCTCTTAGTCAGAGAGTTTGGCACGCTGTCTCTCAGCACTGGGTTTTTCACTCCGGATCTTACACTGTACTAGGAGTTCACTCCATAAATCATGCAAAACAGGGGGATGGGAAAGGCTTCGCTTTTTGCCATCAAGCAAAGTTATAAGAATTTCAAACCTTTTACAAGTAGTGTTGCTGCTCTGGTTAAGTGTCACCTTTCATCTCTAGATAGCATCGCTGTCTATTCAAAAGAGAAAAAGGCATTTGGCCAGCTGTTAAATTGAATTCCTTTCCTCTATCCTGCAAGTGCTTAGTCTTGCATACAAAGCATAAAAAGCAAAATAAAGGTCTAGTAGGTGGGACCATAAGGAGCTTCACATGCCATCTCTGAGTAAAACATCAAACAAAGACTTTCAGGAGCTCAGAAACATGTCATCATATGTGGTATTTCTCTTGTCAGCAGCAAAGCTGTCTCTAATGCACAGCACACTTAGCAAATCAAGAATGCTTCAGGCCAAATTTGGGTAAAAGCTAAAGCTTTGCCTCCCACAGGTTTTATCTGCAGCTGCTGAAGCAAACATTTCTACCTCCCCTCCCTCACTGAAGGAGATTGTGTTTCAGAGCATTGTTTTCTGTAGACACTTATTAACCCTCTTGAATTTAGAGCAGGGGATTGCATTCAATATCTATTGATTAGCAGTGCTGCAGTAATCCCTAGGCCGTGGTCATTTTAGTCTTTGACTAGGACTTGGTACACAGCAGTGTCCTTTTCAGCAGACATTGATATGCATGTAAGGATGTGGGAGAGGCAGGAGGGAAGGTTAGCGTGAAGTCAAGTGTTTATACATTACAGGAAATTCCTGGTGAGGTGATGGCAGCTTTTATCATTGCCTGACAGAGTCCAGGCTTTAAATCATACAAGCATGCATCAAATCAAAAACCTTCCCAAAACTATGTTGGAAAACAGAATCCATTATTCAGTGATTGCAAACAATAATAAGCTTTGCCTGGGTAGAAAAAGAATCACAAAATTCTTCCAAGCTGATCTCCTCCAGTTAACAGTAATGTGTAGAGTTTTCAGGATCATTTTTTTTCTCTCTTTGCTCATTCTTTCTCCTCAGAACTTAATGTGTTTTGACACACCACCTACCACCTTCACCTTTGGAGAAGGCAGTTCCAGTAGGGAACTGCCTTCTCCAAAGCACGTCTCTTGCACTGCAGCCAAGCTAAAAAGACACCTATTTATTCAGAGCAGAGATTAACTTTTTTTTTTTACATCTGTACATTTTGTTGTTCTGCTAGCTTTCATTCAGCTTTGACTTCAGTCTCTGATTTACAAGCAGGGTTGGTACCTCGGGAAGAACCTAGAGTATCCTTTCTGCAGCTGCCCACCATCTTTCCCCTCCAACTCAAGCCATCTGCATAGCAGACACCAAATTAGAACTTCCACCAAATAAAAAAGAAATTTCAATACCTTTTTTATTTATATTCCAGTCTGAAAACAGTGGCAGTTCAGAACTGCTGATTCAGGAGCTGTTTTTTTGGTATGTGAGCATTGACTTCCAGGAGAAGTTTAGGATAGACAGCTGAGGACAGAATTAACTTTAGCTAACTCCAAGCAAGTTTTGCATGAATGAAACCCCTCTGAAAATCAAAGACATCAGAGTGTATAAAAATACATATTTTAGTTCTTGCATTTTTAAGAAAAATGCACTTCAAGAACTTGCTCCTAAAATAATTTGTATTCTAGTAATATACAATTGTGTCAGTGTATTTTTTCCTGAATTTCATAAGATCAGTCCAATGGATGGATGGGATTAAATGGCAGAGGAAATTAATAAGGTCTTTGATTATGCAATTGATTTTCTGGTGATAAGATGTGACTGGAACAATCCATCTGCCAGGGCATCATAATTTTTTTTTCATATTGAATTAGAGTACTGCTATAATTCTGAAACAAGAGTTATTTGACCTTCATGTTTCTGTCATCCACACCTCTCTCTTTCTTTTTCCTGCGTCTGAAGACAGCTTACTACAAACACTACCTGGTAAGGAAACTGTCTAGGGAAAAAAAGCATCTGAACATCATCTAACTACGGAGTTCCTTCCCATGGACTCCACAGTAACCAGGTTTTCCACCTGCTCAGTTACTAGTCCGAGGTGCCAGTTACTGACGTGTCCCTAGCTAGACTTTGTGCCAATGGTCACAGTCCTCTGGGCCTGGCTGCTCCGTCAGTTTTCAACCCATCTTGCTGTCCACCCACCAAAACCATACCTCACCAGCTTTTCTATGAGGATGCTATGGAGAGAGTGTCAGAATCTTGCTAAATTGAAGGTAAATGGCACCTGCTGCTCTCCCACCAAGCTGTCCAGCACCTCATGGCGCAAGGTTATCAGGTTTATTCAGCTTGTAAGGCAGGCTGGGGTGAGAGAATGCTTCCACCTTCACATGAGTTATAGCAAGAGAATATGCTAACAGACAGAGTGCATTACAAACACAGGCATGCAAATGCCTGCAAACAGCCTATATGTGCATATATACTCAACGTGCCCTTTTGCTGCAGCAAAATTTAATTATATTCATTGTACTCTGGGAGTCATAGTCTGGTATGTTTAGTCTATGATCCAAGAACAATGTTTGTTTTCTGTGAGGTAGTTCATGCCTTACTGCAGCCCTCATTGACAGCTTGTGGGCTTGGGATCTCCATATAATACACAGGGAAAAAAGAAGCACTCTGAGTATAACAAAAAAAAAAAAAAGAAAGGAGGACATAAGAACAGAATAAATGTGCTATTAAGTAACACACTGGCTCATCTTGTATAATATTCATTCAAGAGCAGTAAGACATGGTGTTTAAGGACAGCACATGAGCCTGCCCATGTTTTGTTCTCTGCTCCTGTCATATTTCCCCAGCATCTCAAAATGCTGTATTAGGGAAATCAGAGCTTGCAACCTCTCTTAGTTCATCCATGTCAAACCTGCTGTCCATAAATCTGTCTAAATCCTCCTTGGCCCTGCCATTACTATCTGCCTCACAACCTCCTGTAGCAACAAATTCCAAAACTTTTCTACCCACTGTGTAAAGATGTACTCTCTTTTATCTTTTCTAAAATGACCCTTTTTTAGTTTTATTGACTGTTCCCTGACTCATGCAGTGAGAACTGAAGCAGCAGATTGTCCATTGCTTTTGTGATTCTGTAAACTTTCTTCATATCCCCATAGATTTCTTTCAGCTTTCTTTCAGTTCCCCTTCCCATGACAGCTGCTTCATTCTCTTGACAATTTTAGCTACCTCTCCCTATGCCTTTTTTGAACTCCACCATATTCCTTTTGAGATGTAGTGGCCAGAGATGCAAATAAATTATTTTTTGTAGTGTCAAAATGGTATCTTCTGGTTTGTTCTGAATGCTTAACCTGACAATGTCCAGCCTCATTAAGACATTTTGGCTGCTGCTGCACTTTGAGCTGCTCATTTCAGAGAAATATTTAAGAGTGAGTCCAAGGTTATTTTTGCAGAGCTGAAATTGACAGGTCTGAGTTCTGAGAAGAAAGACAAGCTAATGAACCAGGCATGATTTATAGGAAAGCTCATCTTCAGAACCACAACTGAGCAAATCAAGACAAGACAATCTGTGCTCTCCAGACACTCAAGAGCCCAGTTCATTCCTCATCTCTACCTGCAACCCTGTAACTCTCCCATGTTCTCCTGCTTGTTCTGCTTAGTCAAAATGGACCAGTAAGCCAAGCACCAGTCCTCCTTCTGACACCCCATTTCCCCACTTCCTTACTTCTCTTATCCGTTTGCCATGCATCCCACTTCCCACCAGCAAGCCCTGCAAGCAGGACACTACTGATGAATCCTGCATACCAAGCCTAGACTCCCACAAAATGTCTCCTCAACCCTCTTTCCTCTTGCCAAGACTCCAGCCTTTTGGTTCATCATTTGTTCCAACCTTGGGCTGTGCATTCCCTGTACCTTCCCTAGATCTTGGGGCCTTCCCAGAGTATCCAACCCAGTGCTTGATGGACACTGCAGTGGATGTCAAAGAGCATGCAGCAAAACATCAAAGAGCCATTTGTTATTGTCTCAGGAAGTTATTACAAACCAGCTATTCCATGACAATTCTCTGTCCTATCCCAGACTTTGCCTTCTATGGAAGATTGTTGAAAATTTCTTTTGCTTTTTCTGTGAGAAAAGTGAGTTGCCTCCAGTGTGCTCCAGATATGCAAGCCATTGATCCTGTCTGTTTGCACCTGTCTCTGTAAGGAAAATAGAAAATATATTCAGGAATGGGGTGAAGTCCTATGCACACCTCAGGTTTTGTCTTTTTTGTCTGCTTAGTTCCTATAAAGACTGTAGCTGAGTCACAGAGATAAAGTAACTCTTAACTTATGCTTATAACACACCCTGGGCTAAGGGGTGCCATCCTGAAAGACCAGAGGATTGTGCTTTCCCTGGGGACCACTCAACATGCACACCAGGGAACATTTTCAGGCTGAAATGAACTAGAAAGGGAACTGGGGGTAATCAGAATGCCAGTAGTACTGCTAGGGTTAGGGAGATGATGTGGCAAAAGAAGGTTCTGCAACACTTCCAATCTAATTAGGTAGTGAGAGAGAGTTGCTGAATCAAACAGGGCAAAGTGCTATAACTAACAGAATTTAGCATGTTTGGACTTGCAACCAGATGTCTGAGACTTTGTGGCGAGTTATTCTGAAGCTGCTTTTTGTAATACGTTTTCCATCATTTTAGTGAAAGCAGCTGATGCAGTGAATTAGTGACAGACCTTTATTTCTCAGAGGTGTCAAGTAGATCTGCCTGTTAAAAAGACATTCATTTTTATCCTCTTGATAAGTAGCATCACCCTCTTTTGGGGTTGTTTGCCTGCTTTGCCCTCCTTTGTCACAAGCTTTTGTGAGAAAAGAGATCTTTGATCTCCTAGCAGTACCTGTACTTGCTTCTGAAGTAAGGTCACAGAGGCTCTGAGCTGTGTGTGACGCCTGCATGGCAACTCAGATGGCCACTTCCTCCACAAACATGGTGTCTGCAAGGTATAACACCTAATACATTGTGGACCTTCTTAAAAATAAGGGAATTCTTCCTTACTCAAGACTGGCATTTACTTCTTTATTGTGAGACAATAAATGCAATGGATCATGCCCGATCTGTAATTCTCTCCTTGAGAAAATCAGAACAGTTTGGGGCATTTTTGTCAGTTCCATTTGTTGTGTTTTCTAACTCTTTTCCATGCATTCACCTCTCAGTAATCTTTGGTAATAATCAGCAGGTAAGGAAGCAATGGAACTCACAGAAAATTATTGAAGTATATAGAAGAACTGAGAACTTAAAAGTTCCATAGATACATTTTTGAAGCAATAATTTTCCCCTTTCAGAATATGTCATGCTTTAGCTATTCAAGGTGAAGAGCAAAAAGCTAAGTGAGAGGGATTTTTCCACACTTCATACCTGCAGGATTCCTCCGCAATTTATCACTGATTATTTCAAGGGACCATAGGTCTGATTTAGAATATAATTCCTGTGTGCAGATAAACTGAAAGTTTAAAGCCAGATCTCAACATGCAGTCAACTCCTACACTTGCAGCAGCAATGTTTATTTTAATACTTGTAAATCTAGTGACAACATAGTTGCAGCTTACTTATTATCTCAGCGTCATAGGAAAAGTTCACCTCTGAAGAGTAGAAGGATGGAAACCAAGGCTTCAACTGCGCCAAAATGTCCCAAATTCAATTTTCAGAAAGTTTATCTCATCTTTATCTCCATCCATTGACACATCCAGAGTTTGCAAGCATTTTATTTATTCCTCACTCAGATATATGAAGTACAGTTCTTTGTATTTTCTCCTACAAAATGAATGAATACCAATGCTCTCACTTTGTACACCCCTAAGACTGCACCTGTTTCATGCTACACAGTAAATACTACTGTGTGGAAAATCACCACCTGACAACCAAACAGCACGTGGGCTTTCAAACAACTATTATAGAAAAATCTTACAAAAGTGAATTATTTTCATTTAAGTGAAAGAAATTAATTTTGTTTCACAGTAATAATACATTCAGGCGTTGCAAAGAAATCTATGCATGAACAAGTTTAAACTGCTCCCTAAGTGGAAGAAGAAGGCCAGCTGAACAAAATAACATAATAATCATTTCTACTCACAAAAAATATATCATGCAGCTTGTATTTTAAAAGTAAGCCAAACTCTCACTGCTCAGGGCTTTTCCTGCTGTCTTTATTTCTCAAAATTTGAGGTTTTCTGGGCTTGGATTTGCTTTTTCAGATTTTTTTCAGCTGTTTTGTTTGGTTTCTATTTTCTTTGTACAGAATGGGGATAATGAGGAGGAGACTTCATGTCTTTATACTGGGGTTAATGTAGGAACGGGGACCTGGAATGAAGTTGGTCCTTCCTAGTGATTTATATCAAAGAGCAGTTTGCCTTTTTTGAGTGTGAGTCCCAGCTAAGTGTAGTGCTGGGAAGAAGGAAAGAGCTGGGAAGAGGAAGAAGTGTAGAGCTGGGACAGAAGATGGATGGTCAGTAGGCTTGGGCCTCCTCTGGCTACTGAAGATTCGGGCAAGAAATTCCTGGTTTAGGAAGATCCTTTGTCTTCTCCCTTTTTCAGCCTTACCCAAAACCTCATACAGCCCATGTCAGACCACAGCCATAGTAACTGGCAGATTTTTAGGCCCCTGGTAGAAGTAAATAATGCTTTAGACCCTCCTGCTTTGGGATGGAGTGTACAGCAAGGTTGTCTTCTCCTGGGGCCAAGGTAGAGTTGCAACAGGCAGTTTACGGTCCAGGAGAAATTTCCCTTTGGTGATAGCTATATCTCTAAGAGACAGCATATTTTTCTTCATACGTAGGTACCTCAAATGTTAATTTTTATGCTTTTGTTTTTCTATGCTTTACATGTCCTTAATTATTATGCCAACTTTGTGTTCATGAAAGTAAGAATTGTGCACACAGCTACTACTATTCATTAAGGGAACAGATGGCTTAGAGTATATATTAGCACTACTGGTGTAAATCCAGCCAACTGAATATAGATTGAAAGCTATTTACATCCAATACATTTTTAATGATTCCTGTATCAGTTTGATAATGATATCAGTTAATGAGCTGACTGAATACAGATCTAGTTCCTACCTCATAAATTTTTTACCCTCCTGTACACTAATTGGCAAAGTTAACAGGTTGTCCTAAGGACCCTATCTGAATCTTGATTTTGTTGAGGTTAAAACACTAGAAAAATCATGATATATCAGGAGACTGAACAAAACACAACAAGGCAGTAGGTGTGAGAAGTTTTCTTCAATTTTTGCAAAGCTTTGGATACCGTCTGTCACAGTATCCTTCTGGAGAAAATCCAGCTAGACATGTGCACAATGTGGTGGGTGGTCACTGCCTGCAAGGATGGACTAAAAGCGTTGCTGTATTGGGACAGCATCAGTCTGACAGCCAGCCACTGCTGGTGTTCCCCAGAGATCGATTTCAGGGCCAGTTCTTTACAGGATTTTATCACTGACCCGGATAAAGGAGTTGTGTGCCCGCTATGTAAATTTGCTAACACTAAATTAAGAAGAGCTGTTGATTCCCTCAAGGAGAGGGAGGCCTTACAGAGAGATCTTTACAGATAGCACAGGGCAACCACCAACTATGTGAAATTTACCATCCAGATTCTTCATGACGATGTAATCCTGGTTCTTGCACAGACAACCCCACACAAGAAATTTGAGAACCTCATCCTATTAAATACAAAGGTAAAAAAAAATTGGAAAGAAACAGAGGGAAGAAAAGAAGTACTTTTAATTATTCCTTAAGTCTATTTAATTATTCCACAGTATAATTTTCAATTCCCTGAAAAAAGAAAGAGAGGAAAATATCTCTCAAATCACTTAGGTGAGGTGATGTATGTAAGCACTGGGTAAGCAAAGGCTGGTCTTGGCTTATGGAAGTTCCTTTGACAAGACCCTTAATTGAAAGCAAAAGGAAACAAAAACAGCTGTAGGGAGGTCCCTGCTTCTGGACCCTTAAACAATTGGCATTCTAGGAAATCCTGTTTCAGTTTACCTTTAAAGATATTACATATATTAATACTTCCATTAGTGCCCAAGTTTTTCCACATTGACACTTCCACCACACTATTCAGAAGCTGTTGATAAAGCTTATTGCTAGTAAATAACCATATAGAAAGAATTGCATTTTTACTTCTTAATTCAGCTGTGGGAAAGAAAACTTTTAAAAATATATATTAAGTTCTTCTATTCATTTGCAAACATGATATAAGAATGGAATTATCCTTCAGGTGCACTCATCTTTATAAGGGAATATTTTTATTTCTTGATGAAGATCTCGCCACACTTTATAATATCAGATTATATAATGTGATATATAATATCACATATAACTGGTGATATTTGTAATATCACCTATTACATAATCACAAATTGAAATCTATACAGACCAACACTAGTTGTTGGCTTCTGAATCCTGGCATCTCTATTCCCCCTGTAATAATTAACTATTTGATTCATTTACTTTCATGAATATTTAGCTTTCTTGAATCTCCATTTTTGCCTCCTTATTTTCATTATAATTACACATTTATCTTCCTATTGGTGCACTCATCTCTCATCCTATCCATAAAATTTCAGAAGACTTGTATCTCTGTAAAACAAGTATATTTGCATATATATATACAAATTATTAAATATTTGGAATAAACAAATATAGGAATTTTCCTCTTTTCCAAGAATACTCAATTGAGGGAATTTTGTTCCTCAATATAATGATTTTCTAATCAATCACCTACACTCCTACATTTGTAAACATAATTTCTTCAGTTTCATTGTTCCTTTAGATGTATTTTCTATGTCTACTGAAAATCTACTCCCTTGGCTTTTATACAATTTTAGCTTCCGGTCAAAGATTTTGAGAAATATAAAATAATCACCTTGCCACAATTTCTGATCAATACTCTGAGAAACAAAACAATGTGAATATTTTTGGTATTTTTACATCAGCACAATACAGAATATTGAATTAAATACAGACCTTTTCTGACTTCAATACGTGTTTTTAACCACACCAGCCACACAGTCTACAATAATTTATTCTTTTTTCATCTTCACCAGACAGCATGCCTTCTTATTGATAAAATTAATCAGTACCTATACCAATTTGTTGTAAATTTTAGTACTGATGCTTTAATAAAATAAAAAAGTGCTAACCAGGGCAATATTGAACAACAATTAAGCAAAATGCCTTGTTTTTATGTAACTGCCCTTTACAAATTTTAATTTTGGAATGCAAAGCCTAACCCTTTAATTATATGTCTATTATCAGGGGATACAAAAGTGTATATTAAATTAATGAAATGGATTACCTTGGTTACACAGTGGTTATTAACAGGAAGAGCTCCCAGTTTTCATATTATGTACATCAGTAACTTTAATTGCATTAGGCCGAGCTAGGAGAGCTATTTTAGGAGCTCTAAAGCTCTCTTATTTTCAACAGCACAACAATTTCTGCTGGCTTTTTGCCTGTTGTAGCTCAGTTTCTGAGGGTTCCCTCACAAATGCTAACTTATTATTTCTGTCAGTCATGCTTTAGCAAACACGGCCTCATTAAAACCACCCTAAAGTGGCTTCGGTTTTGAAAACTCTCCCTTGATGTATCCACGAGACAACTGGTGCTGGAGGGCTGTTTCTCTCATTTGGGTGAAGAGATAAGAGTGACACAGAGTATGAATGTACAAAAGACCAAATTTGGGGCCAACAGCAGTAAAAATGATGGACTGTGATTAGCTCAGGCTTTGTAGGACAGGATACAAAACTGCCTATGATATTAAAAGTATGAAACAAATTAGCTTTTAAATTATGGTTTGCAAGCACTGGTACACGAGTGTGAAATCAATTAGCTGTCAGCTGTTGGTTAATGGTGACGCAGTGACCCTCCTTGCTCCTGCTGGGAGTTGTGAGCCGAGGTTTCCAACAGGGAAGGCACAGTGGTTTTTTTTGCTAATAGTGGTACAACCTGCTGAAGTCACTTTATCAGAAGCTCCTGGAAATAGAAGGCAATGTTTCTGAAATAAGTGAGTATTAGTGAGATCCCACACTGTAATGCACAAGTTTCTGATCTTGTGCTAAGGTAAGGGGGACTGATCAACAGGATTTCCCAGGGCTTGATTTTAAGGATGAGGCAGATTTATCCATCATGTAACTTCAGGGAAGAGACTTGTCTCTAGCTGAATCTGTCTGCATGCATGGACAGTGTCACTCCAGGGACCCCACGGATCTGCTGCATTACAACAATGCATGCCTGTAAATTTAAGACCATTTCCCTTCGGGGTGAGCCAGGTAATGCTTTCCACAGGTCGAGGTGCGGGGGAAGAAGCACATGATGAAGGAGGTCTGTGGGGACTGAACTCGAGTTGTTGCATTCTCTTATTCCAAAGGACCTGAGATTGTTCTAGGAAACATGCAAGGATTTAAAATTCATGGAGAGAAAGCAGCCTTGACCCAAATCTTGTAGCAAACCAGGGGGGTGTTTTCATACAATTCTGAGCAGGTGGAGATCCCTCTAAGTGCTAAGACAAGTCTGTTGCCTCCATAAAACGTGCACTTTTGCCCGATGCAAATGTGAAATCTTCAAACCCAGGCACAATTATATATTTTAACTTTTGCCACTGACTTAAACACAGGTCAGAATGAAAGGAGTAAAATGGGATATAGCTTTAGAAATGGATGTTACTCTGGATAAACTCCTGAAATGCACCCCAAATCACATAGGATGTAAGAACTGAATTGCCTATCTACAGATTGTTTTTATTTGGCTAGGCAGTTATACAGCCTTATTGTCATAGCATCTCAGTAAGCCAGAAGATTTAGTTTTGCCTCATAACCTTGGGTTTTAAATTGTGTACAAATGGGGAACTTGAACTCAGTTCCACAAAACACTGAAGAAATCTATTGTGAGAAATGAGAAAGATTTAGGTGCTGAAGTTGGAAACTGAAGAAATGTAAACTCATCAGTACCTTTCAGCTCAATCTCTTTTTTATTTCTTTTATTCTTTAACTGAATGACAAGAGTCCTGTTACAGACCATGTAAATGGCCTTCTGGGAATATTGAAAGTATAAAATATATGTGTGTATTTATATATATATATATTCACACATATGTATGTGTATGTGAGAAAGTTATCTACATGCATTTATGGACAGTTATGTTAAATATAGAAGTACACTTTGTGATTTCTTCAGTGATATAAAAGGAAAAAAAACAAAACAAACAGAAAAACATATCAGTACCTGCCACTGTAACCCTCCCTTTCTTCACATGTATCTGTAGAGCCTTTGTTACAGATGTAGCTCAGGGAGATGAGTGCAGGGGACAGGTACTGATCCATCTGGGGGGATGTCAGGGTGGTGCAATTTAAGCAGAGATAGCAGAGAAGGCAGGTCTGGCATTGCTGAGCCTGCATGGATGATGGATGGTGCTTGGCGTGCCTGGCTGGTCTGCAAAGGAAGAGGGACTAAACCAAGGGAGAAGGAGGAAGAGCAAAGAGGTTGTGCTAAGGCACTGCCCCCAGGGGAAGGAATGGTGAGACACCTCTGCTTAGGGATGGGGGAAAGAAGATAAATGACCCAGGTACACAGACAAAAAACAAAAAGATGGGAAAAGACTAAATGGGGGAAAAGGAGAAAGGTGAGTAGGCTGAGTGGTGCCAGAAAAGTTGAAGTCTTTGGGTCACAAAACTTAGTGGAATCTGCCTAGAATAAGAGAATCTCAGGAAGTACCAGTGTGATGGGTTGAACCTGGTTGGATTCTGGGTGCCTACCAAAGCTGCTCTGTCACTCCTCAGCTGGGCAGTTGGCATTGGCTCTGTTGGACATGGAGGAAGTTTCTGGAAGCTTCTTACAGAAGTCACCCCTGTAGCACCCCCACCACTAAATCACACAAACCCAACACATACCAGACCTTATATCTGTGAATCAAATCTTTCAGAATTAGCTATAAAATCCACGTTCATCACACATTATTTACAAGCTTCACTCACATCAACAAAAATAATTCCCCACACCAAAATCACAAGAACATTACCATAATGAAGCAAAAGTGGACAATTTACCTCACCACAATTTCAATGACAGAAATTCTCTACTTCCACTTCTCAGATTATTTTACTTTTCATTTTCTATATATGTTCAGTCCATGTTTTTCCTGTTACATCTCTCTATTACTATTGTTATTTCAAATTTCTTATGCCCCGTGTTGAGCCATAAAAAGGACAGTGGTGAGCTGACATTGGTTAGATATTAGGTGCCCCCAAAGCTGGTCTATCTCTCCCTTTTTCTGCAAGACAGGGGGAAGAAAATAGGATGAAAAAAACCACAAACCCTTGTGGATCAAGAAAAAAGCAGTTTAATAAAGCAGAAGCAAAGGACATGCATGGAAACAAAGAAAACGCAAAGATTTATTCTCCTCTTCCCATCAGCAGATGTCCATCTGCTTCCCAGGAAACAGGGCTTCAATACATCTAGTGGCTGTTCCTGAAGACAAACAGAAACACAGTAAAACAAATGCCCCCTCCTCTTCTCTTCTCTTCTCTTCTCTTCTCTTCTCTTCTCTTCTCTTCTCTTCTCTTCTCTTCTCTTCTCTTCTCTTCTCTTCTCTTCTCTTCTCTTCTCTTCTCTTCTCTTCTCTTCTCTTCTCTTCTCTTCTCTTCTCTTCTCTTCTCTTCTCTTCTCTTCTCTTCTCTTCTCTTCTCTTCTCTTCTCTTCTCTTCTCTTCTCTTCTCTTCTCTCTTAGTTTTTATGGCTGAGCAGACCTCATATGGCATGGAATATCCCTGTAGTCAGTGTGAGTTAGCTGTCCTGGCTATGCCCCCTCCCAAGGTCTTGCCCACCCCAGCCTGCCAGTGAGGGTGGGGTGTTGGAGAGGCAGCACTGATGGTTCCAGCACTGCTCAGCAGACACCAAAGCACTGGTGTGAGATCAGCACCTTTCCAGCTGCCAATGCAAAACACAGCACTGCTGCGGAGAGCATTACCTCCATCTTGCTAGACACAAGACAACAACAATCTAGGGTTCAAGAAAATTTGGGATAAAAAACTGATTTCCAATATAACCTTTGCATTGAGAACCTTTGTTAGCAATGCTTGTCACCACTGACAAACCAAGGACAACCAAGAACAACATGACTGTGTTTTTGGATTTTCAAACTTCAGTTTTTCCTTCTTGTTTTCCTGTCCGTCTCTAGTAATTTCAAGTGACATTTAAAATAAATTAGGAGATGACTGCTGAACAATGCTTACAGGTATTTGAGGTGTTGCCATTGTCAGAAATGACAGCATGCAGACACACCAGAAAGGGAGTTCTTCAGCGTAAAAAATTATGTGTGTTTTTAAGGTGTCAATTTTGGCAGCATTAAAGTAACACTAGCACTTTTCTGGCAACCTTTGGCAGAGGTCATATGAGGCCTCTGAGTTTTACCATGACTTTTGATAATGCTTGTAGCTGGATTTTTAAACTAAAGACAATCCACATGCAAGCATTTCTGTTCAGTGGTATGACTTATTTACTGATGGACAGTGACACTTACATTAGAGCCAGTGACTGAGCTGTCCCTGGCTTCAGTAGAACCAGGACTGCACCCAAGCCTGGTCCATCCTTTGGTGCTGAATGCAGGTACCACACAGCCAGGCAGATTTCTTCTAGAAACCTTGGCAACCTCATGAATGCTGCCTGTTATGAAAAGTCCTTGGCTCAGGGTGATACCTGAACTGAAAGCAAATATCATTGCACCATCTAGCAGGGCCAAAGCTGTGCCAAGGTGCATGTAAACAATCAAATGGCATGGAGGATCCCAAGCCACTGCCTGGACCTTCAACAGGAGCCTTGCTTCTTGCTGGAGAAATAGCCCAAGTGTTACTGTCTCTCATTTGACAGAATCCTTGCATGGATCAGGCTATAATTTTAATTTCTGTGGCAAGAATACAACATCAAACACAGAGCTTAGACTGCATTCAGCACATGAGGAAAATGGCACCCGAGAAAAAAAGATAAATTGTTTTGTTTGAGCCAATGTCCTGTCATGTCTGTCAGCAATACCCTGCCAGGTGGCAGATAGGAGGCCTGTAGCATTTATTTTAAAGGAGAAGCCATTTTCCTACTACATTTCCTTTTCACATTTTATAATGTCTAAGGTTATATCAGAACCACAGCTAAGCATGTCATTGCTTCTGCACTTGCTTACAATCTCTATTGTACTTTCTAATGTATTTTGGGATCCTTGGGGGATGAAAATTTCTATATAAAAGTTCCATATGTAGAATTCGGTTTGTTTTAATAATACAGCCAAATCCTGGAAAGAGTCACAAATAAGTATCTTCTTCATCTAATGCTTTCACAAACTTTTTCCCTCCCTGTTCATTGGAGTATATAGATGTTTACAGAGCTTTATATTACTTAAAGGAAGGAAATAAATAAGTGTTGAGATCCCTACCATCCTATGACTCATGGTGTTTGATCCTTTGAAGGTACAAGATATGTCCTCTGGGTTGTATTTTCCTGCAGTAATTTCAGCAGTGTTTGCCTACAATAAGGTGTTTGACACATTTACAAAGCTTTTCTTTTTTGTGTTTCATTTACTAGTGCTACAGGCAAAAAACATTTTGGCAAATCAGATTTACGTGCAGAAAACCACTTATTGCAAATGAGTATGGGCTGATACTTCTATTTGTACATTTAAAATCCATGACCTACTGGAAAATACATACCATAAAGGGTGTCTAGCAAGACAATTTCTCCATCCTTGCCTTCCAGAAAAATTGTTTATTTGACAGTGTGAACCCATGACCCTGCCCATTTTTCAGAAGATCAGATACAGGTCTGCTGCTCTCAAAACTATTTGAAATTTCTGTAAACTTGATCATCTCTTTACCTTGGTGGCCTATAAAACAGGACAGGTTGGTTATTGCATCTCTGTGCCTTCACTCTGGGCTCACTCCCAGGCACACATCTACTCTTGGATGCAGACATTGCTCTGGCTAATGATTGCTCTGAGCATGACTGTGCAGTCACAGAGGCTTTGCAAATTCATTCCCCAAAAACAATCAGTGTTTGACTTAGCTTGACACAGCCAGAGCATTGAGAAGAGATTATTACCAGGGCCTGAACAGGCTGAACTGGGAAATGTCCTTTTGTAAAGAAAAGCATGCTCAGTGGTAATCATATTCTCTTCTGATCAGGAAGGGGCTATCACGATAGTGTGGCCCGAGAGTTAAAGAGCTTATTTTCTAAATCCCTTCATCCTTTCCAGAACTGTGAGACAGTGACAGCAAGTCACTTAACTCTGTCCAGCCACAGCTGTGTGGGTTTTGCATAATTAATTATTTATACCAAGGCAGACACAGTAATTAACTTCCAGATGAATATGATATTCTGATCAGAAATGCTTTGCATTTTACCCATCCCTCAAGCAAGTAACTGTCAAAGCTGGACTGTTTGACAGAGTGGGTCCTGCCAAAACCCCTCCCAGACATCTGTTCTCAGACAAAAAGAACAGATTCTCAAAGCAGTGCTTGCAGACATTGCATCGTTTCAGCAGGCAAAGAATAACCAATTCACAAATTCAGGCTAATTTTGTCTGATTTCAAGACAGAATGCCAAACCTTGCAAAAAGCCAGGACTTGTTTTTTTCAGTCGTAGGCACCGATGCAAATTGAGTGTTTCCTCATGGAAATCAATGGCCCACACTGATGTCAGGCAGGTGCAGGTTGGGAATGAAGCCCAAGGGATTTAATATGAGGTGGGTTTGAAGAGAGTTGCCAATTTTTTGATTTTCTTTGTTTTGGTGAACAGAAACGAACAATAACCATCAGCATTACAATAATACTGAATGGCTTACTTGCTGTTACTGCTGTCTGCAGCATAATAGCAATTCATTGGAGTATGAATTTTACGCTGAGGCAAATTTATGCTGATCTTTTTTCCTATTTTTTCTTTCTAGCATAAATTTTTATTAATCACTAAAGATTGTGACTAAATGTTCATAAACAAAGATAGGAATTGATACCCTGAATGCACACACCACAGACAGACCTGACTTCAAATTGCATTTTTCTGTTGTGATTCCTGTTTTACTACCCATGTAATCACAGTGCTTTAATGCTGCTTGCTGACTGCAGTGGAAGTCAAGATGATGGCTGCAAGAAAGAGGTTACACCATAACAGAGACAAAGCCTTCCAAATGGATGTACATATGTTTTATAATGCACAGTTCACTGACCATCTAGGAACTAGGAGCATGGCTGGTGGTTTGGGATGCCATTTGACACCCCAGGGTCCTGAAAGGCCATACCATTCTTCAAGAGCAGCTTAACCCCTGAGGTAGAGGGAGGCTAAGACAGGTGGGGAAGGACAGACACTGGCCAGCCAGACTCCAAATACTCCTGAAGTCTGTAGTTTAGCAGAGGAATGAGATGATCAACCAAAAACAGGCATACCTACTCCACCACCACTCTAGATATTCTTTGAGATGGTGTTGGCATCCATCTGACCTTCATGGGCTGGGTCAGCTTGCTAAACCTGCTGACACCCCTACCACCCCTTTCTGTCATTTTTGGGTCAGTTCTTTACTGGTTTGACTCCTAAAACAATGCCATGAGTTTGCAGCAAGCACCAAACTAAAGAAATAGAGTGAATGAGGAGAGGCATTTGTCGGACTGCTTTGTTTTACCAAGCTGTGCCCACCACAAAAAATGGAGAGCATACACACACACACACCCAGACTTTAGCAGCAATGGACAGTGAGATTCTACTAGGGATGCAGAGGAGGCTTTGTGGAAATGGTTTCACCCCATGAAGTCCTTGAGCGCTGCTTAGTCAAGGAAACTGGGATAGAAGGAGCTATTCCACAGTGTTCAGAGAGCACAAACAAGTTTATTTACAAGCCATTCTTTCATCTCATTCAAGTGCAAATTTAAATTTTTTACCCATTCCTTAATTGTTACAGTTGCATCAATGAAAGTTTTGAAGTGCTCACCTTTAACACCAGGAGACCAAAGCCAGCTCAGGTGTTGTTCACATTGGCCTGAGACTATTCCAGCCAGCAAACACATGAGTTAAACCACGTTCTTGTTAAAATACACCAAAAGAGAAACAAAGAGAGCTAAGATGAATAAACTTGTGCATATCTAGAGGGATCTAGAAATCTTTCTTTAGTTCACCAAGGGAACCCAAAAGACCCTTGGATATGCATCAAGGAGCTGGAATGAAGGTCTGTGTGCAGGTTCTGTTACAGCTGCCCAGTGTGCCCAGTGACATCATTTGCCCATCCTCTGAGATGTGTGGCAGTAACCTGGACTTGATGGCACAGAGTTTTATTCAGGGAGGCAATTCATATATTGCTGCTCCCCAGTCCTCCTGCATGTTCAACACACACAGTCCTCCTCTGGTGACTGCTACCCTGGACGTGCCAAACCTGGAAACTCTGCACTATTTAGTGACTGTAAAGCTCAATAATGCATGCTCTGTTCTGTGTGACTCATTGCTAAAGACAGTGAGGACACTTAAGGTTCTCCAAAATATCTGGCAAGGTGAATAAGTCAATTTTTAATACCACTAGCCTCAATTTCTAATCTCCAGGCAATATTATCACAGAGGATCATCTGACAAAAACACATTTTACTTTTGAATGTCAAGCTCACATGATGAAATCTAAACCAGTATTTTCAAGCATTTGTATTGTACTGCATTTTCAATATATTCTTAAATTATCTCCAATGTTTGTTAGAGGAGTTGGTTTGGAAACTAAGCACCTTGTTTCCAGTGTCACTTGTTCATTTACAGCTGATTTTGTATTACACAGTGGACATGGAGCACATGCATAAATGACTCCCAAAGAGTTTTACTGGAAAATAAGACAGGGGATTATTTCGGCTCTTATAATCGACCTCTTACTTGTAAAGGAAGGATTTGGCCATGGAAATATTTTTTTCATATCATGTTTACAGTTTTTATGAATCAAATAATGTTACTCTAATGAGAGTAGTAAGAGGGAAGATTTTGGAATGACAGCTCTCCTTACAGTAAATGCTCCAGGATTATCCCCGTTCCTAAAGAATATAAGAGAAGGAAAAATCAGCCTGCTAGCTTGAAACTGTAAAGAATTTTACACAGTTTGAATGTCAAGGCCAAATTCTTGTATTTATTAAAAAAATATTAAAAATCACAGATTTCCAATACCGAAGTCAATACATACCTTGGTTGCTTCTATTTTCATTATGGTAGAGTTAAAGAAACCATGTTTTTGAAATAAGACATTTTTCCAAATGCTGTGTTGTTCCAAGAGAATTCACATAGTTAACAACTTGCATGTTTTTGGAAGTATGATGGTTTTGTATACATATTTTTTTTCAGAAAAGGAGCAAAGTCATACAAGCCAGGAGAAGAAAATAGATGATGACTGATTTTTTTTAAAGGCTCTGGATAGTGATTCAGTTTGCTGGCCAGGAAAGCTGAACCAGCCACAGGGAATGGGCAGAACCATGTTCCAATATGCCAGTTCTCAACCTTTTTTTTCTTTTTTAATAGTAAATAACATATCTCTATAACCATCCATCAGCCCAAACGCCCTCTTTTCTGGCTTTCTTTTCAAGGCTTGCTAAGCCAGCAGTTTCAGAAGCAATATCTCCAGCAAATCATTCTGCACCGAGCTGTAGTGCATGCTGCCAGAGCTGATGGGTCAATGAAGTGTGTGGGAGAGGAGCAGGCAGGAAGATTTTTTCACTGCCATTTGCTCAACACCAGTGCAGTGCCAGTGACTCCCTGAAGTGGAGGGGGCAATCATCCTTCAAGTGACCTGCATGGGGGAGAGAAGCAAGCACCATTCCCTCTGCAGCATAAACCATGCTCACACCACAATCAATTAAATGAGAAACAGATGATGATGGCAGATCAGTAATCAGGAAAAGCAGAAACTCATGGTGGTTGTCAGGTAATTTAAACACATCAAATTCCACTGAATTATCTCTAATCTGTCTCTTTTCTGAAAGCATGGGCCCTGAAGGAGCAAGTCTTTGCAGAGGAGAACAGTACTGGCTCCATTTTGTCCAAAGCATCTCTTTCCAGCACAGAGATCCTATTCCCCCCCACCCTGTGGAATATGAAAGCACATGAGAGAACAATTAATAGTGAGAACCCAGCAGGGCAGCTGTAAGCAAGTATGCACAGCGTGCTCCCCTGTTGCTTCTGGACTGGCAGTGGCCTGTCAAATGCCTGGAAATGAAGCTTTCTTGAGCCTTTATTAAGATTCACAGGAAAAGCAGGCCCCAAACCCAAAGACAGCATCAGCATGAAGTATCTCGGCCTCCTCTCTGCCATGAGCACAGCCAGCACATCTGGCTCAGGCTCTGGAGGGGAATGAAGAAACTGGGTGGGTGTGCAAAGTGAATCTGTCAGCATTTACTTGCATGACAATCTGCCATGTAGAGTACGTGCCATGCACAATGCGATGCTCTCCAGGGACCAGTCCCCTGCTACACCCTGGCTGCAGGCAAGTACGCTCACATTTCTCACATCTGTGCCTGAGAAGGACTGCAAAAACACACATGGGGCTCACAAAGGGCTGTGTTGCCCACATAGGACAGAGGTGGCTTCTTTTTTCCCCCCTTTATGCTCTTTTGTAGGACCCACAGCAGCCTTAAATCCCATCTCTTCGGAGGCACTGCTGAAAATCCCAAGCCTTTCAAGTACAGATATTGCAAACTTTGCTCCCTCCCTCCTGTTTATTTGTTAATCTGATTAATTATTACTGGTTCAGGTGAGTGTGTGTGCCCATGCATCTGTATACTTATATAAGGCTTAAGGATACATGTGCACTAACTCATTCCAAGTAAACACACAAGCACATATTCCTTTCTGATAAGCTGAATCCTGAAATAATCTCTCTGATTCTCTGTTTTCCTGCAACTTTGCATAGACTTTTACAGCAGGGCAAACACGGTACAAATCAATGTATCAATTCATTCTTTCACACAAAGATGATTTTCACTACCTGAAGGTACAAGCAGTACATTTGTGGAACATGACAAATATAAAAGTTGTTATAATGTAGAGCCCAAATAGATGCATAAGTACTCTAGGAAGCTCAAAAGTCCCTTCCTGGGCTTTCTTTCTGAAGCACTTAAAGCAAGCCCAGCTCCCATGGTCACCTCAACACGATGCCAAGAGCTGAGTGGAAGGGGCAAGGGCACACTGTTTGCTGAGTGGGAGAACAAGCAGAGCTCCTGGATAAAAATCAATCTGTTATTCCTCACATTTCCACACTTGTGACTCCCAAATCTGGATTTTTACTTTTAAAAAAGTGCTTCATTTGCAACAGACTTGTCAGATAATATGGGCGTGTAGTAAAAATACTGGGTTTGTGGATGATAAGGGACAGAAAAACATTAAATTCTGCCTGTGAAGATAAGAACCACAGTTGTCACTGAGCACCTGAAGTTGCTGAGGTGCCTGCTGTAAATCTTAGCTAGGTTAGTTGGTTAGGCACACCAGCTCCTTGGCTGTGCCAGTAACAATTTCAGCTGAGCAGACCAGGGCCAGGTGCTGTGTCTGCATCGGGCTGTGGATGGAGTGACACACCAGCCCCCGTGGCTGAGTTCAGCACTGCCACCCCCGGCCAGGTGCTCTCTGGTGCTCCATGTGCCTGCCTGGGTGCTCTCAGGGGGGCTGGAGAACAGCCCCAAGGGTTGTGTTCACCATAACCTACAGGCCACCATGGTGTCTGTCCCCAGCATGTGCTCAAGGAGGCTGGGAGCAGAGCAAGGGTGACCCTCCAGTGTAGGGTGATGCTGAACAGAAGGTTTCTTTTTCTTTGGTACCTGAATCTTGGATTTGTGGTCTATGAGTTGTTATATTATCACCCAGTGAGTGTCCTCATCAGCTGATAAATATATTTCAAACAAAATTTCCGCTGTACTAGAAACAGTGTTTTGAGAAAGTCGGACTATGGGGTGTTATTTGCTCAAATGGAAAGAAAAGTTCCACAACCCTTCAATTTTTAAGTAAATGTTTAATTTTCATCACGTTAAAATCAGGTCATTTCTAGTTGCGTTGGCTACTGATGCAGAAGTCTAAATGGTATAGCAAGATTTAAACATGTTGCCTTTGACATTATCAAGATGAAATAATTCAATAATTGTATAGAAAAATGTGCTATTGAATATGATGTGGTATTCAAAAACCACATTTTTTCTCTGAATCAGCAGTGTCTCACAGAAAACACACCCTTTGTATCTTGGTGTGATCAAACATAGGTCTGCTTTTAAACAGAAACTAAACCAAGTTTAAATAATTTCCTGCATCATGGCATTTTTCCCATTGCCTTCTTGATGACATTTTTGATCTATTCAGAATTGCAATGTATCCATTGTTAGCCAGGAAGCACAAAGCAGACCTTTACAAAAATAAATGCCATACTTTTCAATTTATTGCAAAATACTCGATATTTGATGGAAAAAATAATGGTAATGCATTCAGTAAAACTCTTGACTCAAAATGTATGCTTGCCATATTTTTCTTAGCTTAGAGAAGAAAAATAATTATTCCATTTTCATTTTCTTGATATGTGAAAAGCAGTCTTTCAGCTGATTTTTTTTGCAGCATGGTGAGAATGGCCCAGCTGTACCATAAGCTGAACACTTAGCCTTGCATTCAGAAATCACCAGCTTGCATTCAAAAGTCAGTTAGTCTTGTATTCAGGCAGCAAAGATCATATGAATGATAAATGATTTGTAATGCAATATGCTTTTTTTCTTTTCTGGAGGTCAAAGGCCTCATCATTTCATGCTTTTCCAAAATTACATTTTTCTTTAGAAAGATGGAAATTATTGAAATCCAGTATAAAATATGTATTTTAATAAGCAGAATATAGAAGGTATGACCTCTGTCACTTGCTAAGTGTATCAACACCTTGCATTGTCCCAGTGGTATATTTTAAGGAGATTTTAATATAAATTGAGAATAGAATGTGAAGATCTTTCCACTTTCACATTTTAGTGAACTTCTTTCAATGCCACGATACACAGTCAGGATCCTAAATCTCACTTATTGCTGCACTACATATTGCAAGACGTGTCATTTGTGCACTGCAGTGGGGCTTTTCCTTTGTTAGAAGAAACAGTTTGTATCTCTTTGCTTGGATGGAGTAACTTTAATCAAACCATGTATACGTATTTTAATTACAGATAAAACCTTCAGATACCTAAATGTAATCTTTAAAAAAATGAAATAATAATCCTGGAAAATGGGCATATTGTACAATTATAATTTAAAAAATAAAGACAGATGGTTTGAATAAGTGGCAAACTCATATTTTCATTGACTAGAAGCCTACACGTATTTGAGAAAATACTTTGAAATTAATTATTTGCCAAAAAAAGATGTCAGTGTTCTGGAGCTCTGCCACACTCTAGCATCTTGCTTGGTTGGATGAATGTGTGAGAGGAAGGCAGATACGGACTCCATAATGATCTGTCATAATTCAGAGCAGTGGGGCAGATTCAAAATTAAAGCCAGCTCCAAATACCCTGGAGGAGCCAGTTTCACACTGCAATATGTCAGCAGTTTGGGAGTATCACTTTCTTCATCTCCAGCCTCACATTCAGCCTCACTCCTCTTCAATCTAGTGATTTTCTTTGAAAAGGCTTATTTTTCATTAACCCTCTGTGGAAGAGCCCATTTTTGACTCTATCTTGGCCTGGTATAATGAACCTAGTGTGAAGATTGAGCTTGTGGAGAGCTCACAGCACCTTGCTCATTTAGACAGCTGAGATGAGAAAAACTGAAACAGGACCTTGCTCTGCTCCTGCTGCATCATGTAAGCTTGGGCAGTGTCTGTCTCCCTGCACTTTTCTTCAGGGATATAATCACCTTCCTCTGCATTGATGGGATTTAAGCACCCATCCTATGCTGGACTGAAGCTTTTAAAATTATGTGTACCATGTATGATGTAAAAAGGAAACTGGTTCTATAGTTTAACTTGGTCTACTTGAAGTTTAATTATCTGGGTTCTACAGAGTGCTGTGGGGTATGACCTAAATTTGGATATATTTACTAGTGCATTACCAACCAGTAATGCAAACCCCACTGCTGTCAACCTATACAGGTGCATAGATGCCTACAACATGAACAAAAACACATGAAAGTAGCAAAGACCTTTTCAGGCTGCTTGCAGAGCACTCAATATTGCATATCATAAACAGTTTCCTGTAAATTGCTTTAAATTATAATTAAAAATAAATGTAGAAATATATGAATATAAGAAAAGAACTGTTTTCTGTTCAAAAATATCTGACATTTTGATGCTTTAGCAATATTGATTCTATGTAAATGACTTATTTTCTTACAATATTTCTTTGAAAGCTAGAGGCCACACTGATTTCAAATCCACACATGTGGTCTTATTCACCCATTGAGAGCATGATGTAGATTGGTAGGGAGGCATTCACATATCCTTACATGGAGCAGGAAAATTGGAAGGTTGTGAAAGGAGGGTTGATAGGTCAGGGTTATGATTCTGGCTAGAAAATAAAAAACAATATTAAAAATTCTGGGACTGCATAGCTGAAATATGTGCACAGCCCGTTCCTGGAGCTGTATTTTAAAATCCTCTCATGTACATAGTGGGTTAACTGATTACTCCAACACAAATGCAGTATATATCTCAAAACAATAATCTTCTTGTAATGAGCAGCTGTTTCTGATGACAATAAAGATTCTGAAATTTCACATGCATAACTCATGAGGTGAATGAAAAAATATATATCGAAGAGAGCAGTTTATAGCAGCTGCTGCCAAACATGGTACAAAGCAAGTTAACCCAGGATTTCTTTGTGAATGACCACCAACCTTTTCCAAATATGTGAGGTACAGATTGGAAAAATGACTAACTTAATGTCCCTTAATAACATGCAGGCAAATCATTGCCTTCTCTTCTTTTATTTATTTATTTATTCATTTATTCATTTATTTATTTATGTATTATTTGCTGCAGTGTGACATTCCTCCTTGTAAGCAAGAAAAGCCACGTGTTCCCTCTGACCTTAGGCTCTAAGAGAGTTTGAGCTTTTTCATTGAACTTCCCCCCTCGACTCTCTGGCTAATATGTCTCATTATCTCCATGCATAAAACTGATTATTAAGTAGCCTTACATGAAGCAAACAGGCTTCCACTTGTCCTTTTAAATTATCTCAATATCTTTAATTGTTGAAAACTGACAATGAGGTCATTCAACTATGGTATTCTCTCTACAGTCTGTGCTTAGTGTCACAGTGAGGTTGTTATCCAGAGCAGAGGGGGTTAAATTATCAGTATGCTGTTGCTGCTGTGATCCTAATGTAAATGAACATTTGGTGGTTTATTTTTTTTTCCTTAGCTGCTGGTTACTACGTTATTAGCATATTTGATGTATTCCTCAGCTCAGTTAATAAGCAGTTCTGAAGGCAAAAGATTGATGTTTTAGAAGGCCATTTATAGACCATTCTGCCTTGTAACAATATCTGGAACACATCTATGTGCTATTATGACTAACTGACTTTGGGTTTAGGCCATATGTACCGCTGACAAAGCCTAATCTGTGCTCCTGTCCGCTGCTTAGGTGTTTTATTACTACATTATGACCATCCTATGAATTCCAAGCATTTCTTCTTTCCTCTGTATTTCCTACTGGAACTAAATTGTGCCTTGATGTTAAAGTGCATTAAAGAATTTTGAATACTTCTGTTGTATTAAATTTATCTGAATACTATTCCTTGTATAAAATACAGTCAAAGCCATGAAGTGCATTTGAGCAAGTCTTGTGATAGTTAAAAAAAACCAACCAACCAACCAACCAAACAAACAAAAAAAACATAAAAAACCCCCCTCTAATAAAATAGTAAGGAAAAATATATGGAAATACAGGGAATTCAAACAGGTATACTCCTATCAGACCTAGTTCAAACAATAACATGGAGAACAAGATCAGTAAAATGTTCTGATGCAAGAGCAATTCAGCCAATCCTAATGGAAGTACAGGGAGCAGACATTGCAACTGACTGCTCAGATGGAAAAACTGTGTTTTCATAGCTGGGCACAGGAAAGCTCTGGAGGGGAGTTCAAGAGTTTTTTAGGGGAGGTGGCAGCCAGTACCTGGTGCAAATGCAGAGGAAGAGCTCTTCTGGTCCAAGAGCCAGTCTTGCCAGCAGGCTGTGGAATTTGGATTCTCTCCATCTTTTTCACTAACTCTCCTTTATATTAGGTAGAAACTAACTTGTGGAATTCAAACTTTCAATTCAGAAAAATAAATTCATTTTAGCTCACCAACTGCCGCTCTTCTGTCTATTATACTATTGATTTTAGTGCTGTTGAAACGCTTTGGGACCCTGAATAGCTTTCAAATCTATATTTGAAATCTGTCCCTTTGTTTGAACAGTGTCACAGGTAACGTGATCAATACAGTTAGCACTGAAGCCTGCTAAACAGTGGCACTGGCTTTTGGTAAGGACTTGCAAGGTTTCAAATTCCATTCTGGGAAATAAGACTCTTCAACTGGTTTTGTAAAAATAGGCTTTTGTTGAGACAGTTTGTCTTCAGATTTTTCGAAATCATTTCATTCCCTGCCTTTCACCCTCACCTGTCTCTGCTGTTTCAGTAGTAATCAGAAAAATACTGATTCTCACAGAAACCTTCAAGGTGAAAAAACTTATCAAAACTGTTATGTCTGTGCAAAATATTTTATCTTTGGTACTGCAGGGTATTTGACAAAATGACTTTTTCTCTAAGTGCTTTCAACCAGACCTTACTAACAAGCTTTCCACAGATAAGCAATGTATATCCTAGTTTTTTTCTCATCAAGCTGGGACATTACATGTATTTTGCCAAGCCTCTTGGCAGCTAATATTTTTGTTAAATTGGCTAGTACATCTGTCAGCCCTGGGACAAAGCTAGGTTTCCTACCCTGAACCTTTCAAGCAGAACCTTTTGTAAAAGACAAAATGCTGTATCTACCTTAAAACATAAAGGATCCTCAGGGCATTGGGAGCTAATGTGCAGCTTTAATGCAAACATCCCTCGTGAGGGCTCTCGGTCCTTGTATGCTCGGAACAGCAGGAGGAAGAATACATGAATATCAATGAGCTGCACAGCAGTATTCAGAAAATGGAGCTATAAGAGTTAATGAGATGGTGTCCTGCTGCTGGACGCTTGCATGTTAAAAATTCTGATGGTTTCATCCAGCAGCAAGTTTGAAAAAGCTGTGCAAAGGCAGTGATTGTGAAGAACCCCTGACTACAGAACGGTGCTTCTTTCCGTGTGGCCTCGCTACAGGCAAAGAGCCTTTGATATATCTAAATCTAACAAGGGAGAAAACAGAGGGATTACTAGAAATCATTGACCACGGGGGAACCAAGTAATTATTAATAGCATTATACACTGAGCTGCACATGGCTGGTGCCTATCTGCAGCTCTGTGCATTGAACTGCACACAGCAACTGCCAGAGGACCCTGTCACTGAACCCCGCTGCAGATTGCAAGCTGGGTGTCTTTGAGACTTGCTCTGTAGCACCAGAACTAAAAGGAAGGTTCCCATTTGTGTTGGCCACAAAGGAGCTGCCCCACTCCAGAGACAATGCAGTGCATCTCTTCTTTCTTGCAACCAGCCAAAAACAGCCACCACCCTGAAAATGCCCCCTTGGAGCTACTGCTCACTGTAAGTCTAGCACTGATCAGTCTGACCTACCTGTTCTGTGCTATTCTGTTAATTTACAGAATTAACAGGGTGCATTGCAAGGCAATAATACATCTGCTGTGCAATGAGACAACTCTACACCACAGAGTCTCCTCTCACTGTGCTTGGGCGAGGTGCAGAGCAGCTGGGCTCAGGTGCTGGTGTGATGGATTTGCTCTGTGCAGTCATGTACATCCCTACTCTTTCCAGGGTCTCCCAAAGCTGAGAGACCACCTTGCTTAGGTGGGCCTCCTGTTCAGAAACACCTGAGTACTGAGTTGAGGACCTGAATGCTCCACAGAGGATGAACCTGGAGAGCTTAAGACTCTATGCTATGGTGAGGATGTCCACGTATGTTGCACAAAGTGTGATGGACAGCAAGTTGCTGTCAGCAATCTCACATCCTCATTTACCTTGAGGAACAATCTGGTCTATTAAATATTATTTTAAAACCTTGGGGCCTGTAACCAGCAGCAGAGTGAAGATTAGCTAAGCATGGGGCTTGCTTATACATGTTCAGTGATTATCACCCAGCTGGTGCATTTTTCACTCTTGGTATTTGAGAATTAATAAACTTGCTGAGTGACAATTTCAACCTCATCTCTAATGAAATTAGTTTCACTGGCAGGATTTGATGAGCACAGTTTTGACAGGAGCTACCAGGTGTCACTCTGATATGTTTCTTGCAAGTTCTTTTACTAAGGGCTTATTGACAGCAGGAATAGTCTAAAATAGTAATAGTAATAATAATAATAATAATAATAATAATAATAATAATAATAATAATAATAATAATAATAATAATGATGATGATGATGAAGCTGGAAAGAATACTTTTATTTTCTGTATGTCTATGCACATATTGAAGGTCGTATGCAGGCCAGAGTTTCCAACCACCTCTCCTGAAAGCGTCTAAGCTCAGCATTCTGTAACTCTTCAAGCACCTGTCTGGTTCCTACCTGAATACCAGGATCTATGAGGGAACCTGAAATCTCAACTTGTCAAATATTTGTGGATCTCTGTAAATCCCCAACTGATACAGGTATGTTTAACAATAAGATGTGGACAGGCTGGAGAGGGTCCAGAGAAAGGCCACAGAAATAATCAAAGGGCTGGGAAGGCTGCTGTATGAGGAAGGCTTGATAGAAATGGGTTTATTCAGCCTTGAGAAAAGAAGGCTTAGGGGAGAACTTAACATCATGTTCCAGTATTTAAAGGGTGGCTACAAAAAAAGATGGAGCCTTCCTTTTTCCAAGTTACAGGAAAAAAAAAAGGTGTAATGGGTACAAGTTACTCCTGGGGATATTCTGACAGGAAATTTTTCACAATGAGGAAAATCAGACACTGGAATAATGTCTCTAGACAAGAGGTGGATTTTTCAACTTTGGGCACATTTTAAAATTCAGCTAAAGAGGGGCTGGTCAGTCTTGTCCTGACTGTTCTTTTGCCAAGGATGGTTGGACCAGGTTACCCTTGTGGTCCCTTCCAACCTGGCATTTCATGATGGTGCGATTCTATGATTCTGTGTTTCTAGGTAATGCAGTTACTTTTCATTCAAAACAGTTTCAAAAGAGATTTCAAAGAACAGAGCTATTCAGCTGAGAGTAAAAATAAGCACATACTTCATCCCTTTGAACCTAAACTACTCCAGTGAAATTCAGCTAATGTGACTTAACATTTGAGATTCAGCCTTCAAAGCTTCTCACCCAGATTTTAACATAGAAAAGCAACCAGAAGAACGCGTTGAAAATGCAAGGATAGAAAGAGGTCAATGAGAAGCAGTTCTAAATGGCATGGCCCCTTTTTTTTCTCAGTATGCTCCCTGTCAGCATGCAGTTAAGGAGGCAGAAATGGAACTAAAGTAAAATAAAATGTAGAAATTTTTTAACCGTAAAACAAGACACTAAAGCTTCAGACAAGTGAAGGAGAAAAAAATTAATTCTTCAAACTCTTCCAACACAAAAATAATGTAGTGATTTTGGTGGTTAAAAGGAGGTTTAAATTCCCTGAGAGGGAGGTGCATGACAAGGACAGAGGAAAGGCTTTTATGTTCAGCCGGTTTTGGCAGCGATGGAGTTAATTATTTTCCTAGTAGCTGGAACAGTGCTGTGTTTGGGATTTAGAGTGAGAATAATGTTGATAACACACTTATGTTTCAGATGCTGCTGAGCAGGGCTTGCACAAAGTCAAGGACGTTTCAGCTTCTCGTGTGGCCCTGACAGAGAAAGCTGGGGGTGATGAGAAGAGGGGAGGGGACACAGCTGGGACAGCTCACCCGAGTGGCCCAAGGGATGTCCCAGACCATGTGGCATCATGCTGAACAGCAGAACTGGGGGAGCTGGCTGGGGGTGGCAGCCACTTTCTTGGGTGCTAGCTGGGCATTGGTCAGTGGGTGGTGAGCAACTGCATCGTGTGTCACTTGTATTGTCTGTACTTCTATCATCATTTTTCCTTTCCCTTCCTTTCCTCTCCTTTTAAACTGTCTTCACCTCAGCCCATGAGCTTTGTGTTTTTTCCTATTCTCTCCCCCATCCCACTGCAGGGAAAGGAGGGAGAAGCTGCAGGGTCTGAGTTACTGTTGGGTTAAACTATGACACAAGCCAGAAAACACTTGAAAATTAGGGCATTCCAAATTGTTTCAAGTAAGAGCTGCAATGGTGATATGAATAAAATAAAAAAGTCACACCTGAAATCAGAAATTTCTAAGGATAGAAGCTTGTTAAAAGAACAGTATTCAAAGACAAGAGATGCAGAACACAGTATCTGGAACTAGATTAAATAATGAACTTTTAAAATATAATCTAAATACATCTTTTGTGAATAACAATACCACAACACAGGAGCTTGAATTCACACTTTTTTTTTGTTACTCATTGGTATTCAGAACTCTGCATAGGAAACCTCCTGCCTTATGAATCTCAGACATATCAGGTATAAAAACTAGTCCAAAGTTTCTGGAATTATACTACCTGCAGTTTGCTCATCAGTCACCTGGCAGGGGACAATATCAATTTTTCCTTTATGAAAAATATATAGTAGCAAGGGAAAATTAATGAACAAGTCATAGTTTGAAGGTAATTCATCTAAACTATTCAACAAGAAACCCTATGAGATGAGGACACTTCTAAGCAGTTTACAGGTTAAGCACTCTCCAAACTGTTGGAACAAAAGGGGTAGCTTTACAGCTGGTATTGGCCAAGTTTTGGCTAGCATTAACTTAATTTGAAGCAGCAACTTACTACTGCTGGCACAGTGCAGTACAGGTGGCACCACTGGATGTGAATAGTTTGCACCCATTAAATTTCCTGTTAACAGAACAGATCCAGTGTCAGCCACTGCCAGAATCCCACAGACAGAGAGGAGTGAGCAGGAGGAGAATATGCACAGGGTCCTGCTGAGGCACATGGACTGGGTACCAAAAAGGAGAAGAGGCTAAAAGGAGTCCTTAGGTCACAGTTCCCTCTTGGCAGGTTCTTGAGGTTGTGCTGGGCCCCTGCTGCCCTTCCCTCTTTGTTGGGCACCAGCTCCACCCCAACAACGATGCACCAACCTTTGATCAGGAGGATTTAAATGAAACACTGGAACATCTAAATGTGATATTAGAAGATGATCAAGAGCCTTGTTATCATGGGGCTATCTTTCTTGTGGGTAGGTTTTTTCAGCTTCTTTGCTGTCTGACAAAACCCATCTTAGCCAAGTGATCTTTGCTGCCCAAGCCCACTGCAGACTAAAGTCTTTTAACATGTAATATGCAGGGCAATTACAGAAAAGTAGTCCTTGGGTAAAGAAGGTTTATTTAAGAGGTTTATTTAAGTTCTAGCATTCTAGATGAAGTTTAAAAGCATAAAATATGGAGAAATAAGGTCTAGCAGCATCTTTAACAGCTTTGACTATTTTGAAAAAAACCACACATTTATGTGAAAAAATTATTTAGATGGAAAAAAGTTTTCACAATACATTTTTTTAAAAATTAAACTAGCAAGGAGTCAATGGTTTCTGCATTTGTACATTAGAGTTTAGTAGCAAGAATGTTTGAACAGAGTAGATGTAATTACTGCTCTGAGTTGGAAAACTTATTCTTTCTCATAATAAAACAGATATTGGTGAAAGAATATACATAGTATTTTTTTTTAATGTGACTCAAGGCCCTTTGTTTTATTTAAGATATTTTAATGAAAATTAATTCAGACTACTTACTAGTTCTTGTTTTTTGATGAAAAACTTTTTTTGACAGAAAATGTGCATGCAAAAACCTTTGCATGACAATCTTATATAACACTCTTATATGTGTTTTTCAAAGCATGTAGCTGAGAAGCAATCCTTGCTTATTCCAAGACATGAAATATCATGGTGGTTCTTGTTGGAGTGATGGCTTAAATTTATCATGTAATTAACTTACAAGGAATAGGGAGATTCAAGGAAGGGAAAGTATAAAAGACATTTTCCTTTGCCTTCAGTTTAATTGATCCCTGCTGCCACCTATTCTATTGTTACTTTCATTAGAAGGCAGCATCACGCTCATAATACCCTTTGAGTTTGAAGAAAGATAAGTAGAAAATCAGAGATGTGCTGAACTAGCAAAAATAAAAACCAAACAACCCACCCATATTCTTAGCAGTAGAATTCCCTTTCAAGTGCAGCACAGTATATGGACAGCACATGGATGACAGAGCAGAATATGTGCTACTTCTGCACCTTCCATCACCCTAACAGCAATGACACAGGTGTCAAAAGCAGGACAATTTTCCAGTGGTCTTAGGAACAAGGGTGTGGAAAAATGACATAAAACTCATTTTTTCACTGCCAGAAATTTTTTTATTGTGGCTGATAAGCCAGTCCAAAAGATGTTCAAACTGTATGGTGTCCATGTTTTCCAGCACAGTGAAACACTTTCTGGTTCATCAGAATGCAGCAGAAATCCTTGGTAAGCACCTAAGGGGAATGAGGATCAGAAGAGTCTTGAACTACTAAAACAGGAACTAATTTTTCATTTTATTATGACTTAATTATTGTTACCTGAAAAGAGAGACTTATAAAGGGAGACTTATAAAACATTATATACACACATAAATTCCTAGTAAATCATGGGCAACAGGTGCCCATGAAACTTTATACCCAGAATTCAGATTTGCTTGGATATGAACCCTGCTGCCTGTGTATGAAACACTTCAGAGCAATCATCACATGGCCCTGATGAGTATTAGTAGGGCACAAAAATGAAAGCAAGAGGCCTGCCAGCCTGCCTGGAGATACTGGCATTAGGATCTGTCCTGCTTTGTCATATGCATTAACAATAGGATGCAGGATGACTAAATGGACCTCAGTGGGATTCTCATATTTCAGAAGAATTGATAGAGTGGGGCCAGCCCTGAGAAATGTATATAACTTGTGTGATGGAGGATCACCCTGACATTGCTGAGACATGAGCCCTGCTGCTCTCTCTGGCTGGGAGAGCCAGAGTCCTTCAGTAATTACTGGGAGATCAGTTCTCCTCATCCCTGGACCCTGGGGATTGACTACAGGGACTGAGTGTAAAGAGACAGAAAACGACTTTTTTTTCAGAAAGTTAATTTACATCAGAACTGTTTTTTAATTAATTAAAATAATAATTACTACCAAAAATAATAGAATAGATATCTACATTATTTAATTGTATTATTTATCTATGTAGAATTCACATATACTTTAGGACTGCAGAATTTTATTAAAGATTTTCAGGAAGGTTATACAGATCTGAAGAGGTTTCTTAGGCAAGCCTAGCAGTGAGCATAAAACACAGATCATTTCATCATTTAGATAATTGTAACTATGTATAAGCATCTAGATGAATACAAAATTTAACTAATTCTAGGAAATCTTGTTTTAATTATGAATTTTTCACCAAATTAGTTTATACTTTTGGCTGTCGCTTGTCAGATGATCTTTTGCTCCCTTAAGCCTTCAGCCATATATAATTTATGAATGTGTTTTCACCATTTATATTCGCTTTACTCACATGTAAATTGCTAGCTCTGGTAAAAACTATAGTAAAATGATAGCTTAGGTTTCATTTTCTTTACCTGCAAAGTGGAACCATTAATTTTACTGTAAAAGAGGTAAAATGATTGCTCACTAAATAACACCCACAAATATCTTGATGATTCTTAAACATTTTTGAACAGAAAAGCTGCATTGTTTACATCCTCTCCACAAATACAAAGAAGTAACAATTTAATTTAAATATTTCAAGAACATCAGCATGAGATGAAAAATGGGAGTGCGTGAGTGAGTGAGAGAAAGTGAGTGAAAAATACCACCCATAATTTAGAATTATTTTTATAGTGGAAAGCTGTCCTTTCTATTCAGAGGAAAAATGTTTGCTGAGAGATTAAAATAATATTGCTCTCATAAAACTAAAAGCTCTCACTTTTGGCATCTCCCGTAAATCCAACTTTGAGACTGATGCCAAGAAAGGTATTGTTTGTCTTGATCAAATGGACATGATCACAACGGCACATCCACTTCTGAATCTTTAGAAACCTCATGAAACTACAATCTCAGCTCATGAAATTGAGGCTGGCAATTTGATACTCTACATCTACGTCAGTACCACGAGCTAAATGCTCAGGTGCCAAACTGAAAATATTTCAAGGTTTTTCAGCAGGTGAACTCTTTAGCAGGAATAAAGCCGGGGAGTCTGTGCCATATTGCTGCAAAGAACTCAGGTGCAGATGAGCTTCCAGGGTTATTGATGGTTGGTGGCCAGGTGCTGCCTTTGCAGGTGTAAGCTAGAGGCAGTGCTTCCCCATGCCCAGCCCCCTGGGAATCCCCCACGAAGCCGGGGAGCGCCGCAGTGATGCCTCTGCACGCTGGTCCTGGGGGAACTCGCGCTGCTTTCCACAGCAGAGGGGAATTCCTGCTGGCTTAAATCTCCTCTGCAGCGTCAGTGACTAGCTATGCAGAAACTGCCAACCCAGGGCCTATATATCAAGCTATCCATTCTGACAGGCAGGTTAGGTTAATCATTAAAACTCTGCCTCTCTCCCTCTGAGGGTCTCCGGGGCTTTGTTTAATGCAGCAGACAGATGGCACTGAGGAAATTCAGGTGGTGCGTGATGAGATTTGGGGTTTTTTTAATGCAGTTGCTAGAATTTTTCAAATAGATTAAGTTCAATTGTAAATCACTCCCGTTCCCAGGGTTGGAGTCTTTATTAGCCCCCCAGTGCTTGCGCTGAAGAATTGATCCTTCAGCAGCAGCAGCGCTTGATGGGGGAAGGCAAGGCTTTTTGTTCTGACAGCTCTGTACACCATCTGTTAATGCCCTGCTGCAAGGAGGCGATACGGTCAAGTGTAACTAGCTAATTACCCAGCAGAATCTAACCCAGCTCATTTCACCACCCATATAGAAATTCTCGTTCCAGTTTTCCTTGTTTTTCTTTACTCAAGTACATAACCCACATAATTGCTGCTCACCACCAAGGCTACTTACATCTTGATGGTCAGTCTGGCCTATCTGTATCTCTCCACCTAGCTTTATACCTTTTCCTTCCCTGATAGATTTTTCTGTTGGTCTATGGTTCTGACACTCTGCCAAACTAAACAGAATTTTAAAACAGCAGAAAAGGCAAGAAACAAGATATTAGCTCCCTTCTCCTAAGCAGTGTGCAAAGCATGGGCTCCCCAACCACAGTCCGAAAAGGACAGCATATACAAAATGCATCTTTCAGGAAGAAACCTTTCCTGCAGCTTCAAGCTCTTGTCATAGGTGGATTCCTGCTGCCACTTATCAGCCTGTCACAGCATGTCTATTTACACTGACTGAGGTGAACACAGAACTTCATTTTAGGATGTAGATACAATAGCAAATGCAGTCTGTTGAGAAAATGTGGCAGGAAAATTACTGTTCCCAAGGAGCAAGGCAAAAAATGACCCATCATGGGGAATAAAGAATTAAGTGTGAACATGAGAGAATTTTATTTACGGATTAGAGATGCCCTGAAAATTCAAGAGAAAATGATGAACTGAAAGATTTAAGCTTTCTGGGAGCAAAAGTCATTCCCTCCCAAAGACATCAGCTGAAATGAGATTTCACTCTTCCTTGTGAAGGTCTAGTTTCCAGAAGGATTTTACTAATCAGTGATGTTACATTATTGACTTGGTTTGAAATTTTCTATTCACTTTTTAAGAGAATTGTATAAACTCTTACATCTTTGAAAATTATATTTCTTTGTTTCAAACTAGAAAAATTTGATCCAAACCACATTTTTTCGCTATAAAATAAGCCTCATCGGTGTATTGCATTTGAGCAGGTGCATTCATAAGAAGAAGCCAGTGTCTAAAATCTCAGTTTAGAATTAACATTCACTGTGGGCAAGCACTATCAGAAAGTCCATTTCTGATGACTAGCACAAAGACAAAAAGATAATGTTTTCTGAGAAGAATATATTCTTCAAGGAAGTTTTAGAGGCAGGTACTAGCTTCTGCAATATTTGTTTTAAATTCCAGTATGTCTTCAGGTTTGTTTTTTTTTCCCCGGTGTAAAGATTGTATCCAGGTTGTCAGCTTCTATAGAATATTTTAACTGCAGGATACCAGTTTGTACAGAGTGGTTTTAACTGTAAGGGAAATTTAAGACCAGAAACTGGTTATTGTGGATATTACACAGTTGGATAGTGGTTTTCACTGCCTTTTATGTTTTAATTGGTTTAATTTTTTCTTCCTATTTTCTCCTGCAGGTATTTGCAAAATATATCACTACCTTCTGATTTCAATAGTGTCCCAAGAAAAGGAAAACAAAATTAAATTTGTGCTGTTTGAGGTTTTCTTATGCAGTCTAATGAAAACTAACTTCTCCAGAAAGGCTATTGTGCTTTATATGTTTATTATTTATTTTCTGGTTTTTTTTGAAGAAAAGCATATTTATCAATGCACTTGCTACTGATTGACACGGTGAAATGTTTAATTATTTCAGTAAAAGTATAAATTTTCTGCAAAAGTACAATTAAGATCTTGAGGCCTGTGTCTTTTTAACATAAAAAGAAATCCAGTCTTATCTACTTTATTTAGTTAAATTGTGTAAACTTGACATGTACTGAAGTCTGAGATTACAGATTCTTCAGCAGGTCACCAAGAACCAGCTGCATAGTGAGTGTTTCTTCCTCAAATCCTGATTAATTTTACTACAAATTTTTTGCATGTTTTCCTCATTCCTTTGTGTCTGTTTCAATCTTGGTAAAAGGCTGAGATCAATTCTTGGAGGAACTCAGGTATCTCAAGAACAACCAAGCTTAACAAAGCTAAAGGAAGACAAGCAAACAGTCTTCAAACAAAAAAGCCTGATTGGGGAAAAAAAAAAGAGGAAATAATCTCTCTTCACAGAGTGGACAGGAAAAGAAGTGTTAGGAACAATTTTGATCAAGGGCTATTTTGGTTACAAATCAGAAAGCAAAATAAATTATTGTAACTGTAGGGTAGAGAATGCTGGACTGAATTGTTGCCAAGCAAGCTATTTTAACACAGGTTAAACAAACAGCCCTAAGAAACAGAGAAGTATTTCTGATGCTGCAATGGGGCAGGAGAAAGGATTAGATGATCTTTCCAAGCTGTACAAACAAACAAAAAAATGCCCACATTAAAAAAAAAAAAAAGAGAATTAATTTTGTCAGTAATCTACCAAGTGTTGAGAATATTTCCTTGCCTAAAATTACTTAATTTTAAAACAGGCTCCTCCCTTAGGATAGGAATAGCAAACATTTCATTTTTAGCCTGACAGAGGGGCAGTGGCAGAAAGCAGTCAGGTACCAGGAGACATTGGGCTACCAGGCACTGCAAACATTTTGCCAACAGGTAGAAGTTTATGCATTATAAGATTGTAAATTTTGTTCTTTATATACAGAAGATTCACTGGCAAACACATGGCAATTTTATTTCTGGAATAATGTCTTTTTCAGAAGTTTGAGAGACATTAAACAGCCACTTCTTGTTCTGTGCATTTTTCCCTGTCCCTCAGATGTCACTAAGCCTCCAGCTACTCTTTCTTATTGGAAAATCACATGGTTTATATGCAGACAGAGGGCAGCTCATATACAAAGAATAATTTGGCTTTTTGTCAGCGTCCTGTGGAATCATTTGAAAGAACTGTCTACAATTTCTGAAAAGCTTTTAAAAAAAAAAATCAACAAAGAAGCAGCCACATTGCAGCTCTGACTTCAGATTTGTTTATACTTTATTTTTTGCTTTTGCTCATAAAAGAACAACGAAACATGGGAAAATGTCGAACTGTTGTCTAAAACATTTCACAAATGTCACCTGAATTTGCTTTGCCGTCATTTTGGACTTATTTTCACTGGCATGACTAGAGGCCAATGACCATAAACTCATCCACTTGGGAATCATGAGGTGCTTTATATGTAAGAGATAGTACTGAGACTGTTATTTCAAAGCTTTTTTCCTGACCAAGAAATTATCAGCTTTTCCCCTGCTAAGTAAGCAAGGCCAGAAAGGCATTCTGGTTTGTTAGACAGGATGTGATTCAGTGAGAACTTTGAAAGGGATGTTCAAATTTTATCTGTTTTGAGATTTACCAAATTGCAGAATAATTTTTTCATCTTTGAGCTTCTGCTCTCAAGCAGAGAGGGTTCCTTCTGTTGCTCCTGCCCCCAGCAGTGTTTCCTTGCTATCTCCTCTCATATGTCCCTGTTCAGGATCTAATGTTTCCTGTCTCTTGTCTTGTACAGCCTAAATACATTTCTCCTTCTCAGTGTTCACTAAACAGCAGCTTGTCCTTACTGAAATGGTCATAAAGAGCAGAGCAAGAATTGCCATCACTATGCTGCAGAGTTAACAAAATCTTTGAGAAATCAGAGCATTTCTAAAAATAAATCCCTTCTCTCCCTTCATGAAGCAGAAGTGAAATCTAATTGATATGGCAGTCCATGGCCATCACAAGCATTTGGGGTGCTTGATAGGTCTAAGCCTGACACAGAAGATGGCTTGAATTCAGAGCTTTCCATGAATTCTGTGCATACTCTGTGGTGCAAGTCATACTCAGTCCTCAAGGACTTGATCCAACCAAGCTGTTAATTCATGCTAAGTGGGTTTGAGATTTCTCTCTGGAAGGACAGGTGAGCTCTCTGCTGAGCAATTCTTTGCATGTAAGCGATCTGGACAATTGAAGACAAGCCTTAACAGCAGGCAGGGAGATGCTCTTTCCTGACTGCTTAGATGTGCCTAATTCTTTCTTGGGTGAATTTATGGGCAGTTTGTGTTGGAAAAATATGAATAATGCATATGTAGGCATGTCAAGCTATTAATCTCTTTTCCAAGTTGATTAAGACATAAATTCTATAAGGTAGTCTTTCCCTCTTTAAAGGTCAGGTTACTGATAAAAATTTTGTTTGCAGAGTTTCTCCCTTTTAACAGAAATCTGAATAATAAATAACAGCAAATGTTTTGAGTTAGTAGAGTCATTGATTTAAATGGAACTGTACTTAATTACAAAAAATAGAAGAGTCAAATACACATGTTTTCAAAAATTTACAGAAACTGTCTTTGTTGGTTTGTCATATTTTTCCAGACATGTTAGCTGCAATGACTGAATTTGTGTTATCTTGAGTGGGATAATGTCTAGACTCACAAAACTAACAGTAGCAACAGTAGAAATAGCTAGCAAAGAATGAATGGAGAACCTGGAATCTGTAATGATTTTGGTTTTGAGTCTAATAAAGAAGATGAAGGACAAATATAGTCATTATTTCTGTAGATCAAGAAAATATATTGAAATCCATAGTCAATCAAGAAGATATGGTTCTTCAGCACTTAGAAAGAAAATATGACATTATTTATGGAAAGAGGTCATTGAGGCTAGTCACATAATGACTGCAGAAATTAATATTAATCATAAGTTAAGTTAAATGAGTATTACCTATTATTAGATTTTAGAGAGATATTATCACAGTATTTGAGTGCAATTAGTGACTTTGGTCCACAAATCAAAAAAGTTTTGATATCACAGATGAGGAAACTTGGGTAATTGAAGATAAGGTGCCAAAAGAGTCGTTCACTTGGTTACCTGGACAGAAGCACTGCAGTAGGTGCTGTCCTCTGAAAGTCTGGACTCAGCAGAGATGCAAACCATTCAGTCTCTGGCCAGACTTCTTCCAAAACCATGGTCCCACATGGCTCTATGGGAATTCATTTCTACTGAGAGGGGCCATGCTCATGACCCCAGAACCTGCTTGCACCTGTATTCCCAAGAGCCAGGGGTTTCTGCGGAGCCATGGGAGCAGCAGCCGCAGCAGTGAGCCCCCGGCTGAGCCTCGTGCCCAGGCTGTGCCCCCAGGCATGGATGTGGCTAGGGGTGACCCCAACCCCTGTATGGGCACAGAGCTCTCCTTGCAGGGCAAGGTGGGTCAGCACAGCCATGAAGAACTGCCTTTCTCTTTGTTAATATGGAAACTTCCACTTTGTCTATGACACCTCCACTAATTTATCTATAAATACAGCCCGGATAAACTGTCTGTAAGGGAGGACACTGTGCAAAGACTAATCTTTTGTGATTGGCCATGGCCATGCATTGTGGTCCTGTCATTTTCAGTGCCATTTACATTACTCTTTTTACTTTTCTTCCCCTACTCATGTTTCACCTCATTCCATCACTCATGTTCTTGGACCTCTTGTTTTCTTAATGCTCAGAAGCATGTCCACTGTTGAACTCATTGTATGAATTAGAGGAAGGGATTATTTTTAATGTGATACTTCTGTGGGATGCTTTGGCACAAAATATTAGCATGAAAACTCCCTGTCTCCAGTCTGTTGGGCACTGGGGGAACTGTCTGTAAAGTGGGATTGTTTTATTGTAGTACTGGAGTAATAACATTTGAACAAACAACAGTAACAGCAGTAACAGGATAGTTGAGCTTTCTCAAAATTTCCCATATTGTAGAAGATTTCCCAAAGATCTGCTCTTCAAAAATCTCCATATTTTCAAAAATTAATTGGATGAGCTATCTTTTATAGCTAGGTCTCTTGCTACTCAATTTGCAACATTATTTCACTCTCTGTTTATCTATCCATCCATCCATCTCTCTGTATCTGTATAAAGTAGCCATAGAATCTGGTGACTGTTGATAGATCATAAATCAGTGTCAGCTCTCAACAACTTGTGAATACAAATGTGATTAAATTTGATACTGTGCCCATTTTTCATTTATCAGGTTTCAATATACAGATCTTCAACTTCTGTTATTCTTTATGGTTAGTGTCTTAACTTCTTGTGTATCTGGTTTCAGAAAGAAAGAAAGAAAGAAAAAAAGAAATAAGAAAGAGGAGAACCATATAAAAAAATCTAAAAAACACAAAAGAGAAAAAGAGAAAAATCTGAGAGAGAATAGAACATTTCAAATCTTATTAAAATGCTTTCAGGCTATGAGCCTGTGTCTGTATCCGTAGATGAAAGTGACAAAATAATTCACGTATAATTCTGTCCCACTAATAGGGAATTGGCTTTGATAGTGCCACAGGAAGTTAGATTGTGGATTTGGATATTCACCTTCAACCTTGATTCATGTGAAACTGCGTAGATAACTTCCTTTATAGACTGAAAGTGGCATAGGGAAACTTAGAGTGAAGAAATGAAAACAAAGATAATTTTGCAACCTACCTGCACAAAATAACCTGTATATCTTTTTCCCATTTGTGCATTTATCACATCTAATCTTTAAATGCATACTACTTTTTAGGGTTTATGAACTTTGGCCTCATTTCAAATACAGGTTTCATCACAGATAATATGTCTCAGCTGTTAAAAGCTGAGTATTTTGACTACTTGTCACTCTCCTCTTCCCTTCATTCATTTGCTGGTCATTGTTTAGCTTTCAAGAGAGAACTAAAAGGGGATAGCCTTGACTTTTATTTTATCTTCCTTTTGTTCTCAAGTCCTTTGTGCATTTGTCATGTAGGCTTTTAAAAATATTTTTTATTTTGTTACTTTCTGTATGAGAAACATAAAGCAAGTGAGAGCAAGAGGAAAATGGCATGGTTCTGAGCACCTGCAGAGAGAGGAGTGGAAATTTACTGGTTAAAGGTGCCCTGCCAAGAATCTGAATTGTAGAAACAGCAAGAGATTTTATCTTACCATCCATTTTGCTCCACTGCTTAGGATTCTCCCTAGATGGTACTTCAGAGGATTCCAGAAATTTAATACCTAAATATTTCACACATACAGATGCATTTTATCCTACCAAAACCCTAGAGAAATAAGAAGACACCTCCACCTTACATATATGGGAAACTCGATGTCACTAGATTGTGGAATGGTGATAACTTGGGTGGCAATTAAAAACTGAGGCCCAGGTAGCTTCTAATTGGCCCACAAATACAGAGTCTTCTGAAATATTAATATTAAATGAGCCTGCTAAATAAAGCTTCCCTATTCCACTCAAATTTCCATGTTCATAGTCTTACTTTCTAGACCGGAAAGAGAACAGATGGTCTACTACTCTCAAAGCACTCCTCACAGCTTTGGTTTTCTATTAAAACCATGACTCTAAGGAAACCTCCAGCTTTAGATCCTAAGCCTGTCAAGAAGAGTGGAAGAGAAAGATTTCCATTTCTCCAGGTTCAACTCCAAGGCAAGCTGGTCAGGCATGTTCAGAATAGCTCATTTTCTTCATTCCTTGGAGAATCAAGGATTGGCCAAAGCACTTAGACAAGATGTGCCATTACTTTAGGACAGAGCTGAAAAGGCTTTAAAAGCCCGAGGACACATCTTGCTCACAAAATCACAGTAATTTTCTCATGTTTGGGAGCTGGCAGGGACACTGGGTGTCTGTGCCAGCCTGCACAGCAAGCAATGCCTAATTCCAGCTGGGATGGTGGGCATGTCTCACCTGATCAGCATCTGTAACGTCCCCACTGCTGCTGGCAGCACTGTTGCACTTACTCTGTCAGAGACTCAGAGTGTTAAAGACTGGGTTTATTTCTTGTAACTAGAGCAACTGGGATGACTGCAGAACCAGTGGTGTTAAATGCTGTGATGATCATATATGGGAAAACAGACTGGATGACCTGCTCAGCCTTTTCTTAGATGTTAGATGAGTTGGTCACCTGATCTTGAACCCAAATTCATCAGACACATATTTTTGAGACACAGTCTCATGGTGAGGCCCAAGATTTTGATAAGAATTAGAGAAAGAAATTTCATCTTGAGTTTGGCACTTACACCCCAAAACTTACTTGTTCACTTATACAGATCATAGTATATTTTAGATAAAATTAATCTCAAGGTTTCTCAAGCTCATGCATACAAATTCTGGAGAATTCTTTCACTAGGTATGAAACTTGACTCATGTAGCTGTAACCACACAGTGAAAACCTTCACCTCCTTATAGAGTAAATGTCTAAAACAGACCAAGAAGGGCATTCTCAAATTGCTTGTTTCTTCCCAATAAAGGAAATTTAGAATGATTTGCTCAGACATAGGCCTCTATCTTGTGTACATTTGCATTCAATCAAATGAAGCTATCTGATATTTTTACCCTCAATCTTCCAGCACACTTTGAACTTCATGCTGCATTCATGTTTGAAATCTATAGAGTAAAATAAAATCAGTCTTTTATTTTTAAGCAGGAAAATGCACACACAAGCGAAGTTTACAAATTCCTGAAATTCACCTAGATCAGAAGAGAATTTCAGCAGTGCACCAACTGAAAGTCACAGCATTATCTTCACTGTCCAGTTTATGTGCCAATGTAGTTATTGCAACTATTTCTCTCCTCTGATATTTATAGGACAGACATATTTATGGTCTGGCAGTGCAGTACCAAAAGACATGAAGGAAAATTAACTTCTAAGACATCAGATTCCTACAGCTTAAATTAAGCATCTATAGGGAGAGTGCATATTACCTTATGCCATCAATGCATAGGTAATAGGCTACTTAGAGCCGTGTGTAGGCATATGTAGTTTAGGCTATATGTGAAACAACAACAGGATTTCAATACAGCTAAGTAGTTTTCTGAATATGTGTGGGATAAAATGTTTTGCTGAACTGGTGTTTATACACTCGTCAGATTTCAAGTTTCCAAAAATTTGCCTAAGAAATAATATTGTATAAAGATAAATAAATTAAAATCCATAAGCAGTAATGGAAGAAATTATTTCTCAGCTGCTTTCCTATTACCCAGTGGCTGAAGTGTTTTCATGGTATTTCCCAAAGTTATTCTTTTTCATTTGTTTTGGTTTATTTTTTTCCAGTTTACTTCAGATATGCCAAAATTCAAGCTGAAAGATGATAATTTGTGAAAAAAGTAGAAACTGCTCAAAAGAGCTCAAAGAATGAAAAGGAAACCTTAGCCTGTCTTTCTGTGCAGTTTAATCCCAGCATTTATTCGTAAGCATTCATTTTGCTGGCCCATTCGTCTAACAGTTAACTGCTTCTGGCAAGGAGTTTTTAATGTCCTGTATACAAAGAGATGCAGGGGGTTAATAGCATGAATCCTAAATTGCTATCCAAAGAAAGCTGTGATTATCCAAACAGCAATTTCAACTCCTAGCCAGCCTCCAAACACAAAAGACTTATAACTAAAGATATGCAACAAGGAGACATTTCTGCGTGTTTAAACATTAAATTTAGAGTGCAAGAATATTTTAGCAGTGTATGGCCTTTTTCTTCCAAGAAGACAGCACCTGCTGGCAGGGATTTAGCTTTACTCTGGTGTCTCAAGCATGACTGTATTTATGTGTTAAGAAAAACAGAAAAAGCTGCAAATTAGTTGGTTGGTCACTCACATAGACAATAAAATGTACACGTACTTGCATTAACAACCTACGGTTTTCTGCTTACTGCACACTGGCTCAAAAAAAACTTGTACCCATATGTCACAATTATTGGTTTACTGTTAAGCTCCAGATGATCTGTTAAATGGCATTAAAAATAGTGTGGGAGGACATTTGATGGGCTAACACTTCTTGTTATCCTATATCTTTTGTTCCTTAAAAATCTTTTGTCTCTGTTTGCAGTGGCTAACAAGGAAAAATAATCCTGACCCCTGCTTTTATTGAGAAGCACCAAGTGGACATTTCCTCTGACTTGTAAATTGCTTTCTAATCCCTTTCTTCCCCATAATGTGAATACAGCTTGGGGTAAGTGTGTCACTCCAAGAGTAAGAATTAAAAATCCCATTTTCTTTCTGTTTGTCTTACTCTGTTTTATACAAATGTACAAAACAGCACAGATACTCCTTGGTCTGTCAGTCTCATGCCCACAACATTTTGGGAAGGGATGGGTTGTGGGAACGCAAAATACCCTGATATGCCTTTTCTATTAAAAGAACAAAACAAAAACCAACCATGAAAAAATCCACTGAACCAGTACTGAGCAGCACATGAAGAAACCTTTGTGCAGGTTCTGTCTTTGTCTCACCTCCTCTCCATTATCACAGCAAGTCCAACTTGTCCTTTGAGCTAAATAACATCACAGCTTCAGCATTACATTCAGAAGGTCTGGGAGGACCAGCAGAGATGGCCCTAATGAAACACTGGATCGACTGAGAAGTACAGACAGGCAATGAACTGGTGCAAAAACACGGAGAAACCATTCCACTAACAAAGAAGATGCAGAAGTTTCACTTTGAGCCTAAACCTGTCTTCTTCCTTGACTGTGCAACAGCAATATGTTGGAATGTACTTTTGAACAGTATGGGCATCTGAGCCTTTGGAGCAACTCACAGATCATGGCAGCAGGCCTACAAGCCCCATTTACATAATCTGCCCAAGCAGGTCTATTGGCTACTCTTGGAGACAGGACTCTCGTTGGAAAGCATCTTTACATTCAACTGATATAGCCATCCTCATCTTTTAACCTCACTAGAGGCAGGTGTACAGATCACTCCACCCTGGGAACACATTTTGCCTTGTCAGTTTCTGGAGAATACTTCTGTCAATCTGTACAAGGATATTAATTATTGAAATTTGAATATTAAAAATACAGAGTATTGAATTTAGTGAAAGAGGAGCGATATTTAATGCATTGTACAGAAAAATTTAATGTGGCATGGAGACCTGGTTTCTGGCCTCATTTTTAAGAAATATTTTGTGTTGGCCTTAGGTCAATATTTGTTATAAATATTCCAGTCTATCTGTACTGTGAAATGTACTGAGTATGATGTTAGACATTCTCAATCTAATGCAAATCCAACTTCATAGCTTCCTGTGGCAGAGAATAGAACCATTCAGATACCAGAACCAGTCAAATTGAACCAATCAAATTGAACCCAGGATCAGGATAGCCTTGTGCTGTCAACTCTGCCAAAAGGCAGATTAGCTTGGGCACTGCATCGAGCTATGCTGCTTCCTGGTTCAGGCAGGCTCACACAGTATCAGCCATAAGAGGGAAATGCTGAATTTCTGTTTATGGCATCAATATGGCTTAGCCTCAGAATATCTGCCTTTTTAAACAACTTTTGCTTAATGTAGCTCTTTCTAAGTGCCAAGAGACTGCATTTTGCTCACAATACGAAATAAGCTGGCAAGGAAGCCTCAGGAAGTAATTTACAGCGGGGCTAACAAACTCTTTCTGCCATCAGCAGTTGTAGTAATTGCAGGTACTTTCATCAGCAGTAGTGTTAAATGTGAATGCCATCATCAGCACTGATGGGTAGCAGCAGCAGTCAGGAGCAGCACCGAGCAGCACCCGGCGCTGCTGGCTCGCTGCCACGCAGCTTCACATCACTGGGAGCACGCTAATGATGCACTCAGTAGTTTGGAAACCTTTGACTTGCAGTGCCATCATCAGAACTTAACTCCAGCTTCACTGCTTCTATAAAAACAGCTTTTTCATGTGCAGTGGTTAACAGATCGAAGTCCAGTAAGAAAGAAAGATAAAAGCATGCCTTGTGTAGAGAATTCCACTCTTTTAATCATTAACAGTTAAAGTGACTAAGAATTATATTCTTCCTCAGTTTAGCAAGTATTAAATATTTCATATAATGTTCACTTTCTTGCTAGGAAGGATTTTTGGAATCACTGCTGTTCAGTATCCAAATGTTCAGGGGAAAAAGAAAAGTTAATGGTTTTAAAGTACAGAAAATCAGCCCTCCTACCCTGAATTGTGAGGTTGAACTCTAAGGCGGGGTTATAGATCTGTCATAGGTGTCTACCTTTCACATTTCAGGAGGGGAAAGAGTTGATATATGGTTAGTGATAGGGCCCCTGCCTGGCCCTCTGGTTCACGGTGTAGCACAGTTCTGTTCTGGTTCTTAAAAGGAGGACACAAACAAATTAGCCGCAAGTAAACAGATCCCTAAATCTCCTAATAAGTTCCCAGCTGCATTTTTATGAACAATGGTGTGAAATAAATGCTTTTTTTACTGGATACTTCTTTTTTACTGGATACTTGGTGCACTACAAATTTGCTTTCTATTTTATACCAGAGCTGGGACTGGAAGGCCAGACCTTCAACCTTCCTAGTGTAGAGCAGAGAGGTAAGGACAAAAAGCTGAATTCTGACTGCTGCATCCCAATGTCAGTCTTTTTTTTCTCGCAGAAGAAAAAAATATCTCTGCTCAGCCAAAAGGAAAAAAAGAACTGGTTGGAGGTGGGGGGATACATAGACAGCTGTCAAAAAAGTAGGGGAGACATTAGGATTCAAATAGCATTGGTTCAACTAAAGAGGTCAGTCAGCTTCCAGCTGCTCCTCTTGTGTGTTCCAGAAGAATTGTGGAGAGGCAGCAGGAGAAGATGCAGGTCTATATCCATGCTAGGCCTGGAAAAACAGGATTCCTGAGTCAATCCTTTAGGATCTGCAGAATGCTTTATAATAAGGTGCTTTTTTTTTACCACCTGGTTAGCACATAACTTGCAGCCTTCCCTCTTTGTTTGTTTTTCTCTCTTTTTCCTTCATTTCCTTTTTACCAAAAGAGTCCCTGACAGAGTGAGGCAGCTCTGGAGCTCTGAATCCTGGCCTTTCTATGTACAACTGTTCTCAGATTGTCCCCTCTAATTTGTCCTCCTCCTACAGAAATCATCCATGGAAGATATCTCTACAACCTATTCAGATGGGAAAGTCTATTGTTGCCTCTTGTAAGCTGTTCCAGCATTTTATTATCCCTTTAAAAAGGCATTTTAAAAATAAATATAACTCAAATTTGCATTGCTGCAGTTATACCCTTTTTGCCCATTAGATGACATGATTATCTGACCAATATTTTAAATATTGCAAAGTTGTAAACCTGTTCTGCTGCAGTCTTTTCCTTTATGTATTAAGCGAGCTCAGTTCATTCAACATTCCTTTATAGGCCACATTTTTAAATGTCCTACAGCGTTTGCTTTCTGTTTTTCAGATCTTTTACATCAGTTTTAAAATATGGTGGTTTAGGACACTCTTGGACTCCAGCAGGCAACTGATCAGTGATGAGCAGACGGCTGGTTGCCTCCTATGTCCTGCATTTAATATTCCTGTTAATTTGCTCTGAGTGACATTTGCCTTTGTTGGTTTTGCAAGGATACCACTCTGTCAAGTCAGAGTTCAGCTTCTGATCCATCACGATCTCTTTCACATGTAAAGCCCTCTGCTTTCAACTTTAACCTCTCAACACATTTCTGCACACCACTGAACGTCTCTCACTGCATGAATTCTCAGCCTTTGCACTGCTTCACTGCTGCAGAAAATGAAAATCTGGCATGGGTAGATGTAGTAACATTTTAACTCTCCTCTTCAACTAGATCAAATTCAGCAATGAAATTTTAAAAAGCCTGAAAGACTCATCTCCTAATAGACAAAGAATCCTCCACAATTTTTTCCCAATTGTAACAGAAAAACAATTTGATTTTAGACCTGACACTTGATTTTATCAGACTGATGTTTTCATTAGAAAAGGACATTGTCATAATGAAAAATAATAGTCCAAAGGGGTGTTTTTATTATCAGGCATTTCTTGTAGCAGTTGATCATAAAATAGAGATCAGTTCAAGTTCATCTTCATGTTAGTAACTGACAAAGTACAAGATGAAGCTTGATCCAGGTCTTCCAAATTATTTTAATTTTCACCCTTTCCAGTCCAACAGTAATATTCAAAAAGTGCACACTACTGTACATTACCAAGTCCAACACTAAGATTCCAGAAGTACTCCACTACTGTACAGTGGAGAAAGATTTATATGCACATTTCTGGATATCTCATGGCACATTGAAAAACAATCTAAAAACAAGTTTTACCCTGGACTTTGCTTTTTCTTAAGAGGCAGAACTTTCTAGAAACAACTACTTGTTTCAATGACTGTTGAGCCCTGTTTTTACCAGGCAGGTTTGAAAGCTTTGCATTTGACTTTTCAGATCCTTGACTATGCAGTGGAAGTTCTGTGTCTAAGCTGGGGCCCAGGACAGTCAGGACCCAGTCAGGTACTATGAAAACCATCCAAGATGATTAATTCCAGCGCTTCTTAGTGTCCAGGATAGCCAGCTCTCCTGGTGCTGGGCTGGACCTGAGGAGACCTGATGGTCTCCATACAGCAAACCTTTCAAAACAGGACAGTTTTTCCAATATTATTTAAAGCTGTGTAGCAGTGCAAGTCTCAGAAAATGCTAACTTCATCCAGAGATTGTGACTGGGAAGAACACAGTTTGCATCAGATCTGAAAACATCAAGTCAGACTTGGCTTTGTAAACAGTCTGGGGACAGTTTTCCACCAGAACTATTAATATTTTTTTTTTCCCTCTTCAATTACAGCAAAGCAGATTTCCTGTATGGCTCATCTGATTATAACAGTGAGAGTAATATAGAGAGGAGCCACCAAAACTCTGCTGTACAAAACTGTACAAACCCCTCACTTCTGTGTCTTGGTCACTAAAGAATCACATCTGCAGAGAATTGGAGATGCTCTAGGTAAAGGAGTGAAAAATGTTCTCTCTAGAAAAGCAAATACCTCATGCATCTCCCCTTATCTCAGCTTTGCCCATCCAAAGCTGCTCATGGTTTGGGATCCATGAAGGTTTTTGGTTCTCTCTATTCCTTTGGGTATATTTCTAGTGCTGAAGCTGCTGCTAAAGAGAAAACATTCCTGCAGCAGAGTGAATGATGGGAGTTTATTATACAAAAAAAAGAACTAAACATTTCTTACTCCTTGGCCAAAAAATGAAGAGGAACAATAATTGAAGAGGAATTGCACCAAAAGTAGTCTGAATAGAGGTAATAAGTCTTTTTCTTGCCATTATTATATTGGTAAAAATTGAGAAATACAGGAAAAATGTTAGAAAGAAGAATTGAAGAAAGGGAGAAAAGAGACAACTCTTGTGATACTGCAAATTAGCATGAAATATTGAAAAAAAATCAATCCCATAGCAGAAAAACTTTTGACTATAGACTGTGCCACTGTGTGCATTGTAAACAGCTCTGAGCATCTGTGCTTTGTTTATTATAACAATGTCTTTATTGTTGGGCTGGAGCCTCTTGGGGCTACTGGTTATGACTATGACTGCAGCACAGAAGTAACACAAATAAGTCAACTCAACTATGTTTCTAATACTCTTTTTTTCCACAGACCCAGAAATTTCTATGCAGCAAACTCCTGATAGTCTTGCACAGGCTGAGTAACACATCACCTCTCAAAATGTCTGAGTGAGTTTGATGTGCTCTGAAATGGGGAGAAGCATTGGGTCATTTGTCCAACTATGATTTCCATGTATTCCATAATTACTCGTTTGATAAAGATTCAGTTTCCCATTTGGAAATAAAATAATTTTTGGAGATGCCAGACTTCTGGGCAACCATCTGATACTTGTATCCCACCATACGGTTACCCATATGTAACCATGTTAATGGCAACAAAAATAAAGATGAAAACAAAAAAGTAAAACAGGCAGTTGAGCTGTTTGACACTAAGGTAATTCAGTTTCCTCTTCAAAGGCAAATGAAATAGAGAGCCGTACACTTCCCATGGAAATCACAGGAAAAGCATAAACAACTGTTCAGCTAAAAAATTGAACCTGTCATAAAGTCTCTAATGACTGCTTTCCATGAAAAGGTCTTGTAGATTATTAGCTCTACTTAACCAGGCAGTTTCAAGAACAAAGACAAACAGGAGAACAAATTCTCCCAACCCATCATGCTGAAAATCTTCCAGCATCTGGTGCAAAAACTATTAAAAGCATCTGAATAAGGTCACAACAACTGCCATTCATGGAGACTTACAGAGCTCTCAGCTTTTTACACTATTGTGTCAAAAGCACTTTGGGGCACTTGTTTTTACTCTCCTTTTTTTTTTTTTCCTCTTGTGAAGATGTGCCAGGAGCACAGCAGTGACCTGGGAAATCAGCAGGACTGTCCCTCTGCAGCCATTCACCACTATACAAAAATGTTGCTAGGAAAAGGAGCACAGCTTGATAGATGTGGAGAGTCTGCACCTTGCACCCCAAACCGTGCTCCTCCCCAGGGGTTCCAGGGCTGTGCTGAGCAAAGCTTGGACTGGGTATCCCAGCCCAGCATTGGTGACAAAGTTAACTCTCCTTCAGTTCAGTGACCATAGCCACAAGGTGGGAATGAGAATGATAACAACCACAGGCAGCATTCAGTACAGCAAGCAGGTCCAAGGTGGTCCAAGCACTTTATACAGCTCAGGCCTTGTTTTGTTTCTAGAGTAAAACTGCTTCAGTGAAGTCCTGCATAATGTGTCCTACACACATGGGTTTCAACAGCAACTCTACAGCTAATGAAACTCAGCTTATAGTGCTAAGATTTTGCCACACCGTTTGGTCACTCCTGGAAATGCCAATGGGAGTCTCCTCTGAGATTCTTCTATTTCATTCAAATCTGTGACATATGAATGAATAGCATCCTTCTGAAAGACTGTTCTCTAGCATCTTGACTTCTGTAAAGGTCCATTGGATTTTTCAGGGTTTGTTGAACATGGAAAGACATGGTCACTGAGATTTGTGGATGAAGATAAGCACTAGTGTTGTATATTTAAACTGTCTCTTGTAAATAAGTTACCAAAAGCAAATTGCTACAAATAAATAATGTTAAAACTAAGAAATAACAGTTAGGAGGAATAATTTCAGTATGCACTACATGGTTGCATTTTCATATTGACTAGACTAGTTTATGAGCTACATGTCAAATGTTTACAAGCAGGGCTGCTTCTGTATTTAAGCGGTGTACACTACAAAATTCAAGGGATTTAAAATGCTATCTGTGTTCTGTCTCATGCACAGGGTGATAGACACCCTTAATTTGTAAGCATTAGCAAAATGAGATGCAGTTGCAGAAAATGTAATGGGATCATCTTTGTATTTTATGTCAGCTTGTCTAAGTGCTGTTAAAAGATGCACAATGCATACAATGCAATCTGACAGCAAATAGAGTAGCTGTTGTAGGCATGACAAATAATAGCAGACTTCACTTTTCATTGTCATTTGTACATAGGCAATATCCAATAAACAAGGAAGCTATAACTGCCTAGAACCTTATTGGTTTTAAAACCTTTCCTACGCTATGTCCATAATCACAGTTCCATTTGGGAAGCTTGGAAGGCTGCATCTGTTTCCAACCAGAGAAATTCTATTTTAAACACAGTCTCATCTTCACTTATAATTACCTTCAAACTTGGAAATGTGCATTGTGAGATGATGTGAAAGAGTGTGTAATATTTTTGAACTCCATATTAGTGCATCAATAACACAAGCTAACCATTGCATGAGCTGCTATCTGCATTTTTAAGGAGCCCATTAGTGTAATCTCTAGACACAATTGTATAATTTGAAGATTACTTCAGTCTTTCTTCTGGCAACAACATGAGTTTTCATCCCTTCATTCGCATTGTCTCCTTGCCTAAAAATAATTGACTCGAGGCAAATCAGTCCTGGGAAGATATTCCCAAGGATCACACTTCCAGATAAGCTGTTAAAAAATAGACTCATCAGGCAAATGATGAGTAGTGTCACAAGTTGTGCAGGTGAGAAATCCTTCAAGGTCCAAGGACTAGGCTGCTTTACAAAAAGTGAAGAGCTGCTACTGACTGTTGAGTGTAACAACCAAATTCCCAGATCACCCTCTCCTTTCATAGTACCTTTAGAAACAAGAAAAAAAAATGAAGGTGCTCTAATTACATTGCTGTATCTTGTTACATACTAAGACACACCCAGGTGTCAGAGTGGAAGGCACTGAAAAAGATTATAGTGTTGGCAATGTTTGCACTAAGTAAGGAAGGCTCTTCAAGGAAACCTCTTTTACTAGAACTCTTCTAGCAGACAGTTTCAAGTTTGCCACCACTTCCAGAAGGTTTATTTGATTTTTTAAAATTTACTTTGTGCTTAATGAATATCTTAAAAAAAACCCCTAAAAAGTGTTGCCTAATTCTTTGTTTTTCCTCAGCAAAATGATGTAAAACCCACATAAACTGGGTTTGGGTGGATTTTTTGGGTTCCCTTTTCATGGCATTGCAATATCTCATTTCTTCCATCAAAATATGAAGCAAATTAAAGTCATTACTTTGTAGACAACGATGGCTGGAATTTAGAAAAAGCAGAGGGAACAAGAAAGTAGTAAATTAAAAAGAGCACAGACAGATAAAAATTGAAGTTTGTCGTGTTAATTTAACACCTACCTTTTTAAATCAAGGATGATTTCCCTCAAAGTGAACAACACAACTGAAATCCTAAATTTTCCAGCTGATTCATGAATGCAAATGTAGCTTAAGACCTATGCAAGACATATATGACATCTGCAGGTCCAGTGGAAATGTGTGCAAAACTATCTTTGAGTTCACCTTCCCTGAGTTCGCCAAAGACATGAGGATTCCATTTGCTGTGTGCAATGCACACACAGACAAATGTTCCAATGGAGCAAGGAGCAGTCTTATAGCAGAGGATATCTGTGCACAGAGCTGACTGTAGAGCAACTACTAAAATATATTAAAAAAATAAACTAAAAAGTGCTCAATTTATCGTATTTAATTTATGAACCTACAAATCAGATGAGCACTCAAAGCAATTTGGGAGTGTACTTCACTTTCGAGGAGGTACATGCAAATTACACTAATTAAAACACACATGCTACTACAATTCTATGAGATCTTGAATGAAAACCAGAAAAGAAAGCAGGTAAGGAAAAAATATAAAGCATTTTATCTGTATACTTTTCAAGTGCACAATGTTATTAACAGACAAATTTAATTTCTGCCCTTGGGGATACAAAAACTTCTGAGCCTCTCAAAAGGGAGGCAGTGATTATAAACTGGCTAGTGAAAGGCAGATCCCAAAACACCAGGCAGCTGTTTTTATTTCAGATGTCACCAAAACCCAGACCTTTTTCATTCTGCTGATAAGCAGCTAAACATTTATATATAAGAACTTAGAGCAGGAATTTCAATCACCCAAGGCAGTATATACAACTAGAGTATACAACCCCTCAGTGTAGCCTACTTACAACTGCCTGTAAGAAAATTCATTACATTCTGTGCATTAACCTCGTTCTGCCTGTTATGATTCACTCTCAGCTGCTGTGTCTGATGACTATTAGGCTGATGTCTTTTATCTTAGAATCAATTAATTTTTCTCTGTTTGTAATATGTACTTATTTTACAGAATAAATGTGCCCCAAACAAGAAGGTAGAAACTTAACATAGATTTAAACATTGCCTGTTACATAAAAGTAAGAAATGCAGTTCTGAATGACCACTATTTTTTTTTTTTTTGTTTAATTACAGAGAGGCAGAAAAGGATCCTGCATTGGTTCCCAAAAATGGCAATATTGGATTAGAATGAAGTCAAGAATTTTTCTCTGTATAAATGTGGAAACCCAGGAAATTCCTCTAGCTGCCCTGGAGGGCTCGAGATCCTGCCCAGGGGTCTCAGAGACCTTGGCACAGAGCCCAAGACCCCTGTGCCTTTGATTTAGCCCTTGCAAAAAAACAATTACCAACCTTTATATGAAGGATTACAAGCCACGACAGTTTAAGCAGAATGATAGTAAATTTATTACGGGATGAAAAAGTAGATTTTGGGGTTTCTAGAATGGGGATTCAGGGGGCAAGATGAAGGAATCTGGGCGTGTCCAGCCTTTCTCCTTCTTCTTCTCCTTGGCCTCCATCTTCTCCTGTGATGTTGGCACTTTCAGATTGGTTTGGAGTAGAAGCTCACTGTCCAACATAGGTGAGAGATATTGGAAAGTAATTGTAAATATTGTACACGTAGTTTTTAGTATAAGAAGATAACATGGCTTGGGGGCAGGCATGGTGCCTCTGATTGTCTTCCTGAGTGGACCTCAGCAGGGCAGGAGAAAGAATTTTATAGATAAGACACAATGAACAACCTTGAGACTGAGAACGGAAGAGATCTGCCTCCTTCTTCGACCGCTGGGCTGGGAAAAGAGACTTTGTAACTTATCTCATGGTCACTCTGGCCAGCTAGAGACCCTGAGATATAAACATACCCCCAACCGAGATACATTTCTTAAGTTTTGAACCGTTTTGAAATTATGGAAGTTGGGATTGGAACAGGAATTACAGCTTCTTCTCTCAAGAGGAGACTGAGTACAATCCAGCTCTTGGTAGAAAAGGTTTTTTTCTTTGATCAGCAAGTTGCTTTTAGACTGATTTCAGGAGTATTCCCATTGGTTATTATGTTTTCATTGTAGTATCATTTTAAAAAGTGAGGTTTAACAATAAGACTTTAAGGCGTCTCTTGAAATGAGCAAATGAAACTGTCAAGGGGCAAAAGAACCTGTTCAAAACTATCCAAGAGATCCTTCATAAAAAATCTGAAACTGTTTTAGTCAGTGGATAAAGTGAAGGACAAAAGTATTAATAATTTAATTAATTTCATGTACTTTTAACAACAGCAATATCTTTTAAAATTAATAAATTAAATCAATGCAAAGAAATGCATAATTCTGTTAATCATCAGAAAGGAATGAATAAAGTTGGACCTGTAGCATGTTCCCTATATTGTCCTTTCTGACCTTTAGAGAAGCCTTCCAGAAGAATAGAATTTTGAGGTAAAAAATAAGTCAGGAAGACATTCTGATAGACAGGCACTGGGACAGGAAAGCTCCACAGGAAGAGGTAAAACACCAGAATAACACTGCAAAAAGTTCAAACCTGTTGACTTATACGTGACAATAAGAATGATTATTCCTGACTTGTAACACTGGCAGAAAAGTCAAACATGCAAGTGTGATTGTATTTACCTGTGCATCAAGGGATCAGCCAGTGAGTGACAAGGAGCAGAAAAACACTGGGAGCAAGGAAAACAATGCCAAGAAACATGCAATAACCCATCCAGTAATTATATTCAGATGTATCCAGATGTTAATGCAGTTTGAAACTAAACACTGCATTTATTTTTGCATTGACTCTTCTCTTTTTTTAAAACCTTCTCAGGCACAGGAATGGCCATGGGAAAGGGAACTCAGCTGCCTGGGGGTGGAGAGCTGGCAGCACCAGAGCAGCCTTTCCTATCACTGTCTCTGCTCCCCTGGGAGGTCTGGGATCAAATCTCCTTTTGGATGAATCTCATGTCTGCTCCAAGAGAGCAATCTGAGGAAAACTCTGCCCAGGTACAACTACTACCACATCTGATCCAGTAACAGATTTTACAGGAATCAGTATAAACCTTTCTTTGCCTGGCTTTGCCTGTATTTATGTACAAAAATGTTCATGTCAATGTAAGCATTTCTTTCCTGACCAACAACAGAGAAGGGAGAAAAAACAGAAAAAGAGAGAGTGAAGGTGACAGCACTTACTGTTTCTTTATAAATTTTTATTAGAAATCCTCTCCTCAAGATAATTGGATCATTTCTCTTTTCCACAGAGCTGAGACAAAGAAATGACAGAGAAATATAAAAATATGTCTGTGACAGAGTGTAGAAATTTAACAGAAGGATTTGGAAGTACTCTGGAGAGGAAAGAAAAAGATAGATTTCGTTATTTTTACAGTGCTGTGCTGTTAAAGTTTTATAATACTGTGAAATAAAGCAGAATTCATGCTTATGTTGGTTTAAAAATGTGGAGAAGGGAGGCTTTTAAACTTATCATTAATAATACCTTCATGAGGTCTTTCCTACTGCCAATTTATTTGCCTTAAAAGTACCCTGTACCTTTAGAGCTTCTGAGATTTCCTTCCTGGATCACTCAGACTTGCATGGGTATCCTGAGGTTCAGCACCACCCAGGCTATGCTGCTCTGGAGGCTTCACAGCCAAAGAATCAGGTCTCTGAGACAGGGACTGGAGTGGATCCCAAATGAAAAAGAAACTGGAGGAACTGAGTGAATCATGAAACTGTCTAAATGTATGCGTTAGATTATGTGAAACAATAACATCTCTTTTGGCCAGTAAGTTGACAGCTTTAATTCTGATACTTAAGCCTGATGCTTTTATTGTTTGGATATGAAAAATATCCATTGAGATGGATGGCTGCAGTCTTGGGTTTTTTTGTGGATTTTATTGTTGTTGTTAATGTGGTTTGGTTTTTAATTCTGGAAACTTCCACTGCAAATCATTTGGCTGATTCTCGAAGACAAGGTAAAAATGAGGGATCCCAACCAACTGCCTGATTTCATTGCAAGCGATCGGGATTCAATGCTTCTTGGGACCCAACCTTCCTGAAATTAAGTATGGAATAAGCAAAAGCAATATATTCAGACTTCCACATGTTCAAAATAATAATCAGACTTGAATTTCTGCAGTTCCACCTATTTCCGATGAACAGGAAACCTTGCAATAATTACAAAATCCAATAGTAAAGTATACACGTGCCTTTTACACCCAAACACTGCTTATGCTTCCACAGTATTTTGAATGAGGCTAGGCACAGTGGGGCTAAGGTAGAATTGTACTGATACGTGTAGGAAGAAGGCAATTCTAAATAAAATATTAAAAAAATATATATGGAGACCAGTAGTCCAAAAATCTTGCCTTAGTCCCTTGATATTAGAATAATGTCTACGTTGTGTAAATGTAAAGTGCATTACCTTGTGATGATTACACGAAATAAAGACCTTGAAGTTTCTCTTCCACTCTCTAAATGAATATAGCATTGCATACATTTCTAATTATTAAGGAAATTAAGAAATTGTTTCCACTGGTTTAACATAGACCTCACTGTGTACAAAACCAATGCCTTTGGTATCACTGTGACTGGCAGGGTATGCAGGAAACATCTTTTTCCTATGCCTTTTCCTGAAAGGGGCAGGTGACAGCTGGAAGGTAGAGAAGCTGTTGTACTTGACAGTGAGGACATAGATTTAGTTAGTCATTCTCACCAGAAAGTGTAGTTAAAGAAATTATTTTTGAAATTCTTACATGTTATCTTGTTCTGATACCACATGTAAAATAAACTTTGTTTAAGCAATAGAATGTAATTAGGGTCAAAAGAGGTGTAGAGTAAGGATTTACAATAAAAGCAACAAATACCTTATCACACCATCTTGTTATGTTTATTTTTCTACACCAATTGAAAATGGCCAGCAAACCAAAGTCACTAGAATTTTATGCTGCTGTGTGAACATGTAGAAAGTTTAATATCAATAAAACATTATGTAAAGTTCAGTTTCTGGACATACTGAGCAGGCAAAGTTCCCACTAATTTCAGTAAGCACTACAGTTCTCAATATCTCTGTAAACATTGAAAAGATCGGTTAATTAAGTAAAATGTCCTAACTAAATACAAGAGCATATTCTAAAATTTTGCCCCAATTCTTTACATATAATAGACAAAGGACTGTTAGCTAGAAACCATTTGTCTGGATAAAATTTATATTCAATAAGTTTAGATTAATCACACTGAAAGACAGTGGAATAGAGAAAAAAAATCCTACAGAAATTAAAAAAAAAAAGACACAAAAGAAAAGCGAGTAATGCACAATACTTAAAAAATAGAAGCTGATGTGTTCCAAGAGTTTTCTCTAGATTTTCTCCCACCTCTACATATGGACTGTCTGGACAAAAAGTGACCCTTTCATTTGTCAAAGTTTTAGCATAGTGCCTGTGTGATGTATGTGTCTATCTGGAACCACAGTGACCATGAAGCTGATAACTGTGTGGTTTATAGTGTAAGAATCTGGAAACAGTACAAGATAGAGCTGTATAGCCAGCCACTAACTCTGTTACGTACTGGTTCCTTCTCAAATCCTTTTGGGACTTTGCTAATATATAACAGTACCAGTAAAGTATGCTATAATGTGATTTGGCCTTTCTCCAGCCCGAAACAAAGAAGCCATAGTTTTGCTTAGGTCTACAGGTTAATCTCACTTCAGTTTGCTCCACAAAATTAATTCTGAAAACATAAGAAATGAATTTTGCTGATCAGTTGTGCAAATATGATTAATAAAAGACATATTTTTTCTGTTTAAACATCACAGTGCTTTCAATATCTCTCCAAGTAGCCTGGAAACAAGCTTTCAGCAGCAGTGCACAATATGTATCTGAGTGGTTCTGAACCATTGCAGAGATCAAACTGTACTTGCATAATCCCAGTTCCCATGGAAAGCTGTTTGACATTATCTGTCAGCCTCTTGCTCTTTATGGTCAGTGTAGGATGGATGTGTCAGGAGAGGAACCAACACCACCGCCCTGAACTCTGCAAGAAAGAGAGCTCAGGAGAGGGGGAAAAAATAGAGAGAAAGAAGTTATTCAGTGGTAAAAGGAGCGCTACAGAAAACAGGAATTGAATTTCATTGAATACCTGGGTCTTGTTAGAGCTGCCTGTAGTACAATTTTTCCTTCCATGTAATGTCTATGTGCACACAAAAAATATGTTGCACAGCAGGAGGTCACACGTTAAATGATGTGATTTCAGCCAGTAAAATGTCTCATTCTGTAGTATGCACTTTAAATACTTACATATTGTACATTACACTCTGCCATTGAGTTCTCATAAATGTGTTTTGTTCAGGTCACATTTTAAAGGGCCATCTACCCTCTGTATCATTCAGAGTATCTGCAAAACAGGTCTGGAAGTCTGAGTAGAACAATGTAAGGACAAATTTCTCTAAAATTGGGTTCACTAGTATGGGGTTGTGTACACAGATGTCAAAGGTGAAGCAAATGTGCACCTCAAGAGTAAAAAAAACCAAACCCAATGTGAATAAGAAAACTTTCTAACAAAGCCAGGCCTCATTAGTATTCTGTATTAAATGACAGTGCTATTGTGAAAAGAGCTTGGTCAATGGAACATAAAAGTGATTAGAAACATGGCTTCTCATAGGTTGGAAGCTTAATAATTTCTGAAAGGTGGAAGGGATTCAAACCACAGCTTGCTCATGTTTCTGCATATGATGCATACAGTGTTTTCTGCAGAAGAGGACAACGAAGATTGAAAATGCATCTTTGCCTCAAAGATAAATGAGATGGGGGAACTGTGTGTAGAAGAAAGGGTAAGAAATGTCCTGAAGGGAGGCATTTTTTCAAGGTAGCTGCAGAGATTACATATGCTTTATGTAAGGCATGATTATTATTTTTCTTTTGGTGTAAAGCCTCAGTGTTGGCAGTTTTTCATCCCAGATGATCTAATCTCTTTCCAGTCCAGGTTTTTCTCCCCTTTGCTCATTTGTCATATACTGTAAATATGACAAATAATGATACACTTGAAACACTGAGAGCCCGCAGAGGGCCCACATCATTCCTTATAACGGGTTCATCACACTCCTCTGCAGAAAATTGTTCAAGATCTTGTTAACTAGTGTTCAGCAGGTCGTCTGTGTCTGACATTTTGCCCTGTGAGTCCTGTTGCTTGGGAGAAGAAACTGTTGCACTTTGTAAAGTACATAAATAGCTTCATTCTACCTCAGGCAAAATGCATCCACACCTGTATGAGAGCTGCCTTTGAATTAGGATGCAGCACGTGGAGCACAGTTCAGGCAGGAATGTTTAGAAGATGTTCTGTACTCTTCATGCTGCAAACACGGGTCATGAAGAATATGATAATCTGGTACTGATTAGACCTGCATATTCACCAGTAAAGAGTAAGATCCTGGGTTCAAATTTTTGCTTCAATAAACTGCTTTGATTTCAGTGAACTATTCCCCATTCTCCAGCAAGAAGCCTCCTGGTGCTGGTTGTTAAACTCCCTTCCTCAAAGCAATTCCTTCCTCCATTCCGCCTTCTCTTCATCCTTATCAGATTTAGATGGAAAAACATTTTCTTCCAGTTACCAAATCTCTGAGAGTAAAGGAGAGCACTTAGTGCTCGGAAATATACTTTTCCTTGAGGGTGGCATAAGTGAGTGATAATTCTGTATTCAGTCTCATAGAAATAACTAAAGCAATGCCCAGGCACCTCCTTCAGCAACATGACAAGTGTCTGTAACCAATGACATCTAATGCAGCAAGAGGTCTGACCATTTCAATGGGAATAAATGGATGTTGTGAGGACCACTTCCTCAAAAATCAGATGATCTCAGAGACACCATCTTGACATGAAGCCAGACCAAAAGAGTCATCCCAAATTCAGCACTAGTTCCATGCTGTCACAGTGTCACATGAATGGCTTTGCATTGTATCAACATCTTCCCCTCCAAAGCCCTAGGACAGGACTTTTTCCTTCTACCAACTACATGTTAAACTCTTAAAGTGATTTAAATTCTTACGCCATGTAAAGAGTTAAATGTGACACACTGGTTCAAATAACTTTAAGGACCCAAAGCAGATTTCAGTTTTAAACTCAGTTTTAAGTCCAGAACTCATTCTTAAAAAGGTTCCAGACCTTTACCAGTTGCCTGTCTCATGTGCAGGGTTGTAAAAGTCTCACAACCCTGGTCACGGTCATAATTTCAAATGTATTCCATGCCAGAGCAGAACACAGTGGCAGCAGCAGCAGATTTCTAAAGCTGTCACATTGCTAATCCTCTTTCATTGTAGCATCCTCTCCTCATTTGGAGCATGAGTTTGACATCAAGAATATCTATCTTTTCCATAATTATCTTAAACCTGAGAACATTTTTAATATGAATATTTGTCTGGTCAAAACGTTTTCAAGATTTTTTTTTCCAGTAAAGAAGTGGCTTTTTGTAAGAATTTAAGATCAAAAAGATCAAAAACTTAAAAAGCTCTTCAGTTTTTGATTAAGAGAAATCTGAATGTTAGGGGTGAGATCTGTGTATGTGCAGAAGTGGGTGGTTTGTCAAATATTCACAGAAAAAAAATACTAGCCAAACACATCCTTGCTAATATTATCTGTTTGGTAGCTGAAATGCTATTAAAATAGTTCCTGATCCTCCTGTTTTCAGTAACATAGACAATTTCCTTTTCCACTGAACTCCTAAGGTTTTTTTGTGCCAATTTTGATAACATTTAGAAAAATATTTTTGCATTTTAACTGTTTCAATAAATATACATTTATAGTAATAAATTATACATAGACATAGAACTGCGTGTAGACTATTTCTTAAAGATAAGGAATTCTTAACAAATTTCAGCTCATTTACTAGTGATAACTAGAGTCTAATATGCATAAATGGTTGACATCCATCTGAAGATTTGCCAAGCTAATTATTTATAACACTTCTTTCATGAATGCATTTTTTGGTATCAAAAAATGGTAAATCTATGTTGTAACCTATTCTTTCACTGAAGGAGATACTCCAACCCTTTTCTTTTTCTGCCCACCTGCTTTCATAAAAAAATTATATATGGGAACTGAATAATGTTTGAGATCTCATCCCTTTTTTCAGATACAGAAACTGAGTGAGAGATTCACAATTTATGGAGAAACTGAGAATGAGGAGGCATAGGCAAGCAGGCTGGTACATACAGACTGCAAGCATAAAGGTGTTCTTGCATAGGGAATGAATTTAAATCTAAGAGGAGGAATATCATATAGATGGAAGTGAGTTTGCACCCCAGCATATCATTATCAAGAGTTCCTCGTGAGTGCCACTGTTCAGTTCTTGATCTGACTTCAACCCTTCTACCTTTTATATTTATTCTAATCCTGTAGTACTTAAACAACTTGTGAAATATATAGAATATGTGGACATATACAAAGAATGTGCACCCTTGCTTCGACACCAAGGAGTCCAAGGAATATATTTTTCTAAATTAGATGCCTCACTCAAGTGTCTAAATTAGGTGGAACAAACACATTTGAGAGTTCACACAGTAAGAATATACCACAGAATCATGGAATGGCCTGGGTTGGAAAAGAACTTAAAAATCATCTGGTTCCAGCACTCCATGCTCTGGGCCAGGACACCTTGCATGAGACCAGGTTGCTCGGAGCCCCATGCAGACTGGGCTTGAACACTTTAAAGGATGGAGCACTCACAGTTTCTCTGGGCAACCTCTGTCAGTGCCTCACCACCCCCACAGTAAAGAATTTCTTCCTTATTTCCAATCTAAGTATATCCCCTGTCAGTTTAAAGGTGTTCTCCCTTATCCTATCACCACCTTGCAGAAATTCCCTCTCCAGATTTTTTGTAGACCCCCTTTAGGTGCAATTATGTGCTCTAAGGTTTTCCTGAAGCCTTCTCTTCTCCAGGCTGAACAATTTCAACTCTCTGAGCACGTCACGTCAATATGGACATTTTGTTAGCATATTGCTGGGTAGGTGTCTGCAAGGTTTATGGAACACAGGTGCTCAGTTAACTGAAAAGAGCTTGAGATCTTGATTGGACCATAGTATGTGAAGAAAAACAAATCTGACAGTTTCAAGGATTGTTCAGTCTTTCTTATGGGGATATAATGATGGCTGATGGGTCTTGAGTGACACACATTTATATCAAGCTGGATGATCAGAGTAGGCCATCCATCTCCCCATCCAACATTTATGCCCATTTATCCCTTTTTCCTTGGCCTTGGAAAGAATGGGTTTACTGATATTTTGCCTGTATTCATAACATGGGCAAATGTCATCTCTCAAGCCTCAAAGAATCACCTTAAACTGTTAGAAATAATTTCTTCTGTGAGCATGTCATTATCTGTCTTGCATTCACTGCGCTGTTTTCTGTCTTCCTCTAAGAAATCCTCTCATTTGAAGAAGGGACATAGGATAAACTATATGCATACAGATAAAGAAAAAAATCAACGCAGAGAATTCTGCTTCTTAGATGTCCAGATGGTATGTGCTTTCTCTTGTACCCCACTGATTTCAAGGGTCATGTTGATTTCTTGATTTTGACAATTTTGGAGGAAATTGTTTTTTAAATCCAGGATTTTTAAAGACAATGTAAGTTGCCTTCCTCTGTACAGACATTGCAGTTTGGCTCCTGGTTCCTATGTCTGTTGTGGACATTCAGTTTCTTGCAAAAGGGACTGTCCAGACATGAGTAGCATCATGGACTATCCTCTTCTGTGTCAGTAACATACAGTTTATTTTCCCCAACATGGAAATGCTTTAACTTATATAAAATCTATACTTTGAGAAAAAGTAAAAATTAGTGCCATACAAGATCAGATGATCTTGTAGTCCTTTTAAATTAATATAATGAAAGCATACAGAGAGTTTTAATGAGGACTCCAATAGCAATGTTAGGAGGACTGCTAAAGGTTATAAGCTAAATTTGAGATTGTGGAAATATAAACTAAATCTCAAGACTTTGCCAAAAATTTCATCAAAGGTTTCCAGACAAAATTTCTCCTCTTATGTAACCACTCAGAATTATGGTAAAGGTTTCATGTAACTTTTTCTTTGGGGATGGTTTTACACTTTTATGAATAACCTATGTGGATTTGGATCTTTCTGACTAGCTCCTGTCACCTTTGACATTACGTGAAGTGTTCAGTCTAGAGACCATAAAGTGAAGCGCTTGTACACATGGATTATTTCTGTGAAAAAGACTGAGGAAGAGAAGCTTCAAGATGCTAAGGTGTACTCTGAAAATCAGAGTTTCAGTCCTTCAGAACCAAGAAAATCCTTCTGTAACCTGACTATGCAGTCTACTTAATAGTGTTGTAAGTCAAAAGAAAAAAAACTAAACTGCAGCTCAATTTTTACAGTATGCTTCAGTTTTCCTTTTTTCTTGTGGAATATTCCTTTTTATTTCAAAACAATTTCCCCTGCCAAATCCAGATACCAGGTCCCTCTGATTTCTTCATGATCAGCCTGTAAACCCTGTTTTTCTCCAGTCACGTCCTTTCTCCACTTCCTGAGCTATTGATCCTCACCTACACACAGTGGCACTGATATGCCCCTGATGCTGCAGCTGACAGGAGCTAAACCTTCTGGGGTGAATTAGCTTTGGCTTCAAGCTGGCAGGTAGTAGATAGAAAATAAATGGATTTGGGAGCTCTGGGGACATTACTGGTGCTGCTTTAAAAGAGCCAGTGGAAAACAAATGCAGCTAAATGAGACAAAAGCTGTTTACTTTCCTTCATCTAAGCTTTGCTTTCGGGCAGAAAAAGAGGTGAGATTGGAGAAGGGGAGGAATCCAGGTCAGGAAATGATGCCCCCAGAGTCACAAAAGATATGAAGTTGAGCCTGAGTATAATTTGGCTCCTGCATTTAACTACATTAGGCCAATAAACTATTTTTATTACTACACACAAAGCAGAGTTGTCAGCCATCTCTACTTTTACAGAAGGTCATTAATTTCTTTTTAAAATATAATGCATTCCTCCCTGAAAAAAACTCTCATGAAACATAAATTTTAAGTTTAGAGAGATGTAGTTACAGATGAGCATTTAAAAATAATATCCACTATTATTCACTTTTTGGCACTATTTCATACAGCACTTCAACATATATTTTAACTGTTTAAATAAAACCAAGGAATTAGTTTAGAAAGCCTCTTTTTTTTAAGCACATGACTTTCCCTAAAGATTTCTAAGTCAGCATTTGGAAAAATGTGGGGTCATGTCAGCAAAATGTATGCCTTGTTTCAATAAATTCATTAGCAGGTGGGTCTTTTACTCTGATGCAAAGTGCCAAGTTATAGAGGTCAATGGATTTATAAGGTTCAAAGAGGAGAATTTACAGCCCCAAAGAGGGATGGCTGGCATGAAGAATTGCTCCCAGAATTGTGAGCTGTTAGAGTCAGAGCAGACTCCTGACCAACAAAAACTAGTCTGGCACCAAGAAACTTTGTTCGTGGAAAGTTTACTCCATAGCTACAGTTCACATAAATTGTACAAGAGACTATTATTAGTGTTATTATTTTTACTATGTATTTAGATTGCAGGGGTACCCAGAGGCCCCACACAGGATCCTGTTCCAGCTGTGTTTTGGACTGCATGAACACAAAGATATCGTCCACCTTGAAGGCAACTTGAAGTCATCATAAGTGATATATGAAGAGACAAAGGTAAGGTATAAAACTTGGAACAACTTTATAGTGAGATTTATGCACAATATGCATTTAAAGATCTGTCCCAACAGTTTGTTCTATTTTATGGATACTGTTTCTAGGGCAAATTGTGAAGGAGGCAGTTTTCTGGGAAGGGTTTTTCTTCACTTCAGAAGCAGCACAGGAGTCATGCACAGAAAAGCAAAGAATTGCCTTGAACACAACTGCAGGGCAATGGCAACTGTGGAAAACCTTTGCAAGAAAAAGAAAATCAATTTCTAAGGTTTGAGGTTTGGTCACAAGCCAAGAAACTAGATTCTGTTCAAGGTTTGCTGAGCTTTCCAAATCCTCTCACAATGCTAGGAGAGGTTTGCAGGGAAAGTAGGCTGACATATGGCTTACAATGGATTATGCATAGTCTTGATTCAGTTCTTAAGGTTTGAGATGAAATTCCTATTGGACTTTGAGGTTTATTCAAATCAAAATGATGAGCTGTAAACCCGCTCAAGCCTGTTAAAATGATTCACATGGATCTCTGCAACATGAAATCAGATAGTTGCAGAGGATAGCCCTAAGAAATTTTTTGAACCATTGAGAACAATAGGAGTTTTGATCCTGACTTGATTTAGAGCAGCAATGGAGTTAAATTTGGCCTTTAAAATTTATAATAAGCAAAAATGCAAGAATCACCCAAAGAGTAAGGATTATGCAAAGGCCAGGAAAACATCTATTGGCAACTGTAGTCAGTGCTGGACTTTCCACCAGCAGCACAGCAATTTCCATTAAAGCATCAAAAGATGAACATGTCCTTCCATTGTCTTCAGACACTTGTTCCATTCAGAAAGATGATGTTTATGCTTCTCAAAGCTAAACTTTACCATAACCATAACAACTGAGCTTTCACATGATTATTGGTCCACCATAATGAAAATTCCAATTCTGAAAAAAGGCAATCATATACCCATTTAGAAAACAAAATTGTGTATCTAATATGTATGCATCTATATATAAATGTGTGTGTGTGTGTGTGCTTGTGTGTATATATGTATGTATGTATGCATGTATGTGTGTATATATATATATATATATATATATATAAAAACACAAATTTTCAGGGTTTTCTTAAAATTCAATATATAGTTATCATCAATATAAATTCAATTGGTCACCACATCATATTAAATTGTTGACTGCTCAGAAATAAGTACAAGTAGAATTAGGATCACTCTGCAAAGTGAAATGTGCGCACAACAGTCATTTAATTTTTTAATTTAAAGCAATTAAATCAAAAATCAATTAAAAATCCTTTCCAGGTGAAAAAAAATATTTTATCTGTTCTGTCACATATTTGGTATATCTATTGCACTCTTGTTAAGTAACATGAGTGTATCTGTCATGGGTTTCTTAAATGTGCAAAAATGAGTAGGTTTCTGATTGCAAACAATATACAGCATGAAATTTAAAAACAAAATTGTTTATATACCAAGGAGATAGTTTTGTAATTTCATTTTCTCCATGATTTATACAGCTATTATGTCACAATACAACTAAAAACTGCTCTTAGGGTCTGTTTTTTCTTAAAAACAATTGCTTTTACTCTGAGGTAGGAGATTCTGTGTTGGCTGAATGTTGCAATAGTCCCCTGCCTCCCACTCTGTCTATTAAGAAAGCTCACACATCATAAATAAACGCAGCTAATAAAACAAAATCTCTTCTTTTTTTTCTCTTTAACTTATCAAAAACAGGCAAATCCAGAAAAGTTACATTTGCTATTAACACATGGGTTGTGAAGAAGTGTTTGACCAGAGCAGAGGTACCCCAGCCCAGAGAAGAACTTTGAAGGCAAAGCTTTGGCTGCACAGTGCAGCCTCCCCTGGGCACCCCTCTGCCCAGGCCAGCTGGCTGCTTGCTGCCTCTCCCTTGGGATGCCCTTTCTGGCTACTGACACATCTGGCTCCCTCTCATCCTGTTCTGTTGGCTCTCCTGCCTTTCTTTCAGTGCCTCTTCCTATTTGGCCAGTTGTTTCCAGCCAGCTAATCTCCTTTTTCCAACTGCAGCACAAACATATTTGTCACAGTAAAATAAATCTCAGCATGCTTCTGAACTATTTAAAAATTTAACTTATATTATTCCATATACTTCGTGTTTCCCTAGGTTTATTTTCTGCATGTAGCTGCCAATTGATTCAAAAGATAGGGCACAGTCAGCTGGGTTTCTTTATTCTCTTGACACAGTTTCTTAGTATATTACTGGTGCCCTCTACAGAATCCTTAACAAAAATTAATGTAGAATGAAAAAGATTTCTTCAACAATGATTGCATTTCTATGTTACAGTTTTGTCACAGGAGAAAATTTTTTTCCTCATGAAATTTTGAAATAAAATTTTGAAGGTTTTATATTGGCTTTGCTTAGATGTTGGGAAGTAGATTCCATTTTTAAAAAATGTGTCACCAGGAGCAAGCATAATGATGAAAAGAAGCATGAAATAAGATGGAGAAAATTGCTCAAAAGGAATGTGATGTAAAATTTCACTTTGCATCAAATACAAGTCTTCAAGGCAAAATTTGTCTTTGGAATATGTCCACTAAGACATAACATAGAAGCAGGAGCAGTCCAAATAAATTGTATTTAATTTGAAACCATTTAAAAGGCAACAATTTTCATTTCCAGCCAATATAGGGGGTGATGGGCCTGTTATCCCATACCATTAGGCCACTGGGAGTGTCTTAATGGGTTTGCAAAGCCCTAGTTCATAAGTGTGTATGTTCACATGCCTTTTTCTTTCTAGCCCCTACCCGAGCCAGAGGAGCATGTGGCATGTGTAACCAGAGTGTAACCAGAGTGTAACCAGAGAGTAACCAGAGAGTAACCAGAGAGTAACCAGAGTGTAACCAGGGAGTAACCAGAGAGTAACCAGAGAGTAACCAGAGAGTAACCAGAGCCCAGGCTTTGAACTGAGAGCAGGGGCAGCTGCCTATGACAAAGTAATATTGGGGGCAATAAGGTGTTTACCAACTGTTTATGATACAGCTGTGAGAACATAGTAGTACCTGAAGTATTCCAAATGTCTTAGGCCGTTTCAAAGTGTGTGTGTGGGATGTGTAAAGCTCCATTTCTGAACAATTTCCCCTGTAACCTAAAACAATGTTCCTCCCCCACCTCACTCCTCTTTTTTCTTACATCCTCTGAGTATAATTCAATTAAGAATAAGACATGTTTTTCTACTTGCTAAAGGGAAGCATGTGTTATTCGTTAAAAAATTGGCTGGCACAAATGGGTGGCCTGTAGATAACATACCAGTTTATACTGCATTCCTTTTTTTTTAATTAGACTCCCCCTCTTGTCCAAGTCTCTCTCCTACCCCCTTGTTTATCAATTTCTGCTGTATAGATGTCTTTACACATTTGCATTGAAGTGGGATGTGAACCCAGAGCAGTGAGTGTTCCACATGGCTCAAGTTAGGTTCAGAAATGGACAATCACAAGCTTCTAGTTTATTTTCCAAGAATGGCTTTCATTGTCAGAGCAAAGCCAAGGCACCAAGGAAAAGGCCTGAGGAGCACAATGTTTATTTCCTTGGGGATCTCCTTCTTCAGCAGGTCCTAGCAGACCTTGATTGAAATTCTCACCACCTGCTTTACTTTGTTTTCTGTCACTATCACATCTGGTTTTTTTGGGTGGCATAAGTACACAGCATGGAGAACAGGGCCCCTGTCTGCTCCTCAGGTTTTGCTGGAAACTAACAGTCAAGTTTCTTCATTCAGCTCCTTCATCACATAAAAATAAGCTCTGTGTTAAACACATATTCTTTGATATCCCTCTGGTGGGTTGACCCTGACTGGATGCCTGGTGGTCACCAAAGCCACTCTGTCACTGCCTCAGCTGGTTAGGGCAGAGAAAATAGAACAAAGGCTCCTGGGTCGAGTTAATGACTTCACTTCACTCCCAGTTTGCCGTACCTTCTTTCTCCAGGCAGTGCAGGGGATGGGGAATGGGCACGGCCGTCAGTCCATCACACGAGGTCTCTGTCACCCCTTCCTTCTCAGGAACAGGATCCTTCCCACCCTTTCCCTTCTCCAGTGTGGGCCCCCACAAGTCCTGCCAGCAAATCTGTTCCAGCATGTGCTCCTCGCTCCATGAGGCCACAGGTCTTGCCAGGATCCTCCCTCAAGGTCTCACATTTTCCTTTGGGCATCTCCCTGCTCCAGTGAGGAGTCCCCCACAGGCTGCAGGTGGATCTCTGCTCCACCATGGAGCTCCATGGGCTGCAGGGCCACAGCTGCCATCCCATGGGCTGCACCATGAATTCCGGGAATCTCTGCTCCTGTCCTCTCCTTCTGCACTGACCTGGCTGTCTGCAGAGCTGTTCTTCTCAATATTTTCACCTCTCTCTTCCAAGTGCTGCTGTGCTGGATTTACCTCCCCCTTGTAGCTATCCAAAAGGTGCTGCCACCTTTGGTGATGGGCTCACCCTTGGCCAGTGGTGGGTCCATCTTGGAGGTGGCTGCCATTGACTCTTGGACACGGGGAAGCTTCTCAAAGCAACCATCCCTGTAGCCACCCTGCTGCCAAAATCTTGCCATGCAAACCCAATACAGACTCACAGGAAATTCCTTGTCCCTTACACACAGGTTCCCACAGTTTCGAACCATGCTAAAGACAAGAAAAACTACTGTTACCATTACCCTGGTAAAAGTTTCTGGTCACTCAGACAGAAGCTTTAAATCTCATGAGCAAAGTAAAACACACTTCAGAGTCAAAGAATTTTAATCCACAAAAAGTTGAAGGTTTCCTTACATAAAGTGGTGTTAAAAGGAAGAAGAGCAAATGCCAGACTGTCTTCACTAGAGTTGGTCAGGACCTCATTAAATGAGTGGCTCTCCTTACCCTCGCTGCAAAAATAAATGGAAATTTTCCTATTCCAGCTGTGATGTTTGTTTGGAAGCAACAGAGCACTCTTTCTTCTGATTCCTTGCAGTGGGGTATTCCCCAAATCTGGCCATGTTCCTTCACAGTAGGGTAAGCCTTCCCCAAGAGAAGACCTTTTATTATCTTTTTAGCTTTCCAGTGCTAGTAAAAAAAACTACAAGGTAAGAAGAAAGAGCAGGCCTTTGATAATGAAAAATTTTCAGCAGACAGACAAAGTATGGTTTTCAGCTCTCTCTAAGATATTTGAAATCCTCCTTGCTTACTCAATGTATTGATTTTTACCAAAGAAGTCTATTAATGGTATCAGTTTCACATTAAGCTGCTCAACTTTTCCAAAGCCATCAATGCTACTAAAGAGAGATGGAGCAAAATTATAAATGCTCATCTTACAAAATATTTTGGCACTTTAATTTCTAATTTAGAACACATGATTTTATCAAAATAGTTTATTTCTAATGAATTGCAAGTTTTAAATTTTTTTAATATGCGCTTAATAGCAAAAATAAAGAATATTGCTAGATTTAAGTTATTACTCTTGATGTTTTTCTTATTAGTACTTTTTTGTATTTCATGACAGATAGTGGTACTTACTGTGATGTCATACAAAAGTGTTACAGAGTCTCTGGTCTCAGAGTAAGGTTAACTGTTTATAAAATGTTCAATGCAAAATAGAAAAGAGATATTTTAGCTTCTTCAGTGTTAAATGGCATTTTATGTACAAGTGACAGAATAATGAAATAGTGTAAAAATAATGCCTATAAAATGGAAAATACTATTTCAAACAGGAGTTTCAAATAGTTTTTAAATCCCTTGTCATAAGAAATACTGGGAAACAATTCTTCATTCATGAAATGCCAGAAAAAATTATATTGTTAGTGAAAACCAAATCAAACACTTCAAATACTTATTTCCTAAGGACACTTCTTCCACTGTAGAACTTCCAGCCAGGCATACATTGACTCACTCACCAGATGGATTTTTTTTTTTTTAGCATACATAAACCCAGCCAGCCTACCTTTCAGACACTTAAATGACCAATTAGGGGAGAGGATCCTTATGAAGAAATTCAGAACAGCTCAAAGCATGCAGCAGAGATACAGAGGAGCATTTTCTTAAAATGGAGATGCTATAAGTGCCCAAACAGGAGAGGGACATTTGTCAGCAAACTGAGAATCTTAAAAATAGTAAATGTACATATATGTATACATATGCATATACATATGTTGTCCTGAAGGAGAAAATGTGTGCCTGAAACCTCTACTTTTTCTCCAGGTAGATGAGGTGAGATAATAAAATATATTGTTTCTTCCTACAATCCTTGACTGAGTAAAAGCAGGATTTTCACTATTAGTGGATTCAGGAAGCAAACTATAATATTCTTAAATTGCAGGAAACTCTTAGTAAATAGAAAGTGTTATGCCAAAACTTACTCTAAAACAATACAAAAATTTTGAGGAGTGATCCTCTATGGTCCCTTTTTAGTCAAACCTGTGAGTTGCCAAAGAAACAGCAAGTATAATTCAACTGCATAAATATTAAGCAGTCTAAGCCAGCAGGTTATTGGATTTCATACAGGACATGACTGACTGGTGAGCCCTTCTGCTGAGTGTCAGTGCCAGCAGAAGGGCTCTCTCTCATCCCCTGCCTGGCATTCCTGCTCCACCAGCAGCTCTCATTGCTGTGCTTCAGCCTTTCCCTTTTTGCTTTCAAGGCATTCCAGACCACAACAACAAAGTCCAAGAATTAGAACTTGCTTTCTGATAACATTCTGAAAATTTCTATTCCAGTCAATTTTTCCTGATTTTCTAACAGTGAGATTCCATTACTGATCTGAACCAGAGATACTAGTGCAGGGGATGAAATCACATGAGCTAGCAGACATGGTTGCTCTCACTGGTTCTTCCCACAGTGTTTAAAATAACATATTTAGAGCAGGAGGGGTGTCATTGCTACAGATAAGCAACAGGAAAAAAAGAGATAACTAGACAAGTAGGATCTAAACAGGCTTGCATTATTGTACAAATGATTTTCATTACTCCTATTTCAGTATCCATAATGCTTCTTTGCAGCACATGTGACAGGAATTTGAAATTGGGATGTGACACAGCTCATTGCTTTCTAAATCTTCAACTCCTGTTCATCTGCAACAAAAGTTATTAGAAGCTTAGAAGGGATTCACCTCTTTTCTCAAACTTAAAATGTCTTTTACATGAAAACCCAACGTTTTTAATTCTAATCTAATCCTATAACAAAAAAGCAGTGCATCTGAAATGAGCCAGAAATGGTACATGCAATGGCAAACACTCACCTAACACTTTTGCACAACACCTTCCATCCGCAAGAAATAACCACTGATATACTCACACACGTTAATAATGTTTAAAGAAATTCAACTCATAATCTTACTCACTCTAGTCAAAACTCTTAGAATAAGAAGACAAATATATTCTCTGTGTAAATTGTCTTATTTGCACACAGCCTTTGCTCAGTCCTATTTCTCTGAATAGAAAAAAAAATAGCAGGCAACAGCTTCCTCCCTCAGAAATCCCTACTCCAGCCCCTGCAGCTTGCTCTGGGCCCCAGAAGTTCTTGCATCTCTCTTCTCTGAGGGCTGTGCTCATATTCCTTCAGCATCTCTGCATCCAAAACAGAGTTTGCTAAAAATTTCATAACTTCTCTGCATGTTTCCCCTACAGCTGGGGAATCCCTGGTTAGACCCACTTATGTCAACCTTTGCATGCCAAACAGCTTGGGGTTTTTTCCAAATCCTTTAGGAAAATCAAATTTTTACTATAAAACCTTAAGCTCTTCAGAGTCCTGGAAACTGCAGAAAGGAGCCTTCTGAGAAGACACAAATTTGGAGGTCAAATCACATGTGCAAAGATATAGACAGGGAAATGACAGGCCCACAGTGCATGGAGTCAGTGCTTCAACCTGCTTTGAGAAGGTTAAGGGAGGGTGAGGTGCTCAGAGGCACGGGACAGAGATTCAGAGGGGGCTCCAGGGGAGCTGAAATGCTCACCAGGCATCAACAGCTGAGGGATGGTCACCAGTACTCTTCTGGGCTGCAGATTTTCAATACAGGGCCCAGCTGGGGCTTTACCTAAGAGCCACACACATTTAACGAGGCATACAGAGTGCTGCAGAGATCCCAGTGCTGCACTGCTGGGAAACTCAGACACTACATTCCCATGGTCCAGGCTGCAGACAGCACTCCACCATTCAGTAACCCTGAAACAGAGCAGCAGTGGGCAATGACTCTGATGTCAGCACCCTGGAGCCAAAACCACTTGATTTCCCATTCAAAAATGAAGCAGCACTGTAATAGGAAGCAGAGCTTTCCCAAACTCTCCATGCCTTGGGCATGAGAAAACGGTTTGCTTAGCAAACCACCTCCACACCACAAGGATAATTAACTCGGGTTGTAATTGTCTAGCAGAGCATAGCAGCTTCCTCTGGTGAACCCGTGCTGCTAGCAGTGCATCCTAAGCAGTCGTGCCTCTTCATCTCCAGTTCCTAAAGCTAACACTTTACTGCTTTCAGCACAATAAAATGAATCCTTGATTTAATCCTGCTGTTCAAAATCTTTGCCTGAAATTGTAAATGTGCTGCTAATGGACCATGATTCAGGCAATGCAAAAGTTTGCCAAGGCTGGAGGTGGATGCTAAAACTGGTGTCAACTAAAATTTTAGAATGGCTGTCTTTCTACTGGACTTCTTACAGGCAGACCCAGAAATTGAACCCAGATGCCTCTGTTGCCTGACAGTGTCTGACAAAATAGTTATAGAGATGACAGAGACACGAGGGTTAAATAAGAACACAACTATAGTTGCTTAGTACATGTGAGCAGCCCCTGGTAAAAGTAAACCCCTATATAAATGCTTTGTGGTGGACCAATTACTTCAGCCTTTATATATTTAATTGTCCTCTAAGCCAAGCTCTCAAATGATTTAACATTAGTGTAGCTCAATTATATTTGTATTCAGTGAGCTATAACAGTATGTAACAGCTGAGGATCTGGTACAGTCTCCCTGTCTCACAAATACACTCAGTGGAGGCTCCTTTTAGCCTTTTTTCTACTCCTATTTCCCTTATGAGCAATGGAAGAATTTTTGTCAATCACTTGAGAGACATTGCTTTTGGATGTGCTAATTTAATTCAGTGGGACAGACAGATCTATAGCAGCTGGCAGCAGACAAAGGATGGGCTGAAGGAGGTTTTCTAAAGTTAATACTATTCTTGGTGGAGATAATTACAGACTTTTAAAAGCCAACCAATGAGCTGACAGAGTGGCAGTAAACTCTGAGCATCCGAGGGAGCAAGGGAGAGCAGCATTGTCTTCTGCCACAGCTCTGCATTCAGAGGAGTGTGACTCATGGGAGACTGGCCCAAGAAATTTCAGTGGAGCCATCAGTTCCCTGCCAGAACTGAAATGCTCCTCAAGATCAGAAATTCCTGCTAGTGCTTCACCTCTGAAGAAAACTGGGGGAAAATACTGAATTAAAGCTTCTACTCCAGTGCCAATACAGCGTTGCACATGACACAAGTTTTGATGGATTGTGAATACTTCAGAGGAGACAAAAATGAGAAATGCTTGAACTGTTTGCAATAAATGAAATTAAATAAAATACAAAATATTTTCTTAGGACAGAGAAATGCCTAAATAGTAAATGAAAAATGGCAGAGTAGACAGGAGCCTGCAAACAAGTCTTAACAGGTTACAAACGTATTAGTAAGTCAACCAGCTGGTGCTGTTACAATAATTAAGTTATTCTTCATTGCATTGACTGACATGTGATATTTAATAAACAGAAGAGGTAAACTGCTCTATGTATCATTTGTGGGGCCATATCTAGAGAACTATGTCATCATTTGAACTTCTCACATTATGAAAGCTCTAAAAAGTTATACCTAGAAAAAAGAATGAGGGAACCCTGAAAAATCCAATTAGTCTGGAAAATACAATATGCACTCTTTTTCTCCATGCCTTTTCTTGGCAAAAGCAATATCTTTCCCAGGACAAAGCCTTTGTTTCCTCTCATCTGTACCTGTTTAATTTTTCATGAAGGGTTTTTGGTTTGTTTTTTCATATAAACAGTACGTCAGCATTGAGCAGACAGTAGGAATGGCTAGTCACAGGTAAATACACCTGTAGTAGGGAATTTAACTGGAGCTATATAGTTCTCCAACACTGCATAGGGTATCAGTTTTACAATACACCTAAGGATGTTTGAACGATGATCAACTATTGATATTCCCACCACATTTGGCTATTATCCAAATGGGTTAAGATTTAGTAAATGAGATACAGGATGTTAGAAAAACTTCTGGCCTTAATGACAGATTAGCACAGGAATAGCATAGAGAACAGGTATGAAATCTTTGTTCTCTAAGTCTGGTTAAGCAATGTGAATTTGTAGTACATGTACACACAATTTCATTTGGGCTATGCAGGTGACTGACACATGCATGAGCCATCCCCAGGGTAGAATGTGATATAGGTGATGTGTAAAGGCAGTTTAATCCATGTCAGAACTGGGGCCAAAGCCAGGCTTCACAATGCAACACAGTATAAATTAAAACTTTTGAATATCATTAAGTACTGTCTAGCACTGCAGCTCATCTCTGCTTATCTTAATTAGTCTGCAGCTCAAGATTTCCCAGGCACTTTTTTTTCATGAATAAAAGCAGTACTAGCAACAACAACTGGTTTCCACTCCCAGTGGTGGCAGCAGCACTCACTGAGACCCTGGGTCATCCTAACTTGAAATGGCTCATAAATCACTGATGATTCACATAACATAGTACCCCTTTAGCTGGGCAGACAGATCTGAGGTAGTTCTGTTTGAGCCTGGAAAGATGGCCAGAAATGTTTAGAAGCAATAGGAGTTGCTGTCCATGTAAGGCATTCTTTCTTCAGGCAATACAGTCAATCTCTCTCGCAAGGTAGTCAGAGCTTTGTACTGCTGGCTGCCCTGTCATCTGGGTAAAATACAAAACTGTACTGCAGTCCTGTCTGTTTGTCATTCTAAACTAAACTTTCCTAGAGGAGCTTCAAAGCCAGTGCATAAAAAACCCCATAACATAACAGATCAACCTCACAATGTCTTGTGATTAGTGTTTTTGTTTCCAACCAGTTGTTAAAATAACTATCCAGCCACATTTGTTATTTCTGGTAATTTTCATCTCACCCTACTCTCACTTAAGTGAAATTAATCTAGAATCCAGCACAATGACCGTGGGCTTAAAATACTAAAAATTTAATTCAAATACTCTGCAGAAAAAAAACCCAGACCATTGTTAGAAGGTATAGCAGTATTTGGGATGAAACCATAACCCCCTGAACTACAGCCTTGGAAGCTGAAGAGGTTCACATTGTTGCAATCTTAGCACTTGGAACAGGAGATTCAGATTCCACTTCAAAGTTATTCTGGTGCTGAGAAGACCCCTAATTAACACTATGTGAATAATTTCTATTAATTGACAAACTTCATAAAAATAACCCTGCTTTTTAAAGTTTCCAGTGTAGCTTTCTTTTACTTCTTTTTAAATGGGAAATACTTCAAGAGACTGACAAATTTTTGAGCTAGATTTTTTGAGATACTGATGAGGTTTGTGATGTCATTGTGACTGCATCAGGGTCCTTTAATCAGCTGTGCTCCCAGTTTCTGAGTCTACCAGTAGTAACAGCCAAAGTGGAATGGAATGGGATGGAATGGAATGGAATGGGATGGAATGGAATGGAATGGAATGGAATGGAATGGAATGGAATGGAATGGAATGGAATGGATGCCATTTCTCCACATGGGAGTTGGTTTCACCAGAGCAAATACTGCTTTGGGACAGAACTCTTTGTTCTACTTCAGTGTTAAGCACCTGCAGAGTAAGCCAAATGTAACCAGCTGACCCACTTGAAGGGACTACAATTCTTCCATTGTAGAAATTAAGCACCTTGGATAACCTGGGCCATTTTCAGAAGTCTCATTTACTTCAGTACTACAGTACTGTTTACAGTTACTGTACTGTTTACCTGATAGCAACTTAAAACATTCTGTAGCAATCTACTGATGGAATTTTTCAGTAGCCTATTTGTTGAAAGGAAAACAATGAAAAATCTGTTACAAATTCAGTATTTGATATTAAGAGAAATGAAAATTATTTTAAGCATTGCACATTTATTGGCCTAGGATCCATACTATTGCATCCAACCTGTCTGTAGTAGAATAAGTACCTTCTGCATCCTCAGAGGAACCTAAATAGATTACCTGGCTGAAAAAAAAAGTTTTATTTAGAACTCTGTAACCTCAGGCCATACTTTGAAAATCATTCTAATAAGGCCTCCATTTACTGGAAGTTCACTTGGTCAGTTTCCCAACTGATTAAATTGCTATATCAGGTGACAAATGACTTTTCTATAGCCTGTGATTTGACTCATTAATCTCAGGTATGTATTGATGGCATAAACCATATCATATCAGAGCTAGAGGAGGTGATGCACCTACTTTGTGAATTAATTGTGATCAAATATTATTTTGAACTTACATGTGACATAATTTGCTGATAAATGTGTGTTTTAAATTGAGATTGCAAACCGACCTGGTGTAAGTATGATCACACAGAATATGGATCACTGTTTGAACAACCAAAAATGAATACGTATATGAGAAGGTTCATTTGTTTGCTGCAATCTTTCAGACACAGCAAGTATCTGAAACACAGGGAAAAATTGGCCCACAGGGACTCCTGACTGCCATGCTCAGACTTCTTCTAATGACTGGCTGAAAACAGCTCAGCTATTTCTTCATTTAATTTCTCAATCTGAACTGACTAGAAGAGAGCTGTCTCAAGGCACAGACAAATTAGACAGCTAAGTAGAAACTGTCTAGCAAAAGAAAGAAAGACAGGATGTTGTAGCCTTCTTTCTCCCTGATACTCTCCATTCTTGATGCTATTGCAGCAGGATGGGTCAGAGTATCCAGGGCATGACAGTAGGGTTTTGAACAGCAGTAGGGAGCATCAGCAACCACACCCCATGTTCTGCCCTGTGAAAGCTCAGGAAATGCTAATGGAGGAAGGAAGGAAGGAAGGAAGGAAGGAAGGAAGGAAGGAAGGAAGGAAGGAAGGAAGGAAGGAAGGAAGGAAGGAAGGAAGGAAGGAAGGAAGGAAGGAAGGAAGGAAGGAAGGAAGGAAGGAAGGAAGGAAGGAAGGAAGGAAGGAAGGAAGGAAGGAAGGAAGGAAGGAAGGAAGGAAGGAAGGAAGGAAGGAAGGAAGGAAGGAAGGAAGGAAGGAAGGAAGGAAGGAAGGAAGGAAGGAAGGAAGGAAGGAAGGAAGGAAGGAAGGAAGGAAGGAAGGAAGGAAGGAAGGAAGGAAGGAAGGAAGGAAGGAAGGAAGGAAGGAAGGAAGGAAGGAAGGAAGGAAGGAAGGAAGGAAGGAAGGAAGGAAGGAAGGAAGGAAGGAAGGAAGGAAGGAAGGAAGGAAGGAAGGAAGGAAGGAAGGAAGGAAGGAAGGAAGGAAGGAAGGAAGGAAGGAAGGAAGGAAGGAAGGAAGAAGAAGAAAATGATTCCTGGTTCCTACACCTTCCTATAGAAATCCTTTCCAACCACACTTCAGCTGGTTCTCCAGGCTTTGATGACAGCCTTCACCAGGGAGAATTTTTTTTTGCAACCTAGCCCTTCCTTTGAGGGTCCTTCTCACTCCCACTGAGCAGGAGCTTTTTCTCTGTCATAACCATAACACCAACCTTACCTCTACATTTTGACAACCCTTAGCTAGAGCAAGTGTCTCCATCCATCTACTGCTTTCCTATACACTTTCCCCTTTTCAGCATCTCCCCCATAAATTTATGCCTCCCTAGAAAACTATTCCATCAGCCTCAACATCACAGCTGAATCTTGCCTGAATAGCTGAGAAACCTTGAGGCATTTCATAGTTATCTTTGATCTGTCTCTGAAAAATGCACCTGTCAGGATGTAAATATGCACCTAGACATTTTGGAAGTTTGTTGCCATCTGCCTTGCAGTGGATGGAGAGAATCACAAATCATACTCATTGCAAATGGGAGACACTTCAGTTCTTCAATTTACGTACAATTATTACTTATTTATAGTCACATTTCTCATACTTTTTAAATTACAGGTTTACCTGTAAACTCCAAGGGACACTCAGCTGATTTTATGCAGCCTATTCAAATCAAATTAGTGGATTTTTGTGAGGAGGAATATTCCCCTAAGAGGAAGTAAAGCCAGGAGAGAATCCCCATCTCCTGTCAAGAGCAAGTTCTGACCTGCCAAAAGTATCATACTCTGTATGTAAGTCTCATTGAATCCCATTGACTTCCATGCCTTGCTTCTACCCAAAAGGTGTATGCACCTTAGATATTTGCAGTGTAGCAACCAGCATCTCCCAGGCTGCATGATTCTCTGACTGCCCCCCACTGCTCTGCACTCACAATTCCCACCTGAAGTGCTGCAGCTGTCCCTGCCCATGGCAGGGGGGTTGGAACTGGATGATCTTTAGGGTCCCTTACAACCCAAACCATTCTGTGATTCTGTGACCAACACCATGCATGCCATATGCTTCCAGTTTGCTTTTGATAATTGATCACTGATCTCTGATCACAATTGATATGTTTTGAGATGTCTGAAGACAAACTTCTCCCAAGCGTACATGCAGTGATCTGACACCCTGAGTATTGGTACTAGCATTAAACCTGAAGTCTCTCCTAGTAAATTGCTCCCTACAACCCACTCTTTTTGACAAAATAAATCCTCTTTTCTCCGTTCATCCCATATACAAGGTACTATGGTCTCAGGTAGCAAAAAGGGACAATACTGTAGATCCAACATTACTCCTTCCTCAGAATGACACGTGCTTAACTATTCTATATATGTCTTTATAATACACTTATAATTGAATTGCTATGATAATTTATATGACCCTCCTCTCCAGATATGTTATGTGGAACGCTCTGCTGGATTCCAGCGTAGTCTACAGGCTCCCAAAATCTAGGAGTTGTCTGTCTGCAGTCAAATATTTGTATAATTAAAATAATGAATTATCTCTATTGAAGATAAATTTAAATTAATCAAGAAGCTTACATAAACTGAGTTGTGGGCCAAGATTTTCCCCACTCACCCAGTTCTCAGTCTACAACCTGACTAGTCTACAACCAGTATACAGCAACTTTTTGGTTTTCTAAACTGCTCCTAAAAATAAAACCAATTTATAGAATCTCAAGCTTACAACATAGCACAACACCCTGCCAGGGTCTCTCTAGCCCTGTGTCTATCTCTTCTAATAAGCCATTCCTAAATGTTCTCTCCTGAAACAGAAGGATCATTAGTTTTCAGGTACTTATCAGAAGGTTTCAAAGGGTACCTAAAAATAGGTCACACAGATAAGAGTTTCATTTGACAAATGTCAGGCTCTTCTAATACTTCCCTTTGTAAGACAAAGGGCAAGCCAACATTTTCACAGCTGTCAAGTAACTCTCTGCACTGAAACACAGTAGAATAAAACCTGACAGTGAACCATTGCTGCATCTGAGTCCTGGTTACATAAGGTAGTATAGGAAAATGAGTGTTTTTCAGATTAACTTTAATGTCAAGGCTGGTAGCATGAATGTAATTATGGCTGATATTTTTATGCTGCAGTCTGACAGATAGTTAGTAATAAATACATCACCTCATGCAGAAAATGAGCAGACTTTCAGTAATGGAAAAAGGAGGGTGTCAAGTACTTGCACAACTTTTGTGCATTTGCTTTCTCTTGGGTTTTATTATTGCCTTGGAAATGCTTCAGATCACTGTTTTGGTTCTCAACCTCTTCACCTCACCTTTCAAAATGGCTTTTGAGAGCAGGTCAGATTTCCATGACCTAGCAATGCTTGTGGCATCCATCTTTCAACTGAGAAAATGAGACCTGTGATCTTCAGGACAAAAAGCATTAATGAATCATGAAAAGGGAGGTGAGCTTTAAGTGGTGTGACTACTGCCTGCACTGCTGGGCAGTGAAGTCAGCATGGCCATGGAACTGGCCCAGCAGCAGGGAACTCTAGGTGGTGGGTGCTGGCTGCACAGATGGAGGGTGGCAGAGGGGTGCAAGTCAGGGGGAAACAGACAGTGCAAATACTGTGGGTGGGTGGGGTGTGAAAAAACCGCCCTTTGAGAGGGTAAAAACATGTTATCTTCTCTGCCAAAGGAACACAAATCACGCTGATGGAGAAAAAATCTACGGGGGTTGATGACACTAAGACATTCTTGCCATTTTTGTTCTATATTATGACATTTACAGGAGATTGGAATGCATTAAATTAGAGAACTACTTTTTTTGCCTGTCCACTGTTGGTTTTTCACCATGGTAAGCTGAGAGTTTAACAGATTTTTTACCAGAACAAAATCAGTTCATGGCAGAAAGTCAATAGGACCCAACACCATCACACCGCTCAAGCTCTCCTATCTTTATATTATGCACTTTATTTACCCACCTCTCACAGAATGAGAATTTATATTTTTAAAAGTGCTCCCTATCACCATCAGTATTTAATTCAAGGACTCTTTTAGTCAAATGGCCAGCAGAAAAGACAGGATCTAAATCTTATGTTCATCAATCTTCAAGGTTTTAATCAAGCCATTTTACATGAATGCACTACATCTATCATTAGAGGGGTTCCATGTGGTTATTTTATAAATTCTTCATTTACCAATTGTGTAAAATTCTTCTTCCATACCCTGAGGAAATTAATAACTTTTAATATCATATTAAAGAATCAGCTTTCATTCTAGGGTTCAATAGTAATTTATTCTAGATTATTATTTATCAATAATATTGCTGAAGCAAATTTTAATTTCCAAAGAAGCCTTTGGTCATTTTTCTACAGAAAAAGTCTTCCGGCTAAAAGAAACTGGACTAATTTTCAGATTGATCTGGACAGTGAAAAAAATTACTAATGCACATCACAAGAACATTTGTATAAAATTTATTTAAATGAGCTACAATCTCACAAGTATTTGTAGCTGATCAGTTTCAACAAGCAGCAAAAATCACCATGCCAGTTCTTTACAGGTTTCAGAACTGATGACACTGCCTTTCAGGACTGCATCTACTAAAAGTACAGAATAGAGGTATTCACTTCTGTATGAACAATGGCTTAGAAATGAGAAATAATAGGATATTCTTGTGGTTTCATAACATTAGTGATTGCTATAAGGTAGAAGAAACAGAACATTTTAAGCATCTAGTCTGCAGTGCCATCTTCTGTGCTTTAATGCAACATAACTATTGATTTCCATTTCTCCTTTTTAATAAATTATTGCTATCTGTGGCAAGTCACCTTCTCTCAGTGTTAATACTGGTTGGGAGTCTTTATTTCAGATAATGTCTTTAGATTTCTGTGTCATTAGCAGCAACAAGTATGCTGCAAGTTCAGTCTTGTGTGATTCAATGTGGTACAGGCTATACTATTTCAAGAAAGTCATGTTGATGATTTGATTTCTGCCTAAAATCTTCCACGCTGTTCAACACACTCCTCTTGAAATCAACCCACTCTTTCACCAGTTTTGGTGGGTTGCAGTAGTTAATGGCATAAAAGAATCCCACCCCACATGGACAGTTCATCCTATCAGAAGTCCTGCATGGAGGCCTCTTTGCTGAAGTGTTAATTCTCCATTAGGGTGCTAACATTACCCTAGAATTGTAGATTCACAGTGTTTCACAGCAGTTTTCAGCAACAAGTAGAGTCAGATGCTATATATACACTACAACGATTATGGCGCCCTTCAAGACTGTTTTCACAGCCTCAAGTTTGTACCTAAGCCACTCAAAAAAAGGGGAAAATTCACTGAGAAGTATACATGCTCAGCCATAAAAAACAAAACAGAACTCTATTTTGAAATAGAAAAGGAAACTCAGAAAGGAAATGGGAAATCCAGGCAGATGCAATGGATCCTAGGTTTGAAAGCAACGTCCTGATCTTGGCAGCAGGAAAGACATGGCACTTTCATATTTAGACTTGACTCTAAATATGTTTGAAGGAACATGATGAGGAAATTCTTTCCATGCTCTGGTTTTAGACATTTTCAGCACTAAGGCAAGCTGGATGGGCATAATGGAGAGCAAAGTCCGGGACCCAGATGCCAAATTTTCAACTCTGTGCAACATATATGGAAACAAATTTGTACTTGACAACTGTGTTTGGAAGTGATTATTACGGACTCCTCCTAAGGATGGATACACTGTAAGGGAATTATAAACACTCGGTGATGAAGAAGAAATTTGTTACATCTGACATTGTCACAATTTGTTGAGATGCACCACATAAATGGCACATGAAACTCACACAATATGTTTTATAATGGTAAAATGGATAATGGAATTATAGAAGCTGAACTCTCCCTTGAAAGTAATATCTGTTTAAGTTTGATTGGTGATTCAAACCCAGGGATCATGGGGGCACATAGATCAATGTTCTACTTAACATATCTTACAAAAACAGCACCTGCTACTGACTAATTTGGCCTCTAAATTATGAGAATGTGTTTCTTCCTAAGTAACTACTAATTATGTGAAAGAAAAATCAAGCTCTTACAGGAGCTTGAATTTGAGAAATGCAAACTGGTGATTTCATATAGTTGGTGGTCAAACTTCTAAAAAATCCCTAGAAATATGTATGATGATTTTATAATGCACAAGGAATTACAGAAAAAGAAAAGGAAGGTAATTTTGGACTTAATTCTGCCAGATAAAGCAGAATAACCATGACATTAGGAGTTAGCAGTTGCCTAAAAACTGCAGATCACGACCTCTTATTCAATGAAACCAGACACTGCCCCAAACATAGATATATAAAGAAAATGCATAATACTCCAAACTAGTTTATATTCAAAACCTGAAAAAATTAATGAAAATACTGATTAGAAGGAAAAATGCTGACTGGCAAAGAAATTAATAAAAACCTCTGGAGTTTCCAAGTGACACTGTTAAGAATGGGAATGACCTTAGCTAAATTATTGCCTTCATTCACTGGCAAGGACAAAAGCACAACATTTTAAGGAAAATATGTGGAAAAAAATGCGAAATTGTGAACAAAATAGGAGCTATGAATTGCCGAAAGTAGTTTAGAACAGCAGCTTTACAGACTATAAGAATTAAAGACATTCTAAAAAAATATTGAAAGCGTATTTGGAACAAAATATATTATAGAAAGGCTATTAATAAATGTAGATTGTAAAATTGTCAATGATGGCATGGAAAGAACAGAAGTTTTTAATTAATACTGTGTCTCTATATTTGGAAAGAAGCAGAGTGCTGCATTCATACCATATGAGGACAGGGAGGCAATTTCTAGGCTAGTAATAAGCCTTAGGAAGAAGTTAGACAACATTTACTTAGGATAAACATTTTTGAATCAGGAGGCCTAAAACATTTGCATCAGAGCATCATAAAATGCTGGTTAAGAACATTTGTGATTCATTGATACTAAATTATAATAAAGATTGCATATATGTCTTTTCATACCTACATTCATATGATGCTAGGAAGCCTCAAAATAGCTAAGGCAATGTCAATATAACAAATAAAAAAGAAGAGTGATATAACTGAAACCTGATTAATTGGTTGGTCTTAAGTCTCAACAGAAATCCTAAAATATCTGACTGAGGATATAACAAATGAATCGGACTGTGTGAAAAAAAGACACGCCTTTCCAATTTATCCAAATTTGATAGTCTCAAAATTTTGGTTTGTAAAGGCCATGTGCAGAGATTACATCTTTACTTATCCTTAGCTGCCAGTGAGTCAATAATGCCCCATCTCCTGCAGTTGCAGCAACACACCTGTGCAGCTCCACAGCCATGCTGATCAGCCTCCCTCTCAGAAAGAACAACCAGCTAAGGCACAGCGCCCTTCTGCTTTATTCCCTGAAGCCAGCTTGTTCCGTGGTGGATTAAGGAGGTCCTTACCCCATCACACCACATAAGCCCTCATTTGGTTCTCTAGCCATTTTGGAGTGTATGTCATTCAGTCAAAATATTAACACGATGCAAAACAACACCACTAACACCTGACAAATTAATTAACATTTCATTCATTTAGCATTAATTGTTGACAAGTGTCAGCGCACAGTTGCTGGCAAGAAATAGCAGCCAAAGGATTTTTTTTCAATAAGGTTCCACCTGGAGTGTGGAGGACATTCATGATCCTCTTCAATAAAGGTCTCAAAGACACTTAAAAAGTAGTTATAAAAATACATTGCAAGTTTCCACATATTTTTTCAAATTTCAGTAACTGAGATGGGCAAGATGCTAAAATTAGAGCTAACTGAATTTCTCAGGGAATCGCTTTCATAACTACTTCCTTTTTTTTTTTTTAATAGAAATCAAAGTCATAAAGCAACAGGGAAAATAACTCACAATTACAGAATAAGGGGCTCCAACCTGGTATCTAGTGAGACAGAAAATGTTTGAGATTAACAATCCAGTGCAAATTTCCCTTAAAATGTTATCATAAATAGATGACATGACTCAAGAAAAATGGAAATTATGAACACTTTATTTCTGTGAGTTAGAAATTTAAATTCTGCAAACACAGTGTGTGGAGGAAAACTGGTAGTAGGTACAATCAGTAGATATAGTTTCATATTCATAATCAAAGGACTTTGAAGTTGAAGAGTGTTCAAAAAAGCTATGAATTATCTCAAGAACTGTAGAAATAGCCCCCAGTTGAAAAATTCAAGGAAAGAAGATTGAGAAAAGGCTTGAGGAAGTAACTTTAGAAGGCAATTATGAACATTACCAGGCTCTTAAATGTAACAAAGAAAGATGTAAAAGAATCAGTATAGTAATTAAAATTTGAGGTTGAAGAGTGTAAGACAAAAATTAGGATGGATAACAGGCCAACAAGTGTGGTGGATTTTTTTAATAGCTTTCCTAATATTTTCAATTAAATATATGATGTCATTCTAGGAAAAAAAAAAGTAATCTAAAAACCCAAACAAATTATGCGAGGAAAACTGCCAGTAGCGGTTCAAAACACTTGATCTGATGGCTCACTCTGGCCTTAAATCTTTGCAAGCGCATGAAATTATTCACTGATTCTCAGGGCTTACATAACAGCAACCACCAGTAAAAAGCTTTCTTTCCAGCTGGCTAAAAGAGTATTTCCTGGAAGGCAGTGACCTGGCCTCAGTTATTCATGCTTTTGTCATTTCTCATTTAGACTGCAGTGATTCAGCGCTCAATATAAATGGTCATACTGTTTCAGTGCTTACAGAAATTCAGCTGTTAAAGAAGGCTACTTCTCATTTCAACAGTGCAGTCCCCTGGAAACCTATCAGATGTATCCGCCAGGATTTTTCTTACCTTTCCATAGACCACCTAAAGAAGTTCAAGGTCCTGATTCCTTTCCTTAGGATACACCATGGCTGAAGCTCAGGAATGATAAGGTCTCCATAAAGTTTTATGAGGAAAACCAGTTTTCTCCAATATAATGGTCTCCCTACCCCTTGCCCATAACTATATCTAATTGACATCTTATGGCTCAGACCAAGCTGCTTCTGTACATGCTCCTAACCTGCAAAGACTGCAGCCCATTGTGATTCCTCTTATTATTATGTTTGGACATGTTGTATTTACATTTGTAGAATGGTTTATGCTGGAGGATACCTGAAAAGGTCACCTAGTGCGAATTCAAGTCAAAGCTTACCCAGGTTCAAATTTAGGCCCATTGTCCAGTCAACTTGTGTGTCTCTCCAAGGACAAATATTGCAAAACCCTTCTGTGTTACCTAGTTGTCTCTTTGACCGCTCACGGTGATTTTTTCTTGTCATTAAATAGTGTGGTATTCACATACTCTTTGAATGTAATTCTCTCTCCCAGAATTTGTCCTGGGAAGCTGAAAGTCTGTGAGAAAGCTCAGACAAAGAGAAAATAATTCTTACCTCTATTCACTGCTCCTGTTGTTTTTTGCACTTGTGAAATGTGTTAGAAGATTGTTTACCTGAAGAGATTTGTCAATTAGATTCTGCTGAGGATTGTTTTGTTTCCTTGGCCAGCTGGGTCAAAACTGTATCCTAACTGTCTCAGGCAGTAATGGGTTTTTCTTTAGTATCTTTTGTATAGCATTCTTTAATATCTCTTTAGTATAGTTATAATATAGTGTTAATGTAATATAGTATAGTTTAATAAAGCAATTGTTCAGCATTCTGAATCAATAGAGTCAGATGACAATCATTTCTGAGTCGGGGGCACCCTAAATACTCTAATATAGTACTTAACTTTTGAAATTTTTAGCTGCTGAGTCTCATCCTTTTGTTGTATCAGGCTCTGAGAAATTTGATTCCACCTTCTCTATACCCACCCAGTTAACGTTTTCCCCATAGTCTTCTCTAAGTGGGTCAAACCCAGCCTCCTCAAACTCTCGTTCCTTCAGCATCTTATGATAGCCAGCCCCAAACAAGACAAAGTAATTCAGGTGCAACCTCATAAATGCTGGATAGACAACAGAGAATGATCACCTTCCTGGCCTGGCTGGCTGTGTTCTCCCTAGTGCAGCCCACACACTGTCAGCCTTCAGTTCCACAATGCTCACCCCTGACTTATGTTTGACTTCTTGCCCACAGTTCCTTTTCTACAAAATTTCTTTATCTAATGTATCCCATCTAATCTGGGGTATCCCATACCTGGTCACAATTTATTATGCAGCCAATTCTGGGTCAGAGTCAGGTTTTCTTGGGAAGGGAGTAATCCAAGATGATGGCATTTAGGGCCAAAGTCTAGGCTTTTATAAACGTAACTGCTTTATTCAGCATGTGAAGAATAAGCCTCAAACTATTAATTACAGCAGTGTTAAGAAGCTTGAATGCTAAAAGAGAATCAAAAGAGCCCTCAAAACATCTCCTCACTAAGAAACTTTCTTTTCCTTCCCCCTTCCACTAAAAAAAAAAAAAATTAACAAAACAAGATTCTGAACACACTTTCCCCGGTGCAGAGAGAATATAAATACAAACTGCTCAGAACAGATGTTCAAAGGCTGACAGCTATGTTTTTCACTGCACTGGAAAATGTATGAATACTTTAGTGCTGAGCCCAGAGTAACAAAGAAAATGAGAAGGAAAGAGTATTCTTGCTACTTACCTTTTTTTTCTGTTTGGCAAATTACATTATTACAAAGCTATAAAAATATGATGATCATTATGACAAATGATCTAAATATGACTAATATTATCAGCCAGATTACAGAAAAAGCTTATTCTCAGAGTGTTACAGTTAAGGGCAAAAAGCACAACAGGATCTGTCATTCTGAGTAAAACAATCCATAAAACCTCATTCAGTAATTTCCATGTTCAGTGCCAGCTATATGCAACTTGAATTAGCATGTGTGTTTGGACATGTGCCACCTTACTTGACAACATGAAGAAAGAAAAAATCTACATGCCCATTGGCAAGGAGCCCTGATAGTTAAGCACATTCTAGATTTAAAAATATGCACATTATTTTCAGCCTAAATTACTTTACCTTTAATTTTCATCTGTTTGGAGTACATTTTACTGTCTGTGACTGCAGGGTCAAACAGTCTCCTACTAACTGATACCCTATCCTCGTGGAGGCACTTCGTATTTGTAATTAATTGCCTCTTAAATACCTCTTGTACAAGCTAAATAAATGGAGGGATTTTTACCATAAAATATTTTTTGTAAGTCTTTTATTGAGAACATGAATTGCCTTTTAAAAATATATTTTCTTTACAGCAATGAATTGAAAACAGGATATAGCAGCAATATATTACAGTCATCAATATTTTGCTTAGCTCCTGTTATTTTACCACCTCAGGACCCTTAGTTAAAACTTTCTCATTTTGCATCCAAGGATGATACTAACAAAACCAACAAAATTAACAAAAAAAAAATAGCAGCCCCTCCACCCCCGCAAAACCCAAACAAAAATCCCCACCAACCAACCAAAAACACCCAGTTGTTGCTGTGCTGCTAGAGTTGCCATGTTCTCCAGACCCACAGAAAAGCTTGCATGTACACCACCCCTTTAGGGGGTTACAGCATAACTTCATTCCTGTGCTCCAGCTGAACTTCACAGTACTCTAGAAATCACCAATACTTTTAATTTTGGGGGAAATTAAGAAATTGAGATGTTCTCCATAACCTTGTTACATTGTCCCCAGCGCTTTGACTTGAGACCCTTCTGACAGTGACCAAAAGAGTCAACATAATTGTTTGCATTGTTAAAGCTCTGACAGTCCTAGAATCACAGAATGGCTTGGGCTGGAAGGGGCCTTCAAGATGATTTCATTTCATCTCTTTGCTGTGGGCAGGGACACCTTTCACTAGACCAGGTTGCTCAGAGCCCCATCCAACCTGACCTTGAGCACCTGCAGGGATGGGGCATCCACAGCTTCTCTGGGCAACCTGTGCCATTGCCTCACCACCCTCACTTTAAATAATTTCTTTCTAGTCTCTAATCTAAACCTACCCTCTTTCAGTTTGAAGCCATTTCCACTTGTCCTGGCACTACAGGACTATTTATGGTCCTGGCAATACAGGGTTATTTACCCTTGTAAATAGGGTCTCTCCATCTGTTGCAGCCTTCTTTATGGCGCTACCTATGGATGAGGCAGGCCTAGGGATGCTGCCACAGACCACGTCACATACAAGCTACTAAAGACATCATGGAGTTCAACAGTAATGGAGCAGGCATAAAAACAACCATGGAGCTACATTAAGATAGAGCTAGTATTCCTTGACATTAGTGGGAACAATTCCATTGGCTTCAGTGAGAACAGAATTGCCAAAAAACAATAGATTTTTTGTGGTTGTTTTTGCATTTCAACAAGCTGGATTTAAATTCATTAACATTCCAAATGAGATCAATAATGAATAGTTCAGTAATAATTACCAGGACTCCACAGAAAACTCTATAAATTATGTCATGAGCTATACACTGCATGTGCCAATTTTCCATAAACAAGGGATTATTGCACTCTCTGTTTTCTAACAATAAGCACATTTGGTAATTGTAACTAGAACTATACATTATTCATCTGAATTTAAAGCTGTGCTCATTTATCTCTTCGCCAAAATTTTCCTTCCATTCCAATAACAGGTCTGTAAGAAACAGATTCAACTGAGGTTTCCTCCAAGGCAAGGATGTTCTCCTGAACATTTGAATATAAGCTGAAAAATCATGTTCTAATTAATTTGCTGGGGCTAAATGTAATCTACCAATATCTAAATCAAGTTACTGCAAGACAACAATTTTGTTGCATGTCACATAGTGCTGTAGTGTTTATCCTAAAGTTCAAGCTCCTAGAGTAAAGTGACTATCTAAAAATCTCCTTTAAATAAATATAAATTATTTGACTTCCTGGTTATGGACAGTGCTTCAAATCTGAGGGTAGAGAAGGCCATGGTAAAGACTTTTACTTTAAAAATTACTTTTCATCATATTTCATTAATACATAATCCCTGGGTACAATATTTGCCTACACTGTAGATCAAACTCAATGGTTAAGTCAGAAATCAGAGATGAAAAGGAGGAGTTTTTTATAAAGATACTTTTAAATTGTGTAGCGAAATTGCCAGTTGTGAATTTATTGGTGTGTCTTACTTAGTGAACACTGAATTCTCAGCAGTTAGTAAACAAGGAAAGAATTTATTTTAAAACAGAATTAAGAAATCATATTTACAGAAGTTTGCATTTCCAAAATGATTACATGGAACTATAAATTTTACTGTAGTCAAAATTTAAACTGGTGGTTTGAGTCTAAATGTGGAAGATTATTTAACATATTCCCTCACAAATTAGCCTATGAAAAAATTCATATGCCGACCAATTGTTTTAATATCCAATACCATGGAGCTGAAAACAAAAAGAACTCATTCAGTCAACTTAATGGAGACATTTTTTTTTGCTACTACCAATCTTAACTGTGTAATCCTTGCTATGATTTTACCCTTTTGAACCCAATGTTTACCTTCTGTCCACTACTCCAAATGGAAATCTGCTTCAAATGAGCATTCAGTCTGGCAGAGAGTAGAAAAAAACTTCTTAAAATTTTCATCTTTTGTGAAAATTATGTTTGTGGACACTATCTGAACTTACTTGTTCTTATGCCAATACCATTCTTCACTGAAAATACATCTTTTACCTCTCTGATATGCATTATTTTTAGGCAAACCACCCAAGCTCCTTTAACCTTTTTTTAAACTAAATTCTGAAACTCCATGGTCATCCCAGTATCTCTTATCTGCAGGGTCTCTGAATGCAACTTTCCTGACTGTAACAATCAGAAGCATTTCATTTAAACAAATGAATTAATTTCCCTGATACGGCCATGTCTGCATTGATAAATCAGCTGTATGTGAGGGACATTAGTTGATTTGCATGTCTCATTTCTGCACAGGCAAGCACTCCCCTGGCTTCCAGCACTGTCCTGAGAATCCTTCCAGGTCACATCATTGGTCCCCATCTAGGTCCTGTTTAATTTATTTGTGCAATTGCAATATACAATGAATACGACTGATAAAAATGCTGCTCAGGTTTTCCTGGAATTACTTTTCCCAACATATCCTAGATCTCACTTTACGTGCCTGACCCTCACAGATCACATCCTCCCTGAAGTCAGCTGCTGCACTTGCATTTTTCTCCATCTGACTACAGTAATCTTCCAGGATTTTACCAAGGCAAAACATTTGGATTGTCCAACTCTGACATTTACAATTTTGTTCAGTTCTGCAAGGGCTCTTCAAGATTTTCATGACCAAAAATATTACATGTGTACACTGCAGACTAGTAAATCAGACTTACAAATTATAACAGACATGGAGCAAGGAAATTAACAACATGATACAGTGAAAAAGGGTTTTTTTGTATATGAAAGATTACAGTATTTCCTTGCTAAGAGAGTGCACAAGTTACTGAAATAAACAAAAACAGTGGGATTTTTTTTCAGGTACAGTCTCTGATAGTCATATGACAATATATTCCCCTATTTCCTCAATCTCATTCCAAGGTTGCATCTGTTAATAAAACACCCTGAGAGATTTCATGTGAATCTGTTAAAACAATACCCAGAGAAATTTTGTGTGCATTATATGACATTAAAATCTCAGTCTACGCCTGTTTATCTAGCTTTCATTTGGAGACTACATGTGAACACTCATATTCTTCATCCCCAGGAAATTTATAACCAAATCAGCTTTAGTACTCCCTTCACTCAAATCTTTGATAAAAACCCCAAAGCATTCTGGTCAAATTCAAATGCAATACAAATAAAAGCAACACAGACTTTGACTTTTTATTTCTTAAATGTCTTATCTCTTAGCCACCAGAGGAAGCTTATTGAGGCTATGAATAGTTGAAATAAGTGATTGATAATGAAGAGAGGGAAAAGTTAATTAAAGATTTAAAATGAGAATTTTGATACCCTATGTGTTCAAACAAAGTGCCTTTCTTAGATCCTACAAAGCCTTACCCGTATGCTAATTTCATGGAAATGAGGTTTATTATACTCTGTGGATTTTTCATTAAACAAGCAGAGACATAACCATATATACTCTTCTCTCCCTACCCCAAGCTCTCACACATTCTGTGAAAGGTGTGATAGCTACTTTCTTTTTATCAGTTTTTATCCCTTGTCAACTTGTCTTTGTTGAATCAACATAAAAGAGGCCGTTCCACAAACCGTGTAAGATGGATCCCCAGCCTGCCTGAACTCAGCGCTTCTTATGATCTACCCCAGCCTTGCTCATTTCTACTGGGCTGTAAATTGAAAACTTTCCACACACAAACTGCTTGTTTGGAATGGTGTCTGGCACAGACTAACTATCAAACCATGCCAGGCACTGGGCTAAGATCTTCATATTGCATTCAAAACAACCCAATTCTCAAGGCTGCTCTTTTGGACTTCAGCCTGTGTCCAGACTTCACATTCAGAAGATTTTGTCAGATCTTTCTTTGGACATTTTTCCTGAAGAAATTGCCTCCTCTTTTCTCTTTCAGAGCCTTCCTCCAGGACCAGAGTGCATCCACCAGGACAGGAGTATGCAGATATTTCTTTTTATGTTTCCCCTCCTAACCACAGCCCTTTGTACAGTGTGTATCATGTACTGTGTTTATGCATGTAGTCCTTTCACTGAAGGGGAAAAAGAGCCAGGTTTTAGTTGTCACCGATAAGCACTGTCTCAAGCCCATCCACTGACCTCAGAAAGTTAAATTAGACTACCTGGAAAGTTCTTTCAGACTTAATGATGATTACAATTTCTTAGGAAACACCTTCATACAATTTTCTGAAGCAGCCTTCTATTCATAGCTATTCATAATACCATGTCTCTGAACACACTTTACTGCTGAAAACAAAGAAAAAAGCTACTCAAATTTTCCAGTCTTCCCTGCTGCATTTACTCTCTTCAATTTTTCCCCAAAAGGTTAATAGTTTAGTTGACTTTTCTATGCATGCTTGGTCCTCCAACACTTAAATCTCACCAACATCACAGGGGAGCTTAAATACTGAATATCTAGCATCAATGTCATGCAACAAAATTACATTGCTAAAAGCATATTTCATTAGCTAAGTAAAATCATGGTTTGTTTTTTTTTTAATTTTAAACAGAGAGAAGTGTGGAAAACCAGCTCTGATGTGGACATTCTGCATGGTTAAAGAAGGCTACAGAACCACTTATGCTACTCATTATTTGTTCAATCACGTTAGAGGCTGACTAAGTTTCTTTTGAAATCTGAGGGAGTCATTCCACTTGTTCCAGACATGGGCCTATAAAGATATATGTTTCTTTCATATCTGTATATTTTTTGTTTTCCTCATTTTACCAACAGTTATAGCAGGACACAAAGGACCCAAATTAGATTCTTCAGTTATAGCTAGTATGGTATGTATAGATAGGATAGATAGATAGATAGATAGATAGATAGATAGATAGATAGATAGATAGACAGATAGATATTATATATATATATATATATATATATATACCCTGAATGTAACTTATTATACATCATTTGAAGTGTCCTATGTATGCTCCACCTGCTGGTTTAGAAATGTTTCCTGGTTTCATCTGTTTCTGCCATATGTGCAGAGCCCATATATATTTTCCATATCCCAAGGCTTCTGAACAAACCTAGACATTTATGTATAGACACCTTAATCAAGCTCAAAGTGTTTTAATGCAGGCATATAACTCTTCTGAAGAATGCTTTGGCTAAAAATTCTCATTAAGCAACAGCATGTGTCAGGCTACTTCTTTCCACCAAACTCAGGCTCTCTAAAAATTATATAAAGAATGCAAATTGTGGAAATTGAATGATTCCTTGATATTAGAGATTTTTCCTCCTCTTTTTTGTGCTCTTTGTCTGATATTTTACCATTAAAAAGTGTGGTTTTGTATTCAGGAAATGTGTTGAATTTCAGAGGAGTTTTGTGGTCTAAACACCTCTCAGATATCCTGTAGTGATGTCTCATAGTTGTCTTGGAGATTTTTCTAACCTAGACATTTAGTATGTTGCTATATGTAAACTGGTGAAGTATGTGGTTCTTTACAGTGCTATTCTTCTTAAAAAAATAAATCCCATGTGGGCTTTTTAAATTATTTTTATAAGAAATAAAGATTTTTAAAACCACTGTTGTTCAGTTTTGTTTGCTCTGAAACTTAAAAGATTCTCCCAACGTGCTTCTTGAGGTACGGAAGGAGTAAACTGTAGCACTGTAAGCAAAGGTAAATTATCAACAGTAGGAATGAAACGTGGGACCTCTGGATCCAAACACACATATTCCTACTGACAGTGCACAGGGGCTCTATTCCACAGCAACAGGCTGTGGCAAGGTCATCAACTTCTCTTTGCACAAAAGAGAGATACAATGCTGCCTTCAAATGATCAAAAATAAAAAAAGCTTAATTGTTTACTGCTGAAGTGCACTTATTTTGATCTCATTTCTTAGAATCAAAAAACATGACTACTTTTAGTACCATTACAATGAAAGCTTTACATATTCTACTGAGTTCAGGAATTTCCTTTGTAACTTTATTGATTTAAATTACAGTGGGATATATAGAAAACTAATTAGGAAGCAACATTTGGCTTCCCAGAACAAATACTTATGACAGCTCTTCAAAAAAAATGGGCAAAATTATTAACCTCAAGTACATGGCACCCATCTACTAATAACATGTATGCTTTTTTTTCCAAGTTCAGAACTTGAAAACATAAAGGCTAAAGAGTAGTTAAAGGAATCCTAAGAAGAAAAGATAGAATCCTCCTCAGAACAGGGCTAGAGAAACAGACTGAAAGGTTAAGTAGAGGAAGAAAGAAACAGATTCTATAGAAGAAGTCTAAGATGTTGGTGCTTTTCCAGAACAAGTGCATAGCAAGGCGGAGGGAAAGACTTCATATGATTATATACTATATTTGCAGGTTTAAATGTTCAAGGTTTTCTTTGATGCTTTACTTCCAAATAAATTACACTTCTAGAAGGCTTTCAGTCAGCTTTTTGTGTGGACAGCACTTTGAGCAAGCTGATTCTGCCCCTCTGTTCTTCTCTAGTGAGATCCTACCTGGAGTTCCCAGTACAGGAAGGACCTTGACATGTTGGAGTGAGTCCGAAGGAGGTTCATCAAGTTCATTAGAGGGATGCAGCACCTCTCCTATGAGGAAAGGTTGAGAGATTTGGGATTGTTGAGCTCAGAGAGGAGAAGACTCTGGGGTGATCTAATTGCAGCCTCCCAGTACCTGGAGAGAGCCTACGAGAGAAAGGGAGTGGGACATTTTACAAGGGCACATAGTGACAGGACAAAGGGGAGTAGGCTCAAACTGAAGGAGAGCAGGTTTAGATTAGACATAAGAAAAAATCATTTACTGTTAGGGTTATGAGGCACTGGCACAGGCTGCTCTGAGCAGCTGTGGATGGTCCATCCCTGAAGGTCTTCAAGGCCATGTTGGATGGGGCTCTGAGCAACCTGGTATAGTAAAGGAGGGATTGGAGATGGTCTTTAAGATTCCTTCCAAACCAGGCTATTCTATGATTCTATTATATATTACCTTGGCATGCTGCAGGGAAAAAGGAACATCAGGGTCCAATCCTACTTAGGATCCAGCTTCTGCCTGGGAGAACTGCAAGCTAGGCTACAGTGAATGACCCAAAAAGGACTACATTTATTCAGGCTACAGGAGCCATGGGATTCTAGGATACTACTGCTTTGCCAAAATAAGGAAAAATCCCAAAGCTCTGTGTTTTGTTTTACCTAATATTTTACATCCTAACTGTACTTGTCTTTACTTTTCCTAACATTCAGGAATAATTCTCAAGAGCAAATTTTCTTTTTCTTGTCAATAGGGGAACTTTTTCTTCCTTGTACCATCCAGCTCTTTCTCTGCTTGTGGATCACCTTCAGCTGTGTTTTGACCCTTTTGGGTCTGAGTGGAACTGTACTACTGTTCTAAGACAATGCATGAAGAGGATGTGGCAGCTTTATGACTTGGGTGATAGCACAGTGAACAGGCACATTACAAAAAGGGCAATTACTGGAGTCTTTGTGATATTATTTACAGTACTTACTTTGCTAACATGAGCAGCATTGTAAAAATGTTAGTTGTTAACACTGCTAAAGCGTAATGCCAGAGTTTCCTGCAGCACAAGAGGCTGGTATGCTGATAAATGACACTGCATGAAATGGTGGCCATGAAAAGCAAATTCACAGTGAATCAACCTCAACACCAGATTGGAGTAAGAGCACTGCAAAGCTGATTTGTGGGTTGATGTTGCCATTTAATGTGGTTTCCATCAAACTGTTCATAAAATTCATAGCTGCAGCTAACCTCCATTACTGTGTCCTTGCACATTCTTCTTGAAAATAACTTGTTTATGAAGCTTCAGCAATGCAGAAGGACAGTGTATGATCTGCAGGAAATGGAGGAGATTCGTGTAAACATGGTCACAAAGCAATGGCCAGAAGACACATTCCTGTTATGGGATTCAAATTCTTACTTGCATGTTATGATTCTGTCCAACAGTCTGCAACTATCTCTGCCATGTGTTGAGGCCAGCCAACAGGCTGATGCAGGTCCACAGCCCAGGGATGCCTATGCAGACATCTAATTTCTGACTCTGAATCTGGAGCCCAGCTCCACCCCCTGTCACTTCAGCCAGTCTCCCTTATCCTCACAGACCAGGGGTATGATCCTGAAGAAACATGAGCACTGCTCACAAACCGTGGGGTGCCCAGAATGTTATTGCCTTCAGCTCCCTGGAGAGTCCCTGATGCAGATTCCAAATAAATCTAGCATCTAATCAATTCTCCATTAACATCATAACAATTTTGGTGAAAACAGTCTATTTCTGTTTGTAAATTGATGATTTCATGTAATGTTTTCCTCTGTGTAGATAAATTTCAAGAATTTCATGATCAGCTTTGTCTGAATAAATGTTCCATTTCTCTAGCCATTTTATGTGACTTAGATTCATGATGAGAAATTATCAATGTCATAAGTATAGAAAGCATGACAATAAAATAGAAAATCAACCTGTCTGTTGAAATTCTGAGAGGTTTTTTTTGTTTTGCATGCTTACAGTAATCCCTTCTTTTCTTTGCTACAGTGTTTTTGTTGTTTTGTGGGTATTTTTGTGTTTGGGTTCTTTCAAATTTGTTTTTGTTTCTTTACTGTGGAGTATACATTATTTATGTAGAAAATATTGTGATTTTTAAGCTGGGGAGAAAAAGAAGATCCAAATTTAATTTTATAATATCACTGGAGCAAAGTTAAGGCATATATCTTTTGATGCCAGGATCAGGGAAATATTTGTAAAAGAAGCATATATTGTTGAGGTGTACACTTCAGCAGTTTTTGGTTCATATTTAAGGTATAGATTTACACCATATATTTAGTATGTGGAGGAGAGAGTTTTTAACTGACCAAGAGCAATTTAACCCTTCCTCTGATTTTCCATAGAAAAGAACTTCAAGTCCTTTTCAGATCAGATGACTTTCAGACCGTATGACCTGTCTAAAGGAAAATCAAACCAGAAAGTGTAGCTGCCTTAAAGCTGAATAGGATTTTAACAAAGCAAGCCCTGGAATGACTGTGTCCACTATGATACTTTTGATGGTCGATCATGCAGTCAGCAGCTCTCTGTACATTAATTCTGAAAATCTCAGTATTTTTTTCCATGTTGGGTAAAAGGAAAAATTAAATATTACTTGTAATGTTAGTATTCAATGAGAATTTATTATAATGCTGGAATTATAGTATATGTTCATAGATATTCTAGGCTTATTCAGACAGGAAAGTATTTGGAATGTTTCAATGAGATCCAAGCTTGCACTTCCCTGGCTAAACTGCTCAGCCTATTAGCTTGAAAAGGCAAAATACAAAGGGCAAGATTTTCACGACTGATTAGGGAACTGAGAGAGTCACTTTGCATTTCCTTAAAAGGGGCCTGATTTTCATAAAATACAGAGAAGCCTTGAACCATCTAAAGCTGGTTTAGCACCCCAAGCTAAACCAGCTACATTTACAAGTCCTTTTTGCCTGTCTCCAGCAAGTGGTATATTTAAATTCAGTTTCATGAAAAGAAAATATCAAAGAGACAAATCCAATTTGATCATGAGAATCAAGTCCCACTAACTTTAATTATTGATAAAATAGATCAAACCCAGGAAGGATGCAAATGCTGCTGACATCTCTCATTCCTTGTTTGGGCTACCAGGGAAGCAGTCTGAACTAGCTTGCAACATCACGTTGCATTCTGAAACTGAAAACAAACAGCAGCTTCTGCTCTGCAAAGTCCTCACCCTCAGTCAGAACGACAACAGCTAATTGGATTAAGAAATGGATTATGACACCCAGCATAGTTTGAATTGGTTAATTGGATTAAAATAGATTGAACTGGCCATTTGGATTAAGGCATAATCAAACTTCTCCACAGACAAAAGATCTGAGCAGCATGTTAAGGGAAAAAAAAATAAAAGGAAAGAGAGGGAGAAAAAAAAAAAAAGATAAGGGACAAGAAATGCTTGTTAAAGGGGGGTATGCTACTCTTCTCTTCCTAGCTATTTTTAATGAAGGGCACATTATCTTCTTGCCTAGCAGCTGAAATAACATTGTGTAATGGAAATGAGCTCAGCAAAAGGGCTGTAGTCATTATAAAAGATAAAAATCCCTAGGAGTCTGTTTAAATGTTAATAAATATAAAAGAATAAAAGAAGAAATTAAACATTTCAATACAATGTTACCCGCTATGCAAAACTTCCTGGTCTGCATTTGCTCCCCACCACATTATTGATTTTTAAATTACATTGTCTTTTATTTCTTTTCTCTGAATCTGTCACTGTAAGAACTGACACAAAATCTAATCAAACCATAAGGAAACCATCAATTTTATCTAGTTATTCAGCTGGTTGGTGAATAACATCACAGCCTCTGGTCCTGCTCATAGTAATGAAATCAAGTCCTGACCTGCGCTTTCTTATTTTAAAGGTTTTCTTTGGAAGAACTACACAGTTGAAGGGAGCACCTTTTTGGGATTATTGTGGTACAGCATAAGGGTACAGGCTGCCACAAGGCATTGACCAAAATTTTTCTGTATCTCTCGCTGACAGATCTACATAGAGATCTACATGCTTTTTAATACTTTCTCATTTATGTGCAAGCCACACAATTTTTTTTCAGAAGTTTGTAGAGCAAAAGACACCATTCCATCAGTGCCATCCCACTGAAGATCACATGGGCTCACACAAGAAAATTAGCTGGTGCAAAGGCCCTTAAGCCATTGCCACTAAAAAATGGGCTTCAAACCAAGAGCTGCAATTCATTCCCACTCAGGGGCTGCAGAAAGCCCATGGTGCTGGCAACATCTGCTTATCTTCTGAGCCCTTCAGGAGAGCCCTTCATGGATCTGCAGAGGCTCCAGCAGCGTTGAGGGTCTGCTTTATCATCCAACTCTCCATTTCAAAGCCAATGCTAGCCTACACTGGTGGGAGCAAGGAATAGGGAGAGACATGAGGGAAAAAAATTGAGACAATCAGGTAGACCACAGCAGTCTTTGGGCTCCTCTTTAGTTTTCCCCCATAGTCCCTGTGGCCCGTGCAAGCAGCAGGGAAATGAGTCTTTGCACTTGCAGCTCATGCTGTCCTCTCTGCCAAGCAGGAGAGGTCAGTTGTTGCTTTTCAGGTCTTCTTGCCTGGAGTTCAATCTCGCTGACATTGCTCAAGTGCACTGAGTGCACCCTTCAGTCAACAACAGTAGCAAAAGGGTTGTGAAAACAGATGATGCTTGAGGTCAGAGATGGAGTTAAGTGCCAGAGAAGTTCAGGACTATGTGAGAAATTTTCCCAGATGCAGTTTGCCAAAAAAAGAATCTATATTCAGCAGCAATGTGATATGTGCTAACTCAGTGTGCAAATCCTACCTTCATTCTCAACCTTTGCAGAAGCCCCATCAAAACCCAAGTAACATAGCTGAATAATACATGACTTAAATTAGCAGATTACTGGAGACAAGAAATAGCCATAAACTGCAGTCATAATTCAGTGTGCATTAAACTTTCCAATCACTATCTCTAAATCACCTTGGTTCTACCCACATTTTCTTTTTCATCTTCTTTCTCTAGAAATGAACAGGAAATAATAAAATCCCGGTAATTTATTAACATAAGAAAAAAATCTGAGGATGGGATGATATACATTCATTGAAAGTCTCATTTCCTTCCATCATTCAGAAAATAAATTTCCTGGGTTTGGCTTGCTTTGGTTTGGTTTCAATCAGAGAGCACGCTAGGAATATTTGCAAAATTATAGCAGGACTTTTACTTTAATATCAAATAGAAGACACCTGTACTGCCCTGTAAAAAATTATAAACCAAAATTTTTTTCAAGAATTACAGAAGTATAAGCACAATGCTGCTTCATGATCTGGAGTAGGTCAGATCATGCCTTGAATGCTATTTTTGCATGTAACCATCTTTATCCTATTTGTTGAACAGCCAGGACTTCTGTATCAACATGACGATCCCATGGAGGAGCACAGGCCCTTTATAGACAACTGTGGATGTACCTTCATCGAAAAACCAGAATCAGTGAGCCTGGGGGCTTTGTGTTCAACCATTACAATTATCTGCTGCTTACCATCAGCTAGAGCATACTGCACTTGAGGACAAAGATCCCACTGGGTCATCTGTATTAACAAATTTCTTAATAAACTCAAGAGCTTGAAAGGGGAGGTCTGTGGCCAGGGAGAACCTAAACCTCAGAAGCTCTGACCCAGCTGCACTCAGCTGTGCTGGTCTAGCTGGGCGCATCACAGCTGTGCCAGCTACCAAAATAGGTGAGGTAAGGTTCATCTATCAGCAGAGTGATTGCCAAGCCAGCGCCCTAAGGAGTAATTCACAAAGCAATATCAGCTCTGACCCACCCTCCCTTGCCTGCTCTCCCCATCAGTGAGCCTGCCAATCTCCAGCTTCAAGGTGTGTCACGCTCTGTCCTTACAAACGGGTTTCGTGATGGTTCGTGATCTCAGAGTGCAAAAAGAACCGACAGGGTACAAGGGGGTTTGCAGTAATAACCAAAATAAATGCGCCTTTATTGAAATAACCACAGCAGAAATGCCTTGGGGAGGAATCTGGGGAAAAAGGGAAAAATAAGGAAAAGAGGGAGGAAAAAGAAAAGGGTATATAGCTACCAAACTAGAACAGCTAGTTTGGTATATAGCTACCAAACTAGAACAGCAAAGTCCTTCGGTGTCCAGTCGGTGGAGTTCGCCAGGTCATGTCCGGGGAGCTCTCAGGGATGCTGTTCGTCTGGACTCCAATTTTAGTCTTTTTTGATGGGGGAAGGGGAATGATTTTGAAACCGAATCTATTGTATCTTTGGGGGGAAAGAATTGTATTTGGAGGAGGGCACACACAGTCTATATTCTCAGTGGGCGAGAGCCATTGTCTTCATGGTTCAATGCCCTCACCTGCAACATCCATCTTGCTTTGGTCAGCTCACCTCCCCCTACACACCTCTCCCTAGAGTTGGGGGATTTCAGTCCCAGTCCTTGGAAAGTGTGAGAGGGGCCTTCTCACATGGGGATTTCATGTCTTGGCTTTTTCTCTGGTGAAGAGGCTTCTTACATCTCACTTCGTCTGTCACGGTGCTTGCAAACGGGAGAGAGGGGTCTTCTTTGAGGGACCACCCCCAAAACTCAGGAGAAGTCCAGCCAGGCCAAGAAGTGAGGGAAAATCCCAGAGCTATTGTTGCAAAAAGGTCAGAACGTCCTTTTCCTTCTCATGGAGCTCAGTGCAGCATGCAGCAAAGGCACCTGTGACAACAGCAGCTCAGCAGTGCTCTGGGCTCTCCGAGCCCGTGGCGTGTTCCTTTCCCTTACAAAGCCAGAGATCTTTGTGGGGGGGTCTTTCCTTCAGTGGTCCCTCAGTGATGATCATGAGGCAGATGATGGATATTTGGGACAGACTCTCACAAGGTGTCAGAAATATGCTTCTTCCTGCTGAAGTAACCAATTAAGTTTTATTGCTTTATTGATGCAACAGATATAAAATGACTATGTAGAGCATCTGTCATAAAATGCTTGCTTAAGAATCTGTTGCTGGAGACATCAGTACTGCAGTAGAAAGATGAAAGGAAGATTTAAAAGGCGTGATGTGGATATGTGTTAGAAGCTAATTACATGCAGTGGGAACAGATACAAGGATGGCTTGCCATCAGCTGTGGATTGCATCGAAGATGTGGTTATCAGTGCTAAAATGTTTTCATAAAACAATCTTATGTGCTGTCAAGCTAGTCATTTTTCTATCATGAATTGTTCCTTCTAGTGGTTTTCTTTTTTTTAAGAAGAGGAAAACTCAACCCTGGTTTTCTCTTATACTGTATAGAGTGGAGTTCTTTTATGGGGAGCTCACAAGTACACACAAAACATTAAATGCTGGTCCTGAACACTGAAGTCTATTGTCAGGAGGTGTCTCTTATAGCAAGGGCATTAATTTATAGAAATATAAAGAATAAATTCAGCATGAAGAATCTATGACCATATAAATCTATCATGCATCAGTTCAAATGAAAGCTGTTGAAAAGAACTGGATTGCCAATATATTCATGTAAATGCCTGTGACACAGAAAGTTTACAAAAGAAAAAAAGAAATGCTAGCAATAAAAATGGAAAGGTGCCTTTCTTCTACCATATCCTTTTATCCTTGATATATGCCCTGCTTCTGCATTTTTCATATGAAAGCTTAAGAGAGTGTTGAAATTCTTAAAAAAAAAAAGGAAAAGGAAAAGGAAAAGCAGCTCCTATTTGCTATCAGATATAGTCACAGAGGCAGTTGACTCAGATATACAGATTAGGGAATCTTTTATGCTTTGGCAGCATTGGCCCCTCCTTTTTTCTTTGCAGCCCACAGCAGTATTACCTTCTTAATTTGTTATTTTATAAATATTTTGAGTGCTGAAACCTTTAAAAAGCCCCAGAACAAAATAAAAAAGGAAAAAAAACCAAACAGCATCACTACTGTCAGTTTTAAAATGGCAAACTCAGATTCCTAGCAGGTTCCTTTGAAAAGGGAAATTGTGTATGAGGATCATGTGCACAGGGACATGTTATCAATTCTGAACTATTTTCAAGATGTAGTCTTGCCTGCTGCTAACACATTATACAGTGCTGCAAATCGCATGTACCCTTAAGAAAGGTCAAAAGCAAGAAATTTTAAATACCATGGGATTCTTCCTCTTTTTATACAAAAGGCCATGCTTTATTGAAGAGGTTAGGAAATCTGGTATTGTAAAATCCATAGTGGAGATCAATTTTATGCCATTGAAATAGGAGGCTATGTTATTTACTACGTATGTAAATATTAAAGAATTGAAAACCTGTTCTAACTTAATATTAAATTACATTTTTCAGAGATCTGGGAATGTATCTAATAAATTCACTGTCTTATTCAGAAAACAAGGAGATAGAAGCAAGTATTAAACCTCCATACAAAACCTGCCCAAAGAAATATTCACTGATTGTTTTCATTCCTTATTCCTTTTCTACCCTAATTTTCTTTCTGCCTTCTCTTCCTTTTTTTGGCTATATAAATAGTTATTTTTTCAGAGTCAGGAAGGATGTATTGTGGCAAGAGGAAGAAAGCCACCTTTTAAATTTTTTTTCACTCCTGTTTGTTTCATTTATGTATTCAGACAGAAATAGTTTTAAAATAACCTCTTAATATTGAAATTCAAAAGAATGAGAAAATTTCAAGGTTTTTGACCCGACTTGATCAACCCTCATTGCAGCACCACCCAAGCATTCAACATTTCATTCAGTCAAGTTAATGGCTAAAAGATTGATGAAGAAATATTTGTTTTGCTACTTGACCATGCCCTAAAATCATTGTAAGAATAATAATTTCTTTGTGTTTATTTATTGGTCCTGACACAAATCCCATCTCTTATTGATGCAATGAGCTTTGTGACCACTACACATCTTGAAAAGTGAGAAGGAGGAAACCAAAGCACTGCTTCTTTACAGAGTGTGTTTCCTGCCTTGACATTTCAAGAGTCAAATGCAGATGACATACATCTGCAGGTGGTTTAACCCCATAAGATCAGGTAAATCAAGATGTACCAGGAGCAGTCTTTGTAGCAGTAACAGGTAAAAATAACTGTTAGAGGAAAGCACACAGAAATGCTGCAATGTCTCTGTCACCATCCCCAATTTCCCTCTGCCCAAGACCACATCAGTCACCATTACCAGGGACATCTGTGTGTGCTCTCTCTGTAGTTACACTAACTTGGAGAGCAAAACCTAATTATACATGAACCTCTGCTTGAAAAATTGCCCCTGTTGAAATATCCAATTGTCTCAAAAGTTAATAAATAATTTGCAATTATTTGTTTATGCATAGTTGCTGCTATAGAATTATTTTTGTATTCCGGATATTATTTAAATTAAAATGACCCATACAAATGGACAATCTTCTTTCATTAGTGCTCTGCACTCTCTAAGTCATAAAAGTCAATTGACAGCAGAGCAATAGAGTGTCTGGTATAAATATTCCAGGTACAAGATTTCTGGTCCTGAGATAGTGTCCATCCAGGACAACAGATGGATCTATGTCATCATTATTAGAGTGCTTTGTTCAGGTTGCATACGTGCAGGCTGAATTCCTGGGCCAGTCAAAGGAGACATTGGAAAGATGAGTTCATCTACCCTTAGTTCTATAGCTCCTTATCTCAAAAATGAGAAAAATTATATTCTTTCCCAAAGGAGTAGAGGAAGTACAAATCTGTGAATTGTTGTATAAGATTGGATACTACAGTGCTGAAGACCATTGCAAGAAACCTTTGTACCTATATTTTCTTCCAACTTTTTTAATGTTCCTTAGTCTCCATGCTCTGGGAATTCCTACAAGTATTCCTTCATCTTGTCTTGTTCCTTTGTTTTTATAGCATGTGCTGGTCCATGGAATCCAGCAGTGGCTAGGGTCACGCTGTAAAGCTATGAAACTTAGAGCATAATCACATGGTTTTAATGTGGATCAACCACCTCCTGAACCCTTCCTGTAATGGCAGTCTATCTTAAGATATGCATTAGTGAAGAAAATCAATTAAATTACCACCACTTAATGAACTACTGCTTGTTGGCCAGTCAGGGTACCTGACTCTGTTACCACAATTGAAAAAAATAGGCCATAAAGGGCATAAAGTAGTTGCATTCCATATCTGAGTGAATCACATATTCAGATAGCAATGAAAAATATTGATTCTTTTTGCTTGTATTGAGTCTTCTCCTGTGGTCAAACAACAAGTCACAAACTACAATTGGTAAGAAATTGCAGCAGACAAGACCTAATCTTCTCCCATTGCTCTTCCCATCCCCAAACTATACATCTTGCTTTGGACTACACCTTAGTAGGAATTCTTGGCAGAATGTTTAAGACAAGGACCTGAATCACTGCATGAATACAGGTATAGTCAAGTGTTAATTCAGCTCAGGTTAAGCTACACATTGTATTTCTCAGGTTATTGAGGATGTTCCAGTGTTTGTACTGGTGCAAAGATTAGCATTTGGTCTGAAAACTTCTGGGCTTTTAGCTTTACAGTTTCTGGTACATCCAAGGTTTGTTTCAATCACTAAGAAATTTGCAATCATGCAGTTGCTTGTAGCTCATGTTGCAGTGACAGCAGTGAGTGTCTTGCACAGCTTTACACAGGAAATGGCCATAAATGATCTGGACCAAATTTCCCCTTTTCCCTCAAGAGGGCTTCCAGGGTCAGAGTTGAGGTCATTAACAGGATGGTGTGGGGAAGCTCACACTGCAGCTATCTCTTGTGTTTGCAGCTCATGGATAAACAATGGACCTTACTGTAAAATATTTCAGTCCATTAATCTTCAAAAATACAAATATTTATAATGCAGTAAGAACGCATTAGCGCTGTACACAGTATCTGCTGTGACTTGCTTCCCTTTGTGCAGTTCATTAGCTGCTTTAATGCTAATGCATTAGCTGTTTAGTACTAGTACATGAGCTGTTTTAGTACAGGCATCAGTTCTAAGGTGTGTTGGGCTCACTCTTCATCCATCTGTGCATGCACAGACTATCTGAGAATGCAGGGGTCATCTTCTGGCTTGTGGATTTTGTTATGGTGTTCTAGAGAACTTAATCTTTCCAACTCTACTCTCCCTCTGAGACTGACAAGGCCAGGAGAAAGAGGGTACTTTCTCCAATTGCTTTGGAACTGAGCATAAAAAACAAAGCATAAAAAAACCAATCTTGTTAAAGCAGTTTTTATACTCTGTTCCCAAATTGTGCCAAGCACTCTTCTAAAAAATATGTTGTTCCAGGAGAACTGTATTTTCAAAATAGGCTTTCTTCTTTGGTTCTTTAAATTTGAACAGTTAATATTTCATTCTGCTCCATCAATGCAAATGGGTCTCAGGACAACAATGTACTTCCCCCCCATAATGAGACCTGTATTTTGTGTCCTGCACTTACCTTTCAAAAACAGGTTCAGCATTTAGACCTGCAAAGGATGATTTTTCACAATACAGTGCAGTAATAACAAGACAGGTTCTCTTGTAGAGCTACTAAGACTGACATAATACCATATCTAATGGGCCACTGTCAACAATGAACAGTCCATGAAAGAGCACATTCAGCACTGTCACTTTCTAGGCAATTAGTTTCACCATTTAAATTATTACACTTCCAGTAATATTATGGCAATGACATAGGCACATCAGGAAAAAACTGTATTCTGCCCTTTCTTCACCCATGCTAATTGCTTGCAGACCTGTGGAAAAGGCAATGGAATGGAAAAAAAAAAAGAAAAAAAAAGAGAGGGGAGAAGACAAAACAACCCCAACAAGTTATGAGTCCCTGATGGAAATGACTTATCAACATTAGTTGTACACTATATGTTGTCAATTTATAGATACTTACATGTTGTTTGCATCTTTTAACCAGCATTTGCTTATTTAGATTCCGAGTTTCAAAACATGAGTTAATGGGTTCTGCTTTCTTGCTCAATTTACTGACAGAGAGGAATGTCTCTTCTGTACAGACCTAAGCTTTGCATTTTGCTATGCCCAGGCACCAGTGCAGATCAGCAGGACCATACAGCTCATGCTTCAGTGTAGGATTTTTCCAATAGACAGCTAGATTTTTACTCCAGCCAGTTATATGAACTTGGCAGAGCGAGAGTGTACTCTGGCACCATCTAGCAAAAACACAATGCAACTCAGTCTTCTTCTCTGAGTACAGACTAAAATGGGGACATGAAATAACTGAACTGCAAGAGAATTCAAAATATTGGCAGTCTCTTTTTTGACACAGGTGAAAAAGGGCTTTAAGGATGATTTGTAAATATATACCCCTTTGTCAAACGGCTATTTGTGCTGTCATAGCAGAACCCTATTTTTTATATTTCAAGGCAAATGGAATAGAAGATATAATCTACAGTGATGATTGATGCTTCTGCAGAAGTGGATTAAAAAGCAAAGTAATTTCTTAAGTGTAGGCTTCTGCTTTAACCTTTCTTGAAATCACCAAATGAGGCAAAAACTGAGAGTATGCTGAGAACAAAAATGTTTTTAACATTAACTTATTTACTGGCCATAGAGAAACATCCTGGTTTTCAGTGTCTCCATATGTACAATGGGAAAAAAATAATTACAGGATTGCAGAGAAAATAAATTATTGCACATTTACTGGCTGTTCTGAAAGCATGACCAAAGCTGAAGCAACTATTTTCCTTCCTATTAATACTATAATAAGGCAGTTTTCACACAGAAGCTTAAACTTTTAAAGATAAATGAAGAACCAAAGCCTGGAGATAAGAAAAGAAAAGAAAACCTGTTATTGTATTAATGAGAGCAGCTCTGCTGTTTTTGCTTTACTTTGGGTAAGAAGGTGAGCTCCTCAGATGGTATAAACTACACTACTTCCAGCTTCCTTCAAATGATGCCCTTTCACACTGACTGAAAGCCTGGCCTGTGCTCTCTAGCAGCTCTGACCTTGGAAATCCCTTTGCTTGAAGAAGTTTTATGGAAAGATTGCCTTCAAAACATTTATTTTTTGAAAAACAGGCGTTCAAAGTTTTTTTTTTCATTAAATGACAAATAATTGCTAACTTTTCTAAGTTGCATTTAGAAACACAGAATCACAGAATAAACTGAGCTGGAAGGGATCCACAAGGATCAAGCCCAGCACAGCAGAGCACCATCCCCAAGAGTCACACCATGTGCCTGAGAGCATTGTCCAAATGCTTCTTGAGCTCTGCCAGGCTTGGTGCTGTGACCCCTTCCCTGTTCTAGCTCCCAACCACCCTCTGGGTGAAGAACCTTTTTCTAATATCCAACTTAACCTCCCCTGACACAGCTTCAGGCCATAATACAATTAGCCTGACTTTCTAAATCCTGTTGTCCGAGTTCATGTTTTAATTTTCTTCTCATCAAATGACTTGTTATATAACTATCTTCTTTTTTTATCATCTTACCAGGGCAATCTTGCTTGCAATATCTGATAAGATGTTTGGGATGGTTTATAAGATTTCCTTAGTAATCTGGTAACTTTTGCAGCCATTATTAAGTGTCTGTAAACTTGGGGGGATCAATGAGAAGTTATGAGCCAGTGGTTTGAATTGAAAATTGTTTAAACTGTTATTTCAGACATAATTCAGTTAATAAACTGCCCCAGTTTTGGTAAGAACAATATTTATTTTTTAAATTGTCTTTTTCTTGCTTTTCTCCTTTTACCTGAAAGAAGGAATTTCTTTAAATCCCTGCTTAAGACTCATACTAGCCTCTCTTTTCCAAACAATTCTTGCTTCTTTTCATCATAACTTCTACAAAAAAAGCTAACTTTTGGAATATCAACTCTGAAACCTGAATGCAATTAAATTGTCTCCAATACTTTACTAATTAATTCATGTACCATTATATAATATCTGTGAAACACTGACAGAAGAGATCACATTTCTGATTTTCCCACCTCTCCAAAGACACACAGGCAGTTTCTAGGTCTGAGGGATTTTCTCTTTCTGGCTTCTCTTAATCCCTGTAGTATTCAAGCTAAATGTTTCCATCTGCAGGGTGTAACCTCAAAATACAGAACTCTCAGCTGTTGTCTGGGCCAACACATAACTTGATAGAGACATGTACAACACACCAGGTTGTCAGTGAAGAATGCACATCTATACCTTGCCTCCCATGCAAACACAGGCACAGCAGCCCCCGACACGGTGGCCTCAGCTGGGCTCCTTTCCTCACCAGCACCAGGCTCCTCCCCTGGGTGGAATGTCCCCACAGTCAATGTGGAATGTCCCTGCCTCCCCAGGGACTCTGAACCCAAGCACACCTAATGGAATTCTCATTCCAAGTCATGCTAGGGAGCCATGTGGACACCATAGAACGCGGCACTAATAAACCACAGCAGGAGGGGACCCCTATAACCAACGGGACAGGTCTGTGCTCCTGCCACCATTGCACAGACTGATGGGAGGACTTGACCCAGAACCTCATGGGGATCCACAGCGTCGGTCAAGTACAGGCACACTGTTTTACTCAAGTTTATTTTTAAGAGCAATGGTTGGTAACATTTTTACATCTGATTGCATGTGTTATTTAGCCACCTGCATTGGCTATTCCATACATAAAGACAAATTTCTGTTGGCTTCTTGACATGAGTTTAAAATACGTTTGTGAACACAGCAATGTGGGAAACTATTTGAAAGTGGGCCTTCTTCCATTCTGCTGGAGCAATCCCTATGGCTTCAGGGTAAACCAAATGGAAAGCATTTTATTTAGGATCTGGCAAGTGTCCACAGCAATTTTTCACAAAGTCATGATATGCTTATGCCGAAAAGGTTGACATATATGAAACCTCTGAGCAGCAAAATGTCACACTAACAATAAAGCAAATGGACTATGGTTTAGGCCTCTTTTTTTTTTTTTTTTTGTACAGTGCCAAATTCCCCTGTAGGATGAACTGCAGAGAAATGGTCTCTGGAAAAACAGACTGATTATTCCTGGTTTCATTATCAAACTGTCAGTGTTTTCCTCTAAAAGACCCACATACGCAAATAATGGTGTTCTTATATTTAGATTTTTCTCTATCACCTTAAAGCTATCCTATCTCACTGCAGCTGTGTCCTTCCCAAGCTGTCAGATTCGTATATTAACTGATATTTCATCAATTTGGCCTGAGCTGCATTTGTAACTGAGTCCCAAGGGGAAAAGCTAATGCATTAAACAGAACATTAGCCTCCTGGAAGTCGTATTTCCTTCAGAAGCAAAGAAGCCTTCCTCAGCTGAGCTGCACAAACCAGAAGCACCAAGATGGCGTGGAGAAACTCATATTGTTCCTCGTGAATTTTTCATGAGGGTGTCTGCCCATGCATCTCTAACATTCATCACTGACCTTTACTTATCCCCATCCTCACAGTAAAGATGGGAAAGGTAAAAATGACCTGGGCCTTCACATTTTTGGAAGTATTTGATACAGAATGGAGAATATCAGGGAGCATTTGGAGCCGGAGTTGGGAATCAGGTTGGATGGATGTTAGCTTGCTAGCCCATAGCCCAACATCTACAAAATCATGCAATGCCAGAGGTAGTTAGTTTGTAGCTGTACAGATGGTCATGGATGATAAGATTTGCCTCAGGCAGGAGAGCTGTTCTTGCTTATTCCACTGAAATGCAGCCTTAGATATTTGTAGCTATATTGCTTTGATTTTTTTTTTATTGTAAACTCCTCAAGTTAAAAGGGTAAAGCTCAATTTATGAACAAGATATCAGAAGGCAAAGTTTAAAATGCAAGCATCCCTTAACCTAGCTTAAATACAAATCTCAGAAACAATTTCATTTGAAATACATTTAACTTGCAAGCTTACCAATCACATCATTTCCCATACAGTTCAAATCAAGACTCGGCAGAACTTTCTCATTAATGCATCAAATAATGCAGATGTCCTTTTCTTGCCCCCTTTGAAGTGACATATGCTTCAATTTATTTTTAATCTTCTTAGTGATGTTGTAAGTAAAGCTGCCCTGTGTGACATATGAAGTTACTATTTTCTTCATTGCTATGAATCTGGAGAACGCAGGCAGTAGTGGCTAAATGCAGATTGAATCAGGCTGCTTAACCTAAACGCCAAGGAATGAAAGCCAGCATTTAATTGTGAGGACATACACAAAGGCAAATGCAATGAATTTGCCCCTTGCAGTAAGAGAGAGAATACACTAAACACTTAAACCCCACATCTGCACTTCTCTTTTACAAGGCACATTTCCACTTCCAGATGAAGTTTTTTGGCTGTAGCTGTGTGGAACAACAGTGTCATCCAGTGGTTACTTGGTTAACCACACGCTGCTCTTCCCTCCAGTCTGTCCAAAGTCTGCATCCCAAGCTTGACACATTGCTTGAGGTAACAGCCTGAAAATGAGCTGGCACGGCCAGCCCTCTGCATCACACCTGTAGGGAATATTACACAGCTGCTCTCTGCACCCTCAGTAATGGGTGAGCATTGGGTTTCATGAGGAGCCTGCCTTTTGGGGACAGTGCACAACAAGGAGCTGCTGTGGCCAAGGGCATTTCCATGTATGTTTTTAGAATCTGACTCTGAGATCCCTTTAGGAAGACCAGACAGCCAAAGGAGGGTCGGATAAGGAGACACTTGGATACTGTCCCTTGACTTCTGGCATTCCCAGTCCAGGAGCTTCCCAAACCAGAAGCAGCACCTCCGTGCCCGGAGCCTGACATGTAGTTTGTCCAGTTGCTCAGTAAATGTTTGATCCTTCCACGTGTAAGGTTATGTGTCCTTTGCAGGGAAAACAATATCTCTTACCTACTTTGATTCCACCAACAGCCCTTTTCATTCTTTCACTGGCACAGGAAATGAACAATCTATTCTGATACATTTTTTCCAGGCCACCACAAAGCCAGATCTTCCTTCATCCCCCTTTCCAACTGCCAGACTTGTATTTGATCACAACATCCACTCCACATCTTTGAGCTTCTTTCACCTTCTCCGTGCTTCTACAAGCTCTAAAATTTCATTTTTGAGACAGAGAGACATGCCTGAATATTTAAGAGTAAAGATGACATTTTTGGCAAAGCTGAAACTTTCCCTCTCAATAAAAGAAAGTCAAAATCACTAATAGATTTTTCTTTAAATAACATAAAGATCTTCAGGGGTATTGAAATAAATTGATTTGGCTTTATTGTTTTCATGCATTTTCCTCTGACCTAAGGATTAAATATTAATATCATCCTCTATATAACATATCTAGAGTATTTAATATTTTATACTGTGATTTCCCATGGTCTAAATGAAATCCTCTAATATTACTGAACTGAAACTTTCTGACATTCTCAAAATAAAATGCAATAAGTGCTCTGATGTTTCCAAACTGAGGGAAATAATTAAAAATAAAAGATTCAGTCTGTCATAAAATTCAAAATTTCCACTTTAGGTTGTCATGAGATGTTTAAAAGAAAATATCATGGGAAAACGGTTCTATCTTCTCAAGTTTAGCTGCAAGAGTTTTCCAGATGGGAAATGATGCAGCTTCACATGGGGATATAATGTTTTCCGTATATTTTGTTAAGGAGTGCACATGATCACTTTGGAAAAGATATATTAAACTTAAGATTTATGCTTTGCTTGCAAGATAAAGATTATGCCAGGGAAAAATAAAACCTAAAGTACATCTTAGAAGAGGCTATCTTTATGACTAAAGATTTTTTTTTTTAATTGTGAGATTCTAGTCTTTTTCAAAGTTCAATTTTCCTTCTCTTGAACAATATATTTAAAAGAAATTGAACAGTCTCAGAGCCCAAGACCCCTCTACCTCCTTTTGTCCATGCAGACTCATTATTCTATTGCAGGAGAGCACTGGAGATAAGGAATTTTATAAAAGAACATAAGTGATTTAGGCACAATTAGATATGTGCTCTTAAACCTGCTAGGTGCATTTAAAAGTCTCCCTAGACAGGTTATGGCCATTTAGATCCTCATTTATATGGCCTGCCAGGGCTACTTCTTTAAATTAGCTTGAAGCAGGCCAGATAAACCCAGAAGGAAGTCAGTTGTCTTTTCTTTTGGCATATAGCTAGCCATTGCTGTGCTTTCAAGGCTAACAACAAACAAGATGAGGGTAGAGATAAACAGGACAAAGACTAAGCCATCTTCTTCCTGAAGAGTTCACCACGCAAGCAGCAAAATGTCAAGATGAATTGGATGAAATAGTAAACTCCAATAGGAACAATGCATCTTTTGAAAAGAAAAGGCTGCCAGATAGCCCGAAAGTGTTCCTTGGCTAGATTACCTCTTCCCCAGCAAAGCTCATGAAATCATCATGCTAAGCAATCACAGATAAAATGATGGGGTAATTATGAAGGTTTAAGCAATAATACTTGAACTTGGCAAAAAAGCAAGATAAAAGCACTCTGTTCATTAGGGTTATTAGGCTTCAGTTTGTGCTAAAAATCTGTGATATTTCAAGGAGCCTAGGAGCATAACTCAGCTTCAAGAGTAGTTTCTGAAAGAGCCTCAATTAAAGAAGAGGAAAGCAAGCACGATTACATCTCTGCCAGTCTAAATGGAAGGGGTGCTGGGCAGGCCAGAGGAGGTATTGTGGTGCTCCTCAAAAGGTAGCACTGCTGAGAAAGTTTTGGGCAACATGTGTTGAGAATCTGGAGGAAGAAGGCAGGTTTTATACGGAAGTGACCTTCAGAAATCATAAGCAGAATATGTTCACTGACCTCTGCCTACAGCAGGAAGAGAAGGCTGTAAGCTCCTGGGGGGAGAATGGGGTCACATCTACAGATGCAGATGCAGCCCATATGTCTTTTTTTTTTTCTCATTTTAATGAAACTATGCAACACTGATGCCTTTTTTAATTTAACAGACGTTTTGTTTGCAGTTTTTTGTTGTAATTGTGGTTACTGCTCTTGATGTTTTTTGTTTCTTTATGTTTTTGACAGGGCTTGCATAGGTGTGTATAGCTGCAGCTGTCACATGGCAGAGTACATACATACGCATATGTCCAGGTTTTGTCTGAAATAAGTTTTTTAGCTTCCAAGGAGAAAGAAGTAGAAGAAGGACAGTAAAATCTTTAGCTATCTGAAGAGTAGTGCACAGAAAATTCCTACTGTGGGATGGGGAGAGAAAAAATAAGTTCATTCACAGCAAGTGAAAGGCTAAAACAGACAAAGACCAACCTCAGCTGCAAAAAATCTTGAAAAAATATTGGCAGTATGTATACTTAACAAATAGGGGCACATAGAGGGCTAAACCCAATGTCTGAGGTGATGTAATGAATTTAACCTCCTGTTCCCAGTGCAAAGCTCCTGTAACCATGACTCTCTGCAGTTGACTGGGAGCCAGCCCTTCACAACCAAACCACAGCTTGCCCAGGTGCAGACTGGTGGCTGGACGTCCCCTAATTCTCTTGGGCTTACAAAACCTGAGGAGATACCTCCAGTGACTCTGAGGGGTTACAGATGTGTCCCTTCCTCATCTCTAACACTGCTCTTAACAGTTCAATAGGACCAGGCTTCGGAGAACAGCAGCGAGGAGGCTGAGTGATAGCACTTCATTCCCATCCTGCAGCAAGTGAAATACTCCAGACCCTCACAATTGCAGCTGTAATTCCATTGAGGTTTTCTGGTGACATTAGCCAACTCCTCAAGTCTTTCTCTTGATGGAATTAGAGACCTTCTATGGTCTGTGGGATAGACATCATGTCATTAGCATCAGCACTGGTTCTGCCTGAAAAGCTGAAGCACTGAAAAGCAGCTTCTGGAAGTAAGAGCCATTTGAAATATTGCTTTAATGGGAAGACAAAGAGCTCATGTAGTTCAATGTAACTTTCGAGATAACAATAGCTAAAAGATATAACGATATACAGAGAAATCTAATTTGCTGTTTACATTATATTTTTTAGCATAGAGGCATCCTTGTTTTTCACCTTGCTTGCACCAATATCAGCTAAAATAGCATAACTGAGAGCAGTGGGATCACATTGCATAAAGCCATCTGATGTGAAGTCATGATCAAGCTTTAAATACAAATATATTACTAATTCTAGGACTGCAACCAGACAATGGTGCAAATCCTCATTACCTAAGGGGCAGTTTTGTGCCTGGAGCTCTGTTTGCACAGAGCTTCACCTTCTATAGAAGGCTGCCTAACTGGTTTCTGCACTTTGTCATCTAAGTGGCCTAAAAATATGCTGACAATAAAAGCTTTTTTTGACAGCTGTGTAGAGGCCTCTAGAGGGGAGATAAACAGAGAGTGGAGGTTATTCATCGTTGTCCCTCCCCCACCCAGCCTAACTCTCCACCCAAGTTAGCAGAGCCAAAAATGTGTCCACCGCAGAAGCTTTCTCTTATTTTTGAAAGTTAATCTCCCCCAGAACTGGATTACCACTGGCTAATCCCTTTAACCACAGGCACATAATGCTGGAAATGGATAACTTGCTTAGAAACCTGCTCAGAGTGTGCACGTTTGAGACACATCCGCAGCCCCTGGCTGCTCGGCATCGCGGCTCAGAGCAGACACTGCCCGCTGCTCTTTGCTGGCTCCTGCCCTGCTGGAGAGCCTGGCACCCCCTTCCTCTGCACATCATCCAGGGGGCTTTACTGAGCTGCTCTGCCCTGCCCTCCACATTATGCTGGAGCTCTGCTATTCCACCTCCTGCTTCCTCAGAATGTGTTTTATATTTTAGCTGGGGAGCTGTAGTAAAGATTTTAAATGAGTGGTTTCTGCTCATTACACAAGCTTGCTGCCCTATTAAGCAGATAGATGTTGTGCTTCTCATCCTGCTAGAATGTTCTGCAGCAGTTCGTGTACCAAGTCTCACACTACACTGCTTTTTATTTACATTTCAAAACACCTGTCTAGAGATGTGCATGCAGCACAAAAATTAAAATTACAGCCTAGTGCTGGAAAAATGCTAAATACTTCTGCCTGGTTGATACTGCACTGGAATGTGGGATAGGGAATATAGAAAAAAAAAGCATTATTATTTCATTCAGAAAGTATATGAAGAACCAAAGCTTTTTTTGATCAGTGTTGTGAAGCTCAAAGGTTGTGGTACAGGACTGATAACACATCTTGGTTGATGAATGAGCACTGAGCCAGGAGGCAGTGACATTGTTTTTACTCTGAGCATTGCTGGTATTTGTTCCACAATCAGATGGTATCTGGGGTATTGATTAAGTATAGATAGCAATACTGGTTATGATCTAATCATGTAACTGAAAGGCAGCTTCTAAACATATAATTACTTATAAAAAAAATTAGTCCATGCTCTGTGCTGAATTATCATACAAAAAGAATATTATTAATATTCTGCACTGACACACTGGGGAAGATAATGATGGTACAGTATATTCCAAGTCTCACATTAAAGACTAATCCAATCCTACACTATGAGTGAGGGCATGAAGGTAGAGCAGACAAACACAGTCTTACCCACCTGATAACTTTCAGTGTTCATACCCTCTTCATGAGGGATGGAAGGGGCATTTTTCTCTTTCAGCATAAGCAAACCTCAGATTTACAGATACTTACAAAATGCTCATTGCATTTGCCTGAAGATTTCCTGCAGTACCAGTTTCCAGTCAGATTATGTATTTTCACTCTCAATAACGTTTAGGAGTTCATTCAGAGTTACCTATGGTTAGAAAGTTTATAAAGTGAAATAAGGCCCTGTCTAAATAAAACATAGATAATGAAGAGGAAAGGCATTATTTCTCTTTGTCATTTTAATATTGACCACTACTGGCATAACCAAATAAGAAGAGTTGTTAGCTTCACAGATTCCTACTGCATTGGGAACAGAAGTGACAATATGCCAGGATGCTGCATGTGCATCACTTCTGTCTCCTAGGCATAACAGGGAAACAATTTATCACTGTAGTGCACCCAGCGTGTTCCCATATATCAGACAGTCCCCTCATCATATGTTTGTGCCTCCATTTCAACAGCAGGTACAAAATGCCACACTTGTGTTTGCTCCTTCTGGGTGCTGCTGATGCAGCTCCTCAAAAGCCTTTGTACTACAAAAGCCAATCATTCACCAGAGAAGACATGAAAAAAAGTCACAGACTGGACCAAGGTAGATGTCTACATTGGACTGGCTGCTGTTGGCAGAAATCCAAGTCTAGGTAAACTGGTTTGGAAATGGTTCAGATGCTCAGGTGAAGTCTAGACTACAATCAGCACACGAATTTCACCTGCTGTCAGGAGATTTCCAAGGAGACAGCTGGCAAGTGAAATCTATCAGCATGTGGAGGCTCAGATGTGATGCTACCTTTTTTCATGCTTCAGCCACAGCAGCCTAGGGATGGTCTTTGTCTTTAGAAGGGCAACTACCTGCAACACTGAACTTGTTTCAGTCCTGTCAAACTGAAAAGTGTTTTCCATATGCCAAAGATATGTTGTTTTATTTATGATTTAGTGACAGTTTACTGCAATGAAAGAGTGCAGTATCAGCAATAATCTCACTGGAGCAGGAAGCAGAAATTATCTTCATTTGTTAAGATAGTTAAGACTTCAAATATCGTTAATTTCTTAAAATAATTCTTAAATGAGAAAAATGAATCTACACAAGACATTTGCTTCCACTCTGTGGAATGAGGCTGGCTCTCTATGCTGGAGTGACTAAGAAGTGCTCAGATATCTCTGATGACAGAGACTGTGTAGATGTTTCAACTAATCATGTACAGAGAAACTTTGCAGCTTTTAATTCTAGTTTCTGTCCATTTCCTATAAAATTCAAAGGTCCTTTCACTAATTGAAAGACCTGATGGTGATGCAAGATTTATAAACCTGGATTTTAAATTAGGTAATTTATTACTTGGGATAATCCAAAGCACATTCTTAGTTTGACCAACAGATGCTTTGTGTCCCAAAATGCTGAATTCAGATATTTTTCATGTACCTCTTGGGAAAGCAGAGACTGCTATCCCAGAATAGGGTCTGAGCTATACTTGCAGGCTGAACTGCTGTTAAATTCTTAGCACAGCCCTGAGAATGTTAAATGGGTTAATAGAAAATAGTTTTCTTTCCAGGAGGAGAGCAGATGACTCAAGAAGCTGTAGAGACCCCTCCTCTGGCTGTTACCAGACACCGTTTGCCACTCCAAAAAACAGTATTTGATATTTTCAACCTATAGCTCTGGGGCTTTGCAAAGGCTCCTAAACTGTAACTGTTTGAATTGTACAAGCTATAGACGGATCTTTCAACCACTGCAACACCCAGATGAAGTCTCTGCCTCACTGTCTCCAAGAGCTGTGTCCATTCTCTCCAAGCTAAACTGGATCAGCTCTGAAATGACAAATCTTCATGTGCAGAATTTGTCCCAGGAAAAAGTTTGTCCTGCTTATCAAAGCACAAAAAAATTTCTTAGTCTTGTATCACCCTGTAAGGACTATTAAAATGTTGCTAATTTTTTATGCATGGAATCCAAGCATTGTGGCATCTCATGCTTACCTTCAACAGACAAGAAGAAAGGAAGCAAAAGCTTCATTGCAAGCATTTAGTAGAAGGAGTTCATAATTTGAAATTCATGAATTGCAAACAAACAGGACTGTAAGAGATGACGAACCCGAACAGAAGTAACAAGCAGTTTTTATGTCTGTTATATACTTACCTTAGCAAATCAAAATGATTTAAAATTACTTTGGTGGCAAAAGAAGAACTTGTTTACTGTAGAAGGGAAGATATTACTGCTTAAAACCAGTATTTGTCTCACAGTAATAGTAATAGTGAAATTTGTCCAATTCATTCATTTTGGCCATAAGGGGTGTTTTGTAATGGAGCAATGGAAAATGTGCAATTGGGAAAAGACCCCTTTTTTTTTTTTTAATTTAAGTCTACACTGAACATCTGATATCATGCAGATGAGCATGCATTGAGAGAGCATGCTGGTGAGGCATCTGGATGAAGTCAGCCTGGCCAAGATTTTATGAAACTGAGAAAAGTAAAAGGTTATACAAATAAGTGCAATAGCAAAAAGATGGCAAGGTGCACTTTTTCTATCCAGAATACACACTCAGCAGAGAGTACCAGTCTCTGTGTGATTGCGTACTGACACATTTAACACGGGTTTCAATGAACTTGTAACAAAACAACAGGTTACTCCAGCAATTTGTTTCTCAAAATATGTAAACTTCCTTGGGGCTAAATTGTGGTGCAATTTCCAGAGCCATGCAAGGGAACAATAGGATTCAGACACTCCATAGAAAAAATTATACTGTGAGTGACTCAGCTTGCCTTGTAGCCTGCTGTTGGGGCACTGGAACAGCCCTTTGCACGGGTTTCACAGAAAACCCACAGCTTGGCCTTGAAATAATAAATCTTCATGATTATATGATGCCTGAATTGTCACCATTAACATACCAATGGTTACTTTTGGAAGTTTCATGGTGGTGCTGACTAATACAACAGCCAAGCATATGTAAAGTAGGAATTCTGAATATTGCAGCAGAATATTTATAATTTAAGCTTTTCAAGGCAAAATTCAGTATTACTATTGTTTTCAGAGTGGTGGCACAGTCTGTGTTGGGGCTGTAAGAAGGAAATGAAAAACGGGAAAGGAAGGTTTAGGGGGGCAAAAGTTTCTATGACTGGAGCTTAAGAAAGAGGGTATTGAAGGAAAAAAAAAAATACTGTGGCAGAAAGGAAAAGCAGCAGAAGGCTGCAGGTGGAGATGCTTTCCTTTCCTGATTCTTCAGAGGCGGGAACAGAGGCAGTAATTCATGCGGGTGGGATCAGGGCATGCCAAGCAGTAAGTGTCCCGTGCCCTCCTGTGGAGGCTGGAGCTGGGCAGTGTACCAGGTGGGATAGTCTGTCTCAGGGCGGCTGCCTGCTCGGACCCACCTTGAGCAATTTTCAGATGCCCTGCCCGGCATTCCGTCTCTCAGCCAGCCGGAGCTCCGCGGGCTCGGCAGCGCCCTCGCCTCCCTCGGGGCAGCCCCGGCAGCGGCAGCGGCTCCCCGCGCACGGAGCACGGCAGCAGCGGCAGCGGCCCCCGGAGCCTTTCAGCCGCGCATTCCTCGCAAAACTCACATCCTGTGCTCCCCACGCCTGCCGGGCATGCCGGCATGGCAGGCTGGGCAGGGGGGCACGGCTGAGCCCGGCCGGAGCCTGAGCCCGGCCGGAGCCTTGCAGCCCCGGTGCCGGGCAGCGCCCATCTCCCGCTACACCCAGCACAGCCGGCAGCCCTGCCTGCACAGGCACACACAGACAGACAGACACAGACACACAGACACAGAGACACAGACAGACACAAAGACACAGACAGACACACACACAGAGGCACACACACACAGAGTCGCAGACACACAGAGACACACAGACGCAGACAGACACACATACACAGAGACACACACACAGAAACACACACAGAGACACACAGATGCAGACAGACACACATACACAGAGACACACACACAGAAGCACACACAGACACCCACAGACACACGCAAAGACACACACACAGACACACAGACACACACACACAGAGACACACACACAGACACACAGACACACACACACAGACACACACACACGCAGACAGACGCACAGACACACACACACACAGACACACACAGGCACAGACAGACACACAGACACACACACACACACACACACACACACACACACACAGAGACACACAGACACAGAGACCAACAGACACACACACAGACACATGCACAGAGACACACACACAGACACAGACACAGACACACAGACACACGCACAAACACACACACACACACACACACAAACACACTCACATGCACAAACACACACACACACACACACAAACACACACACATGCACAAACACACACACACACAAACACACCCACACACACACACACAGACACAAGTGCCCCTCTGAGAAGGTTATAGTAACCAGCGGTTATAATTTTCCTTAATCCTTTATGACGTTTTTAATTAAAAAGGCTTTAGTACTTTTCTAGCGTGACATTTGATTGCACTCTAGATAATGCACCCTAGCCGATTCTGGCAGCGGCAAAGCGCTCAGAAAAGATATGAAATATTTTTATAAGGAATTCTGTCAGATCTGTCTTCAATGGGAGGCACAATGATTTCAAACCATGTGTATTCTTTTCAATAAAACAACAATATATGCCAGAACAAGATAACTGAAGAAAATCACCCTGTCCAAATTACTGTCCATTATAAACTGTTTTCATTCTTGCTGCTTAGATTCCCTTTTTTTTTCATATAAGAATTAACTGAAATTTGTTGCACCGTTTTGAAGTACTGACTGAAATTAAACCTACTACAAGCTGTTTCTAGCTTATCTGAAAAAAAAAAACCTGCGTCTGATTCTCTTGTCATCCATACCATTTTAATTTACTTGACTTAATCCTTATTCTCATCTAGAGCAGAATCATAGATCCTCGTTCCTCAGAAACTCAGATTTATGCTGTATTTTTACTTTTATCCTTATTATATATAACCCTTTGATTTATTCACATGTATTCCTTTATCCACTTTGGTCAGCAGTAATCACACTTTGCTTAAACATGGTACCTTGTTAATCTCTGACACTGAGCTGTAATGCTATGCTCTTTCCTGGATTTATGCAAATCTGAAAGTAGAAATGCTGCTACTGAGGACTTCACATACTTTGATGACAGGGATGCATTTACAAGATCAAAGAACAAAACTCTAGTCCCACTGTAGTCATCTGAAGGTAGCCATTGACAAAAAGAGCTCCTAGATTTTTTTCTCAAAATAATAGATCTCTTAGAGAATTATTTGACTTGTTGTTTTGGTGGGGTTTTTTTCCAGTTAAACAAAGCTTTTGACATTTCAAATTGTTTTTACCTGAATTGAAGGAAAAAAAAAATTAATTCTGAGGAAAAAAAACCCCTGTGTAGAGCAATGTTTCCATTTCAAAGAAATAAAAACCTTTTTTTTTTCTTTTTTTCTTTTTTTGTTGTTGCAAAAACTTTGTATGTTTTGTCCTGAAAAGAAAAATTCAGTGGAATAATTTTGAAGAAAGCCTCAGTCATGGGAGACAAATTAGTCATTTCATGACAAATTTGTCTATGGGTCCATCACAGCAGTATAGAAATGCTTTCCAAATGGATTTGTCCTCATAGTATCCTTATGACATTAATAGCCCTTCCCCTTCTCTGCTACAGAAGATGCAAAATGCGCATCAAAACCTCATCCTCATTTGTTAAATCTTGATTTTAAATGCCAAGATTTTTCAAACAGTGTTGTTAAAACGTGCTGTATTTACGGCAGAGCGTTTCATTTACCCCCAGTACAATTCCCACTGACCGGGACTCTCCCGGGAAGCTCAGCGCTGCTGCCAGCCAGGCACCAGGTGTCCCCCGGAGGGCACTGCAGCGAGGAGCACACTCACACACAGTTATCACCTGTCTGAAAGAGTGACCTGTGCCACTTGCTCAGGGACACGGCGTGACCTGACCCTGCAAGGGCACCGGTGCTCAGCTGGACCTGCCCCAGCCTTGGCCCATCTGCCTGTACAAAGAGAGGGGTGGAGGTGATGGGCAGGGACAAGGCACATGTGCTGCAGGAAGGAGGTTGCTCCTCAGGGGACAGCTCTGGGGACTGTGTGTTATCTAGGCAGATTGCTTTGAATTTGATATATACTTGAAAAAATCAGTGCCACACTGGATCTGGTGTTAGCCTGTTTCCTTAGAGAGGCTGGTGAGGAAATTGCTATGCCTGCACTGAGGATGGCGAAGGGTTTCACAGTCAGAGGACACACTGCTTCAGTGACCCATCCAACCTTTCTGCAGCTGCAAGGCCTTCAGTGCTTTCCATTTCTACGGTGAGATGAGGGCCTTTTTAACAAGGCATTGCTAAAACCCCGTCTTGAGCCATTTCCTGAATCCCATCCACCTCCTGTAGTGTGTGAACAGGAGATAGAGAAGAAAACATTTTGTCAGGCTGAATCTGGTGAATCCCGTCTCATTCATCAGCCCACGAGCCTCAAACAGGGTGATCTGCTCTTTGGTTGCATATAGAGAGGAGTCCTCTGTGGTGCATATTCAAGTGCCTAGCTCCTTGCTTTTGGGTCAACCCAATACTTTTTGATCCTTAGGCTGATATCATGGAGCTCTTCTTCCCAGTGAGCTGGGAGAGCTGGTGGAAGCAGCCCCGTGCCGTGGTGCCTGATGCCCAGTGCTGGATGAGGGCGATGAGGCTGCAGGGAGTGCTCTGCTCTGCTCTGCCAGACCGTGCCCACCAACAGGAGTGTCAGGTTTCCTGAACAGCCTGCTGTCGCTGCAGTGCAGAGCCTTACCACTTGCCCTGATGCTGGTAGGCTTTGGGTTGGGCTTTTTTGTTTCTGATACACAGTCAGGAGTGGCTCATAACCCAGGTTTCTGCTGCAGTGCAAACCGTGGAGATGAGCATCCTTCAACCAAATGGTGGCCAAAACTTTCTAAAATGGGTGAATCAGCTTGTCTTTCCTATGTGCTATGCTGGGAAGTCAGTGCACTGGTTTTGCAATGTTTCTCTTGAATGTTTTGATAACACTTTTCCAAAAAGCATTGTCTGGGCCAAGCATGATGCAGGCAATATTTCAACTCAGAAAAACTGGCAAAGTTATGAGAAACTAAAAAGGGTGTCTTAAAAGAACATATTTCCAACAACATTCACCATAAATACCTATTTATATGGTTTAGAAAAGGCACGGACTTACACAGTACCTGTGATTTTTGAGGCACTAAAACTAATTTTTCAACAGTAAATCTTTCCCTTGCTTTGAAATCAAAATTCTCTAAAGCCTTACCTATAGAGCTTACAGGTTATGCCAACAATGAAAAAGAACTGGCTGGACATCCAGGCTCAGAGAGTGGTGGTGCATTAAGTTACATCCAGTTGCTATCCAGTCACTAGTGATATTCCCCAGGGCTCACTTTTGGGGATAGTCCTGTTTAATATCTTTGTCAATGGCCTGACAAGGGGATCGAGGGCACACTCAGTCAGCAGGTGACACCAAGCTGTGCAGGAGTGCTGGAAAGTTGACCTGCTGGAGAGTTGCAAAGCTGCACAGTGGTGATGGGCCAAGGGTAAGAAATTCAACAGGGCCAAGTGCTGGGTCCTGCCCTTGGATCACATCAAGTGCAGGCTGAGGGCAGAGTGGCTGGAAAGCTGGAAAAGGATCTGGGGGGCTGAGAATCAGCTGAACACGAGCCAGCATGTGCCCAGATGGCCAAGAAGGCCAGTGGCATCCTAGGTTGTATCAGAAACAGTGTGGCCAGCAGGACCAGGGCAGTGACTGTCCCATTGTACCCAGCACTGATGAGGCTGCACCCCAAGTCCTGTGTTCAGCTCTGGGGCCCCCAGTACAAGAAAGACTTTGAGGGGCTGGAGTGAGTCCAGAGAAGGGCAACAGAGCTGGTGAAGGGCTTGGAGAGTAAGTCATGTGAGGTACAGCTGTGGAAGCAGGGGGTGTTTAGCTTGGACTAAAAGAAGGTTCAGGGGTGACCTTATTGCTCTCTACCTGAAAGGAGGTTGTAGCCAGGTGAGGGTTGGCCTTTTCTAACAGTTAACAAGTGATAGACAAGAGGAAATGGCTTCAAGTTGTGCCAGGAAACCTTTAGATCAGATATTAGGAAAAATTTCTTCACAGAAAGGGGTTTTTCCAGCAGTGGAACATGCCATGGAAGTGGTTACATCACCACCTCTGGAGGTATTTAAAAGATGTGTAGATGTGACACGTGGGTACATGGTCTGGTGGTGGTCTTGTATGTTTTACAGTAAAGGTTGGACTTAGAGTTCTTTTCCAGCCTAAATGATGCTATGATATTTAACACCAGTAATGCATATTACTACTACCATTATGCATGGCCTGAAAGATATCAGGAGAAGGATGGGGATGAATGCCAATTTTAGAACCAATTTTTTATGGAGTGCAGTCCCCTTTTTCTTAATAGCCCAATTTGGTTCAAAGAATTCTTCAGGGCATGCTTTAAAAGCAGCAGCTTCTCAACTACATATGTCAGGTTGCAGCCAATAATGAAATTTTATAACTCGTTGAAAAATAAGATCTGCAATGGAAAAATCTGACACACCCTTAATTATTGCATCCTGACTGAACGCAGTGCAATAAAGGAAACTGATAAAACTTGGGAGACACAAAAGTCACGTCTGTAACAGCAAGACAGACCAATGCTGTGTGTGCTATGCAGCAGAGTTCTGGAGGTCTTGATTTTTTAATCAGAATGCCTGGCTTGTAGCCTCATCAGCATGCCCTCTTCATGGCTGCATGGAAAACCAGCCCAGGACGTCCTTGAACAAAAACTAACGCTGTTAAAAGTCCCAGTTATCTTATGCTAGTTGTAACAATCAAAGCCCTGAGCCCCAGGTCCCTGAAACATAAAATCTTGCACTCTTTAGTGCACTCTTTACAGCATGGTCTGTTTTTCTGTGAGAGAAAGAGCTGCGGTTCAGACACAGAGCAAATGGGGCATAGAGGAAATAGGACTACAGTACTATTAGGGACTTGAGTTCTGCTGGTTTTTTGGAATGTTAAGTTTCCTTATTATCAATGAGGATCTGGGTTTGGGTGATTTGCACACATCCACACAAGGAAGAAGTGACAGAAGAGCAAACCTTGCTTCAGCAGTCCTGTTGTGTTTAAATTCTGTGCAGCTGAGGGTCTTTTTAATCACTTCATTTAATGCTCTACTTTTGCCTTTCTCTTAGAGAAATGGCATAAAATACTTGTAATAGCTACATTTTTATGCCATTTGGCAGCTTATACAGTTTAGCCAGTGTTGATTATATTAAGAAATCAAGAAGCAGGAAAATAAATAAACAAACAAAAAAAAAAAAACCACAAAACAAAAATCCCAGTCTTGATTACAAAAAGAAATCAAGAATTAGGAAAAAAATATACAAAACCAAAACAACGAAAAAACCAACACCAACCAAATGCATCAAAATGGGCTTTAAAAGTTCATTGGGGTTTCTCCGTCTAAACGCAACCACACAGATTCTGAGCCAGCCCTCCTCTCCTCCTGGCTCCGGATGATTTCTGCGTTGTGCCGCCCAAAGCTGCGGTGCTGAGCTGCCTTGCTCGGGGCTCTCGCTCCCTCTGCTGGCTCTGCGCTCCCCGCACTCCGACTGCGAGAGACCCTGCAGAGGAGACGCATCCTCTGATGTGCTGCAGATCTCCCTGCAGGCACAACGTGCTTGGTACACTGGATTAAAGAAGGAGATAAAGAAAAGGGACTCAAAGAGAAGGAGCTGGCATCCCAGCTGGTTTAGGCACACAAACGGGGCGAGCTGGGTGGTTTGCAGCCCACCGGCTCCTCTGCAGCGTTTCCCTGTTGGATGGAATTTATGGCACGGAGCATTTGGAAATCAAACTGCTCACACAGCTCATGCCAGATCTGCTCCCTGTGCGGGGAGATCTGGGCGAGCACCAGGAAAGTCTGCAAGGTTCCCTCCAGGAGCCTCCCAGCAGATTGTTTTGTCAGATGTTGGCCGCCCTGCAGATAAAACCAAAACCCGGTCACCTCCTGCGTGTCGCTGGGCTCTGCCCTCCCTCCCCACCTCCTCACAGACTTTGTGGAGCACAATCCAGTCCCCTGCATCTCTCTTTGGGCCCCCACGGTCCTGCAAGGAGAGGACTTCATTGTCCCGAGCCTGCCTCGGGCAGAATTCACTCTACAATACCTTTGCCAGAGGTTCAAACAGAAGATCCCAATGCCAAGAGACAGTCAGTGCTCCTTTCTGTCCAAGTCTCTGCACTGATCACCATGGGCATCAATAGGTCAGGCATGCAGGCAGAGAGCCAGTGATGGAAAAAGCATGCAATCTGAGATCTCTGCTCCTGTCAGTGATGGGCAGACAACCCTTACAAAGGACAAGGTTTGACAAATGAAATAAGGTATTTGTCTGAACAAAATGCTGTTCCTTCCATGCCCTTTTATGCTATGGAACAGATTATGATGAGGGGAAGTCCTTTGAAACTCATTTATTTCCCATATGCTCTGTTGCTTCATGTATTTGTTTCTTCTTATTGAAGTGCTGGAAAATGAGTATATTTTGACACTCTAAACCCCTTCCACTGTCTGAAACAGAGTGAGACCGTTTCTCACCACTAACCAACACGAAGGACCTGCTAGCCCAAGTCTCAGCATGTGCACAGCTCCTGTTAAAAATCAGGGCTTAGTGCCCAGGGCTCTCCACATCTGAATATTAGATTCCAAATCCACCATGTGGATCCTGTTAACTCCACGCTGAGAAAGAATACCAGAGCTCAGAGTGATAATCTGTAATGAGCCTAACCCAAAATCCCCAGCCAAAGCAGCTGTGACCTCTGAAGGAGCTCAGACCCAGATCCAGACTTCTGTGCCTTAGCCCAGCTCCACAGGCTGTGCATGCAACATTAACACAACTCCAGTCCCAGGGGACAAAAGCAAACCACAGACTTGCTGATGCCCCAGCTGTGCTTGATTTACTGAAACTGGATTACAGGCTTTCCCTGTCACAACTGGCCGTACCACTGGCATGGCTGGAAGCAAAGGACATGATTGTTTTCTCCTGCAGCGTGCCAGTATGTTCCTGCTTATTTTTGATACTGCAAACAAAAGTGAAGCAAGGTTAGATACTTACATGAAAGCTGTTTCTCTGCAGAGTGGGAATGAGAACAAAGACGTTGATTACAGAAATCTTTCAACTCCTCCTTCCCACTGGTCATCTCCTCACCCCTTCTTATGTCAATACCTCCAATTCTGCAGTTATTTTCTGCTCCTTAACCTGGCAGTGGGAAATGCTAAAATCATTCACCTCTTCAATTTTTCCTGCGGGATATGAGTCAACACTATCTTCAATGTATTCATGTCTCTCTCAGTAAGTGCAGCTGTGAGGAAAAGAACAAAACAAAAACAAACCCTCAAACAGAGAGGTGAAACAATGGTGAGAACAAGCCTGCTGCAAAGCTTTCAAGCCTACTGTGTTTTTATTGATACATACCCCTCTGTGAGCAGGATATCTTACTGCTTCAACACTTATAGTCTTGGGTGAAGGCAAGGAAAGATATGAGAGAAGTTTAGCTTAGAAGCTTCCTTGATCAGTTTCTTGGGCTACAATTTTGGTTTAAGAGTTTTGATTTTTTCTAGAATACATCTCCTATGCCTATTGCTGATTTTCTCTAATCAGCAAATAATTTTTTTTGTTGTTGTCTTCCAAAGATTTCTGACATCCAAGATGATGTCAGAAATCTGAATAGGTATCTACATTTTACATGCAAAGTGTAGATTTTGATCAAGGAACTCATTACAGAAATTATGCTCAATTTAAAGGTCTCCAAAAATATCAAAGTGGAAAGACTGAGGAGAAGGCCCTTATTAGATCCACTTCATCATCAGATGCACCACTCACATCTGCCCAGGAGCACCACCTTACTCTGGTGTTACCCTTCCAGTGAAAATCCTGTCCAGGGCTCACCCACCTATCTTGAAGGAGCAGGGACAGAAATGCTTTTCCTGTTTACAACAGATTGACACAATACATTCCAAGAAGACATAAACCACAGGTCAGGTCCTTACTCTGCCTTCAAAGGTTCAATCCCTTGTCTCTTTTCCCTGGTAAGAGTCAGGCTGAAATTGCTTTGGGAATAAGAGAGTTTTTGCTCTTGTAACCCTGTGGGGAAAAGATTAGGAAATCACAATCCTTGTCTTTCGTATGTGAAAGAAGTCATGCTTTACTAAGGGATCACAGTGCTTTCTGAGGAAGACATGCAGTGGCTTTAGAAGTGTGCTACATGGCATTGAGAGCTAGAGAGCCAAAACCATCTATGCAGATCATTGCACTCACTGGAGCATCCCTTCCATGGATCAGGTCATGCTTGGATCATCTCTCCCCACTGCTGAGCTCTACAGGGGGAGGCAGCCCAGGGAAACATCTGGGATCCACTAACCTGCAGTTGCCATTTCTTAGGGATGTAAATTAAACTTCCAGGCAGGAGACACTTGAGACAAAATACCCATAATATAACAAAGCCCGGTGTTAGAGACAGATGTAATTCCCTATGTGTGTGCACATATACCCACACATAGGTACACATGTGCACAGTTCAGGACGGTGTGCATTCAGTTCAGCCTTGCACCTTTGCATCCTTTCAGTTTTGCATCAGTGTGATTCTATCCTAAATGAAGAGTTTTTGAAGCAAAAATGCCTCAACTTTTGTTCCTTTGAATTTATGTTTCTTTGAGCCTGCCTTTTGTTAGAATGCTACTCATTTTCCTGTCTCATTCTTTTTTCTCACTCCTTCTTTGTAATGGCATGAGCTGACCGCAGCACTTGCTGGTTCCCCTGTAACTCAGATCTCCCCTCTGCTTGGTGGGCTGCAAACTTGGAGCAGGTCCCTGGTTGTTTTGTTCCTGTTTGCCTTTGTCCTCCTCAAGGGGCTTTCTGCAGCCTCCTGCAATCTTGTTTGATTTAGTTTCCAAGGCAGTGCCCCAGTGCCTGTGGGCAGGCTGGTGAATTTGTGTGTACAACTGGCGCTGCAGATCATTCTGCTTCATTCTCTGGGACAGTTCTACAGCTGCTCTTTTGTTTTGCCCTGAAAAGATGAGGATAACAACATCTGTCTCTTCTCATAATTGTGAAATTGTCCTGAAAATCCACACTCTAGATCCAGTATTTCTGGAGACTTACAAAAACAACATGTTTTCTCTCAACAGAATTAAATTTATCAGAAAATGTTTGTTAAAAACCCCAAATTATTTCTTTCTAAGGTCAATGACTTTGAGAAAGTGAATCTATTTTGGGGGATTGCTGGCAAAGCTACATAGAGGTGCTTCCTTTGAATTGCAGCTGCAGATAACTAAGTCCTAATTTCCTATGAAGAGCTAACATTTAGATCACTTTGGAGCTGTCTTCTCAGTGAAACTCCCACTCAGAAAAAGGAGAGGCTTTTCACGGCGCTTTGAGAGCAGTTGTTGCACAGATGATGCATCCTCTGAGGAGGCAGCTGTAATTGTAAAGTAGATGAACTCTAGAGCTGAACTCTTTGCTGTGTTACCAGAGTCATATGGGAATGCTGCTTGGAGCTGAGCTGCACTGCCGTGGGGAAGCAGAGTCACGCCCACTTCAAAGCTTCTGATCTTAAATATCACAGTTAAACCTGACAGCAGTTCAGAAGCTGTGAACTGCTAAATAAAAGCTAACTGTAAATACTCTTCCCTTACTAAAATAACCTACGTTCCATTTACCAAATAAATCTCATGTGGAAACTGGAAAAGCAGAGCAAAACCCATATTGTTTGGGCAATACACATACATAGTACATAAGCATGATACACAAACTACATTACAAAGAAATGTCTATATAGCTTATTTGACACTTAGGTGATCAACTTTAGCAAAATATTGTTGTGGAGTGAACTAATTTTTCAAATTAAAATACTAGTGCAGATATATTTTTGCCAACCTAACACAGAAGTTTTGCATCCCATTTTGGAAGAAAACAATAAGTAGTCTTAAAATATTTGAGGATTTCTTTTTTGGAGGCACAAGATTGGTATCAGGCACGTCTGAAGCTTTTGCTGCCACCACTTCAGAATATAGGAGGGAAAAGCAAGTTTCTGGTAGCTGCAGTCCTCAACTGGAGTATTCACCCCAAAAATTTGCTGGCTGGGATCAAGGAATACGTGCAGCTGGATACAAACCAAACTTCAGAGACAGCGGCAGCACAATGTTGTCTGTGTGTAAATACTATGAAATCTGCTTCCATCAGCAGATGAGGCTCCCTCCTTAACCTGGTGCATCACTCCAACATCCTCCAAGTCTGACAAACACCAGTCAAGGAAGACTTACCTGGAAATGGCCAAAGAATCATAGAATCATAGGATTGTTTAGGTTGGAAAAGCCTTCTAAGATCGCTGAGTCCAGCTGTTAACCCAGCACTGCCAAGCCCACCACCAAATACTCCATCTACACAATTGTTAAATACCTCCAGGGATGGCCACCACTTCCCTGAGCAACCTGTTACAATGCTGGAAAAACTTTTCCATTAAGAATTTTTTCTGATATCAAATCTAAACCTTTCCTTGCCCAACTTTAAGGCATCTTCTCTTGTCCTGTTGCTTTATTATCTGGGAGAAAAGACCAACCCCCACCTCACTCCAACCTCCTCTCTGGTAGTTGTAGATAGTGATAAGATAACCACCAAGCCTCCTTTTCTCCAGGCTAAATGCCCCCAGCTCCCTCAACCACTGCCCAGAGGATTTGTGATCCGAACCTTTCACCAGCTTTGCTGCTCTTCTTTGGACCCCTCTGGCACCTCAGTGCCTTTCTTGTAGTGGGAGTCTCTCGAGCACAGTACTCGAGGTGTGGCACTTGGATCACCAACAAAAGCCTAAGCACTGGCTCAGAAGACTCACAGTTGTGGGATGTGGTCTGAAACATCTGCAAAAGTTGTGTCTTCTGTCTTCTCAGGGAAAGCAGTGCCTACTTGCTCACAACATCTTTCATGAAATAAAACTGCGATTCTGCAGCCTGCACTAAGCTCTCACCAGTGCAGCTGGCTCCAGTGATGGGGAGAGCAGCAGGAAAAGTAAATTACCCTGCTGAAAGTCTTTCTGTACTTGTCACATGCTTAAAGAGCAGCTTTTCTGTCTGGGTATTTTCATAAGCAATGAGGTTGCAGACATTGCATTTTTCATCGCATTTCCCCTGCTTTGGAGTCCTCAACATGCACTGTCTTTACGGCTGAATAAAAGGTCGTGACTGGCCAGCTGGTAACACAAAATGCATTTTTACACTAATGGCAAGGTATTCTAGCTTTTATTTCATAAAATTGCACTGACTGTGTATTTACATAAACCCTGCATCTGTTAAGTTAAGCCAGAGGGTGATGATCTTTTTCTTTACAAAAGAGCTGATTTAATTTTATTGAACAAAGCTTTCTGTTTGAAAGATCAAAGTCAGTGCAGCCCCCTGCAGCAACAACTTAAAAGTTTCTTCAACTATTCAAATTAATGAAATACGGTAACTGGGACTGAACAAGCAGGAAAAAGAAAAAAAAGGAAAATAAAAATAAAAAAACTCCTTGGGGCTTTGTTTATCATGGGCTTGGAGAGAGACATTTTTCTTTTCATCAAAGTCCCATTGAGTGTCCTGACTCTCCTGCCTCTGAGAATGCAGGAATTGATAGCAGAAGCAGCATGCACAGTTTTAGACAAATTTTTAGAAGCTGATAATGCTGTGGGAAAAAGGCACAGTCCAGTGAAGAAAATCTAGCAAAGAACTGGCATCTCTAGCTTCCATGTGCTAGTTCCAGGCGCTTGTGAATCCTACTTGATAAAATTCAGTTTGTATATAAAATTGCTTGGGAACTCTACAGAAAATAATGGTAAAAATCATGAGTTTGAAACTGTAGCTGTAGTGGAGATAGATATTTCATGCCTTCTGAGAGAGCCTGCCTGTCACCTCCTAGCATCTCACTTTGGGGAAATTGTCTGGCAAACTTATTTTTGGGAGAGGAATGGCTAAACCTGCCTTACATTTCACTCTGAAGGTTGGTATTTGCTTGCAAGTAGCTTCCTCATCTCCCAGACTGACAGCAGCCCTCACTACTGATACACTGGGCAAGCCCATGGCTACACCTCATGCTATAGCAGGATGGGGTCAAACACGCACCAAAATTCACTCTTTGTGCCTGTCCATAGGTTATATCTGGCAGGCAGCCCAGGAACACGGAGCAAAAGGAACTGTAGCATGTTCCAGCTTAGCCCTCAATCAGGACACTGATCTCTGGGAAAGGTTTCCTTGGAGTCTGTTTTGACTCCAAGGAAATCTTTCCCAGAGATCTATGTTGCTTCTATGTCTCATACACAATACATCCACATCAGCACTTCAGCTTGGATCGGGAGAGTGCTGTGGCAGCTTTCCTCCTGACCACCCCTCCTAACCACGCTTTGCTGAAACAGTCCTGGCATCTATCAACTGGACTCCATCCAGACAAAGCTACACAAAAAAACCTGGTGTAGGAGTGCACTTATTGCACTACAGCTGCTAACATGAGGCCAGTCAATGTGACCAGATTAGAGCTGGTCTAAAATAAATCTCTGAAATACACAGAGGGCACACACTGGTCCCCTGTGCCAGCTCCTCTGTGCTACAGATCATCCCTACTCGTTCCAGACCACCTGCTAATGTAGACTCAACCCAAAGAGGCTGCACTGCTGCTTTCTGACCCTCTCACTGTTTAAATGGGTGAATAGTGCCATTTTAGGCACCATATGGTACCCCTGCAGGCCTCCAGCTGCCACTCTGCGGATCAACAGCTCAACCAAATGTCTCGTGTCATATCTGGCAGCCCCACGCAGACATCTCAGATACCTTAGGGAGACTAACTGCTGTGGATGTCTATGTTTAGACAACTGAATACCATTTTATTTTAGCATCTATGCCCCTCTAGACCAAAAAAATTGAAGCAAATGAGATTAAAAATGAGAATGCAGATGCTCGAAATACTATGGTGTGGTTTATGAAATAAAATACACGATATAGAATAAATAAAATAATAAAAATAGAATTTCTTGGAAAATTCATTAAAACTTTTTTAAAATAATCTAAACAGCATACAAAGCTTAATCTGACAACAACAAAGTATTGTTTTGTCCTTCAAGAAACAGCTGAATTTTACAAATTGCATTTATTATTCAGTAAGGTCTAAATTCACTGAATTTAACAGAGTTATTGCAAAGCTTGAGATTCACTTTCTGTTTGTGTAATTTGCTGGACTAATTCCCCAGAAGTTTTGAAGACTGTAGCATCAGAGTCTTTGCAGGACCATATCCTAAAGCTAGCAAATCAATAAATTATTAAATTACTAATAGTAATAGTAATAAATGGAATAATAGTAATAAATGAAACAGTCTTTGGCATGTTTTCTGTCCTGAGGGTGACTGACAGACAGCAGCCCTTCTCTGTTAGTAGCAAACTCCTTCTGTCCAGCAGGCTGGCTGCAGGTAACCAGGGATGCTCTCTGGGCTGGCCACACCCAGGACTGGCTGGCAGAGGCTGGTGGCCATGGGCCAGCACTGTGTCATGGCTTAACCTCCCTTACACATGATGTCTTACACAGCAAGCACCCTCCAAAGCTGCAGAAAAACATTTACATGCCCAGGAACCAACTTCTGAATCTGCATGGAAATGCTTGGCAGATTACAGGTCTTTCAAACACTGAAACATTAAAATCCTGACCTCTCGTGGCCATCAAACTGTCCGGCAAAAGCTTCTGTCAGTTTCTAACCCGGGTGATGCTCTTGCTGGGTGCAGGATGGCCATTTGTGTATTCCTGCTCCCAGACCTGCCTGTGTGCCAGGAGTCATTGACAAACCTCACATTTGAACTTCTCTGTGGGTCCAGAAGAGGCCACAAATGAGATCAGAGGGCTGGAGCACCTCTCCTACAAAGGCAGGCTGAGAGCTGGGGCTGTTCAGCCTGGAGAAGTGAATGCTTTGGGGAGACCTTAAAACAGCCTTTCAGTACCTAAAAGGGTCTTATAAACAAGAGGAAGAGTGACTTTTCACGTGGGCAGATACTGACAGGACAAGGAAAAATAGTTTTAACCTAAAAGAGGGGAGATTTAGATTAGATAATTGGAATAAATTCTTTACTGTGAGACTCTTGAGGCACTGAAACAGGTTGCCCAGAGAAGCAGAAGATGCCTCATCCCTGGATGTGCTCAAGTCCAGATTTAATGGGCTCCTGAGAGATCTGATCTAGTGGTTGGTATCCCAGCCCACAGCAGGGGGTTTGGAAATAGATGATCCTTAAGGTCCCTTCTAACCTAAGCCATTTTTTTGATTCTTTGATTTGTCCTAAATGTAAATAAAGTGCAGTCTTTTTAGACACTGTGGACAAAAATCTGGCAGAAATGCCACAGAAATGGGAAGCATGGGAGTGGGTCTGCACATTAACATCCTGCATGTGGCACAGAGCTACTTGCAGACCTTTAATTCTAACAAAGATTTGAGAAAGGGAATGTTTGTTTTGTCTACTTTGCTTTGCTGTTCTCTGGGTCTGCATCAGTAGCTTTGGGTTATAGAAAAACTTAGGCTATTAATATATTCTGCATGTGTGCAATTGATAATGCCTGATGTCAGTTTTTACAGATATATATAATTGCACCATTTCAAATATGAACCTAAACTTCTAAGAACCCAGCATCAAAACCCAGAAAGTCTGGCTTCACGTGCAAGTCTGTGTAAGGAGAAAGGGCAAGTGGAATTTCTCAGGATGAGTGATCTTTTACCTGGACAAGCTAAGGCTACACAATATTTAGGACAGGCACGTATTTGCACCCTGATCGAATGATCAATATGCAATAGTGTCTTCCATATAAAAATTTCCTCTATCCAGGACTGAGTACCTGAATGCTTTATAATTTCTAAAATAATTGGAGCATCTACAAGTATGCATTTTCAGTCTGCATGTATGGCAATCCAAAGGCTGCTGAAATACAAATAATATATGAAACAAAACAGAATCTATTTCTAGAATTTATAAATTTATAGACTGTATAAATTATCTAATATATTAATAACATACTCAAAACCATTAAACGGTGCATGAATAAAATGTATTTTCAGAAGTTTTTCTTTCTATCACCTTGTATATACAGATTGGACATAGGAACTACAGTACTGAGTATATTATTATTTAGAAGACAGATTCATTGATAATTGCACTTGCTTAAAACAGGAAAGTAGGTAAAAATGTTATAAATCAAATTTACATTTTAAGATTTTTTTTCTGGAACTGCGGCTTTATCTCTGACCTCACAAAGGCTTATCCATATGTTTAGCTTTATACTTAGGAGTAACGATAGTTAAACTAATGCACATAGAAATAAGTTTTTGCAGACCTGAAGTCTTGATGTAGCCTGCGTTCACATTCAACCTGTTTGAACACAAGAAAAAAAATGAACTGAAAAGGTGCAATCATTCCCACTGCTCAGAATCTCTGTGGTTTTTCATTTCGCATTCTCTCAAAAGAATACTAGTTCTCATTAACAAATATTAATAGGATAAAGAAAAAGTTTTGTGAAAAATATTTTAGTGATCATTTATAAATTTTTAGTTTCAGGTTCTCCTCAGGTGTCTGTTTCTCATTTGCTGGCATTCTCTGGGTTCCCTCTGAAAATAATTGATATTTCATTTGAATATATAAACAGGCTTGGACCATATTACTTAGAGCCCTTGGTTTACTGGCACTCATTTACAACACCTTTTTTTTCCAGTGCCCATCACAGCAACAGCTGCTCATCCTCTATTCAAAAAAAACCCTCAACACAGGGCACTAGATTTTCTGTTCCTAAATGTTATAATCATTTTATGGTTTTAGTGCTGATGATATTTCAGCCTCTTCTTGGGCATCTAATGCTGCTGATGCAGTGCAGTAAATTTTGGTACACAAAGAATTGGGGAATAGGTTCTCCTGGTGATGAAGATGCAACATGATAGCATCTCAAAATGCCCTGGTGTCAGAAAGCACTCTGAGGCACTTCATGCATGACTGTAGTACGCTTGTTTCTTTACAAACAATGCTGAATGATGTGAGTAGCATTTTGCCTTATACAGAAAAGTAGAGTAGCAACCACAGAACAGATAACCTGCACAGATTACTGTTGACAGAATAAAACTGTATTCAGTATTTCTGTGAGACAAAACACATCACTGTACATTTGCAGGTACTAAAACAGTGGGGTAATAAAAAGTATCTTTTAAGTGCTACTACACAGAAGTTCCTTTCAAAAAGCACAGTGTTGCCTAATTAGTTGTAGAACAGTCTTGAGAACCTCTTCTTTGGAGGGGCTGGCATCAACCTCTTGGCATGCAGGATTCACCATCCTTCTGTAAGACTCTTCAACTCTAAAAACAAAACAAGATTAATTGAACTTCAAAATGCAGGGATATGAAATGAAATTAGTCATCAGCCTCAGAAGACAGTGCTCGCACTGCAGAGACAGAGGATAGAAAATCTAATATGAAGCTAAGAATGAAATCTCCAGCAAAGAGCAATAAACCATTAGTAACTATTACAATGTAAATCTTAAACCACATTGTTTCCTTGACATTGATTCCCAGAGCTCCAGTCATATTCACAAGACATGGTATAAAGTATTTCTTTCTTTACAGCTTATCACTAGATACAGTTTGGTATAGCAGTAGAGTGGACAGTCTGCTTCTAGCACCTGAATTAATTTTTTTCCATTTCTGCCAAGGTATCTCTGAACTTTATGGCATTGCATTGTGTAGTTGTGCTCGTTGACTGATCTCAGCTTTCACTCACTAGATTACAGAGTTGACATATCATTCAACTCTTTCCTCCGATCAACTAACCAGTTGAATACCAGGATAAAATACAGGACGAAAACCTTAGGCTATAAGCATAATGCAGAACCCTCCCACATTGTGTCTTTGAGGGTGTGAATGTGGATGTGAATATTATTGTCTATGTTCCCATGATGCCATTCAGGACAGAAGTCACAAGACAAATCAAGGAAGATTCTGGATGTTCTCATATTCAGATTGACATAATAAACATGTTCTGACACGAATATGCAGTAACAGGATTAAAATGTAAAAGCTGCTTAAATGGTAGTATGTTCCCTACCTAACTCATCCTTCTGCAGGTCCCACTACATGAGCCGTGTGTCCACACAGAGTTTCTGTCAAAATTAAGCAATCACAGAATCATAGAATGTTAAGGGGCTGGAATGGACCTTAAAGATCATCTAGTCCCAATCCCCCTACCATGGGCAGGGACACCTCCCACCAGACTAGGTCGCCTAAAGCCTTAAGCAACCTGACTTTGAATACTGACAGAGTTGGGGCATCGACAGCATCTCTGGGCAACCTGCTTCAGTAGATCACCACCCCCACAGTTAAAAATTTCTTCCTAATAGCTAACCTAAATTTCCCCTCTTTCCATCTGTATCCATTACTCCTTGTCCTATCACTACAGTTCCTGATGAAGAGTCCCTCTCTGGCTTCCCTGTAGGCCCCTTCAGGTACTGGAAGGTTCCTGTGAGGTGTCTACTAAACCTTCTCTTTTTCAGGCTGAACAGCTCCCCTTTCTCAGGCTGTCTTTGTAGAGGAGGTGCTCCAGTTCTCTTATCAATTTTGTGATCCTCCTCTGAGCTTGCTCCAACAGTTCCATGTCCTTCTTATGTTGGGGACACCAAAACTGGACTCAGCACTCCAGGTGGGGTCTCACAAGAGCAATGTATATGAGAAGAATCCCCTGCTTCAACCTGCTGGCCATGGTGCACAGATGCAGCCCAGAGCACAACTGGCATTCTGGGCTGTGAGTGCACATTGCCAGCTCATGATGAGTTTTTCATCAACTGTCGGAACCCAGGAAATTCCTCTGGCTGCCATGGAGCACTCGAGCCCCTGCCAGGGGGCTCAGAGACCTTGGCACAGAGCCCAAGACCCCTGTGCCTTTGATTTTGCCCTTGGAAAAAACAATTACCAACCTTATATGAAGAATTATAAGCCACAAAAGTTTAAGTAGAATGATAGTGAACTTATCAGGGGGTGAAAAAGTAAATTTTTGGGATTTTTAGCATGGAGGTTCAGGGGGCAAGATGGAGGAATCTGGGCATCTCCAGCCTTTCTCCTTCTTCTTCTTCTTGGTCTCCATCTTCTCCTGCGATGTTGGCACTTTTAGATTGGTTTAGAGTAGGAGCTCACTGTCTAACATAGGTGATAGGTATTGGAAAGTAATTGTAAATATTGCACACGTAGTTTTTAGTATAAAAAAATAACATGCCCTGGGGGCAGGCAGAGCGCCTCTGGTTGTCTTCCTGAGTGGACCTCAGCAGGGCAGGAGAAAGAATTTTATGGATAAGATAAATAAACAACCTTGAGACTGAGAACTGAAGAGATCTGCCTCCTTCTTCGACCGCTGGGCTGGGAAAAGAGACTTTGTAACTTATCTCATGGTCACTCTGGCCAGCTAGAGTCCTGAGAATCAACCATCACCCTCAAGTCTTTCTCTGCAGGGCACTCTCAGTCACTTCTCCATCCAACCTGTAGATGTGCTCGGGATTGCCACAACCCAGGTGTAGGACACTGTACATCCCTTTGTTGAATTTCATGAGGTTTACACAGGCCCACCTCTCAGGCCTGTCCAGGTTCCTCTGAATGGCATCCCTTCCCTCCAGTATGTCCACTGCACCACACAGCTTGGTCTTGTCAGCAAAGCTGCTGAGGGTGCACTCACTTCCACTGTCCATGTCTCCAAAAAGATGCTGAATAGTATCAGCCCCAGCAGCGATCCCAGGGGACACCACTTGTCATTGGCTCCCAGTTGGACAGTAAGCCATTGCCCACAACTTTGTGTGCTGCCATCCAGCGAATTCTTCATTCCCTGAATGGTCCATTGATCAAATCTATGTCTCTCCAATCTGAAGAGGAGGATGTCATGTGTGACACTGTCAAACACTTTGCAGAAATTCAAGCAGAAGTTGCTCTGCTCCATTCACCAATGTTGAATTTGTCAAGCAAAATCTCCCCTTTGTAAAGCCACTTTGGCTTTACAAATTACAGCCACTTTTAACTCTACAATATTTTTAGGGTATACCATCACTAGAAATTTAAAATCCTAAAGGCAGATTTCAGCCTTGCTTGTAGATATGGAAACCAATATTCAGTGTCTCTGCTGAGGCATCTGCATGAACACTGGGTATTTGAGTTTCCACCTTAGACAATGATGATCTAATCAATACATTTGGCAGAGCCTAGACTGCAATTCAGCACACCCTGAAGCAGGATACCTGGGGTGCCATTCAGTTGCTTAAATTAATGTACTGCTTGAGATGCTCTGGACTATCTCATTTAGCTTCCAGTTCCTAGCCCAGGAAGCGCCCACAGGTGCTGCATCACATATGATATCAAAAGGCTTTAGATACTTAAGTTTAGGTCACTGAGCTCCAAACAAGTAGTGAGATAAATCACTTTGAAGGTTTCATTGAATGTATTGACTATACTGGTACCTGAAACACTTTGTACAACTGAAGACATCTACAAGAGGATGTTTAAATTTTATTCTCTTAATCTGGAACTCAATTCCAGAATTTCCTGGGGAAGCTGTGTGTTTCAGCTTCTTGCCTCCCAGTCCTGGATCTCTTAAGTCCATCTCCTTCATGACCTCACTGAGAAAGATGCAAAAATAAAAGCAGCAAAGCAAAATAGAAGTTTTTTAACTCAAAGCTTCTTTACAATTAAATTATACATCTGCATCTTTCAAACACTTTCAGTTAGAAGTGAGAGAATTTACCCTCCCTGACAGGCATGCATTCTTTCCAAAAACAACCAAAAACCAAAAAAAAGCTTATACAAAGGAAATTCTTGTGGAAATTCTTGTCGCAATAATGTGAGAGGCACATTTGTTATTGATCCCACAGGAGCCAAGATTGCCTCCAGCCTCTAATTCCCCATTAAAGGAATTACCTTTGGCGAAAAGAGCTGTTAGCTTCCAACTCAGCTTCCTCCTTTGTTTTCTCCAGCCCCCGATGCTGAAGTCTCCGGACTCGTTCTTCAGGGTCAACAGTCAGGAGAAGAACAAGATCAGGTTTAAGCAGATCTTCAGGCCACTGATACACCTCATCTTGAGCTGGGGGAAGATCCTGGACTTCCCCACTTGTTTCAGTGGCAATTGCGTAGGCAGCTGTGCTGTGCCAGTATCTGTCAGGAAAACACAAAATGGAGGGAGAGAAATTTTAACAAAAACATTAATTCTTCAGTAGTATAGGAGACAGTTGGGATTATAAAAAGTCAATAATGATGAGATAGGTGACACCATGGCTTTGAAGGGAAATCGAAATAACAGTTCTGTGCTCTCCATTATTTCTTAACAATGATAACAGTCAGTGCACTATTCAGAGCTAATGTGAACTATTAATTACAACATTATGTAGAGACTGCTTCAGATACTCATATCAAAAGAAAGTCTCCTCATATATTGAGACCGGTCAAAGAAGAGTTACAATATATCTCAAAATCCTTTACTCTGAGTCCCCTTTTTTGTGGTTCCCATTCTACTTAATGCAATAGATTTGGTAGAGAACTTGCAGTCTTCACAAACATGTGGATGAACACAGACATTACTAATGTTACTAATTTCACTTGCATTTAACATTCTCCCTACTACAAGGCACTGTGTTTGATAGATTTCAGTGGATTTGGGGCTGGTTGAAAACAGCACTCACATGCAAACAATGTATGTGTGCATGTGTGTCTGTGTGTTTTGTAGCAGGAGGTTACAGTACACCTACTGAAATAAGCTAGAGGGTTCTAAGTACATCTAGAATTTTTTATGAACAGTAATATTGTAAGCTGCCTACACAGTTAGTGAAAACCAGAAATAACACAAAAAAAAACCCCAAAAGTAGGAAGTATATCTCTGAGTTTAAATTCACAAAGAGTAAGTCTACCTAAAACTCAGTCATTCCAATCCACCCATATCTGAGACACATCTTAGAGACAGCCCTGACCAGCAGCCCACAGTCTCCTTTGGTTTGTCACAAAGCCCTGGTTTAGCTCAGGATGCACAAACTGTGCCTTCACTATTCCTAACTGAAGATGTAATAATTTTCATGTATCCTAAAGCTAGTTATGAGTATTTCACTGATTGAAGTTCCCTATTTTACTGTTATCACAAGTGTTACTCTTTAAAAGATATAATATTTATCTGACTCTCTGCAGAGTGCTTCCAAAAAACCCTAAACAAACTACAAAAAAACCCAAAACAAAACCCCTGAAGAAATACATAGACCATCACTGACTGCTTGCAACGCTGAACAATTGTGTGATGGCACTGATATAAGAGGGCTTCTTAAACACACAGACCTGTCTATGATCACAGGTGCCTGAGTGGATGCTTTCGCTATCTCTGAAGCCAGAATGTAGTTGCCCGCAGCATAAAACGCTCTTTTAATGGGTGCTCGCTCATCATCAAATACAGTCCTCCAGTGGCTGATGCAGGCTGGTGGGGAGCGCAGCAGAATGCCATTCAGGGTGTCCTTAACAGCCTGGGTCACTGTGGTTTTGCCTGCATTTCATTTACAGAAGGAAACATCCATTATGTTATTTACCAGATATATCAGAGTTTTAAAAACTGAAAAACGCTCCTGTCTGTTCATGTGGAGTACAGATTCTGACATCTGAATATGTAACCCCAGCATCTTGTCATAAGGTTTCCAGAGGAACATGATTCTGAGTCTGCTTGCAGGAGTTATTACTCCTCTTCCTGCTCTCTGGGAATTATTACTCTTCCAGCCCTTCCTTTAGCCAGCTTTCAGTTTTCATTCCCTTAAATGCATTAGGCGCATGGCAATTTCTCTATATATTCATGACAATTTCCCTATCTATTAATTTATAATATTTTTCTCGGTTGCAATTTATGTGAATGCTGTTCATCCAGTTCCTTCTTTTTAGGAGGATTTTTAGTTCTCTTTAACTGACAAGTCAGAAAGCAAGGTTAGTCAGAAGCAGGTAATATTTCTCTCTCAGACAAACTTCTGACAGTTCTCCAGACTACCACTAGTTCATTTATTTGAAAACTCTCCAGTAAAAGTATGTTTCATCAGCTGTACAAGAAATTTAATTTTCAGTACTCCACTCTGTATTCTTTCATTTGCATAGGTAAGGAATTAAACAACTGAATGTAAATTAGCAAAGACTAATCTTTTACAAGAGAAGACAGATTGGCATTTGTAATTATTAATTCCATATCTGTCACAGGTTTCCGAGATTTTTTAAATTTTATTTAAAAGCCTTTTGCCTAATAATAAACATAGCAGTTGCGCCTTTCAACAATTTCTCATCTGTGAAGAAGATGTGGTTCTTCAACCACACGTTGCTCTCACCTGTGGCATCCAGCCCCTCAAAAACTATGACGGGAAAACTTCCCTTTTTTTGGTGCTCTGGGCACTTCTCCAGCAGGTCGAGTACTGCTTCAGCCTCTGGGATCCGTTCTGCAGACTGCAAGGAGAGATCAGAGAATGTGCTGGGTCGGAAGGGACCTTTAAAGACCATCTAGTCCAGCCCCCATGCAGTGCACTGGACCATCCTAAACTAGATCAGGTCTCTTAGAGCCCTGTCAACCTGACCCGGAATGTTTCAAGAGACGGAACATCCACCACCCCTCTGGGCAACCTATGCCAGTGTTTCACCACCCTCATCGTAAAAAACCTCTCCCTTACATCTGGTCAGAACCTGCCCTCCCTTCGTTTAAAACGATTACCCCCCGCGTTCCCCTGGCACCCGCCCGCCCCACGGCGCTGGAGAGACAAGCGTGGGCTCCGCGCCCGCGGTGCTGACCTGGCGCAGGCGCTGGCGGAGCGCGCTGGCGGAGGGCGGCAGGGCGCGGACCGCGGGACGGCGGGCCGGGGAGCCCGGGGCGCAGCGCCCCAGCATCGCCGGGACCCGGGAGCAGAAAGCCGGGAGCCGGGAGCCGGGAGCAGTGAGCCGGGAGCCGAGAGCAGAGAGCAGCGAGCCGGGAGCCAAGAGACGGGAGCCGAGAGCAGCGAGCCGAGAGCCGGGAGCCGTGAGCAGAGAGCCGGGAGCTGAGAGACGGGAGCCGAGAGCCGAGAGCAGCGAGCCGGGAGCCGAGAGCAGAGAGCAGCGAGCCGGGAGCCGAGAGCCGGGAGCCGAGAGCCGGGAGCCGAGAGCAGCGAGCCGAGAGCCGGGAGCCGAGAGCCGGACCAGCAGCACAGCGGAGGGGCGGGCGGAGGAGGAGCCAGCGGGAAACGAAACTGGCCCGGGAGGCCGGGAAAGCGCCGGTGCTCGGGGAGCAGCGCGGAGCAAGGGGCAGCTCCTCGGAACGCCCTTCTGCCTTCCCCGCCCCGTGTCACTGGCACCGGGTTGAACGGGTTCGGCCCCGCGGGGAATGGGTCTGTGCGCGGACGGACGCCAGCAATCACGGGATATAAGGTCCCAGCCTCGGGATCCGGCCTGGCCGCCCGCCAGCAACAAAGGGTCGCATTCCCACGGGCTCTCGTGGCTGAATCCTGGCGGTCTTCTAAAAAAAAATTTAAAAAAAATTAGAATTGCAAAATATGCTCCACTGCTTAGGACTGGCCCAAAATTACAAACAAGTCCTAACCCAAACTGAACTACTTTGTTGAGTTGCAGTGCCCAAGCAGGCATATCAGTAGCTTGACCCCATTATTGGGTAATTCAGTGCCTTGATAACAAGACCAACAGACACAAATAATTTTGGGAGTAAACTGGACTTTTAGAAGCCTGTTTTCATTTTCCAAGCAATTTTGCAATGGCCAATGTCAGCTTTCTTCAGTTCAAATGTAGGAACTAGTAACACTGCAAATAGCAATAGCACAGTCTTAGTCTCGTGACAGCTGCTATGAGTAACATTGCCTGAAATGTAGTTTTTGAGTTTTCAGAAGATGTAACTTAAAATGTTGGAGAACCTGCATCTCTTTAGAAAACTTCTCTTTTTCAATAGTTGGAGAACTGCCAGTTAGAGATATCTAAAGTTAAGCTTCTGATGTGTTTTTTGAATTAGTAGACTCTACAAGAAATTCCTTGAAAACCTGTCTTCCTCTGGTCGTCTCAAATGCCTGCACAAATACCTTTTACTTAGTGTAACTGCAGGAAGAGGGGAGCAGCTGGTAGGCAGTACCAGTGGCAAATCATCTGTACTAGTAGGAAACTGCCCATCCCAAAGAAGATGATAAAAGTCTGGGCTAGAGGCACAACTGGGAACATAGCCTTGGAAGCTCTTCAGTACAGTCCCAGCATCATGTATCAAAATTCATTTGGTTCTTTTTAAGGTTGTTTCATACCTGAGAACTCCAGCCCACATCCATATCACTCCATTCCATATCACTCAAACACATGGGTATGGATACCAGGAGACACAGGGTAAAACATGGCTCATTATACAGGAAGCCAATAGATAGTTTTAAGATCATAATGCACCGATTAAGAGTAGGGGCTCTTCTCAGCCAATATTTGTCTGGCAGAATGACATGCTGTACATGCCTGCCTTATCCATGGTCCCTTCTCCTAGTCCTTGTGCTCCTCCAGCCTCCACACTGAATTAGGAATGTTAAACAGTACATCCTCATCTTTCAGCACCTGTTGTGGACCCTTGCTCATGGAGTTGGCTAAATGTGATACCTCCACAAATCTACCTCCACAAACTCCTGTGGTCTCCAATTCCAGCAATGCTACTGTTGCATAAAAATTTTATAAGTTTTAAATGAACATCTTTATTTCAATAAGTGCCCCTTCTAATAATATTGCTGATTTAGGTCAATAACAGTTCAGCATTCAGTTTATTTATTACCTACAGGGCTTTTTAAAGATCACTCAGATTTCCCCTTCAGATTTTTCATGTCAGAAATGCCTCTATCCCTTGGTAAGGCAGCTGCTTCATCCCCTTGATCAGTTAGAAACAAGGATAACTTTAACTGTAAGGTCCTGCCAAGATGTGGAGACCTGAACTGGACCACTAGTCAGGGTTTGGTTACACTTACCAAAGTTTCACAGACCAGGAGAGTAATGGAATCTAACTTGTTTCTGGGTGATACTAAGCTTTAAGTTGACTTCTCTCTCTGCTGCCTTCTGCAGAGCCATTGATTTCAGAGGAGAAGCAACAGTGACTAAGATGTCCTTCCTGAGCACAAGTGCCACTGCTGAGCTCAGCATCAGGAACACAAGGTTTCAGTGACTCTTTTGCATCTGTACTGCCTCCCCTTTATCTATACTGAAACTTACCTGTCACTTTTATGTTCATTTGTTTACTTGAGTTTCAACTGACATGCGGCCAAGTTTCATTTCAGAAGTGCTTGTAAAGCTGGCCATTTCCCTCACTGACCTCTCAGCTTTTTTTTTTTTTTTTTGTTGGCTTTTTTTTGTTTGTTTGCTTTTTCTCCAATGCTACTGTTGCCTTTCCCCTCCCTGCTGAACAAATGGAAAGCACCTACTTTCATTTTCTCTTTTCCCTTTTCACATCTCTCTGCTTTGATATAACCTTGTTACAACCATTCCTGAGCCAAGCTGGTGGTGATTCCTTTATTTATAACATGCTTATGAGATCATTCATAATAGGCATGTAATGCCTGTTCTCCTGCCTAATTACTTTAAAGTACCCTCTTTCAGGATTCAAGTAAAAGTACAGGAAAAGAGAGTTGTCTTTTTGTACCCAAGATGATTTGTTGTATTTAAAATCAATGGAGACAGTATGACTTTTTCAGCCTCTTTACAAGGACCTTTATAATTTTGTCCTCTGTATAATATGAAGCAATGTTGAAGAACAAATGTGTTAGTTATGTACAAACACTGTTCGGGAGCATTTTTACATCTTTGAGTGTCCACTGTGCTTACATAGAGCTATAGGGATGAGATACAGAGACAACAAGAGGCATATGAATATTCAAAAAATTTTGTTCCACACAAAGTGAAAAAAGAGGAAAAAAAAAAAAAAACCAAAACCCAAACCATCGAAATTAGCCTGTAACTTAAAAATATATCTAAATGTACAGTCCTGTAAACAGCTGTGTGATACACAGGCAGGGAAAACTTAAGTCAAAGGCCCATAAAATGTGAAGGTGCACAGAATACGTGCAAATAACCTGCTCTTTTAATGCAAAATATACTTTAAAGAATATCAATAAAGGGCCCTCCAGTAAAGAAAAAGATTTGGGGATAAGACCATGAGAACACAGAAGTCAGTATAGTGTCACGCCAAGAGAGATTCCTCTTCTGTCCATGACAGTGGCCACTGCCAGATGTTTGGGGAAGGCTACAGAAGGAACACAGAAGGATCCTTCTCTCAACATACTTTTGTCAAGAAAGGATCTGATGATCCTTGAGGTCCCTCCCAACCTGGTATTCTATCATTCTAAAAGTCCATGATCTTTTCCTAGAGCATAGAAACGATCTTTTTAATACTTCCTGAATGGGAAATCACATAAACACTATTAAGGGCCCATGGTGTACTTCTTTCAAATGTGCCTAATCTGTATCTATATTCATATTGTCTGTTTCATATGTCTTTCATAACTTAATTGCATGTGGGTTTGAGCTTTCTGTTTGGTAATTTCCCCTTGGATTTTTCATCCCAAGGAGAGCTGAGTCACTCTAAGTACAAGGTCCTTGACAGATTTGCATTTATAGTGCTGCAGTTGCAATGAGAAAGATAGTTTCCAGATGAGACTAGAGCAAGAAGTAAGGCATTTACCAAATGCTAAAATTTCATCTGCCATTGCATGATTTGCATGAGCAGCCTGGTTGTCCTTGGACCGTTTCTGGTCCTCCCAGGTGATATGATATGACTCCTCCTTTAATCTTTTTTATGTTACTGGTTTCTATCAGTAGTTTGGTTTGCCTAGCAAAATACTGTTTGACTGGAACTGCCAAATGGCCACTCTGGAGAAAACAATACATTTATTTCAAATATAAAATTACATTAATTCAATAAACATTATATAGTTGTTTTAAAGGTTTTGCTTTCCTAGCAACTAGGCACAAGAGCATTATCTATGTTTATCCCTTTGGATTCTTCCATGCTAGATGTACTTATTTATTATCTAGTGCACCATTAATAATATTATTCAATAATTGTTGAAAAATTATATTAATCTTTAAAGGGTTTTTAGATACAGATTTGGAAAACAGAACATTTTATTACTGGGATTCCAACGTGCCACTGTAAGATGGCTTCTGTAGGAAGCTAGAGGAAGAAATCATACTTCCTACAATTTTCAAAAAATATATATGCTTGCTTTTCTGAGGTTCTTCCAGAAGGCATCAGGACAGAAAATTTCTTTACAGTTCTTGCTTGCAATATTTCTTGTAGATTCAAAGCTTATGCATAAAAACACACATTTGTGTTTTCTTGAAGGTCTCACCATTGAGCCTGTGAGCTAAGACAGTTTGGGATGAAAAATGTGAATGTCCTTCTTGATACTGTTGGGACTTGTATATGTGTAGGGGGCACATCCTGGTCTGGGTTCACTTTGAGAGGCTTTACAGTAAAGCAGAGAGTGTCATCTGAAAACATACTTAGTTGAGGCAAAAAGTAAAAAGAACTATAATTTCCATTTTTCTAAGAAAGCACTGATAGAATTACAAAGAACAGGAAGCCTTGAGTACACTTGGGTGTGCAAAGTTCTCTGCATGTTTTGTTCCTTGAAAAACAGATCTGTGTTTTCAAAGAAAAACAGTCCAAAAATGCTAATGTTTTCATTTCTGATTTATTGAGCAATATTTTTTGACATGTTTTTGGAGTGTTTGGGTACCAGATGTAATTTTTGTGTCGAGAGAAATTGATAATCATCAAGGATTCTTTACTGACTTTGGAAATTAGGTATTTTGAACCTATTTTTTATGGCCAGCTGAGGTACTGGGCAACAAGCTCAGGGCTAGTCATGAGCCTTCCACCTCAAAGAAGAGAGAAAGACTCTAGTTCTTACACCTGCATTGGCTCAACTTGACATGAAAAGGGATATGAATGAGGACAGAAAGGAATTTGAACTGGGGCCAGAGAAGGTAACAAATGAAATAAGGTTCCATTGCAACAGAAGGGATGTATGGAGTGAGGAGGAAACAGATATCAGAATTCTCCAAATTAATTGAAACATTCAAGCTACCAATTAGCAACTCCAATGTCAGATTTCAGTTGAAATTTGCATTGTCTTGTCCACCTCCCTTTCCAATCATATTTTCAAGGTTGCAATCAACAAACTCTTTATTTATTAAAATAGCCTGCTTTTATCCTTAATCTTGTGTCTTACATAAAGCTCAAGGAACTGGAAGGGCACACAGTTAACTCCTGCTGGAATAATCTCTGCTGACAGCCTCTGAGACCATTTTGGAAAGCCTCAGAAGTGAGATGTTTCACATCATGCTGCAGCATGCGAGGGGGCATTACTGGAGCCAGACACAGCAAGAAGTTTCTCATCCTGCCCTAGTAGTATGAATCTGCTCCAGCAAGAAACAGCTGATAGAGACAACAATAAAAACCGTTCAAACAATAAAAACTGCTCAAAATAGTTTTTGCTGATCCAGACATTATTTAGCCAGTAGATCATCTCCAGGAAAGTGAAGGGAAGGTGATGGGAATTTGACAATAGCCAGTGGCAGGATTAATTAACACTTCTTATTCACAAGCAGGTTTTGTTTCCCATGAAAATTGCACAAGAAGAAAATAGTTCTACCCCTTTTTTTGAAGGGGAAAAAAGGGAAATAAAAAGAAGGGAAGATGAGGGCAAGACTGCTTGGCTACATCAGCAGTTCTGGCTGGGCTGGTCAATGGAAGTGAGGGAAGCTCCATTTTAGGCCATTGACAACATGAAGGTGGAAGGTGTTAAGATCTGAGTATGACTCTGTACCTTGGCAGTAGTGACAATGTTGACAGCCCACACAAGAGTGAGGACAGGCTGAGTGAAGACAAAGTGAGGCAGCAAATTTGTGACAATCCTGCTGGTGTGTCTGGACACACTGGAACACTGAAGATAGCAACTGGTATTATCATGGAGGGATTCCTTCTCCAGCAGTTCTTTCCTGTTGTACCACCAAGGAACTGAGGAATATGCAAACTGGCAGGTTTGTCCTAGTCCCTCCTGGTGTTACCATAAGTGGGCAGCCACCAATGTCTCACCTCAGGCTGTCAGCTGCTCCTGCTGTTAAGGCAAACCATGTGCTCAACTTGGTGCAGTAGCTTTGCTTGAGGAGCATTATTGAGACCAAGAATCAAAGAACCTGTAATTACTTTCTTTTCACGTATCTGAAGTCATCAGACTGCCTCACCTGAGTTGCTCTTCCATGCAAAACTGTTTAAACTTAAAGGAGCTCTAGAATGCCTGACAAAGGTGCAGTGCCGTTATACAAGCTCTGTTTTCCCCCTGCTACACGAGTTTAACGACAAGAGCCAAAGTCACTGAGACCTCACACACCGAAAGGGGTCCCAGGTGCTAGACCCGCTCAAACCCAGCGGTGCTCAAACCTGCTCCCAGCCCCGGGCAGTCGGCGGGTTCTGCGGTGGCCGTGGCCGAGAAGCGGCTCGGAAGCGTGGGGACTCTGGAGTCACGGGTGGGGCAGGCGGGAGAAGGAAAACAGCGCGTCTCGGTGCCAAGTTTCGCTTCTGGGAGAAGGGAAAACGAAACCGAGCTGTTCCCCGCGGTCCTGCACAGCGGGGCGGGACGGGCGGGGCGGGGCGGGGAGAGAAGGCGGTCACCGCATATTTAAGTGCGGAGCGCCGGACACCTCTCTGCAGCCTGCGATCCTAACCGAGCCGAGCCGAGTCGGGTCGGATTGAACTGAACCGAGACCAGCCGAACCGACCCCAGCCGAATCAAGTCGGCTCCAGTTGAACGGTGCCCAGGCGGGTCCGAAGCCGCAGCGCATCCCGTCGGGTCCGAGCCGAGCCAGGTCGGATTGAACTGAACCGAGATCAGCCGAACCGACCGCACCCGTATCCAGTCCAGTCGAACCGTGCCCAAGCGGGTCCGAAGCCGCAGCTCATCCCGCTGGGTCCGAGCCGAGCCGAGCCATGCAACTGGTCCTGCTGGCCCGGCTGCTGTCCGTCGGGCGGGCGGTGCTGGCGGCGCTGCGAGGGCGCCTGGGCGCGCTGTGCTGGAGCCTGGCTCCCCTGTCCCTGTCCCTGCCCCTGTCCCTGCCCGGTTGGCGGGACTCGGCCCCCCGGCCGCAGCGGGAGCAGGAACGGGACGACGCGCCCCCGACGCCCACCAGCGTCAATTACCACTTCACCCGGCAGTGCAACTACAAGTGCGGCTTCTGCTTCCACACGGCCAAGACCTCCTTCGTGCTGCCCCTGGAGGAGGCCAAGCGGGGGCTGGCGATGCTCAAGGAAGGAGGTGAGTCCAGGGGAGGTGGTTCCGGAGGCAACCGGGGAAGGGGGACCCCGCAGGACCAAGTGCCGTGGAAAAAGTTACCCCCCGGGATGTCACTTGTCCCGCTGCCGTGGGGCATTGATAACATTGAACAGGAGCAGGCGACGGGCAACAGACGTTCATAGCATCTTTCTTTGGTCCTTCCCTAGGAATGGAGAAAATCAATTTCTCTGGAGGAGAACCGTTTCTTCAGGACAGAGGCGAATTTGTAGGCAAACTGGTCCAGTTTTGCAAGCAGGAGTTGGGGCTCCCAAGTGTCAGCATTGTTAGCAATGGCAGCCTGATCAGAAAGCAGTGGTTCGAGAAGTACGGTAAGGAGGAAGCACTGGGCACAGCTGCACTGGCAGCACTGGGGAGCCTCTATGGGGCAGCCTCACCCATGGATGGGCTTGGGGGCAAGTGGAAGATGGTTTAGTGCTTAATTTTTAGTAAATGCAAATGAAATGTAAATACTATTGAAACAGTGTTGATTATCTCCTGTAAAGGTAGGCATTATACCACAAAAACTTTTTGGTAAAATGGTGTAATAAAACAATTATTACACCATTATACCAAATGTTTCCATATTTTCTACCTGTTTCCATAGTGCTGGACACACACACTCACACAAACTATGTGTTTCAATGCTGCTGTTGATGTGGCTTTTGTGGTTGATGGGATGACTCCACAGAACTGCATGTATGTGGCATTTGTGACAGATGACAAGGAAGTGAAAGTGACCAGAGTCCTGACAGCTTTTAGCTGATGGACTAGATATTAATCAATTTTTAAAACTTGTTTTCAGGTGAATATTTAGATATTCTGGCAATTTCATGCGATAGTTTTGATGAGGATGTCAACGTTTTAATTGGCCGTCGTCAAGGAAAGAAGAACCATGTGGAAAATCTCCATAAACTGAGGCAGTGGTGCCGAGAGTATGCTGTTGCTTTTAAAATAAATTCAGTCATCAACAGATTTAATGTTGAGGAAGATATGAATGAGCAGATCAAGGCGCTGAACCCTGTGCGCTGGAAGGTAAGAAAGTAGTATATACCACATGTTTCCTGTTCAAAGAAAAGTAATAATGAAGTCCTGGAGTTGTTTGAACCTCTATTGACCTGAGTCTTACCTCCAGCTCCAGCTTGGGCTGGTGTTAGGAGCCTTCTGGTCAATGTTGCATGGTGCTGAGATAGGTTCTATCTCATTCTGCACTTAAATGGAGCCCAGGAGGTCAAGAATCTTTTTTTTTGGTTGTGTTATATACAGAAAATTACTATTTCAGTGTGTGTAGATCCAGGTTGTTTTAGTATATTAAAATTAGCACAGAAAGCCTTTAACGTGTGAATATATGTTATGGTGTAGAGAAAATTAGGAAAAATTACTGAACAATGATACATTAAAGTCAATATATTGTTAGCAAGATATAAGTGTATATTAATCATCTCTTACATAGTATTAGAGGTTAGCGTACACATATTATTATTTTTTTACTAGAAATAAGTTTGAAAATGAGTAGACATAATGTGACATAAATATGGGAAAACATGTGGAATAATTTCTCCTTATTTGCCTCATGGATGTTGTTAGAGACACAGAATGACTCAGAAAAAGAACAAGCCCCAAAAAACACGTGCAATCTCAGATAGTAAGGAAAATCATAATTTATAACATATAGAGCTCTGTAATGTTAATTTACAAAAAATAAACCTGCACCATGCCCTTTGTGGAATATTCAGTTATCACAGGTTGTGTCATTTTGGCTCAACTGACAGAAAAATTAGACATTGCTACTGAGACTGAAGCCTCTTTATCCTCAAGGCAAGTGAAAAGATAAGGCCTCAACCAGGTGCTTTCTTTGTTCAGGTATTCCAGTGCCTTCTCATTGAAGGGGAGAACAGTGGTGCGGATGCTTTAAGAGAAGCAGAAAAATTTGTTATCAGTGATGAAGACTTTGATCGATTCCTGGATCGCCACAAAGATGTCTCCTGCTTGGTACCTGAATCTAATCAGAAGGTAAAAATTAAACTGTCCCTTTGTAAGTTTATTTTTAATTAATGCTAGAATATTTGAAAGGAACAAGAAACTTTCATGGCAATTAATACTTTCCCTGTTAATAGTGGCTTAGAAGAGGTGCAGTACAACTTTATCAGCAACTGCTTGTGTTATGGTGGAATCCAAGATTTTTAATTTTCTTTAAGGCTTTTCATTGACATCAAAGTTATTAACGGAAGAAGAAAACCCCATTGTTCCCAGTCCTGTGGACACCAATGGCAGTACTCTTCCTGATTTGGGCACAAGATCCTGAAAAGTTCAGAGTTAATGTAATAATACTTTATAGCCAAAGTATAGGTTCCTAATAGAGATTGACTGTGATGTCACATTATGCCAGTGTCATCAACCTACATGAACAAGACAGCATCCCAACGAGCATTGTATTGAGGAGCAGCACCCAACTAATAGTACTTCTGGGTAATCCCTCTCACAATAAAGTTGCATTTTTAACATTTTCTGTCTGAACTCCTTTGGATTGCACACTCAGGCTCTTTAATCAGGAGAAGACTCCTTGTGCTCCTGCACAGCCTACCAGTTAGCTTGATCAGCTGCCACCCAGCTTACATTAACCCCACTAAAGGACTTTGGTGCCTAAGGGTGAAGCTCAGGCCATTTGTAAATGCCTACAGACCCTAAAGATGGGATGAGGAGAGTTAGAAGACTCACTGTTGGGAAAGTTTATGAACTAAATGAAGAAACAGCAAGTTGAACCAAGTTCAGGAATGCATTGAATCTCCCATCTTGTGTTCCTTTTCCTTTCCACAGATAAGGACTCCATTTATAGTTTACTTCTTAATGTATGTAGAGGTTAAGTGAGCAGACTGGGTTGCCTTTGTTATGTAAGACCTAAAGGTGGGGCTGTGCTGTTAGCATTTAAGGCATTTGGTGAGAGGGAGCACTCATCAGAGAAAGGGTTAAGATGAGAACCCAGAACTGCTTCTACTTTTTCTAATTTTTTATTTTTCATAATAGAAGTCCTACAAAAAAGGCTTCCCATGATAGGTTTGGTTCCAGAAGACTGATTCTGATTTCTGGTAAACCTGTGTGAAAGATAAACACCAAATTGATCAGATTTCCTGTTCTACACAGCAGCAAGCTCCAGCTACCCAGAGAATTTTAAGTAGGATTTAGGAGATGCCCATTTAGCTAAGCAAACATATCTTATTTCAGCTGTTGGCATATTTCTTTATGGAGACCTGAGAGTTTTTTTACCTTTGAGCCAGCAGAATACCTTTGTTTGGTGGGGTTATAATTAAACATTCCAGTTAAAATGGTCATGTAATTTGTTTGGCAAATTGCATAATCATTCCAGCGTGCAAAACTCTAAGTTCTTCTGGTGTATAAGTTGATGGAAAACTTGGATATTATTTAAAACAACTTTGTCCAGTTGGACACCTACATTTCACTTAAACACTGGAGAGGTAATATTCCAGGAATTATTAGTTTATTCATACATAAAGTTTTTCTAGTAATTCTGTCATTTATTTCTATAAATTTCATCCAAGCTCACTGAAACAGTGGTGATACAGCAATTATTTCAAAGATTTGTAATAGACCGTGAATGAATAGTTGTTTGTTTTGTCCCTTCTTTTTAGGTGGAATGGAATTTTGATTTGTACAATAATTTACTTTTTTCTTTTGATCTATTACAGATGAGGGATTCATACCTCATTCTGGATGAATATGTAAGTCTTTTTTTGATACATGGTGTTTGTATGCTAATAGATGTATGTATTCAACAGTGATAACCAGTTAATTTACTCTGCATTCTATAAAACAATTTTACCATGTAGTACAAGGAACAGATGTGATTTATGCCCATCAGACATGTTGTGAACTACAATATAGTACGACCTAAGGAGGCATTGCCATCAGTTTGCACACAAAATCCTTGCATCACAAATCTTAAGGTGTAGATATCTAGTTTTGCAGGACATCTTTGCTTTTTTTCTTTAATATAAAAATGCAGAACTTGCCTTGAAAGTTAAGTTTCAGAGTGCCCACTTAGCTTACATGGAACTGAAGTGACAATATTTAATCTTCAAGAATTTGAAGATTGCTTTGTTCCTGCTAAGATTTGTCACATGTCTAACCATGAGTTTCTAAGCTTTCTAAGGACTAGAGTGAACCTCTTCATGCACTTATATAGGCTTTACAACTTAAACAAGTTGCAATACAACTTGTTTAAGTCTGTAGAAAAATTAAGCTTTTGCAAATTGACTTTCTAACATCTTATCATCTTGTCTATCTTACATTCCAGATGCGTTTCCTAAACTGTAGAAATGGACGGAAAGAACCTTCCAAGTCTATCCTGGACGTTGGTGTAGAAGCAGCTATAAAATTCAGTGGATTTGATGAGAAGATGTTCCTAAAAAGAGGAGGAAAGTATGTGTGGAGTAAAGCAGATATGAAACTGGACTGGTGACTCAATATACTGAGTTAGGGCAGTGCATTCTGTAAAAATATGTGTATCTTTTATAGGTGAGTGTATACTTGTATCTAATGCTTTTAACTACACTTGGTATTTTACACAGACTGATGTTCAGTATAACTCTACATGGGAATATGTTACATGTTTTTTAAATGCAGATCACATTGTCTATTACTTTCTTGAGAATGACCAAATACTATCAGAGCTTTCACGTGAACAGATCTTTGAAATAAACTTTCTAGTCTATTGCAAGGATAGAAGGACTAAAAGGCAAACTGTTTTTATAAAATACTATATGAGTGTGCATGCCAGATAAGAAGCAAAAAACCACCCCAAATTCTAACTCATTCTAAATAGCTGCAATCACGAAGAAGTCAAAATTCTTATCAGGGAACACATTCTGCCTGTTTCTCAGGGCAAGATGGATTGCAGTTCCTGGGTAGATCACTGGAGGGCCAGCTGGCAGGCCTCCGGAAGCACCTTCTGCTTTTTTCAGGCACAATAGAGGGTCAGAATACAGGAATCATTCAATAATAATGTATTTAAAAGGAAATGAAGGAATAAAAATTGTCCGTGTTTATTCTTTAAGACTTAATTGTAACAGCATCTCCTCCCTCTCCTATGTATAAACACATGATATTTGCAAAAATGTTGGGGCATGTAATTTTCGGTGAAAACATATTTTTAGCCATGAAAATATATTCTACTCATTCATCCTAAAACCTAGAGGGACATTTTACCTAATGATAAACAACATCAAGTTTCACATTGGAAATGTCCCTCAAATATTTGCTCTAACAAATATTTACAGGGAAACATTGTTTTCATTTTATTAGTAACACAATTTTCCTTTCATCTGCAAATATTGATTTATTATTTTAAACTATTTTAAATTGTGGGCATATAGTTCTGATTAACAGTCCTTCTTAAACTAATTAATACCATGTAGAACAACCTAATATATATCTTCTGTTGCATACTAGCTTTTTATTTTGCTAAGCTATGGAACTACAAACAACAAAGTTCATATATCAAGCAACCTTGTTTTAAAGGTTGCTTATCTCAGTAACTAATTAACTGCTGATTATAAACCTGCAGACTTTAAATGAAACTAATTTGGTTTTGAGAGAGCTACCTTTGATTTTAAAAGCAGGTAGCATCAATATAAAATACAAAAATTAAAAGAAAAATCCCCCAAACCTGAAAAATAATCTAATATACTGCCCTCATTCTTGGTTTTCTGGCAATTGTTATGGCTTTATAATTGCAGATTTTCAAATTTAACTAGTCCCATCCTCCCTCTCTCTGAAGGGCATGGGGATAGGCACTGCACAGAGCAGAAGTGAGATGGCACTTCTCATTCATCCTGTCCACCGAACTCAATGTCTGTTCTGTCTCACACATTTAAATATTTGCAGCAGCTGGGAGCCAGCATGCATTAAATATACCACATAGAGAAGATGACACCTTATTAAATTTTTTTTGGAAATGAAAGTTGATTTTTTAAAGAAGTTTTTGAAAGAAATGTTTTGCATTCACCTAATGCATTTTCAAAGTTGAAGGGGGAAAATGCTTCAGTAGGAGCTGTTACTTCTGTGTAAAGGAAAGTGCTCCTCTGAATACTCTGTGAAAATGCTTCCATTTATAATTCCTTCAGTTTCTATTTTTACTATCCTAACTGTAACTATACTCACTGGTGCTCTTTTGTCCCTTTGTGTTTTGCATTTTGCAGTCACAACATTTCCTAGACACTGACATTTCAGTATTTTTTTTTCTTGTATTAACACTAAGTGACATTTAAAATGTGGCCCACACACAGTAACCCCACAGTCTTTTGGCAGCTATTTCACTGACCTTGGCTGGAGTTCTCCCTGGCTCTATGGGCAGTGCAAATTTATGTAACTGGTGTTTGACTTCCCCTGCCCAAATATTAAATCTAGTCTTTTCCTCAGTACCTACACCGCACTGATAGAAAATAAGCATTTTCCTTTGCTGCTGTCTCAGTCCCAGGATGGGGAAAGATTTAGTGCATCCATGTACCAAAAATCCACCATCCTGCAGCTTCTGCAGAAAATGCCAGCTGTAGCACAGCACACAGATATGAGAACAAACTCCTGTTCAGATCCAGAAATCCTGCCATTCTTTGCTTTGCATTTTACCCTGTAAATGGCTATTCTTTTGCTTCCTGTGTGCCTACAGAGGAAACTGCAGGAGAAACAAGGAGATGAAAATGTCAAAATCCAGTAAATAATGCACAGACATTTAAGATGGCTTTTATTTGAAAGTTCTATGTGCTTACCTTCTTAAAATGTTAGGGATTTCACCTACATAATTAGTAAAAGGTTTCTGCTCTGTGCAATACTCCTTTTCAAAGGAAATATGAGTTGTGTACATTGGAAATTAAGAATCTCACATTACAGTTTGAGAATAATTTAAGTTAATGAACAGCTATTGGCATTTTTTATATGCAAAATTTATTGTTTTGTAAAACAACAAAAATTTGGCTACAGTTGATGAGTCTAGTTTATTTAAAAAAAATTATAAACCCAGTTCATATTGGACCAAAAGTGGACTTTGGGCTTTCATTATATAGTAGGGGCTACTTTCCAGTATGGGACTAGAAAAATAAAACAGAATTCCAACATGGTTACTCCCACTGTTAGTGATTACAGCTATGTTGTGATCCTGAAAAGTCAGGATTAAATTTAAGGCTTATAAGCACAGATATGCTTAATTGCATCTCTGTGTATAATATCATAGTATTGCAGCTAAGCACTTGCTAAAGATGCTGAATTGGGAAGGAACTGACACTGCATTCTACCAACATTATACAATTGTTTCTATTTGTAAAAAAATGTAGAGAATGAGTGTTTGGAAGGATGACGTCTGATAAAATTGTGATTATACCTTGGGTAACGAGTAAAATTGTCACTTAAGATGCACTTTAGTATGCCCTCTTTTTCAGTGTGAAGGATGCTGATATATTTGAATGTTACAAATGATCAGTTTTGGACTAATAGTGTCAAATAATTAGTGCTAAGTATTTCATGAGTGTGTTGCACCTTTCAATAAATATTTCTATTTTCCTAAGTTTGCCTGTAATTTAATTTTTTTTCCTGTAATATGAGCCATACTAGCAGAACGTGTGGCTGTATTCACAAGAGATCTGTAATTCTGGATGTATTTAGTCTGTATTTAGCAGGGGGGCTGCTTGCACGGTGCCAAGGCCAGCATCGAGGCCGAAATGGAGAACAATGGTGGTGATTCTCCTCCTGATGAAAGGCACTTCTTACAAGCCTGAGTGGACTGGTCTGTGCTGGGAGAAGACAGTCCAAATACCTTGTGCTGTTCCGATGACAGCCGACACGACAGGCACAGCTATCCATAAATATCCGAGGACAAAAATAAGATTATCTGCTGTTATGGTAAATAAGAGAGAAAAGCCAGTCTATTTAGAAGACTGAAGACAAGCAGCTTCTCAAGCTCATCTTCCATCCTCCCGCTCGGTGTAAACTCTTGTACTAGACAACCTCAAATTGGGCTTTTCACAGGATTTGGCCGTGTGTGAGAGGATGCTCGGCTTTCTCCCCCCTCTGCCATTCCCCCGCACACTGCGGTGCTGTGAGGGCCCACAGCCGTGCCGCAGTGAGCTGTGTGCCCCGTGCCGGGGCCGCTGCGCTGTGTGTGTCACGCCGGGCGGCTGCTGGGCTGTGCCCCACGAATCCGCCACACGGCTCCCGTTCGGCTCCTGCCCTGCCTCCTGCCTGCCGCAGGAGCGCCGGCCCTTGCTCCGCACAGACACCGACAGCAGGGAGGCTGGGACAGCTCCGCAGAGCAGCCGTGCCCGTCATGGTTCCCGTGCCTTCCCCTCCTTCCTTCCCTGGCAGGCAGGACAAACCCCCCGCCTCCTCGGCACGACCAGCCCCGTTGTTCTCTCTGCCGCTGACGGACCTGCTGGGCGCGGCTCATCACGCTGAGGCAACCCGAAGTGCTATAGCTTCCAGCAGATGAAAAGCCTCCCGGTACAACCGGCGGCTCGGCCCGGCCCGGCCCAGCTCGGCTCGGCTCGGCTCGGCACGCCCGGGCGGGCGGCGCTGCCAAGCGGGAAATCCCGGGATCCCCGCGCCGGGGAGGCGCCGCCCGCCGCCGCCAGGGGGCGCCGCTGTGCCTGGCGCGGCGTGGCCGCTTCAAAGTGGGCGGCGGCGCGAGCGCGGCCGTTAATGGCGCCCGCCCGCCGCGGGCGCGCCCGCCCCCGCCCGCCCTCACCCCACCCTCCTCCTCCCCCGCCGGAGAAAAGACCGGGAGCGGCGCCCGCCGCGCACACTCCGGCTCCGCGGGGGGTGGAGACCATGGTTGGGGTGGCGGCGTCGTCCTGCCGCGGCTCCGCGGGCTAGCGCGGGACAGCGCCGCGCACCGCCCGCGGGCTGCCCCGCGCCGGCAGGGGCTGCAGCGGCACGGTAAGGCGGCCGGGGCGGCGGGCGGGGGAGCGGGGGCGCCTCCCGGGGCGCTGGGGCAGCGGGAGGCGGTGCCGGAGCGCACGGGCACCCTCGACCCCTCTACGTGAAGGGCTGCGGCGGGCGTTCCCCGCGGCGGCCGTAGCCCTGCCGGCCGCCGGGAGCCCACGGCGGCAGGGCGCTGTGCCGGGAGCGGTGCCCTGCGGCGGGGCGGGCACGGCGGGGCGCAGGCTGCCGGCGGGAAGCGCTGCCGCCGGCGGAGCGTCGCGTCGGGGGCGTAATGACAGCGGCAGCTCAGCCCCGCGTGTGCTCTGTCTTGGGGTTTCCATAAACGAGCGAAAACGGCTGGAAAGAGCCCAGCCAGTGCCCTGGAGTGCAGTAGCCGCTCTTCGGAGAGGGGGAAATAACGAGTGCAGGGGTCTGTGGAGTGCCACCCCCAGCCGGTGCTCTCAGTACAAGCGGAGTGTGCAGCCTGGGGAGAAACCGGATCGTTTGGGTTGCGGGGGTGGAGGAAGTAGGAGTAAGGCTCGGGTTTTTCTTCCCGGAGTTGAAGTGATGCTACCGTTGAGTTTTTTTGAGCTGTTGGAAGAATCCGTAGGTACCATAATGAGGTTGTCTTCTCACCCGCTGGATCAAGGGTATCTTGTTCCTAAATAGATCAGGCCCCGCATCATGTGTTTATTGCTTCTATAGTACCGAAACTGGGAGTGTCAGCAGGGCAGGTTGATGGAAGAAGATACCAGCTCTTTGAATTTTTGCTATGTTCTTGGAAATACTGTCACTTCTGTCCTGGAACATAATATTCCTGTTCTATAACAAGCATAAATGATGATTTATAAATAGAGCCATTTGTTTATATTGTTCCCCGTATAGCCAAACAACTGTTTACATTGGGAAATGGATTGCTTCATTTCGCATTAGCTTATCAGTGCTGGCCCAGGAGTGGCTCAGCTGAAGTTACATGTTCTTGGGCAGAGTGCTACTGGAGAGATTACATCAGTAGTGTAAACTTCTGGTGGCTGGCCTGTCTGCTTGTGTGCGCTTCTGTCACAGGCATCAGAGGCTAGTGAAGCGGTCACTGGGGGATTGAAAGAGTGTGTGGGGTTGCAGTACAGTGAGGGGGAGAATTGTGCTTTTAATGAAAATGGTTAGTTTATACTTTAATGGGACTTTACAGTGTGGGAAAACTTATTTTTTCCTGGCAGTGAGGGATCAAGGTGTCCTGATGTGAAGCTTGTTAAAAACTCAGGAGAAGCAAGATCAAGTGAGAAGAGTAGTGGCAGGAGGGAAAAATAGTTCTCCCCACTGCCATCCTTGCTCTCTGGGATGAAGTTTTATTTTTTTACTCCCCCTCCCCTCCTTTCTCTGACCATCATGCCTCATTATCATTATCCTCTTGTGCAATCTCTGTATTATGAGGGGGAAAAAAACTTTGTGATTGAAATAATACTACAACGATAGGTGTTTCAATTTGATATAACTGCTTTGAATAAGCCATCCTTTATGTAAAGCAGAGGGTTGATTTCCCCTCATATCTAAATCACCATGATTCATATCCTAGGAGCAGCTAGATCAAATCATGTGTTTGTTGTCTTCAGTTATTGTAGATTTTTGCCCTTGAAGCACAGTTTTGAAAGTTACACTTTTACACTATTAGAAGTAACACAGAGTGTTTTGGTTTTTTTTTTTTTTTTGCCTGATTCAGTATTTTAGGGCAATAATTTGTAGGGGGAAAAAAGGCTGTATAGTTGCTTAAGTTCTTTGTTTTTAAGTTTGGGTTGGTTTATTTTCCCCCCAATACTATATTCCAAGTATTTGTAAGATTTCATGTGGTTTGTTTTTTTTTTATAACTTCTGACAACTTTTCTTTCACTTAAGCCAGAGGACAAAGCTGCTGTCTTAAACATGAGCTTTGGCTGCAGTGTCATACAGTGGGTATGAATGGCTTCAGTGTATCTGCTGTATTTACAGGAATGCTCTCATAGGCTGGCAGAAAACTCGTATTTGCCCTCCCAGTGCTGATTCAGGGAAAAATAATGGCTCTGATCATCCTGCAGCCTGGTCAGCATGCACAGACCTTTTCTCTCTCTTAAAGACCTGATGCAGCAGGGGAATTGGAACCTGTTATACTTACCATCATATTTCCTCTGGATTAGTATCAATAGTTATGCAATTGAGTTAGTAGTCTGTGGGTTGATTAAGAGACTTGCTTTTCATTGTGCTCCTTTTTACATCTTGGGTTACAAAAAGGAAATGGAAAACAATTACAAACTAACCCACCCCTCATTTTTAGTGGCGCAGTTATTCTGCTGTGTCTAGCTTAGGCTGTGGTCAGCTGTTCTTTTTATAAGGCATGATCCTTTTTTGTATTGCTTTGTGGAAGCAAGTTCATAAAATTCATTTTGAAGGCAATCAGACAAAAAGATCATAATGATAATGTCTGGTTTTCACTTCTGATGCCTGGGAGGAAGAAGCTGTTGAAAATAGACTTGCTCTTCTGGCTGCTTGCTGCAAAGCGGTATGTTTTTTGTATTTCCTAATCAACTGGGATCAGAAATGCTTACATTTTTTTCTGCATATGCAGTCAGCAAATTCTGGAGCTGGCAAAGATAGTATAAAATGGATTTTCAAATAGCTTGGTTGTTTCCTGATGGTGCCACTTAGAGTGGTAATACTGTTTAGTGTCCTTTCTAAAAGGCTGAAGAAAAAGAGGAACAGAGAAAGTGAATCAGTATGTCTGGTAACTTTTTATTTACTGTGAGGACAGAATATCTTGTCAGATTGTCCTAGTCTTGGCATGACTGTTACTTCCTTATTACAGCAACATTTTCACCTTTTTATTCATAGAAAATCAAGTGAGTGGTAGTTTGTTGCATTGAAACACCTTGCTGTTATCCTCCAGGTATCACTATGGCAGTTTAATAAAACTTCATCCTGTTTATATTGAATGGAAATGGCTTTGGATTGAAAAAATGCACTGAAGCTTATTAAATACAAACTTTTTCTTCTTCATGATGTCCAATGGATCATCTGAAATACTTCAGAATGTGGACAGGTCTTTCAGGTTGTCTGGAAAATAAAGTTCTAACTTACCAGGTTCAGGTGTAATTTTTTTATTACTTACAAATGTTCAGTTTTATTTGCACTGATCACTGCTTTGCTTGTGAACAACCAGATTCCATAGTTTTGGAGTCTTATTCTTGAATTTCACTTGGAAATTTTACTGTCTGTTCTGTTTCTGGAGTATTTGGGTTATTTCCTGTAACCATAGAACTCCAGTATGAGCTACAGGCTGTGAAAGCTACCACTATGGATCTTGGAGACAGTTTCAGCAGACCAGCCTTTGCTGCAACTCTACTCTCTACTAAATAGATCATATATTGCATAAGAATCGTATACTACACATCCAGTCCTTGCAGACAACTCTTATATTTAGCCAGGAATATGAAAATTAATTAGGAAAATATATTGAGGCAAAAATCCGTTATTAGCCCTTGATAATCAGGTATGTGATCAGCTTCTTCCTGTGCTTATTATTTCTGTCGTTGTTCAGCAGTTGATTTGCTTCATGTTTAATCGCTGATGAGGATCTGTGTGTGGGTTTTATAATCTCACAGCTATTAATTTCCTTCTATATATACTTTTTATGTGTATGGATATAAAATATATGCTAGATAGAGCATTTTATGCAATGTATGAATATAAATATATCTCTCTTACTTTTCCTTTCTCTGATGGGGGCAGGTCTGACAGAAGCATCAGAAGTGGTTGCCTGCTGTCCTCCTACACAATATTTTCAGTCAGGGCTGCCTCCCTGCAGTGACCACACAGGATGGTTATGGTGGTATGGGTGAGCAGAGTCTGTTCCTTGCCGAAATGCCCCCTCCCTGGGGTGACAGGAGGGGTCTTGCTGTGTTCTGTAAAGCAGCTGTATTTTTCTGGGGCTGATGCTTCAGACAGTGTTTGTCCTCTTAGGAGGAAAATGAATGTTTTTTAAGTCTGGGTTTCCTTCTATTACTACGGTTTTCCCTTCATCTCTCTATTCCCTATTAAGAAATACATCCATCCCGACAGAATGAGAGCAATGCTCTGCGACTTGTGTGGTCAGGCTCATGTCTCCAGTGCAGTCTGGTAACAGAAACTTCCAAGTTCAAGACCAAGCTATGTGCAGTCAATATTTATATATTTCTAGCCTGGTTTTCTGAGAAAGCAGAGATTGCGTGCAACTCTGTGAATGTCTGACTTTCATTGTTGCTCTTAATTTCTAAACCTTTTGAGCAATTCCAGTTGCATTTGTGAGATGGTGGCTTATGGTTGATAAACCTACACCTCTTCTGGCAGTAGGTAGCCTTGGCAGATGGAAAGATGCTTTCTGAAGGACAGATTGAAATCTGAACTCTTCCTGCAACTTTGACACACATTCCTAGGAAACTAGGTTTTACTGCCCCTGTTGCTTACAAATCAACTTACATTGTGTTCCTATTTTTTGACATAGTTTCAAATTATACTTTTCTTTCATTACTGAGTATTTTTGCAACACTTTTGAATATGAAGAAGAGCAAGTGTTTAGTCTTTAGCCCCAAGTAGCTTTATAATATGGCAAAAAGTGCATGATGAGAAAGGAAAGAGTCACTGTTTTTTTAAAAGATTTTATTTTAGTATTATTTATTTTATTATTCTTCGTACATGTCCTACTTATGTGAATTCCTGTTTGTTAAAATAATTATTTTAACTCTTTTATTGATTTTACTGTGTAATAGCAAGTCTTTAGATACCCAGAAACTTTCTTTGTAATTGTATCATATAAAGATTGTTCCCCAAATGGAATAAAACTTAATAGGATGCAAACTGAAACGGTTCAGTCTTATTTCTGTATTTCTTCTCTGTGTTTGTTTTCTGTAAACAGACTCTGTGTGAACCTTTCAGCTAGCTGATCACTTTTGCACACTGCTATCTGTTGAATACATCTTGTGGTCTTTGTTTGTCTTGTCATGCTGACTTGATTAGTGTTGTACCATCATCTTCCTTCATGAATAATGTATTTCCTGTCATGCAGTTGGAGCCCAGAGGAGAAGACACCTACACCTACTTTCTAAGATTAATTATGCATTACTTTTACCTTTGATGTGTACTGTCTATTCTTACTTTAGTGGAAGAAATACTGACCGAAAGATACGTGTTGAGGATGTGTTAGGTATGTTAGATTTGTGGAAAGGCAGACCGTATTTAAATAAAACCAACCAATCCAAGCCCCAGCTTTTATTAGAGCTTCCTGGTTTTTTCCTTTGTACTTCTGATATTTATTGGTAACTTGTATTTTGAATGGTTTGCTGATGAATTCTCTCTACTTTAAATCACCAGGTTTTGCTGGTGTCAGTTATTGTTTCTTAGTTGTGTGTGTGTGTCTAGCTTTCTAGCAAAGATGTGGCAGTATTCATAAGGTCTCACTGTTGCTGGAAAGCTGTGAGAGTTAGGATAACCTCACTCACAGCTGTAGGATGCGTGTGCCAGCTCAAATGGGCTGTTGATGTTTATTCCGTCTTGTTGTTTGGTCTCATTGATCCTCTGGACCACACTTGGAGCCTGCTGGGCTCTGGCTTGCTCCAAACACTGAGCTGACCTCATAAGCTTTGTGCCTCAGGTAAAAAAGAGTGGTTCTCTCTTCCTGTTAATCACTGAGAAGTGGAATTGATACAGGTTAAGCACAACATGGTGGTGAACCTCGTAGTTGCTACAAGAGCTGAAGCCAGCTGCTTCCTACAGGTGCAGTATGTACTATCTGCAGTTCTGATGGTAAGCACTTAAAAACCTTCAAAGTTTGTGGCTGCTCATCCATTCATACTCACCTGCAGGATGTAAGTTTATCTCAAGGCTGCAAGCTTGTTTTTTTCTCTTTACCATGTGATGTGACAGTCTCTGACCTTGGGGAAGGTTGTGCTGGAAGAATTGGTGCTGTGTGAAGCTTGCTCAAAGCAGTGCTGCTGACCCTGACAACTTTCCATGCTGTAGGTGGCTCCGCTCTCTGGTTGTGCCCTGTACTTTGGATCCTTGTGGCTCTAAGGGAGCAATTCTCTGTATTGTGAGTTCATCCTTCTCTCCACTGTATTTTTCCCTTCTGCTGCTTGTGGAAGCAAACAGCTTGGCTGCATCAAACTGCTGCTGTCACTGGGCCTCAGCTGTGGTGGTGTTCAGAATATATAACGCCAAGTTACCTATCTCCTTTCTTGCATGTTGTGATGTCCCACTGGGGCAGCAGCATTGACCATTTACTTTGCATGGATTTATGTCTGAAAATCCATTCTTAAAGGTTTCACCACTGGCTTTTGTTAATGGTGAAACATAATAGTTCTTAGTGGTTTTACTGTTTTAACCCCTTTTCATCTGTAGAGTCACTAGGAGTGTGATAAGCCATTTCTCTGTCTTCTGTTCTCTTTGTTCTAGCTTGTCATTGTCTTAAAAATAAAATCTCACTTCAGTGGGAGCAACAGGGTAATTCTAAGTTCATGCTACATATTTAGTCAAAAATCAAGGTATGACAAATTCATAGACAGCTTATAAGTCCAAAGAATGTGATATCTTTTTGGCAAACTGTCAGTGCTAAATATTTGCATCAGTCACTTCCCATTTCCACTAGCTCCTTAGAAAGGTGAATTTCACAGATTTGAATGAAATACAACGTTTGACTGTGTTCCCTGCTTTTCAATTTAGACTACTGTTGTGAAGCTTTCTTATAGTTAGAGATGAATCTCTTTTCAGGGGCTGCTCTTTTTTGGAAAGTTTACTGTTTTTCTCAGTCTTCTCTGAAAGGTCTGCATGGGGGTTTTTGGGGATATCTTTGGTTTGATTTTGTTTCCTGTCCTCCATGATTCTACTGTATTGGTCTTCAGACCAACACAGGCATGTCCTTGTAACTTTTATTAATAGGAATAGTTGCTTTTGGATGGGATGATTCACCACAGCTGCCAATATAAGAAAGAGTCAAAACATTGTGCCCCTTCATTGTGCTAATAATAGTGATGTACCTTTTTGCTGGCTGGCAGCACTGCTGTTAGTAGCAGCTTCAGAAGGGATTGCTGCAAGGGCAGTGGGGATCTCTGCTTTTTCCCTTTTGCCTTAGGATCTTTTCTCATGAAGCTTTGTTTCTCACTCCATGACACTGAGCCCATCCTTTTCATTGAAATGACAGTGTATTTTCACTCTGCTATCAACCAATTCTGATCTTGAACTGTGGAAGGGCAAAGATGGTGCTATTTTTGAAGGGGAAAAAAAAAAACCACAAAAAGCCTGCAAAACAAAACAGTTTTTGTGCTGTGCTGGACAGGATGTTACTAAAACTATAACCTGGAGAGTTCCAGGGTAAAACAATATGTGCACATAAGGATGTCCTATCAAAATCACCTCGCCTAATGTGAAAATCCATTTGTTTTCTCAATACCAAGGGAGTTTCCATGTGATTGCCTTAATATGGAACTTATTCAGCCCTACTGGTTATGAAGAATTCACAGTATCTGGAGCTTTACAGGAAAGAGAGGAAATCATTCTCTTAAAAGAAAAAAAAATCTTTACAGTCAAAGAAACTTAAAACAAGCAGGCTTAAATGAAAGACAGTATGTGTCCAAGCTCTTGGAAATGGCTGAAAGGCTGCAGAAGGTTAGTATCTGTCTCTCAACAATTAGGTCTTCCTTGAAATGTGTAGGAAATGCTCTTTGTTGGAGCTGTAGACCTGAGTTTAGGTATTTCATATTAGCTAAAGTCTTTGTGTTTGCTGTCCAGCTGTTTCAGTGCTTGAGTGGGAGAAAACCGGAGGTTGCTCAATGAGGTTGTTCCCAGGCATTTGTCAGGCTTTGATTTTTTCCATTCAGTGAAAATATGTAGAACTCTACTACCTGAAAACAGTAAATGCTGTAAAAAGAAAATAAAGAATATTTTTCAAGACTTGTGTTCTTATTTTATACAAACACTTAATTTTTGAATATGTGCATCAGATAAAGCACATCATGTTTTTATTCATGCTCAAAGGGGCTTTGTCACAGAACTTTCTGTGATTTGCATCATTGTTCTTCAGGAGTCTAAGTGCCAAATTGACTTTCTCTTTAATTGAGGTGGCTCCTGACATTTGAAACTATTACATACCTACAGTGTTGGAAAGTCTGCAGGGATCAGAAAAGATTCCCTCATTTAGCAGAGAGATTTTTTCCTGAATATACTGTGTCCATATTTCTTTAAAACAAGTTACTTTTCATGATAATACAAAAAGCTGCCTCCAGTTTCTTCTTCTCCATATTCTTCTTCCTATTCAGCAGCCATTCAGTACATGGAAATAAGGAAATGAGGATATTTTTGAAATAGGGATACTTTGCATAAATTGTTTCCAAAAATATTTGGTGGATTTGAATGTTGAAATTATTTGGATGTTAACAGTTAAGGAGTATAATGAAACTGTCAAATAAAAAAATATAATAATTCCTCAGAAAACATTAATGTTTTCCTCTCAATGCAGTATACTTTTGTAGATATCATCTATTCTGGGAAAGTACCACAAATGCAAAGTATGCAGATGCAGAGTGGCTTTGGGGCAGTGTGTCCCAAAATGACCAAATGTTGGGCATCTGATGGTACAGCTTAATCTGTATGAACTCTTAATGTGTGCAGGCTGCCAGTGCATGAGCAGTGCTGTGTGATGTAAAAGGTGTTATTCCAGAACCTCTCAGAGGGTTGTCTGGTGCTAGCCATGAAGACAGCCAGGTTGAGTGGGCCTTTGGCTGCTGTGGTGTTATGAATTGCAGCATTGCATAACTTGTCATAAATGAGCACACAGGAAAGGGAATAGGTAATCTGTATATGGAGCTGTATTTTCTTTCATGACAATTCCTGTTTGCATCTTTTCCCTCTTTTCACTCTATCCCTGTGTTCTCCTCTTTGTGTTAGGAGAGGGGTGTTGGTTAGTTGACTTAGTTTTGACACTCTATGGGAAACTTGAGGCAGAAGACTGAAGATAATTTGTTTATGTAATTCCCTTTTCCATCCAAGAACCACAGTCCTCTCTTAGCACAAGATATAGAAGAGTACTGACAGTCATCTTGAAACAGCTCTCATCCAGCAGGCATAGGCCAACTATCCCCAAAAGTTCCAGGGTTACAGGGGGTATATGCTTTGGGATAATGCCATTATATCAATTTCTTTTTGCCTCCTGTTTTGCCTTTATTTTGGCTGTACAGTTCACTGCCAGGTGCAGTGATGGAGCCATTGCCAAGTCAGTCTATCTGGTTCAGCCTATGCAAAATGCAGCTGTACCTCAGTTCACATCTGTGTTGTGGGGCCACTTTGTAGCCTGGAAGGAGTTGCCTGGTGTGTTTGTCTTCACCCAGCACATCTCCTGTGTGGTCAGGTTTCAAGAGGGAAGGAATGTGAATCTATGGTCTTCAAAACAAGAGTATTTCCTTTTTTTCCTTTTGGTCAAATACCTTGTGTGTTTCAATGTATCTGAGATTACAGGCAACTTCTTTGGTCCATTTGTGTTTGACTGACAAAATGAGGTCAGGTTAAGTCTGTGTTGATTTCTAGGTCAGACTGAACCCCTTAGACCCTTTTTAGTTTATCTCTAGTACTTGTCAGTGAACAGTAACTTTAAAAATACTTGCTAATGAGGGAAATAAAAATGGGTTTATTTTCTCACCTAATTATGGAAAAGTTGCAGAATATAAACTGTTCTTACACCTCACTCAGATCCCAATTATGATCAAATTATTTTAATATTTTTCCCTTGAAAATTTGACAAGCCATGTGGAAAAGGCATTTTTTTTCCCCAAAAAATTACATTATTTTTTGAAGTGGTGTAATATGCCTAGTCTACCTTTTTATAGGAAAATAGGCAATGTTTAGACAACATTACTGCATTTGGGGATCTTCTGGAAGGCTTAGAAAAGCATATCTGGTAAAATGAATATGTAATTGTGATTTCATTATTTTAACCACAGGTTTTGATTGTTTGTTCTTCATTGGAGGGAAAAATAAATGCAGGGAAGACATTTTCCGTTCCAGCTTTTTAATAAGCAGGTGTGTATGTGGTGGGGAGTTGTCTTCTCACAAAGACTCAATTCTGTGTGCTTTTCTATTATATATATTATAATAAACCTGATAGTTAAATCCAACCATGTCTTCTTAAAAAAAAAAATCTAAAATGAGAAAGCTTCTTTAGAAGTGCATCCAAGAGTTAGTAGAGTAGTAATAGCTGTCAAGTTCAAAGCAAAGCTAGCAATTAAATCTTCTGGCCTATCATGCTAGAAATGTCTTAAATTTCCCTGTTTTCAGCACACAGTATCTCCTGTATTAGTATGAATGGATCTATTAAAATGCCTTTTATCACAAAGCTTTGAGCTTTTCTGCCTTCATGAAATCATGTAGCTGCTTTCTCTAAAAAGCCTTTAAAGAGCTTCCCACATGTGATCAGATGAAAAGCACCTCACTGTTGAGAACCAGCCAGTCAAATAGCTGTTCAGCCATGGTAACCTGAATATTGCTTGCCGGGAGAAAATGGTGTGGGATATGTAAACCAGAGGGAAGGAGGGGAGGGACTGTAGCAGGTGGGTGGCTTCTTACTCTGCTTCAGGGAATCCATGGGAATTTCATCTCCTGGCTTGAGCAACAGCATACTTAAGCTGGCACTGTGCAGCAAGGAGCTTTACCCAGAGTTCATAAGGGCTTCTCTCTTAGCTGTACACCTAAATTTTGCTTAAGTTTCCAGGATGTAGCTCTGTGTTTCTTTGGCATAGGTCTTCAATTTGTTTGTGGTCTGTTCTTGCACAGCAGAATTTCCCTTTGAAAACTGTGTTGTGTCCCTGGCTGCTGTGGGAGCTGGTGCTGCTGAGGGATCTCATCTTTCGCTCCCTTCCCCCTGTGACTAGGGCTGACAGTGTAGGACTGTATGAAATGCTGTCTCCTGACAAAGCTAAGGAGGCTGCTGAGGATATGTTTTGCATAATCACAAGTTGTCACCACCGTAAGTAAAGTGAGAATCCAAAGCTGAAATTCCTTCTTGTGCATATAACCTGTCAAACCTCATCCTCTTCCCTGTGTGCCCTTTAGCGTTTGTCCTTGGACCTTGTGGCTGCCGGGCTGTGAGCTGCATCATAAGCTCTGACAGGATGAAGTGCAGAGAGATGAGTTCACGGCCATTTGTGCCTCCTGGCTACTCTTGGCTGACACAAAAAAACAGATGACCCATGGGCTGTCACACAAATACAGAGTAGATCCCGCAGCCTTTCTTCCCACATCTGCCACTAGTCCTCTGCTGAGGCTGACACAGGTTTTTTGATTTTTCTGCCTGTCAGCTTGTGACTCTGTACAATACAGTTTCTCTTGTTGGGAAACCATAACAGCACATCAGCAGAAGCCTGCCAGGTGAATGGCGCAGCAGCCAGCTGTAAGATATAAACAAGTAGATAGGTATGTGTGGGAAATAAACTGAGAATCACAATGTTCCAGGACTGGGCCTAGGCAGGATGCCATTTAACATTCTCATTTCTAAGACAGAAGCTTAAAAAAAACCAAAAGCATTCATAAACAGCAATTATGCTGTTTACCAGATTGTAATAATAAGTAAGTAGCCACAAATAATGATTTATGTCTTTTTGATGAGTAAAACCAAAGGTATTTTTACAGGATTTAGCTGTTCAGTTTTCTTGGTGAAAAGCTTTCCAGACATGAAGCACGAGGGGCTGCATCCTGGGGAACAGCAACTCTGCAAAAGTGTTGGGATCAAGCTGGATACAGACAGGACTCTTAAGGTATCAGTGTACTGTTATAGGAGGGGAAGATAGGACTAATTTAATCCTTGGTTGATGGGATTTATAAAATAAGCATTTTTCTTCTGGCATGATGGAGGTGTTACTAATGACAATAACGTTCAACTTGTGTATTTGATCCAAGTTTTTACATCTTTAAAAGGTCTTCTGAAAACCTTCAGGTGAATAGAAAGAGCCACAATAATTATTAGTGGTGAAAAAATTACTGGAAATTATGTAATATGGAAAGGGTCGAGTGTGAGCGACTGCTTTTTTTTCCACCTGCATTTTTATTAGTAGTTACTGGATTCCTGTTCAGATAATTTTAATACAGGCTTCATGTCATCCAAAGTTAAATGTCTAAAAACTGTTGAATGTTGATAGTCAGGTCATTTTTGTGAGATAAATTGTTTAGCTGCTGATGCAGGATAAAACATCAGTAAAAAATGATCAAGAGAAAAGGCTGAGAAGACTGAGCAGGTTTTTAAAACTATGGGAATAGTATTTGGGGAGCAGTTTGCATGAATTAAATAACAATAAAAGAGTTAAAATAGCCCAGTGGCATGTGCAGGAAATGGCCATTGTCCTTTCAGAAATTCTTGAGGTTGGATTCATTTGGTTGAAGCTTGAGAAAAGGAGGAAGATCTTTTCGGATAAAAGGATACCATTTTATAAACCAGGATAACCATTTTTTTTTGTCTAAGAATTCAGAAAAAACACTGCATTTTATGTACATTATATGCGTGTTCTTTCTACAGGATTTGGACATACAGCTTCTTGTTGAATATAATGATCAGCCTGCAGGCTGGGGGACTGGCAGGATGCTGGCTGTTCAAGAAGAGCCTCTTGGGAAAGTCTTGGGAGGGGAGATAATTGGTTTGTCCATCTGTGTAGAGCTCAACCTAATAGCTGGATAACTCTGAGGAAATGTCAGAGAGAAGGGTTGAAATTTCCAGTTTGGATAAGGGGGAAGAGAGAGAGACTTGGAATAGGAGGTAAATCTGTGAGATCCTTTTGTGGAGAGGGTAAACTGAATTTTTGTAGTTGGAAGAGATTGCCCAGGAGCAAACAGGAGGAGTGACAAACCCTACTGATAAATAACTATTTGTTTCCTGAGGATGCCTCCTGCCTTTGCGAGATACAAGTGGGAGAGAGGGCCCCAGGAAGGCAGCGCTGGTAGAGCGGTTAGTGAGGTGCTGGCAAGGGCAGGGTTTTCAGAGGAAGAAAGAGATTAGGAGATGCATAAGTCAGATGAAGCTGATGCAATGACTGAGAGTGTTGGCCCTGGACAAGTTGGGTGCTAAAAAGAAAGAGCTGGCAGAAGAGATGAAAAACATCTGTGGTAGAGCTTTAGGAAATGAGTTTGAAAGCAACTTAAGCGCTAACCATACCGCGACTGTACAAGAGACTGCATTGACAAGAAAGTGTGTTGTAGTCAATTCTTTCCTTTTTAAATTAATTTTCCTCCTCCCATTTAGAGAGTGATAAACATAACTAGAAACACTCTCTGAAGAGCTACATGGAAAGGTGAAGAGCTGTAGCTCTTCAAACCAGTAAATTGCCCTTCCTGCCATTAGAGAAAGTGGTGAATCTCTCGAGGTTTCCAGCCCAAGGCAGGTTGGATGCCTATGCAATATTTGTTATCTGTGTAAAAGCTACTTATCATGCTGTCAGGGTACTTGGTAAATGTGTAATAATTTGTGGTGTTCAGGTTAAGAATCTAATACATCCCATGGACCTTCTCACCCCAAGGTACAGGAAGCAGCTTTCTTATTTTACAAGTAGATAGACCATAATGAAAATAAATTTTTAATTTCCTCCTGAAATGTCAAGATAATTCAGGAAGAGGGCAATAACAATTTTTGTCAGTATTCCTAATTTTCAAGCAAGATTTGTTTTAAAGAAGTAGGAGGGGAAGATTGAAGTGTGGAGGATGTGGAAGAAGTGAGGGGGGAACCTTGTTTTGGTGACAGAGCTGTTGGCTGCATAACTGATCAGTAGCTTAGAATTTTGGAGTACATGTATCTGAGCTTTTTTCGAGCACTGGTTGCCTGAGTAACAGTAATTACTGTTTGTTTTTTCTAGAAGTATGGTAGATATTTTTCCCATATCACATCTCCCTCTAAATGGAAATCAGTGGAGGATGAAAATGTTGCAGAATGAGAATGAAAAAATACTTATTTTTACGAGTTTAAATGTTAAAGCATACTTCAATAATTACAAATATTTTTAAATAGCATCTTGTTTAAAACTTAAGATGAGTAAGGAAGATGAGAATTTTGTGTGTTTGGCTATAAACTTATTCCAAGCTGCATTTTTTTTAATATTTGATAACAAAAAACAGGTTTTATGTTTAAAATCTACATACTCAGTTTGTGTAAATAAGTTTTATGAGTATTTGTTGGAAAGGAACTGAGCTGATAGTTTATTTCTGAGAAAAAACACTATTGGAAAAAGCTGAAAAATGGGAAATAGCTTTCAGTGAAAGTAGGACTCCTGCCAGTTGCTGTTTTCTGAATTCATAGTCATACAATTTTTTAGTTGAAAAAGACCTCTAAGATCACAAAGTCCAGCTGTTAGCTGTTAGCCAAGTCCACAAAATTTTGTCTGCTAAGACTGTACTATCACACAATTTTAAAAGCTGCTTGGCAAAATGGAACTCTCAGTTCTGGTTTGATATGGTCAGTTGAAATAAAGTGTGACCCTTATCTTTTGTCTTTCAGGCTTGTCTAATACTACCAGAATCGTAGACTCATGGGATCCTTGTGACTGAAAAAGGAGAGTGTTGTGGTAGGTGTTTGCCTTGACTGTCGTGATAACACTTGGCCGGGGCGCAGACAGATGCAATTTTCAATGCAGCCACACTTTCATAGGACTCTTATGCCAACAGAAGCTGTGGGAGGGGAAAAATGGGCCTGAGAGATGGGTTTTACAGTCTTTGGAATTGCTCTTGTGGTTCCCCATGAAAGTGGAAGTCACATAGCCTGGGGCAGTGTAAGAGGAGGGAATTTGTCAAAATTTGCTTTTAATTATGGAGCTCTACTATGAAAAGGGTTGGTTCATTTACCAAAGAAATGTAGGAAAACAACCAAATCTGCATTATAATTAGCCTCCTAGCAAAATCCAAGTCACAGAGACTTGATTGATAGCAGCCCTCAAAGCACAGCTTAATGGTACCACCTAAAATGGGCTCACTAGGCTTTCATTTTCAAATCTCTACATAGCATATATATGTGCATATATATACACACACACATCTATAAAGCACATATAAAAATATATCTTCACCTCTAAAACAGTGCCTGTTGTGCTTTCATATATGGTTTTTGATTCAGTAGTTCCATTTGTTGTGTACTCCATATGTCCCACATAGTTCATACTCCAAATAAGGGAGAGAGATAATAAAGTTATTTCCTTTTTCAGATAGCTACAGTTCTATATGTACTAGACAGCAAATTATTGATATAATTGGTAAATGTATCTCCAGTCAAGCAAAAAATATAGCACATATTTAGTTTCAGATCTTTTAGAAGGCGGTAGAACTTGTGTTTAAATAATGAAAATCTGTCTGTTTCTCTGTGGTTTGGAAAAGGTCATCCTGCTAATATCACTACAGCTGCAAGTTCTGCATTATGCTTACTCTAATATATGGCTATATGCAGAAGTAATGGCATTTTTAGATTTTTTATTTGCTTGAGCTTGTGACCTGCTGTTAGTAGCTTTCCATTTTTCAGGCAATGCCACTTTTGTGCACATTGATTTTCTGGAAATAGTACTAAAAAGTCATACTTATGGACTAGCAGATTGTACAGTATTTTTGCCTCCTTTTCTTTGAAACTCATTCTTGGCTTAGTTATCAAAGTGTAATGGTGTTCTCACTTGACTCATTTTGACTACAGGAAAAATCTCTTGTGAAAACATAATCATACCCTCATTGGCTTATATTTAAGTATTGAAGATTTAATGTTACAGTCTGTATGCTCTGCTTGACTAACAAATCTTAATATAAGGAAGTATTTCTTAATTATATCTAGTTTAAATATTTTTCATCTGGTTTTTTTCTGCTCCATTTTTTTAGTACTAAGTGGAAAGGTCTGTATTTTCACAGCTTTTTTACAAGCCAAAAATCTAAATGGGAGGGGGGAAGAAGAGAGATAAGATTTGTCTTGAAACCAAAATGGCTGATATTGTCTTTCATATCCCTAGCTTAAAAAAAAATTGTGGTTGGAAAAAGTAAATTTACAGTTTTATTGTTTTGTTCTTTAATTTAACTAGTTGCTTTAAAATTTAAATACAAAGAAGCAGAAAGATTTTTTTTATTTGTGCCTCACAGTGCTGTAGTTAAATCCTTTTATAAACTTTCATCTTACAAGTAAGCAGCATTTTTCCTACTTTTAGAAAACTATGCTAGAAACATATCATTCATTCCTGATACTTAGAAACTTGAAGAAAATCCTTATAAGAGGTGGGAAATGGCAAGTTTATACATGTCTGTCCTTGGGGTCAATGCTTTCTTAAAATAGTTCCTCCTCCATTTAGTGATGTACTTTACCCTGTATCATGGGTATTCAGGGAGTGACCACAGCTCTTCTTATCTCCTTGTGGGAAGGTAAATGAGCCAAGGTCCCTCAGCCTCTCTCTCTCCCTTCCTTCAGCTCTCCATCCCTCTCCTGAGGAGTCCTGTCATAGTCATCTGTCTCTGCACCCATTTACCACTGTGTTCTTTCGTCAGTGCAGCTTGTTCTGTTCTCACCTTGCTGCTTTAGTTTTCTGCTGAGGTGCCTCTAAAGGTCCTCAAATTTCTCCAGGCACCATGTCCCGTTTTCTGAAACACGAGGGAAGAAACAGGTGTAGCGTACCCTCAGGATCTGTGTCCATTGTCTTAGAAAAGCATGCATAACTGGTCAGTCTTCTTCTCCTTTTCTCAAACAAGTGAGTGTGTTATGTTCTGGCAAATGTCAAACAACTGTAAACTTGTATGATCTTTCCTGGCCTGTGATCAGTGTAAGGACAGCTCTGACATCCTGTGAACATAGACGGTTAAAATGTGCCTTGAGTTCTTGAATCATTCTGCTGCCTTCCAACCCTATTTCACTGAAATGGCTCTAAGGGATTACTGAAATGGAGCATGTCCTGGCAGAGATCTGTATTGGAAAATATTTGTGGCATACAGATGATCATGAGGTATTTGTGTAAAGAACAAGAACATACCATACATAGCTCAGATGATTAATACAAAGCAGAGAAGCGTTGCCCTCTGATTTTCCTCGTCTGGCAGGCAAGATCCTGCCACTCCTGTCTGTGTGATAGTGAACATAGAGGGGGACAGCTCATTGATCTTTCCTAAGCATCTAAAGAGGCTTGTGCTCTTGTCATCTTCTTTAGACATGCTTTCATAGCTTGCTCCTGCTCATTAATAGGGAGAGAAGGGAGCAGATGGGGAAAGTCAGAGTTTGCCAGTAAAATGCAAAATTCTTCTCTAAATGATCTAGTGTTGGCTTGAAATGGTCAGATTTTCTATTAGAGCTGGTAATTTCTGTTCCATTGTTTATAACCTTAAAATAGTTCTAATGTTTAATTTCACTGTGGAAGGAAACAATCAAAATATTTTGGCTTTGCTTTCGATAAAGATATTTTCTAAGTAGCTGTCAGTAACCTTAGGTTACTGTCTATATAGTTGAGACCTATATAGACTTTATAATTCTATAAAGTCTATATAGACTTTATAATTTAGTGACAAGTGTGTGATCAAGATCTAGTGATACAGTAATAATTTGAATTCTTATCATAATCATCATTATTATTTTGTCTTATAGCGGTAGCCAAAGACAAAACAAACTTGCCTCAGTCCCACATAGGAAACTGGTAACTAAAATAAAATTTGATAAAGATGTAAATATCTGTCTATGAAAGTCAAAGTGTTTTTTCAGCCTATGACATAAAGAAAGAATTACGTTGTGGAGGTGACAAACTCATTCTGTGATGTCAGCCACAAGAGAAAATTTATTTTTAATTATAGTTAATGAAACAAGATGAAAAACTAAATGTATTTATTTGCCTTAGTCACAAAAAACTTCCCCAATAATAAAGAAGGGTTTGAGGGTGGGAAATATTTATCAGTATGCAAAATTTTTAAAAGTAAATTGTCTCTGCTCACTCTTAATTCATCTGTGTTTCTTTGTTTACCTGGTTGTTTGTGTTTGGGTCTGTGGTTAGCTCAGATAGACATGGAAGTGGTTCTGACCAGGCATGGCCTTCTCAGCCTTCATTGCTTTTAATTCTTAGTTTTGAATGCCCCTCTAGTGCTGCAGAAAAACTTAGCATCCTATTGAAATAAATAGCTGTAGATTGCATTTCTGAGGCTTTATTTCAAATGTTGGGGGGGTTTTTTCCCTATATTTTTTTCATTTTGTTTTTGCAGGCAGGTTTTTTTTTTAAAACCAGTATTAGCTTCTAACATAGGATATTTTGGGGTCGTACCATATTCCAAAACCTGATCAGGAGTTATTTCTCACCTCTTTTGAAGTTTGTAGAACTAAGTCTGGCTGTGAATGTTTATTTTTTACACGAATGCTATGTGTATGTGACATTGGCTTTTTGTAGCTTGTTCCAGGTTCTGTAAAATTGATCACCTTTCTGTTAAGAGGGGATGGCAAGAGTTAGCGTGTTGTGGATGGTTAATTTTCTCCAGTTCAGCGTATAAGAAAGGAAATAGAGGGCACTGACTACTGCAGAGTATTAAATGTGCTGGAAGGTACTGGCAAGGCATGAAGCAGGGAAAGAGGCACAAGTCAAGACACTAGTCTGCTGTTGTGTGTTTTGACCTTTATAAAGTTAAGTAACCACTGCACACCTTGAAGCAATTTTTTGTCTTGTGCAAAAGAATCTTGTTGCTGCATAACAGTCAGTTCCTAGGCTTTCACAAGCTTTCTTCCACTTTTTCTATTTTTTTTTAATGCAATGTACACAATTCCATTGCAGCAGTACTTGAGAAATTTTCTTGTCCTTAGGTTCAGACATTACACTGGAGCCTCTAATTTTCTCTGATCAGTTTTCCATTCTCCTGGTAAGGTATTGATCCTAACAAGAATTGATAGCTCTTTCTGGTGTTCCATGTCATGTCAGTATTACTAAATCTTCCTCCCATCCCTAGCAGTAACACATTCAGCTCTTCCTGCTTTCTTCTGGCTTGCATTTTGCGTATCTCAATTCAGTTTCACTTTTCTATAAAATTTGCTGGTTTGCTTGAAGTAACACTGCAAAATAAAGATTAATAATGGGAGTAAAACTGCTAGAGAGATCTGGATCTCAGAGAGGGAAACTGCCCACTTCATCCCTTTCCTTTTCTGTCATGGTAAAAGGCTGATTTACAGCTTGCCATGTTATTCTGCAGTCCTTTTAATGTTTCTGTTATAAATTGAGGTGCTGGTTGCCATTTCTGTCAAGCCTCAGGCTTAGGGCTGGGGAGGAAGCAGATTGGTGGCTGGTCTGTCAGGCATAAGCTGAGCTGCACAAGCAAGCTGGTTTTCTCAGGGGGTATGGAAAGAACTTCTCCAAGCACTTGGGAGCCCTCTGAAACCTCAGCTTTCTGTTCCAAGCCCAACAGCTACTTTTCAACACTGCTTTCTTTAACCAAACAGCAAAGCCAGTCTCCACAGAAGAAATTTTGAGTGTTAGTAGGGAAGGCAGGAGAGAGCACAAACTGTCTGTGTCACAGGATAATTATATTGTCTTATGCACTACATACCACTTTGCCTGCTTTTTCCATCTGCTAACTCTAACCACTGCTTTCTTTGCAAGAACCCAGACCTGCTGGTTATTTCAGGTCACTAGCAGATATTGTAGCATCTTCTCCAAGCCAGCCCAGGTGAATCAGATCTGTGGTTAGAAGTTAAACTCAGTTTGTTGCCCATTATTAAAGTGTTGTGCCCAAGTATGAGAGCCTGTATTGCTGTTCAGTACCTGGGTGAAGGGGTCTCTGCCCAGCACTCTGAATTCTTACTCTAGTGCCATTTATCTGTGTCCATACTTGTTCCTTTTATAGTGCTTCAATTTTTTTTAATACTTCTTAAATCTTTATTAGCTATTTTTACAAATGGTTGGTTACTTTTATTAATTTCTAACTACCACATGGTTAGAAGCCCCATGTGTTCAGCTTTTGCTTAATATGTTTTAAATCTAATATTTGGATGACTCCTGGTCTACATATGCTTCTAATTTTCACCATCTCCCATGGGCCTTCTTTAGTGGGGTTTAGGGTTTTTTTGTTCTTTTCAAGTACAGATAGATTATGAATGTGCTGGTAGTTACTGACCTAGTTGTTTTGTCAGTCATATTCCCAAACTCCCCGTTAACTCAACTGCATGACTTCAGCTATTAGACTTCATGGGTTTAGTGTTTATGTAGCACTGCCTTGGCTTACAGCTGATCCCCTATGTCTGATACCAAATCCTCCCTATTCTCCATCTCAAACAGAGTTTGGGGTGGCTGAAAACAACCCTGAATTTATTCTGTTGCATTATAGGGTCTTCCTACGCTGCTCTGCTCTAGCCTTTCCCAGCACGGTGAGTTCTGAAGGCCACCAAGTGCCTTGCTTCAAGTGGAGATGCTCTTGCTCCCATCTGTGCTCACCAGTATAAAGGACACACACTGCTTTGTGTCTCCTCTTTTTAAAAGAATGGCTTGTTCCAACTCTTTTGGAGAACCAGCAGCCTGTTCCTATGCTCTTCCCTCTTATTTGTTTTTTTTAAAGTAGCACTGCTTTGCTCTTGCATCTATTTAATTGGTTTCCTGCTGGAAAGAAACTCAAGGACTGCCTTTGCCAATTAACTAGGACAAAATACTCTGTTAGTAGACAATGTAGGATTTACCCAAGGATTTCAGAAAAGAAATGTGGGATACCTTTGATGATTTAACAGTTGTTTTGTTCAAAGATCAGCAGTTCTTTGGTGGTAGGCTCTTGTCATCAAACATGCAACATGTTCCAAGTTGAGTTCCTTCCTGAAAGCTTTATTTTAATGTGCAGTTTTAATATTGACAAACCATTTAGTCCCAATAGCATGTCAAATTTTTAAGTTCTAGTCAAGTATTTACTGTCTTTGGTCAAAAAAAACCCCAACAAAACTTAGAGAATGACTTAAGGCCTGTTACACAGGTCAGTCATGTGGTAGTCTATATTTAGGAACATTAATAGCCATATTTAAAATGAAATTTCTATTATTGGCCTCCTAGATTGCTAGGTGCAATAACCTCAGCCAAGAAAGAGCAATCAGATTGAGTTTGTTACTAGGAATATCTAAAAACCAACCGCAAAACCTAATTTTAAACAATGGGCTGTAATCCATGCTGTTTGGTTTAGAACCCCTTCAGCAACTCCTTTCTAAATGTCTATTTTAAACCAGTATGTCAGACCTCACAATGCCCTGAACATAAAACACTTTGACCATTAAAGTAAATAGGAAAAAGTAACAACTAAACAACTTAAAATATATATATATATTTTAGTGCAGTGGATTCCCTTTAAATAGAGAGGTATGTTTGAAGAGGTGGGTGGTGGTGTGTGTGCCATGTTACTTGGTTGGGACCATAATGAACAACCTCATCTGTGATCTTCCCAGCAGCTGGAAAGAGGGCAGGCTTCTGTGGTTTGTGTCTTGTTTGGTTTGGGAAAGCACGAGTTGAACTTGGAAAGTTTCCTACTATCTGAAATGTACACTTGACCTCTGGGAAGTTTAGAGTATCTTTGCCTACCATTTTAAAATTCAGTCTTTTAGTCATAACTTTTCTAGAAAAAAAGTTTTTTTTTTTCCTTTATTCCTTATTCCAGTGTTGACTTGATTGGTCTACTTTTTTTGGGCTGCATACAAAGGGATGGAAGCTACAGGAATCAGAACGGCTCAGACAAATACTGTATCTGGATACTTGCCAAAAAAAAAATGGTTGCTCACTAAATTCAGCCACTCATGTTTTCTGAGGCAGAGAATTTAGTACCAAGGCTATTGATAGTAGTTGAATTGTCTTACAGCTTGTTTGTATTGGTGTAAACTTCTGTAACCTCTGACCCATTGCAGTGTGCACCATGCAAACATAAGAGGATCTTTTCCCCACAGAGGAATTTGCAGTTGATTCTGTTATTAAACTGTTTGGGACTGCTCTGAGTAGACATATGAATATATGTCAAGGTCCTGAAAAGGTTTTTTGCAGGCATAACCAATGTCCAAGGTAAAATGTTTGACATAGTTATTTTACATAAGGAGAAGCATGTTTTCAAAGAACTCTTAGCCTTTTCCTGGATATTGTTTTCATGGGACAAGCTTTAGTTACCTTTTTGGTAATGGACATAGACTGATCTTTTTTACTTGTGGAAGAAGCTCATTTTATGAAGTGGCTTAGGGAAAATATTGTGTATGTAAATGCTTTAAATGAAAGTATCACTGCTTTATTTAATTTCCTTCTTTAGGAAAAAAAAAATTACTTAATTCTGATAATTTTCACTTCTAAAAACCATCAGGACTCACTGAAAAAGCTCTTTGTTTGACTTTTTGTTTTAAAAGCTTTTTTTATAAACCCCTAGAATAATAGCCACAAGCTTAAGCTGCTCTAAAAATGCTTTTCTCCTTGCCAGAATAAGTTTATGCAAATTTCTGTTGCTTTATGCAGCAAACCAGATCTCTCTGCTGGGAAACTGAAGAGTAAGTAGGTGTTTTCCATCTGTGTGCCCAGAGTGCTTTCTGCTAGTAAGCAGGTCAGCACTATGACCCTCAAGATGTGCAGTGGGGGATGGTTTCAGCATCCTTCCTGCTCATGTGCATGGGCACATCAAAGTTACAGATTGAGCAGGATGCGGGTGGTTTGTACCGGTACAAAACCCAAAAGTGCTCCAGTGGATGTTCAGCATGGGGTGTATCCTGAACACCAGGACTGACTCTCAGTTGCAACATCTGTGTTAATTTGGGGAAGGGGTTAATATGGTCTCGGAGGGCTAGGAGATGATGCAAAATGGTAGCAGGCAATTCCTCTCTTGAGTAGGCTGTCACATTCACTGCGTACCAAATCTACAGCAGAGTTAAGTGCTGTGGTGTACTGGGTATTAATGCCTGCACCATTGGTACCTGAGGTGTTCCCTCTTTAACAGGATGAATTATAGGAGTATGTAGAAGATGTAAGGGATTGACTTAAGTACCTTCAGCTTTCTCTTTGTAGCAATGCAGTGCTATGAGTGTTATGCTATAGTAAGGTAGCATCCTTTATTATTTATATTTTTATTGCAATTCAAATTGATTTTGCTAGCTCCATGTTAGAAAAGCTTTATTTAATTTTTTTTAATAGCTTATTCTATTGGTATATTCCTTGAATAACTTCTGACATCTCTTCTGTTTGTGTAACTCAAAAGCCGAGTCTCTTCCATAATAGTAAAGGTTTAAAATCCCAAAGGTTGAAATAAGAGTGGGTCAGGCTGGAAGGGACCACAATAAATCATCCAGTCCAACCTCCCTGGTCAAGCAGGGTCATCCTGCAGCACCCAGCACAGGTTTGTGTTCAGACAGTTATTGAATTTCTCCAGGTTTCTCTGGAAAACCTGTTCCTGGGCAGTTACCTCCACAATAAAGAAGTTCTTCCTCATATTCGGGTGAAACCTTCTGTGCATGCGTGTCTGCCTACTGCCTCTTATCTTTACTAAATTAATTAATTGGTAGGAAAAGTGATTTGCTATTGTAGAACTTTCAGAAGCTTGTTCTTAACATTTTGTTGTAAATGAGGAAGGAAACTGTAGTTCAGGTGCCAAAATTTCATTTTTGATCTTAATTTGCTACAATTATTCATGCGTAAAAGGAGAAAACCAAATGTAAGCTAGAAGTAATAAACCAGACTTTTGAGCTGTCCTCAAGTGTAGAAAGTGGTACAGAGGAAATCACAATAGAATTTCTCTGCATATGTTTCCAAAATCAGGAGGTCTGTAACTTCTTGTATTTGTTACCTAGACAAGGGAAGCCCTGAAGGGAGCATTTCCATCACTGTAGTGATTCCGTGTTCTTTTTTTCTTCCCTGTTATGCTTTCAGTTATTTCGATGTGCCCTCAGTACTTCAGCCTTTGGTTTTGGTATCTCTGCCTGTGTGGTTGCAGAGGCATTAGGCACTGTCTCTGCCATGTGCTTCTGCTTTCTGCAGTAAACATGGGTTATATATGTGTGTTGTACAGCAAATGTTTTTTTAAGATCAGGAGAGAGGAAAAAACAGCAACAAAGCTGGAAGCATTACTGTGCAACTGTAATATTACTGTGAAGAATTGGAGCTGGGGCTGATGTTGAGGCTAATATATTATACCCCTGAGAGTACTGTTTCTGATTCTCTGCAGAGGGAGAAGTGCAGGAAAACATGTACTCAGGCAGCTAATGCACTGCTCATCCCCCCCATCCCCTGCTCAGCCCATGTGGCTCAGCCCATGTGGTGTGGTAGGTACCATCTGAAGTGTCTGTGTGACTAAGCTGCATGAGCTGTTCAGTTATGCAGTAAGTTTGGGACAGAAGAGGTTATCAGTTGTTCCTTATAGCTCAGGTGATGTTCTAATCATCAGATTCTTTTTTTTTTTTTTTTTTTTTTTTTTCTGGTGCATGCAAACTTAGTGGTTCACAATGACATAAGAACTTTCCCTTGAATGTGTTTGTTGAAGGTCTTGGAAGGCCTGTGTGCTAAATGACTTGACCAGTGTGCCTGTGTGCTAAATGACTCGCACAGAAGAGAGACAAACTAAGTATCTGTCCCTAATCCAAGCACTGTTGTATATTAAACATCTGTCTTTAAGTTCCCTGGCCCATGTGAGTGACAGATCTGTGCACGGGCATGTGCTGGCTGTCATACAAAGACATGGAGACTCATAGTTGGAACATAGGATTCTGGATGTGCAAGATGAAACTTGGAAACAAGCACTACTTTATTCATCAAGCTGGCATGGCTGAGATACCAACATAGACCAAAATATAATTAAATTTTGTAGCACTGGGCTTAGAGGAAAATTGCCACTTTGCTGGAGAGGAGCAGCCAGTTGCCTAGGAGGACAGTGAGAATGAAGAACTGGATTGTGCTACAGATATGATGGGAAGAGGGCAGGCTCCTTTGAGCAGGAGGAAATTAGAACAATAGAAAAAGACAAAACTTCTAGGGGGCTGCTGGGGAATAATCAATTGGATTTGAACTGTGCAAAAAGAGATTTGAATCCACAGTCATCAAGGGTGTCAGGCCAGAGATTTGTTGTGAAATATCCTAGCTGATAGTTGTAATTTTTGTCATGTAAAGCATCAGATTATATGAATAATGATAAAAATATTTTGTTCTATTATCTATTTTTAAATTTAGGACTACTAGTAAGAAAAACACTAGTGAGTAGCAGCTAGTGTTGATCAGACTAGATCCTCTCTGCAGGATGTACTAAGCAGGCTGTATTAGTTTGTTCAGTGTTGGGGTGGGGGAGGGGTATATATATACTGATATATAATTCAGACCACTGCATAGCTCAAGCTATTTGGTTTATTATTAGGGGGCAGAATTCTTACAGAAATATGTGTTGTGATTTGTTTTATTTTTTTCCTGTTTGGGTGGGTTTTTCCCCTTGACTGCGGTGCCTGGTATTAGAAACAGTCTTCCTCTGAAGGTCTTCAGAATCACTTTCCTTCCTCTCTCTGAATAAATAGTATTGGCAGTTATCTGAAAATCTGCTTCTTTAGGCACCAGCAGCAGGATAACGATCTTGGGCACTCTAAATCCCATCCTAAGTGTTTCCCTATGCTCAGTCCTGTGTGTCACACCAGCATTGTGAATGAGTGTGTATAACATGTCATCTAATTCACAGGGTGAAATGGTATGACACAAGCTAGTGGTTTGGGAGAGAAGCTGACTTCTTACTAGGGTTGCTGGTTTTAGGAATAGTTTTGAAAAAGTAAAAGTAACTTTCCATGTGATTGTAATGAGTGTACAAAACACATCTATAAAGATTTACTCTATGAAGAATCTTTCTCTTTCCCTGTGTTTTGGTAATACATTCTTTCTACTCCTATTGATTAAATGTGCTCTCTTGGTTCTTCTCCCTCTTAATACTGTTTGTGGAAGATAACCCCTCAGAGCAAGGGAAACCTTTAATCTCTGATGGGTAGATGTGGGACATGAGACCAGGAACTTGTCCATACTGAGAACTGTGAAAGATGCTGTCTCTTACCAACACCTGCCTACCTAGAATTTTGTGATTTTTACCAAGTCAAAAGAACAAAGAGCTACAGGGAAGCAAACCATACTTCACCCCATTTTGAATGCTGCTTTCAGCCAGCAGCAGATCTGCTTTGCATTTCAGATCTAGCATAGGAAGGGATGTTGCTTAGATATGTGCTGCCTTACAACTAGTGCAGGAGCTGTTGTTCAAACCTGAGCTCCACTGTTAGTATGCAAGTGACACCTCGAGAGGGTTTGTGGTGGTTTTTTTCAATCCCAGGTGCTCTGTTTGTCATCTGAGACTTGTGAAGCACAATGGAGACACAGCATGCCTTTAAGCATGCATTTTCTCATAGTTGCAAGTAAAAGAAGAGTTTTGATTTCCTTTTGAGAGGTTGTCCAAGTGTCTCAGTCAGAACTAGGGCTCCATTCCCCTTGCTCATATTTTCAGTTTCACAATAACTTTGCATAGCTTTAAATGTGCTTTCTAGCTTGAAGCTTCTAAGGCTTTTCTCTTTCCCCCCAGGAAGAAAGCTCTTACAGAGCTCAAACTTGGTGTTATTTGGACTTTGTGTAAACATAGCTCTTACTTTTCTGTGAGAGTCAACTGTGGAGAAGGAAAAAGCTTGTGATATGTCAAAGCTTTAAACTACTCCTTACTGATTTATTGCTTGTGTGGAGACAGCTTAGAGCGTATTAATTCATCAATTGTTGTAAGCAGAGAGGAGGGAAAGAATAGGAGGAAACAAGAAAGAGGGTGGATGGGAAAAGAGTTGGGGAAGAGAAAATAAAAACATGGGGAAATATGGGGGATGGGAGGAAAGACAGAGCAAAGCAGTTGTTTTTGAGTGGGTGGTCTAGGAATTTCTGGAAAACAAAAAGGTGCTTCCCTAGAAAGCAGTGGAATTATCTGTGGCCTTTACAAGCTAGGGCACCATTTGGTCTCAGATCACTTCTGACTGCCAGATTACATTGAGGGGTTTTTGCAGTTGTGCTTAGGTTGCAACTGACTAAGATCAGTCTGCTTTAGGTTGGCTTCATCTAGTTTCACTTTAAGACCTGTTCTGTATGCAGCTGATGTTCCCTTCTCTTAAACATATTGATTGTTAGTGATTTAACCTGTGACCTCCCTCACTTTTGTATATATTTTGCATGTTGTATTTTATACACCTGTATCTATACACAGTAATTTACAGATGGTGCCTTGGTATTGGCCCCAGTATTCAAGGGCAGTGGTTCTGCAGTAAAGTTTATGGAAGTCTCTAATAAGGATCTAATAGGTTCATGACTCTTAAAGCACGAAAATGAGACAGGCAGGCTCATTCTCTCCAGACCAGAATGTGTTGCACTCATGCCAGTTTTAGATCCAGTTGCAAAACCAGTTCTACAGTACCCAGGCTTTTCTCCCATATTATGTAGGATGGAGTTTTCCCATCCAGCAGAGATAAGGAGGCCTTTAAAATGCCCGTCATCTTGACCTCACTGTTTCAAATTACCTTAAGCCTTGTGCCTCTGGCTGCTGAGAGGGCTCTGAAGTGTGCAGAGGATCTAGGGCTCTAGTACTGGGAAATGGCATGGTGCAAGGGCTTCCAGCTTTTGCCTGAGGTCATCTGCTGCTCCAATGCTTTAATAATCTCTTGGATAGCAAACATTGATTAGACACATGAATTCTGAGCAATGTTCTTTAGTAGTTACACACCTGTCCTTTTGTTCATGTCCTCTTTTGGGAATATTAAATGTTTGGGCCATATTGCAGTGGGATTCCATTTCAATTGTTATTTTACTCTGTATAAAACTACATTACTTCTGAGATCAGCTGGGAAGTTGATCTGTTTCAACTATTTTCTCAAGATTTCTCCAGTCTTTCCTATGTTTTCAACTGTCTTACTTATTACACCATTTTTCTTTTTATTACATTTCTTTTTCCTTACCTTTGACTCTTCCTGTTCTTTCCCTTCTGCCTGTTTGCCTTTCCCATCTACAGTTTCTTTCAGATGAAATTAAGTGATTTTCTTTTTTTCTTTGAAATGTTTTCACCCTTGCCTACAGGATCTGAATAACAACCTCACCCAGTTTATTTCAGGTTGCTGCTGTTTGGCAGTGCTACAAGAAGCCACACTGGCACCAGTGCTGGTGACAAACATAGGAAAATGCAAGGTCAGGAAAGTCTTTGGCTCTGTCACATTCACTGACTATTTTTTGGAGTATGTGCAAGATCTAGCTCTCTGGGGCACTTCTGCATGGACAGCTTATGGCATGTCTATTTGTAGTATTCTTTTGAAGGAGGAGTTTTAGCAATCTCTTCTTTCCTGTATTTGTCTCAGCAATATCTTTTCCTCTCTACCCACCCATGTATTTGATAGGCAGTATTCTCATATCCATAGATCTAGAAACTGTCCATTGCTTTTCTAATCTTTAAAATCTTTCGTGGTCTGTGCAGTAATCAAACCCCATTGTCTAAGGTTTTGGCAGGGGTGGTTGTCCTATATAATATTCTAATTTCTCTAGAAAACAAACAAGAAAAAAATTTACTCAGGTTTTTAGCAAAGAAATTGGTGCGGAGCTTTTTTTTCCTCCTTTTAACATGCCCTAACAGTGATTTGCCCCTGAAGCAATCCACTAAATTTATTCTGTTTTGCACTCAATGTTACTGTCCAGATACCTTTTATCAGTGAAAAGACACATTCTTTCTTTTTTTCTTAGCGTTGGAATGCTTCAATGTAATCTTTATACATGTATATATTTATACACCTATATCTGTACATATATATACCTATGTGTGTGTGTATATGATACATATATAAATATTTCAAAACAGGATTTTATCAGTCAGGGAGGTAAAGCAAAGAAACATAGTGGCTACTCATGAGTGGACTAAGGTCCCTGAAATAACTGTTTCAACTCAAAGGAAGAGCTTGTTTCCCATGCGCTTTATTGTCCAGGAGGCTGAAGTTGCTGACAGTGTTCTAAAGCTTTTTACTCATGGTCTTTTATCTCTTCTGGGCTTTGGCTTGAAGATGTGAACCTGGAGAGGTTGAAGTTAGTGGTTAGTCTGTGTAGGGACTTAAAGGCTAGGTCTGAAGAGCTCATAATAGACAAAGCTGACATGACTTTCTGCACTACTCTAAGTTGAAGTTTCATACATGTAGAAAAAGGTTATGCCTATAAACAGCAGCCTCTTATACTGCTGGAATAAAGAATGTGGCTTTAGTGGGATTTTCTGGAATTCAAAGGATGATACCTATCTGCTGAACTTGTGCAGTTGTTCGTGGATCAGATTTATGAATGAGTTTGGAGACTTAGGTAGGCATTTGACAGGTTGACAGGATTTAAGAACGTAAGGAAGGCAGGCATCAAAACTCTAAAGTTAGTAATCCCTAAACATCCATGTAAATCAGTCTTGTGTTAGTGTGACTGGCACCTTTTAGAGAGAGTGATTCTGCTTTACCAGGCAGTTCTGTGAAGATGAAGACTTGGAGACACAGCTACCACAGTGATAGATGCCAGTAACTAACTGTGACTGATAAGGGAGAGATATGAAGTCTGCCTGCCAGTTTATGTTATTGTGAAGTCTGCCTGGTGGGTGGATGTAATAATTAATTTGCTATATGAAGTGACTTTAAAACGACCTTATCTGTGACATATTTGCATAATAAAAACTGGTGCCACCAATACAAAATATTTGCAAAGTGGTCAATTATGTCATGTAGGCTTCTTTCATATGACCCTTCTGAAGAGCTTTGGAAAAGCCCAGGAGCAATGAAAAATGGGATCAAGTTCTAGCTCTGACAGAGGGGTAGCAACTTATGCAAGCTCCAGGACTGTTGCTGAATGCCCTCAGCCACCTGGATCATGGGGGGTAGTCCCTGCTGCCCTGAGGGTATGGCCCATAGCTGTGGGGTCATGTGTGATGAGCCACAGCTGTGGCTGCAGAGGAAGGCTCAAACTCAAAAATATTGACTTAAAAGAAGTGGTAGGCAGTGTCAGTTACAGCGTGCAGGGTAATAGCCTTTCTACAGATGACTGCAGTTCAGACATCTCTGGGTTTCTTCAACGTAAGTAAAAATATGTAGGTTTTTGTACAGATTTATATTTTTATAAATATTAGTGGTATAAATGTATAGTATAGAAGCATACTTCATATATTAAACCATACAATTGTACTGACAGATGTGTTTGACTTTATATAGGAGGAAATGCAATCTCTATTATATACTTTTTTAATCTATAAATACTTATACACAATACTAAAACTGTACTATAGCAGATGTCTGATTTCATCTAGTAGTCTGTATTACTTTAATTGGAGTTATTTTGATAAAGAAGGACAAGAAGATTGAGACCAAATTTTAAATCCCATTTAAGTCCCTTCCTTTGATTTCTATTTTCATGCTTTTCATCACATCAATAAATTCAGATTAAGTTAACTCCTTAAGGCAGATGACTTAAGTGTACCTGATTAACTATCTGTCTGGTAGGAGTGGGGACTGAAGCCCTTAATTTAGAAATTAAACTCATCCCTGACCTAAAGTTGAAATTGAGATTCTGCTGAAATCTCTATTTTGAGTCTTGTTTGATGGAAAAGACCCACCAGCTAGTGTGCTGCATATGACTTCTATTCATCCCTATTTTCTAGTCATTCTTCTCACATAGGCAGTCATGTATCCTAAGTGTTGATGATGAAATTGCAGTTTAAATGTGCAATGCTGTGAAATACTTGACTAGCGTGCAATAAGAAAAATTGTTGTTTTATGATTTCTTGAATGACTTTTATGAAGAAAGTGGCATTATTTTCTGCTTTCATAGAAGTTTTCACAGTATTTCTGCTTCACTGTTTTCTGCAACTCTGAGGCCTAAAAAGAATTGTTCTATTCAGATGTTAGCAGCCACTTGTTCTCACTAGAAAATGTAGTCTGTGTAGGTGGACTGAAAGCTGAGGGATTACTGTTCAGAAATAAAGTTCATGTTCACTTAATTCATTAATTCTTCTTCAGAAATAAAGAAAGTTTCCTTTTCATTCCATGCACATCTCCAGGAGTGCCTAAATTCATATATATGTTATTACAGTAAGACTTGTGTTATTACAGTAAGAAGACTTCAGTCCCTTCTTTCTCTTTGCGCAGAGGTTCCCTTTCAGTGTGGATATGCACATGACTGAAGAATTAAACAGTCATTAGTCAGGTTGTTAATTATTTATGACAAGACTGCTCTGAACAAACTTACTAAAGCTCTTTCCTATGCTTCTGACTTCCAGTTTGCTTTGGGATGCTGTCCCAGAAAATCACGTGCTATCTTACAATATATCTTACAAATTCAGTATTACCATTTTGCTGACCACAGTCAGCAAAAATACATAAATGGGATTGACCTTGACTGCAGTAGAATTGGGAGCTTGAACTGATGACCAACTTCTCTTCTGATTTTTTTGTGCCTCTAAGTCTGATTTGGTGTATCTGCTGTCAATATTGATGTTTGGGATTGAGTTTGGCAAGCAACACAATCTCCAGTGAACTATATGTTTAGTGTTCTGGGGTCTGTTGAGCTGTACCTTCACCAGCATTATTTCTTGGGACCTCCTAGTAAATAGCCAAACCATGGGGCAAAATTTTCTACTGGCTGTGTAGCTAGTGCTGTCCTTCAATACAATGACACCCCAAGATGTTTTTCAATATCTTGTTCCTCTAGAAATCCTTTTCATTACTTTGTCTTTCTTGCAATTACTTAGCATTCTCTCTGAGGTATTGCACATCACTGGAAAGCATGAGAATACAATCTGAAGCTATAAGAGACCACAGTTGTGGAACAATAGGAGTTTTAGTCTGGTTTTGAAAGAAGGTGTTTGTTTTTCTACTTTTCTGTTACAAGTTTGTTGTTTGGTTTTATGCTTTATTTTTTTTAAGCTTTTTAAAGTCTTGTGATGTAACAGAGAAGCTTATTATTTAGTTGCAGTGTGCTGGATGGCCATGAAACAAGACCCAGTCCATGCATTGAAAAGTTCCATTCTCTTTTTTTTTCACAGGGGTACCCAGGAGAAATTATCCAGTGGGGGCTTTTCGTACAAGCCTTGCTAGGCTAGGTGGCAAATTTCTTGGTCCTTGCTTTAATGGCACCAGTGACATTGTGTCCTCTCCTTGCCCCATAATGAATGTAAAATTTCTTTATTAAAAGAAGGTGTTTGGCAAGGAGGGGAGAGCAGAAATGGCTCTGCTACTATTTAGGGCTGAATTCAGATTTTGCTCAGTTGTCACCATGGCTGAATTCAGCATGGATTGCATGCCAGCTGTATGGGGCGGCTTATTTCTGCTGGTCTATTGAAAACCAACTGGAATGGCATTTTAATTTGATTCATTGTTGCTTTGCAGAAGACAAAGAGGAGAAATATTTGCCAGTGAGGTGTTATTGCAGTATAGTTGTTCTGCGAAAGTGGAATTACCACAGTGATACCAGTAAGCCTCTATTGAATATCCTAGAAAATGAGGCTAAGCCTTGGGGCTGAAAGCTTGATATTTTCCCTTTGTTGTCAATTATTGACCCACACTGAATATATATGTGTGTGTGTGTGTATTTCTGTGTGTATATATATATATATTTATGTATATATATATTTATGTAATTTTTTTTTCTGAATTGAGCCATGCCATACATTCAGTGAGCTTTAGTCTGAATTGTGTCAGATTCTACATCTTAACCATAAAATTTGCTGTGATTTTGGTCTGCCTGATGTATGCAAGTGCATCCTTAAGGTAATCTGTCCTTTGTTGTTCATTTTCTGGTTTCACCTACTTGCAACCATAAGAATCAGATATGCAATAAACTAGGCAGGACAAGCAAATAACTAATAGCAGACAGTTCAGATGTGTTTACAAATACCTCATTAATTTGTCTGTGTGTGTCAGATAAACCAAAGTTTGGAAGAAGGAAATTGGTTTTGCTAGCAATTTGTGAGTGAAATGAAAAAGTAGTGGTGAAGTACAGAAGCAGTCTAGTAGCTTTAGAAATCATGGGGTTTCATTCATATCACCATGTCGGATTTTCATGTTGAGGTCTCAGAAAAGACTGCACAGCACAAGTTGTATTTTGTGAGCTGGAGCCATTATTCATGTGCTGTTCTGTGGGGCTGTTCCATGTGCTTGCTTTGAAACAGTGTTGAGTTTGTGTGTGGGCTTTCAGAGGAAATGCTCTAGAGCAACCCTGGAAATGGGGTTGCTTAACCTTTATTCTCTTGCCCCTTCTTCTCCCTGTTGACTGCACCAGGAAAAAAAAAATCTTTGGGTGGTACTTATGTACATCACAAAAAGCATCTTCTAATGAATTGGACTGAATGGGAGGGCTGACAAAATCTTCACTTTCTTTCAGAAATGTTAGGGACCTTGGTGGAGTCATGCCACAATTAATTGAATAGCAAAGACTTGGACTTCAAAGAAATGTTTGTGAAGTCTGCATGTGATTTCTTGAGGGACAAAAAGCACCTTTTCTTGAACATTTGCCTAAATCTAGTCTAGCAAGCATTAGTTTGTGGCAGTTCTGGAGGCTTGCAAAGTTCACAGATATGACTTAAAAATTAGCAGTTCCGGCAAGGAGTAGTGGAGGCAGAAGGGGAAAAAAGGAGGGAAAAAAAAGAAAACAAACCCCAAAAAAACTGTAACCATGATTTGAGTAACTGCTGGTGTAATGATGGTAAGGAACCACCTAATTTTGGGAAGGAGGAAGGCATGTTAATGTGAACCTTTCAGCAGCTTGGGATGTGAATTTTCTATGCTTGGGAGGTCAATGTCACAGTGATAAAACATTACTAGTAAATATGTTGTTAAAATTTGATATACTCCATAAGTTACCCTAGATGTTTTGGGGGAGTGTGTGGGTTTTTGTTTTGTTTTTCTTCATGTAAAATTCATAAATTAGCTTTTCTCTTTGAAAAGCTAATTTCTTACGTGTGAGAATTTCTTTCTGCTTAGTCAGTTGACAACACACCATCTGGGCCCTGAAGCCTAGGATAAAGATGCTCTGTGTGATCCTATCCTATCACTGTCTTGAGGGTGATATATAGGTTATTTTAGCCTCTTCTTGTAGCTCACTTTGTGCTCTTATTTGCCCCAGATGGTTGTTGCCACAACAAAGTTGTGTTCTCAGCATATTGGAAGGGTTGGAGGAAATTGCAGGCTAAAACTTGCAGTGTACTCAAAATATTTATTGTTCTTGCTAAAATTAACAGCAAACTGATTGATCTGTCATGCTCCTGGGAACAAAAATATCTGGCTCTGTGAGTTGAAATATCATCGTGTTGGAAAAGGGCATAATAAATGCCTGGCTTATGAAAGACCTTTTGAGTCTTGGCTGGGTAGCTGAGGTTAAGGAACATCAAGAGAAAATTTTAACATTTGTGAGAGAAAGCTTGTAACTAGTGATGAAAATCACAGGAATTGGAAATGAGATTTTTGTGTTTGCAATGTGTGACGAAAGCCCGTGACCTAAGGGTATTCCTGCTGGCCTTCATATGTGTAGTGTATTGTGGGGGGGGTTATTTTTCCTTCTGCTTTCTATATGCAAGTTCTATCAGGCTGGGGATATATGAGGGAATGCAAGTGCTGGCACTGTCAAGTTAACTAGTGTTGATTAGTGTGGTTGTTGGGAAAAACAGACTCAATAGGCAATACCTGACAATGTGATTTTCAATGGCAGAGGTGTACTGATTATCAATATAAGGAAATAATGGAGTATCTTTACTTTTTGTGCTGTTCTTCAGACTGCTCTGCAATGACTACAGCAAGATACAGGCCTACCTGGGACTTGGTACTTGACCCATTAGTGTCCTGTAAGCTCTGCCTTGGTGAATACCCCGTGGAGCAGATGACAACAATAGCACAATGCCAATGCATCTTCTGTACCCTGGTGAGTTTGTGTTCTTTATTAGACATAATAAACAAGACGTAGGTTTAAGTGCAGAAATAGGGTGTTTCTGCTGCGAGGGACTCACCCTGAAGTATTGATCTTGTGGTGGAAATAAATACTGTTGCTGTGTATTTGACACAGAAGCTAGGAAGTAAACCTTTGTTTACCTGCAAGAAAAAAATAAATTATTCAGCACTTCAGTATACCTGCTTATCAAGGTTATTCACACTTTCCCTTTTATCTATCAGTGGCTTGGATCTGGGGGTGGTTTTGGTACTCCTTATGTACCTTATAAAAGACATCTTCTAATGAGTTGGACTGAATGGGAGGGCTGACGAAATCTTCACTTTCTTTCAGAAATGTTAGAGATCTTGGTGGTGTCATGCCCCCAATTAGCTGAATATCAAAAACTACTGGTAGTGGTTTTATGATTGACTGGGTTTTTGTTGGGTGCTGAGGTGTTTGTTTTAATTTTTTTTTTAACTTTAGAAGAGAATAGAGTCTTTCAGCTGAAAGGGATCACTTCAACCATGATCTGTGGTCCAAGTTCCACTTCATGGCTCATCAAAAGCTAAAGCATGCTTTTTGAAGGCATTGTCCAAATACCTCATAAATGCTGCTCTAGGAAGCCTGTTCCAATGTTTTTTCACCCTCTCTGTTAAGAAATGCTTCTTTATGTCCAGTCTGAACCTTGCCTGGTGCAGCTTTGAACCATTCCTGTCTTGTCAATGGATACTAGGGAGAAGAGCTCAGCACCTCCCTGTCTACTTTCCTTCCTCAAGAAGCTTTAGAGAGCAATGAGGTCACCCCTCAGTCTCATTCTCTCCAAACTAGATAAACCTCAGGTTCTCAGCTGCTCCTCACAGGACACTCCTTCCAGCCCTTTCACCAGCTTTGTTGTCCTCTGGAGATGCATCCAAGGACCTTTACATCCTTAAGTGGTGGGACCAGAACTCCACCCATGCTGAAGGTGAGGCTGAATTCTGAACACAGTGGGACAATCACCTCTTTTGAGCAGCTGTCAATGCTGGGTTTGGTGATCCCAGGATGGGCTTTGCTCTCCTGGCTGCTGGCCATGGCTGACTCACAGGGAGCCTGCTGTCACCCAGCACACCAGATGCCTTTCTGCAGGGCTGCTCTGCAGCCTCTCCTCTCCTGATTCATACTTGTGCCTGGCATTACTCCATAACACTTGCAGAAACTGGCAATTCAACTTGTTAAATTTCATGCCATTAATCATTTCCCTGCTCCTATTTATCTAGATCCCTCTGCAAGGCATCTTGCCCCTCAACAGAATCAGCAGCAGTTTCCAGTTTTGTATCATTATCAAATGTGCTAATGGTACATTTGATTCTTGGGTCCAAACAGTTGATAAACACATTGAACACAACTGACACTAGAGCTGAGCTCTGAGGAGCAGTGCTGGTGACTGGTTGCCAGGCAAATGTAGTTCCACTCACTACAACTCTTGGAGCCATTTTACACTCAGCTCATCTGTACAGCTGGACAGCTTGTACGGAAGGGTGCTGAGAGGAACAGTATAGAAAGCTTTACTAAAATCCAGAGAAACTACATCCACTGCCTAATCCTTGATTTCAGGCAGGTGAGCTTGTCATAGAAGGTTATCAAATTAGTTAAACAGTCTTTCTCTTTTTGATCCTATGTTGACAGTGCCTGATGATTGCATTGTTCTTTAAATGCCTTTCAACAGTACCCAGCATAGCCATGCACACACTTGTAACTAGAGAAGTATTTAATGTGTTATAGATTCTAATTTCACTGTGTCATAATTACAGTCACAAAACAGGCTTCCATTATCATATTGTACAAATTCCTACCCAGAATAACAAGAATCTTGTCAGTTAAATACAAAACATTGAGGAACATGTGTGGTGTTTGACAAAGAACATCATCATCACAGTTAGTGAATATTGCTAGTTTAGGAACAAAGGAAACTACTAGTGAGTTTCCATCCCTTATACTGAATCAAAATTAAAATTTTAGTTCATTAAATATTGCAATGGGTGCAATTGCACTAAAACCCTTGTAATGATGGTTCAGCAGAGGAAAAATTTGAGTATTATCAGTAAAAATATAACTTGTGGGACACATGGTGCTCAGACTTTAATTTCCCAAGAGTTTATGATATGGTATTATAGACTCAGACATGGGATTGGGTGTCTTTAATTTAAAAAGTCCTTCCCAGAAAAGTTTTTTTGGTGTGTGCTTTTAATATATAAGATCAAGAATTTTAGTTTATTTGATTTTTCTCATGGAAATACTACCTTTTTTTTAAAAGTAGATTTCATTTTTCCTGGTAGTTATTGAAGATATAGGAGGCAACCAATGGAACAGGTAGAACTACTGTGAAAGAAATGTTGCTCAAGCATGCAAAAGCATATAAAATAATAGGCTCCATGGAAACTCTTCTCTTCTAGTGCTTACACCTGAGTGTTGTGTTTCTCCCTGGTGCTTGAATGCAGATAATATTTAAATGTCAGTTTTCAGTAACATTTCCATGGCAGCAGAAGGATTGGGTTACCTAATACATTTTTTTCATCTTCACCTTGTTCCTTTCAATGTTTACTGCCATCCCATATCTTCTGATTTTTTGGTTAGAATGTGGTTGCTGACTCTTAGAGCTGTTTAGCAAGATATAACCAGTTGCAGACATCAGATATGTAACCTTTACCGATAACCTGTTCTTAGCAGCTGATATAGTAATCTGACTGATGACATGGAGTTTGCATTTTGAACTCTGTTCAGGTGGAATCATAAGCCAGTTTTTCCTACTTGTACTTGATTGTCTTGAATAGTTCGTTCAGCTTTGTCCTGTTTAAAGAAATTTTTGTAGTTGGTCTACCCCTTGTTTGCCGCTAATAAGCTTTATATACAGTGACATTTGAGTCCCCTGAAAAAATTTTTTATCCTAAAGCCTTCCCATGAATTAACAGATAGATAGTATTAACCTTGCTTTCCTTGATGCTGGTGAGGGAAGTATTAAGAATCAGTCCCAATAAATGCAAGAGGCAATAGCTATAAACCTGTTACACCCAGCCCTTCACCTGAAACCCAAGGACTTCATCTCTACCTTTGTGCCAGCCTGAAGGCTGATAAATTGCTAAAGAAAATACTCCCATGAGTCTAGCAAGATCGTTTGGCTTATTGACAGTTGTTAAGAGTGTGACAGATACCACAGAATCCTCCACTGGTGTTCCTTCAGCAATGATTTCCAGAAACACCAGGGACACTGTGTATGAACTGTGCTTTGTAAATGGCCAAACAATCAAAAAGAGTAGCCTTTTGACTCAAGATTTTGCATGGAGTCTATGTACAGTAGATCCAGTTCATCTCTGCTTTGTTCTTGTTTGACCAATATGTAGTTTTGTTCAGGCTTCTGTTTTGTGGTCTTAACAGTGGTCTTTCCAGGAATATAAGCAAAAAAGAGAAAGGAATGTCCCTACAAGTGTGAGGACTACTTTTACTACAGCTTTTACCACTAGCTCTAGCCCTTCTGGCTAAATCACAGCAAGCTGAAACAACATGAGTATGTATTACAAAGAGATCTTTCAAGTGCAGTACTACTGCTATGTTGGCAGCATTTGGATCAATGTACGGGTCTCTTAATCCTATATTTCTGTTTGCAGGTCTTGACTCTTTATAATCATAGAAGTGCTGTAGTAAAGATACCATGAAGGATTGTCTCTTCCTGACACTTGTACAGTAGCATAGCATTTCTATTCAGGAAGATAGAATGGGGACAGTGTTTCCATTTGCTTTCTGGCAGAGCTGTGCATGGATTAAATAGAGCAGACTGCCACTCCTCTGCTGATAAGGCACAGGCATTACAATTTCCCATAGTATTATTTTGCCAGTTAGTACAATACTCCATTATTGTTTTTATCATTGTGATCATTAATGCCCAGACAATGCTGTGAGCTCTCAAGTTTTGTATATCTCATCCATTAGGAATGTTATGAGAATGTATTTTCTCTGGTACATCAAGCAAATCTATTGTTGGATTGCTTGCGGTACCAGAGAAACATAAGTCTAAAGAATAGAGAGAAAAACAAGCTAACCTGCTGTTAGCTTTTTCTTTGTTTTTCTGAGTATTATCAAGGGGCAAACCAGTAGAGCCACGTTAACAATAGGACCAATCTTTAGTGTGCTTGTGTACTTTTGGACCAAAACACCTAAATATCTTTTTATTAAAAATTTTCCCCACTTTATTGACTATGTACTGTGTGCTATTTATCTTACATACTTCGATAGTCACTTAGGAGTTGCTTGCCTCAGAAGAAGTAATTGGTTTTGCATGTTTTCTTCAGCAAGCTTTACACTTAGAGAAGGAAAAAGTAAAGCAGAGAACACCACTTTTCTTTAATTTTTTTTTGGTATTATTTGCTGCACTAAATTTTTATTTGCTACTTAGCTTCTGCTTTTTCAAGGGGACTACGGGAGATAAGCAGGGAGCAATTTTATCCAATTCCTGTCTGAAATTCGGATTATTTTGTAATCTGTGATGAAGTTAACGTGCATTTTAATGGGCAGGATGCTTCTTTGATGTGTTACCAATTGTATATGTGCTGAAGTTACAACAGGTTTTTTGCTCTTGATATTCTTGCATGGAAATCAAGCAGTTAGTTGCATGAATGTTTTCTGGTTCATGATTTACATGTACATCTGTGTACATAAATACTGTATAATTTATACATATATAAAACACACACGTAGATGTGTCAATGTATTCCAAGTGCAGTGATGCCACTATTACTCAAGACAGGCTAAGCTCCTTTTGACCTCACATTAGTCTGTTCAGTTCCCTTCATGATGTTATGCACTCCTGATCATTCTGGTACCAGTGGATTCATTGTTTACTTTACTCAAATTTAAAACCAAAGTCTGTCAAGTAGGCAGTCCAAGCAAGCAAATGTCTAGAAGAAATATGAAGCATGACAGAAAACTTGTTTTTGATGAAAAAGTTTGATTACTTCTCTGTAGTCTACCTTGTTTCTGATAGAAGAAACTGTAGTCAGGTACATGAAGGAGAGGGCCACCAACAGTTAGAAAATAACAAAACTAAGGTTAAGACCTGCCTTCTGCTTCATGTTTGTGCTTTCTTTTTGGTCAGATAGCACATATGGATCAACTTTGGTGTTTGAAACTAATGCTGCTTTGTAGATACTCATACTCAGATTCTACCTTAAGCACTTGAGCCTGCTGGTTAATCTTACCTGGGCCTTCAGATGTCCCTCTAAGTTTGTTGTATTCTCTCCCAAGTAGCCTGACAGTGGGCTAGTGACAGACTTCTGTTTTCACTAGTCCTTTTAAACAAGATTACTGAATTTGCCAAATCATGACTGGTTAAACGGGTCTTCTTAATTTTAATCATTCTGCTATTTGAGCTTCCTTATAGGCTGATGATCAGCAAGGCAATTATCCTGCCTATAGCTGGTGTCAGGCACCCCTTTTTTCTTTCTCATTGTCATGCTTGACTGGAAGCACATGGAGCTTCTCTGAGTAGAAGGAGAGAAAAAAGTGATTTACTTAGTGTTATCCCTCACTCCAAATGAGGCAGAGGCAGCATCAGCCTCTCCTTCCCCCAGGGCAAGGCAGACACCAAAAGCAACATGGATGGAAACAGGTGGGCTTGGCTGCCTTCCTGTTCCTATGTAGTTTGTCTCTGCTTGCCAAAAGAAGCCAACCTTAGCAGGGCAGCACTGTGCTGACACCAGGCTGTTCCTCACCTCTACCAAAGGAAATGCCTAACTTGCTTGGAGACAGGAGGGAGGGGGAAACCTAATGGCTTGCGGGGTTTTATGGAGTTCAAGGTCCTTCTTAGCAGCTTTAATGTTTCTTTTTCCCACCAACAAAGCTTAGAGCTTGCTTGTGCTCATATACCACAACCTTAGCAGAGAACTGATACTAATCTTGACACGTGATGTGTCAGAGAGGCTTCATGGTTAGAGGTCACTGTGTGTTTGCATAGCAGTTCACATGGCTGGCTGCATTCTCACTTGTCTTGTAGATGGTGGGATGGCAGAACTCCCTGCTTTAATTAGCAGGTACCACAGAACCTTGGGTGAAAACTAAACTTGATTCAGGGCCTTCAGCTCTCCTCTCCTGTGTGATGTCACTAAATGAGATTCACGTTACCTGTCTTCATCAGGCTGTTGGGAAAACTAGCTCATTTTGGTTTGCATAGTGTTTTGCATGTGGAAAGGGAAGGGCCTTTGTTTGCTGCAGGTGTATTTTCCTCCCACTCAGAATTGATATTTCTGTTCTGAAATAGAATAAAATTTTCTCAAGAATTTTTTGTGGTGTTTTTTCCTTTTGAATATTTGATTTTCATCCCACGTATGTTGGCATTTGAATATAAATTAATTTTTGTAAGGTTTGCTGTGTGTTTTTACCAATTGCCACCCTAAGTAGGTGAGAACAAAAAGATTTTGCAAGGTAATGGAGGGGTAAAAATTTGTAATGAAAAAGTTTTCATGTACATCTGCTTGAAATGCCTATTCAAAGATGAAGAGGTATCACAAGGTATTATCCTTGTGTCATTTGGTCATTTTTTGCTGTCTACTGCTGTGATTGATTCTTCTGAAGAAAAATTGTTCAACTTCTATAAATTTTACAGTACACAGCCATAAAAGTATATATAAAAAACAAGCCCACCACTTCAAAGGCTGGGCAGCTGTTAGTCTGTGTTGCTTTCTCTTTCAAGATACTCAGCTGGAGAAAGGCACTTGTTTTTCCAGTGCTTTTAGTTCTGGTTGCTTGGTCTTGCTTGTGATTTCTGCAGCCATTGATTGCTGTGTCTCAAAGGCTATTTGTCATGTCCTGACATTTCTCAAGCTGGAGTAGTCATCAGGGCTTCTCTTTCCACTTTCTTGATAATACATTTCTTCTTGCCTTACTTCATCATTTGTTGACTGATGGTGCTGCTCCCTGTACTCAAGCTGGTGCAGTCTCATGTGGAGGGATTTGGAGGCTGGACTCAGAGGGGTGATGCACCTCGTCCCTGATATGAACATCTTGTCTGTGAGTTATTGTTTGCATTCATTAAGAGGTGTGTACTAGGGACTGTTATGATATTTGGGTGTACTGTCAGATGGCATTTGGACAGAGGTGGAACCAATGCAGCAAAGTCTACTCTGCTGTCCACAGGAGGAATCAACAGCCACCACTGCTCTAACTACAGCAGAATTTGCAATGGGTGAGTGCCTGCTCCTGCCAGGATGCAGCCAGTCCCTATACTAAGATTACACCAGCTGCTGGGAGCACAAGGACTCTTGGACAACAATAATTTTTACAGCTCAGGAAGGAATGCTCAGATGGTTTGTTCTCAAACATGGAAGCACATGGGTTGTGTTTATCTTTCCCAGCCCTCATCCTGTTTGGCCATCATCCACAGGGAAGATGATGTGATTGTGTTTAGACTGACAATATAGTCTATAACAGGGCTACAGAACAGCTGAGGGAGTCTTTAAACATTGACACCATGGGAAAAAGAGGCATTTACCCTTGGCATTGCAAACAAAAAGTATCTTTAAAATTGGCCAAGTATCAGGAGGATAGAGGCAGGAAACCTGCCAAACAGGGGTCTTCCAAATTGCTTACCACTTTGGGAAAAACATGTATCAGCTGTGATGTTATCTCTCCCTGGTCCTGGCCAAAGTCTCTCTTAGTGTGTACCCTCTTGTTCACAGCATAAGGCTCTGGGTATTTCCCTGTTGTGGAGCTCTGGAGTGCCTTGCAGGTGCTTCTCTTGGAGTCAAGGGTTGATATGCTTGTGTAGCAGAATTTTTGTCTCTGTAACAAAACAAAGGATATAAAGGATAAACATGTAAGACAGTTCTCTGTTACTGCTTTCAGATTTGAAGTACTGCATGTCAAGATAAGTGAATTTGTTCTTCCTGTGATTTATTCTTAAGATGATAAATTAGGGTTAATAAAAATTTGAGTTCTAATAGTGAAGATTTCTTTGCAAGTAGATAATTGTTTCTGAAAAAATGTCTGTAGAAGTGGAAATGATTTAAGTTCAAAGTACTATCACAAACATTAAACACTTCTAATGTGCATCTGTCCCAGATCTACATGGTTTGTGAAGCTGAATGTAGCTTGCACTTGCAGATTTGGTCAGTATAGCTGGCAGTTTATCTAGTAAAGGAGAAAAATCACTCCCACAGTCAGGCATATGCCTCAAAGAGATTTCTGTGATTAGGTGTGCATAGATATTTTCCAGTAAGTCCCATGTTAACTAAGTAGGATTAGGGTGATATTAAAAAGCTAGGCTGTAGGTGTACTGTAGAGAATTGGGCACACTGGAGCAGCAGTGCAAGAGTGGTTTCGAGTTGAGCCTGTTATTTAACAACAATAGATTTGAGGCAGTATTATAACTACTTTACACAAAAAGGCATGTAGTAAATTTGAAAGAAGCTTAAAACCTCGCTGAGGAACCTATCTTTTTTTTCTTTTCTTGCACACATTTTCTTGTGTGCAGTAAGTATACCATAGAAATTTCTCAGAAAGTAGTTTTCTTCTGTAAAACTCTAAGATTAAATATTGCACTTATGACTGGAATGTTGGAATGGAAGGATACAGACTCTTTAGGAAGGGCAGGCAGAAGAAGTGGAGGTGTCACTCTGTATGTCAGTAACCAGCTGGAGGGTGTGGAGCTACACTTGGGGACTAAGGAGATGACCAAAAGCTTATGGGTCAGGATTAAAGGGAGGCCAGGGACAGGTTACCCAGAGAAGTTGTGAGAACCCCATCTCTGGAACTGTTCAAGGCCACTTTGGATAGAGCTCTGAGCAACTTGGTCTAGTAGAAAGTGTCCCTGCCTATGGCAAAAGGGTTGGAGCTATATGATCTGTAAGGTATGTCCCAGCCTAAGCTATGCTATGATTCTGTGATTTGTCCTAGTACCAAATAAGCATTCCTGCTACTTTAAGAGGTATGCACTGAAATATTTTAAAAGGTAGCATATGATAGTTATATGTGGCTACAAGAATCTCTCTTTCAGGAATAGGGAAGGCTCTAGCCTTGTTGTATCATACTTCCTTTTTCAGGGAACACCCCAGATGCAGGCTGCTTTTTTTAGGGGAGTTTTTCTTCTTGAAATTGTTCAGGTTTGTCTAAATGGAAAATATTTCTAGAAAATTACATTCAGAGTGAATTTGCTATTTGGACAAAAGGAAGTGAGCTATTTTCCAAGAGTATTAGTCTTCACCTGAGACACTCAGATTTTTTTTTTGTAGTGAAGGAAATTCACTCTCTCTCACACATGCTGTCTCCTCCTGCCCCAGTGAGTATTGCACACTACATCACTGCACTGTTCTAATCTGAACCTAAAATAGGACATTACATCATTTTACCCAAAAGATTTGCAGGCAGTTTGTATATGACTATAAATTGTGCATATTCACCAGACTGACTGCAGAATTAGCTTAGGGGAATTTGCACAGAGTAGCAGAATAATCTTGGTATTGCCCTATCTTATGGAAGGAAAAGATATTACGTTCTTAGAATTCATTTTAAAGCAATATAAAGAAAAATTCCCAGTACATAGAGCATAAAAATACTACCAAATGTAGCTGATGCTGTAATAGTTTTGGTCATCTTTGTAGCCCCATCACATGAATTTTGAGCTTTGGCTTAGTATCCTGTTAGCATAAAAGTGACCCATAGACCAAACTGTAGATCTTTAACTACAAGACACAAAATAAGTGCTTCTCACTCAATATCCTTTCATATTCTTCATACAGAAGAATCTTCTTACCCAAAATGCAACGTCCAAAGGGATCTTTGCATGTACTTATCCTGATGTCACTTGTAACATGGGTCACAAAATGCCAACCAGCTTTTCCTGAGTCTTCATGTGGTTGAATGCAAGTTTATGTAATTATATGTGTGTGTATTTATGTATTATATTTTTAGATGTTCATCTAATCCTGGTTTGCAGATGATACAGAATTTGAGACCAGCAATTTAGTCTACATGTTAATAATTATCCTCTTTGAAAAGATTTTCAGCTTGAGCTTCAAAAAATCTCCCTTGTTGAAGAAGCATGTCAGCCCTTCCTTGTGTTTCTGAAGTGCAGTGTAAACTCCTAGTGATTGTTTGCCCAAAGTGCAGGATTATCTCCAAGGTTAATATTTGTGCACAATAGCAACTGCCTTTGCCTAACTTTAATATTTATTGCTACTAAGGGAATTAATTTTTTTACAATGTATTTTCTTTTTTTAGACCTTGGTAAATGCTAGATTTCTTATTTTTGTTTTTCCCCCTTTCAATTTTATCGGCGCATGTGTTTTGGTTTTTTGAGAATTGTTTTCCAATAGAATCATGTGATGACTCTGCATGTAGTGCACACTTCATATGGTGATGGCTATGGCCTAGTGCCAGCACTAAAATATATTTGAAGGTTTAAGAAATAAATCAAATGATGTAGTGATGATATACCTCATTCTTGTCATGTGTTTTTCGCCTTTCCAAATCCATGGACTGATTAAAAAATTTCCCATATGATTTGGCACTTGCATCACAGCATTAGTGTAGTGAGAAGTCTACATTTTAACAAATTCCACCTATCAGCTGTTAAGAAAATAGTGCAGGATAATCTTTTTGTCTGCCTAACTCAAATAAAAGGTGGCATCTTGGAAAACCATTCCTTGTTTGCTGAAATAGTAGCAATAACCTGTTCTTAAAAATAAATTAGTCATACTTTCCCAAACTTCTCCAGGTGTTTTTAATTACATTCATTTTGTATCGAAAAATTACCTTAGGCGCCAACTGAACACATTTTTTCTGTCAAAGGAGATGGCAGATAAGTCTTGCCCCCCATGTAAACAGTGAAAGTCAAGATTCCTTTTTTGGAATTATGATGGGGTTTATTTGGGGTTTGATGTCAGGAGAAGTAAATCAAAGCACCAACATCAGAAGTAGGCATGATTATTCCTGGAATTCTTCTAAAAGAAAAGGAAAATCCAAAAATTTTGTTGTGGCCTGTGCAGGTTTGTCAGAGCTAAATGCAGGAGAGCAAGATTGTGTTGTGGTTTTGAAATTAGGCAAAAAATAACATTTTGATTCCTGTATAGTGTGTTGATTTTTGTAACATTAAACAAAAATATATGAAGCTCTAAAGCCGTGGCACTTCAGTGGTCACAGTACATACCTTCCTGTGTGGCACAATCCTTGATGTATAGAGGTTAGAAGTACAACACATCTTGCTGAGCTTTAAATACTGCACTGTGCTTGGCAGCTTCAGAGAGTCATTCCTTTATTAGTCATCTGTCTCTGAGGCAACAGGAAAAAAAAATGTTCCCAATTTATATAGGCAGCTTATAGTAAAACTGCTACTGAATTGGGGTCTCAGTTGATCTTTGTGAGGAAACGGATCTTGGCTAATACTCCTAAAAATTTCATGGGGACAGTGAATGTCTGTAGGATTCATGGGTTACCAGGTGACAGAAAAAGTTATGCATGTGTTAGAAAGGACAACAGGGATGGAAAGAGGACAGAGCAGAGATGCACAGGGAGTATGCATGCGCAGGGAACAATACAGGAGTAGTGCTCAGGGGAGCTAACTGGTCTCTTCTGACACACATCCATTAGAGGAATAATGAAGATGTTCCTCAGCATATTAGTTTTATACATGTCAGTGTACTCTTGTAACCTTACTCCAATCTCATGCCTTAGGTACCTAATTTTAGCTCCTGTTTTCTCAGAGAAAAATTATGTAATAGACTTCATTTTGAATGTTGTTTGGGGTGACCTACACTCCCATGTTTTTTGTTCATGCTGTAGAGTACTTTATTGCCTTAATGGAAGGACTGTGAAAATACTTTCTTCTAGCATTGAATCAAGTTGCACAGAAAATTTGCAAGAATTTGTCATCTTTTTCTAATTGTTTTACAATTAATTTTTCATAGTATATGATTAAATACCTAATCCTGCTTTGTTGTGTTGCTTGCACACTGCTGCATTCCTGGTACTGTAGCCAATCTTATACAAGTTGCAGGTCTTGTGTCTGCTCTCAAGAGAAGCCACAGGTACCCTGTGCATAAAATTCTCTTGCAACTGCTTTGGGTTCCTCTTTCTCTACCCAAGAAATCTCAGGGGAGTCTTGAGTGGATAGCATGTTTTATCCTCTACCTATTTTCCAGCAATATTTTGTAGCCTTGATGCATTTCTCAGATGGTGAAGCATGAGAAGTGCACTTGGCTGTGCTGATTTTGAGAAGGCAGCAGCCAATGCCCCATCAAGGGGAAGGGAAAAGGGCATGGACACTGCTCATGACAGGAATGAACTGTGTAGTTTCTTGGAAAATGAGAGGAAAGGGAAGCAAATCAAGTAGGCTTTGGCAATAGTCCTAAACAGGTTGAGGAGGAAAATTAGCCGCATTAATGATTAATGATAGCAAAGCTCATTCAGCTTGAAAAGTACTTTTCTATAAGTGCTAAGTGCTGGCATTAAAAATGTATGCATTTTCATTTTAAACCACACTTGGCATCAGCAAATGGAGAGGAAAGGGAAGAGCCAGCAGCATCCTTTTAGCCGCACTAATACCTCACTACAGCTGAAATCACAGCTTGCAAAGGCACACAGCCTAAGGTCTGGGTCTTGCAGAACTCAGCCTGTTGTGCTTAGAGATATGGGTTCTCCTAAAGTGTTCCACCAGCTGCCCTGCAGAGCTCCGAGCAAAGGCTTGGAAACCTCCTGCAAGTCAACATCTACTAAATGAACAGTTGTCCTCATTAAACCCCTACTGAGGAAGACAAAGACTGTGTGTAGTCTGTCACACATGGATTTCTTTGCACAATTAAAAATTTTATAAATATAAATTATCTGATCTCTGTTTTTCTTTTCCAAAAAATTGACCTGCTTTCTCTGATGCGTGGGAGACACAGAGAAAGGGAGCTCTAACAGAAATTATTTGTCATGCTATCAAGGTGGTGGCAACTTGCCACCAGAAATGCTGTGGACCAGAGCAGCTGAGATTGTGTGGGCAGAAAGTACAGTCTTTGCTGCAATTAAGCTGCAAGAGGTAAAATCTAGAATAATTTGGTAATAGAAGTGTCTGAAAGAGCTGAATAGACTAATGGAGAGGCAGGAGAGAGAGAACAGGTTTGAAGTCTGAACTTTAACAGTTACAAGCCTCATGCCTGAGGATTAGGCTGGAAGGTGCTTGCTGATAGACTATTTGATTGCACAGGGTGAAGGAAGAAGCAGTTTTGTGTTCTGACCTGAAGTTAGGCACACTAGCCTTGGCACCCTCACTGCAGCCCTTCGCCTTCCCAGGCTGGTGGTTAGTCAGCAGCTGCATACCTTTAGCAAATGCCTGGAAATGGTAACTGAAATCCTTGTTTTGCCAGTTTGCTGCAGAGTATGTAATCCTTCTTGCCTCCCACACAGCTGTATGCTGAGCTGGTGTTATATCTTCATTTCACTCTGCTGTTGGTCTAGCCTCAATCTTTATTCACGCATCTGCAAGCAGAGAGTTAGGTACCTTGTTCTGTAATTGTCTCCAGTTTGCTTATGCTAGCTGAGCACATGGGCAGGGTGAGAACATCACAGGGTGCCCCATCCACTGGGAAGCAGACCCTCGTCTGCTCTTTCTGTTAGTGCTGGGCTGGTAGAAGCTGCATGGTAGCAGCAGAAAGCAGGATCTCTTCATCACTCCCCTGTCTTCCCTGTAGACACCTATGCATTGATGTAAGAAGGATGGAGGTGGAGGGGAGTTGTTGCTCATCAAGAATAACAAGGTTTAATTTTAATTTGCCCTTGGTCAAAAATGCACCCTTTTCTTCTCTGCTTTGTTGACAGCTGTGCTGTGCACTGCTGTGCTAGAGGCTACATTTGCAGTTATGAATTGGGTAAAATGCTGTGGTTGCTAGGGGAGAAAAGTATTAGTATGACCAATATTTATTATTTGGTCCCCATGGAAACTATAGTTCTTCAGGGAGTCCTAATTCTCACATTTTTCCTTTCTGTGGAAAAGTTACTCTTTAACCATGAAGTTCAGATAGTTGTTTTCCAAGAATTGATGTCAAGATACTCAACTCCCTTTGTGTTCTAGTATGCTTGACACATGCCTGTCTATGGGGAATTACTGCTTACTAAGATATGTTGTGCCTTTCAGTCACACAAATTTCTTTAGAGTGTGGTTAATCTAATTGTATGGAGGTGTTTTATTGTTTTTTCTGCCTCTGCATCCTCTTTGATTTGTTCTTTCCCTCATTGTTATTTTGTAATTTGCTGCATATTTTAAATTGATGAAGAGCTTTTTGGTTAATTCTGGTTTAAGTAGTCTTAGAAGTTTTTTTTCAACCTAAATGATTCTATAATTTTGATGGAGAAATGAACTTTCTGTTTTCTACTTAAAGGTATAACTGTGGCAAAAGCTATGAATGTGGCTCATGACTGTAAAATGGACACAGTAGTACCTGGTTTTTCAAAGTTTGAGTTCTTCAGATTTTCTGACTAAAGCTGTTAAAATATCGAGTGATTTAACCTTGGCAGAATAGTTAACTCAGTGTTTGGCTCTCTTATAGTGCCTAAAACAGTATGTGGAACTTCTGATCAAAGAAGGTCTAGAAACAGCAATCAGCTGCCCTGATGCTGCCTGCCCAAAGCGAGGTCATCTGCAAGAAAATGAGGTACACTCTTACTGCAAAGAGGGTGTTTTCTTGCCTTACAGAATGTTTAAATCTGTCTTGCTTTTTATGTTACAGCTTCATTTGTTGACAACATATGTTTTTATTAATTCTTCAAAGGTCAAATACTCTGTTTAACAGATTATTACTGTTCCTAATTGGAATTTTTTTTTCTTTTCCTTTTTTCAACAGATTGAGTGCATGGTTGCATCAGAAATCATGCAAAGATATAAGAAGCTACAGTTTGAAAGAGGTAACACATGTTACACTATCCATTGAAGGCTGTGAGAATGGGTTTGTTCCAGAGCAATCCCATAAATCAGAATCTCTGCATATGTTCTTGCAGTAGCATTGTGTGTTAATTGCTTGGTCATCAGAAAGAAAAACCCCAAAACCTAAAAAGTAATTACGTCTGTTCTTGCCTGCATGATTCCCAGAACTGCAGCACTCTGGGAATAAACTAAGGAAAGAAAATTGCTATGTATTATATTCCTAAATAACTAAGGGAGGGAGCGACTTCTATTTTGAGCTTTGCTGTTTAAATTGACTACTAGTGTTGTAGGGGCTAGAGAAGAATACTGACCTGTTTCACAGAGCCAAGATTATCTCCTGGGTTAGCATTTGGTACAGAATTAATGAGCAAGTGTGTAATGATACTAACACATAAAGAACATAAGCTGACTGTGTGCCCATGGAGATATGGAATGGGGTGGCCGTAGAGAACTTACAGTTTCTAGGCAGGACCCAGCCTAGAAACCACTGCAATCACTGGTAGGTTTTTATTGCCTTCACTGGGCTTTGAAACATGAAATGAGTTACCTGTATGGAGCATCCAAGAAGGAGATGAAACTGTATCCTATGCTGTTGTTGATCATGCGGTTACATTAGGGTAGAGGTCAACTTTAAATAGGTTCCTACTAGGCAAGGCATTGTAAAAACACTTTCTGGTGGGTTTAATTGCATAATATAGGCTGTATTTAACTTCAAGTACAACTGAAAAAAATACATCTCATTCTCAGAACAAGTTTAGTTCAGTGAATGAAAGTGGGCAATTAATTGAGACTCGTGAAATTCACTTTGGTTTGGTGCCTGTTTGCAAAGCAGGCCAGGTTTATGTCAATGTGGGTCATATAAATTAAAAAGCTCCTTTTAAAAATTTGTCTTCAAATGCCCTGCCAGTCAACCTCAGCTGAAATACATTGTTATGGAAGGCTGATCTTGTATCCGCTTTTGAATGTGGTTCTTTTATGTCCCTTTGCAGAAGTGCTTTTGGATCCATGCCGGACTTGGTGTCCATCCTCTACGTGCCAGGCAGTTTGCCAGCTCCAGGAATCAAGCCCACAGGACCCTCAGCTGGTCCAGTGCAAAGTGTGTGACATTGAGTTCTGCTCTGCTTGCAAATCTAATTGGCATCCAGGTCAAGGCTGTCAAGAGAGCATGCCAATCTCTTTTCTTCCAGGAGAAACAAGGTAAGATATTGCAAAAGATTAAGTATTTAGAAGCTAAAAACTCAAAGAGGCATTTTCCTGATGTTTTGTTCTAAAGCTGTTTCCTTGACTTAGTTGTTCCTATTCTTTTTATGCTGTATTCTAAAACTGCACAGCTCTTGGCAGCCTCACTCTTTGCCAGCATTCCCAGCAAAGCACAAAAGAGCTGCTTGAGCCTTTGGTCTTTTGCCCCAGTGGGAAAAATATGACATCCAGGCAGCTCATCAGCTTCACTTGAGAGATGATTTTGTTACTACTGCACTGCTGGACAATGTGAGAGTTGCTAACATCATGCCAGACAGTGATTTTTAGGATACCCTGTCAGTCATCCCCTCTGCTGCACATTTGCCGTATGATCTTAAGTTCTGTTTCAAGTGGTCTCTGGTGGCAAACTGCAGCCACTGAATAAGAAAGACCTTTGTGCATGTGTTCCACTTCATGTCTGGGCTTTTTCAAAGATTGTGTTGCACTCTAAGGCATCATTAAAGCCCTGTCCAGTTTTGGACTTAGTTACTCATACCTTGTCTTTTAAGCTTTGCTGTAACAGATGACTAGCTAGGATGCTGTCATGATGAGTTCCTGATCAAATACACTAACTTTGGCACGTGCTTTTGTGTGTGCTTGACAAGAACTGAAGGTTGCTAAGTTTCATGGCAAGGTAACAAACTTTATCTACTTTTGCTTAGTGTTTTCTTTGCTTTTAGTTTTTATACCATGCTTAATTTTTTCACCCCACCAAGTAAAGGTAAAAATTTTTTTTTCATTGTTCTGGAGCATAATGTGCCTGTTAGCAGCATTAGGAGTTTTATATACGTTTTATGAATGCAAACATTTTTTTCTAGTACAGTCACCCCTAGTGTTAATAATTAGTGTGTGTCCTTTTATCCTGCTATTGGGCAAATCAATCAATCATCAGTCCTGTTTTGCAGCAAATTGTTGATTCTCCATCAGTCATTTTTATATCTCATGATGGCAGTAGCTGCAGGATTTGTCATTTAAGGTACATTTCAGTTGTTAGTGAGCATAAAACCTGCATACAGTAGAAAGCTACCCAAGGGAAATAAAAATTGTTCCACTGTTTCAACATTCCTCTGTGTTGTGCCCATTATATCAGGGGGTATCTGTGGTTTTGCACACTTCTGCAAGAACAGTCAGTGGCGACCCTAACTCATGAACAGTGACTTGTTAGGAGTCTGTCAACAGAGACAAAGTTTAACTGAAAGAGCAACATGCACCAAAACCTTAATGTTCTTGATTTGGAGGGAAACGCTTAGGCAGGGTCCTCAAGGAGGGCCCAGACAAGTTCTCTGTCCCTGGTGCCCCAGTCCAAAGGAATATGGTCTGGGGTTACTGTGCAATCAAAGGGTTGTTTCTTCATCCGAGAGAGAAGAGAGAAAAGGAAAATAATCTAGATGTACAAAATATTTAAGTGTGAGCTAACTACTGCTCATCTGGTACATTACAGGAGAAAACTGTTTGATATCTATTAGTATCAGTACATAACAAAAATGCTGTTTTTTATATGATAAAGAAAATATCCTAACTTTATGTGGACACTGTAGTCATTAAGCATATTTCTAAAGATATAGTTGAAAAGTAGTGCACAGCATAATATCTGAATAATAAAACTACCTGAATTCCTGAATTTCTAGTAATTTCTCTTTTTTTTAAGCAAAAAAGCAGGCTTGCCTTCATAGCACAGTTCTTAGACATTCTTTTCTAAACTGAACATGGTCATGCATTTTACCGATTTCTCACTCTCTCCCACAGTTCAGTTTTCAAAATGGAAGATGATGATGCTCCGATCAAACGCTGTCCAAAGTGTAAAGTTTACATTGAACGAGATGAAGGCTGTGCTCAAATGATGTGTAAGAATTGCAAACATGCCTTTTGCTGGTACTGTCTGGAATCTCTTGATGTGAGTACATGCCGTGCACTCTTGGCTCTCAGAAGCTTAGAAGTTCATTGCTTTGCCATCCAGCTGTTGCTTTAATCAATTAAATAAATAGCTCACTAGCTTCTGGCCACAACTCACCAGAGCTGGTGCTGGGAATTTGATAGGATTTGTATCCTCTGTTTTACTTGTCTGACCTGTGTGAATAGCATTTGGTCTGAGTCAGTAAATAATTATTAAAAAGTGAAATCTTAATGACAGTAATTTGTTTGCAATCTTTACGTGGCACCTAACATGGGGAAGGGTGTTGCTTCTTTTTTTCAGTGGTGACTTTTCAATGTTGCCTTTCTTGAAGGCATTACAGTATGAGAGTAGCAATGCTCTTAGTCTGAGGATGTTTAAGAAACTAGATGTGGTATGTCACTAGCAGTCTCATTTGTTTACCATTCACTGTATCCTGTGGGACAAGAATTAGATCTGACATAGGAGAAAGAATACAATGTTCTCCCAACAGCAGGAATTTATTGGTCTATAAGCTGCTACTCTCATATGTTTATATTTTTTTAAAATCAGCCTGTTATCATGCCTACAGATCAGAGTATATACAATACACAACATCTGTTTCCATGCATCAGTTTTACTTTATAACTTTGTTAACAATAGCAAAGGAAATTAGGTTCCTGAGAGCTACTCCAGCTATTCAAATCTTGTGGTTGTTCCATTTGAATACTTTACTAACAATCCTGAAGTCACAGGCTTCTCACATGCTCTCACAGATAAAAAAAGCAGTGTTGCCTTAGAACTAGGCCTGCTATCTTATCTGGTTTGTGAGAGGCTGATAGAATTGATAGGGATGTAATATCTCAAAAATCTGTTTTGTCATTCTGTTCAGCTAGATACAGGAACCAGCTTTGGGGAGTCTGCAGCACAAGTACTGATTTTCCTTTGCTCTTGCTATATGTGTGTAAAATACATGCAGTGGTCAGTTTATCTTCTTGGATTCTCTTGCTAAACTTCATGCTAGCGTTTAAATGTGCAACTTGAGACCCTTTGGGAGAAGAATTTGTTATGTATCTATAACACATGCCAAACAAACCTGCTTGTGAAGACACCTAGCTACAAACAAAGCACTTTGGAAAGGTTGGACATGACCATGTCCACTTGCTTTTATATTCCTGTGTGATTCCTGGGTTTAAGTTGTCAGAATATAGTGTTTTGTAACTTGAAGAACTTCTGTTTATTGCCTACCTTTTCATTTAATATTTGTAGGATGATTTTCTCCTTATACATTACGACAAAGGACCTTGTCGAAACAAGCTGGGGCACTCCAGGGCATCTGTTATCTGGCACAGGACACAGGTAAAGCTCAGACCTTTGAAAGCTCTCTGCTGTTATAGTGCCTCATTTTAACTTCTGTGCCAAATGGTAACTGATTTTTGTAGCAGATAAAAAGAGGGCAGTAGCTTGGAGTGGAACAATTAGTTCTCCTAGAGAAGGCCCTCCTTGGCAATATGCCACTGAGAACCAGAAAAGGTATGTTTGCAGAGCCAGGTCAATGCCAGTCCAGATTGTTCTCACTGAACTTGGAGAATGAACTAGGTTGCCACTGTCAGTATTATTTACAAGGAAGCTCTTTCTGCAAGGCAGTTTTAGCTCTGGATCCAGAACTGGAAAGGAATTAACCTGAATACAGTCATTATCTTGCTGTGGTCTCTATCTGACGTTGGTTGGATAGAAATAACCCTGAAGGTTTTTCAGTAGTTTCAAACACAGATTCAAACTGACAATTGCAGAGAGTGTGGGAATACCTTTGTAGTCTAGATTCAGTGTTGGTAGACTCAGCAAGAATGCTTGTAATAAAAGAGCTCTCTGCAGCACTTTGATGCATGCAGTACAAATGCTAATGTGTGACTTGGTCCAATCTACTGTCTGTACAGTCACTTCAGAGATAGGGGGACATCTGCGTGTCTGAGTCCTCTCTTCCTAAATTAACTGTGTGCCTGGAAAAAGCTACCTTTGAGATGAGGTACTTCATTCTTGAAGTACAGATTTCTTTCCATGTGAGCATAAACCCCAAGTCTATAGAATATAATCATCAAGTCTGGATAAACAGCTAAACTGAAATAAAAGGAGAAGGATCTCACCCTTCTCCTTTCACCCACACCACTGGGTGTCTGAGCTGTGGACTGGCTTTTGCTTGGATTAGCCAATGCTATCTCAGGAGGTGTGTGGGTACATGAAGTTTACTTGATAAATTTGTAGTATGAGGTGATTAATCTGATATTTGGAATCTGTTCTAAGCCACTGCAGTTTGTGCAAATATGTTTGATATATGGAATGTTTGATAATCTGGTTATTGTTGAGAAAGAAGCTGATAATTCACTACTAGTCAGGATGTAATTCTGCTAAACCCACTAAAGCCAAATCAACACTGCAATTGTTTCTTTATGTTAACTTTGAGTAAGTTGTTGAGGTTCTCCTTAGATTTATCCAAAGCAAATTGAGGTGAGTCTTTGGTTTGTTGTTTGTGGGTTTAAAAAAATATTTGTTTTGGCCAGAGAAAATGGCTTGATGCCTAGTAGGGCAGCAATTTCTTCAGAAGAAAAAGAACCAAGAAAAAAATAAGTAAGTAATATTCAGCAGGCAGTTTTACTTAAAAATAAACACACACACACGAGCACACACACACATATGCAAAGCCACACCAAAAAACAAAAACAGCAAAACAAAAAACCTGAAACTTGATGATTTCTTTGATGGCATATTGAGGTTCAAAGGAAGGTGTAAATAGATGTTTTATACTAATTACCAGTACTTTGGTACTGGTAATTAATTAAGTACAACGGACCAGAACTTAATTACTGGTCCATTGAATTGCAGCTTCTAGCTTGGCTCTGTCTGACCAGTGCACTCAGCCTGGGTTGCAAAGAGCAGCATGGCAGTAGTTGCAGCTCATGTTTTTTAAAGACGAGAATTTAATTTCTGGGAAATAAATGCAAAGATTAGTAGAAGTTGCATCAGATTGTCGGCACCACCAAAAGTAAAGAGAATGGGTTATGAAGCGTGCCCACCGCTGAAGCTGAAGAAGGAATTGCTGCTGGGAAGAAGCAGAACGGCTCGGGCTGGGCAGCGGGGGTTCCCCGTGGCCGGGCAGCGGCAGCAGCAGCAGCGGGGGCTCCCCGTGGCCGGGCGGCAGCAGCAGCAGCAGCGGGGGCTCCCCGTGGCCGGGCGGCAGCAGCAGCAGCAGCGGGGGCTCCCCGTGGCCGGGCGGCAGCAGCAGCAGCAGCGGGGGCTCCCCGTGGCCGGGCAGCGGCAGCAGCAGCAGCGGGGGCTCCCCGTGGCCGGGCAGCAGCAGCGGGGGCTCCCCGTGGCCGGGTGGCAGCAGCAGCAGCGGGGGCTCCCCGTGGCCGGGCGGCAGCAGCAGCAGCAGCGGGTGCGGTCCCGCGGGGCGGTGCGGCGCGGCCCGGAGCGCTGTCCCACAGCGCCACCTCCCGCGGCTGCCCCGTGCCGGATCATCCACACCCACTGCATCGTCCCATCCATACCATAGCTAATTTAATATTTGCCAGCTAATTGAAGTGGCGTATCTAGCCCTGACTAGAAGAATCCGTAATGAGTGCTGCGCTCTAATTTCATTTTGCCTTCTGCTGTGAGGTTTTGCTGTTGCATTAGCATTCCACTCTTGCCATCATTATTCAAAATTATTCACAGACACTCTCTTGAGAATAAATCTAAATTATTTTCTTAAATAATTTGTGGGCATATCATTGCAGCATCACTCTTACAGTTGCCTATGGCAAATGGGAAACTTTCTCAGGCGATGAAGCTCAACTTGAATGTTTCTTAAATAATTTTCCAAATTTAAGCTCTGTAGAAATTGACTGCTTTGTCACACTGACCAGTTAGGTAAGTCTGTGGTCTTCTGCTCATGCTGGAAAGGAAGTGGTCAATAAATGAAAGTGAAAAAGATGCATTTAGAATTAGATCGTGTGCCTTGAAGCAGCAGCATGAGCTCAGGTCTGACTGCAAAAAGGCATTGCATATGCAAAGCCCTCCTGTAGTCCATGACCTTAGTAATCTGTGATTGGAATTCCCAAGCTTGAGTGCATGCTGGTGGGACATTGTGGGATTCTTCCCAGATTCTCTGAACACCACCAACACCTTGACTAATTCTTCTTGAAGCTTTCTCCAGAAAAAAAAAGGAGCACCTGAAAGTGGAAGTCTTTTTTGTAGCCTTGATTTCAATATTGAGTATTTAAAATTGATCTAGGAAAGAACTAGTGATTTGCTTCATTAGTTGTTAGAGGTATAAGAAAAGTCAAAAAGGGAAATAGCCATCTGCATCACCTTGTGTGATAAAACAGAGTTCTGTGGCACGGTTCTGACGGGAGCCATAAGGCATGAACATTCACACTACTTTCACTTACGGTTTCTGGTCACATGAGCTGACTGTAGTGTCCATGTGGGGAGTTCTGGCTCTGATAAGGTCAGTGGCATTTGCTGAGGTCTTTCTGATGGACACAGATGATGCAGTGGTGTAGCAGACACAGAATCTAGGCAATGCTATCCTGACACAATGCTTTCCCTTTCTCTTACAGGTGGTAGGCATTTTTGCAGGATTTGGTCTTCTACTTTTGGTGGCCTCCCCTTTCCTTCTACTTGCTACACCATTTGTTCTGTGCTGCAAGTGCAAATGTAATAAAGGAGACGATGACCCTCTACCTACCTAGACTGAGAGAAGATTGGACTCATCACAACATGTTTTGATTTTACTGTTGCTGTTATGTTTCCCTCTTGCACTTACATTGCTGTAGCCTTACTTGCCCCATTCTGCTTTTTGCTGACACAGTCTTGATTCCAGGAACTGTTGTTACTACTGTTGTACAGATCACTTTATAACAGACAAGGAGGGTAATAGAAGGCAAGGTTTGGTGCTAAAGGAAGACCACAGACCTGGGTAGCCATTTGAAATTAAGAGGTGATACTGCTAAAAATAATGCAAAAGGTTGGTGCTGCCCTGCTGGTGGACTGGGGACTGTACTGAATGACATCAGCAAACCAAGCTGAAAAAGCCTACAAACTTCTGCATATCTGTTTGCTTCCAAAGTTGGTGTCTTATTCCTGCATATGTTTGAGTTGACTATCATTTAAATCAGTCAACTTCATGTGACTTTATTACACATCTGATTTTGTTAAAGCCATCACAATGTCCTTTTTAGTACCTGTTTTTTCCAAGTGTAACAAAATTAGTAAGGTGCGTATAGGCCATCCTATGCCTTTCTTAAAATTTGGGGAGGATCAGATCAGAGGGACAAAGTTAGTCCTGCTGCCTTCCATGAATTTTATAAAGTCTTATAAGAAATTTGTTTGATGTAAAGCTACATTTTAAAATTAATTGATGAAGTGGTGAGGTTGAGTGGTGGCACAAACCTGCTATTTAATCAAGTTTCTTTTAAAAATACATTGATGGTATTGCTTACCCCTGGACCACTAGTGTTTTTCTGAATTGTTATTTTTTGCTATTGTTTAGGGTTCTGCTACACTTATAGGGCTACGTAACTTCTAATCCAGGTATCTTAATCTTTTTATAGATACATAGATATATATATATATATAAAATCATATTTAAACCAAATGTGTAAATAGCTGTGCTATTGAATTATTTTGGAAATTCAGAATAGCTTGCTTCTGTCTTTAGAACAATTAATAAAAAATACAGGACTAACTTTACTGTTTAGCAGACTTTTGGGTTATCAACGAGTCTCTCCTTTTAAATACAAAAATACATCATGGTTATCCCTGTAGATAATATGAAAATGCCTGGGATATTTGTGGAAGTTGTGCTTTGCATTTAAACTACTTATCCCATTTTAAGAGATAGTATTGTATGATATGTGGTGTATTGTGCTAACAACAATACTGTGACAAAATAAGTTTTTATTTGAAAACTAATCACTTGATAGTTTTGCAGAATTCAGTGCTCTGTTTTCAGGGTAGTAAAGTGTGCTATTCAACGTACTACATCATTGAGGTTTCTATTTAGAAATATTTTTTTGAAAACCATTTTGCTCTATTTTTAAGCCAACAAGAATTTGACTAATGACTTCTTGCCATGAAATGTGAAGCACCTGAAACAATGTGTATGTCTGTAATACGAAGGAAAACATACTTTTGAATGGCTTGTGGACTGAAGTTTTACTGCATTTTTTGTTCATCATTTATTTCTGCCATTAGCAATGTAGTGACATGGATGAATATCTTGAAACCAGGATAACTTTACACTGAAAATATCCTAAGATCCTTAAATGCATCTGCTTCTGGCTGCTGTGACAGGCTGGGAATAGGTTTTCATCGCTCAGCCATCAAAAAATTCCTCTTTATTGGCTTTTGGTTTACACTGTCTATCTGTTAAATAAAAATATTGTAGGGCACAGTTTTGAAAAGGTCAATTTCTTTCTATAAAACTGTTCTCCTCCCTTATCTTCCAAGTTTAGTGCTATCCAATTTCAAACTGTATCTAACCATAGATTTTACTTCTAGGAGCTGGAGATTGTCTGCAATTCACTTACTTGGTTTCATTTTAATAAGTTCAGCCTCTGTAATGTGAATAAAAAGGACAGCTTGTTTCCAGCAAATCTGAACTCATGCTATCTTCAGATTGTTTATGGCAATGCACAGTTCAGATCTTTTGTTATCTGAGTATCTTTAGTATTTTGTCTATCTTGGTTATTAAAAATTGCTTAATTGTTCAGAAATACCTGTAGGAAAACTGGTAGTACATCTGATCCCTGTTTGCCAGCTTCCAGGGGTGTGTGAAGCGCTGCTGAGTTCAGCAGGCAGGGAGGTGCTTCTTTCCCTCTGGCATCAGCTCAGTCCATTTCCCAGAGGGATCCCAAGCCACACACCTGAGTTGTCCTGAGTCATAGCTTCACTGTCCAGAATTAGTGGAAACCCTTCTGCAAAGGACAGCTTCCTGAAAGTTAGCTTGAGCAATGGCCTTTCCTCCCTGGCCCTGTACTCCTGTTTGACTGGAGAAAAAAACCCCTGGACAGTAGGATGTAAAGACTTCATGGGTTATTAATTTTCTAGCTGGGGCACTGAGGGGTTTTGCTGTATCGTGGCTGTGACTGATGACCAGTTCTCCTACTGGGATCACAGCAAACAGGAGACATTCACTGGCCTGTGAACAGTATTGAGTGTCCTGGTATGAGGAGGTTTATTTTCTCTGTGCCTTTCTTGGAGAATTTATGTCAAAACACAGCAAAACTTGCCTTTTCCAAACTGCTGTGCAGCCAGTAATAATCAATGTCAGAATTAATGTCTTTCCAGATTTAAAAGAAAAAAGAAAGATAAATAAGTTCTTTGCAAATACAGAAATTTTAAAATTATAATTTATAATTGATACTCACAGGAAACATTATATGCAATCAGGAAACTGTGTCAGTGTATCTCTGATCTCAGCATACTTGAATTGCTACTGGTGATTTTTATGCCACAGCTCTTGTTTTACATCCCAGCTGTTGGAATAGACTATATGTCGACATATTTTTACCAAATACCCACCCAGTCTTTTCAGGTTTGTTAAATGTCATCCCATCTGTATTTTCAGGGATTTTTTTTTTGCTTATTTTTATGGTTGTTAATATTATTATTATTATTATTTTTAATGCTGATTTGGTTCCAAAGTAGCAACTTTTGGTGGTGATGTATTAAGTTCAGGGTGCTTTTGTGTTGCAGCTTATGTTGATCCTGTGACATTGAATACCCCAAAACTCAATTGTAAATACATAATTTTAAACTCTGACATTTAAACCCCCTGCCATGGGAAAGGGAATGTTTGTTTCTTTGTCTTTCAAATGAAAATCTGTTACAACAGCTATGGCTTTTTGGATTTGCACCAGGAAAATAAGTATCACGGCATGATTTCTGCTGCATTTTTATGGCTATGCTATTATTTAGGGGGTTTGTATTCCCACAGAATCATAGAATATTCTGATTTGAAAGGACCCACAGGGATCAAGTCCAGCTCTTGAGTGAATGGTGTGTTCGTAAAAGCTGTTTAATGGAGTTTGTACTGGTGCATCATCTCCATGTTCTTCTGGGGTATCACGTGGTGTCACGTCTGGGGAGTGTGGAGTCCCACTCCAGAGGCTCTGCATCTCCCTAGCCTTGCCATTAGTTGGGCTGAAGCCTGAGAGAGATCAGGAGCACAGCCCCCTTCATCTGCAGTGGTGGTAGTGTTGGGTTTTCCCCTGTGACATTGGCCAAGTCACTTACTGCCTTTTATCTCAATTTGACCGCCTTGTGGAATGGACCAGTGTTTACCTCGGGAGAACTGTGAGGACAAATTCATTGGTTTTGAGGCTCTTCAAAAGTTTGTGAATGATGAACAATTACATATAAAAGATTACTGTAGTTTTATCTTAATATTTCAGTTTTATTCATGTTGGCCCTCATCCTGAAGCCTCCTACTACTGACTTTAGCATGTCAAGAATTTAGGATACTTTCCCCCACATACTAAGGGCAGGATCTTTCCTCAGATACTCTGGTGCATAAATTAGGCAGAATCCCAAATAACAGCAGACTGAATCAACTCTCAGTTTACAGCTGAGCTCCTGACATGCAGAAAACAATCAAAAATAGTGAATAGCTCTCATTTATGGAGCTGACAGATAAAATATCCATAGGTGAGAAAAATACTAAGTGTTTTTTTAAAAAAATATTGTTACGGGCAGGAAGATTAGAATGAAGTTCTGTGCATTTCATCTGTAGGCCTTTTACTGTATAGGAATAAATATTTTTAATGCAGGTCATTATCATTCCAGTGAGGTGCAGCATGCATAAACCTTTGTGCAGGTTTGCTTTTTTAAGACCAAAGTTTGTACATTTCATGTACATAATCTAAAGCCTGAGGAAAACAAGTAAATTACTGTTGTTGATGACAGTGATACTAAGGACATCAAAAAAGCCTGCATCAGCCCTTAATTGCTAATGCACTTGTAATAAGTAAGGCATGCTGTTTGTGTTTAGAGCCCTGTGGTCTTCATTATTGCTTTGATTTGTGTATATCTTACAAGAATTCCAGGAACATTAGGTACAGGTACATGGTACATAACTGAACCTTTCTTGATCATTTTATTATGATGTATTTTAAACTTGTATAGGGATAAGCATGAAGGAGTCATGCATATGTATAAATAATGTATTTGACCAGTGTAAAAATAGTTCTGTTGATGTATTTGAAATGTAAGTGCATTTTGTGCCACTAACACTGTGATGTATAAAGGAGCTGTTGAATGCCTTTTAATGTGGTGTTTTGTACTTTGAATCATATTGGAGAGTTTAATTTGTAATTTCAATAGATATTTTAAATGAATGTGTTTCCTGTGATTCTTCATAGTGACTTTTCCCTGTGCTTCTCTGCCTCAGGCTTTTGGAGAAAGCACAGCCTGTGGCCTGGAGACCTCCTGCCACAATCCTGGCCATAATTGTGGTTTCTGACTCACCATCTCCCAGTTTAGCTAGAAGAGGGAATCTGGATATCTCTAGGCCTAATTTGCTGCACAGCTGGATCTTTGATGGGCTGAAGCCAGTCCTGAGAGACATCAGGAGCACAGCCCACTTCATCTCCAGTGGTGGTAGTGTTGGGTTTTCCCCTGTGACATTGGCCAAGTCACTTTCCGCCTTTTATCTCAATTTAACCATCTTTTAAGTGAATCCTTGATCTAGCTCCCATTGTAGTCCATGGATGCTCTGGGCAGGTGGACGTGCTGCCCCAAGGCTTACTCTGAGGTCTGTGTATGTTCTTGCACCATGGGTTTAGGTCTGGTGCAGGTGGCTGTGAGCAGCTTGTACTCCCCCTTGTTGGTGTGGAAGAGAAACTTAAAAGTAATGTTGGGGTACCTGTTACCAATTCCCTGATTCTGGGATTCTGGCTGGGCTCCCCCAGGGGGCTCCCTTGTTAGGGAGACCCTCCTGGAATGGTCTTGTGTCAGGAAAGAGAGACACACTGGATCTTTTCAGCCTTCAGGTTCTCGTTTATTGTTATCTTATCTAGAGTTTGGCATGCTGTCCACACAAGGCTCAGCACACTGGAAAGGCACCACAAAAATGGCCAGCAATTTATTGTTACAAGGTCTTTTAAAGCTAAACTATCCAATTAAGAGCTGACACCTGGATTATTTTCCTTTTAACCCAGTAACTGATCCCCAACAGCTCTCAATGCGGACTTTTCCACCCAATAACAAAATGCCACCCAAACCCATGAAGAAGGAGGAAGAAGCAGCCCAGGATGACACCCTGTGCCCTCCATCTTGCTTCCATCCACTACATAGTAAAAATCCTAAACCCTAGATTTCCCACTTAAGTGATGCATCTACACTACTCTCTACAATCTACTTCACACTCTAGTGGATTCTGGTCTATTCTGGAGTTTAGGAAACTTTCTCCATGAATGAGGGTCAAAGTCAGTGTTCCCATGGGGGTCAGGGCACGCAGAGTAGACAGAGAAATATTCCTGGTGCCCTGGATTTCCACAAAGTGAAGCCCAATCTCCTGAATAAGTAAGCATATTTAACTCTCTGATAGTGGTAATGAGTTCGCATGTTCTTGATTCCATCAGAAAGCATTTTGCATTTTGCCTAAACTGTAATTGAGAATGCAGGCTTTCCTTTAGTTCCCACAGTTTATTTCTCATTTGTTAGTATACAATTTGTCTATACCTGTAAAAAAGGAACAGGCACAATTTCTTCAAGAAACTGGTGTGCATAAGGAATATGCATGTATGTGCTTTCTACCTGACAACTTTAGAAAAAGCCATGTAATAACTGCTACTAACTAATTTCTTCTTTCATTTTCATGGAGCATAATGATTTTTCTCCATAAAGGTAAGAGCTAATTAGATATTTTGTTCAATTAATTGGGCAGAAAATAGCGCCTAAAAGCCACAAGGTGTTTTGACTTCTTCTAGGAGCAGGTATTGTTAATAATGATCTTTCTGCTTGCTTCTGCTGCTCCTGCATTGTGTTGCTTCCAATGAACGGATGTTTGATGTTGCAGTTTTCTCTTGCAGAATAGGATTATTTCTCAGTCATGTGCAATAATTGTGTAGTTTAGTGACCTTTAGCTTCTGGGCAGTCCCTCTATTTCTCTACCTGGTTCAGCCTCCCTTACTACAGAAGGATTTTCTAACCTGTGCCTTTCAGCTGTGTGACTGGCTTTCTGCATTGCAAGTCTGTCATCAGAGAATGACAAGCACTGCATAAATTAGGTGGAGTAACAGTCATCTGTCTAAAATTAGAAAATTTGAGTTGAATTCTCAAGTGGCAAACTAACAGCACATGCATGTTCTAGTAAACAGTGTCCAGGACCGTTCAGTTGCCAGAGCTGAACCACATCCAGTATGTTCTGTTAGGAGGGACCACAGCCCCTGAATAACTCCTGAAGTGTATTTGGGCATTGGATGGAAGAGTTCTGCTCAAAATCATGTCATTAACTGTCCTGTAAGATCTGAAACGAGAATTGCACAGCACAAAACCCTTGTGCTAGTTCTCGCATTCTGCTCGTTACAGTGCTACTAATGGATTTGGTATTGTGTACACGCACATGCATGGGGGATAGTGCTAGAAATTGCACTACCAACTTGTGAGCACAGTGCATCCACAGCATTCACAAAGCACCTCTTCTTCTTTTTTTAATTTTTTTTTTAATTGAAGATCAGCTGGGAAGTTCCTCATAAGAGATTTTGTGCCGTGGGTACTTGACCTGTCAGCACTGCATCTATATCAAGATTTTCTGTAGGATATATTGAAACCAATGAAACTTTCGTTGATTTTGAGAAAGATAAGGCTATTTGGTACAAGGAAGCGTTTGCTACCCAGATTCTGTGCTCTGGGAACCAAGATTCAGCCTGTAGTATCTGATATCACTTCAGTATGAGATGTCTTGACATATGTGTGTCTCACCTCAACTGGTGGTAGCTGATGCAAAGACACATCTCCTGAGTTTTTGGGACATCTCCCTTCCTGTCCTATACTGCTTTTACTAAGGTTGTTGTCTAGACAAATTAGCTTTTTTAGCCTCTCAAGCTGCTTCTCAGGTGTGCTTTTTTTTTTTCCCCATATGCTTTGATGACAGAAGTCTAAACTGTCCTTATCCAGGCATATAACTTTTACATGGCTAAAACTGAGGACAGCAGTCATATCACAAGGACTGCTTTCAGACAGCAGGGCAGAACTTGATGGTGCAAATCAGAACCATGTTACTTTGTAATTCCAGATGGCTCTGTGTGTGATGACCATAACTTAACACATGTGCCACATACAAAATGTTTACATGCTGTAAATCATACAAACCAACTCACACATGCAAGCAATGGAAATGCATTTAAAAGATTAGAGTCTAGTTCTTTTGTGGTGTGTGACAGAAAGAACAATGTCGAGTTGTGTGCGCTAGCTGTGAATTTATTCCCACGTTCCGTGTTTTTTTTGTTTGGGTTTTAAAGCCAAAAATGAATAAAGACTGTAAGCCAAATAAAGAGAGCCCCTGGGAGTAAATTGTAGATGTCCTAATTCAGTACAGTATTCTAAAATCTGGATCTATATATCTGTGTCTACCTGATGTATACTTAATTTTGGTACACAGCATCTCCTTTAATGTCAAATGTGCCTTCTAGTCTGTGTACTTATATATGACTACAGGAAGAAGAAATGCTATTGCATAATTTTGTAGGAAATGCAATAATTTAGCAGGTTCTGTAGGCCTGACCTCCTCATACCAGTCTAAATTGAAGACATTGGCTCAGCCATTCCTGAGATCTCACTGTGCTGTATGCTATTCTTGAGAACAATTACAAACAAGCACACATTTTATTTTTCCTCTTTGCTCCCTCAAAATGATGTTTTGGTGGGTGGCAGAAATACTTGGGCTGCCACAAAACCCTGAGGTCTTACTGTATTTTGAGAATGCCACTGTCATTTTAGGGGTTAGCCACAGCAGAAATGCATGAGCTTGTGCAAAATCGCAGTTAAAATTGCCTCGGCAGACGAGCAGAGCGCAGCGTTGCTTTGTTTTCATGCCTGGACTCGTTTTGCTATGAGGGGCACAGGTCGACTCTGAGTTGAAATGGGAATAAAGTCTCGCAGCTGCCTTAGCAAAGTGCGGGGAGGTGCTCGGGCAGTGAGCGTGCTGCCGCCGGCCAGCAGGGAGCAGCCGCCGATCAGCCTGGGCTGCCTCGCAGGAGAAATCCCTGGCAGCCCGATCTCTACCTCGAGCTTGTAAAGTCTGCGTTTCAAAGCCTCCGCAGAGCTAATTGTAAAGATAGGGCTAAAAATAACGATGTTGTGATGGGCCTTCTGACACTGCTGGGGCTGTTCTAGTCTCTGGTATTAACATACATTATTGCTCCTGTTCTCTGAGGGCGTATAAACCTTTTCTGACAGGGAAAAAGACCAAGTGTTGAACTTTCAAAAGCAGATATAGAGATGTTCCAGTCTACAAATGTAAAATGAGAGGTGCAAACCAGAGGTCTCTTTCAAAATGCCAATTTCAAAAGCCACTGATTTCACTGGGAGAAGAGGGGAACACTAAAATCAGTCCGTCACAAACAGAGTAAGATTTGGCTAATAACGCTGCATCTTCTCTTTATTTTATAATGGACGGATATTGTAGCTCAGCCAAATTATTTTCTCTCTTCCTACCCATGCCTGCTGTTGTATCTGTGTTCTTTAATACAGATGTTCAGCAGAAACAATGCAACTGTCCAAACAATAGCTCCAGCCATCCATTCAGCATGTTTGGCAGGGGCGGCTAGCTGCAACAGGGAAGTTGTGAGTCCTTCTGCCTTACCTATCTATTTATTTACATTCCAAAGTTCATGTGTCTTCCTACCTGTGCCCAGCCACCAAGTACACCTGAGTAGAGCAAAGGGAAAAGTTGGTTTCTCATGTTTTTTGTGGACTAGAGGTTTGTTTCAGGATCCTGCCAGTACTAACACAAACTTTAACTTTTTTAAAAAAAAGATATAATGTGCAGTCCTGGTTGCCACCATCTCCCTGAGAGGATTCCAGGAACTCCTGGAATTCATGCCAATTACAGCCTGTTAGGGATGTGTTTGGAGCATGTTTTTGAGCTGAATCTGTTTTTCCTTTTCAGATCCTTGAAATTTTCTCAGGTGAAGCAGAGCAATTAGAGGATTGGGGTAACACAATGTCTCTTACCAGACCACCAACACTTTCCTCCCACCATATCCATGCATTTTGTTCAGCAAATTTTCCCAGCCTTCAACATCAGTCAGGGGACTACAGACTGAGAATCTTCAGAGTGCAGGATGCCTCCAGCCTTTCAGTGTTCCTTGTAGCTTTTCCTGGCTCCCCAGGAGCAGGGTAGTGTTTTTAGGTGCAGAGTATTGAAGAATAGCCCTTGAAAGACAAAAATCAGGGTGGGGAAGGGGGTGTGTGCTGTCTTGCTGTTTCCCACAACTGGAATCAGAAAGCAGAGACACCCAGAGCAGCAAAAGGGAGAGGCTGTGAGAAATTGCACCTTTCTCTTTATCACCTCTGTGACTAAAATGTATATTGGTGCTCATCCTTACCAGCAATTTTTATCCTTTCCTTACTTGTGATCTCAGGATGTGCTGCATTGCAGGTTCTGCAGTCAAGGACCAGCATTTCCTTACAACTAAGACTGGGAGGCAGAGGAAGGTTATGACTCAGTTAAAATGCCTTATGTGAGAGCTGACCCTCTGACTCAGCTCCTCCTGTGCCCTAAGACTGAGAGAATTAACCCAGATATTTTCTCTGCCATTGTGTTGGGGAAATAAACTGAATGTGAAAAGCTACAGCACCTGCAAGCAACATCCTTTTTCTTTCTAGAGACGTCCCAGGGCTCCTCAAACCTAGAGTCCTGTTGGGTGCAATCATCTCTCATAGCTTTTAACATTAAGCCTGAGAAAACCTGAGCCATAGTGTCTGGCCAGAAGCTGCAGGGAAAAGCTGTGGCTGTGAAGGAAAGAAAACTGAGAAATGCTTGAGGTTGCAGCAACATTTGTTTTGAATCACAGGATACCTTAATGACCCTTCAGGACACTCAGTACTTAAAGTCTTTAAAGTTTTTGACAGCAAGCTCAGATGTGCAGGCTGTCAGCATAGCTCAGTAAGGTTATAGCACTGCTCTCAGCTGGATAGACTATGACCTTCCTTACTCCAACTCAAATATGAAGCTTGCAGAGAAGCTCTAGCTGCTATGCAGGGCCAGCAAAGCAGCTGAGAGCTACCTGCCTGCCCTTTTCATGCAGCTCACAGCACCATGGAGCACTCCCTAGCAGTGGTCACGATTGTGTCTGCTCAGAGATGGGCAGCAGCCCCCTGGAAATGATTGTGGTGTTTCTTCAAGCAACAGTCACTGGTCTTGCTCAGGAGGCTGTGTCAGGTGGGATTTGCCAATAAAACAACTAACAGTGCTCCAATGGAAGGGTTTTGTAGAGCTTTATTTATCTGTGTTCAACATGTGAAGCACTGCAAACAAAGCTCCTGGATACAAGGAGCACTCAACTTGTCGGTAGGGAGAAGAAAACCTTTTTCTGTTAACAAGAAAGTATCATGATCTCTTTAAAAGCCATAAATGCAGTGATGACAACATGAGGTTCAGAAAAAATTTCACTCCTCTCTAGGGTATCCTGTATGTCCTTTGTGTACAATAGGTTTTTCCACCTGAAGAACCCATTCTCTCCGGGCTTCTCTGAAGAGCTACTGAAAGCTCAACATAAGGTTTGTGTGAAGAGTGTGTGGGTTGTGTGCAGTGCTCAGGCTAATTGCTGCCCCTGAAGCAGCTGGGAGGGGGTGGCCACGGAGGAATAGTAAATGAAGGTAGTCCACAAAGATTAGAAAATGTGATAATCACTTGATTTGTCAGGAGTAGAATCAGGAAATTTAAGCAAATATCTCAAATTCATTATTATTTCCTTCAATAAGCAAAATTTCAAAAGACATCTGGCATGTACCCCTCTCCCACCTTCCAGAGAGGAAAACATCTCTTGTGTTACTGCTGGCTTTTGTTTCACTATTTTCTTCCTATTTTAAACATAAGAAGCAAACCCCAAAATTTCAACAAGCTCTTGAGTACTGCACAATGCCTGCCTTATTTCTTTTCATGCATGGTGTCATGGCAACAGGAGGAATTCAAAATTAATTATAATCCAGGCAAGACGGGCTCTACTTGTATTATGTTTGATTTAGCTTGGCCTCCTGATTTATTTTTGACAAAGCAATATCAGAGGTGCTCTTTGCTACTACGGATTTTTCTTTGTCTGGTAAAGATCTTGTAGTCAATAATTTGAATATGTAGCAAGCTGCCAATGAAAACTGAATTATTACAGAGACATGAGACAAAAAATATTCAAAGAGAAAAGCAGGAAGAGGTGTAAGTGATTAAGTGAAACAGAGCCTGTTAAACTTTAGTAAATTCTAGGAGTAAAACAAAGCATGCTCTTTTTAACAGGAACAGCTCTACAACTATTACTGTTAACAATTTCCCTAAAAAGATTTGATTTATGACTTATTAATCAGATACGAGAATGCGTTTCACCTGAGAAATGCTCAGTAGCTGCTTTGATATGGTGATGCCTTAACCTGAAAGATACCTTGATGGTACACAAAGGGAACTCAATAAAAAATCAGTTAGACTTTCCAGCCTAACAAGTGTTTTGCTTCCTCATTCAAAGTCAAAGTACTAAATTATTTTTCCTCTTCTGCTCTGCATTGCTAAAGAGTCATGTATTGTATAGTTTTTACATAGAGAGGACCAAATTCAATTTTTAACTGTTAGATAGAATTCTTACGCCTGGAAAGCCATTTCTGGCAAACCTGCAAATCTGTACCAGCAAGTCTATTTTGCACTTCCATCTGCAGGCATACTGTGCATCCTGTGAAGGACCAAATGCAGACTGAGAGACCCTGCAGCAGGTTCCTTCAGCCTCTGTTCTGCATCATGCAGAAATAGTTCTCATGTGATGTGTGAGTGTCCCATTTAGGAGGCAGCTTCTGGAAAATCATGGGAGATGTAAAGGCATTATTCATAAAGAAAAAGGACGTTCTGGATTATCTATGTCCATCTTTTTTGTCTTTTGAATGATAAACATCTGTATCCACAAGTTTTCATTCTCTGTGATCACCAGAACCAATATGTTTTATAAAAATCCCCCCAACAAAATCAAACCTGAGGTATAGCACAATCTCCAAAAGAAGGATTTTTCAATAAATAATGGAGACAACAAGGTGTTGAATCTTATTCTTTGTTTTCTTTGTATTCTTTGTACTTTATTCTTTTTTCTTTTATTTCTTTGTATTTTATTCTTTGTATTCTTTGTACAAAATATTTTGCATGCAGATTAGTTCCTTTGTGCCAAATCAGTCTGACTTAGATGTTCCAGGTATAAAGTACCCAGGAACAACCTACCATTGACTAAACAGAATATTCTCTTTTTTTTTTTTTTTTTTTAAATGAGAAAGGGAAATATTTTTTTTTAATTGGAATGAAAAACTATATCTATCTGGGGGGCAAAACAAACCCCAACAACCTATATTCAGATGTCACAGTGCATTTAGTTCTTGACTTAGTGAAGAGTAAAAGGTATCTTTAACTGGGCTGATTGCCCACAAAAGTTAGGCTCTCAGCAGTCCTGCAGCTTGTGAACATCACTGTTGTTCAAGCCTTTGCATGCAGTGAGAGCTACTTGGAGGACAGTTTGATGCTATTTACCTCTGGGGTCTCAGCACAATTTCTAGAGCTATTGCACAATATGTGCTCATGACTGGAAATTCCAGAAACTAATGCCCTCCCAGACTGGCATCAGGGATCAGTGGTATTGCATAAATAACCTCTGAATATTGTGACTGATTTCTGTCACAACAGCAGCTAACTCAACAGCTAAAGAACATATGGGAAAAGTAGCAACAAGCACTGAACAACGTCTTGACACGTCCTGCATGCAGTGCTGAGGAATTGATCCACTTACCAGATGGGAGAGACAAGTCAGGCACATTTCCTGATTCTCTGGGTCTGCATATGGAGCATCAAAGAGGTGAACTCATATTTTATGAAAATGGAAAGTTACTCAGTTCAACAGAAATATTTGGGGGTGTAGACACTTCCCCAAGATGCAGGATGAAAATATTCTGGTATGTGATACCACTTGTGTTTCAGGTTTCTGGAGAAATTTGTGGAGCTAAAGAAGAGTGGGTAAGAGACGAGGAAATAACCAGATTTACTAGTCCACAGTTACTCTGAGGAGTAGTGCTTCCTTTGTGGCTCTCTTTCAGTATTTTGAATCTTACTGCCTGCAGCCAGCACTGGTTACAGATTATACTGGAGGATCTCTAACATCTGAATTGCTCTAGCATGTTTTCAGATAGTTCCACAACTTACTATTGCCATTTATTTTGGATATTGTTTTAAATTATTCTGTTTCTTTTATGCGTGGTGACAATGAGACCCAGGTTTTGTTCCATACTGACTGGCAAGCAGGCAGCAATCAAGAGTCCTGATGTATACCAGTGAACCCTTTCTCCTAAAATGCTCCCAAAACTGCCCCTTCTGAAAAATGTAGTCCCAGCTAGCAAAAGAGTGAGGCCTTGCAGGCAGAGAGAGAGGCTGTCTGTTTAATCAATAGCTAAACAGAAGTGGGAAAGCAGTAGGAGCTCAGTAACTTCCTGGATATGAACAATGTTATGTCAGCTGAAAACTTGGCAAAGCAGATTCATGTGGGGGCAAGGACAAAAGTTTAAAGTGTAAAGGGAGAATTGTCCAGCAGAGTACAAGAGGATGCTGTACTTAATAAAAAAAGGAAACACCCCACAGTGTAATTAAAAACAAAACCAAACCACCGCACAAGCCCATCTAGCCAATAAAAGTGAAAGGAGCAAAAAAACACCAAACTTGCAAATCAAGTAAGTGCAAAACATTTATGTGAAAAGACATGCATACTTTATTTCATAGAATACCTGTGTAAAAAGCTATTTCTACTGTGTTTAATAAACTGTCTGTGTAGAAAAGTGCATATCAGGGTTAGTTTACTTCTGCTATGCAAATCTGCTCAAGGCAGGACTGCTGGCAGGACCCTTCCCTTGATGGCAGCATCATTCCCACCTGGCTGAGCACAGACTGACTTGCCTTCCTTCAGCACTCCAACCAGGATCACTGAGGAGAGTCATTTTTCATCATCCTACTGGGCAGGTTCAAGGGCCAAACCTTGTAATACTGTAATTTTAGCTTCTTATAACATAACATTTAATGAGAGTTAGATCAGTATAAAGAATGATGAAGCAGTTCCAAAGGTGTCCATGGGAAATTCTTCTCAACCACAGCGAATAATACTAAATGAAAAGAGTTTGGAAATTGAGAGGAATTTGACCTTGGCAGATGGTGGACTGAAATCAGGGACTGGCACCCTTTCAAGGGTATTTTTCCAGTCAGTATTTTTCCTGCCCAAGTTAGAGGTTAAGCAATTCTAATAGGAAGTTGGTGGGAGCCAGAGACACCATTCTCAACCAAACAATGTGCTACTGATGAAAGGGTCAGACCCCTCAGGAGACAGGGCTGGAAACTGCTGCCTTTTTGTAGACTAGACATTTAGGTGGCAGTCTTTGCTGGCCTTGCTGATAGTACCTAACATCTTTCCAAAGAAATACACTTGTATTCCCACTTTGCAAAGTTTCTGACCCTGATTTTCCCATCCTTTCTTTCTAAGAACATTTTATTTTATTTAGTGTTGCAAGCAAATACTTTGACCAGTCAAGAAATCGACCCAAAAGGTAAACACAGAAGTAATTTGTTTTATATTATTCAGCATCTTCTCTTCCTTTTACTTTTTTTCTATGAAACAACCAAATTATTAATTATCTTGAAGAAACTTCTGATTTTTAAAAACAGTAAAGGAATCTACATCAAACAGCAGTGATGGCTCTAGTAGTGATGGCAAAATATACAACAAAACCTTGCAGTAACACAGCAAGTTTCCATCCCACTTTAGTCTGGGGGCTAGGATATAAATAGCAACAGTGAAAATGTGTCCAAAAGAAATAAAGATTTACAAGACAGCCTTATTTCTTCAAAATCTTTTACTCTCTTCCTTTTACATGCATACATGCAAATTTCTAGCATTTACATTTGGTGGGCTTATTTACTAAATTCTGCAAAATTATTCATTCATTCCTTTCACAAAGCTGTAATAAGGAGCCCAAAACTGAGTTTCTCACACTGATTCTCACATTTTTTATCTCACCCAAACTGGATGTCTGTGATTTAGAGCTACACAGCAAAGCCTCCTATTACATCCAACAGAAAGAAGCAGTTCCCTCCAGAGGTGACTTATCTCACAGGTTATGCAAGGTTTACACTTGTGTCTAGGTTAGTGTCCAAGAAGAGTGAGATGAGTTTAAATGCTCCCTCTCTCAGACCACTGATGATGAAGAACCACAGGGGTGGTTTCCCAGAGCCCAGGCAAGCCTGACAGAAGGTTTTTCTCTTCCCAAGAACCAACACTGGAGCTTGTGGGATACTTTTCCTCATGTACATTTGGCAGCCCCTTGGAAGTATCACTGTAGTCACCATAAAATTGCAGTCTGAGATGAATAAGTTTTAGCTGCTTAAACTTCCTGAGATAAATCTGTTTCTGAGAAGTTCTGTAGGTTTGTTTTTGTGGAACTGGTCGGAGGGTTATGTTCCTGACTGCCTTCTACAGAGGTCGTTTTTCACGTCTGAGCTGACAGGATAGACTTGCTGTTTTCAAGTGTTATTTCTGTGGGGGGAAAAAAGTCTAGAAATCTCTTGGGGAAATGCAAACAGCATGTTGCACATGCTCTGTATTTCAGCAATTTAATTCCTGAGGGAAGTATCTGATAGTGGAGAAATTAAAACAGTGACCTTGATACAGACATACATGGGACACTCAAAGTGAATTTGATTAAGAGTAAAAATGCAAATAGTTAAGTTTTTGTGCCTGTTCTGAACTGTGATTAGAAACAGTGATATGAGTTATCTGTGGGGGACACTTCCTTAAACTCACCTAAAACACCAGGGGCCATCTTGGTGACTCTTCTGTTTATAGTTGTTCATATCTACCAGGTTTGCAGTTCTACATTTTCCACATAGCAGTTCACTACTTCATAATTCCAGGTGTAGCCCACATATTAGAAGATCCGTATCAGGACATTCACGTTTTAAATCAATACAATTTCAGGTAATATTCCTTCTTTCCATTCTCTTCTCTCTTCCAGCATAACTGCAGAACACTGGTGCCAGAAGCCATATGTCTTCACTTTGAATACTTTTATGTAGTCTACAGTCCCCTCTGGTTTATTGTTTCTGACTGATCTTTGTTTTTAGAGCAATTCATCAGTTTAAAAATAGACAGGTGTGTTACTTTCAAAAATCACAATGATGGATGAATGCTTTGATGTTTTCTTATTGAAAAATCCTAAATAATAATTCTTTGTATGGTTTGTCTCTATAAGACTTGCTTCTCACAAATTAAGCAGTTTGGGCAGTTTGATATTCCAAAATAATATTTTATAATGAAAATGAAGTTCAAAAAATGCAGGTCAAACTAAATTCCCTTACTGTTGCCATTATCGTATTTTTGGCAAGTCTTACTTCTTAATTTATTTTGGTTGAAATTAAATTTTGCTTGTGTCGTATATTCACTTTTGTTTGAAAGCATAATCTCCTAAATCTGAAGGCCATGACCAATGATGTTATTTCTGGAGTAGTAAGACCTAGGATGAAACCTCTATTTTTTTTTTTTGGTTTCTTTTATCTTATATTTTGTGCTCTAAATCCCTTCCTAACTCAAAGTGACAAGGTTCTGGGTATCAGAATGAAAAAGAAAATAGTTTTTATTTTAGTCACTTGGTCTGGGGATTCTATAATTAGTGGCCTCCAAGGCTACTGAAGGATATGTAGCATTTGAGAAAGGTTCTGTGACATCCCCCACCAGAATCTGAGTTGAGCAAATGAGATGTCTGGAGAATACACCACAGCTCCTGGCTGCAGGAGGATATGTGCCTGTATGAAAAGTGGAAGGGATTTCTTCAGCCCTCTTCTGTTTGGGCATTTAATTTAAAATCCAGATAGATGTTGAGTTCCCACCTGAAGACTGGTCACCCCTCAGCCAATTCTTTTCATCTGCAGGTATGCAGTCCCTGAAATCCTAAACAGTAATTTTACAGAATCACAGAGTCATGGGGTGGTTTGGGTTGGAAAGGATGTTAAAGATCATCCCATTCCAACCCCCCTGCTATGGCAGGGATAGAGTCCACCAGACCAGGTTGCTCAGAACCCCATTCACCCTGGCCTGGAACACTTTCAGGGATGGGGCATCCACAGCTTCCCTGGGCACCTGTTCCAGTGCCTCACCACTCTTACAGTAAAGAATTTCTTCCTAACACCTAATCTAAACCTGCTGTCAGTTTGAAGCCTTTGTCCTGGCACTACATGCCCTTGTAAAAAGTGCCTCTCCAGCTCTCTTGTAGGCGCTCTTCATGTACAGGAAGTCAACTCTAACTTTTCCAAGCTATGAACCAATAGTTATGGAGTAATTTTAAAATAGGTACTTTACATGGCTAAATCAAAGATTATCTCAAAATTCTTCTGGCAGGGGTTAATTATAATTTTCTGTCAACTTTTCCCACTGTGTCAGGCTATCCTGCAATACCTGAGCTGCTTTGCTTTTCTCAGAGCAAGATGGTTGAAGCATGTTCAGTCTGTAGTGGATGGGTAAACAGTGGCTTTAGCCTGCAAAAAAGGACAAGTGAAACAAAAGTACACTAATTGCAGAACCAGTGAAACCCAAGAACAAGCTAAAGATTTTCAGATTTTTCTGTGATAGAAGTTTTAAGAAGAGATTGGATAAATATTTCTAGGAAGAAGATTGTTCTGGTGATGGATTGGAACCTCACAAAACACCTGAACTCTGTTGTTCAATGACTTTAAATTCACCATGAGACCTTGTGTTTTCTTCAACGGTTCAGGGAGTACCTATTCCAAATTTTCAGGAAAGTCCAGACCTATGCTTGGGCAAGTCACTAAGGTATTTTATAACATAGGAATGCTACTAAAATCTCACTCCCTGGAGGCAAAATTTCAAGACAGCACGTGGAGAAGGCAGCCTGAGTTTGTCCTAGCTGCTGCTTCACATGATTACCAGGATGTAGGTGCCCATGTCACCATTTAGTGGCTGTTTGTCAGCAAAGGAGCAGTCTTGCTTAACAAATGCAAGAGGCTTTTGCTTCCCCTTCCAACAGCCTAAAATGAAAGGACAGACCACCCTGAGCAATGAGGTCAGTTTTATAGAAGCTTTGAGAAAAGACAGTAGGATAGAAAAATATCTGACTTTGAAATAGTTTCGACGTAAGTTTGGAAGTGAAGAAAGCTCAAGAAACAAAACACAGAGAAAAGGGTATTTAGGAAAGAGCAATGGTAAAGGAAAGCCTGGTTTCAAAGGCCTGTGTCAACCCAAGTTTGCTTGTTCAGAAGGCAAGATGCGATGTAGACACATTCAATAACCTTATTTTCTTTTTGATAACCACACAGTGGGACAGTTTGGCACACCAGCTCTGCCAGGTTGACTAGATTTAAAATAGAATGAAATACTACTTTGGGTGGAGACAAGACTTGCTGGTTTTTGCAGGTATCATCTGCGGTGCTTAAAAAAAGCTTTTTAAGCTTTTTATGAGGGGAAGAAATAACAGGCAGTGATGTTTGCCTCATCAGACTTATTTGGGAAGTGAATAGGCCAAACCTCTACTCTCTCTGTCTTCTTATTGTTCTACTGAAGTGGAATAATCTTTAAAGCCTGCCATATCATGGTGTTTCTGGAATCTAGAGACCCTTTCTAGACCTACACATCCTCAATGCACAAACCCAAGTTGCTCCTGCTGCCGGTTTGTGTAGATCAAAGTGGAGATAACATCCCCACATATTGATAATGCACTGTTTTCCAGGTGTGTATTGTATAATTTCTTAGTCCCTTTGGGCTAGCTATGAGCTGGACAATTGAGGAGCAGTAGTCCAGCTCAGTAGTACTCATGCAAGGCTTACACAAGCTGAACTCACATAACTTTGCACATGTTTAGGAGACCTAAACTGAACATAAACTCTCCCCTAGTCCCAAAGCAATGGAACAAAATCATATCAATGTGTTTTCCTATGAAATGGAAAGCAAGGAAATAACTGCACTTTCATTTTTCCTGCATATTTCTAATGAGATTTATATTTCTAGTAAGATGACATCAGAACTTACACATGGAGAAGTGGCATGAAAACGTGTTGTAATTTCATCTCACATGGGGAAGGAGTGATGGTGTTATTCCTCAGGTAGTCACAAATGCAATACTGTACTTCATTTCCACCCTTACCTGTACTGTGTTGCATTTCAAATGCTATAGGGTAAAACAGAAAGTATAGAGTGTGGCTTGTCGTGTTCCAGAATTATGTTTTACATCCAGTTGAATATGTTATTACTTTACCTTGTGAAAGGAAAAAAAAAAAAAAAAAAAAAAGGAGAGAATTAAATCAAAGTAGGAAACAGAAAAGAGTCATGGGAAACAGATGAATGATGACATCCAAAGAATGGCATGAAAAAAAACTGAAGAAATGCTGCACAAAGCCAGGAAATTGTCATTTTGCAGCAATGGCATCTATCAGTGATCGTCTCCAGCACTGTTTCACCACATCCATCACTGAAGGACGCACAGATGTCACCATGAGAAATTCACAATTTGAATAAAGTTCCACAGCAAGCAATGGAAAGACTTTGATTAACTCCAGAGGGCTTTGGATGCAGCTCTTTCCATATCCTGGCTCGTTTTGGCTCAGGACCTGAAATCACTGTTTTTCTTTTTAATAACAATACTTTCCATTTCTGTGGTGACTTACATCCACAAAGCTCAGTGAAAGCTCAAAATATTTCCTTTTATGAGTTCTATTAATATCAAGCAAGATAAAAAGCTTTTGTCTTGAAACACAGGTCTTCTGACCTTCTCACAGTTCAGAGGCAGCTTAAAATTGTAATTAATTTTGGTAGAAATTGTAGCATGTTGAAGATTGTTCTCATTCTGATTTACATTTACAAAATCTAATGTCATGAAGTTGCGTCAGGGGAAGTTTAGGTTGGATATGAGGGAAAGGTTCTTCCCCCAGAGGGTGTTTGGGCACTGGACAGGCTCCCCAGGGAGGTGGTCACAGCACCAGCCTGGCCGAGCTCAAGGTGCATTTGGACAGGGCTCTTGGGCACATGGTGTGACTCTTGGGGATGGTGCTGTGCAGGGCCAGGAGCTGGACTTGATGATCCTGGTGGGTCCCTTCCAACTCAGGATATTCTATAATTCTTTGATTTCTTATGACACAAATATTATAATAACCTAAGAAGTTATTCACATTTTGAAATATCAAGCCAAAGATCATTCTTCGGTTTTATGTTTTACTTATGAAATTAGATTTTCTTCTTTTATACATATGACAGTCAACATCTATCATTATTTACAGTCTGAAATACAAATTATCATTGCCTGTGATAGAAATATGACTGAAAAATCCATTTTGATTTGATTTTCTTTTTTAGATTGTGGAGGAGACTGCTGTCTCGTAGCATAGCAAAAATGAAATCTCTTCTTTTTTCCCTTTTTTTCCTAGTTTTTTTTAATCAATGTCTCCTGTTTATGTTACTACTTTTTTTTTTCTTTAAGGCAGGACAACACACTATGAAAATAATGTAAATAATGTAAAAAGATTCCCTTGAGCACAAAAAATAGTACCTAAGTTGTTCTGCTGCATATTTAAAAAATGGAAAAAGTGCTTGTGTATAGCAATATGATAGCAGATTCTTCTGGGAAATCTGCCCTGGATTATACATAAATAAAAATAAATTATTTTGAATGGTTAACCAGTGAATTGTAGACAATGAAGTTAAAATACCTCTGCAGAAATGCAGGCAGCAATGAGCACACATGACTGGTGTATGGGTAGGGGGGTCTGGGGGGCATGTGTGTGTGCAGGTTGCCTGCCCTAGAAGGGATTTCCAAATCCCCAAAGATGAGACCAATAAAGCAAACAATAGCACTGCTATTTTAGTAACAAGAAACAAGAAAAGAGCAGCTCCAGCAGGAGCAGCTTGATGCAAGAAAAGGGCTTTTATCTCTGCTTCCATCCTGATATCACAGCCAAGCATCATGATGAGACCTTCAGTTCCAGGGCAACAGTACACTCCGTTTTTAAAGGCCCAAACGGATTCCAGTGAGGCTGTCTTGATTAATTTAAAATAGCCTTGTGCTGAAGTGGAGGAGGGCTTGTTCCAAAGCCTGCTGAAGCCAATAGGAGTTGACTTCAATTGCCATTGGATCTAGGCCAAGATAGAGGCACCGTGAGGTCATAGTTTAACAACTTTGTTCTAAAGGACAGAGTTTAAAATGTTCCAACACTTGTGAGTCCCTTATTTCACTCCAGGAGGCTTCAGGAGGCAGTTTGCATTGTGAATTGAATCATCCCTCTTAGCTGAGAGGATGCTACTGAGTGCTCAAGTCAGAAAAGGGGTTGCAGTGGTTGGGGTTGCCGCTAGAACAGGGAGGGGTCTCAGGGAGCTCTGAAGCTTTCTCCATAAATTACAGCCATGCATCCCAACTCCTGCTTCAGCTGCCACCACAGATGGCCCGGGCCAGCTCAGTAGCTGTGTGTCACCCCAGCTGATTGCGGGGATTGTCCTCAGGGCTTACGTCAGTAGTTCAGCATCCAGCCCTCGGCAGCAACTGGTTCACAGAAGATTTTTTTTTTTTAGATTCCAATACATCTATTGAACACTATTTCCTGCAGTCTCTCTCATTTGTAGAAGCTTTCCTCTTTTATGTCTCCTGGCTCCCAGCACCATTCCACTCCCTGCTCCAGCAGACAGGTCTAGCAGGGCACAGCGTTGTGTCCGTCCCGTCTTTGCACATCTCCTCTGGCCATGTGGTTTGCTGGGTAACTCTGGCCCCATAAAACATCCTGGCCCTGTGCACTTGTCCCACGGGCATGGGGTGGGTTGTGTGCACCCCAGGACCATCCTCCCGGGAGTGCTCTCCCCAGCCCAGGGGTGGGTTTGTTACTGTGCTCTGCAGAAGCACTGCTGAGGGGTAAGGTGTCCTCTGGGGAATATCCCAGAGGGGAAAATGTGTGGGAAGGAGGTGACAGCTTCAGGATGAAGCAGGCAAAGCATATGAAAGGGGCCTTGCTTGAAATTAAGTCTGATTTTGATCCAGTCTAGACCAACAGACAGTCTTGCATGCAAAACACAAAATACTTGCATCTTGTCCCTGAACTTTTTTGTGAATGTTTGCTTAAATCAAGTAAGTGCCCCAAAACATAAGCTCAAACATAAGAAACATACAAAAAATCTATTACAAATGAAACAGTGACAGTAGAATTGCCCCCACCTGCCTCTCTAAAGGCAGACTTATTTTTGTCTTTTTCTTTTTTTTTCCTTTTTTCTTTATTCTTTTTTCTTTTTCTTTCCTACTTTCTTCCTCCTTTTCTTTGCCCTTTTTCTTTTTCTTTCTTTTTTTCCCTTTTTTATATCTTCTTTTCCCTTTTATAATTTTTACTTTTTTCTCTTGCATCAGTTGCAAAATAAAAAAAAAAATCAAAGTAGGACAGAAGAAAATGCTATTATTTTAGGCTAAATTTTTCCGTGTAAAAGAGCCTCATACAATGAACAGCCTAGTCCTGTGTAACTGTCTCAGGTGATTTGGCTGACATAGCATCCTAATCAGAAGTATGTTAAATAAATATTTCTGATAACATCAGGTTTTGAGAAATATTTAGCATCCTATAAAAAAGGTTGTAACATCAAGACAGGCTTATTCTCAGGAAAGGGTAACACGAGCCTTTGTTATGATCAGAAATTTATTAATTCAATGTCCCAACAATAACACAGCATCCACCCCACTCCCCACCCCTCCTCTATCTTAGGCTTATGTATTTGCCAGCATAGTTATTTGCTGTTACATGTGGTAGATACAGTCCCCTGTCTGGTTCCAGTTTGAGCTCTAGTCTGATGTTTGCTGGTTCTTATCCTTGATCAAAGCTTATGTCAGGAAGTATTTTGCACTAGTACAGTTAAAAAGGTAGCTTAAAGAAACAAACAATTTTTATTTTCTGTACACGAAGTGATTCTTTCATGGACAGTAAAGTTTTTGTCCATTCTTACTGAATAAACAGTATTTTTAGTCTATTATCTCCCATCATTATTGTAATGTTACTCAATAAACTAAATGCTTTATTTGTTCAGCAGGGTGACAGTGTATTTCCTTAACAACACAACATCATTGTGTGCTTTAGGAAACAGCTGCACAAACCAGTAAAGTGATGACACATACTTGGAATTTTCTCCATCTCTCAACCACATTTTGATGAATATCCCATGAAATGAATAAAAGCTATCTGCTGTAAATGTCAGGCAGGTGCTATGCAGCTGCACACCAAACACGGAAAGGCTATTTCATGAGAATCTATCTCTCCATCTCTGCACTGTGTCTTCCCATCTACATCTTTTTCTGTCCACTCTGCCTGAATCTCATATCTAAATCTATTTCAATCTAAACATCAGCTTGTTTCTCTCTAAATCCAGGTTTTACTTTCTGCTGTGGCTATGATATCCAAAGCCTTTTGTTAAGGGCATTAAATACAGCTTGTTTTCTAGATTTGGCATTGGTTGGAATGTCCTATTAAAGGACATTTAAGAATGTCAGCTCTCCTTTAGGCACCATTTAATTAAGTTGTTTTAAATGCTCATCAAAATGCAACTAACTTCTGAATTTTGAATATAACAGTTAGAACAGTTCTTGCAGCATAGAGAATTTTAAAAGGAGTTTTGCACTGGGTGGAGGCAAAGAGGCATTTTAATGCCATCTTCTCCACGATTTGCTGCCAAGGTGGGCATATTTTGTTCAGCTGGATGACAGACAGTATGTGTGTGCTTCAATGAACCCTGATGTTATGTGGGTACAACAATCCCCACCCTTCTGAAGAACTGACAGATCCAGAGAGTGTTGGTATATGCCCCCCCTGTGCTGTGCTTGGCACATTCTGGTGATCAGATTTGGGGTGGCTCACTGTCCACCATCATAATTCTCCATTGTCTGTGACTTATGGATGGCACTGACACATTCCAATATGTGCTCTAAATGACAGCCATCTACCTAAAAGCTACTCACACCCCATGAGTGTTTCTAGTACACCTCATGAATACCTATCAGTGTGTAAATATATTTGTATATATATATACAAACACCCTTACATAACACATTTATATATATAAAATAGAGTAATAGAACACTTCAGTTGTAAGGAAGCTAGAATGTTCATCCAGCCCAATGCCTACACACTTGTTATATATTCCAGTGTATCATATGCATGTTTGTGTGTGTGCATGTCTCTGTGTAAAGAAGAACCACCAGTGCTGTGCATAAATTCATGGTGTCAGCCTGTATCCATGTCATTGCAACAGTGTGAGGAGTGGGGTTAGGGTTAGGGTTGACACACTGACTCAACCAGGTGCTTGCCCTGCAATCAGAGACCTCAGCTAGCTTGAGAAAGGGTCCATCAAGAATCTTATAAAGCTCAACAAAGGGAAATGCCAAGTCCTGCAGCTGGGGGAGAGTGACCCAGTGCGTCAGGACACACCAGGAAAGCAGCTCTGCAGAGGCAGCCCTGGGGGCACCCTTGTGCACCAAGCTGACCATGAGCCAGCAGTATGCCCTCACAGCAAAAATCAGCAGTGTCCTGGCCTGAATCAGGGGCTGCATTCCCAGCAGGTCAGGGGAAGTCACCCTTCCTCTCTATGGAGCTCCGAGTACGTGGAGTGCTTTGTTCAGTTCTAGACTGCAAGTACACTCTGTCCCCAGACCAAGACAGACATGTACACACTGGGACAGATTCAGGGAAGGACCACAGAGATGATGGAGGAAGTGGAGCACCTGACAGATGAGTAAGATTCATCCCAGAGAAGAAAATGCTTAGGGAGAATCTTGTCAATGTATATAAATACCTGATCAGAAGGTACAGGCAGACTCTTCTTAGGGGTGTCTGGTGAGAATACAAGAGGAAATGTCACAAGCTGAAATACTGATTATTGTATTTAAACATCAGGAAAAATCTTTTTTAAATGTGAGTCTGGTTTAACACCATAATAGAGTGCCCTGAGAGGTTGTTGCATCTCCAGCCTTGGCAACATCTAAGAGGACACAGTCCTGGGAAACCTCCTCTTAGCTGACCCTGCCTTGAGAAGGGAGTTGTACTAGGTGAGCTCCAGAGGTGTCTTCAAATTCCAACAATTTTGTGATTTTGTGGGAATGTGATTCTGTGGATGGAGGTGCCCAGAATTTCTTATTTGCTCAGAATCTTACCTTAGTTTTGGTTCAGATACAGAAGAAACCTGGAGGAAACCAAATTTAATGCATTCAACAGACTTCTAGAAACACTGACATTGGTCACTGAATGCCTGGGAGACACTTATCAATGGATTGACTTTCCTATTATTCCACACACTTTCTCAAGTGCCAAGTAATAATACTTATCTTTTTTTTTTTTTTTTTGGTACAGAGTACTTTATCCAATAGATATATTATAAAGATTCTATTATCCTCATGTTTTCAGAGTACTTTATCCAATAGATATATTATAAAGATTCTGTTATCCTCATGTTTACCTTTCAGTTCCAGTCCCTTTGTATAGCAAACTGCACAAAGTTTTCTCAGTCACACTAATCCATGGTCTTTACCATTATGCTGGTCCTGTGAGTAAGAAAACTTCAAAATCAATTTTCAGCTTAGCTAGTTCTGTTGCCTTTCTTTACTGGTATTGATTATTCACACTCAAAATCTTTACCAGGGAGAAGAGTAGCTGGGGCCTGTTTTTTCAGCCCTCTAGAGGAAGAAACAACATTTAAGTGAACCAGAGTTCCTCACATACCTCTCTCATAAAGCCAGACATTCTCAGCTGCAATGGCCAACAAAGGTCTGGGGCATTTTTCTTATGACATTGTAAAATCTGGATGAATACAATCATTTCCCAACTCACCCTAGACTACTCCTTATGTGTTTTCAAAGGACAAATATATGAGAATCTTTGTCCCCTGAAAAGCTTCCTAAAATCAGTTTCTTTAAACTTTCAATATATTGAAATAAATGTTAAAAAAATCCTCTGACTTCAATTGATCAGATTTTCTCTTTTACTAGTTCCTGAATGTTAAATTTGCTTTAGGTAGAATTGGTAATAAGCATTCACCAAGTAGGCCTATAAGGCATATAGCTCCCATGTTTTATGTGAAATCAGAAAAAAATTATCCCCTACCTAACAGAGGTGCTGAAGGCTTATTTTTGTTTGAGTTTTCCTCCTCAGCTAGTGAACAAATACAAATGGATGAGGTCAGCTAGGTGTTAGAAAGAATTTTATAAAATTATATGTTCTCTATAAAAATAAAATGTCTCCTTAGTGTTTTTTTCCATTTTTTTTTTTTTGAGATATCTTTTTCTTGGAGCACATATCCACAAAATACTAATTCTTCCCATAAAGGCATAAGAAAAATTAAAATTGGCTTGAAAGTAAGGTTAAAACTGTAGGGTTAAGGTATCCATGAATGATCATAGAGATATAAGACAGTTTCATGATAATTAGAATGGAAATTCAAGTTATTGTTTTGGGGTTTTTTTATCATAAAGAGACCACCTGTGTTTCTTTATTCCTCACATAGAACAAGATATCAGCCTTTATTAAATCAAGAAAGGAACACAAATTCTTCTTGTCTCTAGCACATGACCTAAGATAACCAATAATTCTCTATCTGAGTAATAAAGAAAGGTTTGTGTCTTTTTCACCCCTCAAATGGACTAATTTTGTGCCATCCTCCAAAACATGAATCTGTCTGACAACTGGTCTTCCAATTCTTTGTAGTCTAAACCCAGGGTATCTAAAAACAACTCCCTAAATCTAGGGCCATGGATGGCTCAGTTCTTTTGGGATAACTTTATGCTGTACAGGGAATCTCATCTGCAGGTGAGATGAAGTTTCCCAAAGGAGTAGCAGTGATGTCCCTCACACATCTTTCCCCCTTCCAGAGCAGTTTGTAATCTCAGTGTCATGACTATTGTATTCTCTTCTCCATATTTACCTTTCTGAAAATGGATACAATTTTCAGCAACTGGCAGCAGGATTGAAGCATCAAAAAGAGATCATTATTGCTCTGAATAATTTTTATTTTCTAAGATTATAGGTTCGAAGAAAGTATGTAGGTAAAAGCCTAAAAGAAGTAACCCAAAATGCCTAAACCTAATGCAAAATTCCTCCCTCCCTTGTTACTGTGTATAATACCTGTTTGCTTAACTTGGTCAACAGACTTTGAGGATACTGTAATCATCTTTGACAAAACAATCTGGAATTTCCTCCTCCTTACAGTGAGAAAACTTTGTGAAAGTTTCTACTGTTGCAATTCAGAGGTACTTGCTCTGTCTCCAGTGCACATGAAGACAAAATTCGAAACAACTAATGACAAAACTTTCTTCCCCCGCTTCAATTGCAGTTGAAAACTGCTTTTAAGTCTCTCCCTCACTTCTCTTTGCACTTAAAAAAAAAACCCAACAAAAATCCCAACACAATGAGTTCAAGTTTCCTTGCTAGGCCTTCCACGTTTGGAATTTTTGTTCAGAGTTGTCAGTGACCTCTGGACCCCCTCCGAGAGTGTCCCAGTTTTCAGAAATACATTTAGAATGGAGATCTGGCTGAAGTCACACTTTATTTGAACCATCAGTTTATGTGCTGTTTTATTCACTGTAGCCTCAAGTGCTTTACCTGTAGCCAGTTGATTTAGTGATGTATTTGTACCTCACTCTTGTTTATCTCTCGCAGTGCCATGTTTTGCACACAGCTTTGTTGAATTGTGTCCCGTTTTTTGCATGTCATTTACTCAATCTCAATGTCATTCTTGGCATCAAGAATAAGTTTAATTTATGAAAATCATTTTAAGTTCTAATCTTGCTGTCTACTACATTTACCATTACAGGATTGTACAGCCTCAGATTTAAAAATCACATTTCTGTTAACCTGTCCAAATTATTTAATGTTTAAATAATTTAAATGTTCGTCTAGAGACTACCAGATCATCCACAGAACCTTGCAGATCCCATCTTCATGCATCATCCCATCTTGATGTTGTATTTATTTTTTAACCATATATTCCTAACCTACTTATAGAATTGGGGTAGAAGACAGTCAAACCCTAAAGAAACACAGCTATGTCATACTTGGTTATTTCTTCTTTCCTATCCACATACCCCTTTTTTCTGCCAGCAAAGGTCATTCAATGGATTCAACAGTGTTTCTTCTTTGCTAATCTATGTGTCAAATACTTGTAGCCTTTATATTTATTTATTCCAGGGTCATTCACTTCCAGCAGAAGTGAAGCTCCCCTGGTCTGTAAATGACTGAGGACTCCTTTTCTTCTTTTCATACACATTACACTGTGTTTTATCTCTTCTGTCTTCTGGAGCACAGCTATCCTCCATGACTGCATTTTCTGGCATTGCCCTAGACAGTGCCCTAATTTCTCTGAGCAGAATTTAAAGAGAGTATAAAATTATTTGAAAGCAGGTAACTAATTTAGATAGCCTCCAAGATGCTCTTTTTTTTATGCCAACAGACTTCATAGTCCTTTGACATTGATGGTAATTGTGTTAGCTATCTCATCACAGTTGGTGAAGACTAAAGCCAAAAACCCAGGAATCTCTTCAAGTCCATTGGCAGCATGGCATTAGCCTTCCCTTTCCATTAAGCAGAAGAATAGATCTTAGTACTTAAAAAACTGTGGAATGCTTTAGTGTTGCTCTTTTTTTTTCTTTTTTTTTTTTTTTTGAGACAAGTGTACTGAAATTTTCTTTTTTTTTTCTTTCTACCACTAGCTCTTCACATTTATGCCATTTGTCATGCTTGTCATTAAGAATTTGACCAGTTTGTATTTTATATTAATTTCTTTCTTGAGAGTAAACACTGAAGAGGTAGCTAAAGCATCTCAATGTTATGTTCATTCATTTTCTTTCAAGGAGAATCTGAGGTGGAACTTATAAGGAATATTTTTCATTACAGCTAAGGAAATGAAGAGACAAGGGAGAAAAGGACTTGTGAGGTAGTGAAAGATTTCACTTATGTTTCCAATGCTGCTGAAAAAAAGTTAAATGAAGACCTGCAGTGGCCACGCTTCCTTATACTTTGCCACTCATCTTTTTTGTATCTTATTTAAGAAACTGCCAGCTGCAACTCCCTTAGACTCTTCCCTATAATTGTGTTTCCTAATGGGTTCAGTTCACTGAATTATGAAAGTCTCTTTTCTTGAAGCTCACTGTCCTGTTTTTTCAGTGTTAATCTTCTCCTCCATTTCAGAGATGTATCAATTCTACCACTTCACTCCTCATTCTCCCTGAATTGACCTGCCCCTCCTTGTTTTCAGTCACGTTTTCCTTTTTGATCAGATTCAAGTCAAGAAGAGATTTGGATTCCACTCAGATCTGTGAAAGAGGTAATATTTTATTCTGATTTTTTAGCTGTCTTAGGCACTCAGTTATCTAGGTTTCATTCAGAGTCCTTGTAGAGAAACAAACTCCTTCAGAGGCAGTTCTTCCCACCATAAAATAGCAGTCTGGGACAGGTGAAAGTGTCTGATTGTGATACTAGCCTACAATACTAGTTTAAATTTGATACCTACCTATGAAAAGACTAAAATAAATTTAAACACACCCTAGTTTGCATTCTCTGCATCCTATTTTTTTTTTCCCAAATACGCCCTTTCCTCCTTCTGTTATTACCCTGGGGAATTTTAACAGGTCTGTCTCCCTCCAGACTCCAGATCTCAGAGTGAACATGTGCATCCTGCATCATATAAGGCAAAATACTTTACACATATCTACAACCGATTCAGTCATTTCCTTCTCATCCCTCTTATGACCCTATTATGAATGCAGCCTCCCCCTTCAGGAAACCCAAGTACTCCAAGCCTCACCATCTGTACAGCCATATATTTATCTCCAGGATGTGTCTGTCCTTGCTTGGGCTTTTACCCTCTCTGATGGGATTGATAAGAACACCAGCTGAGGCTCCGGTTCTCTCGCCATCGCTTCAGGATCCCTGCTGATTTTTATGGTTTTCCCTTGCTTGTTCCTAGAGCAGTGGCATTAGCTCTGAAGGGACTGAGCCATGTGGAGGAGGTGTCAGAGGGCTGAATGAGCCTTGGCAAACTTGTGCAATAGCTCTGGTTTGGGCAGAGCCTCTCCATAAGCATTAGGTCATACCAACAAACTGATGTCTCTGCTAGGCAGAGGAGTGAGTCACCAACCACTGCCACCATTCATCTTCTTTTGTGAGCGGGGGTCATGAACTATGAAGCTGTCAGAGCGTGTGGTTTTTCTTCCTTCAGCAATGCAGTTGGTTTCCCTCTCATTGCCAAGACAGTTTACTACTTTTTTTAAAGCCTAATAGATTGCCAGCTGAGGCTGAAGCTCCATCTGCCAGCAATAGTAGGTCACAGCCAACTTTCTCCCTGTGGAGAAATGTGTTCCTTTTCTTTTGCTGGGGCTTCTGCAGACCTCAGCTTCTTTGTTCTTGGGGTCTCCATGTCTAGTACACCTATGAAGTTTTTGCTTACCCTCATACTTCTCAGTCCACCCTCTCTTCTTGTAGTTCTTCTATTCGATTTCTAGGAAATTGCACTTCCTGGCTTTCTGGATTTTGCTGAAAAACCACATTCCCTGAAAATCCAGACTGTGACCCAGATAAAAACATCTCCAGTTGGGATCCTAGTCTGGTCATAGCTCCCCTGAGGGCAGGTGGAGGAAGAGCTGGCTGCTGAGACAGCTCTAGCAGAGAGAAGTCACATGGCCTTTTCCATAGCATGTAAACTGTTGGTTTATTCCAATTTCCTTATGAAGTTCTCTCTTGCTGCCATCTGTTCCTGTTAAAGCGATCACAACCTTTCTATGGGAAAGGGGGCTTCTAATTAAGTCCCTGTTTTTATACCTCAAAGATGAAACTGAAATTTGAGTCAAAATGTCAGCTGATGTTCTGAAGAGGTTTTTAGTCACATTTTACTAATCAGCATTTCTCCATGGTAGCTAACCCTCACAGCTGCTGCCTCTGAGCCACAAGTTAAGACCAGACCAACAGCCTGGATTAAATCTCTGTGCTTAAGTACAATGGGTTGACCAGGGCTCCATTTATTTCTGGTACTGACTTCTCCACTGAGCTCAGCAGCATTCCACCCTCCAGCATCTCCAGGAGAACTTCAGAACTCCCCTATGTTGACACCTTTTTTGACACAAACTAAGCAAATCTGGGTCAATAGCTTTTGGTAGGGGACGTGAAAAGGGATCCAAAGGAAAGCTGCAACTGAGTCTGACATAAGCCATTGAGGTTAATGGAATATTTTATACTAATTTCAATTATATTCAGAGCAAACTGGTAGTTAGTCAGCTGTCATTGTATTTTCACATTATGTCAATATATATAATAGTTTTAAAGGAAAGTCCTTTAAAGAGGAGCCACCTGTGAATCAGGTGTTACTTAATTTTTGATAGAAAAAAAATGAACTGATCTATTAAAGAAAATCTTCTGATAACTATTACTAAAAAATGTGGCATAAAATTAGGACTATTATTATTTCAGTCAGTAAACTCAGCAGAGTACTTCAAGAGGTTCTTAAAATTTCAGTTTCTAAAAAGTCCTCATGGGTCTTTCATTCATCATCTAAATGTTGGAGATGTGATGCTAGAGAAAGATGTGGAGAGATTGCAAAAATAAAGGGTAGGAAATTGGCAAACCTTATTCTCCAGCTTGCTGTGTGACTATTTTTCTATAGCAATGCAATGCCCACGGTATGATAGATTTTCCAGAACAAGATGCAGTTCACTCTTCTGCTTTTTTTTTTCTGCTGACATGTTTTCCTTTGTGATGAGAATTAGTATATTTAAAAATCTTTGTTTTTTGCAGAGCTGTCAGTGGTCTCAGAATAAAGTTTGCTAAAGGACCAGGACAGCTGTTACTAAATGTTATTTGTAGGGAGCAAGGGGAAAAGTGGAATTTTAACTCCAGAAATGGTCGCTGTTTTGGTTTTCTTTAACTTTAGAATGTTACCACACCCTCAATCTGGTTCCTCTTCTTCCTTTTTGCTTTTCTCCCATCTCCTGATCCCTTACATCCATAAGAGAGGCTAGGCTGTTGAGGAGAAATACCTGTCCCTGCTGCTTGGCACAGAACCTGCAGCTGCACACTGAATAAAGCAGGGCCAGCCTCTCCCACCTGGAATCAGATGACGCAGTGGTGGCCTGCATGTGGCACCTGGAGTTTTGGATCTGTCGGTGCCCTTGGGTCTGTCCATGGCTAGCAAGGCTCTCTGGTGTGGGAACAAGTTCCCAGACTGAATTTCAAGGCAAAGAAGAAAGGGTAAATAAGTTACAAATAAAAATTATATGTAATTTTTATTTTAATATTGTTCCTCACTACATGTCTGACAGATAATATTCTTGCTGGTGTCCTCTATACGATAGCCCAAAGCCCTTAACCAGTCTGTCTCAAATTGCAAGATTTTTACAACATTTACCTTGTAATACCTGTTCTGCTATTCCTGAAACAGGGAAATAGTGGGCTGTAAAGTTCATAAAACTACTTGTTTAAGGGAAGACTTTAATCTCTGCAATCTTGATTACACAGATGTGAAAATAAAAGCGATATGTTTCAATGCTTCTCAGATATTTCTGATCCAGAAGCAATTTTCAAACTGTATCCTGAAGTAAGTCCATTTTACAACTGTGAGAAAGTAGGGAATGAGAAGCAGTACAAGTAAAGTTGCTTAGATAAGACATTAAAATTGTCAGAGGTAACTGAGGTATAAATCAGGACCATCACCGTGTCACTATGTACCTTCTCATTATGGAGAGTTTATTACAAACGCTGTGGTGAAGTGCAATGGATGCCTACATCCAAAGGAGCAGCACTATCTTTTCTATCTTACACTTCGGGGTTGTGAACGCTTAAAAATTATTGATGGCCTTCATGAAGGGTATTAGAGAGATTTATGCAATGCTATTTCAGTTGTCATGATGTAATGTCAATAGTTGAAGCAACATATGCCCAGGTGGTTTTGATATGTAACATATGCAGTGTTTCACATTCTTTCTCCTGGAATTTCACAATAATAATAATAATAATAAAAAAGTAATCTACAGCTGATGCTGGCATGACTCTTTAGCTTAGCAGTCCTCTGAGCCAGGTGTGATGGATAGAAGCTCAGGCCAACTGCGTTTTACCATTGTTCCAAGTGGAACCAAATTCTCAGCCCATTTGGTTTCTGTCTTCTTGTTGGACCGTAACACTGATGGCAAAGTCAGTCTTGAATACATTTGACATGACCCCAGTCTGTGTTTCAAGGATGAGTGTTTTGACTTCGAAGAGCTCACATGCAAAAAAGGCTGGATTTCCAAGTGGAGGGTGTGCTTTTATCCATTTTGGAATTTTGAACAATATAATAAAATACAATGTACACTTGATGACAAAATACCACAAGAAGATCAAAGAAAGGAGATATCTTTATGTCTAAAAAGAGAACCTAACCAAAACCCCAAGAAACAAGGCAAAAATAAGTACTGCTAACTAAAGTTTTCTGCTTGCTGCTAAGGGCTTACTACAGCTATTGCTGAGTAGCACAGCTATGAGTACTGTACTGCAAGAATTAAGTGGACCTTCTGGAGGGTCTGGAAGCTGAAGGGTCTGGAAGCTGAGGTCTGAAGAGCATGAGTAATGAGGAAAAGCTGTCATATTTAGCTAAAGGGGAGGGGAGAGCAGAGTAACCTGAAGAAAAACCTGAAAGAAGACAGAACAACAAAAGCTTCAAGAATGTAAAGTGCTAATGCAGAGAGCAAAAGGAAAATCTGTTTTTCACATCCATAGGGATATCCTGAACAACAAGGGAATTGAAGAAACACAGAAGACATTCAGTTCAGACACTGTGGAAGCTTACTGAAATTAAATAAATAAAGTAGAAGGTAGTAAAGCAGTGGATGAGATTGATTGATGATTAGGAGATTTAGCAAATGCTTTATATATTTATACTTTCAAGGCATAGTTAGGGTATAATTAGAAAGTATAACTGACCTCAGTAGGGTTTTGAAATTCCTTCAAAACCTATTTTTTTATGATTCTGGTTTTTTAATATGAAACAGTTCAGTGTTTAACCATGATTCACTCATGAGTGGAATAATTTTGGAAAAGCCTTATGCTACATGCTGTCTTTAAACGTGATTTTTTCATGATTCTTCTGTACAGGAGTTTACTTTCCATGTTGAAAGCACTGTTGCATTAACCTTTTGTGCGGCCCGTTTGAGTTCCTCTCTTGGTGACAGTAGATGGGATCAGCGATGCTCAGAGAAGCAGAACTTGAAGCCCTTCTTCCTGAGGCACTCTGAGGGTCTCTCTCACGTCATTGAGGGCACTGTTCCCTGGTTCCAAGGGGGTGCTTCCAGACCATGCTGCAATTTGGCACAAGGAAGCGAGCCAGAGCAGCGAGGACGCGCTGCGAGAGGGAAGGCGCCGCGCTCCCTCGCTCTGCAGCGGGAACGGGCGGCGTTGCAGACGAGCTGCCGATGGCAGCAAGGAGCAGAAGGGCTGTCCCCAGCTCTGGCAGAGCTGCGGGCTCTGTGCCATGTGCGGTGCCCGGCACTGGGGCTCTGTGCCCTGTGCGGTGCCCGGCACTGGGGCTCTGTGCCATGTGCGGTGCCCGGCACTGGGGCTCTGTGCCGTGTGCGGTGCCCGGCACTGGGGCTCTGTGCCCTGTGCGGTGCCCGGCACTGGGGCTCTGTGCCATGTGCGGTGCCCGGCACTGGGGCTCTGTGCCATGTGCGGTGCCCGGCACTGGGGCTCTGTGCGGTGTGCGGTGCCCGGCACTGGGGCTCTGTGCGGTGTGCCGTGTGCGGTGCCCGGTGCTGCGGGCTCTGTGCCATGTGCGGTGTGCGGTGCCCGGCTCTGGGGCTCTGTGCCATGTGCGGTGCCCGGCTCTGGGGCTCTGTGCCCTGCGCGGTGCCCGGTGCTGCGGGCTCTGTGCCCTGCGCGGTGCCCAGCACTGGGGCTCTGTGCCGTGTGCGGTGCCCGGTGCCCGGCTCTGGGGCTCTGTGCCATGTGCGGTGCCCGGCACTGGGGCTCTGTGCCGTGTGCGGTGCCCGGCACTGGGGCTCTGTGCCGTGTGCGGTGCCCGGCACTGGGGCTCTGTGCCATGTGCGGTGCCCGGCACTGGGGCTCTGTGCCGTGTGCGGTGCCCGGCGCCGGGGCCGCCCCGGGGAGCCCGCAGGCGCTGCTGCCAGGAGCGGAGCTCCGCGGGATGGAGGAGCTGCCCCGGCTGCCAAACTCGGCTGAGACATTTCGCACTGTAAATTTAAAACAGAAATGTGAATACGACAAAAACATAAGCTGTTTCTGGATGTGTCTCAACAAGACACGGCTTCTTGCAGAGAGCAGGCAGAAAAGAGGGAAGAATTCAGTGTAAAAAAAGCCAAAATATGTCTCAGCAGCGGTGCATGAGTGGTGCAAATTGTCTTGAAGCCTATTGAGCTCTGTTGAGTGCCTGTTATGCTTGTCAATATTGCTGAACTGAGTTGCAGCAAAGGAAACCACTCTCCAGGGCTCTCTGAGTTATTATTGCTGGACATCACTTTTCTAAAAGCGGGGTCCACCCCTCTGCAGATAAAATGCAAATGGAACAAAAACAGGGTAAGAGAAGATTTAGTCCCAACACAAAACACCTGAACTGGAAAACAGAGCTGACTTGCCAAACCCTGTTTGTGAATTGCTTCAGTCAGGGCTCCTTAGACTGCAGCTTCTGCTCTGCACCATCCCCCGTGCCCTGAGAGCCAGCAGGAGCTCAGGGAGGTGTTGACCAGAAACTGGGAGCAGCACTGGGACATTCACACTGGGGACAAGTTCCAGGACAGAACAGGTGAGAAGCAGGGCATTTACTCAGGGAGTCCCAGCAGGACTGGGACATTGCTCTCTTAACATGGAGGAAAACCTCTGGGTTTGGGAAACAGCTTGCCTGGACATTCTATGATCAACTAGGAGGAAAACATCAAGAATCCTCATGACAAAAGGATATAATACTTGTATTTATTTTTTTTTAAATACATACTTGCACACTATCATTTTTTTTGAAGACTATGCTACTGAAGTCATAAAGCTGATTCTAGGACAGCAGAAATCGATACTATAAACTCTCAAAATTTTAAATACTGCTTTTAGTGCTTTTTCCCCCAGAATTAGATACTTTTATTTTTCTTTTTGCAGAATTAGTTTGATATTTTTATTTTTATCTCAGAATAAATTACTAAAAACTAAACTAATAATTTTTAGTTAAAGGACAATCTCTGACCAAATTTACTGTCAAATTTTATGACTCCCTTTTCTCATGATTTAGCCTCAAATGCCTGAATTTAAGGACTAAGTACTGCCTGATGGCAGTAAACCCATATACAGAAAAATTTACTTGAAAATATTACAGGTCATGGGAATTGGTTTTACTACCTCCAGATTTTGTTAAAACATTTTTGTGAAGAGAAATGTATTAAATTAACCCCAAGGTAAATTTCATCTCTCTGTGTGACTGTACATTAAATCAGGTCTAGAAATTCAGAAATTACTGACTTCCAGGAGATGGTGCTGTAGCACTTCAACTGCATTCCTGCTGGCATTCATGTTCAGTTTTCCAACTCTGACAAACATTTTCTTTTTCACTATGATTCCTTAGAAAAGCAAGAGCCCCTACCTAAAAGACACATGTTTTTGTCTCCTCCCAAGAAACCCTTCTTTTTTTTTACATAAGAAGAAATTAAAATCAAGGAAAAAGAGCAGACATACTGTCTGGCCATTAATATGGGGATAAGAAAGACAAGGCTGAAGGAATGAGATGTAAGATCAACCTGCTTATTTTAGACCTGTCTCAAACCAGATTTGAATTCAGTTCTGCTGTTTTGCTTGACCTGCTTCTGAAAGTTCTGTACCTGAAGTTTTTCCATGATCTGGTCCCAGTTCAGCAATATTTATACCCAGATTTTCATTCTAGCATATCTTTGCTCCTAGACTATCCTCAGCTATTAATTAAAAATATCATCTCTGAAGGCATGTTTGTCTTTCCCCTATAATTCCTATTCCAACAGCTCTCATGGAATGAACCCACTGCTTGCTACAAATAAGTAACAGGGAAGGGGAAAAAAACCCCCAAACTACCAGAAAGATTAAAAAGTTAATTGGAATTACTTTTAAAAAAATAAATAGTTTAAAAAAAATATTTATTTAAAAGCTCTTCCCTCTCCCGATTGCCAGACTACAGCCTTGATTTATGGCCCTGCAAACCCAGGCAGTACAGCCTGCAAGAGAGATAATTTTGGTCTGAAAATGAATTCTATAGCTGTGGCATTGCAGATGTGGAAAGCCTATCAGTGCTGGAAAAGCGTGGTATCTTTTTGCAGCATGCTGCCCTAACTTTTGTCTTGTAAGTGTCGCAGGAAACCAGGAGTTCTGGACACAATCCAGCATCTACATTTCTGTTTGCTTTATGCAGATCACTGGGAGCTATATTTTGGGAGTTTTCTTTCTTTTCTTTTCTCTTTTTCCCCTTTTCTTTCTTTCTTTTTTTTTTTTTTTTTTTTTTTGGCATAGTATTTCTGAAGTACTGAAACAGAAAATGAAATACTTAAGTACAAGGGTCTGGAAATCAGTACTTCCAGATTCCACAACTGGCACTGGCTATAGCTAAAAGGGATGCAATATTGTCCACCCAAAACACTGAAAGACATGAAAAATGCAGGGTCTTAAAAAATCACAATTAAAAAAATCAAACATTTGTTGGTGACTTTTAGGGAAAAAATGAACAAAAAAGAAGAAAAACATTCTCTGAGGAAATCCGCATTTTGAAAAGAGAAAAAGCTTTTTTATCTGTGGGAGGCTTTCAGTATCTGTACTTTCACGGGGTTAAACAGTGACTTTGACAGACTGTGCTTGACCTTGAGCAAACCCTTCATCTGCTCGTTACCTAAGTGCCTCCCACCTGTGTTAGCAAGGTGTCTACAGAAAGATAATGAAGCTTATCTCAAGTGTTTTTCTGCAGACACGTTCAGTGGAGGGAGGATAGCTTTATCCCCTACAGCTACATTCACTGCATTTATTCCTTCTGCTTCTTTTGTGTCTCTTCTAATGCAGAAGTGCCTTGGAATTCACTTTTTGCCTTCTTTTGCAAAGGCAGTCGCTGGTAGCGCGTGCAGTCAGGAGGCATCAGCGCGCTCTTCTGCAGACCTGGGAGAAACCTCTTGCCAGCCGTGTTTCCTTCCCAAGGGGCCATCCAGAGCCTTTATCAGAGAGGTTGGTACCCAGTTGGGTGTGTGTAGGGGCCTCATGAGCCCTCACACACAGACACATTGCCTGGGAAGGAAAGCTGCAGGGTGCCCGAGAGGAGGGAGCTGTGTGTGCCTGTAAATGCTGCGCCCCACTGTTTCTGGGGGGAGCCTGGGGGTGCCACTGGCCAGCGCTGTAAATCTCCTCACAGCTTGTTTAAAGGAAGGGCAGCTCCCCTTCAGAGATAACACTGGAGTCACAGACATAAAATAATGCAAGGTCTCTGCAAAAGTCCAGGTCCAGGACTTCCCATCTGGCAGTGCTGGGGCTGCCGATCTCTTAAATGCAGTGAGATTGTAGGACAAACTTAGAAAAAAAACGCAGTAAAATGCAACTAAAAACTGAACAAAAAAGTCAGTTTAAGGTAATTTTTATGTACCAGCTTGTTCACTTGCTTTGAGAAGATATCTGATTTTTGAGACAAAGAAAATCTGGGGAAACGAATCTACCTGGCCTTCTGCAAAGCCTCTAATTCTATGGAAACATCTGATTCCAGAATACAGATACAAATTTTTTAATTAGATTGAGAAAATTGAAGTAAGACTGGAATTATAAGTGTTTTATGTTTGTCATAGTGAAAATCAGTTGTATTATCCTCAAAAAAACCCCTTAAATCTCTGGGTCTTGAAGAACTGGGTCTTTTCAGCAGGCTGAAGAAATATTTTTAGTGATATAAGTACATTTTACAAAGTTCTGATAAAAAAATAATTTTACACAGTTCTTTCCTCACATTTTTTGTTTGCTTGTTCTCTGATTTATTTTCTGGAAGGGTTTAGGATTTTTTTTTTGGTATGTATCATTATTTTTTATCTTTGACAGTTCTTCAGGGTATATTTTTAACATCCATCATTCTGGAGCTTTCTTCCCCTGACCCTGGATTTTTGTGAACTCATTGCAACATGAAAAACTATGGACACCAAAACATGGTGTACATAAAATAAGAGTACAGACCGCATTTCCCCACTTTAGTCAAAAACACAGCAAAGAACAGGAAACATTTTGCTCAAAGAATCACTACAAAATTAATATTTTTGTCACTGGTTATACAGTATTCACTCTTAATCAAAACCTCATATAAATGCTTCCTTATTCACAAAGAAAAACTTGTTCCTAGACACACCCATTCAAAGATTTGGCCTGGGTGGTTGTGCTTTGGCTTGGGTTTTGATGTGCTGGATAATGTGAAAACAATAAAGCTGTAAGTACCGTAGCTGTTAAGTGATTTAACCAGGAGATTAATCTTGTGGATCACAAAAACTGAAGAACAAAGGAGAAGCTGACATTGGATATGAGTTTGTGAAATTTGTCATTTTTAGTTCAGCAGAGACAACATGCTTTAGCTGAACTACTCTCCATATTGCAATGCACAGGAGAGTAATTGTCATAGAGATAATAAGCTCTCTTCCCAGCATGGATACTGAATGGTGGGGAAAAGTGATAATTTAGCTCCTTTCTCATACAGCTATATCAACACAAGTAAGTCTATCTCTTCCACCTGTCAGCAGAGGTACATTTGTTCTGAGCTGTATTCATACATGGTGCTTAAATAGTAAAGAGCACTGATTCTTCACTGATTTTTTTTCTACTTTTGTTCAGCCTCACTGGAAGCTCACTTGCTTTCTAGCAACAGAATGGGAAAGAAAACTATTCCAATCTGAAAGAGAATTACATGGAGCCAAAAAAGAAAAGAGGTGCTTTTTCAAAACATACTTCTTTTTCACTACACCTTCAGGCTGGTGGGTTAAAGAAATTGCCTATTGCTCTAGAGTTACCCACATCACATCCAGGGCTGAAAGAGATCTATCAGCCTGCCTTGCTGCTAGGAACTGCAGCACTGCTAATATTGCTGTACAACTCTAGGTGGTATCTTTGCATTGCTCTGGTTGGCACTATATGCACACACCAGCTTAATGTGGAATTCAGCTGCTGCTGAGGAGATTGAGCACTTGAAAGGATCAGCCTTGGTTGGTACTTTGGAAATAATATCAATATTAAAATAAAATACCAGTATTAAAATATCAGTATTAAAATAATAGCAGTATAAGCAAAAGAAGAAAATTTTGAAACTTTTTTAAATTAAGTGAAACATCTACTCAGGACTGAGTTCCATGCCCAAACACTTCACTCCCTACTTTTCACAGTCAGCAGCATCTACTCCGCAATTGTTAACTGAGACAAAAAATGAAATGTTGGCTATGACATTCTTGATGCTCACTAGCACTACAGCTGACCTCATATAAAACAAGCAGCAACATGCTGAGTATCTGAGAACTGTGGTGTACAATCCAAAAACTGCCTTTCACCAGAAATGACCCTTAGATGCCTCCATCTTTAGCTTCCCAAATGAGAAATGATGGATTTGTTCTTACCCTGCTCTCTTTAAAAGCAAAATATTGGAGCAAGTTTCACCAAAGATGCAGCCTGGTGTCCATATGCAGCTTAAGCCACTATTCAGTGGCAAAGGCAAGTTCCACATTTTTGGTGAATGATTTTCCTTTCTGTTATAATTTCTGAGCAATTTAGTGTTTCTTGGGCAGCAACACTCAGCTTGTGTAGAACTACATGAAAAGGGATAATAATTTATTTTTACTTTACAGTTTGAGGGCTCTTTATGTTGCTACTTTTGGTAAAAGAGCTGTAGGGTGAAGGAGAATGGAGTGCATTGTGTCAGAGTGCTTAGAGTAATACCAGAAGTGTGAAAATTTGTTGGTTCATTACGCCATCCTACTGGTTCCTTCTTTGACCTGGATCAATTGCAAATTACTTAATCCAGTGATTACTTCTTTACCTTTGTATAAGCACTGTGGTTCTGAAGATGGGTGGAATGATGTTTCCACTTCCATCGAGTTACATCTCAGCAACTAATGGTTGTGCAGTTATTCTCTCATCTCTGCTTTCAGTTGGGTCAGAAAACCTACCTGACTAGAGAAACCTTCTACTAAAGATTTTTCAAGACTGGAATGTTCCTGGAAAAATACTAAGTTTCTACAAACTGACATTTTCCAAGAATAAGTACTTTGTTGAAGTGTTCTTGACTAGCTTGACAAAGAGTGTCAGCTGCTATACCAGTAAATCCTTATTTCCATTACAATTGAAGCTAGGCCTGGACTCTTCATCCACAGAAGAGCAGTTGGAAGAAAATTTGATAAGGTGTATAAAACCATGGATTTCTTGAATAATACATATACATAATACATTGAATAATTATATCTTAGAATACAAGAACTAGAAAGCAGCCACTGGCAAAACAAATTTTGCAGGAAGAGACACTGTATCTTTAGAGCAACTGGCATAGTTGGAAAATTGTCACACTTGTACCTGTGGATCATGGTAAGACAAAGAATAATGAGAGAAAACAGTGAAATTGGCTGTTAGCAGATTAAAAACAAGCCAGCAAACAAAAAGCTGAAAATAAAAGCTATGACTTTGCATTGCAACTGAAAGAAGCTGTGTATTTCATTCAATGAAAATCAGTACATCTAGATTATCAGAAACTAGAGGGGCATAGCAGGGCAGGGATCCCTCCACATGTGACTTCCTTTCATTCTTTCTTGAGTGTCCATGGCTGCTCACTGTAAGTCAGGTTACTAAACTGGATGAACCTTTGATGTGACTCAACATAAGGAGGGTCAAAGTCATGTAGATAGACTTCCCCTGAGAGGAAAGGTGTTGGTTTCCTATAGGACAATCAGGGAGAGGGTGGAGGTGTGGTTTTCAATGCAGTTCTGATAGCAAAGGCACTAATTTTAGCATATCTATATGACTTTGCAGCTTAATGCTGGAAATCATAGCGGTGGATTGAATCCCTCGTGTCCTCCTGCTCGACAGTAACACTCTCCGTGCTGAAGTAAGGCTGTGGCAGCTTCTATTCTTGCTGCTATTCCTGCCTCTTTGGGGTAATACCCTCCCTCCAGAGGTGGCTGGCTCACACACAGAGACTAATGGCCCTGTTGAAGCCCTGATTGCCATAGGAGAATTATTTCAATGAGGCCGTAAAATCTGCCTTAAGAGGGAAATCACCTGAGTTATACCAGTAAAACTGGGTCAAATACCTTTAAAGATATCTTTGCATCTTGATTTATGGCCATGAGAATGCTATCTCTAATGTGATTTGCCCTCTGTGAAAAAAGTTGTAGCTTGTGCTCCCCATTTATGCAGAAATCATCCCACCATTTCACATTTACTATCAGCCCTTTGGGTTAAGTACTTATTGTATTCAACCATGAAGAGCTGCCATTCACTCTGGATGTGTCAGAAACTGTTTCTGTCTGGAAAACTTTTAATGATGCATTTTTGTTCCCACAGCAGAATGAAATAATTGAAGTGCACTGGTGATGGGGTGATATTTATTCCTCTTCACCTAGTTGTGAAATTTTGAAGAAAGTGAAATGTTCTGGCTTCTCATTAAGGGTAGAAGCTTTCACATGCCTCTAGGGGATGACAGGGCATGTGAGCAGTTGCATTCTAGGATCTGCAGCTCTCAGGTGTCCTGCTTCCCTTTCCTCAAAGGTTATGCTCATCAGCACATTTGCCAGGGCCCGCTGTTTTGCTTTTCCAGATGTATTCTGGGCAATCTGTAAACAGCATTCAAATACATGGATTATGTGGCAAATACCTCTGTCTGGTACATCAGGTCCAACCCAAGAAAGATCAGACAATACAGCATGAGGATGCATAAGCCTTTTTCATTAAACACAGAAAACAACATCTGTTTTTCCTTATTTCAGGTTTACTTCACCAGATATTGATCGGTTAATGATTATATAGCAATTTCCTATTATTATGCAGGTGAGCCACTATGGCACAAAAAGGAATTCTTCAGAGGCAGTGGAAAATGACACTGCACCCCAAAAAGCACAGCACACACACTGCTCAGGAGCTGTGGGAGCTGTGGAGCAAATGGCTCCAGAGGAAGTGCCTCTACAATAAATGCCTCTGAAATTCATGCCTCTAAAATAAACTCCAAAAGAACTTCACAGAAAATTATGCTGAGGTTCATTTAGCACTCAGAGCAGCCCATGAAACTTTGGAGAAAGTCACAGAGTTTGAGCTAACACTTCAGAAAACAAACAAATGAAATATGTTGTGTTTGTGGAGAGATATGTTTCACTGCTTGAGAACAGAGAGGTCACAGGACAGCAAATTGAATTTTTGATCATATTTTAGATTTCATTCATGCCTTGATATTGGAAGTGGACTTTAGAAATACAAATTTTGCTCAGCAACCATTCTTGTTGGAAATAAAATTAAACTTCCCAGCGAGCAAAGAAGGGCTTTCTGTATTTGTTTGTGTCTTACACTTCTGTATTACTATGTTGAGTTATTGGTGGGACTTCCTTTATATCAGAGTACACTTTACATGAATGCTACAAAAAGTAGACTTTTGCAACTATTACCTCTGAAATGAACGTTCTGGTTACAACTCTATTTTGTTGTGAGGAGTAATTGGAGAATGGAATCACCTTATGAAATTAGCTGTCTTCTGCCCAGGTATAGGTAGCCCAGGCTGCCTATAAGCCCTAGTTTTAAAACCCATATGTTTCCTTTGCTACTGCATTGGCTAGACCTCAGTGAAATGAAGTGTTAATGGAATGAGCAAGGACAATTAATGCTGTGTGAGAAGGCAAAGGTCGGAGAAGAACTTCATTCCAGGTTTCTCCAGGGTAGTGCATACTCTCATTTCCTAAATGTTAGTTCCTGAGAAGGTCACAGTTTGGACTTCTGTCCCAAATTCCCTTCAGTCTCTGTGCATACAAACCCTTGCTGTCATGCATTGCTTAACTAATCAGTTTATATATGGCTATGGTTAATTTCTTCTGGGATTCCATTCATATAAGAGGTCTCCAAAAAAAAAAAAAAAAGAGGACAAAGTTAATGAGGAGAGCTATTGAGAAGAAAAAAGAAAATCTTTGCCTGGCAAAAAAAAATATCAATATATTATCTTATTAAATTTGGAGAGTTCCTCAGTCTAGATTTTATTATTTCCATTATATTGTTTTTCTGTAAATACATTAGTCTTGTTATACAATTCAACTATTGACATTGATAGGATCTTACAAGTTAGAGATGGAAGAGAGCTATTAGATAATGTTGCCATTTCCCTGCTGATACAGGACCAGTCATTGAATTACTTATGCTCATTGAAGAAGAGAGACATAAAGGATTGAGCCTGCCCTTTCAAAGGTAATTGACATCAAATAAAATCAGCCACTCTTACTGTACTGTTTTTAAGCCTCAAGTTCAGTGGTGTTTCTCTCAAGAAAAATTGGTAGAAAACAAAATAAATAATACAGCTCTGTATTGCTTCTGCAGGAACAAATAGTATACAGGAGGTGGGGTTCTTTGGAGCTGTGAGCATATTTCTTAGCAGCACTAAATGATACTAAGCAAAGTCAAGTAATATTAGGTTTCTGAAAGGTGTACTGCAGGCTACATTACTGTTATATAAATCCTTTTACAAATAAGTGGTTTAAAACTTTTTACTCTCAGGCTCTTATTTCTGGTCTTTGTCTAATGTGTGATATACAGTTATTTTCTATACATTCACTGCACTCATCCATCAGATCAAAGTGAATGGACAAGTGTAGTTCTTGTCTACTGGGGGCTCTGGTGGCTGATGAAAGCAAGCAGTGTCTGCAGCACAGCACACCTCTGGGAACTGCAGTGTCCAGGTCAAGGCTGAGCACCCATGCTCAGATTCTGCATTGGGTTTCTTCTCTCTGTTCCTGTGTTGTTTTTACATGGAAACCCTAGAATTAGGCATGGGAAGAGAAGTGTATCCTCCACCAGCATGATTCCTTTAAGCAGTATCAGTATACAGCTGGGAGATACTCTGCCCAAGAACTTGAAAACTTCACAGCTTTGGCAGCTGCAGTAACTATTTTTCTTGAAATAATAGTTTAAAACTGGAAGCAAAACAGCAAGAGGAAAAAAAATTTAGAACAGCAATCCCCTCCATGCCCTCCTTGCCAAAAACCCCATTATCTCAAACTGTGGATTGCACAGGTCTGTTTTGCACACATACCACAAAAAGGGACTGTGTAGGAACACCTCACAAGAAATTCTCACCTCCCTTCTGGAGAGACTATTTCCCTTTGGCCACTAATCCTTGATGGCCCCTTATACCCAAGCTAGTGAAAAACAATGTTAATTGCTTTGGAGCCAGAACTTTGCATCCTCACAAGATGTAGGCTGCCTATTGTCCCTTTGCAGTATATTGGCATTTGCTACATAATCCATATCTTATCTCACACCATTCTTTGTGCTTCTCTTATAGCTGAAGTCAGGGTAAGCTGGCATGTTCACATTAAAATTACTAAATAGCCAGGCTACATGAAATATTAATAAATCATTGCAAAACAGCCCCATCAACCATCACGCTGATGTTAAAAAAAGATAAAATATCCTGAAAAAGAATTACCAATTTTTATGTTGCTATCTCCCAACATAGACATATTTCCTTCTTTCCTTGCTCTACTCTATTTGCTTCCCATTTAACAAGTTATATAAAAAAGTTTTAGTAATTCATCTGATGGCTGAGTTGCAGTTATTTATAATTATGGAATATTCTTGGGTGTTTGTTTAAAGTGTGCTGGAGAGCTGCTGGTTTTGTTTTTTTCTGGTAGGCGGCTCATTACTTCATAAATCTGTGACTGAATGGGAATTGTGGCTGGGGAGCAACTGTGCTGTTCATGCATCATGACCAAGTGTGTGTGGGAGTCAGGAACAGCACCTCTCTGGACCAGCTGCTCCATCCATCTGCAGCTGGGTCTAGGTACAGTGATCTACGGTCAAGATCTGCTCTGGGAGTATTTTTATTGCTGCTTTATAGCAGCTGGTGTGAATGGCAGCAGAAAAATGAACAATCAACTTCCTAACCATCAGGAACAAACTAAGTAAGAAAAATAAGCATAAAAATTAGCACATTTTTGTTAGTATTATAAAGTTACTATTTGAAGTTCAGTTTCTCAGAAGAGCTACTCTAAGCCTACATATTTATTGGTTTGTCACTCAGCTGAAAATTTTCTTTCTACCAAAACTTGGCACAAAACTGTATTTGAGTGGTGAATGATGCTCATAATTTCGGATGCTTCTATTTTCCCTTAAAAATGAAAAATAACTATTTAAAAGAGAAATGTTTTTTGAAACTAATCTGGTTTTGCCAGTTTTATAGAGAAAATAAGGGTACATGAAAAAAATGAATTAATTTAAAAATTGAGGTATAGTGGGACAGCAAAAACTATATTAGTAAAAGAGCCACATTTAGTTTGCTATGCACTCAGCATAGCGAAGGATTTTTCTTTATTATCCTAGTTTCAGCAAAATAGGATGAGAAATATTTCTGCGCAGCTCTGACTTTTAATTTTGGATTTAAATAAATCATGAAGGATCTCAGCACATTTTAGGTTATATCTGCATCTTTCATGGTGGAGGCTCTGTGTGATGTGGCTCTGCAGCTCCTGCCAGATGAAGTACTGCCATCACATATAAGTCCCCTTTGCAATACATCCACAATGGCATAATGAAAAATGGCAGAGAAGGTGGAATTGGTAGCTTTTTGTCAGAGTTCTCTTTAAAATTAGCTCAGTGATTATTTAGACTTTCATTACAGAAAACAAAGAAAGCGGACAAAATTAAAAGTTCTGTGATCTGTGTCTAGAAAGAGGATTCTTGGCATCTCCTGGGTAGAGTTCTCTTCCATGGAGAGAGGAGAGGAGCTTTATTATCTTTCCCATCTTCTCCGTAGAATTGTTCATACAATTCCTCAGAAAAGTAGTATCTTTAATACAGCAACTTGCACCCAGTTCAGGATCTAGCTCAAATTATGGAATATCCTTTCTAAAATATTGACGACATGTTATTTTCCTGAACCTGTAGAAGTGCTCACTCCCCTGCTCATTCCTCTGGTTTAGGGAAACAAAGGCAGGCTGGTCAAGCACCAAAGATACCATCCTGTTCACATAAAAAATAATTTCAAAGCACCTGTTTACTTCTCGGACAGATTTTTTCCTGAATGTGACTGCACAAAAATAATCATAGAATCATAGAATGGCTTGGGTTTGAAGAGAACCATGGAGATATCTAGTTCCAGCTCCTTTGCCATGGTCTGGGACACCTTCCACTGGACCAGGTTCCTCAGAGCCCCATCCAACATGGCCTTGAATACCTCGAGGGATTGGGCATCCCTGGGCAACCTGTTCCAGTGTTTCACATCCTCATAGTAAAGAATTTTTTCCTAGTATCTCATCTAAACCTTTTCTCTTTCAGTTTGAAGCCATCCCCCCTTGTCTTGTAGATGCCCTTGTAAATAGTCTTGCCCCATCTTTCCTTATGCTCCCTTCAGGTACAGGCATATTTGATATAATAGACCCAATTTGATCAGAATAAGGAATAAGGTGAAGATACCAAAGTAGGAGATATCTCCAAGAAGTCTCAGGCTCTGTCAGAATCTGAGTTACCTGAGCATTTTGCAAGGATCTGATTTGTGTCTATTTTTCAGCTTCTAAATTCAGCTGAAACTTAGATGCCTTTAAAGTGGATATCTATTACATTAAGATTTATACTGCTTGTGTCTGCCCTATTTCTTCCGAAAAATTTTAACAAAAGTGTAACTCTGTTCTCCTCTTCAGGGAAAAAAAAAAGTTCAAATTGCAGTTATACAATTTAGAAATAAATTATTACATTTTATACTGAGTATTTTGTATCAGTCCAATAAAACATTGCTATAAACAATTTAATAGCATAAACTATTCCAAAAAGCACATTAAAGGCTCAGTGTATTAATACTGATGATAGGCAACCACCATAGTACATAGTACCTGGGAAAGACAATTATTCCCTGAATGTTCATAGGCCAGCTTTGAGAATTCAGGCAGATCACAAACTGCTCTGTGCAGAGCTGAATTCTTTTGTCACCACCTGAGTTTTGAGTCCTTTCTGTTCAGAGTGTTTTAATCCTTGGATGGGGAAGAGCAGGGTGTAGTCACCACTTAATCACAGCCTCTCTCAGGCACTTGATAAAAATATGTAGAATCAAATTTTTATCTCTAAATTCAGGACAATCATTTCAACATAAAAGTAAGAGAAGAGCATCCATGAGATATGAAAGAGTCTAATCTAACAAAAAACCCTCAGCTGCTCTTTCATGGCCATGCACAGCTTAGAGCTAAAGAATTAGAAAATGCTACTGTCTATTCAATGGGAAAACAGGTCTCTTTAGTGTTTTCCAGTCAGCAGTGACAGTCTGTCTTCCCTGAGCTTGGTGCAGAGGGTCAATTTGAATCCTCTGAAGTGCCAAGAGCTCCATCTGCTCTTCCATCTGAAATGGGAATATTTTTGCTCTTTTTTTTTAATCTTGATTTGGTCTTTCGGTGTTTGTGTTAGAACACACAGCCCAGATGCCAATAATGAGGAAAATATATTAAGTGATAAGGGAGAAAACAGAGAAATTAAAATGAACGAGGAAGGAAAATTGTAAGTGGAAAATGGGAGCTGATTGCAATATCCAGCCCAGGTGTGGCTGTGAATTAAAGTGCTTTCCTGAGAGATTCCAGAAGATATATCCCATAATCCTACACATCTGGGAAAGTGTTGGTCAAGACAGTCCTGGAAGTTGTGCCAAAAACACCTTAAAGATATTCCACACAAAGATCCAGCTTGCTATATACTCCAGCTGCTGTTTATTAGAGATGCTCATATTTTATATATGCTAGCACACAGGAATTCTGTTACAGAGAAAACTGTATATATGGATTTAAATCCATCGATTGTATATTCCACTTAGATTTTATTGAAGCATTTCTCTATATTCAATCGCAGAACTACATTTCTTTAGTTGAAACAGAAACATATGTATATAAAACATACATAGGCATATAAAGGAATGCTTTAATTTCCCTTAATTTTTTTATTTTTTTTTAAGTCAGTGTTTCTCCTCAGGGAAAAAAAAAGTATACAGGGATATTTCTCTTCTCTGTTTGAGAAGTGATTTATTGTCACAGACACCTCAGGCTTTTCTAAATCCAGTGAATTTGAGAAGTTGCTATTGTGAGGTTGAAAAATTAACCCTGGCACTGTGCTAATGTCTGAATTAATCTTCAGTGTAGTAGAGTTAATTGACAATATTTTTCTATATTAGACCATGACCAAGGGACATCAGAGTTAAACCAAATTCTTTTTATTATTTTTTTGGGGAGAAATTTTATCCATGCAGCAACTGATAGGTATCTTTTAATACTTGTGAAAATGTTATCTTCCTTCCTTCCTTCCTTCCTTCCTTCCTTCCTTCCTTCCTTCCTTCCTTCCTTCCTTCCTTCCTTCCTTCCTTCCTTCCTTCCTTCCTTCCTTCCTTCCTTCCTTCCTTCCTTCCTTCCTTCCTTCCTTCCTTCCTTCCTTCCTTCCTTCCTTCCTTCCTTCCTTCCTTCCTTCCTTCCTTCCTTCCTTCCTTCCTTCCTTCCTTCCTTCCTTCCTTCCTTCCTTCCTTCCTTCCTTCCTTCCTTCCTTCCTTCCTTCCTTCCTTCCTTCCTTCCTTCCTTCCTTCCTTCCTTCCTTCCTTCCTTCCTTCCTTCCTTCCTTCCTTCCTTCCTTCCTTCCTTCCTTCCTTCCTTCCTTCCTTCCTTCCTTCCTTCCTTCCTTCCTTCCTTCCTTCCTTCCTTCCTTCCTTCCTTCCTTCCTTCCTTCCTTCCTTCCTTCCTTCCTTCCTTCCTTCCTTCCTTCCTTCCTTCCTTCCTTCCTTCCTTCCTTCCTTCCTTCCTTCCTTCCTTCCTTCCTTCCTTCCTTCCTTCCTTCCTTCCTTCCTTCCTTCCTTCCTTCCTTCCTTCCTTCCTTCCTTCCTTCCTTCCTTCCTTCCTTCCTTCCTTCCTTCCTTCCTTCCTTCCTTCCTTCCTTCCTTCCTTCCTTCCTTCCTTCCTTCCTTCCTTCCTTCCTTCCTTCCTTCCTTCCTTCCTTCCTTCCTTCCTTCCTTCCTTCCTTCCTTCCTTCCTTCCTTCCTTCCTTCCTTCCTTCCTTCCTTCCTTCCTTCCTTCCTTCCTTCCTTCCTTCCTTCCTTCCTTCCTTCCTTCCTTCCTTCCTTCCTTCCTTCCTTCCTTCCTTCCTTCCTTCCTTCCTTCCTTCCTTCCTTCCTTCCTTCCTTCCTTCCTTCCTTCCTTCCTTCCTTCCTTCCTTCCTTCCTTCCTTCCTTCCTTCCTTCCTTCCTTCCTTCCTTCCTTCCTTCCTTCCTTCCTTCCTTCCTTCCTTCCTTCCTTCCTTCCTTCCTTCCTTCCTTCCTTCCTTCCTTCCTTCCTTCCTTCCTTCCTTCCTTCCTTCCTTCCTTCCTTCCTCCCTCCCTCCCTCCCTCCCTCCCTCCCTCCCTCCCTTCCCCCCTCCCTCCCTTCCCCCTTGCTTTTCTTCTCCTCCCCCTCTCCCTTTTCTTCTCTTTCAAGTTAGAAGGTGCTGAAAAGTCAGAGACATTGGTGGGTTTAAGACAATACATGATATGAAATGGATTCTCCTGTACCTTTGAGCTATTAACAACTTTGCTTTCAACACCAGGTGTCACTGCAGTGATAGGAAAACCTCAAAATATTTCCTAAAACTTGTTAACAAAGCAGGATTTGCCATTAAATATAAGAAAATAATTCTCGATATGGAGTAGTAATGGAAAAAATTAATTACCTGGCATAACTTGGAAAGAAAAGTTATAGATAATAAAACTTTCACTGTAATATACCATTGATATGATACTCCAGAAGTAAATTAAGCCATTTCTATGGACAATTGTCCATAGTGTTACAAACCTCCTTTTAAACAGCATCAATTATCAAGTGATGCAAGCTCACATAGATAAGTCCATCAAACTAAAAAATATCTATTCTTTACTGAAACTGAAATGGCTGTGGAATAAGAACAATCCCACTGAACTTAGCAATGTTTTGGGGATACAAATTAAATTCTGCAGAAGATATCAAATACATTCAGAATAGCTTTGGAAGCAGTATTTCACAGCGGTGTTTCACAGAGATTACTTCTGCATGTCAGAGAGGTTTCACTGAATTTTAACAACACTAATCTGTTACATTTTGCATTGAATTTATTTGCTATTTTTATCACTTTTATGGTGTTTTGGAAAAGGGTTTGAATCTTTAAAAAACAGAATACTGTTCAGAAATATTTTTTCACTGAAAATTATTTCTATATTTAGACCAGCTCTAGAAATAACAACAAAAAGTTTCACAGAACAAACACTTTTCTATTTTCTCTGTTTTGGTATTTTTGATGCCTGAGGGAAAATAAGAATAGTATAAAATAATTTTGTCTAAAACGATTGCTGAAGTAAGGTTCCACTGCTGTCTATTTAAAAATATAATAACTGTAGGGTAAGAAGCAAGAAAGAAAAATATGTCATTTAAAAATAAAGCAGAAGGAAAAGATAAAAAATAGAAAAAAATTAAAGGGAATTAAAATACTAGTGAAGTAGAGATGAGCCTAGAAAAAGGGGGAGGAAAGGCAGTTTTCTAAATTTTGAGGGTTTTGTTATTTGCTATTTGATTCACCTGTAATTAGCAATAAATAAAATAAATTTCTCATAGAAAAATTTGTTTTGTCCACCAAAATAATGGGTAAGGGGTCTCCCTGACTATCTCAAACCACAAGCTTTTTCATCCTATTTTTGTTCCTGTTCTGCTGAGGAAGGGGAGTGAGGGAGAGGCTGGATGGGTATTTGGCCTTTAGCCAAGGATAATCCACAGCTATCCAAAGACACACTAATGGCAGTGGTCTATTGCTTTTGCTAAAGTGCTACAGAACTTTGTTCCTTCCTCCCTCAATGCACATTTTTTACTGTAACTATAAACAGAAAGCTACCTTCCATAAAAAAATTTACCCTCATCCAAATGCCTTGACATAACATGGTCATGGTACTGAAAGTGGCAGCATGCCAACGTAATTTGATTATCTGTTCTTTAGTTTTTTTCATGAGAGAAAAACTCTAGGGTGTTTACATCACAACAAATTCAATATATTAAAATGTTAACATCAGTTGAATGGCATATCCACTAAAGCAATCTGAAAACTTTTGAAATCACTTTGCTAATAGTCCTGAAGGTCATGCAATGAAACATAGTTCAGGAAATCTAACGTGACAGTTTGTAACGTGGTCTTGAATCTGTTCTCTTCAATCACCATTTTCACTATTTCATTTTCATGAAAGGACTGGGAAGTTATATTCACAAGGAATGTTTGATTCTCTGAGTGTGAAACCCCATGATTTTGATATTACACAAAAGAGGGACATTTAATGCTACTATATGGCAACATCTGTAAATTAAATTGATGCGAATGGAAATACCTTTTTGTGCACTTTAACATTACAAGAGACCAAAGGTGCGAATAAGAACCTAAAGAGACAAATTCATTCTGGTAATGGTCAGGAAATAAAATGACTGAAATAGAAAATCTGACTTGAGAATTTTATAAGCTGAATATTATGTCAATGTTTATAAATAATTCAGCCCATGCCCTGGTGTCTTATCCTTCTTTAGATTTTAATGAAAAATAGCTTCTGAAGGAAACAGAATTGCCTTAGCTGGACTTAGGCTCTTTCTTTGTATTCTGGTGTCTAACTCTTAAACCACAGTAAACAAAACTGTACCAACCCACCAGTCTACAGAATGCTTGGTGGAAATTTTGTGAATGTAGAAACATATATAACAGAAATAAATCAGGAGTCCATGAGCAAATTCAGCGTCTTACTAAGTAATGTTGATTATTAGCTCAGTCACCCTAAATCTTACTACTTACACTTTCTGGCTGAGTTGGAGTATGGCCAGTTTATACAGCTTAAACCAAGAATAAGCAAGCATATATTGCCTTTTAAAAGGGTCAGGGTAAGAGCACACACTGCAGCAATGCCATGGCTCAGGGGATGGGCCAGAACTACTGCAGCTGGCTGAGGCTGAGCAGGAGTGACTGGTACCTGCACTGTGGCCAGCAAGGTATTCATTGCTTAGTGCTGGGGTGTTTCTCTATCAAGACCTAATCTGTTCAGTGTTTTCAGTTTAAAGCACCAATAAAAAAGGACTCAGAAAAGTACTTATGTGGTCAACTGCATCTCTAATCTCAGTTGCACAACCTTTTGCATGGCAGGAGCATAATGATGCTGCTTTCTGTGTAACCACCTAAAGCCACCTAAAGCCCAGGACCTGGTCTGGCTTTCAGAAACTGCTGTTTGGCAGAGGCAAGACCAAGCCTTGATTTAATTTACTCTTTCTTTGCTCTTATTTTAGGGTGCAAACACATTCTTTCTTTAATGTGTGCTTTTCAAATATCTGTTTTCCTGATTTTGATATGTCTTACTGATAAATTATAGAAACTTTTCTAATTCTTCTAGGTGTACTTTCTTCTGTTAATATTTAGTCAGGCTGTAGTCAGAAAGTAAAGGAGTTTCAGATTTTCCCTGGGATAGTAGCTAAATGAAGGTAACATTGTGTTCTTTGAATCTTTATCCAAGTTTGGAACAGATTTTTCTCTTCTACATTGTTTATAATAAGTAAAAAATTATACATCATCTTGACATGTCAGATTCCTGAATCTACCATCCTTCTCTTGTCTTAAAATGGCTGGAAATTTGGAAGCCTCTGAGTTGAAAAATACTTGTTAAAAAGTGTATTTTCCCATAGAACTTGAACATAAAATAAAGAGGGTTTCGATTTCCAAAAAAAGCTCTGTGAGCTTAAGGTACCTGAGAAACTCCTTTTTTTCAATAAACATATATACAACACTCCTGTCAAGAAGGAGAATACTCTAATCCACATTTCATAGATAATATATGAGGTAGAAGGAGGTGGAAAGTCAAATTTCAAACAAATGTTTATCTAATGAATTTTCCTGACTTTGGAGAAATGACACAAAACCAAATCTTTGAGACATATTCATTTTCTATTAAAAATGTTTACAAATGAAGCAAAGGTCTGCTTTTGGATGGCTTCCTACCATCCCACCTGATATATATCCTCAGAAAGAATGTGAAGCCATATATTTTAGACTGGCAAAACTATGATTTTACTGGCTGAGTTTGTGCCCTCTTTCCTAAATTAAAGACACCATTTAGGCACATGAAAAGCTTTGCTAGAAAATCATGTCTGTGCTTGCAGTTTGTATTGCCATAATTCTGACAGTCACACTTTGTCACAACACCTAACTAACTGTGGTAAGCCAGAATTTATTCTGCAGACCTGGCCTCTGTGTCAACGTCTAGACCTGATACACCACAGGAAGGCCAGGGAAATGTCTGACTGAATTCCTGATCTACAGGAATTTCTGAAGTGGCCTAAGAGCACATCAAACTGTGAGCACTGCTGTGTAGCCCTGTTGGAATATTGGTCTTGTGGATGCATTATTTAACCACGTGGAGGATCCATTAAGCTGTGTTCCAGGCAACTGTTTTTGGGGTTTTGGTGTGGTTTTGGTTTGTTTTGGGGTTTTTTTGTTTGGAATATTTTGCCTTGCTCTGTTTTGATTTTTTTTTTTGGTGTGGTTTGTAATTTTTTTGTTGTTGTTGCTTGGTTTGGGGTTTTTCTGTTGCTGTTTTTTCTTTGTTTTTTGGGGGGGCTTGTTGGGGTTTTTTTTTGTTGTTGGTTGGTTTTGTTTGGGTTGGGGTTTTTTGGGGGTGGGTGGGTAGGTATGTGTTTGTTTTTGTTTCGAGTTTTCTGGGTTTTGTTTTTCCATTCTGGGGAAAGATCTTGACAATTCTTCGAAAGACCAAGGGCTACCCAGGCTTTCAGCATGGCTCAACAAATGTTCAATTCTTCACCATTTCCCCATGTCCAGAGAAGATAAGCTCTTCCCTATGGGAACAGAGAATAATTTTAATAAAGAATATATAACTTCATGATGTAGGTATCCTCCATAAAGGCAGAAGTCTCATTTAAAGCTCTTTAAGGTTTTCTTTTACACCTGGCGTGGCTGTCTAGAAGTTGAACTTGCAGGATACTTCTGGTCAAAGGAGAGTTATTTGTGAATGCTGAACAAAAATGTTGGATAAGGATGAAATGTGGTTTTGAAATAATCTGAAGGTCTTCTGTCATTTCAATGACCAGAACATTTGCAATGCACTATCTCCTCACTGGAGGAAAAACATCAGCAACATAGCAAACCTAGAAAAATGCAGTAAAATTCTTAGAAAATCTGGTTAGGCATTATGAGAATCAGCTGGCCTGAAACCATGTCAGACTCAACAAGAGACGCTGGGATAATTTGCAGTGAGAGTCTTTACTTTTATAAGGTTTTATTGCTTCAAACTTTCTGAACAAATTACTTCTGGAGAGACTCCGAATTATGCTGCATTTTTGAAGTATGCTATCTGTAATATATTTTTTTGTATATCCAGCACAAAACCCTTTTATTCTGCTAGAATATTATCAATGTGCATAAAGCAGTGACACCAGCTACATACACATGTATCTGCAAGAAAACTTGTCACAAAATATGCATATAGTTTTTTGAAATGTTTACCTTAAATATTTGCTTTTTGATGATTGCCATGTAAAGGTGCAAAAACACCCAGAACAGATTGCTTTGCTGTTAGACATTCAAATTCTGCCACTATGTTTCTCCAGGTAATTTCTATCATGAAAGAAAGAGTTTTGGCATTAGCCACCAAGATAAATTATTTGAATTAATCTACAAAACAGTTGTATTCACAGATTATGCCTATACAGCTAAAAAAATTGAGTCAGGAAGGGACTCCTAGTAGTGGAATAATTCATTTTACAGGGCCTTGTAAAGAATAATTTGGTTTAGAAAAGAAAAATGTTGTTACAATCTATTCCATCATCCTTCTCTCTGCTGAAGTCTCACCAGCCTAAAAAGCTAAAATGACAAGAAATTCTCAGGAAATCACAGTGCATGGCACAAAGAACATGCAGCACTTTTCCGGGTATGTTCACTGCAATGTAACTCTAGTCCTATCTCTACTGAGGAAATAACCACAGCTGGTTTTAAATATTAGTGCTTGTGCTTGCTCTCATCTGGCATGTCTTATTTGCCATTATTCATTTAAATCTTGCTAGGTTTGTTTCCTATCTTTGCTGACATTAGGCATAGGGAAATAATGTAGGACAACAAACTGCAAAAGACCTGGGTCCTGCTGCTTGTTTTTCTTGGGAAAGCTAGGATGGCAACACCTCCAGCAGCTGCCCACTTCACACAGTAACCTCTGCCAACCAGCCCAGGAATCTCAGAACGCATTTTCCTTCCCAATTGTTTCATCCATTTCATCTTTCCTGTAACAGAATGTGGGATCGCTACATTCCTTCTCACCCTTCAGGTAGTAAATTTCATTTTGACTACTTTTCTAGCCTTCTAACCCAATCCTAAATGTAACCCTAACATTTATTAGATCTCAGTTGAAATTCAGATAACTGATTTTACAAACCAGTAGTCTTAGTCTCCTTATCTATTTTGTTTTTCTTTGATTTTTTTTCTGAGGATTGCCACAAAAACACATTGATAAATCACTAAAAAAAAAAATTCTCCTGTAATGCCTAGGAATACTGAGACCAATCACTCCAGAGACAAATCTCTCTGGAGCTATGGAAGGAAGAGATATGAGGCCAGCAGTATGTCATGCTCATCTAAACTGCTCAGAGAATTGTTTTATAGGAGCAATAAAACAAATGGAATGGTGAAAGATGAGGCAAATTTTATGGTTAATGTATATGTTTAGTCTTTTATAAATGTTGTAAATATCAAGAGATATTGCATCATCCATAAAAGAAGAATACTATTTAAAATATTTTTTTTTAGTATACAATAGCACTTGATTCTAATGCAGTCAGAACATAGACTGTATATTATGACTATGATTTCACACTTTTAAAATGTCTATCATGTTAGCAAGAATTCTACATGAAAGATTTAGGTACAGACCATATTTTCCCCATTATTTATACTGCAAACTCAGTCCTCATACTGATAAAATAGTGATTAAAAATGCATATAACAGGGGATAGTGTTTTCTCTACAGCTTCTTTCTTCTTATCATTCTTTTTATCATTACCTGAATACTGCTAGTTGTTTTCAGTCATCAGGAGATTGTAGATATTGAGGACATGTAGTCCATTTTATGAACGTGAAGTATATTACAAATGAGAAGTGTGTAAAACTGCTTCTGGAGTAGCTCCTCAGGCAGAAGAGCTTTCAAAGTCCCTAGGAGCACAGCACCTAGAGCATGGCTGAGGAGTTATTATCTTGCCTATAGCTCTTCTGATCCATAACAACCAGAATCCATCCGATCTATCATCCCCATTCCATTTTCTATGCATGTTTTTCACCATCCCATCTCAGAATCACAATCACAGAATGGGTCAGGTTGGAAGGGACCACTGGAGGCAATCTAGTCCAACCTCCCTGCTCCAGCAGTATCACCTAGTGCGTGTTACTCAGGATCGTCTCCAGATGTGTTTTTAATATCTCCAGGGAAAGACACTCTTCCACCTCTCTGGGCAGCCAGTTTCAGTGCTCAGTCAGCCTCACAGTAAAGAAGTTATAATCATGTTCAGGTGCATCACTTCCATTGAATTATAAAGTCATAGATCATTAGGTTTAGAAAACGCCTCCATGATCATCAAGTTGATCTTTTGATTGAATACCACCACAGCAACTAAACCATAGCATTAAGTGCTACATCCAGTCGTGTGTTGAACATTTCCAGGGATGGCGACTCCACCACCTCCTTGGATATCCCATTCCAGGGCTTAACCACCCTTTTGGTGAAAAAATTCCTCCTGATGTGAAATCTGAATCTCCTCTGGAACAGCTTGAGGCCATTTCCTCGTCCTGTGGCTGGTTGCCTGTTTCCTGTTCTATTGCTTGGCCCCACCCTTTGTCTCCATCCTCTTGACACCCTGCCTTCAGATACTTTTGTACCTTGAGAAGGTCCTCTCTCAACTGCTGCTTCTCAAGGCTAAACAGAGCCCACTCCCTAAGCCTTTCTGCATAAGAGAGATGCTCCAGTTCCTTAACATCTTTGTGCATCAATTGGACTCTCTCCAGGTGCTCCATGTCTCTCTTGTCCTGAGGAGCCCAGAACTGGACACAGCACTCCAGATGTTCCTCACCAGGCCTGAGTAGAGGAGCAGGATCATCTCCCCAGCATGTTGGAAATGCTCATCTTAATGTACCCCAGGACACCACTGGCCTTCTTGGCCACCAGGGCACTGATGCTCACAGACAGTTTGCTGCCCACCAGCCCCCCAGGTCCGTCTCTGCAGAGATGAATCCCAGCTGTGCTGGTGCCTGGGGTTATTCCTCCCCAGGTGCAAGGCCCTGCATTTGCCTTTGTTAAATTTTAAGCTGTTCTTCTCTGCCCATCTCTACAACCTTTTGAGGTCCTTCTGAATGGCAGCACAGTCCTTTGTGGTATCACCCACATAGGTAGATTCCTTTGAAATGGAGGCTTCCTTGGTTCCAAATGCTGCTGCCAGCCACCAGGACAAGGGAATATCATTTTGCAAAATCTGAGGAAGCAACAGCCCACTGAATCTGAACATTAATGGTTTCTGGAGACTGCAACAGCAGATACAATGACCATTAAACAAATCCAGATACCAAATGGATGCTTATATTGTTACAGTAGATTCTTCATAGGAGTTAACACTTCAGTATCTCGGATGGAACTATATAGCATTCCCTAAGGACCTGATGTTCTGTTAATAGATAGAGTTGGTCAGAATTTTCTGCTGAAACAAAGTTAAAAAAATTCCAGTTGGTTGAGTGTGAAATATTTCACTTTAAACAGCTTGGGTTTGATAAAATTTTGCCAAATCCAAGGCAAGATTCCAAGAGAAACTGTGATTCTGGCAGGCCTACCCAAGTCCTGGGAACTCTGTAAGCTACAGAATGGCCAGCCTGAAGGCAGGAGTCCCAAATGGGTCTGCATCATGGCTAGGGATGCTGGAAAACTTCAAGGCCCCCCAGTAGAAGTGAGCCTGGATATGCTCCAGAAAGAGATGAGCCTGGATTTGTCCCAGCTGGGGAACTCCCTAAAGCTACTAGAATTAGTTACAGAATGTGGTGAGTCTGTAAGTTTGAAACTTAGAAAATTTCCACTAAGGATTATAGCAAAAATAATGGTAAGATTCCTCTTTTCCGAACACTCCTAATTATAGGTGTGTTATAAAAAACTAAACAAATCTTAATTAGTCTTTACTGAGGAGAGGACTAGGCTCTAAACCCTGTAAAACTAAATCAGCACAGTTCAAAACATGGCCCATGGGTCACATCTGGCAGAAAAATTTCTTCCATCTGATCCAATCACTGGTCCCAGGGTGGAGGAGGAGTGGGTGTTCAGACAGCTGATACAGATATTTCAGCCAAACAGCTTCTGACCCTGCACATAGCCCTGTGCAGCTGTGGAACCTCTGGGTTCTCCTGAGGTGTGGGAGTGAAGCTGGAGGCAGTGGGGTCCCTGAGGCACAGTGTGATCTCCATGGTCACTCTTGGACCATCCTGCTCTCAGCCCTTGGTAGACTTCTTGTGTGTGCTTTCAGCTGAGAATGATGTGCTGTTCTTCACCTTTCTACTTGTTGATTTTCCTGTCCAGGAGCTCAAAGAAAAGTTCTCTATAAAACAGTATGATTTACCATATTTTGAACTACAAAATTGAGTGGTGGTTTATTTCCATGAGACATTGCAGGTCACTGAACTAACATATGAATTATCCCAGTGTTGCTTTAAAATGTTCAAATCTCTTTCCAACTGGATGACTTAAAAGTTTGTAACTGAAACATTAGCTGAACAAGTTTCATATGTCTTTTCAATCGCAAGTGCTATTATTGTTAGTGTTAGTCTCAGTTACAACAATTTCTTTAAAAATACCATGAATAACACATTGGTTGGGTACTTTGTTGATATTATTGACAGTTATTTCCCTACCTTGCAGTCACAATTCCTTACTTCATCCCTGTCTTGTAAGTGTTGAGTATGGAACAGGCTGGTTTGTAACTATGATTTAAAGGATTCAACATTGTTTAGCTCAGCACAGTGAGGCTGGTGGGGATGGAGGCAGTAAACAGGGACAGTTCCTTCTGTGTTCTGTCTACTTTGGGTTTCCTGGTGGTGGGCTAAGCAGCTGCTCTGTGGAACTGCAGCTCTTTATCCTGGATGGGGAGCAGGAATAGGTCTGAAGAAATTAGGCCACCCCTAGGCTTGAAGCAGCCCTTAATTATTTTATTTCCTAGATAAGCAGTTGGAGGTGGTCCCAGAATTCACTGAAGTCTTGTGAAGGGGCAGGAGGTGACAGATGATCTCAGCAGAAATTAATCCAACAGTACTTTGGAGATGAACCAGGCTCAAAAGGAAAAGCTGGAAAAGGGAGGGTTGAGTGCATGCTGGAACTGAGGCACATGGAGAGGAGGGATGGGACAATGCATAGAGCTTGAGGAAGGGAATATTGAGGGAATATTGCTTGGGTAGAAAGTAGAAGAGCAGAAGAAATCTTAATGGAGTTGATCAGATTTCTGATTATGGACAATAACAAAGAACACTGCTCCTAAAATGAGATCTAGCAATAGTCAGCAGGATCCTGTTAGCATTTTTTCCCAATGATCATAATGGTAAAAAGAGTGGAAACATCCACTGAGTATTAACTGAGCTGCAATGAGAGCATGTTTCTCTTTTCTCTTTACAGGAACACAAAACCATAATTACCCTTTTAGCCCCACCACTTGGTAGGAGCAAGGTCAGAGAAACTAAGCCTCAACAGACCTCAGAAAGTTTGTTTATATCTTAAGTTTACAGAATAGGAAATGTCAGCCTTTTTCTTGTTGGCATATCCCCACTTGCTTGTCCACCCACGCAGGCACTGTGCATATTCTGGCTCCCATATATTCATTTTTACTTCCATTATTCCTTAACGTCTTTTTATTTCTGTGTTTTGTTCTGCAACACATTTTTATTTCGCTTGGTTTTTTGGTTTTGATGTTTTGTTTGGGTTTTTTTCTTTGCTTGGTGTTTGTTTATTTCTTTGTTTTTCCATAACTGGTCCAGGCAAAGACCAATGTTTCTTAGAAGGGTTCCCTAGGTGAGATGTATCTCAAAGTAGCTATCATCCATTCTTCATGATTCCTTCAGGATAAATGTCCTGTGGTTACTAACTGCCTCCCAGAAATGAGATCTCTAATTTTTTTTCCTCCACTACTCAGAAATTGCAAAGTAAAATTTCCAAGACACTGAGAAAATGGTTTATTTTTTGTAATAGAATAGCTCATACAATGAAATAGAAAGAATTTGGAAGTCAACACTAAGAATTATTTAGTAATCCAAATAGCTAATATTCATGAATTTTTAATGTGTTAATAGGTTGGGTATTGACAACCTATTAGCCTGTTTAAATTGGGAATATTTTAGGTAAAATAAGTGCCCAATTCCAGCAAGGAATTTTTTCTGGCCGATTGTGATCTCATGGCCTTAAACTTCTTTTCTGAGACAATAATAATAGAGGAATGGCAGCGCTGGAATGTATTCAGCCCAGATCAGAGGTTAATCCAGTCTGAAAGAAGACGCAGGATGTTTGTAAGAAGATGGTTGCTGTCTCTCAAATTCATCACAGAATCTGATTCTTTGATCCTGCAAGTACCTGAGCTGGTTTGTCTTTATACAAGGTGTCGAGGGCAGCTGAGGGCTGAGAATCAACAGGCACAACCTTCAATACAAGCTGCGAAGATTTTTAACTCTGAAGGCGAACAAATACTGGAACAGGAACTTGAAGAAGCTGAAGAATCCTTGTCCTCAGAGATAATCAAAAACTGCTTGGGGAAGGTCCTGAGTTATTAGACCTGCTTTGTGCATGTGGTTCAACCAGAAGCCCGTGGAGGTTCCTTCCTTCCTGGTTAGTTCTGCAATTACTCCTTAAAGAAATTTCCTACTCTCCATCAGACTATGTATCTAACCTGCAATTAGTTAAAAGATGCATAAATAAAAATAAAACAATGTGAAGAACGATGTTGCCAAATTGTAACATGTCAGTGAGCAACACTTCATCAGGAGTAGAAAACATGACTAAAAAATGCTTACACTAAGTGATGAGGAAAAAAACTAGTCACAACTTTGGACTTTCATACACTGTCATTCAGGAAGGTGACTAATCATCCCTGTTAGCACCTGTTTGTTTGAGGAAGTGTGAGTTTTTCAGCATAGTGGGGAAAATATTTCCCTTGCAATTAAGAAAACAAAACCATGAAGGAGAAAAAAGTCACTTTTTCATAAAGTCAGTAGAGCCACTAAATCACTCTGAACATAAAACAAAAAGATAAGGTCGGAGTAGAGCAGTTAAACTATTTTGTTTTATCCATTCACCACAAAGGGTGATGGCGAAATATTTACCATTGGGATAATTCATGGTGACAAAAGTGGATTCTTCAGAAAACAAGGTATTAAAGACAAAAGTTAGAACAAATTGCTAGTTTAAATATCAGTAGGTCTTTAGGAGTTCTTCACATATTTAAGAGCTCTACATGAGATATTATGCTGGAGCATTTCAGTCCTATACTAGGAATTAGAAGGTGCTTTCCTTCTGCAACAAGAGGCATTAAACTGCAGATTTTTTCATTTTTTAAAATATTTTTTTCTTTTTCCTTTTTTTTTCTTTTTCTATTTGTTTCCTTTTTTCCCGTGGTCAATAAAACAATCCAGAAAGAAAAGAAAAGTCGCTCAATATCAGAGCATGAGATGTCTGTGATGTGTTCAGGTTTTAGTCAGTATTTTTATGAACAATTCTGCTGAAAAAAGGTGAAGTTTCCAATAAAAATTCCATTAAGAGAACTTACAGTACATTATTTATCATGGATATTTTTGTGGTAGAAAAATTAAAGTTCTACATCAAAAATTATCAAATTAAAACTTTACTGTTTGGATTTTTTTCTGAAAGGATTAGTAATAAAAATCAAGAGAAGCCAAATATTTCAGTTTTAACAGAAAAGTTTCCCTTTGAATAAGGAAGGATATTTACTCCTTCATGTAGAAAACTCATGTGATAATAAACACGAATCTAGCACAGCAAACAAGTTCCAATCTCTTCAACTGTCTGTTCATAGGATTTCCTTAAGTGAAACCCAAAGGGACCAGAGAACAGCCCTTTAATTTCCAGTGCACTTCATACATTAAGTACATTTATGCAAAGAACAATGTGTTGGAGAGGAGAGGGAGAATCCATAGTGCCTAAGTCTTAGATGAAGCAGCCTCTCCAAGGCAGTGTCTCTGCACTTAGAAGAGCTCAATCCCAGACCCTGCTGCAAGGAGCTGCCTTCAGGGTGAGCGCTGCTGCGGCTGAGCTGGGAGTGTTGAGGAGCAGCACAGCCATGCAGCACTGCAGGAAATGCCAAAATCCCGTGGGAATGCACCACTAACTCCTGGTGTCTGTAGTGCTGAGGGAGCGACGTGACTCGGAAGGAGCTGGAGAGGCACAAGACCTAGAAACTCTGTTTATGATGGGAAATTGAGGGGATCAGTCAACTGAGTCTGCTCAAGAGAAGCCTCAGAAATTATTCAATTTCAATGTTTAAGTGTCCCCTATGCAGAAAATGGTATCAGATCCCTCTTTACTGTTAACAGAAAGATGTAACAATGTACTGCGCGTCGTCTGAAATCCAAATTTAAGATTTATGTTTTGAAATCCATGTTATCTATTGGAACTACTTGCTTCAAAGCAGTTATTTTCCCATTATTATAAAGTTTTAAATCAAAATTTTTTGCTTCTTTAATATTTATAGTATGGATCAAGCAGAAGATACTGGGCCAGAACAGAAATTATTTCATTTCATTTGGTAAAAATTCTCTTCCTGGCCAGTGCAGTTTACTCTCCAGCTCTGCCATATCAGCTTGTCAGACCTGCCTTCATGCAGCCTTAACCTTTTCATCCTCTATCCGGATTCCAGCCTGTCATCTCCTAAAACCCTGGTCAGCTCACAGCTTTCATTCCATGTTTCAGTCTTGCCAGCTTTCATGGTTGACATTTTTCTCCCACAAAACTCCCTCTAGTCCTCTGTATTCAGGTTAACAAGAATAGCTGCCCAGGACTAGCCCAGCAGACCGCTGAAACCAGAGTTTTCCTATTTTTTTAATGGTTTGCATGCTCAAGTTTGCCTAAGTTGCATCGCAGTAAGTAATATTTTGTCAGATAACAACCATAAATGGCTTAGGGCATAACTAGTTCCAAGGAGGAAAGACACAGGCAAGGCCATGGTTTTCAGGGGAAAGACCATTAAATCACATGGATGCAAACTGCATAAAGCCATTTATTCTCAGGAAAGGGCATATCTTGGATTATTTTATGTATTATTACAGCAGCAATTGATGATCATGGAAGAGAGGGGACTCCCTGCTCCATATTTACTTCTACATTCCTGGATATGATACATCCCATTTGGTGGCAGTCCAGAAATGCACCCTTGGGGAAAACCTGGGATGGTGCCTACTCTCTGCTGGAAGATGCTTAATCAAAATTCTCTGCAGAGAATTAGCAAACTGAAGCTTTGCAAAGGTGGTTCCAGGATGTGTCCCAATAAAATGTTTTCTGATGTGTCATGAAAGCCAAGCCCTGCCTAAAGAAGGGCATTTTCTGAGGTAATACATTTTAGAAAAGTTCACCAGTACTCAACTAGTTTTTCCTAAATTCCCTGCAGAATTCTTTCCAAAAGAGGACAGAAGACACCCAGTTTAGAGATCTGCTTGTCCAAAGGTTGAAAAAATTGGTGTGCAGAAGGTTAAAAAAGGTTGGTAAAAGGCAGTGCTATCAACCAAGCAAATAATAAAACAGTTCAATAGGCAAGCTAAAAAAGATGAGGGTAGGGGTCCTCTGCAACTCTGTTCTTTTTAATATGAACTAGATGACACATAGTGATTTTATTTTAAATTTTTGGATTTGAAGTAGTTTACTAAGGTCATTTAAAAATGGCTTCAAAGTGAGGCACACTTATTGCAGATGTGGTTAGGTTCAGTAGCAGGCATTCCCAAAGCCTGGAGTAGCTGGGCTAGGCCCTCTCACTTCTCCTTGGAGAATGAGAAGTTTGTCCCTTTAGAAGGCAATTTCAGGTTTCCATCTGCAAACCAACTTTAGGTGCTCTGTACTAGCCCAAGAGGAACACACCACTCTAGCATCTAAAGACTCCCCTGAGTAGATTTAGGCAGACCTTTATGAATATCCCCAAATCCCTGTTCCACACTCCTGTCCATCAGTTTGCCATTTCTATACCTTCCCCAGCTCATGTATTGCCTTTTACTCCATAATAGGACGCATGAAGGACACAGACTTCCAGCTTTTAATTTGAGTGGTCTTTTGCGGATTTCAGCACAGACTTTTCAAATTATCTGTTGTTTGGTTTTTATTAATGGCATGGTTTGCTTTTCTTTTTTTTAATTTTAATTAGGAGTATTTTTCCAAGGCTGATGATGTGTGAAATGACATGCCATCCTGCACCATCAGCCCATAAATAATTCACATCTACCCTATCTGTACCACAGTAAGGGTACTTACAAGAATCAGGGCTTTCAAAAGATTCTCGACCTCTGTTTTCCCTTTTTTTTTTTACCCACTAGATGAAGTTATATTTTCTTTTATTTATAGGGCATATAAGACACTCAGATTTTACTCTAATGGCTTAGGCATCAGCATAAGATAGAGGACTAATTAAGGAGCATTAATGATACTCTACAGCATTTCTGAGAGTGATGTGAGTTTCATTTCATTACATTTCTTATTAAGTACTCTAAGTTCCTGTCATGTCCCATGTGCAATGATAAATGTCAGTGAGACAAATATCACCCCTTACAGTCTCAGAAAGGCTGATGTCTACTTTGCAACTGAACCACAAGCTCTAAAATTCACCCTCAACAGTTTTAAAAAGCCCTTATTTTAGAAAATCCCATTCACATCCATTGAGAAAATTTATTTTGTTGGTAAGACAACAAGGCAAGAAAATTAAAATTATTTCCCTCAACTGCCCTTATGATTTCTTCTTTTATACCTGAAATCCTTAAACAAGTCTTGCATGCTCTCTGACAGACTCTGACAGTCTATGGCAAGCACATTCAAGTAGGATCTAGGAATGTTTTTATTACTTATTATATTATACATATATACATGCGTATATATACACTTATATAATCCTTTATATTATAAATATTGCTTTAATTACTGTAGCTAGATATCAAAACTCTGAACAATTATTTTGCTGTACCACAGCTCTGAAGGTAATAAGAGTTCCACTGTAGAATTTCATAGTGGTCTTACCCCTTCAAGTTGTTGGTGGTTTTTTTAAGCACATTAGGACCTCAAGAAAGTCAGTAAAAACAAATCATTAGTCAGCTGGCCCATTATATTAATCTTTAGAGAGTCAAATTTGATCCCTAGTAAGCTTGGAGAAGGAAGGTATCTGAGTGCTGGTTATCAGGGGAGTAGCTGGTGTTAGGTCCCTACTGCAGCTTTGCACCCTGTCTTGCTCTTTACAAATACCACAAAGTATTGACAGTTCAGCTCTTTTTCCTTTTTTTCCTTCTAAACACTGCACTCAGTTTTGTCCAGTGTCTTCATTTATTATTCATGGCTAATGAAGTGTTTGCTCAAGCTGTGTCCTAGACATCCTCCAGTCTCAGCACATATCCTCACTGTGGGGCTTGAGCTTATCTCTGCATGCCCTGAGCCCTCTCACAGGCAGCTTTCTCACTGGATGATTTCTGCCACTGCTTACCAAACACTTTTATGTCTCTGGTCCATTTTGTTGAACAGAGGACAACTTTCACAAAAGAAAATAAGTACACAGTTTCAAATATAGGTTGAGTAACAGATTAATGTGATTATTTATCTTGGTAAGAGCCAGATGGATGCACTTTTAATCGTGACTATTTGCCAGTGATGGCAAAGATTGCATTATGGAAAATTAAGCATTGTACCTTAATAATTTGGCAGGCATGGAACTGAAATCTGACCATGGACCTGACCATGCCTGAGAAATATAATAAGTCTGTAGGAGTGTGCTTTTTGTTGATGGAGTGACAAAACTATTCTTTGTCTCTTTAAAAGGAAAGAAGTTTAGAAGTTTTTTCGCCGATTAAGTGAAAAGACACTTCATAGGACCTAGGGCACTTTACTTCAAACTTAAGGATAGCTAATTATACAGAAGCTAAAAAGTTTTGTTTAAGCAATTAATTAGAAAAAGGAGGGAACAAAGAAACTAATTGCTTTTGTAAGGTGTTTTATTAGGAGTAAGAATATCCAGCATTTAGCTTGGTTTTTTTGTTTCTTATTTTGCTTTTTATTAAATTTTTTTGTTTCTAACACTTCAACAAAAGCTATTTTGCTGATTTTTATGCTTCTAAAAGTAGCTGAGCTATTTTGGGTGTGTTATAGGCTTCTTAAAGCTTATTAGACCTAGCTTGAAGAGGTTACTATAACGTAAGTCCTCAGCCTCTGTGGGACTCAGGCCCATTGATTGCAGTAACCTCTCTTTAAGGGGGCAGCTGTGCTGACATTGTTTTGCAGACCTGAAAGCAAACCGAGCTCTTGCTTCAGTTCAGAGTTAGTCAGACCTAAATTTTATTAAACTTATTTTTGTTGACATGAGGAAAAGCTAAATTCTGGTGGAAAAACAGCAGCATGACGCATTCAAAGGCCAACTTTGCTGTGACTTAAGACTATATATACCTTGACAAGTAGATATTTGATATTCATTGCAAGGCTGAAATTGAGATGTAAGAGGGCTCATAAAAGGAGACAGTCCAGAAGCTATCCTCCTCTTCTGCAATGCTCATAAATTAAAGAGGCTGCATGATGTGCAAGTCAGGGTGAGAATGAGTCTGTGATTTCCAGTGACTCATAGATGTTTGATAATGAGTAAGATTTACCTGTAGAGTACATCTGGACAAACTAAAGGCAAATAACAGGAATAAACACAATCTGTTCTGACTTCTTACCAAGGATGATGTGTGAAATTCTGCTTTGAGTATATTTGAGCTATGCAGACCCATTCCCACTTACTGCAAAATTATTTTTATGTGACCTGTGAAGAACAAAAAAATAGCATAAATCTAGTTTGTTTTAAAGTTTTAATCGTACTACCCTTACTAAACCTGCACTACTCCATCTTTTTGGCTGGACATCCTTACACTGTAATTTCAGTAAAGGCTCTATGCTGCAACATGCTGAAAATCTTCAGAAAATTCTTTGCTTACTTCAGCTGTATTTGTTTCAAATAAAAACACTTGTGTTCAGCACCAATCTGATCCCTTTCTTATGAAATGAACTCTGCTCAGATTTGCCAGGTAGCAAATACAGGCAGCAGTTCCCATTGCTCGTGCATTTATAGAAGCAGTGAAAATTTTCTGGCAACTCTAGATCTTCTCAAGTGGTGAAACACATTAACTTATTGAGATTCCAATAGAAAACAGTACATAGAATTGGATGAGAAAGCCTCATACTAAATTGGCTGATGTATGTGAAATGTAACCTACAATTAGCTCATGTCACTGTGGTGCTGATGCTACTTCTGAATTTGAACAATTAATTTTACATTTAATTTCTTGAGCTAAAGAAATAGTTTTACAAATGAACTCTTTGCATTGCATCTGAAGATGCATTATTGCACCCTATTTCTGCATTTTGTAGAGCAATTTTAAGTACTTATGCATAAAGTTGTTCCCTGAGTAAATTAATCTACTGCTTGTGAAAATTCAGTCCAGCACTGAGTACAATTACATTTTTTCAGATGCTTTTAAAGAATATATACTGCTCTGTGGAAAATACTTTCCCCTTTCTAAATTTTTCATAAATAGGAATTGTTGTGCCCAGGAGAGATTCTATTGGTAGGAAAAAATTATACAAGCAGTCAGGACTCCAGCACACTCCAAGAAGCAGCCAGGCTTTTGTAATCTGACTATGGAGCTCTGGCTCTTCAGCAGGGATATCAGTCTGGGAAAAAAATTGTCATTGTACCCTGGAAACGGTCATCTCAGACCTCTATAAGTAACTGCCTCCCAGATCTCTCCTGAAATGCCACCTTTCCTGCCCCTTTAGCTCCCAATGCAGTTCCAACTCCCATGACACAAGCTGACCCAATGATAGAGGGAGCTAAGAGCAGTGGCAAACGGAGTGCCAGCTTTTTGTTCAGGTAAAAACCACAGCCCTTCACCCATGCCTCCTGGTTCAGGAGCTCAGGGCCAGCCTTCCTCTGTCAGGGGCCCAGACTGTTTTTAAACTCTGTCATTCAGGTGATCCTTATCTACATTTGAAAAAGTCAGCAAAATCCTTTCCACCTTTTTTATATCCATTGATAAATCTCTCCAAAAGTTCACTATGTGCATGCTGTTGTACATTTCTTGAGAAACAAAGTCAACATCATTCCAGTAGGAAAAACCAAATACCAGTAAACAGAGTTGGGACCAAAGCAAAAAGTAAAGGATAAGAAAAGAAAAGAGAAATAATTAAATACCTCAGACTAGTATGTTGTTATAAAATATATGTGCAATTAAAATACATATACTGCAATGAAAATTCAGTCATGAATAACTTATTAATTAGAAATCCATGTTCAGTCTGAAGTGAGTGAGTGATAATTCATTGTTCTCTACCTCAGACCAAGACTAAGCTCAGTACTGAGTCCAGTTTCTATTAATAGTTTTCCAGACCAGAGAGGAGCCACTGTCATCACTGCCATGGGAATTAATGTCTAGTTCAAACACACAGCATAAGTCACCTGCCTCTCACTGGGAGTGCTGTCCCCACCACATCAAAGCAGAGCAAATGTACCCTTTAAGAATGAGTATCCAGTCCCACCAAGCTATCTGCCAGAGAATGGAAATTTCACTCAAGCCTATTAACTGTACAGGCAGTAACACAGATGTTTGCACATTGAGTAGGATATTACTTGAGGGAGTGAGGGTGCTGGCACTCCAGTCTTTGAATTCTCCATGTAGAAGGAAACACCACCTGGAGCAGGAAATGATCCAGGGACAAGCAACCAAAGAGAAAAGGGTGGGTGGAAAGAAAGCAGAAGGAAATCTATTGAAGGAAGAATTCAGTCATGTTCTTGCCAGCTGCTTTTTCTTTTTGTTGAAATGCAGGTTTGTCTCTATTCGTGCTCATGCTTGGGGGGCGAGTCTGTGTGTGAGTAGGATCTTCAATCTGCTGTGTTTGCCCCACAGAAGGTGGGAGTCAGCCCATGAACTCAGCAGTTCCCAAAACCATATGGGAGGCTCAGGAGAAGACGTGAGAAAAGTATGTGGGGGCTCAACCTGAACAGGAGGTTGAGCAGTGGTAGATCTATTGTAGCACAGTAGCATGCATATCACGAGTCTTTATCCAGTGTGCCAGAAGGCTTTTTCAGTCAGGATTACACCATCAAAGCATCTCAGTATCACTCAGTAGTGTTGATTTTGAAAAAAAATTGTGAAAATAGAACATCTGCCAGAGCAGCACATATATTATTACAAAAAGAAGGAGAAAAACAACAACAACTTGCATTGCATGAAAATCTGGCCATGAAGTCAAAGTCTAATCCAAATCACTCAGGAGACCATCTTTGGAATAAGGCCATCTCAGAGTTCCTAGACAAAATGGATGTTGTTAATTTCTGCTATAGCAATAATAAAGTTTGTAGCTGCAACAGCCATGTTGCCTTTCAGGACCTTTTCCCTCATCAAAAGCTTTATTTAATTATAAAGCCTAAAAATCCATTGTGCCTCATGACCAGAAGCAATCCATTGTTTCCCTCCTCTTATGCATCTCACAGAGAATTTCTGTGGTGGATAAACCCATATGCCCAAAGTTTATATGGCAGTAAAAGAATCTGATCTTCATCACAGTACCAAATGTAAATTAAGGCTGTGAAGGAATGCCTCAAGGCTGGAGACATAACCTCAAGTCCAGGTCATTCTGTCCCCATTACAGGAGGATAAACCTTCCAGCCTGCAGAGAAGCCCCTGCCAGCTGTGAGGAGTCCTTGCAAGGGGCTGCAAGACAGAACCATGCACTGAAGTAGGGCTGGTCTGAGAGCACAACCCAACCCACAGCTCCAACAAAAGAACAAAAAAACTGTACATTTCCCACAGCTGTTTTTCCATAGCTTGTGTGGCATGCAATGAGCACAATGACTCGGTGTAGTGCTAGCCCTGGATTTACTAAGAGCAGAGTGCATTCAAAAAGACAAATATAAGATGCAGACCACTCAGAAAATGAATAATGATCATTCTAGACACACTTATTTTTAATTTATATTCCTGTACACAGTCTGATATTTTAACCTTACTCAATTATTTTCTCCCCCTCTCTCACTCTCTTGTACCTCTAATATACTTTTTTTCTGTCCCATCCATTTAATTTTCAGATGTGAATCCTTGTAGTGTCTACACCACTTCTGAAATTTGCTTTCTTACCAAGGAGCTGGAAAACCAACTGAGATAAACTGAATGATTTCTCAGGACAAAGCAATTAAGAAGGCTCTGGAAAAGATACAATATATAAAGTAACTATGAATGTTATTCTTACTGTTCTGAGCCTGGTCTTGCTCACCACGTGTCCATGTTATCCAGATATAACTTCTTTTTCACCTAAAAGCTCTGTCCAGATGTTAGATATTGAATGTCTAGAATTTCATGAAGCTAGCAGCCCAAGGAAGCAACAGCTGTAACAAGACATCTCCATTTCTCCCCTCCTGTACCTAGGCAGAGCCACTCTGCAGGGTATGAGGAGCTGGCCAATTCTCTGTGGAGAATTGGTAGTACCCAATTTCTTTTCAAAAGTTAATGCAACCTGATTTGAAATTTGCTGGAGTTCTGCACACATGAACATGATCTAAAGCTCATCAAACTAGATCTACCTTCCCTGGCAGAGTCCATTTCAAGCTGACAAACACACATGGACATATTCAAAGGTAGGACTTTGCCTATGTGTGCACTTGAAAGAGCATCCCCAAAAGGAATTTGTCCTCAGTCATGAGACATGCAGTTGGCTTACAGTAGGAATCTGGGGACTCGTTTTGTGCAATGAACAAACACCAGGTATGCAGTCAGGTGTTTGTGAAACTGCGCTGCCTTTAGCACCAGGACAGCCTGAGTGCCCCCATTCCGAGGCGCTGCCCAAGCCATCACTCGTGTGGTCTGCTGATAGCCTGTGCTAGGAAATAAAATATGCAGGAGTACTGTCTGCTTCAAGACCTGCCAGAAGTTTGTTGCTATACCATCTGGGCTGTTTTTATTTATCCAGCTGTGATTTCTTTGGGTTTTGCATTTTTAATTAACACAGTTTTGAAAAAGGGGCAACTTTTGTTTAACCTCTTCAGCACTGCCTCATGTAGGTGAGGCAAAATACAACTCAGTACAAAGGCTTAAAACTTCAAGAAACCGTCATTTGGGCTGGTTTTACTTTCAAAAAGTCATCATTGGTTGTTATCCCACATGTCACAAATTCTGAAACCGGGTAATGACTTTTTCCAACTGGAATAAGACATATACAAATGGTGAATGGAAGGCTGTGGAGATCAAGACTCAGTTATTCGATTATTAACTTACTAGCCCCAGTTTTCACTGTCTATACCTCTCCTTTTTTCCTCCCCTCTCTTCTCAGCTCTAGGAACACATTCTAATGAGTTTGAGCTCACCTGTAAGCACAGTTGCCTGCCTAAATGTTCACTGCTGCTTTAAAAACACCATGAACAGAGATTTGACAATTGCATCTATTTAGACAGGCAGCAGTGGGCTAGTACACGCAGATGGAACCCTGCTGTCATCAGTTACAGCAGGAAAAGACAGTGATCTTGGCAATCCCTGTACATGGGCTTAACTTGATGAGAAGATGACTTCAAATGGGCTTAAAATTTAAACATGAGAGTTCCTGTATGAATAAAACCTTTGATCATTTGCATTGCTGGATTTTAAAAAGACTGGCTGAATTTTTCCTTTTCATAACTTAAAGGGAGAAAATACAACTTTCTGTTACTATTTCTCATGTTTTTCTGCAGCGCAGTTTTTGTGCTTGTCTCAATCTTTTCTTTCAACAGACCAAAATTATCAGTGTGATTCTGTTTCCTTTAGCACCTCACAAAATCCTGCCCAGACTTCAACTGCTTGTCCAGAAGTCTTCTGTACATCTTTTGTGGGATCTGTTAGTTCCACATGGATGTCTCAGGCATCCTGGGCTTATCAAATGGCACTGCAGAGGTACATTTAGAAACAAAATTTTTCCTACACAAGTGAAACACATAGCTTTGCTTCCCTTTTTAAAGACAGATCACCCTCAGACAAGTGGTGCGTGTCAGGAACTAAAATGGCAGTCCATGACTCTAATTTTCTCACATGTTTATTAAAATATAAAAATTAAAACAGAAAAAGATCAAACCCTTACTGATGCAAACAGTAATATTCAATGGGAATGTCATGCTCCATGAAGATAATTGTATTTCTCAATGCAGAAGCTATCCCAAATACTAATGTCTGTGGCTGTGGTGGGTTGACCCTGACTGGATGCCAGGTGTCCTCTAAAGCCACTCTGCCACTGTCCTACTCAGCTGGGCAGGGGAGAGAAAGTATAATGCATGGCTTGTGAGTCAAGATAAGGGCAGGGAGAGATCAGTCACCAGTACCTATCAGGGGGAAATTAATTTAATTTATTACCAATAAAATCAGAACATGATAATGATAAAACCAAAAGCTTAAAAACACTTTTCTTCCCACTCTTCCCTTCTTCCCGAGCTCAATTTCACCTCTAATTTTCTGCACTACCCTGACAGTGATGCAGGGATTTGGGAAATGGAGCCTGTGGTCATTTCATCACACATTGTCACTGATTCCTCCTCAGGGGCAGGACTCCTCACACTCTTCCACTGCCCCATTGTGGGGTCCCTCCCACAGAAAACAGTTTTCCACAAACTTCTCCAACATGAGTCCTTCATGAAGGCTGCAGCTCCTCAGCTGCTCCAGTGTGGGTTGTGTTAACTGTCTGCAGGTTCCATCAGCTTCCAGAATCCAAACTGGGCAGAAACTTCTTGTGGCAGAAACTTCTGCCCCTGGCTGAGTATGTGATACAGAGACTTGCAGATCACAGTAATACACATGACATTTGAAGCATTGGCATCTCAATGATGCTCAGAGTTGTGTGATTTGGCCACTCCACCATTCTGCAACTGCTGAAAGCACGACTGGATGTTCTTTTCATAGTCCCATACTTTGTGCTGTAAGTCATGCCAGGAGAAAAGTAGATGCTCCCACTGATGATCATTTCGTTGCCATCCTGCCCAGCAGTGCTCTTCACAGCACCCTGCTGTCATCAGGAATAATGTTCATGAGCCAACCCAAGGGAAAACTTTAGCCAAACAGAAGAAACTCATATCCATTACAGTTAACACATCTGCAAACACATGCTTGGAGAAAGGCCTGGAGAATATGAATGCAATCTGCTCATTTTAGGTACCTAAATTTTAAGGTTAAGTTTCAGGCACTGTCTGTAACAGCTCTAAAGTAAGATTTTCAGTTCCCTAGGCAGAGGCATAAGGGCTTTTCAAGGTTTCAAAAAAGGAGACTTACCAGAATAATTTTCAGATGGGATCTTGCACTAGTCTTCCCTCAAACCTCGGATAAAGACTAATGCTCAAAATTCCCATGGCTAAGGTTTAAGGAGCCAAAACCAGAGTATTAGTAAGGTAGAGGCCCTAAGAACATCAAAATTTACAGGTGACAGCTAGCCCTACCTAAAAATGAAAAATTAAAAATAACATTAAAAATCACCCCAAAGTTGTAGAGAAGTGTGTCCTCAGACATTTGTCCCAGCTGATCAGTCCATGACAGCAGAACACATCACTGCCCTGCAGCAGCATGACTTTAATCTGCTCCTTGCACCTCCTTGCTAGGCATGGGGTTAAGTGTATAGACTCTCAAGGAAATCTAAAAGATTTCTCATAGAAATCACAACGATTTTTTCACTCTCGCTTTTGGGAGTGATGATCTGAGTTAGCAGGAGCTATTTCTTAATATGCCTGAGGTTTTACAGCCTTGAAAATGCAGTGTAGACACCAGTAGACAGGAGAGAATTTAGTTACCAGCACTTCTTTCTTTTTGTTCATCTTAACATTCTCTTAAATGTAGGCTTAAATAATTTCATTGCTAACTGTGAATAACTCTGCTAGTCTGAGAAGCCGCAACAAGTTTATATGGATGCATAACTGTACAATCCAAATTTCAGGAATTAATTTTCTCAGTGTCTCAAATCTTGTAAAATGTTTTGCAGTAAATTTATTCTACTACATCTAATAAGGCTTTTTTCTGCACTATCATTACATTTCTTCAAAGCATTTCCAATAAGAACACTCCAAATTATGTCCCCTCAGCTAGTTCATCTGTTCAGTCAATAAGCAACATTTTATTGCTTTTATGAATTAAGCCCACTTTACATCCAATCATTTTGCAAACATCTGTAGCCGATTCAGTCTAGGGAGCTTTTGAAAAATCAATCAGCAGGGAACAGCTTTCACTTCTTCTTTTTCTTTTTTTTTTTAATTTTAATAAAGTGTTTACACATGTTTGCTCCATATGAAATAGGAAAAGCACTAAGCGTGGTTGTCATATCTGAACATTACAGTGAAGCTCACCTTACATATGTAGGTTTTTTATCTAAAAAGGAGACATGGTGGCAGCATTAAAATGATAAAGTATTAATAACTTCTGTCCTAGCAATGAGCAGCTAAACCAGAGGTATTATAACAGCTCAAGAGTCAGAGTAAGAAACCATAATGAAATTTCTAAGTTGTATAGCAAAGCTGCAGAATTTCAAATTTCTGTCTTCTACTGTGTTGTGTTTGTTAGGAAACACAAAGAAAGAAAGAAAAGAGGTTTTGAAAGAACCTAAAGGATTGATACTAGAGAATATTGAGATTTCATTATTTTTCTTTTGAAAATTGCTGATTCATTAATTTCAAACTTCTCCAAATAGTGTGCTAAGTAGTATTGATGAGAATAAAATTGTTGCTTAAAATTACAAATAATTCTACCCCAGATTAACCCAAAAATTAGGATATTCACCTCAAATTATGAAAAAAAAACTCCAACCAAAATTCATTTTCATTTAACCTAAGGACCTGAACACATTTCTTACTTGCACCTAAAATTCTGGAATACTCCCAGGTTAAATGGAGGGTTTTTAACTTTGAAATGGCCTAGTTTCATCAAATTATGCAATTGTCTAGATTTTGGATACTTTTTTGATATGGGAAAATACCTTTTTTCCCCAGCTATCCTTGGAATCGAGACTTAGTTGTAACTTCTAGCTTGATGATTCCGAAGCCAAGTTGATTTTAGCGTGTCACTCTGTAAAACAGAGATCATTCCCTTCATTTACACTTTTGTATTTTCTGTAAGTGAGCTAGAAATAGTTTAGGCTTGTTTGCTATATTTTTTTACAATGCAGTACAAATTAATAACAGTGAGTTGCGCCCATCTGGTGTTTCCTCTGGTTGATGTGGGAGTGAAGAGGGACATATTTCTGTCTGAATAACCTTGGAAGAAAAGCATATCAATTATGAAGCACCAGAGCAAACTGTGAAAAACTGAAGCAAAGCACTGGAGTGGTGACTTTTAAAAGTTTACCAGTTTTAGCAAAGTTAATTATATTCACTTAAGGTAATTATCTCAATGGCCAGAATGCTTCCTGATATTGCTCAGTTAGTGAATCCAATAAGGAGAATTGTTGTGAGGTTGAAGGTATTGGGAACCAGGTTCTTACTTTTCCAAAACATCTGTCAAATTATTGCTTTAATATCCATATACATGTTCCTTGAAAATGTCATCTAGCTGCTTTATAAGTTGAGTACATTGGCATATGAAATATTTAATTTTACATTTTGGGGCTTAGGAAAGGGCAGGTCTGATATTGCATCTTGTTATGAATGTTACTTTTGATATCAGGTTAGGTGAATTCACTTGGAAAGTTGCATCTTTTTCACACTTTGTAGAGATTTTTACACATGTGTGGAATAAACCAGTGTTACTTCTTCTGCTGGATATTTTTGGGTGCTTTTGCTCAAGAGAAGGTGAGAAAGCTGACACTGCAAGAAAGTGGGGGGGATTTCTGCTGCCCTGCAGCAGAACTGTTGGATGCAGAACTGCTCTGGCCCAGTCCTTGAAACTGCTTTCAGTCTTTTGGGGAAAAAGGGCTTGTGGAAGCAACAAAGATCATCTCCTGAAGCTGAAGCCCAGTTTGGCATGAGTCAGCCTGTGCAGGAATGGTCTGAAGTCATACTGTCCTGGAGAAACTGCCGGGAGTTTTGTTCTGGAGCCACCAGGAGGGAGTGACCATGCAGGCTGCATCCAGCGCTGGGGAAACGCCTGGTTCTAGAGCACAGCACGGTGCAGCTCTACCTCCCATCCCTACTCACTCCCATCCCTCCTCACTCCCCATCCCTCCTCACCCCCTATCCCTCCTCACCTCCCATCCCTCCTCACTCCCCATCCCTCCTCACCTCCCATCCCTCCTCACTCCCCATCCCTCCTCACCTCCCATCCCTCCTCACTCCCCATCCCTCCTCACCTCCCATCCCTCCTCACCCCCATCCCTCCTCACCTCCCATCCCTCCTCACCTCCCATCCCTCCTCACCACCTCAGGACACTTGGGACCTGCAGGACTTGACCAGAGCTCCTTTTCTCCTGCCTTTCCTATGCACTGACTCCTTGGTTTCACACTGCAGGAAGGGCTGGTAAAATTAAACCTCTTGACTCCCCTCAGTCTTTATTTTTTGTAGGTGTCTTCCTGACTGTGCTTGGTTGCTTTTGACAGGTGGTTTTGCTTTTGTTCTCTTAATTTTCTTTCTTGCCCTGTGATCCATGGGAATAACCTTGCTGTACAATTAATGTGAGTAACCAATCTATTTGAAAATACTTGGCATGCTAACTATTTTTAAAAAGATTCTTACAGGTGTTTAATATTTATTGTTGGCATTTTATTTGGGAAGGCCATTTGAATATTTTCTCAGAACTGCTGAATTGTTTATTGATGTCACAATTAATTGTGTTACTTCTGACGCTTGCTTTCCTGGGCACCATTTCATGTAATTAAAAAAACCCCCAAACAACTACAAAGAAAGCAAAAACAAACAAAAACCCCACAAAATTAAAATAGAATTAAATAAATTACTTGATTTGTTTAATTTTTTTCCCTTAGATTTTAATTTTTAGCAATTCTTTATTAAAAAAAGGTAGGAAATTGAATAAAGAAAGTAACTAACATATTTTTTCTCTCAGATGGAAGTTTTAGATTATTGTTTGGTGCTTATCTAGAGCTGGAGATTGCACGTTTGCCGTTATATTGAGAGTTTCATTAAACTTCCTCTTGGAGCTCCAGGACAAAGAATATGATATTTTAAAACAAAATACATAGGACCAAATTCAGTAAACCTGCTTTATTTACATGCTGAGGGCACTATAAGCTTCAGTGCCCACATTGGGGGAGCTCAGGGCACTTACCTGAGAAAGTACACCCAGTGTCTCACAGACAGAGCCAGTACCAGCGATGACTGATTTTGGGAGAATGGTTACACAAATTATAGTATTTCTGCCAGTCACTTGGGAAGTCTCTATCCTAAAGAGGGTAAACAGAAACAGTTGATTTAGCAATCACCACAAGAAAACCATAGTGAGGAGGCTGTAGGCAGTAAGTAAAGAAAACTCCTGAAGCAGATCAGCCGTTGATATAATGGACAGATATAATGATCTGTCTAGGAGGTTCAGATTTCTCCCATCCTTTCCTTGAATTCTCATCCCACTTCCTTCTCTTCCTTTTCCTTTTCCAGCTGTTGCCCACCAGCCCCCCCAGCTGTGCTGTCATGTGCAGGTTGGTGTTCCCACAGAAGCAGCAGAGAGCTCCAGCAGTGGCAAAGTGAAACACTCCAAGTCAGAAAGACCCTCACACGTCCCTTTGGAGCTATTCTGCAGTGTGAGGCTCCTAAAGGGCCAAGGTCTTTGTACCAGAAGTTTTGTCATGTTACTTTTGGCTTTTTTCCAGCCACTGTGTAACCCTAGTGCAAAGTGCATTTTCTTCCCTGGGAGCTGAAGTCTATGCTGGGAAATATGTGTGAAAATCAACATCATGAGCCCTTAAAAGTGGTGACTCTTGATACATCATGGTGCTTCTTTTAAGGCTGTCCCATAAACTAAAGGGCAACATAGACACCCTGAATTGAGGTCACCTGAGTATCCACGTACACCAGACTGGTGTCACCAGGCACTGCCTTTCAGGGGAGCTCCCCTACAGAGGTGGTGTTTATACCTTTGCCACAAGGACTCTCTGCTGTGTCCTTAGATCTGACCTCTGTGTCTAGTTTAAGTGAACTGAACTGTCTGGGGTGATTGCTGCACTTAGTTCAGTGACAATAGTTGGGACATGGCAACCATAACATAATAGCTGTTAGACCTGGCAGTTTACAGGGACAGCCACACCCAGGACTGAGCCACTGCAGTCTTCTAAATTTGGGGGGCTTTGTTGCTCTGCAGAGCACACTGCAAAAGTACAGACAGGCTTGTGCCTATAGCTTCCCTGATGAGCAGCCTTTTCTTGGCAGGTTTCAGTCTTTACTGATCCAGGTTTAGGCACTACCTAAGGAGCAAAGTTCAGCCTTTTTTTCAGCTGCATCCTCTGCTCTCAGAGTGATTTGTTTTGCCCTCCCAGTTGTGTTTTAATATCCTCTAAAACTTATACTTCTAGCATAGTCAGCAAAACCAGCGCTGGGATTCAGAATCTCACAGACAAACTGTCAAAAATGAAACCAACTGTTCATTAACATTTTTAGCTGCAAAGAAAAGGTCTGGGGATCTATATAGTTAGTTTTCCCATTAAACTGGTAGCATAAGAAGCATAACTATCATCTACACATTTCTGCCTTTAACTTTGCCTTGTAATGTGAGAAAATGCTTTTTTTTAATATAACTAATAATCATTATGAGGTGCTAATTGCCAGACTTGAAAACACTTCCAGCCTACATAATTTCATTGTTTACAATATTAGCTGCAAAAGCAAAAAGAATTGTTTGTGACACGCCTTGGACAAAGACCAGAATGTCGATTTGCATTAATGCTCCAGTAAACAAATGATCATCAAGGAAAGATTAAAACACTGAGGTGGTTTCCATTCTTCCTCTCTGTTCCCCCCTACTTCCAGTTTTGTTTCTCCTGTCATTACAAGTATCTCAGCTGCATTTTCAAATGTTTGATTATCATGTAAGCATACTCTATAAAATGGTACATAATAGCATCATAACCCATATGTTCCCTACCATGACAGAACAAAAGCATTTCTTGTGTTTAGTTGTAGGAACTAAATAGGAACTGTTCATTCAAATTTCCAACTTCCCCAAAATGAAACGCAGAAAGTAGGTGTGAGCTACAATGTTCCATGCAATCCAATGCAAATGTATGCAAATTTCTTCATATTAGAATCATTGTCTAGTTGTCATCCTCACATGGGGCACATCAAAGCCATATGACCTGATTTTGCACCTGCTGTTTAATTAAATTTACAAGGCAGACACTCTCTCTACTCCCGGTGATATACAAATCCATTTTTACTACCGCAGCTTCTAATTTACAAGGTAGGCGACTGCTGTGTTCCACTGTCAATAGCTGCCCAACTGCTCTTTGTTAAAGTGAAGATTAAAAACTGAAAACTGGCCACCATTCGAGTGCATGAATTAAAAGAAATATTAAATGTGATTTCCCTCTTCACCTTTTTAAAAAATCAGGCAAAAAGAAAACTACGGTAGGAGCACTTGATACTGATTATAACAGCCTTGATTTTTTCATTCCCCCTGCTGTGAAGAGGCCGAGACACAACACTTTTGTCAAGTTATCAATAGTTTTTTTCTGTTTTGCTGAAGCCATATGTTGAAATGTAGCAATGTACTAGTGCTAGTAGCAATGATATTAACAAAGCTGTCTCTTTTCCTGGATGATCATGCAAAGTTTTCAGTATTTATGCTATTGAATTCACGTCTTGCTTGGAAATGATTTTGCTGATCTTAATTTGGTTTTTTCCCCCAAAAAACAAAACCTGTTATTTTTACTGCTTCCAGTGTGCAGCCAATAAGGCTGCAATAAGTCAGTAAGTCAGAATGCTCAGCACTATGAAATGTTTCTCCCTCTTTTAAACCAACTCATCAGCTGGTGCTCTGCTATAGCTAACTTAATTAATGCCAAAGTATTATTCAGGTGTGCGGAGAACAGAAATTTTAAGTTACCAAAATGTACAAATTGACCTTTATTTCACATAAAAATCATAGAAGCATGGTGTGGTTTGGATTGGAAGGGATCTTTGAGGATCATCTAGTTCCAACCTCGCTGCCATGGCAGAGACCTCTTCCACTACCCCAGGTTTCTCAAAGCCCCACCCAACCTGGCCTGGAACACTTCCAGCCACAGCTTCTCTGGGCAACCTGTTCGAGTCCCTCAACGCCCTCATATTAAAAGTGTTCTTTATATCCATTCTAAATCTACCTTCTTTTATTTTAAAACTCTTGCTCTTTGTCCTGTTGCTACAGGTCTTATAAGCCCCCTCCTTGAGTATTGAAAGGCTACAGCCTCCCCAGAGCCTTCACTTTCTCTTGCTAAGCAAGCATACTTGATTTTAATTAATAACAATTATTAACATTATATTTAACAGAAAACTACAGCTAGCAACACGCCAGATAATGGGGTGAGGGGTGGGGGGTAATCACCCTTTGCTCACTTCCTTTGATTGATAAAGAAAAGCAGCAGTAATTGTTTTACCATACTCACAAGTGGTGAGACGTTTTCTGTGAGCTCCCTTTAACTACTGAAATTAGCTCGTTCTCACCTTGTTTATATTTAATTTAATGACACATTCTCTAGGTAGCTCTGAGGATAGATGGGATAGGACAGGGGACCGTGCCTCTGTGTGTCAAGCCGTGCTGTTTGTTAGAACTGCAGGGGCAGGGAGACGTTTTTGGGGCTGCCTTTGGGTGGCAGCACACGTTCACTCTATGACAACTATATTTGCTAGGGAAGGTAGAACTAGTCCTTACAAATAAATTAAAGGTGCTTCCCCCTGCACGCCCCATTTTACAAATAAATTAAAGACGCTTCCCCCCTACACACCCCATTTTTTTTTTCATTAACTACGTGGTGCAAATAACTGAGATTAGCAGCGTTTTCTGATCTGCAAAAGCCTAAGAGGGAAAAAAACCAAACAATGAAAACATTTCTTAAGACCCTTTCTCTCTCAAACCCTCCTGTCACAGTTATAATGTGGAGCAAATTAGCCCAAATTCCCAAACTGCTCCCTGCAGACTGACTCGCTGTAGCTGCTGAGTCCCTCTGTGAGTGCCAGCAGCCAGTCCCCGAGCTGCCAGCAGCAGCCCAGGTGACCCCAGGTGATCACAGAGCTGCTGCTGTGCCACACGGAGCCACGAGGAAATTCAGCGTGGTGGCACAGGCAGGATGTGGTTGTGATGCTTCTGGGAGCTCCCTGAGAAGAGTCACTCTCAGGAAACAACTGTCACAACCCTCAATCCCGTATTTATTAGGAATGTCTCATGCTTTTACATCAACCCTGGTTCCCTGTATAATTTTCTTCCCAGATTATGGCGTATATATAATTTCTGAAGTTACTTGACACAGTTTTTCCAAGTCTCCTTGGGTTCCCCATCAATTGTAGAACTCTACTTCCTTGAGTCCCTTTAGAAAAGTTAATTCAGATCAAATGTCTCCAATATTTCCAGGACATTAGGTGTGTATTTTCAGCACATCTTTTCACTCCTTAGCTTCTCTTTTGCCCCTGAGGGTATCTCTGTGAGTGTGGAAGCTGTTCCTTGTGGTTAGGAAGTCACTTCAGGTGAGGCTCCCACTTCAGGGGGAGCTGCCACAAATTCAAAGCCTCAGCAAAGCAAGCTTTTCAAATAATCTCAAAAGTGCAAGAAAAACCAAACAACCCCAAACCAGAAATTAAAAGACCTCAAGTGGCTCATATTTGGGCAAGTTTGGACACAACTGAGACCCAGTGGGAGCTGACAGCATAATCTTGCCTGGTGTTTTCTCACCTTGTAAAAGGTTAAAAGCAATGATCCTTTGTCTACCCATTGTTTTATAATATACATTTTAGACAAGAGACGATAATTAGGACTTAACTCTTAAATAAAATACAACCTAGTGTTCAACCACACAGTCCACTTTAGGTTGCAGTAATACCTTAATTTTCCTGTTGATTCATATTTTAATGAGGAAACTATTATTGCAGTATCTTCATTGTTTAATTAAAATTATAATTAGATATTAAAATGCTAAAGCACAAAAGTAAGTTCTTGCTGAAGGGTATCCTCAGGAAAACAAAGATTTATAAGGGGTTTTATGGCTTTGAGAAATTAGATGTGGTCACCAAATTGCATCTGATTTTTTTTTCAATAATAATTACTTCACTAAGAACATACTGGGCTGCATTACTGCATTATATTTAGTAGCCTGTATAATGAAAAAGGTCATTCTTGATAATCAGTGTCGAACTTTAAGCCCTAAACTCTATAAATCAAGCAAATCAATGGTAAAAAAGCAATTACACTTAGCATTTGCATAGTGTTAAAAAAGCACAAACCATAGAACTAATAAACCTTCAGGGTCCCAATCTAATTCATTTCCTCTTCTCTACAGCATTAACAGCATTCAATATTTCATCATTATATACTGTCTAATATTTAGAGGAAAATAAAGAATAAGGTATGAAGATATAACTGTCTCTTCCAGTAAGAATATACAATAAATAAGAAACTATAGATCCAAAAAACATATAATAAATAATAATATTGTAATAATATTGATACAGATGTTAAGTAAATAATGGATACATATGATAAAAAGTTCCCAGTTACATTTCAGAATCAAAAATCAAGATAATCAAAGCAATTTAGGGATAATCTGGTCCAGATTGGACTATCTTCTGGGTTAGGGGACCCAGAGCCTTTCTGGAAACCTTTTTTTTCCTGGTGCAGCAGATAGAGGATGGGCAGGATGCCTTGGGTGGAATGTGAGATACCAGCTTCTATGAACCCAGACAGATTCCTGAACATCCATAGATGATAATGGGAGATGTTGATTTGTAGATATTACATTTGGGTTTTTTAGTCTTGAACTTAATCTCAGGGTAAGAATTTACTGAAAAGGATGGGCTCCACTTGCCTAAAGATAGACATGTTGTGTAATCTGAGATGACTGAGCACATCTCAACCTCCAGCTGCTCCAGAGGACAAGGATGTCCTCCTGCTGCAGTGCCATACTGCCAGGTCTCAGGGCATATGAATGGCATTTTACTTTTCTGCTCCTGTAGCTCAGTTTCACACAAATATGTACATATGTTTTCAAGCAACCCAAGAAACATACTGGGAAGAAATCAAGCTTGTGGGACATGTTGCAGTAACAGACATAGCATGGACACAGAGACAGCAGCTGTGACTGAAGGCCAGCTGCTGATGGGCACGTGGTCCTGTTCAGAGAGCACAAAACCAAAAGCTAAGGATCCCTGCAAATGAAGAGGGTTGGATTCAATCACCCACAAATAATCCTTCTGCCTCAGGGTACTTGAATAGGAAATAGGGACCAATTTCTTTGGTTACTATCAAAGAGAAGAAAGACTGGAAACTTTCTGTCACGTGAGATTCTGGAAAGGGAAGTCACAGCCTCCTTGCTGCACTTGCACCAGGAAGGAAACCTGGCTTTAGAGACTCCTTGGCATGTTCAATCACTACACAACTCTGTATTGTTGTGTTTCATGACAAGCCTTGACAAGCTTGACTATTATTAATGGCAGTGATTTTAATGAATTTGCATTTTAACAAGTTTGAAATTTTATTCCAGGTAATTTCTGACTATCATAATTGGTCATCTTCTAAAAATGAGTATGATAGGTATTATTGTAGGCAAAGATCAAAAAATTGTAAATAAAGAAAACTTAGAAGGAGAAAGAGTATATGGGCCTTTTGGCATTATTTTTTCTTTTGTGCATGATATGAAAATATATAAATAAGTCAGTAAAGCAGATTTTTTAGTATCTTTCCCAAGAGCTGATTTCATTTGGGCTCTTGTACATTACCAATAGACTGCTAATGTCTGTGTTCATTGTGTAATTAAAGGTTTTATCCACGCAGCTCTAGGATGTAAATGTCCAGTAAATTGAGTCCAGTATTTTTCCAGCTTTGCATCAGTAGGGGGGACATTGCACATATTAGAATTTAAACAGGGTGACAGGACCACAGATAAGATTTAATATGCAGGAAACATCAGCAACAGGATTGACATAAAAGACAAGTCTTAATTGCAAAAATATGTCAACAATGTCTTGTAAAGACAGCACTACAGTTCATTTCTGGGCTGTACTGAATGGTGAATATGTGTTGAATTTGTCACATTATTTTAGAGGAAAACAAACAGAAAATGGAAAAGGTTGGAACTTTTGTCGTCTTGCTTTAAAAAAAAATTGGCTGATTTTTCATATGTACTTACATGGAATTTTAAAAAATAGTGGCTGTTCCTTACAAATGCTTCCTTTGTCTCTCTGAAATAAACACTTCTTTTCAGATAGAACAAGCTGTTTCATTTGAAGGAAGCGAACATTGGAAGGAAGAGGCTTGTATTAGCAGGGAGAACAAATATTGATGTTATAACCTGGACCAATGCATTTTCATTGTGTTTTAGTTTGATTACCCACATTGTCTTCTCATTAATACCAGCAGCATCTGAATAGCTGGACTGCAATCTCCTCATCAGTCGGTCATGGAAATCAGAAATCACCGTGACCGGGGTGAGCCGCAATCAGCGCCAGCAGCCGCAGCGGGGCAGGGGCAGAAAGGGATATCCACACTGCTTCCTCACAGGGCTTTGGGCTAAACTGCTTCCTCACAGGGCTTTGGGTTAAACTGCTTCCTCACAGGGCTTTGGGCTGACAGGCTGCAGCTGGACAGCTGAGGCCACGGCTGACCGTGGCTTTGTACCGACCACTGCCCACGGGGTCAAGTTCACCCTTGCAGCAGCAATTGCCCCTGTCTCAAGTGAGGCTTGAGTGTGAGGCTTCCTGCTGAGGGGGTAAAACAGAGACATCCAGGAGAGAGTGAGCAAGAGTAGGGAGCAGAGTTGGACCTGAACCACAGCCAGTTTTGTCCAAAGTGACTGAAGGGAGCTGCTGGATAAGTGCCTGAGAGGGCTCTGCAAGGCACAGAACTCTTTATAGACCCCATTCTAGCTCATGTGATGCATTTTTAAAAGCAATCTCATTTTTTTTCTAATAATAGCTTTGTTTTTGAAAAGCAACAGACTTTTGTGTGCCTTGGTGGGCTCTGGTCAGCTTTGTGGTGCCTCACTAATGTCAGGGGGATTCTTACGTTTTGCTGAGTTTTTGCATGGGAAACTACTGGTCAGGGTGGGATATGTGCATATAGGCTGGAACCCAAATTTTTGTAAGTCGTATGTGATTCTGACTGAGGGGGCAAATTACAAGCATGCAACTGTTTCAATAGTTTTTAGGCTTCTTTCCATTTAAAAACAGCAGGTTAGAGTAGAGTTGTTCACCCCTACTGAAACTTCTCCTCATTTATTCAGTTCTGAAAAATGGTGGAGCCACATGAGCAAGGCAGTGGTAATTGAGGTTTCTTGAGGCAGAAATCAAGAGGTGAAAAAAGAGTGCCCTCTGACATGCACTCATGGGAGCTGAAATGAAAAACTCATGAGATATCAGTCAAGACGTGAACATCACTGAAGGTTCAAGGTAACAGTAAGAGGAACAGCAAAAGCTCATCTTCAGTCAACGCAGTAGTAAGGGAAAGGCTGCTTTTCTGAAAACATCAGTATATGTGGCCTTCCACCCCCCACCCCAAACCCTCTAGAAAGGAAAATTAATTAATTGAGGATGAGATTTTGGCCAAACCAGTTATTTCCAGCATCACACATGCATGTTACTTTATGAAAAAGGTAACAAAGCCTGGAAAAAGCTTGCAACATCAAGTCTGAATGTCCCTGCTCTTACTTACACACACACCAAATTACCTAATAAGTATAGTTTATTTCCACTTAAAGTTTAATGGAGTTTGAATTTCACACTGCCATGTTTTCGGCTTTTATCAATGGAATAAAAACAACTTGTGCTTTATCTTCTAGCAGAAGAACTTCTAAACTCAGTTGCAGTAAATGTCCAAAAATTCTCTTGGTCTGTTAAAGCCCCTGAATACATTCAAAACTGTGGTGGGAAATGGAGATTTTATGCAGAGTACAAGGTTTTGTAACTCAAACTAAGTTAGCAATTTGAAATATCTCTGCATAGGTCTGACTGGAAAAAAATCTATGAAAAGAAAAAGACAAAGTTATTTTAGTATTGTATTAAGATCTACCTCACACTGAGAGTTTTCAAAGAGGTTTATAAGCTGCCTACCCCAGATGTAAAACTAAGTTTTCAGTCTTCCCCAGTTCAATCTCTTAAATTTTCTCACAGTTTAATATATGTGGTCTTTTATGCAAATAGATATGTATCTTGACTATTTTGTACATTTGCCCTTGCAAATGGGCATATTTGAGTTTAAATATGACAATTTCTTTCTAAAGAAAATATAGTATATACAGATAATGAAACTGAATAATGTGTCTGTTCTAATTCTAACTTCTAGGATTCCATACGTGTGCAAATTAGAGACCATTTGAGGAGAAACATTTGCAATATTTTAATTAATTTTATAGGTTAAAACACAAGAATCATGGGGCATGTTTAGAAAAGTTAAATGCTTTCTCCAGCACTGCAAGCTTCCAACAGATTATTATCCCCACTGGTCCCATAAAAAATACATAATGATAATTCATATTGTTTCTTGGGCTTAAAATGTACTTGATATCATAAAATGGACATAAGCAAAGACAGTCCCTGCCACAGATTAATTGTTCACCAGTTATGTTTGCTGGATCCAGTCTTTGGTGGTGCTGTGCTTGCCTGAAGGAGCTAAGAACCCTTTTGGTATAGCCACCAGTTTCATTCCTTCCCCCACTTTCCTACATTTGTCTGGTCTTTTCCAGTGTTCAGGCTTGCTCTGGTGAACCTGTAAGCTGCTCCTACCACAACTGCATCAGTGTTTTTCTCTGTACCAGTCTCTATTATAAGAGTTGTCACTGTAGAGCTGGTTGGCAAAGCCAATGACCAATAATAAGTTAAATTATGAACTTCTGGGGGATAGTCTACAACTTGTTTGAGCCTCTACTAAACAGAAGAGTTGGTAAATAAAATAGATGTTAAATATGTTAGTAAAATAAAACAAATTTGAATTTGGTAAATAAATGTAAAGGTAGTCCTCCTGGAGGAGTACATGGTTTGTAGAGTCACTGTTGAAGCCAAAGATTTGTATGATGTGAAACACAAATGACACAGAAATGAGATGTGAGTGATTAGTGGAATTTGTTTCAAACACTGTTACATGTTCTAGCAAAGGACATTGAACAAAATAAATACAGTGAATTTCTCTTCCTTGAGCCAGGAAGGGATAAAAGGCTCAAACCCTTCACTTACACCGCAGGCAAGATGAAAAGGATAAACTAATGTGTTATGCCAGACTATTCCATCTGAAATCTGGTTTTAAGCTGTTCTGAAGTAACAAAAATGAAAGAAGTATTTTTCTATACAAATTCCCAGAACACATTTAATCTAAATGCTCATGTGTAATTGTCATTTTCTGTTTTCACAGTCCTGCAGTTGCTCCTTGTGAATTCACTGCACAAACCCATGGTTGATTCACTCATTCAGCTGCATTCCAGTAGTACACCATGACATTGTACAGTCTCTCTTCTAAAAGGAAAAGTCTCAGCAAGAAAACCTAGTAAGATTTTCTACAAAGACATGCAGTTTCTTAACTTCCAAGTATGTCATAGTGTCCTAGGACCCTGGCAGCCTAGGGCAGCCCTTCTGCCCTCACAGCCTCTTTTGCCCTTCACCAGGCAGACTCATAAAACTGCAGCTCAATACATAGTAAATTGAATAGACTTCTGTAACCATCTTAAAAACAAGCAAAATAAAAGTTCAACTTCAATTAACAAATTTGAAATTAAATTATAAGTAACTGAAATTAACTTCAAGGGGTTAAGGGATTTCAGGTTCAGAAGTTATTTTATTGCTGATAAGACAGACTGTACTTAAAGTTTCACCTAAATACGAAGGAAAGCTATATAGTAATATATAGTAATTAATTATAGTAATTCCATGTGGTAAAAACAATGAACACAATTATTAGGTGGTTCTGGGACTAAAATCTTCCTTATTTCAGGCAGCTGCAGGAAAGTTATTTCTCTTTCTAGCATATCAGATAGTGGGAAAGGAAGGTGGATAAGTACATGTGTACATCAGTTTGACTATAAATCCATAAACAATACCCACACACAAAATTCTGTGTGAAATGAGAAGGTTTATGTTCATATTCACAACACTAAAAGATATCTAAATTCAAGTTCCCTGAATAATGTGATTTCCACGTCTTACTGAATCATTATTCTAATCCTCAGTTACAAACTGGTTGTTTAACTTGATGAACCCTACAAGTTTCCTTTTCTTCCAAGCAGATATTCATTCCACACCACTTCATTACAGCAGTGAAGACTGAAACTTAAAGTCTATAAGAAATGTGAAAAAATGGTTTTTTCCTGATATTAAAAGTAGATAAATTCATTTTCTTTGTGGGTGCCTTCCAGGTAAACCTATGTCTGCACACTTTGCTTTCCACCATGACTGCCTCCAGTTTCTTTCATTCCTCCAGAGATTAATAGCTGCTTTTGCAGCAGAACAGAACTGGGAACAATCTAACCATGAGCTTATGTTTTGCTGTGAGTACATCATCTTAGCAAGTGTTGTGGTTTTACTCCAGCTCAATTCCATGTAGCTACTCGCTTACCTCCCCCTTGCTGGGATGGGGGAGAGAATCAGCATAGCAGAAGTGAGAAAACTCATGGGCTGAAGTAAAAACAATTTAACAGGTTAAGCAAAAGCCATGCAAGTAAAGCAAAACAGGGAGGTCATTTACTATGTTCCACAGGCAGGCAGGTGTTGACAGGACAAAAGCACATAGCCTCAAGCTGCACCAGGGGAGGTTCAGGTTGGACATTAGCAGGAATATCTTCATGGAAAGGGTTGTTAGGCATTGGAATGGACTATCCAGGCAGGTGGAGTCATCACTGTTCTTTGGAAGTGTTCAAGAAACAACTGGATGAGGCACTTGCTGCTGCAGTCCAGGTGACAAGGTGGTGTTTGGTCAAAGGTTGGACTCGTTGATCTTTTCTGACAGAAATGATTCTGTGATTCTGTGTTCAGCCATCCCCAGGAAAGCAGAGCTGCCTAAAGGTGACTTGGGAAGACAAATGTCATCATTCCAAATACGTTCCCTTTATCCTTTTCCACCCAGCTTTACACGCTGAGAATGCAATGTGCTACAGGTGGGTCAGGCAGGGTCTGATATCCCAGCTGTGTCCCCTCCCAGCTCCTTGTGCCTCCCCACTCCACTCACTGCTGGGGTGGGGTGAGGAGAAGAAAAGCTTTGACTCTGTGAGCCCTGTTTAGCGGTAATGACATTATCTCTGAATTATCAAAACTGTTCAGCACAAATCCCAACCATAGACCCATATCAGCTACTGTGAAGAAAGTTAACCCTCTCTCAGCCAAAACCAGCGCACTGAGCAAGGCAGCAAGAACAACAAAATTTTCTTATGGAAGGAGTGTCTTTTTAGGTATCCAAGTCTTTTCAGGGAAGTTTTACTTTGTCTCCTTTTTTGGTTTTTCTGAGGAACTTTACTCAACATTCTTAAGATACGTAACAACCCACAGGGGAATGGAATCAAATATAATACTGTATTCATAAACCACAAAAAGTACTGATTAGCAAGAGAAAAAAAAATCTTTGATCAGATTGAAAAATGTACTATGAAACTGCAGAGATCTGAATTTTTAAAGGCTTATTACCATATTGCTGTGCTCAGGAAAATGACTACACATCAGTATACATTTTAATTAAAGCATAAAGTTTTAAGGCTAGATTCTATTGAGTTCTTAGTCAGCATACCCAGAGGGCTCCCCTCCCTGTTTGATAAACCATGTGATTTTAGTGACCTGGAAACTTATACTTTTCTAACAACTGCAAACAGCTATTCAAAAAAAGAGACCTATAGTATGAATTAACTGTTCCGATTTACACATTTTGTGTAAGATTTTTTGCATATTTAGAGTCCCTATATGGATACTTGGTTATTGATAGGCATATTTAAAATTTAACTATGAAATTATGAGCCTGCTATGTAAAAAAAAAAAAAAAGAAGTGGTGATCAAAATGCTCAAACATGATAGTATTAATATTTTTTGTGGTTATTGCAAACACATGATCATCTGGGATCCTGAATATGTACACAAAAAGTATTTTTCACCTGTTTTAATACATATATATTAAATACATGTATATATATACATATATGTATATATAGAAACAAGATTGGAAGTACACTTTTAGGACTTTTATGAAGGAGAATACAATAAGGTGTGTGCTCATCTTAGCTTTAAGTATCTATTTTATGGGTTGGGCTGGGAGATTGATCTCTGTAGCCTCCCTTTACAGTCAGCAGAGAAAATTAAGTTTTTCCCAAGAGAAATCCATAGCACCCTTTTCAACAAGTTGCTCTGTATTAGGTTCCACATGGAAGTTATTTCTCTCTTTTTGGCTAGGTAGGAGATAAGCCTCTTAACTTTGGGTTCCTCTGTAAGCATCTAAACAAGGTGGCAGTGTCAATTCCTTGTACCTAACAATTAAGAGCAGTAGCTTTCAAGTTGAAACTTCAGCAATTCATTCTGGTATCAAGGAGATGCTTTACACAGTATTTTGTTCAGTACAAATAATAAACCAAGAGTAGGGATTTGGTCATCCATGAGTGACTAATTGTCTGGCATGTTCCCATACAGCTTGCTTCATACAGTTTACAAATTGTTTTAGACAAACTTTCTTTTGAAGTGAAGAAGGAAAAATATTATCCTTATGAATTGTTTGCCATGACCATTTTACATGAAATCCAGTTGGACAAGATCTGTAGGAATCCTGTTCTGTGTCCTTTGATTTTTTTGAGTTTTTCTTTTTGTTCTTTGACATTAAAAAATAAAAAAGGAAAAATAGAAGACAAAAAATATTTGAAATCTGGGATCACCGGGATCCACCCAATGCTGTCTCAGCTGAGGTGGGGTAGGTAGAGATTCTTCAGTTCCTTAACCAGTTCAGAGCTCCATGCCTCAGGAGGAGGCATGGAACAGGCAGCACTGTCTCTGAGGACTTTCCCCAAGTGTGTTTTTGATTGGGTCTAGTGGGACTGGACCTAGTGCTTTCACAACTGAAGATTTTAAAGATTATTTCTCCATGATTTGTTTCAGTCTTGGCAAAGGTTAGGGGAAGAAAAATCTACATTTTTGTTGAAGTTTGTCAAAATAAAAGTACGACATGTTAAAAAACTTCTGAAGTTTGAAGACGATGTTTTTTTAAAAAAGCTTAAAAATGATTATTTTTTATGTGGTTTTCTTGCAAACACTGTTCTCAGATGTTCCTCTTGGTGTCTGAGGCATGTTTGTACTGCCTTCTTCCTTTTTCATGTCCAAGATCATGACTTGGCCCTGACCCAAGATATGAATGAGGTGTTCACCCTTTTCTTCATTTCCCAGTAGTGAGTTTTGCATGGAAAAAAAAGGACCATGGGAGCTGGTGAGAAAAACTGCTGTGATCCCACAGCTCCTTAGTCAAAACAGTGAAGGCACCCCGACTACAAGGCACCATCTGTGTTGCTTTTCTCCTGCTCACATAGGAAAGCAACCCAGCTTACCTTACCCTGCTACCCATTCCTTCCACTGCTTTATGTGCTTGAGTCAATTTAACACTGCCATACTGCTCTTTAATATTCCCTAATGTTCCTAGATGTCTCTGCTTTTTTTTTCCTTTTTTTTTAATTTGAGTGCCTTGACCATTTGACTATAATTTTGCACATTCACTCTCTCTCCTCTTCAGTAATTCTTGAATCCTTTGGTGTTACTACACCTCAGACCAGCCCTTCAGCTGCAAATACACAGCCTTAGGAAGGAGAAGGTTGGCATACGACCCTCAGTGTCTTTCTCCAGTGGTTCACCTGGGCTATTCTGGTAGTAGCTTTATTTCAATAGCATGATTGCTGAATCCCCCGGAGGAGGAAGCTGAATGAACAGTAAAAGCTGATAGTCATGAGTAACCTGGACACTGAAGTATTTCTGTAACTTTTAAGTTGGATAGTTTTAGAGAATGAATAGATCACTGTCCCGGTTTAGGGCAAATTTGGGAGAGAATCCCCAATGAGGGGCCCCTCCAGAAAGCAAACCCACACGGTCCCTCCCCCCCAACCGGTTTGGGAAGAATTCCTTGGAGAGAAGTGGAAAGAACCAGTTTATTTGACAGGAACAGCACCCCCCAGCACACAAAATGAACAATACTGGATGAGAGCACTGTTCCACCTCTCTGAACAAAGATGGCAAATTCAGAAAGTCTCTCTGGGGGTGGTCGCTCTGGTATCAGTCCCTCCAGCGCTGGGGCAGCTCCTGCAGCCACAGGGTGCAAACTCTCGGTGTTCCCAGGTCCCAGTCCAGAGCAGGCTCGAGTAGATCCAAAACAGGAAAGGAGAAACAGTCCAGAAAGAAATTTGGACTGTTTAGCTAAACTAACTAATGAGAAGAAGCAAGAAGCGAGAGCAAGCAGAAGCGGGAGCAAGCAGAAGCAAGAGCAAAGCCAAAAGCCAGGCAAAAAAGCAGAAGCAGCACAATGTACTGCCCCGTCTGTATGTCCCACCAGCCCTGGGGGAGCAGCTGATAAGGAGCCAAAACAAAACATTCCCTCTTCAAAGCCAGTCTTGAAGGCTCAGAATAATATCCAGCATAAACAGACTCACAAATGGGGATACAAGCATCATAACGTCAGCCTAGGACAATCACTTTACTGCTGCACTGGTCCCGAGAACGGGGGAAATAAGGTCTGCAGATCAAATCCTTTAGTGTGAGCACTTTCCTCAAGCAGGCCCAATTATGTTTGCCAACGTTTTGGAGGAACTTATTCTCTGTTCTTTCTTTAACTGTACTTAAATCTTCATTTTCCAGTCTATCCTATACTAAAAGGAGAAAGAAAGGAGAGTGGGATAACATGCTTCTCAAAATGTTTTTGAAATCAGCAGATGGAATGAAAATCTTGAAAATATTTTTTTTACCCCAGAGCATTGTAGTGGCCTATCTCAAAGCAAAGAAAATGTCCCAAACGAAGTAGAGATAGTGCACCTTTCCTCAAACACTGTACAAACCTTCAGAAAGGACTGTGTGAACATATATGTGCCTCAGTTAATCAATTTTAAGTTTATTTTACGGAGAATTTTGTAGTGGTGTTGGCAGGCATTGTGTTTGGCAGGGAAGACAGAGGGCACTCTGGGATCCTCATGAGTGGGCTGAAGATAAGGTACAATTTAAGGAAGAAAAACCAAATTTGTCAGCTGCTTTCTGTACTGCAAGTTGTACATGCTTCTGGGACCCCGTCTTTTCTTCTTCAGAACGTGGAATGCTTATTCTCCTCTCTGCACAGTTTTCTGCATTTCTGCTTCCATGAGGAGATTTTCCCCATACATTGGGCCTTCTGTAAAAAAAAAAGGGGACCAAAAGAGAGATAAAGTTATTTCCTTTAATACTTGATACCTCCAGCAGGAATACAGGAGAACCTAAACCAGACACTGTTATTCACACTCAGATAATCAATTGATGGATTCTGACCTAACTATACTGAAATCAACCACACACCCAGTAACTGACTCCTGAAGCCTAGAAATAGCTGATCTGCAGCTGAGCTGGAGGTTGCCAAAAAATGAAATGATTTATTCAATATTTGTTGCTTAAATAATGAATTTGCTTAAATAATAGCATAGCATTTCCACAGCACCATACATATTCAAAGCAGTGTCCAAACAGGAACTCTTTAATTAATTTTTACAGTACCCCCTATGAAGTAGTTAAGTAAGTTAATGGGAGTTCACAGGCTCTCAGGATTGATTAGAGCAGGCAAGCAAGGAAGTGTTTTGCTCTGGCTGATGATGTGAAAGGATAGATGAATGGAGTGGGAGGGAAAGATTCAGCTCTTAGAGCTCTCAAATTTACAAGACAGTCTTTCAGGAACTGAAATTACTATTATCAATATTAAATTAAAGCTGTCCTTTAAGAGTCACATTATATTTGGATTTTTTACTTTATTCCTGGTGAAAGTATAATATTTCTTTTTTCATCAGCGTTAGTGCTAATATACTTTAATAATTATTTAGCCTTATTCCCCAAAAGGAATATTTTGTTTATCACATGGACAGCAGGCTGTGAGTGGTGCTGATAACTATTCTTTCTCTCTGGTGGTTTTTAGACAAAATGGTAGCAAGGACACTATCACTCAGCAGTGGTGATGGGAGTTCAACATTTCAATTGGTGTCCATTACTGAAAAGCAATAAAAAGGAAAATTAAAAATAAAAAAATATAAAACTTGAAATGAATTAAATATAAACAATGATTCAAAGTAAAAGAGTAATTTCCCTTCTTAGCCTAGATTTCCTTCATTTACATCCTATGAGCTTAGTTTAAGAGTCTAAGAGGGCATAAAGGTTCTATATGGAAAAGACAAATGATGGGGCTCCTGAAATGATCAGAATATTGATAAAAGTAAAGTAATATAAAAGAAAATTTTACCTATTCTTGGCTGCAGTCACCTCCCACTCAGCAGCCAAGAACTGTGTGACCCTCCAGCCGGAGGATCCTCTGGGATCCTCATGAGTGGGCTGAAGATAAGCACTGTGTGTGCTCTCCAGCCGGACTGACTGTCACAGTCAGAGCTGCCAGAGTTTACTGTTATCCATGGACGTGGGGGAAAAACTGTGTGGGTAAGATGCTTTTAAGAGGATACCTGCTGGGAACCGTTGCATTAGACTTTCTTAGAGAGCTCTTCAGCATCTGAAACCTGTGATGGAAGAAGGCAGAGGGTAATGTGCAAAAGCAGGCTATTTAAAGAATGATCTTTTCTGCTTTCAAACCTGACATCATAGATTAGTGATCTGTTTCAGAAGCTGCAAGACATGGCTTCTGCTTTCCTCCCTAGTTTCCCTTTCAAGGAGAAATGTTTCAGTGTAGAGGTTACTTAGTAACTCAACGAACCTCCACAAATAAAAATGATGGAAGGTTGTTTTTTTCTATTTGAAGAAATTGCCTGAAGCAAAGCGTTTTTTGTAGTGTTTGGAACTCATATGCACATTAAATTGCTGACACTCCATTCCATTTCTTTTATTTCAATCCCTGCTATTTTCTATTTCTGTTACTTTTTTTTTTTTTTTTTACCTGAATCACACCATTTACAAAAGTCCATTAGCAGACATCTTTTGATAGTCTTTATTTTCTGCTATGTTGGCAAAAATAACTCTCAAGTTATTTCCACCTCCTGCAGCTTAAAACTGGTGATTAACATTTTCTGGAGATCTATAGAAAAAAAAAGCCCCTCGAAAGGAGGATATGTTGATGCATTATGCAAATATTTAAATAGGATTTTGGTAGATGTGTACCTAAGTTTTGTGGGGTGAGAGCTGAAGTGTAACAGTTTGATTCTCTGCTGTCTTGGTTATTGTCGTGTCACAAGGCAAAACACCTTGATATAAAGGTATAAAAGATATATTAGAGGGTAACAAGTGAGATTTTCTTTGCATCCATGAAAACCACTACAAAACATAAAAGCTAAAAGGTATTTCTTTTCCATCCCTGAGACCTAAATTCTGGGACCATGGAAGATTGGATCATGGTCTCCACCTTCTCTCGCAGAAGGACATGATGAAATGTTTTAATTATTAGAAATGGTTTCCCTTAGAGGGAAGAGGGGTGAAATAATGTTCTGCACCCCATTCTGACAGTGTCATTGGGCAGGAAATGGGTACACTGTGGACAAAACTCCTGTCCTGTACATATTCTGCTCCGAGATTTGGTGCACACAATGTTCTCTAATTGCACTGTTGAATGAGAAAAAAGTATAGGAAAGGTATCAATGCCTTGATCTGATCTAGGGACCTGAGGTAAAGATTTTCACAGCATTTGGTAGAGAGGGGGTGATGGTTGGCATTTAAAGAGGCAGCAGAAACAATTATTGCCTGGGTTAGGACTATAAAAGTCAGTTATACATTAAAGGTTATTAATATGCCAGTTCCTTTACTGAATGATAACCATCACTATATTTAATACAGAGGAAAGAATTGAATACCAAATGTTATTTATAGTTAATTTTTAGCTATTGATTGTCTTCAGAAAACAACAACAACCAAACCAAACAACCTCTATCAAAACGAGAGAAAATCAGCTTGCTAAGCTCACTTCCAGTAAGATGTGGGGCTTTTTCCCTGACCAGAAATAGTGTCCATTAACCCAATGGCATAAAAGTGTGCTTTAACTACAGACTTCTAGCCAAAACATGGCATTATTCCTGTAGCAGACTGGCCTCTTCTTAAAAAGGGCTTTTAAAGTGTTATCACTTCTTAGATCATAAAAACTTAAATTAGGCAAGGTCTACATACCTCACCATGTGACTTTATATTATATGTTCTTTAGAATTCTTGAATTCTGCCACATGCAAAAGTGTTTAGCAAGAAAGACATTAGCAGAAAATTATGTCTGAATAATGACAGATATATTGTGGGTGAAATATGGAGTCACTGTTTTGGTGCCTAAAAAAATCAAAGGAGGGATGTTTTGCAGTTTTGTTCATCAGATACTGCTCTTTACTAATCAAATGTGAACCTTTATAAACTGTATTTATTTAACTAAGTTTTACCTCTAGGGGTCTTAAGAGAAGAGAACCCATGATTGGAATGGGTGTAGGGGGTGGGAGCAAGAGTTGGCCTGGATCTGACTTTTGTTTGGAGGGCTGCAAAGGAAACACCTCACAGTCTGCAGGAGCAGAACAAGAGGGCTTGATCCTTCTCCCAAGTTTCTTTCAGACTCCATGAATTTCCTGAACCAAGGACGATTTCTATAATTTTTGTAACTTTGGTGGATTTTCTTCCATCTCTTAACCAAGGTCTGCTCTGCATGGCATAAAGGAAAATCAACATCCATAGGTGACCAACATCCATACATTAAGGACATCTAAAGTCACTTTTCTTTCTTGCAAAATAAAGATATACAAAGGATCTATTGCTTTCTGAGGTAGATTTGTCACAAAAGGAGCTATGGCACTTAATGGCTTCTTGTGCAATTGTCACAGGTCAAAGTAGTATTTACTTCCTAGCAGTCTCATATCTGTATAGCTGGCAAATTCTCTTTTAATCCCATTAGAGGTTATGTATGTGCATCCATGTACATGTGTATATGAATATGCATACCCCATATGTAGAGATATATCCCCATTAACACTAAAAGCAGTTGTCAGAGCCAGCAGTTCCAGTATAGATATTGTGTACAAAGTATTCTTCCACTACAGCCATCATTGAAACATCATAATCTGCATTTTACTGTATCAGTAAAAATATGTGTAGTCCAAAAGTGCTTGTTATTGTCCCCCATTATTAAAAAACCCTGAGATGTCATTTGAAAAGAAATGTGCATAGCAATATATACCTTATTTTACTCTGTGTTTTTCCTGCTCAAGCTGAGAAAAGCTAAAATGACATGTGGGAAGTAGCCCAGATACGATGAAGTGCTCCTGCTGTTTTTGTTTACTGCTCTAAAAAAAAGAAAAATCTATTTCACTTTTTAAAATGGAGGGTTTTCTACCCATTTTTGCCCCTGTTTACCTAGTGTCCACCCAAAGGAATTCAGTGAATTGCAGTGAATTATTGCAGATGGTTGCCTGTATTAGTGACAGCTGTATCTGTTCCCTGGCTTCTTTAACCTCAGGAATCATGGGGTTTTATCCATGCTGTTATGTTATAGCTGATGTGCATTTGTGCCAATTGCTAGTCACAGATGAAGAACTGTTTATCACCTTGTCAATGGTCACATTGTTTTTTTCTTACCTGTTCCTTTTTCCAGCTTCATCTTGCCTGCTGAGGTTTTGTGGGTTTTCGTAACGAAATGAGCAACTCTTTTCCTCCCTTGTGCAAACTCTATGAAATCAGGGTAGGTTTGATAGCATATTTTGTACATCTTTATCACTGATGTGAAATTCTTTCATTCTGTGTGTAGTACTGGGGTCAAGACACAAGAATTTTCGTGCTTTCTGGATGCAATCCTCTCATTGACTTATGCAGATAATTCTGGCAAGACCTGTACCTGACTTAGGATACCAAAAAAGTTTTGTGGGGGTTTTTGGTTTGTTTGGGGTTTTAATTTTTTTTTTTTTTTTGGTTTTTGTTTTGTTTTTATTGAGTATGTTTAGTGAACACCATAAAACCAGAAGAAGCAAATTCTACATCAATATTCAAAGCTCTGCTGCCATTTTCATTTGTGTCTAGAGTGCAATATCCTGAAATTGATCTTGCACATGCAGTTTATGAGGCAACTTCTGCAAGACTTGGTTTTTTTTTCAGTGCTGAAATCAGTCCAGGATACTAGTTGGGGATTTTCATAACTGCATTAAAGAGTGAGTGGAATAAATATCAGAGATGACTGGTATTTTTGTAGCCTATTTTGAAAACAGACAAAAAGAGTTGAGGAACCATTTCTTGCAATTCTGGATTTCCCTGAAGCCAGTATGATGTTCTAGTCTGGAGAAATAGAGTCAATGTTTAAATTGAAAAAAATCCCCCAGAAGGCCTCTATTGCAAGTGTATTTGAAAAAAAAAAAACAAAAACCAAACCTTCATTTCTCATCTTTATTTCAAATCCAAAACTGAGACGTGTTATTTTCAAGACTCGTAAGTGTGGATAAACATGGAAATAATTCAGAGTCCTAACTTTAACTTGATCAAAACTATTATTGTTTGGGGTAAACTGTGCAAAACCACATTCCTTTAATTTGGTAAAAGAGCAAAAGATTTGGCATAAAGAATTATTCAGTATGAATCTAACAAATATTTGAGAAGTAGGGTTACCCATTTGTTCTATCTGAATTTTTATATTCGAGGCAATTTTTTTTATTTTCCATGATACAATCCAAAGTCCACTGAAGCTAATTGAATTTGCAACAGATCCTAATTTAAAAAAAGGAAAAATATTTTGCATACCAAAATATTGCTCTTAACTAACAAAACGCAGCATGACTTGTTCAATCTTTTTTTTTTCCCCCTTCCAGTTTCTCCATCCTGCTCCATAAGCAGATGTGCAATTGTCTCTTGGGTACCTACAATTATTTGTTTCATGGTATCTGTCATGCTCAGACGTGCAGGTTTTCAGGTTGCAATTTAGACACACAAACTTTGACTCAGCAAGGTCTTAAAGCCATTATACTTATTAGCTTGAATTTAGACACTAAGCACTTTTCTAATTTGGGACCTCCTTTTGTCATATCTGCACTGTTGATATATATTTAAGTAGCTGTAGGACGAGCACAATGTGAGATAAGTGTTGGGCTGATGTCAGGCAGGTCAGTTTACTTTCACCAGCCCTTTTGCAGAGTTTAAATGTTTTGTTGCAGCCATAGAAATACTTACTGATCACACTGGGTGAGTAACAAAGTCTAAATGCTGCCACTGGTGAGCAGAATTTCATCAAGAAGGATCCATTGGAAGCAGGCCTGCTAAAGTCACACACAGAGGAGTACCTTCCTCTGCTAGAATAAGCAGTAATAAACCTCAAGTAGGGAGAAAAAAAGGAAATTTAATGATTACAAGTTATCAAGTCATAAAATGAATATATCCCATTGCAATTACCATCTCTTTTGGAAAGAGTAGAGGTCATAATCTCTATGAAGAAGACAATAGTGTGAACTAGTAATATAGACTTGATTTTCCAAAACAAGTAGTAGTCAAGGGACACTGAATTTGCTAAAACTGCTTATTGTCCATGATATGCCTGAAAGGAAAGTCTGTAAATAATTATTTCCAGTATATAAATAAAGATACTTCAATCAACCAGCAAGGGGAGATTTAAGCAATTAAACTTTTCATATAATTTAAAAAAGGTAAGCACATTACCCCTATAACTGACCTTTTAAAAGAGATAATGAATGACTACCTAGGCAAACACCAGGATATGAAACAAGTGATAATTATGTCTGCATGTTTTGAAACACAGATGTCTCTGCTTAATTTTTTTCTCAGAGTATAACACAGTAAAGATGATTAAAAAGCTCAAAATTGAGGAGAAAAACAAAGTACAATGCACTTTCTCAAATTTTATATTATATTAAAGGACTTCCACATAAACATACACTCCTTTACATTATTTGAATCTACATATCTGTAAAGCTTCAAATACAAATTTCTAATCATTCTTTTCAAAAACAAATTTGCAAACTCCATGAGGCCACAGTAAATCACTGGATCCCTTCTCCACAACAGAAATTCAAAATTTCATTCATACAAATTTTCAACAGCTGCTCAAAGATCCTCTCTTATTTCAAATTATTCTTTTGTAGTCACTCAGTTTCTCCACCTTCTATTTTTTAAAAATATGATACCACAGGCAATACACATATATTTTTATCAACTGATATATTAGTTCTTTGTAGTATTTACAGACCAATATTTTGAGCTTAAGGCAAGTAAAAAACAAGTACAAGTTTAGGATTTTGTGTTTTACCTTTAAAAAGGTAGATCAGTAACCAAGATACAGGCAATCTTCTGTAGAAAGTCCTGAAATGACAGCCTATGCTTAATAATCAGTCTGGTCAAGATCCTAAAGCAAGCAGTGTTTTCTTTTATCGCTCTGAATAGGAAAAAATGAAATTAGGAGCAATTTCATGATCTAGCTTTTACATTAAAAGGTATGGATTTCCTTGTGATTTGAAAAAAGGACTTCCTGAATTTAACAACTACTGATCAGTAATGCAGACCCCCATCAGCTTCTCAGGCTGCAGATGAAAAGTCAAACCACAGTCCATTCCATACCATCCCTTTCTTGGTAGAGGTCTTCCATTGCTGTCAGAGAAGTTCTGCTTAGAAATGAATCAGACATTTATAAGGCTGCACATTCTGAACATATCTGGGTCTGTTGACATTGCAACATTTCTGAACGCTTATTCCAGATTTATCAACATAAATAAAAACAATTCACAGCCTATTGACTACATCCTTTCAAATATTACAAACTTGGCATAATAGATCTACGTTCTAACAGGTGAACATCCTTATTTCTTTTTATCTTATACCAGATGCCCAGCTGAACGGATTGATAGAAGCCAACTGAAATCACAGGGGCTTGGGCAGTTACCATAAATAAGCATCTGGTTCCTGGTCTCCAGCTTGTGAAAATTTTTTGCTTTTTTTCCCCTTTCTGCTAATGAGCTGACATTAATTTTCTGTGTGCTGACAGGTCACAAGCCCTCATGCAAATGCCTTGTGTGTAAACACACCTGACTGTGTATCAGTGCAGAACACTCGAGGCCAATTGCAAAAGAGAGTCAGGAAGAGGAGGGAAATGCTAAAATGCTGGCTGGTCCTATTTGGTGATTGATAGCTCTGCTTTTATCAGAGGGTGGGAGCTGTCAGAGTGGCCTGAGCAGAACGCAGCTGCTGGCTCTGCACTCCTTGAGCAGCCTCCCCTGCTGCCCTCCAGGCGAGCCAGGTGGCTCTGGATCTTTGCTGGGATCTTTGCTGGAATTCACTGACTCCAGCTTCAGGTGTGGGCCACTCTTGCAAACCTTCTCAAGGGGCATATATGATTAGCTCCAAGAAACTCTCCAAAACAACACCTGAAAAATTATGCCTGCCATAAGTGTTTGGTGATTAAAAAGAGAAAGGTGGGGAAAAACAGCACAAAACAACAGCAAACTCAAACCAAAACAAGCTGTTAGGGAAAAAGTGTTTAGGAAAGCTTGGCTGTAATTGTGCAGGTGCAGAGGTTGGGAAGATGCCAGGTCATGCTGATGCCATAGGGTTTGCATTAACATTTGTCAGGATTGAGAAGTTTCTGAGGTTAAAAAAAAAAAAAAAGAAATTATTTCAGCATCAGTCAGCTGGTAATGACTTTCAAAGTTGAGAATAAAATTCTCTGTGCAGAGCACTGTCACTGAAACCCCAGTCCAGTCCAAAGGACACTTGCAGGAACCCTTCCTTTTTCATGAGTGTGCTGACAGACACAGTAGCAGTATGACTTCTCAACAGAGAAAAGCAAGTATTATATTCTGCCAATACCAAAAGAGGATTTTCAAAACACTTTGAAGAAATAAGAGTCATAAACCAACCTCCCATGAAGACAAGAATGAAAACCCTTCTAACTTTGCTGGAGAAAACTTGAGGCCCTGAGGAATTAGGACTAAAAATTAAATCCCCATAACATGAACATCTGTGTCTTCATCCCTATTCATTATCAAGCAGACATGCACAATCTTGCATTTTGTTCATTTGGTGCAGCCAAAAGGAGGCAGAGTTTTGGCCCTCAGAAAAAAAAAACCTATCTGCAGTAAAAAAAGACAGCTGGAAAGGATTGCACCAACACGTTGCTTAAAACACATTTATTTCAAAAAGGGCACAAAGAGGGACACCCCTATTATCACAAACATGGATAATTGATTTGTAGAATTATTGTGAATCTTGAAATGGAAGAGACTCCAGATAAATCCATATAAGCTTTTTTTTAAGCCAGAACATATGCAGAATGAGCAGTATTTTTGCAGATATTTATGCAACTTGATGTTCAGCTTGTTTTCCTCTCTAGTCAGACAGACTAAAGCTTTGAAAATGCATAGAAGTCAAAGCCACTTTGATGAAAAATGGGCATTTTCTCTAGTTCAGAGCAAATAGTCTTTACTTTATTACTTACTAACAGAAAATGGATTTTATTTGTTTGGGATTGTTACTAGCTGTTTTCATAATTAGCTATTTAAAATAAAACCATAGTTCAGAAAGTAGGGCATCTGCAGCATCCTAATTTAAGATATAGCATCACAAGTTACATGTGATGCTGAAACATGCCAGACTCCCTGCTGTTCCTGCTTTCATTTACTGCAGCTGCAAATCAAGGTACCGATAATTGAAGAAAAAGATTTTTTGCAGGTCTCACCAACTAGAGCAAGTAGCTGATTCATCAAAAATGGCTTCCAGGATGGTGAGAAAAATTTAGTTGTGAGAATGCTTTGATGTTGGCTGTAATATTGTGCGGTGGGCTTCACTACATTTTAGCATCATAATTTACTGATGAAACCTGTCTTCTGACCTCTTCCCAGGACACAATTTCTGTTTTCCCCTCCTCATCATGAAGAGCATAGGTTTGTTTGTTGCTATGCTCTCTCTTCTCCCCGAGCTCTGAAGAAAGATAGCAGAAAAGGATTTCTCCCTCTGGCTCAACTGCTTGGTATGGACAGTTAGAGAGAGAGAGATGGAGACAGAGACAGAGAGAGGTATTCATGTCTCAGAGAACAAACTTTTCATCTTCCATACCTCTGATGTCTGCACCAAATCCTTTACCTCGCTTGAGAGAGCAATGGAAGTGCTGCAGAATCATGTATCCCTCACAAAATAAAGGCACACCACGCAGAAATCAGCAAAGTACCTGCAGACTAGGATGAGATTGCTCCTCTGTGCTACAAGCAGAGAGAGGGAATGAGTAGTTTTCATCCCATTTTATAAATGAGAAAGTCACAGAAGAGTCAAGGGTGTGTCACAAACTAAAGATCTTGGTGGCACCCTGAGTGCCCTGACAACCCCCTCTGAATCTTGAATATCAAAACAACGTTGAAATCATACTCCTTGTTCAGTCTTATCTGTGTTAAAATACAGAAATGAATTCCTACTCTTTTAACAGGAACTTTATTCACAGGATGACTTAGATCACAGAATTGACATAACTACTATGCTAAGCCTGTGTAAAAAGCAGTGGTTTTTACTTTGGTTTCCTGTGGAAGGATGAGGAAAACAAGACACAGATTTCTTCTTCAGGTAAGTATTTGTAGTCTAGCCCTATGATGGCTGTATCCATCTGGAAAACAGAAAAATCAGAAAAAATGTAACTTCCACCATTTGGATGATGAATAGATGGAGTGGTGTGGCCTAGAAAATCTTTCTTTCGACTAGTTACTTCCCAAGTTTTTACTTTCAAATTATGAAGGGAGGCAAGATAAAAACCAAGGGGAAAAATTTGCAGAGGGAGTGCCATTAAAAGACTGCAGAACTCATGACAAGAGCAGGCTGAAGCAGCCAAAATGCAACATCATTCCAAGGGGGACTTGTCCTTTTTTCTTAGGGATAGCATTTAGCATATTGTATGCTGTACTTAAATATTGGTTCACATCAACACAAGGAGCACTGGAATCAGATGAAACAAGGCACAAAAACTATGGCTGAAATCAGAACATCTCTTAGCAGGTTATCTTCAAATTTCTCATGATGAAGTTTCTTACCTCGAAATGTTTGTTAATTCAAGGGAGAATAAGATGACAACTACATTGTGGGAGATGGTTTGGTCACCAGACATCAAAAAGCTAATTTTGGATCTGTTTTTTACCAGGACATAACTACTGCAGAGGGCAGTGAAGAGCTCTTCCCTAACTGAAACCTTTGTGTTCTTCAGTGTGTATTTGATATTTGTCATAATCATAGTTTCATATGCATATTTAAGGTCTTCTTTTTGTTACTCTGCACTCCTGCTTACATTTTTACCTCTTTTCTGCCTATTACAAAGATAATACGGACTGATATCTTACTGCAATACACAGAATAGTGTCTCAGAGATGTAGCAAAGTGTCTTGGTTTGAAAAGATAGGTGTCAGCTAAGGAAGGCAGGAGCCTCCTTTGACACAGAAAATGTAAATCCCTCCCTCCTAATTTATTATAATTTTGAAATTAAGGGGCAATCAGGCAAAGATATGAAAGTAGGAATAACATTTTTTATTAGGGAAAAAAATTTAAAAATGCTGTAATACAAAACAACACTGACAGAGTCAGAATATAACCTGACACCCTGTTGGTCAGGGTGTTGGCAGCAGTCCCATTGAATGGTGGCTGCAGCCCTCCAGCAGTGCCAGCTGTGGTTCTGTTGGAGCAGGGATCCTGGAGAAGGGTGGAGTTTTCCTCTGAAGGTCCAGTGGTGGTGTAGATGGGCCTGGTCTTCCTCTGGGAATCCAGTAGTGAAGAAATCTGCTCTTCTGGGAATCCAGTGGGAAAATGCTGCTGTGGTGTTCCAAATCTCAGATTATATCCAGGAAGGAATGCTTGGCTCCTCCCCCTGGGCAGAGCACCTCACAATGGGATGATGTCATTTTATCAGTCATGCAGTGACACTCAGTGGCCCATTAACAGAAGGTATCTCCCCAGAGGGAGGATGGGTCATTGAAGAGATAAAGAAAAACTGCTCAATTAACAGAAGATAACTGCCCTACCTCTGACAGATGGCAATAGAACACACAGCTCCAGCCACATCTTGCATATCCAAACTAAGACACAAAGAGAAGCATGCATCTTTCTCTGTAGGTCAGTTACTGGTTTAATAGTGTTGTCCATTTGGTGCAATTAACATTCAGTGTGTCCAGAAATGGAATGTGAAATGGGAAGTATAACTGGGTACCTCCAACACATTACATGCTTTTCTTTCATCAAATTTATCAATTTACCTTTAGCTGTCAGTCATAATTACAAGACACAAAACTAGTAGTGTGATGGCAATGGTTCCAACCTTTAAATGAGGTCCTGGTAAGTCTGTATCTGAGATATAATTTGCTTGTTTACTTTTACTTTTACTTTAATGTGCAGTTATGCAGATATTTATATACTAGAGAATCTGCCTTACCAATCTTTTAGAAGATGTTGAAATGTGTTAAAAAACAGATCTGATGAGATGTTTACTGAGTGGTGAATAATTCTAAGTAAGAACTCCAGCAAAATAAAACTTTGAGAAAATAGTCAGAAATGTATCTTGATTTTCTTCACATTCAAAAGAAAAATACACATATATCTTTTCAAGGCTTCCAAGGAATCAAGAAAATGCTGGTTTTGTGTAGAAATAACAGCGGTGTTTGCTTCAAACCACTCTAATTCACCCTGAGTCATTTACCCTGAATGATTCAACAGGCTGGTCTCTATGGACCAGCCATAGCATCAGAAGAAGCTACAGAAGCTCTGGGAAGAGCTTGTGAGACCACCATCTTCAATGGAATGGCCCTGATTAGTGAAAATTAAATAAGGAAATTTTGAAAGGATGCTCTAACAAATATTCCTTGGTTTGAATGCCCAAAACAGACAAAAAAATCCCCTTTCTTTTCCAGAATTTTCAATGTAACAACTTCATTGAAATGATATTTCATGTTGGAGAGGACAATTGATAAATTTTAAACATTTTGAGACTATTTGAGAGATTAAAATAAAGAAAACAGAATTATAATGTCATTTATTAATTCTGTTCCTGGGAAAACATCTATTTCCATATCCAGCACCTCACATACTGTGGCAGAAAAGAAATCGTGGTAAACACAGGCTGCTTTTGTTACTTGGAAAATCACATACCTCTTCCTGATCTCTTACAAGCTGTTAGCTACAGCTGGCCATGATAACAAGCCCTTAAAAATCACAATGCCCTTTAACATCTAAATTGCCATTGCAACATTCCTTCTAAATGCTCAGCATGACTGGTGATGTTTCAGAAGCATGCACACAGCTGGTGCCGAATAAAGCAGAAAAAAAGTAGTAATTTGTAAAGTTCACATCCTAGTCCAAACAGTCGGATAAAATGTTCTACAAGGATTTAATCCTATGAAGCAAATGGTTGCAATTAGTATTTTGGAGGGTTATATTTAAATGTTTCCATTTTATTTAGAGCTGTTTTAAATATCTTTTATTTTTGTAGTTAGCTGGACATGTTTCAAAAGTCATTTGTTATGACCCCCTGTTTTGTGGCAATTCTTTTGTCTTATGCATTAGTGGAATAGCACTGTCTAAAAGAGATGTAGAACAGACCAGTCCAGCCAGCAAGCTAGGCTGCTGTCACTGTAGTAACCTGAGGAATATTTGCAAAAGAGCAGTACGTTCAGTATCTAAAAGCAAATGAATGGGGAAGCCACGCTATTGTGTCCACAACTTTCTGTTCCTCTTTCAGTCTGACTCCATCTGCAGACCATTTGAAACACAGTGGTTTTGGACTAGCTGGATTTTCCTTGAATAATACTCAAAAGATCAGATTTTTTTTTCAAACTGTAAAATTTCTGGTCAATTTAGCTTCAGAGTATTTTTACAATGGGATGGTTCACTGCTCAATGAGCCTGTATTAACTCTTGCACCGCAGAAGAAGCTCAGTGACCTCAGCAGGGTTTCACGTGAGTTCAAGCTACCCAGAGCATGTTCATGACCATTATGATACTATATAAATCCTAATAATTAAGACAAAGGATATCTCTACTGAAGATATGGCCTTCCCATACTTTTGGGTAAGGTTCAGGACCCTAAAAGAAGCATTTTCATGTTTCTCTCACTGTTTGCTTAAAGAAATGAAAAAAAACAACAGATAGAAACGAGATCTTTAATATTTTCCAAAGGGAAAATAAAATAAAGAAAAAAAAAAAAAAGGCAAAAAAAAAAAAAAGATAGAAAAGAGATCTTTAATATTTTCCAAAGGGAAAATAAAAGTAAAGAAACAAGAGGGAAGAAAAATCTTCCAGACTTTTCCAATGCATCATTCAGAAGTTAAAAGGAGCAAAACTCATTAAAATAATTATTATTGGGTCACCTTCAGCAAATGCTTAGGTAACTCATGATCACTAGAGAATGTTTCATAACAAGACTTCAATAAACATTATGCAGAAACTTCAGACTTTAAGAGATTAAAAGAAAAAATATGTTTCCTTAAACACCACGGCAAACTGTGGAGCAGTCAAAATTGAACACATTCAAAATTGGATACTAATTATACTATCTTTTAGTGATTTGAAGATATGCCCTGTAAGAAAATAACCACATTCAACTCAGCAAGATAAGTAGCACTAATTGGTAAGGTATTGGTACTTAAATAAAGAAACAGCCAAATCTCTTGGGGTTTTCTTTGTGTACTTTGTGCTTTTTTTACAAAAAAATTTCTCTACATTTTTTTAGGATCCTAAGAAAAAGAACAAAAAGCAGTCTTGACAAAAAATATTAATTTCATTCTGATGAACCAAAAAGATAAATGAAAAATATTTGAAGAATATAGAGCCGTTTTCCTTGCAGAAATGTTCTTATAAAGTTTGGAGTTTAAAGCAACTTGAGGTCTAATTAGGATTATCACCTCTTTTTATTAATAGTAATCAGATTCTGTGTTTTCAGTGTGTTTTTCCTCCTTGAACTGTAAACCAGATTTACGGAACTAAAGTAAAGCCACATAAGGAGTATCACTACACTAAATAGTTAACCTCCATCCTGGTTTTGTCCCTCCAAGTAATTATTGCTGTAAAAGGAAAACACATTAGTAGAACCCATATTTATGACTTCATATTCAGCATAACTCAAGTTTAAAGAACACAAAACAACAGGGATCATTTTTAGGACTTCCCAGAGAGTGCAAGGTTATTCTCTGCATACTTGCATATAGCTTTCTCTATGCCTTGAAACAGAACAATACAAACAAAAAATGTCTAATTATATTTTGTAGTGGTTGACAGATATGTCTCTACATAAATATGTATGATCTATATTTTTTTATGAGTATTATTGTAAAGAGAAAGAGAACATCAGGCTGCATAAATGTCAGTCTAGAATGGAGATATATGAGGCTTAAATTAGATCCACTGAATGAAATATATTTGTTTCAAGGGTTTTTTAAAATTAGTTTGGGATATAATCACCTTGGTGCACAGCATGTCCTTGTGTTTCTTTGTACTTGAAGTGTAGCAGGTGTGACTGAGTATTTTACAATACAGGATAAAGCAGGTAACACTTCACCCATGAATTCCTGCTGAAAAGACAGGAGTTACAGATTCTTATCTAACTGTCAGTTTGGAATACAGTTACCTGATTTCTGTTTGTACTTAAAGGAGCAACTTATGTTTTGGGAAGAAAATTCTTATCCAGCATGTGCAGCTCTTCAAGCTTCTTCCCCAGCACAGTAAGGGGATCTTGAAAGCCCACAATGTTCAGGAGCTGTCAGAGACTGACCAAAACTCTTTCAAGTACTCTGTGGTTCTGGGTAGTCTGGGGAAACCTGGCTCCCAATCTAAAAGAGACAATCCAAACAAAAATATTACAATGGTTCAGTGTACAATTGCTTGAGATGGATTTTCACTGATCTCTAGCAAAATTACGAGACAACCTTGATGGTAACTCAACAAAACAGGCCAGACTACCTAAATTACTTCTGTACCAAAATTGCTAGAATTTTTTTCCCAATTCCTTAGCACATACACATCCATATAAGGAGATAACACTCAATATTATGTATTTTAGGCCTAAGCTTCACATCTTTACAGGTAGTTCAGGGCAAGAGAAAAGTGAAGCCTAGAGGAAATTCTAGTTTTAATTTCTCCGCTTCCACACACACTTTTCTTCTCTCGAGTTCACCATTTGTGAGAGTAGCAGAAGTCATCTTGTAAAGTATTTCAGGTCTGTGAGTGAGAAGGACTGTAAGAGAAGAGATGCTTGATAACTTTCCAAGAAAACAATTGACTGTGTGGAATCTCTGACTTAGATATTCAACCCTTTGAGGTCCTTCTCCTTTAGGCTATTAACTAATCTCATTTGTGCCACCTGAGGCTTCCCCAAATTAATGGAGTGGAGGAGAACTCTCATTTCTAGCAAATTTTACGAGTGTTGTTGCAGCATCCTGCTCATCACCAAACCCAGGGTGCAGTGTTGGGAAAAAGTCTGTATTGCTGCCAGTCCTTGTTGCAGAAGTGTCTACTGATGAATGTTCCCCTAGCTGCCACCAAGACTTTTGAAGGAGTGTGTATCTGGTGGTTATTAACAGCCTGTACAGCACTCTATCCTGTAAAGAAAAAGATGGCCTATTCTTCCCTACTGGCATAGGTAAGTGGGTCATTTCCTGGATGGTTTTGTCATGTTTGGATACCATACAGAAAGAAAGGCTCATAGACATATTTTCTTTTAAGTTCCAAAGGTGGTGGAAAAGAAAGCAAGGAGATTGATGGTTTACGAGAAAGTCAGTTTGGTTAAATCACACTTAAAATCCAACAGTTGTGGTTGCATTTAATATTTAGAAGAATTTTCCATTCTAAGGCCTTTAATTGTATTCCTTTCAGCATTTTGTTCTTCCTACTCCCCTTCTCTTTATCCTCTCCACCTAATTTGTGTAACGTTTGTTTGCAAAAGCCATGGCTTTCTGGAGTCATTTGGTTTTGTGGATCTGTGACCATGACTGATAACTATACTGTTTGTGGCAAAATGCATGTGATTATTTTATGAAGCTATAATGAATTGCAATTGTTATATTAGATTCAACAGGAAATATATATGGATATTTGTTAAGTGACAACATTAACCTAGCCCTTTTTGTACCTGGAAAACAGTTCATGTCCCATGGCACCTAATCCTTTGGATTCCTCTTCTATTGGCATTTTGAACAAGAAATGTGGGAGATAATCTCTGCTGCCCTGTCTTAAGTGCCACATAGCAAGGAAACACCAAATGTGGTCCCTTGGACGCTGATGGCCAAAAGATTATTTCCCATTACTGGTTCCTGTAAGTACTACGTAAAGGATCTGAAAGAAACTTGTTTTGTTTTGGATTTTGGTCACAAGAGTTGCTTACTCCTGGGGATTTATCACTGAGGTTTTCAGAGTAGGGTTCATTCTGTTGTACCACACAGAAATTGCAGAGGCGTTCTAAAACAAAATGATCCATTCATAATTTTCAGTTTTTCTTTGTACTTTCAGATGATACTCCATAGCTCTTATACAGCTCTAAGATATTTTCTGACCTCATTATCTTCTAGTTTAAATCAGTGTTCTGGCCAACTGTCAGATGGTGGTGAATGCTGTTGCTAATGAACTGTAAACTGTTCAGGGAATAAAATGTTGGCTTCACATTTAGTACACAGATTTGGAGATTTCATATATGGGATAAGAATTGTGTTATATCTCCTTTTGTTTTTATCTTTACTAGTGTTAACATTTAAACACATTATCTATAACATGCCTGAAACGATTGTAACCTTCCAAGAACATGTTTCAGTCAAAGGACAAAGAAAAATAATCCATAACACATGAGGACTCTTTTTGAATTCAGCTCAGTGAGAGCTATGACTTTATTTTATAATGCTTTACAGTGCACCCAGCTGATACAGTTCTCCTTGAAATTTTGACTTGCAGCCTGAACTACAACTCCTAGGAAAAACACAACCTAGGCATAATTCTGCTTACCTATGAAACCCCTTCAGTATTAATATTCTTACAGTGGCATAGCTGATATGACAATTACCTCCAATTAGATTGTATTGGACTGATTTATGGAGAGCATGGGGGTTTTGGTACCTTATTGTAATATAAAAGAAAGCAATGCCAAAAATCAAAATGATGTTTTATAGCATTTGTGAAGTTTAGTTTTCTTTAACATGTTACTGAAAAAGAATATCACCAGATACCCCTCTTCTAAGCTGCACTATACAAAATATCAATTTACTTGGACTCACGTTCATGTGCTGTCAACCTGAATCCTGATGGATTGCATGTTGAGAGGCATCTTCTTGGGAGTAGGATTCAAGATATTAATAGTCAGATTGACAATATGTGACTAGTCATAGAATACCTAAATCTCAAAGAGCGCAGAATTTTGTTGACCTCGTTGCTACACACACAGATGCACACAATACTCATGCTATTTTCTGATTGCATTGGTTAGACAGATAACAGTTACAAAGATATTGTTTTCAGTAGGCATGAAATGTCTATTTTATGTGGAAAAAGCATGTAATGAAGTGCTGCCAAATGGACATATACTCCTGTCTGCTGGGAGGAGAACAATAAGCAATGGGATTACATTTCAGCAAAAAGTTACCTATGAGGAAGAAGATTTTACTGCACTTATTACAGAATCATAGAATTGTAGAATTGTTAAGGTTGAAAAACTTAAAAATTGGAGTACTTTATTTGGAAATGCTGTGGAATCCCCTTTTTGAGAGGCTCTAAATGGGTCTAGCTACGTGTTGAATATGGTTAATGTGCATTCAACCTGTCTTTGTCTGGATGAGTGGGTTAAATGGACTCATGGATTCAATGAGAATGGCAATTTTTTTGCTACTAAAACAGTTTTTGCTAGCAATAAAACAGTCTATATTTATCTTAAAAAGCCAGTATCTCACATTTTAGACCATTGGCTCATCTTGATAAAAAAGAAGACCTTGGTACCAAATATAGCTTAAATCACATAACCACATCTAGCTCAACATCTCTGTTCTTTCCTAGAAAGAAATGGCTTGTTCACTTCTGCAAGATGTGGTGCATTCCACTGATCACAATATGTTAGCTTGGGTCGAAAAGGATCATCTCATTCCAACTCCCTGCTGTGAGCAGGGACACCTTCTACTAGACCAGGTTGCTCAAAGCCCCATCCAACCTGGCCTGGAACTGTTCCAGGGGTGGGAACACAACTTCTCTGGGCAATGTGTGCCAGTGCTTCATCACCCTGTTAGTAAAGAACTTCTTCCTAACATCTGGTCTCAGTCTCTCTTCATTTAGTTTAAAACCCTTCCCACTTGTCCCATCACTATCTGCCTATGCAAAAGTGTTTTGTATTGATTTATAACTGAGAAAGGATAATCTGAAGACAAAGCACATGTGACATATTTATCTCCAGTATTCACCTTATTCTGGATGAGGGCCTACCAATATACACACATGATATCAAATATACCAGGCTATTTAAATTCAAAGATGATTTTTAGGCCACGTATGGATCATGGAAATGACAGTTCTCATCCAAATTCACTAACAGTCAATAAATTAGTGAGTACTATACCTCTAAATCTGTTAGTCTGGTCTATTTTAGATACCTGCTTTAAAATTGCATTTTAGATATGCAAATTCTATCTGATGACTATAAAAGGAATCTTTTATGACTAGAACAGTAGTAGATATTTATACTGTAGGATATTTAAGTTAGATTAGATACATCTTTTTCTGGATTATAGTCCTTATGTTGATAACTATAAACTGTCTCATTTTTATTTAGTATCATAAGTCTCTAGGTTCAAAAGCAGACTGCCTTGCACTTGCATTGAGATAGGCAAGGTAAAAGCTCCCAGCTGACTGGAAGCAGGCTAATGTCCCAGTTTTCAAAAAGGGCAAGGATGACCCTGGAAAATACAGGTCTGTTAGTCTCACTTCTCAAACTGGTAAGGTTATGAAGATTATTCTGGAAGGTACTGAAAAACAGTTAAAGGAAAATGCAGTCATTCACAGCCAGCACAGCGTCATGCAAGGAAAGTCCTGCTTATCAAGCTTGATTTTAATTTATTATAAGGTAATTCACCTGGCTGATCAAGGGAAGCCAACTGATATTTCTGAATTTCAGTAAGGCTGTTGGTACTGTCTCTCACAGCCTCCTTTCAGACAACATGTCCAGCACACAGCTGGATAAAGACGTCATGGGGTGGGTGAGCAACTGGCTCATGGGTTGGTCACAAAGGGTTAAAGTGAATGGGGTGACATCAGACTGGTGACCTGTCACCAGTGGAGTTCCACAGGGCTCCGTCCTTGGCCTTGTCCTCTTCAGCATCATCCTAAATGACCTGGACAGAGGGCTGGAAGGGATATCAAGGAAGTTTGCAGATGATACAAAACTGGGAAGAGTTGTTGACTCCCCTGAAGGCAGGGATGCCCTGCTGAGAGACCTTGACAAATTAGAGAGCAGGGCCATCACCAAGCAGAAGAAGTTCAACAAGGGAAAATGCATTTGATTCTGCACCTGGGGTGGGGCAACCCTGGACATAGGGATAGGCTGGGGAATGAGATTCTGGAAAGCAGTGCCATGGAAAGGGAGATTCCTGGTCAGTGGCCAACTGGATATGAGTCAGCAGTGCCCTGGCAGCCAGAAGGGCCAACTGTGTCCTGGGGACATCAGGGACAGCATGGGCAGCCAGGCAGGGGAGGGGATTGTCCCTCTCTGCCCTGCCCTGGGGCGGCATCACCTCGAATGGTGGGGGCAGTTTTGGGTGCCACAATATACCAAAGTAATTAAATTTTTAGAGGGTGTCCAAAGGAGTACAACGAGGATGGTGAAGGGCCTTGAGGAGAAGCTGTGTGAGGAGTGGTTGAGGTCACTTGGTCTATTCAGCCTGGAGAGGAGGAGACTGAGGGCAGACCTCACTGCAGTTACAGCTTCCTCGTGAGGGGAAGAGGAGGGACAGGCACTGATCTCTTTTCTTTGTTGACCAGTGACAGGACCCGAGAGAGTTGTATGAGGCTGTGTCAGGGGAGGTTTAGGTTGGATATTAGAAAAAAGTTGTTCGCTCAGAGGAAGGTTGGGCATTGGAACAGGCTCTCCAGGGAAGTGGTTACAGCAGAATACAAGAATTTGGACAATACACTTGGGCACGTGGTGTGACTCTTAGGGATGATCTTGTGCATGGCCAGGAGTTGGACTTGATGATGTTTGTAGGTCCCTTCCAACTCAGCTTATGCTTTGATTCTGTAAAAGATCTCATAAAAAATCAGTCTTTATCTGATCTGATTCTAGATGCTGAGCTCAGCCAATATCCATCATCATAATCTAGGTAAAAAACCCATCTTTGTTCAGTTGTTTCTCTTCATTTCTTGAATGTAACAGATTCCTCTGGTCAGAAGCTTTGTTTCCCCCCCCATCCCTTTCAAACTCTTCGGGTTCTTTTTTTTTTTTATCTCACCAGTTCTAAACACATGTGGTGAGAGAAATCAAACACAAATGTTGTAAAAATACATTAAAATTTTAACTGAAGTCAGAACTTAATGTGAGGTACAATGTAAAATCTTATGCTGCACCTCAGCATGACACAATTTGAGTCAAAGTTGTTCTCTCTTGGAGTTTCATTGCCTCTTTCATTTTCTCTTTTTTTCTTTCAGGCATACAACCAAGTTCTTTATGGACATGTTAGTTTTTTAAGTTTTATATATTGTGTCTGCACACTTGCCTGTTTTCTACACGATAACAAGGAAGAGAGAAGAGGGACCAATAATAGAAAATAATGATGGGAGGGGGAGGATTATGAAATACTCTTGAACCTCCAGAGGCAACATATTTCTATCGCTACCTCTGGCACCAAGAGTAGTTGGCATGAGAACAACTGTCTCTTTTACTCTTCTTTAGTGCAAGGAGACAAAGTTTCTGGTAAAATTTGTACTACCCAAGCAAATTTTTAGAAAAAGGATTGTTTCACTAATTGTCATATCTGTACTGCACAGACTTCTTCCTTATGTGCTTTTCAAATTAGCAACACGAAGCATATTAAACTGATTAATAGCTGTGTGAATTCAGGATCAAGCTGGTTGGAAACAATGACTTGCACTGGTATGTCTAAAATTAGGGGACATTGAATAATACTGGCAAAGCAAGAACATACTTGAAATCAGTTGAGAATTAGTACAAAAATTTAAATAAAATTGTTATCAAAAAAAATTGCATTTGTTAGAGTTATTTAGCTCAATGTTACATCTTTTTTTTTTCTCTTAGTAGCACTTTTGACTTCAGCCTTGGACTATCCTAGGGTATGGGACCTCCAGAGCAATATTTGTCCATAATATGAGCAGGACCCACTAACACTATCCCAGAGGTGTGTGCTGCCAACCAAAGGAAGGAAATCTGAGAGTGTGGGAGAGAGGCCATGAAGTGAGATAGGGTTTTGATTTATCAGAAATCACTACAGCCCCCATAAATGTAAGGAATTAAGGCTCCCAGAATACAGGGGCAGTACAAATGCCATCTGTCCCATTTCTGGGTTGAATCATTTCCATGCAATTTGTTTTACATGAAACATACTTCGGAGTATTGTTGTCATTACTATGTTCAATCTAAGCTGCTTGTAGCTTTGTGTGAAGATAGAAATATGAAGAAATATTATGGTTTCAATAGAGAAGACTTGGACACAGAAGATTTTTCTTTTTCTATAAATTCTGTGTTTTATTTACATTATCTTCCTGCAAATACTTGTGCCTTGTCTTGAATATCTGCATAACAATCCATATTTTTCTAGTGGTCTACTAATGTATAAAATTAACTGTAGATGTAAAATTGTGCATGGTTAGCACTGCAATTTCATTCTGTGCCCCACTTACTACAGAATATAGTATATAGTTCTATAATTTTCGAACTTCCAATGTAAGGAAGGGACTGATCCTTGACTTCTCCTTTTTTGAGTTGGTACCTCAAGTACAGTTTCAGTTGGGTTGATCCAACAGAAGATCTGCATGGACCCACAAGAAGAATGTTGTGTAACAGACACACAGAAGCTTCACCCATTTGGAAGGAGAATGGAAAAATGTGTGGAACAGGAGTTAGGAGAGTGTGAGATGCTACAGCTGTAAACAGGACTGTGATGAAATGGACCAAACCCAGGTTTTCTGGCCCTCTGTGCTCCAGTGAGCTGTTAGAGATTAAATGAACTGTGGATAAACCTGGTTTTTCTCCTTGCAGGCAGCCCTACTACTCTTAGGCCGTATGGATGGTATTCATCTTGCCCAACTTTAGAGCTGACAGCACAGATGTCTACAAGTACTCAACGTAGCATCTTTTTATAATTCATAGAGGGCACCTTGGGGTACATTTATCTAAATCTAGAGTAGGTATCTAAAATAGGCCAGAGAAATCATGTCTCAGAAGTATAATATCAAGCATTTACTGGATTTGAATATGATCTATCTATTCGTGCTCAGTATGCTATACAATAATTTGTGCATTTATAAGTATCTTCATTGCCTGTGTCATTCTGAGGAAGGGTCTTAAAAAGATTTGCAGTCATAAGGAAGAAGAACAGATGGTGTAACAGCTTCATCTGGCAATGACTAACATACACATATGAGGCCTGCTCAGGACTGATGCCTTTCTCCTCTAAGTAATTGAACAGCTTCTTAACAGGACAGCTGGAAGGACTGCTGAGCCCACTCCCATTCTTCTTGACATGGTGGCCTGGATTCGAAACAGAACAGGGGAGCTGAGTTTCCTGGCATGACCAATTTTTTGCTTACAAAATTAAACACAAACAAAGAAAAAAGAAGTAGGATAATAATAAGGTAACAAAATTTGTTTCTATCTCCCTTTTGCTTATTACAGAAAATGTAAGGTTTACACACCTGTGAAGAAGGAATAAATCAGAAATTGAGTTTCTAGTGAGTGAGGGAGAAGATAGACTGGAATACTCCTTCAGCAGAGAAAGAATACAGATATTTCCTCAGTGCCTGAGGAAAGTCATTCACTTGTAGGTGTCAAAGGTAAATCCAGAAAGCTATTTTGACAGAATACATTGGCAAAAGGTTTCAGAAAAAATCTTGCTAGGTAGATCATGGTTCACAGATAACACAGAACCAGTGCCAAGACTGAGGATTTCCATGTATGCAGTATGTGGGATGTTTGGTGATTTCATTACTGGGATAGAGTGAGTGAGCTCTAAAAAAAGGCTCCCTATATGCCTCAAAGAAAGTCAGTTGAAGCTGAGCACTAAGCTGTCAAGAAGTGGACAAATGGGAGAGGAGGGGTGGTTTATTTTTGCAGATCTAGGATAGAAATCTACCTTTATGTGCTTATGTTGTTACATTTTTGGCAGAGAAGAAGCTCTGGGAGCTGAGGGTTTTTCCAGAGAAAGAGCATAAGCTATAAAATTTTATGAACAGATGCAGACAAGTTAGAAGACAACTGTTGGAAACTTAGATTTAAAGAAAATCTCAGTGACTTTTCTAATAGAAGAAAAACAAAAACAACAGCAAAACTAATAAAATAGATTCAAAGACTTTTCTGGGTTGGGGGAGAACAAACTAAAAAAAGAAAACAGTGTGCAAAAAGAAACAGAAGGCAAGATCTTACATGAAATTTTCTAATGTTGAAGACAGACGTAGCAGAGCTCAAACATCAGTTGAAAATAAGTTAGGGACACAAAAGAGGAAGAGTTTTCAAATTACCTAAAAAAAAACTCTCTTAAATACTACTCTTAAACTGTTCAAAATGCTTTTCTTTACAAGCATCTCCAAAGGCTAAGACAGAAAATTCAAATATCCCGTTCAGTACAAGGACAATGAATTATATCAGTATTTCTTAAAACAGCCACTAGCAGAAACTGGAAGTGGTCAAATTTTTTTTTTGCAGATCTTTATTGTAGTCACTGCTACAGTACTCAATTGTTGTCTTTCTGTATAACTTATTATGTATTTATCATGTGCCTTAGCATATGTTGCACAGTATATAAACACCAGTTTATGCACAGTAGTGATTCAATCAGATCTTGAAGACATAAAGATAAAGAAGATAAAGAAGACATAATCTTTTAAAACAAAAAAATTCAGGATTTTTGTTTGTTTGTATGTTTTCTGTTGTAATTTGACTTGTTTTTCAGTACCTACCAGTTAACAATCCATTTTTTACCTTCTTCATTGTAAAATCTGAGAGAGAATAATGGTGTAGACCTGCAGGAAAATTTGTAAGAAATATGAGGTCCTGGTGCTGTGAGTTTTCATGAAACGAAATCCCCCTTGGGTCACTGGGCCCACCTGACTGAAAGGCTGAAGTAATTCAGACTCTCCTGCAGACTCTTGCTCAACCATCAGTCTTTTACTGCCACCAGCCTGACTGACATTTGCCACACTCCTGCCTTTCCTCTGGCTAGGGCAGATGATACCACAGTCCTCAGGTGAACAACAAAGGCTAGAGAAAACTATTCCATAGCCTTATTATCCTTCATTGAGCCCACAAGATTCCCACTCTCCACCTGCTGTGCTCACCTATTTCTGCTCTGACTCTTCCAAGGTCACAAAGCTCAACAAAGCACTTTTAAACCGCTCTGCAGAAAGGGAAGTATTTCACAGTGGGACTTTCTAGATGTGGTTTAATTTGCTTCTGAGACCACAACAAATACTCTTTCCCATCCAGCTTCCCTGAGAGTGAGATATTTATAATCTTAGTGCGTGTACCTTAGGGAGGAACACTGCCAAGTTTTGCAGCTAAGCCGTCAGGCTGTATATCTCAAATGTTTGGTACCTCACCCTGAACCAAAGGGTGAGGGGTCTGAATGATCAGAAGGCTGAGAGACAGAAGGTGCAAAGATGTATTTGGGCACTGGGGTTCAGATGTTTGACAGTGACAAGGCAAAGAATTGGAAACAAGTTTCCCTGTGGGATGTGGCATTTCCTGGACATAAAGGTGACACATATTCAGTCTAGGCTTGGGAGTGTGGATTTATATAGTGCAGACAAACACATCTGCTGGATGTGTAGTCCTCTAACTTTGGATAAATCATTGTTGGAGGAGTGGGGGCAGAGGGGGAAAAAAGAGATATTTGCTGTTCCCAGGCGGTTCCTTTAATGAAAGATTGTTTGGCCACTGGAGACTGAGTTAGAACAGCTTCCAAATATCCTAAACCTCAACTTTTCCCATGGAATCTGTATGTGAATTGGAAGAATGTCTTCATACAAAGAATTTAAATGTAAACAACATTGAAAATAAAAAAAAGACAAACTAAAACTTTCTTCTTCATCTGGTACATGCAAGCAGAATGAAGATGTGGCATGAATGATGAACAGTAAAAAATAATATTCTTCCAGAGCAAAGTGCAGAGCTCAGTAGACAAATGGACACTTTGGGTTTCTCTTCGTCTTAACATGACAACAAAGAAAGTTCACCTTCTCTCAAGAGTGTCCCATCTCTTGTGACTGAATGAGTGTATGTGGCTTCAAGATACCTAGCTTTGAGATAAATCAACCTAAAATGTACTAAATTTTCATTAGAATATAACCAGACATCTTTAACTTTCAAAAAGAAACTCAAAATGACTAGACAAAAGCAATGAAAATAAAAGGCTTTAAATTCAGTCTCTCACTGCCTACTCTGTCTGCTGGGAAGGTCCATGTTGTCAGGACTTCTGGATATTATATTGATTGCCTGAGTAACAGAAAACTCAGCAATTCCCTCCTGGTCATTATGAAATTGGTTTTCTGTGCCAAGGCACAGCTCCCTGCAGCCCTCTTCTCTCAGTAGCTTCTCTGCCTGGGCTGCAAGCTCCTAATTGCTTCTCTGTCTCTTCTTACTGATTGCTAATACGTCCCACAGTCTTCTGTGAAATCAGGCCCTGTAACTACACAGAGAAAGGACAGTTTCCCTCCTTTTACCAACCCATTTGTTCTCTTCTTGAAGAAAAATTATATCCCAAAAAACAAGCCTATTATAAAGAACAAGGGGGTTTGTGGAAAATTCTGTCAATAGCCTTCAATCTGCAATTATTTCCTGCTGTGTCCTCGTTCAGCAATATTAATGGACACCAATCTGAAGAAAACATCTGCACCAGAACACCCCCCTGATTTATACAAGCTAAAATACTTACACTTAGTAAGCACTAGCCCTTCTCTATTTACTGAATGCACAAAGCCAAATGTCTCCAGGCTTCAGAAAAGTTTGCATTTGTAGCTGAACTTTATGGCTTGTATCCAGCTCTGATTAGCAGCCAGACTTTCTGTGTTGGCCCCTCACAGATGATGTGCTGCAAAAGCATCATTGAGACAACACTGCTTCTTCCTCACTTTCTCCAAGTATTTTTGGTTTGTATGTCATCACAGCTGGCCACTTTCCGTACAGCTCTGGAGGCAGATACACCTTGGAGGCAGATGTACATTCAGATTGCTTGGCAGCTGAGGGTGTATTGCTGGAGCCAGAAGAACAAGATTAGAAGGTGAGATAAATGTATGTTTTTATCTTTCAAATCAAGATTGGCTTCTGTAGTACCTTAACTGTGAAACTTTGGAACATTCAAAGGGCCCTGAACTATGAATTTATAGGAAAGGGAGCTTTTTTTCCTCAAGAAAAACATCAGGTGTTTTCTACCATTTTTGGTACTTACTGTAAATCAAATAGAAATGTGAATCTTGTTTTTATCACTCAAAACAATGACAACTTAGAGCATTTTATTTATATGAATTTTGACCAATAGTTATCAGTCAATGTTAGAAAAAGTGGTTAGTAGCCCTGAGTATCTGTAGCGAGACTGTAGGATGGTCCTACTGAGTATGTAGGAAGAGCATAGACTTTCTCTCACAGACCTCCAGAGTGATTTTGGAAAAGTCACAGACTGACATTAGTGCTCTGCAAAGGTCAAAATGTGATTTTCTTAGTTTAAATAAAGCAAAGAATGAAGCTTTCATCTTGCAACATTTGTGTTTCTTTATATCAACCAGAAGACAAATAATTACCTTTATGAACAGGGTTCCTTAGAGAGTGTTTTGAGATGCTTGATGTGGGAGAAACTGTATCTATATATAATATGCAATTTATATGCTGTACATGGGGTCCTTTGCATCTATTTCATAACACAAACATACACACACATTTGTCTTTGCAGTCAAGTTGATGTAAGGGCTTTATCTTTAAATGTCTTCCTTCTACAGACCAAAAATGCTACATTTGAAAGACAGTGTCAGTTGCTCAGTATGTGTAGGCAATATGCATTTGGACCCACTTCTAAATCTAAATCTAAATCTAAATCTAAATCTAAATCTAAATCTAAATCTAAATCTAAATCTAAATCTAAATCTAAATCTAAATTGTAATGAGCATTCTTCCTCTTGACATATTTCTTCAGTAAAAAGTGTAGCTTTTGTTCCTGTTTGTGATCAGCAGAGCTTTTTAAGTCCAAAGGAATCTTTAAAAAGAGATTTGAAAGGCTTTTATACTTTGGAATACTCCAGGACTTTTAAATGGCTATGATTGCATTGATAACACTGAAATAAGACATAATGGTACGAAAATCAAAACAAGATAAGTCAGTTCAATGCAAATATAAAATGTTCAATCTACAGATAAATAAAGCTTGTAGGTCCCAACCAATGCACTTAACAACTTTTAGCATTAATCACACAAATACCTTAATTGCTTTCCACTGAGCTATTCCAAATCTGAAGCTCTTTGTTAATGACTGAACTTACTGCTTTGTAGGAATATATGGAACTAGGAGGATCTGCAGATATTCTCTTCTCCCTTGTACAGGAACAAAAAAGAAGAGTCAAACAAAAGGACAACATGCACAGTGGAAAAGCAATGCCATTTCAGAAAGCTCTAATTATTATAAATAACACATACATTTCACTAAACTTTACAAAGCTGTTATTGATCTGGTGCAACAATAATGATACAGAAAAAAAGATAGATTCTGATTGCCTTGATGTGGGTTTTACATGACACACATTATTTGGAGTGTAAAATGTAAAATGGTAAAGTAGAGAATAGTCCTCTGACAATTAATTGTTTTAAAAACTCTCCTTAGAAAACTTACCTACAAAGTCAAAAAATTGTGAATGGCATGTCACCTCCTATAGATTTTCACTCTGCCCTTGCAAGAAAAGAACCATACATACAGTGTTTTTACATTATAATATTAACCAACTTGCTCTTTGCAAAAATAAGTTCTGTAAGAGAGCCAGTGTATAAAAAGGTGACATTAGAAATTCTCATGTTAAAGAAAAAAAATCTACTTTTATCTAGGCTGTACAGTCTTTAGAGCAGCTCTGCTCAAGGTTTGTCACAAATAAATTCATGTCCCAGGATTAGAAAATAATGCAAACCTACCAATTTATCACTCTGTGATTTCATTCTTGGAGCACTAAAATGTGCCTTAAGGCTTTGCAGAACAAAGGGTTTAGAAATTTAAGGTTCAGCCTCAAGCACTATTGCCCTTGATAGAACAACAGGAGGTAAGGACTGCAGGCAAAATCATCATAGCCTGAAGCCAACCCAGCTGCAACAGGAGAGAGAAGCAGGAGCCAGACAAGCCGACAACGATAAGTCAGCAGTAGGACAGCAGTATGAAGAGCTGAACCCAGCCAAAACTGGAACCACTCCATTGTCAGCAATCAGAATTTGGGTTATAGGAAGGCATTGTTTGATTTGTGAAGAAGAGGTGACATAATTGGGATCCTTGCATTAATCTCACTGGGAACTGAATGCTGCAATGAGTTACAAGAAAAATGATTTCCCAGTAACACTCAATGAGACTTGCAAATAGCAGCAACAAGCTCTGTTATAAGGGCATGATTAAGTTACAAGTCCAAGAAATCCAAAGTTTGAACCAAAAGCACTCAGAAGTTTGGCCAGCCTTTTTATAATCCCTTGTGTGCATATGTTATGAGATGACCATTAATTGTATACTCATTATTTTCTGGATAGGAACCCTTCTTAATTGAAGTGCACAAAATGGGTGACATTCACTGGGCAAATATTCAGAATTGTTTAATTTTGCCAAGAAATGTTTTCCCTGACCTCATTCCTCTGTTCTTCAAGATAACCTAATTGGCTTGGCAATGATTTAAAAAAACCATGCACGAATGAAAACAAACAGAACAGTCAGAGGCACGTGTCCAGGCTGTAAAAACCTAGTTCAACTGGTTGAAGTTTTTAAAACTTATTAGTAATTTTTAAAAGTTTTTTTATAATGAGCAATAAGAATGAGTCCACATAATGGTTAACATTAGCAGCCACAAATTTTTTTGTTTTCATGAGCAATCTGCTCTAAATTCAAAGACTGTATATAACTCCTAATTTGTTTTATTTTTTTAATAAAGACAATATTTATATCAGAACTGTATGCAACACTGTTTCTACTTGTACTAGTGTGGGATCTCAGAGAATGAGGGAATACTGTAATGGCTTCTAACTCTTCCTTTTCTTGGGAATCCAAGAGCATGAAAAGAATATATTTAATCTGACTGGATTAAGAGATGCTACACTGTTTGTACTTGCTACAAATGCTGGGGATTTTGCCCATGTATATGCATGAATTTCCACATACTATAGGAATTCTTGTGAATTCTCTGTCTTATCACAAAATAGCAGCAAAGAAAGTTAAATGTCAAGTGATTAGTTATCAATAGCAGCTAAAATACTGAGAATGCCTCTCTTGCATAAACAACTCTTGATATAATTCAGTTGTTGCTGTGTTATTCTTTGTTCTATTTCATATTTTTCTGTCTGCCTGTCAGTCTTTCTGCCTGTCTGCCTCTTTGTTTGTAGCCACCAGCCCTGTTGCCATCCAGTTCACACCAGTTTACTGGTTCACTTATGTCCAAAGCAGAGAACTCATAAGTGTGATTTTGCATTGGAGTCAAAATGCTAATTTAAGTCTCTAGACACCTATATCTGACCCAAATGGCCATATCTGAGTTTGGCACGACCAATATTTTTGTTTTAAATGTCAGTTCCTTACCTGGCTTCTGGTGTGAGTAGAAATAGACACTCCATGTTTCATCTTATCTCCAGTGAGCTCCCAGTTGTTTTTATGCATATTATTGCTGACTTGGAAATGCAAGTTCTGGATGTGCAAGTACCAAATAAGATGCTCACACAATGTAAAACTTCCGAATTTTTATGAATGTCCACCGGAGCTACAAGGAAAGAAAGGTGTGAAATTAATAAAATCTGTTGAAGACTTGTTTTACACAAATTGGTTTTTCAATACCTATACATCTGAGGAATACTTTATTTTTCTACTTATACTTTATTTTACTATTTGTTTAAAATATTTTTATGTTTGTTTATAATTTAGGCCCTATGAGCTGTGTTCTTATAGAACCTGATTTTTCTTCAGTTATGCTACCAGTAATGAAAGCATTAAATTTCATAACACAAAATTCAGCTTTTCAAAATCACATCTCTTTCTGTACAAAGAAAACATCTGTGGAAATCACACATAAAAATCTTGGGTGTGCATTCAAATTTGCAACAAAGAGATAAATTCAGGCGGCAGATGCATAAATATTTTTCTTTTACAGTTTTAAAAAATTGTGATTTTGGCAAAAGTGCTAGTATTTATTTGAATTTCCCTGAAATGAGGTCTCATATGTCAAACCAGAGCCATAGTAAATATTAGTAAAAATTAATATTGGTTCTTAATGCTGTAGATTTTTATTGTTACTGACACTTTTCTTGTACCCCTGTGTTTTGTTACACAGATTGGAACAAAGGCTGATCTGAAATGAATGGGCGCCAGAAGATGGCAAGCAGCAGCAACAACGTGATGCCATAAAAGACATCAGATTTCAGAGGATCCATTCCTTTCTGGAGCTTTATAATGTGCACATAACCTTTCTGTGTACTCAGGAGGAAGACAATAGACAGCAACCACAGTGTTCTCTGTCATTAAGAATAGACAGGAGGCTCCCTAGGGAAAAGAAAGTAGCTCCAGATTTTCACCAAGGGACACTTTTCTCAACATTTTTAGAGCACATTGTTATTAGTCCCACAGGGAGAGGATTAGCTCATCTACCATTTGTCATCTTGTCTACACTGCTCTTTTAGACCTCTTGTCTAAGTAATAGAGAAAAACAAATGGAAGAATTCCTTTCCTGCAGTGACTGTCTCCCCAATGATGGCAGAGGAGTGACCTGGCCAAGTGGCTTGGTCTAGGCACCTAATTTTTCATATTGAAAAATATAGTAAGATGACTGCTATTCCTAGCTCTTTCAAGAAACCTATATGAAACCTTATACCTGAAATTCTTCTGTGTCCACCCTTGGAAATGTGACATTCCACATCTCCCATACAGAGAATCTGTCTAATTTAACTTTTAACTTACACCCCATCATTTTCCTGTAGAAATGGAGAAAAATATAAGTGGACACAGCTTAAATGAGTTCAGAAAAACTGTGCTATTTGATGCACTTGCAGCTAGAAGCCTTCAGTGTCCAAAACTTAAATTTTGCTAGAAAGTTGCTTCCTGTAGCATGAAGATCTGAGTATATACATACTTTTAGGAAAATGAGCTGTTTTGGTATCAGCAAAACTCATAAAACTTGGTTTCCATTGGATCCTTGCCCTGGAAACCACTGCACCCTCCATCAGAGGAGCAGCTTCCTCCAGGACTAGCAGTGACAAACACAGGGTACAGGAGAGGGAGCACTGTGCAGCACTGTGGAGCTACCTGCATGGCACGTTCATGAATGCTGGGGGGCTCTTGGGCTATCACACACAGAGTGGGTGGAATCCATCTTCTTCTGCATGTCCTTCCCTTGGAGAGACAAGAAAATGTCTTCTTTTTTTTTTTATTACCCATCCAGATGTTTTCACATGCTTTCTATGAGTTTAATTACTATCAGTGTAAATATATAAGTACTACATAATTAATAAGCACTAAACTTCACATGAATTTCTATGAGTTTAGTAAGTCAGAAGTCTTAGATTTCTGTGCCCTTCCAAAGGATGCTTGAGAATAGCCATAGCATTTTATACTGATGATTGGCCATGTCTTCAAAATAAACTAATTTTTCATTGTAGGTAAGGTGAGTTGCCAATACTAGGAAATGAAAATAGCCCAGGGTGAATATAGACAGTAAACTTGAGAAGTGGTATTAGGAAAGAATTATCTCTGTTTTATGAAGTGTACAGGACAGTGAAACTGTAAGTGCTCCTCAAAGCTGGATAAAGTCCCTGGGTGGAGTCACTGGATAGCAGAAATGCTGTCTTTGGCCATGAATTGATGTAGGTCTGCTCTGAATCTGACCCTTAATGACATACATTAACATTATGTTAATAACTATATAGAATACAGTTATAAATATATTATATATATACATATAACTATATATGTAGCTATATAGTTATATAATTATATATACATTGTTTATGTTTAAAAATATATACACATGTAAAAACTATATATAACTAAAATAACTATAAATCTGACAGGCGTGTTTTCCCTAATAATTAAACTTCTCTGGCATGCTGTCAATCAATACTGAGGGAAATTAACATATGTGGTTTTATTTTTTGGTTAAAAAAAATCAAAAGTTTCCAGTAAACCCAATCATTCCTTGACAGAAAATGAAATTCAGCAGCTCTCCATTATTTTTCCCAATTTTTTTAATTCAGTAGTAATTTAAAAGTATTTATTCTCACTTACTTATATCAGCAGTGATTATTTCCAGAAAAATGGTGCATTTGTCTTTTGTCTTATCATTGAACTTTCTTCCTAGCTTTATAAAGGTACAAACTTGTCTGCTTCTCTTTTTTTTTTTTTTCTTTTTTTTTTTTTGCTACCATGCATTGAAAATTTAGACTGATGGCATTTTCAGAGCCACAATTAGAAACTTCATTACCCACAGCACTTACAATGACTTTGCATGTCATAGCTTGACAACATAGAAAACCCAGGTGATGTTTCAGAGAAGAACTCTGGAACTGTTGGCAGCTCTACAATAGCACATCAGGTATCTGTGGTTGGCCATCATTGGATAAGCAGTTTTCTTTATTAACTTGTCTGAGCATGAAAAAATGTTATGAAATACCACAAAATCAGCTTTGTGAAACACAGGGCAATCTCTGCTGATGTTTCATTTAATTCAAAGTAATTTAAAATCCTGGTTTTTGACAGAATAATTCTGCTCTTTAGAAATTAATTTCATAATGATAGTCTTTTAAAACTAGAAAACCTATTTTAGTATTTGAAGAGATTTCCTTTCCTCCTCACAATAAAGAGTTTATTTAAAGAGAAACACATTATTTCTTTTCCTGGCCCTTGTTCTATCTCTCATTTAGAGAAGAGTTTCTTTTATTGAACTTCTTTTGAAGACTGGATAAGATATTGCCAAGATGTTACATCATACTACTGACTTCATGCAATGACATGCCCTAAAAAATAAGGAGACTGCAAGGGACTCAACCTCTTTCACCTATTTCTATTTCTTGAATTTTGCAGCATGAAATAGTTGTTTTGTACACCACTGAAGAGTGCAATGAGTTCTAAATGTAAAACCAGACTTTGCAGCTTGCAGTAGAACAAACCTGGGGGCAAAACAGGATTTTCCTGAAAATGTGCTTCTCTAGATTACTGATGGGGATCTAGGAAGAATGAGAAGAGATGTTTTTCTGGCAGAGTTGGCCTTCCCAAAGACACAGGTTTGGCAGATCATCCAAATGCAATGTTAATCCATTGAGATCGCCCATGTATGACCATAGGAGTCAACCTGTGGAGAGGCACCTTTCTAAAAAGGCCTTTGAAAAATAGAAAATAGGAATTATCAATGCACCAGGTAGTTGGTATATTGTCAGTTCCAGTGAGATGTCAGTGGGATGTCTATCTTGCTGAATACTGAACCCCTCTCTTACACAGGTGGCTCCTCAGTGCCCAGCTCCTTTTGCCCCAGGACCTTTGATGAGTCAGGTGGATGAAACACTCTTCCACAAAAAGAAATAGCAGAAAGCTTTTCCAAGATATTGCAGGAATTGTTTGCTTCTTCTCAGTGTTACAGAACACAATGCACCAAATGGGTTTTCTTCCCTTCGTTTTTGACAAAGTAAGACACTGAGAGTAGTAAATGCCTATAAAAATAAACCCAGTCTGTGACCTGTTAATTTCAGAAACTGAAAGAACACAGCAGGTTCTAAAAACTGATTATGCACTGTCTACAGGACTGAACTCAAGTGAATTGCTGCATTAAAACTTTTAAGTCTACCTCTGAACCATTAGTAGTACTTTTTTGTTGAAAATTATGAACTGAACAGTGTGGCTGAGTGACCAGCTCGATTTTATGCAAAACAGTTATGGTTAAGGTTTTTCAGTTTACCCCTTTTAAACATGGTGGTGGTGGAGTAATTTTTGTTGTAATAACTTCACACACCATGAAATAATATTGCTCTATAAGCCTGACATAATAAATTAATTTACTAAAAAAAAATCAAAACAGTTGATTATCTCTGTCTTCCTACTTTGCCATGGTGTTCTCATGTGTCCATAAATAGCCCATCTAGGAAGGAAGGAAGGAAGGAAGGAAGGAAGGAAGGAAGGAAGGAAGGAAGGAAGGAAGGAAGGAAGGAAGGAAGGAAGGAAGGAAGGAAGGAAGGAAGGAAGGAAGGAAGGAAGGAAGGAAGGAAGGAAGGAAGGAAGGAAGGAAGGAAGGAAGGAAGGAAGGAAGGAAGGAAGGAAGGAAGGAAGGAAGGAAGGAAGGAAGGAAGGAAGGAAGGAAGGTCAATTTCTCAAGATTCTTTTAAATTATTGCAGAACAAAAACCTGACCCCATAACATTTCATAGTACAGTAATTGACTCCACTGCCTTCAATAAGGTTTAAGAGGTTTTTACCAAACTGCTGATTCTGACCAGTTCTTACTGAAAACATCTGGGGGCCAGATCAGACCCCATATCCTCTTCCTTTGTATTTCCCTCATTTAATATAACTATTTAATGTAAATAAAATATTTCTTTTTCTTTACTATTTTTAAAATTTATGGCTCTGAGTGAGAATATGGTTAATGAATCTGAGTATGTGGTGTGGAAAATTGCCTTCATCCTTTTTCTGTCTTTTCTTTCAATAAAATATCATTTTTATGGAAAACTACCTTTGAATTAATGTTTTTCCAACATTTTAGAATATTTATTCTAGATACTTATAAAAAAAAGCTTTTAGTTCTAAACCATATAAATCTATTATTCATTGTTATAAACATTAAACAACTTTGCCTAGCTACCAGCTGCTTCTCAGCACAGCTGTCAATATGGCCAACAGCCTTATTCAAGACCATTAAAATAAAAGAGCACCTATTTTCTGCTACAAGTTACCACCTTTCACCCAAGATGATGTGCAAAATGGACGTGGAGTACCATTTACAGGATTAATATTACCCAGTGTTTACAGCTAATGGATTTGTGATACTGCTTTATTTTACAAGGCCTCTTTCCATCTTTTAATTTATCCTCAGGTCTGCTGCTTTATTTTTGTTCCATCATCTTCATAAAAGCCATTATCTTTCCATTAGCAAACCTGCTAAATAACTCTTCATCTGCTCTTTGATCTGTCCAGCAGCCGTTTGCATTCTTTGCAATGAGTTTTTCAATTACACTCAAGAATTTTAAAATACAAGTTTGCTGAGAGCTACTTCACACACTGTGGTACATTTAATTAACGTAGGATGGAAGAAAGATTTGCAACCATGTTCCTGCTCTTTGCTGCCATAACAACTCCTGGTTTCCTTCTCTTTTATGCAAATCAAGTCACAGACATTTATGTCAGTGAAAGTGCTGTAAATTTTTTTATGCAATAGTGGGCCAAATGTATTTATCAAAACCTGCATGAAAACAATTGTGATTTATTTGCAGATTTATTTCAGATTAAGCATTTGGTGCTTAATCTGAAAAAATTATTTCTAGGTACTGGATCTTGTAAGTACTTTCTGAGGGAGTTTTTGGTTGTTTGATTTCATAAGTTGTATTCTATTTATTTATTCCTTTCTTTTAATATTCTGCAGACTAGAAATTGTGGACTGTGACTGTGACTGTGACTTTCTGAAGCTATATTGACTTTGTACAAATTGTGTGACCACAGTGTTGCATAGTTGTCTCCAACAACAGTTTAGAAAATAATTCTTTAGGATCAACTTGTATATTAGGATATATCAGTACTGCAGCATTGAACTGTCCCCTGGTTTATGAGACATCCTAGAGAAAATAATATTTTGTGTCACTCATCTCAGATGTTAAAATGCCTCCTTTTCTGTGATAGCTATAAAGAGGTCATGCTATGATGCTATGTCCTGCAAAGACATTTAATGACACAGAAATAAAAGATCAGGGGATATCTTATATTTCTTCTTAATGCCAGGAGAGGAGAATGTTCAGTGGGGTTGCATTGCCTTTCTCAGAAACTAAGATTCTTCTGTATAGGAAGACCAAAATGTACTTTTTTAGCAACACAGGTTGTCTGGCATCCTGATTTCATAAAGCAGAGAGCAGACTGTCATTTTGGTTTTTACCTTCCACAAAACTTATGTCTGCTATCACTGGTCTTGCTCCATTTTCTCTCAGGTCCATAGAAGATGCATTAAAACTCTGCTTTGAAGCGTGTGAATGAACTTCTGAAAAGCCAGTGATCAGATTTTCCATTTTTTCAGTTCTTCCAAAGAAATTCTCTCCTTGATATCTGTGGGGATTTTAGGGTCTCTCTAAGGTGTTTTAGCTTTTATTTGTTGTGAAATGGATGAAGTAGTACAGGGTGTTGTTTCTAATACTGAATCTTTGAGAGATAAGGTGTATTAACAATCAGCAGGCAAGACTAAAATGAAAACCTGTTGTGATAATTTAAAAATCCTCCCATGGTGCATGCTAGCTTAGTTCTGATTGACAGTATAAGATTTACTACTTTGTCCTTTTGGCATCAGGTAGAGACAGGTTTTAATTGCTTACAAAATGACAAACATCCCTCTTTCACCCCCACTATTCTTCCAAATTCTTTTGAATTTGGTTCAAGAATGAGATTGCTGTCCCAGTCCTGCAAGTTGTATGCTTTCTGTTTGACCTGTCACTTCTGTACTGAATGCTGGATTAAGCAGTAGATGAAAATATTTATTATGTCTGCTCCTTGAAGACTGCTAAGATATACTGATGATTCAGGTAAAATATTATCTGATATTTATTGAAGCTACCTCTCTCTGGGGTTGCTATATCTTTTTAGTGATTATCTTTACCATGCTGGAATACTCATGAAAATGTCCTACACCTTTCTCTAGAAGCCACTCTGGCTCATCAAGAAGGAATAAAGGAAGCATTCATGTTCATACCTGTGCAAGACTCACACTTGTCAGTTTGCTACAACTCTCAGAATATTCACTAGAAAAGCAGAATATTCACTAGAAAAGCTTGCTTATATTTATAGTGATGTCATGAGCTCCGTGTGATGTTCTCAGTTTTGTACACAAATAATTCAAAAGTGAAATGAAAAGACAAATGATGGGCACAGAATGCAATTTTTTGCCCTGTTCAGAAGTGAAAATACAAAAAAAATTCCAAGTTTCTGTTATGCATGAAATAATTCAAACAGACATTTACATATCTATGCATGTTAGAAAAAACCCAAACAACTAGATATCTGAATGAAAGCAAAGATTGTACAGGTCAGAGAACATAAGCATTTACTTGTTGTCTCAGAGACACTGTGCAACTGAAAGCCTATTCATGATTGCATTCTAAAAAAGGCAAGCTCAGGATGAGTCCATACCATCAGGAGGTGGGATGAAGGGACCAGAACTCTTGCTGCCCTGTGTGAGAAATGGAGTCAGTGCTGGCCATGGCAGAGGAGGGGGAGTCCCCCATTTTTACATAGCTGTACTACTCTTTATTCTAAGTACTTTGCTGCTTGTGTTTTGATGTTCCACTCTAATTTTTCAGAAGGGCAGCCATTTGATGTGTTTAGTTAAGATAGGAGGTTTAATTTTGTGCATGGTTTTAAATATGAGCCTTAGAGATCAAGTGATGAGGTAGCAGTAGCTAAGTCAGGTAAAGATACTGCAGCTGGGTGGTGCTGAGTGAGGAGCTCAGGTATGGATTCAGAACAGGGCTCATTTTTGAGAAACCTGGGGCCTCCCATTCAATAGTTGGAAATAAATAATCATACTAAAGTGGTTGCAAAAGAGTGATATGCAGTAAAACCAGTGAAGAAATATTCAGACAGACACTGTGACATACGGATTTATAAATAATTTTGGAGGATAGAAAGTCCAATTTCACCATACAGTTCATTATAAAGCAAGACACCTTAGAGGTGTCTTTTCTGTTGGCTTATTTTCTTGATAAAGTTCATTTTGTGATCAGAAAAGTGCCAATGACAGCCTCATTGATGACAGTGGTGGTTGTGTTTAGTGACACCATTTTCTAAGCAGCAGTGAGATACTATTTCTGCTCAACTATATAGCCAAAACTACAGTCTGCATTTTTGTGTAATCCTCAGTAAACATTATCGTTCTTTGAATCAAGCGTTATTAATACATTTAGAGCAGGAAAAACTTGGTTTTATCCTTCCTGGTTCCTGGTGTCATAAAAGATATTATAACTATATGGTTATTATCTTGGGTGGTGCCTTAAAGTATTTAACATTGACAGACTCCTCTGAAATCCAGGTTACTTAGCTACTGCCATTCAGCTCGCTGCAGGACACAGGAAAAAGTAAAGGGAAGATGGTAACATTAAAAAAGAGAAATGTTTTCTATGAGCTCAAGCAATTCTATATACATTTTATTCTTTCCTCTTCTAGCACTTTTATAGAGCCTTTTTACTTTCCACATTTGAAAGAACTGTTGCTCTAATCTTGTTCCTGTTTTTCACAGCAGGCCTACACAATCCCTCCTGCTGTCTGCAACGAGTTACCAAATTGGGCCTATTACATTGTTCTCGTATGCAGAATGACATGCAATCAGTAAAAACTCCTTTTGTTTATACCGTTAATAACAGATGTTGCTCTGCTACATCACACATGCTGTTTAATATTATCAAAACAATTATTCATTTATTCATATTTGTGCAGTGTGTGCAAGCTGGCATTACAGATCTTGCAGACATGGCCTTCATGAATGCATAAACAAAAATGCATGTCATATAAAATAAATCATCTCCCATTCCCATCACCATTTCTAATCTCATATCTAATAATTTGATGATATCTTTATTGCTTGCACATGAACAAGGGGACAGACAAAACTCTGAGCATGTGGAAAAGCCACTGAAATAGTGAAGGGCCCCTTCCTACAGGGAGCTGCTGTATATGCATGAAAGGGTGTAAGGTTTGCTTTGTCCGGGTCCAGGGACGAGAACTCTGGTGTTAGCTCATCCCTCTTCCCTTTATCCCCTCAACCTCCTCCAAAAGAAAAACACAAGGAAGAAAAACAGTTCAAGAGTTGGTTTGATTCCTTTTGATTGAATTAACAAGGGTTCATTTTAATTGAATTAACTAGTGGGATAACAGCATGACTGAATTTTAAAGTATAATTAAAGGATTCATCTCGTACTTAATGACAATGGGATAGAAAATTACCTCAGAACAGACGCTACACAAGTTGTCTGTTTCCCTGTTATAGATGTGCATTTTCAGGTAAGATGGCCATTAAACCTTCTACTATACATGACAGAAGGTTTGGAAAAAAACTTACCAATTTAAAGGAAATCTGTTTATGCTCTTGCAAATTTCAAATATTGTCATTTTTTATGATGAATGCCACTGTTTGCTCTTGTTTGGATGTAGGATCTCTTGAGTTTTTAATTAAATGAATAAGTTAATAAGGTATTTCATTCAAATAAAAACAGTCTTTCTTTATACACACAAATGTAACTTTCCTGAAGCAGTCTGTTTAAGCTCCTGATAGTATGCTTATGTTCTAAATAAGTTGAATACTTTCTTCATTTGTTTGGCAGAAATCAAATTTCCATACTGAGGTAAAACAATATTTTATAGTCCCTTCTTTTCCAGCATCACCTTCATTGGAAAATGAGACAAACTGGTCCTTACAGGCTAATAGTAGTTACTTAAGGAACTTAAGGATACATTTATCCATACAGAAAATGGTTTGAAGTGAGTAGAATATGCCCCCTCAGGCCTGAACATAATAGTTTTTCCTAGAAGTATGTTCAGAAAAATAATTATCAGGTACCTGGTGTAATCTTACAGCCCTGGAAGCCAGCAGGCAGTCAGTTTATCCCTGACCTTCACAGCAGCATGACTTACTGTAAGGTGGATAGAGGGCACCAAGGGGAGAACTGAACAATTTCTATCATCTTCCCATTCCTTTGGAGTTTGTCTTGCAGAATCTGGGTTCTCTGTTGAGTATATTGTTGAAAATAAGGGTTTGACAACAGGTTGGTTTTCAATAATTTTCTATTTGGTTTTCACTAAGAACATTTTTTCTTCACCAAGTTGTTGTTCACACTTGTGGAAATACTAAGTAGAAACTTGTGATTTTTCACACTACAGTAGACCTGTGGCTGCTGTAGATCAGACTTTCCTTTGACAGTGACAAGTTTTCAGGTCTGTAGATTCCCAGAGTGTCTGGTCATCTGAGACTCCACACTGTAACTAAGTCATGGTCTCATGGCCAATATGACACAGCATATCCTGCAGGATCTCAAATTGCACTAGGGGTATATGCCTGCTTAGACCCAGGTGACTGAATCAAACCCCAAATATCACAGAAAAAAGAAACCTGAAATGTGAGAGTGAATAGGTCCAGGTGTTATTACTGTGCCATTCATCACCTGTTCAGACACTTTCAAGCTTTCTCAATTTCCATAGTCAAAGCCATGCTCTGGAAATAGCTTCCCTTATGCAATCACAAGTCAGGTAGAAATTATGTTTATTGATTAGAAATACTTACTTTCAATGTGCTGATGGATGATTTCCTGTAAAGTCTGCTTTCTCAGTTCTGTCTTATTTAATTCACTTTTATCATGCCTCCCTTTAATCTTTTAACATTATAATTTTTTTAGTCTTTGAAGTAGAGACTTTTTCTCATACCAATAACTTGCTCTTATCTATCTTCACTCAATCTGTCTATTTTTGCAGTATGCCTTCTCTGATAAGATATCAGTCTAAAGCAAGAAGTATCAGTGACAATATAAAAGACATTTTCTGTGTTACTTATCATCCCATTTTTATGTACTTCAGGAACCTATGTCCTTCCTTTCAGAACAGTTGTACATGGAGCAAAGGTTCATGGTGAACAGTCCATAACATTTCCTTTATCCCTCTGCCATGAAACATTTGAGCAATCTGTATTTTTGCATTATGGCTCAGGAACACAGAATACTGCTTAACCCATTGTTAGACAAGATTATACATGTAACATTATTTGCAACACTATATTTTCTCCAAGTGGATTTCCAGATATTATCGGGGTCTTTTTTATTGTGTTGAAAATTTTCATAACTTGATTCAGTCCTTTTTATCCTCTAGCCTCTCCAGATTTAACCAAAGGTGACTCTGATTTGGGTTATTCACACAATTTTAAACTTATTACACTGCAATTTGTAGATCATTGTAAACATATTAAACAGTGATTCAGAACCTTTAGACCCATCTGCTAATCTTATACTATGATGAAAAGTGACCATGGATTCTCTATTACTGTCTTTTGGTTATTTTTTTGTCCATAAACGAAGCACAAGTTCAGATTATTTCATATAAACATACATAAAGCTTTAGTTATGTACCAAGATACATCAAACAGTTCAGGTACCAAGTACTAGGCCACTTTTTCAAAACGGTGCTGCAAAATTATTTACATCAAATGAGGAACCTAAACTACCCCTAATCAAAGCACTCATGAAATGATTTGTGATTATACGGATGGTGTTTTGGGGAGAAACCCGAGCAAATATCTACTGATGTGTACATTTACATTGTAGTGTATGTTATTAATTTATTGAATGAGTTGGGTGCAGCTTTTGTTATCCTAATTAAGAAAAAATATCTTCTTGATTAAGGGTTAAGGGACTGAATTCTTCAAAAGAGTGTGAAAGACTGTCCACCTAGCACTGACACTGCTGCATGTAAATTTGGTGACAGATGTGTAAAAGAAAAGGTATCTGCATCTTAGCTTTACCATCTTCAAGATATTTTCTGTGATTTTAATATTTAACTATTTTCAGTGACTGTCATGTGGGAAACTTGTAATACCGTTACAGAAGTCAGCATTCCAATCTTCTTCTGCTCTAAGCCCAATTCCTATTTAAGGACTTGGATTTTGAGTGCTAAACATCTTTGTATCCATGAGGAGCATCCTCGTTACTCTTTATGTTCCATAGAATGGAAAGAGATTGAAATCCTACATCCAATGGAAAGAGGTTGAAGTTCCTGTGTATTTCTGCTTTGTCAAATACAGGTCTTGGATTACATTTCTATGTAATGTCTTTTTGAAATGCATCAGGGTAAAGTATGTCAAATGCATTTATTGGCAATGATGTACAAATTAGCAAAAAAATTGTTGTTATAGATGATATGAGAACAGAAATCAAGCTAGTATTTCAAGCATCAGTAAACTACAGGAGTTTACAGATATATAAATTTAAAATAAAGAAATGCTTGGTTAAGCAAACATCATGGAATGGTAGGGCTGCTTCAGGACACAGGTAAAACAGAACACATATGGCTGCAAAAGATGACACAGATGAGGGGGTTATTGGTTTTCCAAATCTGAAAAACACCTATAATAATAATAATGATACTATTCCACATGCTCCAGAGACTTCTATGCACTATAGTCTTTAAAGCTGGTGAAGTATTATTGTATAGTCACACTTCAGTAAGAGAAATTGAGTCACATAGAGGTTAAATAAATGTTGTTCAGGGCTAAGCATGAAGTCAGTACAGAGCTTCAAATGAAGAAGGAATTCTCTGGATCACTCACCAAGGTGCACACAAGTTTAAGCACATCAAGTTCTGTACCTGTGCCATGCCTGTGCATCACACTGGCTGCCGGTTGCCTGCACACCTCAGGAGCTCACCCAAAAGCTGGGCAGAGTGGGATTCAGGTGTCTGCAGGGAAGCAGCCTGCAATATCCCAGAGTTTGTTAACTCAGACCCTTCCAAGTGCTGGAAGCTTTGGTGCCCATAAGCCCAGGCCCTGCATTTCCGGCGTGCTGCTGGCACTGAAACCATCAGGCTGGTAAGAACCAGCATGGTACAACAGCTGCCAGGAAGGCATCTTCTGGCAACTGTCCCATCCTAGGACAGACTGGAACCAGGAGCTCTTGTTCTTCTGAGGAAGTAGCCCTTTTGCATTCAGATCTATGTCAAATGATGATAAGTTACAAACTTCTGACCTTCTGGAGGATTGTCCCACTTTCCCCAGACTTCAGTCAGATTTGCCTCAAGCTAAAAATACTTGAATTTTAAGCTTGTGTTGCTGTATTTCCATATGTTCCAGAAGGTTTAGTTCCCTTAGCACCTCACTGCCAGCAAACTATAAAGCTTTTTCATCCAATAACACTGAACACTTCATAATAAACAATCTTTTAATGTCCACCTCCATCATGGCACCTTCTTTCAAGCACTGCCTGATACATACTAAAAATACAACCAAACTAAACTTCTCCTTAGAGAAGATTATGAGATGTAAATTTTCATCATGGCATATATGTGAACTTAAAATTCACTGCATTATGAAATTATAGTTTGAATTTTCTTGAAATTAAAATGTTAGTGAAACCTTAGTAAATAACACATTTCATTCCTGTTTGCATAGAGGACTATCCTGCTCAGAGGGAAGCAGCTGATCATTTAACGTTGGTATTACCAACTTTTTTTTATCTTGGGACCATACAGATAGGAGTACAAGGTCAGACCAACCCTAAAACTCTAGCTGCTGTATTTAATTCTGCCTTGACTTGTTGACAGCAGCTGCTGATAAGTATCTTTCACAAAGCTGACCCTTGTTTGCTGCTGCTGCTGCTGGAACATTTCTATTGTAATGAGACCCTCAGAGCCTGAAACAAAGGTCACAGTTGTTGAGTGCTCTGCTTCCAGTTCCCATAATTAAAAGCATTTGTAAACTCTTTGGTTAATGCACCTGTGTTTTTATTTGAGAACTCATTAACTATTATACACATCAAAAGACTATTTTAGAGAAACTGCATTGCAATGTAGATGTATGGGAATTAGCTGTAAAATGAAAGAAAAGAATGAATGATTATTCTTTAGGAATGGGATTCATACAGTCAAGGCCCTGGAAATGACAGAAGAACTGGCCAAAGCCAGTAAATTAACAATTGCTTAATATGTTTTATATTGTGGGGCTGATTTCTCAGTTGAGTTTTCTATGTTTGGAGAGGACACAGCAAGAATTTTCTATCTCTGATGATTTCTTTTATAATGTTCAGACTGCATTACTAGAGATTAGAAATAGCATAAAGTGAAAAGAATTGCCATTTTGCTGGGGACTATAGTATATATCTTCTTTTCAACCAAAATATGAGGGTTCCTGTAGTGATGGGTGGAACCATGCACTTTTGCTCACTTTTCTGCCTGGGTCCTCAGAAGGAGAATGCTAGCCAACTATTTAAAGTATATTTTGACAAGCTCATAGGACCCAAAGTTTCTAATATTTTATTTTAAAAAGTAATTTAATCTGCAACCATCCTGCTGCAATTATCAACATCTCTGCTCAATTGCTGAGTGATCTTAACCTGCCAAAATTAATTTCCCAACCTTATAATGCTGGGCATATACAAAGGTAATGGTGATGCTACTCAGGGCAGGACTCAGGACTCTATGTCCTGTGTCTAATGATTCAAGCCATTTCCCCTACATGCTCTGTCAGTACAGTTTCATTGTTCAGAAGTATCTTATGGTTTTGCAGTTTAAGGGGCCAGTGGGGAACACTGCAAAGGCTAATAGCAGATGTGGGTTGCAATTATTGTGAATAACTAAAGTGTTGAAGCATTTTCTCTAAAGAGAAGTTTTCTGGGTGTGTCATCTCAAAATAACTTGAGATCAAGCATCAGCTTAGGCAGATGAAGAAGATGGTGAACTGGGCATCCAACACACCACAGGAATGCTCAAAGGAAAAATTCTGCTATTCTCTTTGGATGCCTGTTAAAACACCACAATCCAAGGATGGACTGCTATTTCTGATGGCTGAGTTAGCAGCTAGAGCACTTTTCTTTGCTCTGGTCCTGGTAATAACTGGTTTTAGTTCCTGCCTGTGTCCTGAGCTTTTCCAATTAATTACTGTAAGTAGCACCTTGTCTACATTGTGGCATCTGTACATCCCATAATTGATAATAAATCGTTTCCATTGTATGGAAAATTTGAACTTGCAATTTGTAGACTCTTCAGATCTTTATAATGCTGTCCCTCTGAGGAACCAGCCCTTAAGTGTCTTTTTTTTTTTAAATAGTCTGAATGTAGAGTTGAGGTGATTTAAATTGCTGAGACCTGTTGGTACAGGACAGGTGGCAAGTTGTTGCTTCCAAACTGATCAGTCAACCACAAACAACTTTTTTTCCTTTTGTTTTAAGTTAACCAGTAAACTCATGACAGATGTTGAGTAATAGTTTTGCTGTGTAGAGTTTCCTAAGCATGGACTTGGGAATGTTTTATTCTGAGTATTAACATTTCAGGTAGATTAAACATAGAATTTACCTGTGATTAGTGGCCCAGTTGTGCAAGCAAAATTGACAAGTTAATCACGGCATCTCATAATTCCAACACAAGAGCAAAGGCTGTTGTGCTGGAGAGAAATAACAAATCTGTGCACTGCTGAATTCCACAAATATATATATGAAATTTTGCCCACCACTTTTTTTCTAAATATTAGTGGAGCAAAGGATGATACATTTGTATTCAATTTTTTCCCAAACTGTTGTGAAATGTTGTGTGCAAAGTTGTTAGAAGAATTTCAGGAATCCATAATCAATTTCAATTTGAATTCTCATGCAGGGAGAACATTTATAATTGCTGTGTTTGTGTCAGTTGTAAAATATTAACTTGCATTTAGTTTGGCAGGAAAGGTAGAAAAAAAATTCATAAACTCAAATTGTCTTTCCCTCTTTAGTATTCTGACTATTGGTTGCTCCCAGTAAGTTTGAATTTTGTCTGAGTTCTAACATTGTTCTAGATTTTGTTAAGACTTTAATGTTTCCCTTATCCAGTCAACATAGTAACTGGACACAGACAGCGCAGCTTCATGAGAGGAAGGTCCTGCTTATAAAACCTGATTTTATTTTATGGCAAAATAACTCACCTAGTTGATAAAGGGAAGCCAGTTCAGGTAATGTTTCTGAATTTCAGTAAGGCTGTTGGTACTGTCTCTCACAGCCTCTTTTCAGACAACATGTCCAGCACACAGCTGGATAAAGACATCATGGGGTGGGTGAGCAACTGGCTCATGGGTTGGTCACAAAGGGTTAAAGTGAAAGGGGTGACATCAGACTGGTGACCTGTCACCAGTGGAGTTCCACAGGGCTCCGTCCTTGGCCTTGTCCTCTTCAGCATCGTCCTAAATGACCTGGACAGAGGACTGGAAGTGATATCAAGGAAGTTTGCAGATATTACAAAACTGGGAAGAGTTGTTGACTCCCCTGAAGGCAGGGACGCCCTGCTGAGAGACCTTGACAAATCAGAGAGCTGGGCCATCACCAAGCAGAAGAAGTTCAACAAGGGAAAATGCATTTGATTCTGCACCTGGGGTGGGGCAACCCTGGACATGGGGATAGACTGGGGAATGAGATTCTGGAAAGCAGTGCCATGGAAAGGGAGATTCCTGGTCAGTGGCCAACTGGGTATGAGCCAGCAGTGCCCTGGCAGCCAGGAGGGCCAACTGTGTCCTGGGGGACATCAGGGACAGCATGGCCAGCCAGGCAGGGGAGGGGATTGTCCCTCTCTGCCCTGCCCTGGGGTGGCATCACCTCAAATGCTGGGGGTATTTTTGGGTGCCACAATATACCAAAGTAATTAAATTTTTAGAGAGTGTCCAAAGGAAGACAACGAGGATGGTGAAGGGCCTTGAGGAGAAGCTGTGTGAGGAGTGACTGAGGTCACTTGGTCTGTTCAGCCTGGAGGAGACTGAAGGGAGACCTCACTGCAGTTACAGCTTCCTTGAGAGGGGAAGAGGATGGGTAGGCACTGATCTCTTTTCTTTGTTGACCAGGGACAGGATGCAAGGGAATGGCCTGAAGTTGTGTCAGGGGAGGTCTAGGTTGGATATTAGGGAAAGGTTCTTCATCCACAGGGTGGTTGGGCTCTGGAACAGGGCCCCCAGGGAATTCAAGAAGCATTTGGACACCAGCTTCATAGAGTTTAAGAAGCATTTGGACAATGCTCTTTGTTGACTCTAGGGGTAATCTTTTGCATGGCCAGGAGTTGGACTTGGTGATCCCTATAGGTCCCTTCCAATTTGGCATATTCTGTGATTCTGTCAAGACAAATCTTTTAAAGTGAACTCAGGACTTGTTTACGGAACAACTAGATATGGATTATTTTAGGAATTCTAGGAAAACAGGAATATAAACCTTGATGCTTAGCAAATGTCCACAGAATTTTTTTTAGTGTACTTTCCACCCCATTATGGAGTTTGTTCCATGCAGAACTGTTCTGCCTCAGGGGCTTCCAGTTTCTCCAACTATGAGATATTTGCTTTCAATGGGACATCATCCTCCCATATTAGCTATGTGGGGGGTTTTCTATTGTATCATTTTGGATTCTTTCACTTGAACCAAAGGGTGTTAATCAGTAATAAACCAAAGAATGCATCACCAGAAATGTAATTTTTATTCATTGAGAACAAGCAGGACTTTAGAGAGAATATGTGGAAATTAGTAGTTTATTAAGGTAGCAAAACTCTTGGCAAAACCAGATGTTGACATATCAGAAAAAGAAGATCCTAGAGAGAAAGCTGAAGAAATAATTACTGGAAAAAATAGCCAGTGAAAAATTAAACTCGTAGAGGACAAAAGGATTGAGAAGGCATAATTTTGATCAGTAATAAAAGCAGGTTAGAAAATTTTCAAGATTGCTTTTAGCTGAATGAAGGCTTATTTGTTTACTTTTCCTTTCTGGATGGCACATATCTCACATGCTATTTAAACACTATATACCTCTCTGGGATATGTTTAAAGAATATGTCAAAAAGGATGATTATTGAGAGTTATTAACAAAGAATACTGCTCAGCTTCTCAGTTATGACCATATATAAAACACCTTTCATACTTATTGATGGTAGTGAGCGTTTACCAGTGGTAAAGAAGATATTTGGTCTATGGTAAATTACATGTGGCACTTGTAAAATAACACCACAGCAAAATGTTCTCACAAAAACTACCTTCTCTGGGGAAGTCACAAATTAATTTCTCAATAAGAACTGTGAATCTCACTTGGCTGATAGGGTCATCATCTCAGCACAAAACAGGTATATTGGTACTTGAACAAGTTCCACAGTGCGATCAGAGAAAACCTGCAGCACAAGGAATATCAAAGCTAATAATTGCATTGTGCATCAAAGCCATTTCTGTGCCCTACTGCTCTTTCCCTCCTCAGCCCTCAACATTCACATTTATGCATTCTGTCTCCTCCTTTTTTTCCTTCATCCTACAGTTCTGCCCTGTGATATATGCTGCTTATAGAGATTTATATGAATCAATTTCTTAAATTGCTTCTGTCAAAATTAAGATTTGTCCTCCCAGTTAGCTCTTTTTCGGTGGGTTTGTGTATCCAGTTTATCAAATAATTATGTTTGGATTCCATTGGAGCTGAAACCTCTGCCATTTCTAAGCTTCTGTTGAGAAATTTGGGAAGGCATTTTCCCCTTACAAAAGAAAGAAACAAACAAAAATCTCCAGAACCAGAAAAAAATTACTCCAACTTTTTCTAGTAAGAAAAACATTTATGGTGATACTGTGAAAATGTGCTTGTAAAACAAGGTTAAAAAAAATAATAATTGTGGATGTCATTCCTGTTTCTTTGAAGAAATTATGTTACATGGAATTAACTATTTTGAAGGGTTTATGAAAAGTCCAACTTCCATGGGACATTTCAAAGACCTTTAGATTGCCAGTAGAACAAAAATATTTTTCATTTACAAAACCCAGTTCAGCCAAATAGGCTACAAAAATAACAACATGCAGCTGAAGGTGCATTTCTGGTATAATTGTTTTTCTGCCCCATATTTAAAAAAGAAAAAAAAAGATGAAGAGATGATTTTGATTTTGTACCAAGAGGTGCTAATCACTAGCATCTTCCCTTTTCCTCCCTTTGCTCTGTTTCCTTCACTAAATCACAAATAAGCTACAATAAGGTAGTTCAGCATTTGGGTAGATTTGTGTGCATGCCTGAACACATACTTGTCAGGTCACACAAAAACTGAAGTTGTGTTTGCTGTTGCTACAGAAGTTGACACAGCTGATTCATAAAATTCTTCAAGTTTTTTTTAGGTGCCTTTAAAAATAAATCAAAGGAGGAAAAGTGCAAGGAAATAAAAGAAATGGAGGCAGAGAAAAGAAATAATCCTGATGGCATTAAAAAAAAAATCTTGAAAGAAGGCCGAGGGGCTCTAAAGACAAGAAACATTGATGAAGAAAACCCAGCATGAAGAAGTGTCTATGACCAATGTGCTATTTCTTCACACTGTACTTATAGACCATCCATTACTGGTGATGCAAAGCTCCAGGCTCATTGCCATGGCTAGGATCCAATTTCATAATCCATTAGCACTCCTTACCTCTTGAAGCTTCTTCTGATCAGGCACTGTTTGTGATAAGGAAATTACACATTAATTTGTTCAATAGAATTTAAAATTAGGCTCACCAAGATTGCCCTTGGCAACAGACATGAACCGATCGATGTTAACTGTTCCCTAATTTCATTTATTGTTCAGTGTTGTTCTACTTCATCTTGCAATCCATAGTATTCATAACTAAAAAGAACAGCAAATTACAACCTCTCTGGCAGTTCTAATATAAACAAAGCTTTGGGTCTAATGGATCTACAAGCTAATTTAGAGGTTGACTTGTTGCAAAAGAGCTTCTAGTAAGACTTTCATGGCTTATGTTTAGGTAACTGAGAGGATGCAGGCAAATCGCTGTTGCTATTTCACAGCTGTTTAGCAGATATGACTGAATGGTTGACCCATGTACTCAAAGAAGTTCTGTGAGTTTATATTTATGCAGCATTGGCAGTGAATATTACAACCTGTGGTTTGAATAGTTTGGCTTTATTTAATGAACTACCACTGACTAGCTTAGATAAAAAAAGGTCTGCAATGTTATGTCACAGGAAGACAGAGATACTGTGCTTTTATGTAAGAACAGTGTTCCTCCTTTGACCTAATAACCTTCTGACATCGCCTTCTGCTTAAGTTAGAGATTGATAAAACCACTAAAGCAAACCTCTACAAGAAAGCTGAAGCCTGTATTCCCTGCTGCATTAAAGTTCCCAAGCTCTCCTGAAGAGAGAAGTCAAAGCCCTTCCACAGGTAGCTATTGGCTTTTGAAAAAAGCGTTTTGTGCTCTACCTGCCAGCTTCAAAGCACATCTGGGGCTGAGGGCTTCAAATCTCACATCCATCTTTTCTTTCTGACAACAGAATTGTTACCACTAATTAAAGATAATTCTAGAAATCTCCTTGGGCGGACATGGCCAGTTGGTGAGGTTTAATAGTTTGGACCCTTAGCCTTTTTTTTGCCCTGATGTCCTGTGCTCTGCATCCTCTGTGCTGATGTTGTCCAAGGTACAATGCACAGAGGTGCAAAATATAATAGGCTGCCAACAAGGCCCAGAAGAGGAGCTGTCAAGCCTACTTCTAAAAATAAATTATGATGGGATGGAGGTTCATGGATGATTTTCTGTAGAGTAAGACAGCTCATTCTCTTTCTCAATGAATCGTGGACAGTTATCAAGCTACAGTATATTGGCCTTTAATTAGCAGGAAGAAGAACATGATTAGAGAGTTTAGCAAGGTATGGAACAGAAAAAAAACTCCAAATAAGTTTTATTCAATAACTTTTTCCCTTTAAGAAATCCCTAAGGTTTTTTAAGATCATGATACTAGTTTAAATATCTACTACATTCTCAGTCATGCCTCCTGTGAATGGTAGGAAGTTGCTTTTAGAAAACCTATCCAATGATGAAGTTTTTATATTTTGCATTTTTCAAACTGTACTTCACGTTAGCAATAAAAACCTTTTTTACTTTTATTTTTTCCCCGATGCCTTAGATCATTTTGGAAAGCATCCCTGCTGGGTCCCTTGTAGGCTGCCTACTCCTCTCATGTATAAAGTTCATGCCGTTTGTGAAGGCAGTTTAAATTCTGACAGACTGGCGTCCAAGCTGGCGCTCTGAACGCTAGTGACCAACAGGGGAACTCGCACTTTCCCAGCCGTCTGTGCAGAGCTGGTTTGAGCAGCCCCTTCTGGGACATGCCAGCCGTGCTTCCAGACATCCTGTTGGAGTGCCACCTTTCAGGATGCCTAGGGACCATGCAGCTGCTCCACACCAGGAGGACTTCGCTCAAAATAAAAATGACAATAATGCACTCGTTCCCACCTGGAGCTGCGCATTGCAGTGATCATGCCATTTCCTGCTCAGAAAAGCTCCATTAGGACTTTTAAATAAAATTAAACATTTAAAATGTTGAAACTGGATGTGATTTGTCTTTTGGCCATCTGGAATCACAACCTGTCCAGATCAGATGCACGTATCCAGAGCATTCTTAGTCCTGCTGTTGGCTCTGTGCCACACTGCTGATTCCAATGAGATTTACCATACGCATGGGCTGTTGCTTTTGTCTTTTTTTAACCCAGCTACTTCCTTCTGCACTCTTTGTGCCTGAGCCTTATAGGCTGTGTCATTTGGTCTTACACTTGATACACTGAAAAACTGCCCAGTGTCCCATCCCTTGCCTTAAGACATTGCTGCTTTAGCTGCAATGACCAATGTGTATGTGAGCTTTCAACAGTTCTGCCATTTATAAAGCACCATTGCAATTGTTCACTGCTGCTGCAGCTGTGCTTTCTGATGGGACCAATGCCTTTAAATTAGTGAATTAGTTTTTGCAGTGGAAATCTGTGTGAATTGTCCAATGCTTATTAACGAGTAACTTGTCCATTTGTCCTTTAGTGTGGGAGCAAAGCCTCTCAGCATTTACCTAGATCTTCTTTTAGGTGAATTGCTACATTATTCTACATTCTAACATTGCCTCACTTTGCTGAATGTGGTTGAAACAGTTGTCTAGAACATTTAGCTGGTATGGGAGTCACACTGGCCTTCTCAAATTGAGACCTTCCCTTGAGTTTAACTACAACAGGACACAGTTAAGATATATGCCAAAACCAGTTCCAGTTCTATATTATCTACACCCTTTCTCCCCAAAATAACCCAAACAAAAACCAAACCAAAATACTAGTTTTGTTTTGCAGAACCTAATAAACCTTTCATCAGAGGACCAGAAGAAGAGCAGAAACAGGAATCCAACCTTAGACATCTGCCTTGTCTTTGACATAAAAAGGAAAGAGACCTCTCAGTGGCCATTTGCTTAAAAAAACTAACAGTCAGCTCTCCTGTATTGTATGTTTTACCTTAAAGTTTAGCTTATTTTATAATACTGTTCCTTCCACAAATCTTTCTTTCTTTACTGTTCAAAAAAAACCAAACCAAAACAAAACTTCATCCCAGAAATGATGTATTCAGCACAGAGTAGCTATGAACTTGTCTTTAGATTTCACAGTGTATATTATTGAAGTTGTCTTTGATACTTCCAAATAAATTCTTTCATGGGGTTTATAGCAGTAACAAGCATTTTATCTGACATACTTTGTCCTTCAAATTTAATTTCTGTTTCTCCAGAAAACCTTGCACTAATAATTTAAGTATCAGCTACCATTGTAAACCACTGTAAACATGCTGTGTCTTATTTTTCCCCTCAAAGTGTAGCAGCAATAACAGCTAAGTGCAGAGTCCTACACAATTAATCTGAAAATTCAGTAGATCATATTTCTCGATGTTGTGTATTTCTTTTACAGATCCTGCAGTACATACTATCTTGCCAATGTTCCCATTAAAGATCTGCTAGGATTTGGCAATAACTCTGTTAAAAAACTGTCAGAAGGGTCTCTAAGAGACCGTCCATCCCAGAAGACAAGATTAACTATACATATTATCATTGCTGACAGATGGCTGTCTAGCATATTTCTAAAGACCTCAGTGGCAGAGAGACTCAAAACAAAATACTCAGCACTCTGTTTTTCTTAACTTTTCACAGTTTAAATTTTCAGCTTCATTGTTTCTTGTCACAATTTATCCTACAGACATAGAATACCTTCTCACTTTTTTGAAACAGACTTTCATACTCAGAGTTTTTTTGTCATTATCTCCCTCAGGTCTTCCAGGGGGAAGAAATTTCTACTCTTTAAAACATTCCTCATAGCTAATGTTTTCTAAACCTCTGGTCATTTGCATTATTCTCCTTTAGACTGCCTGTGCTGTAGCCACAGCCCAGCTCGAGTCTTCTACTCTCCCAGATGAAGCAGAAAATGGTAATTCGTGTCTTGCCAGATATTATGTCTGTGTTATGATTGCCTTCTTCTGAGTAACATTATACCTGGATGTGGTTCAATGCAGCTCTCTTTCACCCTTGCCTTTAAATTTTTTCCCAAGGGACTGATGTTCCATATCCTTTTCTTCATCTGGCACTTTTCACTTAAGCACAGATCCTTTCACTTTTTCGTAATGAATTGTATCCCAATTTTAGTAAAATGCAGTTATGACCCTTTTCATTGATTATGCTGTTTTCCAGCCAACATGCAGTCCTTCCCCCTAGGTCAGCCCCAGTAAATTTTTAATAATCACACCTTTTATTGCATTCACCAAATTGTTAGTGAAAACATTGAACAAAATTAAACCAAGTAAAAACCCTGCATTCAAAACCACCTTCCATTCCTCATTGAATTATTGTTAATTACTTGCTGTACATGCTGATCCTCCCTGTTGCTCACCTTCTCTGTGACAGAGTCTGTCCAGAAGAGTATGGACCAGCAAATTCAGCCAAGCTTGAGGGTGTCCCAGAACTGGTCATGCCCTCACCCACGGGGCACAGGTTGGTCCATCAACAGCCCCTAATGTGGCAAGTGATGAATTTTGGCAAAAGGAGATGAGAAAAGATGGGATGGAGACCAGTACTGCCCCAGCACTGCCAGAACAGGGACTAGTGGACCTGGGGGGCTGAAACAGGGTCCTGAGCTCTGGGGAGGGGTCCCAGGTTGGCTGGGGACATCAGAGCTGACCGGCGCTCACAGAGCCAACGTACTTAAAGGAGTGTCTCATGAGAAGGTCCAGAGCTGTGGTGTTTGCCACCTGCTGCAATTCCATTGCTTTCCCAGGACCTGCTATTGAAGGTGGTTAGCTTGTTTTTTCACCTTGACTATCAGAAGCCACAAAGAGTGTATTTCCTTCTGCAAACAGAAGAACTTAACCCTGTTCTGAAGTGAAGCAGGGACCTCATGATACCTTTTTGTGACTCTTTATTTTCAGACACCAACTCCTCTCTCCTTTCTTGGTACAATATAATTTATAGCTGCGGGCTGTTAAATGCCTATAAACAAAGAGATTATTATATTATTGGACAATATATCAATATTATTATTAATATTCTTTAGTAAGCTTTAACAGAGGAAGTAATCCCAAACTTCAAGTGAAAGACAAACTGAAGAGAGGAGTTGTTTCTGTTGTATCTGTTGTATTTGAGTTAGTTACTATGGCGATCCCACCCATGTGATATTTGGTTTTGACTCGCAGCTGCTGGAGTCTCTGGCATTGTTCCGGAATTTTTTTTGTTATAATAAAAATGCTCAGACTATAAGCATCCTGCTTGAGGCATAAGAAGCAGCTTGAAAAGGAAAAGGTGCCTGCTGCTTAAGCAATATATTTTACTTTTAGGGTTCTTTTTAAGGGAAAAGAACTAAATTGCATCAGCCTCATCTTACAATTTTCAACTTGAATTGCACAAAGTATGTTCAAAAAAATTCTAAGCTGCTGCAGTAAAAGTGTGTTTGTTTTTTCTTAGATTACAGACTTTGAGGGTCTTTGTGCAAATGCTCTTTCATAGACAATAAATTGAGCAAGGCTGTGTTTGAGCCCAGAGAGCCATTCTGTTCTTTGTGTGGAACTCCTAGGGCAATGGGAATTCTGTACCAAAATAGACATAGAACAATTTGCAACCTGCAATCTGCAGAGTCCAAATTCTCTTCCGCTATTTTTCAAAGCTACCTTAGACTTTGTTTAAGACCCTCGTTCAATAAAATCTCCTTCTTTGATCTGGTCCTCACAGCTACTTTATCTGCTCATCTTGGCATACCTTAACCCAGCCTCTCCTTCAATATCAGAAGATTGTCCTTCCTCTCACCCTGTTGTTTTTTTTTTTATTTATTTATGATGTATAATTTGACTTTTGTTTTATTTTCATCTCTTTGTTTTCCATCTCAAAGCTTTAGGGCATCCTGATCCTGAAATAATCCAATTAAAAACATAAGAGAACAGCAGACCAAGAAGACCTAATCCAGCTGGTGACACCATTGTATTCTTAGAACACAAGAATAATGGTTAGGAAAATGTGTGAAGAAAGAAATCTAACTTGTCTGTAATAATCAGTTCAATCTTATTTGGAATCACTAATATAACTATGCTTCGCCATATGGATGCTGTGTGATGTATCACATAAAAGGCTTAACATTATTTGTTAGCTTTGCCACGCACTAGTTATCAGAATATATTTTATCCTAAATTACTTCTACTCTCCAGATATGCTTTTGGTGTAATATGTACTAAAAATGCTGACATTTTTGAGACACTAAATTACTTCCGTTTACTAAAGATAACTACTGTTACAGAGTAGACACTTAAGTGGATTCCTAACATAACTCTTTATTTTACATGTTTGGAAAAAAAATTAGTTACAATTTGTCACTGAACAGGGCTTTTTAAAAACAGATTTAATGCATACATTGCAAGTTTGATTATGTAATCAGCCGCCTACTCATGTTCTGATGGTTTATTGATAGCTTAAATCATTTTAAGGAATATGATGAATTTTCACTTGTGTTCTAGTTCCACATGGGAATTTTAAAGTTCACAGTGAAAAGGAAGGATTGACAAAAAGAAACACTTCCTCCTGCTGGTCCCATTAAAAATTCTACTTGGAAGCTTGGCACAGTGAACTTACTAAAAAACTAACGTACCTTGACAGTCCAATTTCTTTGATAAAATCACCTTCATGAGCACATATACCTTTGAATACACATTAAAAAATGCTACATGTTGGTATTTCCTGAAAAAATGTTACTAGTTACTTGGTTAGGGTGCCAATACATAGCCATTTTCTTTGCAATATACTTGTTTAAGGCTGCATTTGGACCCCACAAATCAGCTTTTGCTTAGAAAAAAGATCGTTTCTACAAAACTGACAACTACATGAACTGAGGGAACTGTTCTACTTTTCTGTTAGGTACTGCTCTGGTTTTGGATTATACTGTATCTCCCACTTCTATCACTTGTTTATCGTCAAACAGTTTGTCTTTGGTGTAATTCTGTTTCAACTGTGCATGTGAATAGGTTTAAGAAGTCTAACAACACCAGAATTATTACCAGTGCTACCTAAATTAAAGTGAAATCATACTCTGATTTATGTATAAGTTCAAAGGTCTAAAAAAGCATCTTTTCATAAATATTTAGCTAATTTTTTTTCCTAGTCAGTAAAAATAGTTTGGTTAATATAAAGTTTCCAGAAAGAAAAGCTGTTGTCTAATTTAGATGTTGATCTCTCTGATTCTACCACTGAAGGTCTTTCCTGGGATAAACTAAGCAAATTCTTCAGGAAATACTTAAGACACATAAGGCTTTTCCAAAATTTAGGAAAATTATTCAGGTGAATTTGATTCACTTAAAGATTTTTCCTCACATACAGTTATCACTACTGCCATGCTACCTTCTCAGATACAGAGCGGAACAAAGATTGACTTTAGCAGCAATGCTCTCCACCGAACTCTACATAATTTGTAATCTAATGTTCTTGTGTCCTTATATTTCAATATTGTTTTGAATTTACTGTATGACTTAAAAGATTAGTTTGGATATTTTATTTTCCAGTTTTCTCTTTAGATCACTTCTCAGTTGAAGACACTTTCTGCTAAATAACAAATTTTTTTGTTTTATAGGGATGCCATCCTGAGTGGTTTGAAAAACAGCTTATTTCTAATATTAGTCCTCAACATTTTTCTTAAAAGGAGTTGTAACTATAAGTTGCTTCAAAATGAACTTAAAAAATTTGGTCTCCTAGATCCTCTTGGCAAATTTTAAAAGTACAACTTCTATTTTCATGTTGTCTTCTTTTTATTTCTTTTTTCAGATTTCCCTGTATTTATTTTTCTTCCATTTGTCATTTAGTATACTCTCTATCTCTTTGTTCTTCTCAAACTTCTCTTGTCCTGATTTCTCTTTAAAATGACTGTCTATTATTTACACTATCACTTAATTCAGTCCAAAACTGACTTAAACTCTTCTTTGCCACTGAGTAAGAACTTGACTAATTGTCTGCTCTGTATACTTTGCAGAAATAATAAGTTTTTAAAAAGGAATAAATATTACAACACCAATGATTAGATTACAATAACAGAGTGGTAATCCTGTGTTATAAAGAGAGAAAAAAAATCTGTTGATACTTTTAGTGGAATATTACCTAGTTCATTTTTTATCTCAGAAAACACTTTTCTTTAGACCTTGACTTCTGAGAGAAACATTATTATATTTGAAGTGCCTTACTGCTCTCTCACTGGTAAGGTATTACTGTTTAATCCAGCTGTGTTCCTATACTCCTTTACATAACTCTTCCTGTAAGTTCTTTTCTGTTTTTATTTTTGTGGAAGCCCAAATGTAATAATCAGTAGCTTATAAATGGCTACGCAAATTATGCAAGTTGCAATGTAGGTCAAAACTGGGTTTTTGCTTATAACTGATGAGCTAGTACTCAGTCAATAAATTATGTTACTGGCATAGGCTTCCCTAATCCACCTCCATGGGTGCTGGTTCCATGATAAAGGCACTCCAACATGTTTTTTTAGAAAGTTGATTTCACTATAGAAAACATTTTGGTGTTTAATGCAGACACTCTTTAGCACAAACAAGTCTGATATCTTTAAGTAAGCCTACTCTATATCAGTGTTCTATACTGTTAGGTCTAACTCTGAAACAACATGAGAGAGAGTTCTCTGACTGTAGAATTCCCTCATCCCCTTTAAATATTTCAAATGATTCTATATTAGAGAAATGGAAATAATGTAAATAGCATAAATAAAATTCTTATCAAACTTTATTAAAATTCAGAGACATAAAGAAAAGCAGCAACCATTTTGTTTTTTTTTTAATGCATCAGTCATTGCAGCTTACATTTGCTACTACAGTTCTTATGACATTTACTTTTCTGAGATGGAAAAGTGAGGCATCTTCCTTTACAGTTGTAGCTGGATGAACAAAAAGTAAACTTTGAGCTATCAAAAGAATTGCAGATAAATAGCTAAATATGGGCAAGGGTAAGGCTCAGGTTCAGAGGTTTTCATCATCCTACGTAGACATTTCCAACCTGTTTGTGTGCCCACTCTATTTTTAGGACTATGCAGATTAAATGACTGCAGCACACTTTCCTTTCTGCTCCTTACCTGCAGCTTGCTGTAATCGGTTCCATTCCCTCAAGGTTCTGTTTCTTCAACCAAGCACATAACCACATTCTTTAGACTGCAAAGGCACAAAGATACATGCAAGAGCTTTATTGGCTCGTTGCCTGTGCTTGGGAGGCCAAAGACGATTTCACATTGCACACTGCAGACATACAATACAGCTGTGGAGCATAGCAGGAGTATTCCTTATCTCACCGTAGCGTCTGCTTTTCTAGTTTGAATTCCAGCAGCAAAAGCAACTCCCAGAGGAGTTTGTACTTCATTATATACCAACCCTGAGAGGAATAGTTAGACTGCAAGTTCAGCTTTTTTGGCAAGAAAATGATGTCTTCTTGACAGATTCCAAATTTGTGCAGTTATACTGGTTGCATATTTTGCTTGCTCTTCTACTTAATCTATATGAGTGTATACATGTGAGCAATTTTATGGTACAAAAATGCCTCCATGTTAAGAAAGCTAATCTATTTTCTAACACTTTTGAGGGTCTTAAGCTTTGCTCAATTCAGTTTTGGGGAAGTATTTGAATCTTGAGTAGTATAAGACACCAACTATGAAACACCTGTGACCTGGATTAGAAGGGCATAGAGTTGTCTTCACAGTGGCTGGTATGGGGCTGTGTTTTAGATTTGTGCTGAACATGGTGTTCAAAATATTGTGATGTTTTTGTTATTCCTGAGTAAGCCTTGTACAGAGACAAGGCCTTTTCTGGTGTTGTACTCCATGCTGGTGGGGAAGCTGGGAGTGCCTGAGGTGTTGGGAGGACCCACAGCTGGGACAGACGACCCAAAGTGGTCAGAAGGATATTCCATACTAGATGACATCATGCTCAGTATATGAAATGGGAGTAAGAAGGAGGAAGGGGTGACATTCAGAGGGAAGGTGTTTGTCTTCCCAAGTAACATGTAACATGTGATGGGGCCCCTGCTCTCCTGGAGATGGCTGAACACCTGCCTGACCCTTGGGACCCATGATTTCATCCCTTGCTTTGCTTTGTTTATGTGTGTGACTTCACTTTCCCAATTAAACTGTCTTTATTCAACCCACAGGTTTTCTACCTTTTACCCTTCTGATTCTCTTCCTGATCCCACTACTGGGGAGTGACTGAAAGGCTGTGTGGGACTTCATTTCCCACTGAGATTAAGCCACAACAACCTGTTGCTAAACTTTTTTGATAGCTTTTAAAATACATTTTTAATGAGAAATAACTCATTGATTTTCATTAATTTTCTCAGTTGAATTAAAATATTGTTAAAATACTGACATTTTGAGCAGTGTGAGTGAAGTCTTTAATGGACTCACTTGCCTTTTTGAATATTGCCTTTCAATCAAAGAGAGTAACTCACACATTTTACCAAATTTCCCATATGCCCAAAAGCTATCAGCCTTTTACTACTACTAAGGCCCCTACAGTTCTACTACGGTCCATGTCCAAGCATCTAGGCAACTATCTTCCTTCTCCAGTTTCAAGATGTTCAGATTATAATTTCTTTGATGGATAAGGAGCAAACAATCAAAACAGAAGCACCTCCTGCACTTCCAGTTTGTGTTCTGGTCTCTTGTCTTTGAAACAGATAACTTTAAACATGAAGTAAACCTAATAACAAATGACTGGAACCACCTGTGACCTTTCTTACTATGTGTATCATGAGCCCAAAATTATGGTTCTTAAAGCTTGTTCTCTCAGTAGGTGACTTTATTGCACAGTAGCCCAGTTTCAACAGGATTCACTTTGAGTGTGCCTACTCCAGACACCTGGCATTATGGGATATGGTCACATATCTTTTGGTTCATGTCTATTTTGGCTGAGATTCATTTGAGGGTTATTGTGTGTGCACCTGAACTCGCATCCATTCAATCACACTGTTTTAGAAAATGTCCCCTTTGTACAGTGTTTAATTCAATGGTGTTAATTTGGCCTAACTTAAGTTTAGAGTGATTTTTATAAGATGCTGACCCAATGGAATGGGTCAGTAACATAAAGAGGGAGCAAGACTGCTGGAGACGCGGTAAGCCATTAAGTGTACCACAATTTTGCCTTGATATGTCTATTACTTAAGAGTAATACAAGATTCAATACTTCCTTCAAAGATTTATAGAAGTTCTTGAAAAAGCTTAAATGCAAGAAATTGGGCAGTGATCCATTTCTTAATTTGACAGCTTCAGCCTCCTTTACAAACACCTAATTGTATGGACTCAGGTTTGACATTTAACTAGAACTAGTTCAGAACAGGTTTTGATAAAGAATATGAGTCCTAAAGATCACTTTCTTACAGAGCTGTAGAGTTCCTAACAAAATGAGAGTTCGGCACTTAAAACATCACCTATGAATTATTTTAGTTTAGTGCAGAGATTGAATTTTGGAATGCTTATTCTCAGGCAGCTATTTCAGATTGTTATTAGTTTCTAAATCCAATACATGCTCTGAATAAGTGCGCTTATATATATATTTGTAAAAGAAATACATCTTTTTTACCTTGGCTGTAAAATTTTAGGTTAAAATGTCAAATATGAATGCTTTGGGATGGGGGATCTCAAATTGTAATGCAAGTGTTTTGCCTTACTACTGCTTCTGATTATTGCTTTGGTCTAAGCCCTTCCTCTGCCTTCCAATTTTCAGTACCCTACCACTCAGCTACTGGGAAGAAACATCCATCTCAATAGTTTGACAGCTCTCCCTTAGTGACAATATTTCCCTTTTGGAGTGCTGCTTCTCATCTCTCTCTCTGGCTCACTAAATAATCACACACAATAGCATCATGTAAAACATTTTACTTTGGTTATTTTCTGTTTATATTGCAAAGCTCTGGGGAGAAGATTACCCATCTTTTATTGACTAAGTAGCAGAGTCTTTATATACCAGAGATTATTATTATTTGAATTCTTTCTTCACCAGCTCTGAAGTATATTACTCTCACTTGCAATCAAGCATCCAGATTTCTGTAAGTTTTTAATTTATAGGGTTTTTTAATTCCTTTCTGGAAAGCTGTTTCATGGCTCTTTATTATAAATTGCCAGATTGTACTTTCAAACTGAAGATACATAGGGATAATGTTAGCAAACTGATATGAATTCCAGCACAAAAAATCCCCCACCTCTGCAGTTTCTCAAGGTTGGTGGATTTTTATATAATAATCTTTTTTTAAAGTCATGTATTTTTTATGAGTCTGAGACACACCGATTCCAATAAGTCTTTGGGCTATAGAAATAGGAAAGAAACAGGATGTAATGTTGCATATCATAATATATGAAGCAATCATTCAAATGTAGCTTGCAGTAAGTCAATAAACCTCTACTGTATTGAGGCAACTAAAGTGTAGGATATTCATGCAAAAATTGTGCGTGAGAAGATCTTTTTTTCCTATTTTTTCAAAAATGTGCCTAAAATGTATTGCTAATTCCTGCAACTAAACCAGTATTAGTGTGGTAGGTGCATTCATGGCAGTGAGAAAAACACAAGGACAGCTTTTTTTTGTGCATTTCTTAGAAAAGAGGCAAAGTCCTGTGAATACACAGTTGTGTATTCTTTAGTCTGCCTTTAAATAGGTGAAATTATTCCAGTTGTGGGTGTGCAGCTCTTTGTGCTCTTGCCCATTCTGCAGAACAGAGAAAGGTTTTGAGAATCTGCTCTTCACAGCATCTGAGGGCCTTTAGGCAGCAAAGACTATGCTGCAGAGTCCCCAGAAAATCCTTTAATCTTATGAAAAATGGTTAATGGCTACACGATATAAACCATGAGTCTTGACAAGCTTCCAAGGTTTCAGCTCTATGGAAGTCTAGCCATGGGCTGCTTGAAGCATTTTTATTATGGACATTAAAGGATGCTCTTTGGACAAAGCAGAGTGAGAGGGTCAAGCTGAAGGTCTATCCGGAGCAGGAGGCCCAGGATGGCAGCGCTGATTGCATTTATCAGAAGTTACTCCATGGGAAAGAAGCAACAACAAACAGTGTGATAACAAAAATGTAGAAGATGTTGGTCCCAAGGATGCAGTCTGGGCCTCAAAGTGGAAATAGGAGGAAAAGCTTTTCTTAGAGCAGAACCAGGAGCTTGGCAAAGGCCACACTGTGTTCTCAGCAAGGATAGTGCCCATTCATGCACTCAGTAGCAATCCTGGCATACAGATGACATATAGCACATCCTTTTGTGTGATAGACACAATCAAGGTCGAAAAAATTTACTATTTTATTTGTGGGGTTTTCACCTAAGATTATCTCTTGGGTTGCAATGAGGCAACTATACTAATGTTGATGTTAGGGTTAGTTCCTTGAAAAACCTGGGGCAGAGAAGTCTGCCTGACAGGAAAATCTCTTCATTTGCTGCTGAAACTGCTCTGTCTGTGGCAGAGATCCATAAATGCAATTATTTCATTTTATAGAAACTGATACTTAACCAAATCAGAGGAATGAGGTTCTCATTCCTTCTTATCATAGCTGTGGCTCAGGTGCAATTAAGCAAGGTATTAGCACAAAAACTACAACCAATCCTACACAGGCACAATCACTTTGAGGTAATGTGAGAAAAGTGATAGGGATGAACTTTTTTTCCCTGTTGTACCTCCCCAGACCCCCCAATGATGCAGGAGTTCAGTACGGTTCAGAACAACAGGGAGCTCACTCACATCAAGAGAGCTCTGCATTCAAAGGGAAAACTCATAGAATTAATCTAAAATATCTTAGCTGTTATATTTACTTGCCTGGAGGAAAGAAAAATGGTTTCATTATGATGCCCTCTAGGTTATAAGAGCAGCATTCATTCAGGGAGGAGAGAAACAATGCATTATGATTTTTCTGATAAAGCCAGCATGAGTCCGATTTCAAACATTAAGTAAAAAACAGCTATCTCATGCTGATCACAATCAGTCTCCAAAGTAAAAAAAAGACAATGGGAAATCAATACTTCTCTACTCTTTTGTATTCTTTGAGCAGAGATGGAGGGCCTTAAAATTGAATAAACCATTTGCTATGAACTCTTCATTCAGCATTCATAGCCAGGACTGAGGTGGCTACATCAGGTACCATTATATAATCTACTTTACATTTCAGGGCCTCACAAAATTATGTAATGGTAATTCATCAAGTTTCAGGTTTCCTCAAGGCAGAAAATTACTTTCAAAAATGTCATGCTTTAATAAGCAAAATACCCTTCTATGGATCTCTGCAAGGAGATTGTGCAGGGCTAAGGTTCAATACAGAGAATCAACAATAAGATTAATTGAACCCAAATTAGTGGAATAACTGCAAAAGAACTTTATTCAAATGTAACATTTAAGTCTTGTGAACTTAAAAACAGGCTAGAATGTTATTCATAGTGCTGCTTCTTTAGCAGAAGTGTAGAAAACAAAAAAACCTTACACAAAACCAATTGCTTTAATAAAATCTAACTTTAGAGCACACTCCATGACTGTTTCAGAGAACATTCTGACAAACAGAATGCAAGGGACCAAGGGCAATTTAATTATAATTTTGTGTGTGTGGAGGTTCACCAGATGGCAAATATCTTTCCTGCAAGAAGAAATCCTTGAAGACAGGGAGTGTACAAAGTTCAGATGATACTTTTTATACATCTGATGTTGAATAGAACTGGAGAAAACAATAAATGACCTGTTAAGAAAGACTCAAAGGTAAATAAGATTTTAATAAGTTGAACCTCTTAAACACCCTCATGCTTATGCTTCAGAGTAATGCATTGTTAATTCTAGCAAGGTTGTTCACACTTCAAGGGTGGCATATGAGTACATTTAGACGAATGCCAATAATAACTTGTTTGTACAAGGCTGAGAATCCTCTAAACATCTGTCAGAAGTTTAGCTGTTTTGCTTCCACTAGAGTAAAATCCTTCAGTGCAAGTACTTGTCTTGGACCATGCCACCCTATTTTCTATTACATCATCATAACTTTAGAGTGGGAGTTGGGGGACAGATTTCTAGAATTACACTTCATTTAGGTTCTCACTTAAGTCCATGTAGAAGTCCAGGACACCTACTTTTTGCATTTATACTGAATTTAAAACATACACTTACCTTTAGCTTGAGTCTTCCTGTTGTGTTTAATTGCTTTTGACCAAAGCATCTCTTCTAGGAAATAAAGGAAAATATGGATTTTATTTACATCCCCATGGTTCATGGGGATGTAGATTAAAACCATCTAGGAATCTGAACTCCATCTCTAGTAAAGCTGCAAATGGAATAAACATACAGGATTATTATCAGCTTCATGTGATACCATTTTCCAAAGACACTACCTACTTAGCATGCACAGATTAGTAGCTAAAGTATTTATCTAGGAATTATTAGGCCATCATGTCTGATTCTCTGCATTCTGAATGTGTTGGAGTCTGCATTGCAGTTATGCAGTGGTGTGAACTAGTGACACCCTTGCCATCTCTCAGGAAGTTTTTTACTGCAGCTGAAATGAGGCGTGCAGTCAGACAACAGAACTGCTTTACACACTAACTTCCTGGAAAGCTAGTCTGACTTAATAATGATCTAATGCAAAACACACACGTTGTTGGAAAAAATATAAAAATAGATAAGTGGATAATTACAGGAAAACTTGCTGGAGCCTCTGAAGGAATGATACAGTTTAGACATCCTTATGATCACTGAATAGAGGTTTTGTGCGCCTTCCCCCTCCTGCATCAGGTGACATTTTTCATTTTCTCTCTCCATGTAACCCCAAAGTTTTTTTGCACAGGCTCAATTAAGATGTAGTTAGGCATCAGAGAGGCTCACCAGTTCCAGATAGCACCAAGCTATCATCATCAGATTGTTTTCAGGTCTAAACTGGTGTAGTGTGTTACAGTAGGCTAGCACTATTTTGCATTTTGTATAATTCAGATTGAAAAAGCCAGAAAATATATAGAAACAGGTTTTTATATTAATATCTAAAAACACACTTTAGCAAAGGAGAAAATGAGCAAATTACTCTGTTTACATCTACACTACTATTAGAAAATATCAAGAATGTGTATTTCATTTAAACTCCTCCTGACACCAGTAATACTGAAAAGCACAATAGAGCAATCTTCAGATCTGACAGCATAAGGCTATCAGGGATGGGGTTTCAGGGGCTGAACCTGTTCTGCTTTTTAGGCTTTTCACCTCTGAGCTAAGCAAGCTGAAGTAAGTGCATGCATATTTCTGCAGGCTGTAACTACGTGCTTGACTGCAGAGTGGATTGCCCTTGAAAAGCAAGAAGTCACCACCAAGATGCACTCACTAAAACATTATGCTGCACCAGGAAGATGGTAATGTCAGCTCCACAGTATTTGTTCTGAAAGCAATGCAGATCCAAAGTGTATGTTAGAAATATGCTTCTTATAATTGTATTGGTTTTCTGCTATAAATCAGTTAAATCAGTAAATTATTTAGAACTAGATTTCATAAAAATATATACCTTGTTTAATCTTCTGACTTGCTCCAGACAGAATATTTTCTGCTCTACTCCAGACTTTCAAGAACCTTAAGGTTGAGTAAAAAGAAATAAATTAAATCTTCACCCACCTGAGTTGGAGTGGAAAATGATTATTTGTCTACTATATCTAATTGAACTTTAACTGAACTTCCCAGTCTGGATTCTCTCTAATGATCTGCCTGTAATTTTCTCCTGTGGAAATACAGAAAGATCTACTGCCTCAGAAGTTTTTCCTCTCTCAGGGAAAGAAGGGTCTGCCTCTGAAGTTCTGCAATAGCTTTCTCACACTACTACAGCACAGTTAGGAGCACTGTTTTACTGATTCATGCTAGGAGATTTGTGGTAAGTAGAGCTGCAAAGTGTTCATTACTGATCTGCAATCAATTAATTGTGGACTCAATAATCCATTTATAGTGATATCACTGCATATCAACACGCCATATAAGAGAAATTACTAGAGTACTTTCTGGAAAAGACAGAATGGTATGATGTATATGTCAGCCAGCTATATGACAGTGCTCGAAGAGAAGGTAATCTTCAAACAATTATAAAATCACACAATCATAGAATTCTAGATTAGAAGGGACCACAAAGATCATCTGGTCTGTTATTTCTTGACAAAAGCATGGTCTAGGCAAGATTCCCCAGTACCCTGTCCAGCTGAATCTTAAAATGGTTTCATTTTGGAGCATCCACCACTTCCCTGGGAAGATTATTGCAATGACTGATTATTTACATTATGGGAAATTTTTCTCCTGTGCCCGGCTGGAATATCCTCAGAAGTAACTTGTATCCATTACTCCTTATCTTTTCCTTGTGGCTCATTGGAAAGACAGAATCTCCATCTTCTTTGCTTTAAATACTGGACCATGGTGGTAATGTCTCTCATAAGCCTTCTTTTCTCAAGACTGAACAAAACCAGTTTTCTCAGCCTTTCCTTATACATCATCCTTCCCATTCCTTTGATCATCTTTGTGATCCTCCTCTGGACCTTCTCCAGCCCATCCACAAACTTTTTTAATGACAAGGACCAAAACCAAGCACAGTGTTCCAGGTGTGGTCTGACAGTCATTGAGTAGAGTGAGATAACAACGTTATCTCTGCTGGAGATGCCCTTGTTGATGTAACCCAGTTACTCTGTTGGCTTTATTTGCTGCAGCACCACAATGTTCCCTCATATAGAGCTTGTAAACAAAAGACAACTTTCTTCTTCACTTTGAAGCGCTTGCAGGCACTCTTAAACAGCTCTCTTTACTGCACACTGTCTCCCTCTCTTTTTTGACTAGCAATCTTTGTTGAGATACAGTAAAGTTTCTTTTTTATTTTTAGAAGAACTGCAGAGCACTGGATGCTGGGGACAGCTGGAGTGTGTGGGATGTGGCATGCTATTTATTCTCCTCACTCTGAGAAAGAAGCAGATGGGTGAGTACTTTATTAAATCAGAGTCCATGCATGGTATCTCCCAGATGTTGACCACATGGTCTGCCTTGCTAGGTCATGAAGAACCTGCTCCTGTGTGCCCACTTTTTAAAATTCTGGTTCATAAGTACTCATTCCACCAAATTGCTGAGCTGCTGATTCACATCTGTCCTGTTTTACTGATGGAATAAGGGAGATGGGCTTTAAAAAAGAAGAAAACAACAACTGAGAGCTTTTCATATAATTTTAAGTACTTTCTGATGCATTTATAAACATACAACAGAACTTGCAGTCACTTTATTTCAAGCACTGTGGTGAATGCTTTAATGGCACAGCATGCTTATAAATACATTAACTTTTAAAGGAGCAGCAATATGGCTTGTGGAAGAGAGTGGAAGAAGACATTTCCAACTCTGTTTTAAGCAAAGGATATAGAAGAGTAAACAGCTATTAGTAATGCAGCTGATAAATAGTGGAGGAATAAACCTCAGTGTCAGCTAGGAGGCATTAGTGATTGGACTTCCATAACCATAAAGCCAATATTAAATCTTGAAAGATCCAAACAAGCCAGAACAGTCTTGCCCAGATGCTTTGGTTATCCTTACTCAGCACATGGAGAGCTTAACAAGACTGCTCTGTCTCCTCAGGTGCACGGGAGATACACTGGGGGCTGGAGTAATGTTATGCAAGTAATTGCCCAAATGTTTTATTTGCTGACATGAAAAAAACAGGTGATTTTCCACAAGTGAATGGAAACTGTTTTGTTTTCTCTAGAATATAAAAATCAGAGGTTTGAAAACTTATAGCATTTTCAAAGAACCAGACCAAGACTAAGCCGCGGAGCTTCTTGTACCCCAGGAGTGTCCTCATGACTCCGCACCACACAGTGGACTTTGAGAGGTGTTTCTACTCCAACAATTCAGTACCACAGCTCTAAGGAGGTTTGAATTTGATAAGTCTGTACTTTTTTCAAGAAGGCTGCAGAGGAATGATAGAAAATAAAATATATTCCCTTGTCATGTTGGTTAGCGCCATGAGGATCTAAGCTACCCTCACTGGGATCTCTGTTCTCCACAAGGGTCACACATAAAGCTGAGTGTACAGCGCAGACCCCGGAGTGATTTCCTGTTCCAGCAACTCGGTGGGACAAACTTGCAGAAGAAGTTTCTGCACAAAGAAACAGGTACTCAGGGTGGGTGCAGACTTGATTTTACAAGTACATCTGTTCTGTTTATTTTTGCTTCTTTGCAGTGTTATCAACTTCTGCTCCATATGGATGATCCATATTGTGCCTTGGTGAAATGATACCACATTATGCTTTTATGCTTTTATCATCAAACACTACTCATGAAAAAATCACCAGGTTTGCTTAGGTTCATCTGTTCAATTTATTTTCCCAAAACTTTATTTTGAATAAAACACCTACGGTAAATGTGATTTATGTAAATGAATAAAACAAAACAGTTATATAAGCTTTTTGAATCATTCAGATTCTTTCTGTTTCTGTTAAACTGTATGAAATACTCTACCAACACATTTTCTTTGGGCTATTTAATTTCTGAAGTCTTGCAGCTAAATGTATATAATAATAGGACATGTACAAAGGCTTTCATTTTGATTTTATTTCCATTCTCTATGCCAATCTTTTCAGACAAAGAAGATCTAATATTTCAAAAAGAGATTTCCAGTCTCTTTCCAAGTGCCTGTTACAATCTTTCTCTTCCAATCTTGGAAGTAGACTTTATTTTCATCTTTTCTCTTTTCTTCTACATTTTCCCCATCTAGACCTCAAGTCAGAGGAAACATGTCAGAGGGAAAAAAAAAATTAAAATACCACTTTAAAAAAGAAACTAGATAACTCTTTAGTCCTGTGCTGCTATTTTCTATGTCCTTTCCCTACCCCAGTTCAACTTTGCAGGCTCCTGAGAAGTCCTCTATTCCTAATGACCCCAAGGATGTTCAGGGGAGTGATGAGATCAATATTGGGTCACTGATATTTGTCATTGTTGAAATAGGAGTAAAATTAAAATAAAAAGTAAAATAAAATAAATTAAAACTAATTGTAAGAAAGAGAAACTGAGTGAGACCAGCAGCAACCTGCATGGCTAGAAAGTCTTCTGCAGGTTCTGCTCATACTTTGCTCCCCGTACAAGCCAGCACAGCCATGTGAGCTTCACTAGACCTGTTCCCTGAGCTTGTCCGGCTACTCTTGCTCCTTCAAGTGGTTTCTATTTCAGGTGAGGCAGTTCTGCCTGGTCCATCCTGGCCATGGCCTCACTGAGCCTCCTCCTGTCCTTGTCCCAGTGCCCAGGGCTGGGGCTGCCATTGGTGCTGCTGCTGCCCTGGCCCTGGGGAGCCATAGGTCCATGCTGCGTCCTGGCACTCCCTGTGGCACTCAGCTGGCTCCAAAAGCTGCCTGAAAAAGAAACAAGGTGAGATGCAGTTGTCCTTCTCCATTGTTCACAGGAGACAGTGCTGGTCAGGTATCCTGCTCACCCTCACACTGTGGTGGGGCTCCCAGGCCCAGCAGGTCCATGAGCATAGGTTCTAGCGCTGGTATGGCCAAGAAGAAACCCACCTGAATATAAACCAACAACAATCTCGACCTAAAATGACAAAAAACCAGCAACTATTGGGACTTTTTAGGATTTCAAATGATGTCTTTGCTTCGGAGCATCCAACCCTGCCCAGATGGTACCTGTCTTGTTATATAAAGGTTCTATCTCTCTGTTTTGAGAGAAATGAGAAAAAAAAAAATCTTTGCCTCATGTTTATCACACTTATTTCCATCTTCTATAAAATGACTACTACTCACTTTTTAACTATTCCTTTACAAGCAACAGCCCCCTTGTATAGCTGGTATTATAACAGCACCCTAAATGATGATTGGAGCTAGTCAAAAAATGACAGTTAAGTCAGATTTACAGAAGACAGCTAGAGGATATTTCCTCTGTCCTAACATATCTCCAGGCTGATGCTAACTTAGCAGTCAGGCAATTCTGTTTTCACATCCTTTTGTCTGGTTTACACTTCAGGCCTATTTTCTTCTGGCAGAGTAACGCTGCCCACAGTGATTTTACTTCAGTGCTAGTTTTCTATACACAGAGAGAAAACTTTAGCTACATTGCAACTCTATTACATGTTATCAGGTGTCATCAAGGTTGGACAAAGATATTTTGGTCTAGCACCTATTCACATGATTAAATTATTCTCAGAAAATAAAGTTATACTGGTGCAACCAGTTTTTTAGAAGAGCTTCTGCCTTAGAATTTGTAGGTGCATATAAATTTTTCTTCTAATTTAATCACAGAAATCAACCAAGCCTTTATGTTGATAGGTTATGTTTCTCCATGGCCTTCAACTGCACTCTACAAGTACCCAGAAGAAGGTTGTAAAAACCTGGAGGTCAGTCTCTTCTCCCAGGTTTACAAGTGATAGAAAAAGAGGAAGTCTTAGCTTGTGCAAGAGGAGCTTTAGAATTGGAAATTAGGAAAAACTTCTCCACAGAAAAGACCATCAAGTCCTGGAACAGGCTGCCCAGGGAAGTAGTTGAGTCACCACCCTGGAGGTATTTGAAAATTATTTAGATGTGCCTCTCATTGACATGGTTTCACCCTGGACTTGGCAGTACTGGGTTAATGGTTGGATTTGATGATCCTAGAAGTCTTTTCCAACTGAAATTATTATATTATTCTGTGATAAGGAAAACATTTGTTTCATCAATTTCATGATGGTATTTAGAGGGACCAAAATCACCTCTGTCAACAGTATACTGTTGAGAACATACTTCATTGTTTTGCAGCATATTTTCTGTCAGTGGAAGTGTACTGGTGGCATGAGGAGAAAAGGCAATGGATTTGAACGTGTTTCATGATGGGGAGGAAAAAAAGAGAAAATATAGTATTTCTATGTTTTTATCCATCCACATGATGCTTTGAATGATTGTATTGACAGTGTTTATCTTTGAGAAGAGGAATAGCTGATATCATTATAAAGCAAAAAAATAATTAAGGATATAGAAATGGTGTAATTAGGATCTTTTTCTTGTCTCATTTTGAAATAGCAGGCAAATATTTTGTCACTTTCACAGGTAGCACGAGAAAGGAAGAGAGTAAGAAATAACCTTTTCTCACAGAATATGTAGAGCCTGTGAAACTCTCTGACAGATGGCATTGAAGAGGTTATCTGGATTTGGAAATGGAAGTAGCAGTTCAATAAGAAAAATATCTACCATTAAAAAAAATGTATTTACCATAACTAAGTTTTGAAATATCTTCCTTTTGGCTTAATGGTAGTGGTCATCCTATGAGTAATACAACCAAAGGAATTATTTGTTAAAAGAGTCAGTTTTCTTGTCTTCTGAAGCCTCTGCTACCTGCTTTATCAAAATAAGCATGATGGAAAATTGTATATAGTGATAATTTATTGAAACAAATGGATCAAGAAGAAAACAAAGTTGAAAAGAACAGAGTGACAGAATGGAGTGATGTAGTTTTAGAATGAAAATGCAAAGGAGAGGATGAAGGGGAAGCACAATGACTTACTAGGATGATTTTGCAGCTGTAAAATCAAAAAATTTGTACATAGCTTTAAGTACAAGTGAAATCATTGACATAAATGCACTTGTGTATTTAACTCTTCTAACAACATTGTTGAAGCCTGTGTAAAGGTGCCAGGCAAATATGGTTGAAGTTGTTGCTTAATATTTACTCCATTTGTTCAAGACTTTGTGGGTTAAGGCTCCGGGCAGGGTCTGGTAATTATTATGAAAAAGGTAGAGTCATTATTATGTTCACTAAAGTTTTTAACACTTCTGCTATCAAAAAAATAATAGATGGAGCTTTTCTTAAACTGCTTTTTTCTCTTCTTTGATCCTGTACTATTTGCTGGTTAGCTTGTTTGTATATAGAATGATATAGATGGAAAATTAGTCTTTATATTACACAGCAGAAGTATGAGAGACCTTAAAACAGGTGGTTGACATATGTGGACAAGGATGATCACGAGCAGACAATTACTAGAGCTCCTTTGCTGTAAGGAATTACATTTTCCACTGCTAGTCAAGGTTGGCAGAGTATTATTTTCCTTACCTGTTCAAGGAGAATGAATGGATGTGGTGTAGCTGTGCATGTCTTCTTCCAGCCTGAAACGAAAACCTCTTCTTGTAGTTTGAGATGGCATCTTAACATTTAATATAATGGTAGCATACAATAAATTGTATAAATTCATATGTACATATTTATACATATATATGCCTCAAATAGATACATTTTTAATGTTTACTCACTTCTACTTGTCCTATTTCTGTTCACATATATATATATAAAGTGCAGTAAGTAATGAGTGATGTTGAAAAAGTACAAGTATTTTTGGCAACTGGACTGTGTGAAGAGCAAAACAACAAAAAAAAAATGGTGCTAATTTTGCTCCTTTTCTACTTCCTCTTCTTTCCTGTGCCTCAGCCTACAATCCTGTCAGGTTTGATGCACAAAACAGAACTCAGATAACTTTCTCTCTGATACTAAGACTACAGCTCATGTGGTAATTCAGATTTATACCACAGTTTTTCCACTGCCCAGCATCCTAAAAAAAAGGTTCATTCCCTTTTATTTAGTTCTTGGACTAAATTTTGGGTATCCCACCCACCTAAACCCAACTTTAAAATGTCCTGTTAGAAGAACTCCAATCCCACTGCGACCTACAGCATGCTCCCATGTATCTCAAGTCCCAGCAAGACAGAGAAGGTATTTGATTGGGCTGAATCTGCCTGTGGGGTCTTCATGAGATGTTATATTTCTTAACCCATCACTTCATACAATTTTCCTTTCTTTTTGAGATGTTTAAATTGAGCATTTAATTTGTTCTTTTTTTCTTGTCTCTGGTGACTCACTTTTTGCTGTATTTTGCTGCCTTTTAGCCCTCCTGCTGCAACACCTATGGAAATGTCTTCTTCCCCTGCACTTGAATATAAACACAAGCTAATGTCACTCCTGTCTTAAAAAGGGAAGGAAGATGGACTCAGGGAATGATGGGCTGGTCAACCTCACCTCAATCCCTGGGAAGGTGATGGAGCAGCCAACTCTGGAAACCCTTTCCAGCAATATCAGGGGCTTAACATCTGTCAACATTTTGTTACTGTGATGGTGACTGAGTACCTGTACAGGCTGTCCAAAGAGGTGGTGGAGGCTCCATCCCCAGACATGGTCAAGAACTTCCTGGATGCAGATGTGGGTAACTGGCCCCAGGTGGCCCTCCTTGAGCAGAAGTGTTGAAACAGGTGACTTCTGATTCCTTCTGACCTCCCAGAGGTCCCTTCCTGTGATTCTGTGACTGCATTGGTAATCATTATCTTGATGAGTTCTCTTTGATTTTGAATATGCAGTAAGAAATTACAGTATTCTCCTTACGTCTATCCTTTTTTGTTAAAAAACAAAAATTGTTATAGAACACGCATTTTGAAAGTGTTCATGACAAATTTTTGTGAAGCAGTATTTCCTTTCTTGATCATTTTATAGACTGTAGAGATTATAAAGTTATCTAGAATGACTTGCCATGGAATCCCAGACTTCCTTAATTTACTTAATGAGATCATTGCACTGAAGAATAAATCAGGTTGGAAGAATCCTAAGGAGATTTCTAGTCTAACCACCTGCTCAAATCAAAGCAGTCTATGAGATCAAGCAAAGTTCCACAGGGCTTGAAAACCTCCAGGAATGGACACAATCTGCCCCAATAGTTGGCTGTTCTCATGGTTGCTCTTCCATTTCATGGAATGTTTTCTCTTAGAAAACATTCTATTCTGAATTAAAATGCCCCAGAAATTGAAGCTCTACTGCAGGCCTTCATCCATTCTTCAAGTGTTGATTTTTTTAATGAGTAAAAACAATTCTGCTTCATTTCAACTCCAAGATTTTTCCTTTTAGTTGCCAGTCATTATATATTTGTATATTTCTGTCTAGCAGTTTAAAGAAATCTTTGCTATCATATATATATGTGTATATCTATGTGTGTATATATCTATATCTATATCTATATCTATATCTATATCTATATCTATATCTATATCTATATCTATATCTATATCATCTATATCTATATCTATATATGTATGTTGTCTATATTGTTGTATATATTGTCTATATCTATGTTGGACTTCTTCTCTCCCTTTATTGAAGGAAACAGATTGGTCTCTAGGTCTTTCAGTACAAGATCTATTTTTCAGTGCTTTGTCTTGGCAGAAATTCTTCTCTATATCTCCTGCAGCTTATCACTCTTTTGGAATAGTAAAAACCTGAAATTAATGTGTTTTTTTTCAGAAAAATAATACAACACTTCCAGTTATACAGATAAAACTATTGTTCTACTCATTATTTCCCATTTAAACACAGTAATTTGATAATAATCTCTGGCCACATGTTATCCAACAGCTACATTTTGTTATGGATAACTTGCACCTTAAATTACAATACAGAGTCCTTGGCTGCCTCTGTGTGCTAATACTTCTCAAACAGAAAGACGCAAGAAATTTAAAAATTGTTTCTCAAAAATTCCAAAGAATTTTTACAAGTTTTAAGACCTCAGTTGGGCCTGCATTTGGCATCACTGGTGTGCATAACTGATGTAGTGTTGCTGTCTAGTCATAGGATGGGGCTATCTTCAGGACTGCTGCCAGAGGCAGGTTATTTTGGCTTCCCAGTGGGACAGTTGGGCAGGATCAGTCTGAATTGACACTAGATGTCACTACTGATCCACGAAAATACTCCCCAGGCTGCCTTTTGTGTGGCAGTAAATAAGGTGAACTCCAGAAAGAAGCTCTGAAAACCTGTTTGTGCCTCACTTCTAAAGATCCCCTTTCTCATTGGTCTGCAAATTACATTCCCATGGAATCCCTTTAGGCTTCACAGCTATGCAAGACATCTTTCTCCACATCTTTCTACTTGAATTCATCGTTGCTTCATTCTCTGGACACTTCTAAATTAGTCTTTTATTATGCTGCAAATATGCAGCATCAGCAACTTTTGGTTGAAATTGATTTACATTTAGAAGCCATTCACTAACTACATTTCACATTTGCCAAATGGAAAAAGATGAGATTAGGGATTGATTATTCTTCCACTTAAATTTTCCTTTCTCTGCAACATGAAACTTTCAGATCGATACAGCTGGACAAAATGTAAACAAAGGTCAAGTACCTTTTTGATACAGGTATGCTAAAAGAACAATTTAAATCAGAAAAGACACTTGCAGACCAGTTCTTCCTGGATTATAGAAAGTGCTCGATATGTCCATTCATCAAAACCCTTGCTCATTTCTAAAAAGCCAACTCCTGCCCATGCTGTTTTTCCATTCTCAAGGGAGATTTAATTTTATGTAATGTGGCCCCTGTATGCCTTGCATTGCAAGCAGGGCCATGTGCGTGTGTGTGCACACTTTCCCCCCAACCTTTCAAACACTTGACAGCTGGGTGAAGTTCTCCTTCCGCCCAGAGAACGACTTTCTGCATTTCATAATGGATTGCCAGTGCTGCCAGGGCTATTTTCTCTCCAGCTGTGAGAGTGGCTTTTTAAAATGACTCACAAAAGCTGCTAGACAGCTGCTTCACCTCAGCCTTCACAAGGGCCTTGCATTCTAAATAGGGGTAGTGCTGACTTACTTTAGAAGGGCTCATTTATTTGGATGTTGCAGATGTATTCTGCACACAACAGTTGATCCTAAAGAGACCTCCATTCAGGCAGGTGAGTCATGGGCTTACATCACTGCAGGTGTTGACTTCGCATTAATGTTGTGAAGAGGAAACATCCCATGTGTTAGTAAGTCATCCTTGGACCCCTTCCAGAAAGCACACAAAGCAACGTATGCACAATATGCTAATTTCTAGCTACTGTATGTATTACACGACTTCTAAGACATCTGTAAAAATCAGTGCTTACATAGGTATTTAAAAAAAAATGTTTTTCATGATGTCCCGAAATGGAAAAAAAAAAATAAGCTGCTTGGTAGTTATATGGCAACTGATCTTAAATCAAATCATAGAATTATAGTGATTAGAAATTGCAAAGACATTGATGTCATTCAGTCTTCTTTTACACGAGATCATATGTGCTCCCTGTAATATTTTGCTAGCTTTTTATGGGCTAAGGAAAATAAATATTCTCCTCAATAGTCTGGGATCTGAAAGAGTTTTCTGATTTGGTGTCAGGCAAGACATGCTTTCACATTTAGTCTAGAGGTCAATGAACATATTCTTATTTCTTGAAAGCATAAACATTTCTACCCTGAGTATTGAATTTTTTTATAAGGCAGGGATTGCTTAAACTCTGCTTTCAACTAGTTCAAAAAGTAGTGTCTCATTATCATATTAGGCATATTCTTAATTAGGCATATTCTGCAAGCCTCAATCCATATTCCCACTTTTCCCTCCTTTACTAGGATTGTAGATGCATGAGGTTTGAGATAGTACCAACTCACATGAGTTAAGCATAAACAGCAGGGGAAATCAAGAGTGCCTACCAAATGGGAGTCAAAGAATCATGGTATTCTGTCCAAATTTTGGTGTCAGTTTGATGTCAAAGGGCAGTGTTACATACAAACCTTCTGGGCAGTTGTGAGAGCACCAGTTGCCTCTCAAAAGCAATGCAACTGTGGAAATGTTTGTCCAGACTACTGCAGACAAGCCTGATCTCCTCTGCTGCAATCAGTCTAGACAGGTGCTGGTTCCAGTCTGGATTCCACACAGTTGTGCCATCTACCTGGCAAATATGCTCTCCCTTGCTTTGCTCTGCTGAACTACTTCTCATGGTTTTCCAGCACTCTAAACCATATTAGGAGGACATAGCAGCTTAAGCATAGTATTTTGTTAACATTGGTACATGTCTTCTGGATGGAGTTCTTTCTTGCTTAGTCCATGTGGGACACAAGCAGTGTAGGGTAGACCTATCTGTATCTGTCCACATAGACTTGGGCAGTTAAAAATGCTGTAGAAGATTTTTGCACCTAAATTTGGGTTTGGTTTCCATGAACTCTTTCCGAGTGTTCAATAAACCATTCATATTCTTTCCAGGACTACAAATATCTCAAGACACCTACATTTATATTCTGAATGTGCAGAGGGCATTCAGCTGTGAAGAAAATCTAGAAACCTACCACCAGTGATACCATGAAAACCATTCAGATTGTGCTCAAACTTGAGTAGCACCAAATCTTCATCCATGCAAAGGAAAAGAACATCCATGCATTCTCAAAGTCCCTTCAAGGGTCATGAAGACCACTCAAAATGAAACTGCCTCCTGTCCATGACTGACTTCAGGGTTTTTAGCTTGGAGCTTTTCCACTATGCCAAAAGATCACTCATCACTGAAAAGCATTGCAACACTCACATTTCAGACAGGTTAATTTTAATATATTTTACTAGGAAAATGCAGATGTGACCCAGCAATTAGACTGCAGTTGTGCAGGAAATCGGGTTAGATGGACAGAAGGGTTTCTTCTCACCTAAAATCTAGAACTCCAGTGAAATTTTTTTAGCAAAAGGAAAGCAGGCTTTGAAATCTCCATTCCTATGTCACATTGTTCCGGCTAGAAATCAGGAAAATTAATTTCTTTTGACTTCACAGATAAAGCACGGTCAGCTCAGGGGAAATTAAGATGATGAGAGGGTGAAAAGATTTTCACAGTTTTACCCTGAGTCAATAACCCTGGTTGTTGACACTTCTGGTTTTCACAATCCATTATTCTGACAACTAAACCTATCCATTTCCACTGTTGGCACTTGTCTGTACAGTGTCTAGAAATGCAACAAGCAGAATATTTTTCAGTTGCAATGAAATCTTTATTGCCTCAGATTTCTAACACTTATTATTCAGCACTTATTCTTCACTGTGGATTATTGTGTCATTTGGCTTTCCATGTGGTCAATAAAAGCATCTCAGAACTCAATACTCTTTTCCTATGTCCCTAATAGCTGTAAATAAAACATACGTACTTCAGACCCAACCTTCTGTATATATTCACCATATCAATTGCTCCGAATATAATTGGTCTTAAAACTGACCGTGTCTACCTATTTTTGTCTCACCATACTTTTTCATATCCCTTTCATATCCTGTCTTTTCATAATCTGTTTACTAGGATGCACCAATTATGTACAGAGCTTGGTGGTCTCCCTTTTGAGAAAGAGGAGGATATTTTCTGGGTGCTAATGAAGAAGAGTCCAGCTGACATGAAAATCCGGTTAAACTAGGACAGCCTTCATTTTGTTTGTATTTATCTTTTGGTTCTCCCATCTTTATCGTTGTTCCTCACCTTCCCAGTGTCCAGCCAAAATAATCTTGTTTTTTCAAACAGGGAACTGAGGGAAATCAAAGTCTCCTACATTAATCAATACTTCCAGGCTAGTCACATCTTCAGATATAGTCCTCTGCAGAAGTTTTTGAGCTATCAGGGAATGTGCCACTAGTGATCTTCGAGGTACACAGCTTAATGGAGGAGTAGCTAAACTCTCCAGATGACCTCTAAAAGACATTGGTAAGATATTTAAGGAACATATTCACTATAGTGATGCCTTGAACACAACTGCAGCTACACATCATAAACGTCTTCAAGTGACTTCTTCTGATGTATTGCTGCAATATAATATAACTTAGAAGAAGGTCTTTCTCTACTTGAAGCAACTCATGACAAGTTCTTCCACCAGAAAAGGGGCCATGAGGGCAAGAGAAAAAAAATCATGATATAAGGCATTTCATAACTTCCACAAACCTCTGTTATAATTATTGTCTTCTTGCTAACTCACAAAAAGTTTATTCATAGTCTGCATTGCACATCACACTCTTTCTGACCTTGTTTAAGTCTACCCAAATAACATTAGATGAAGGAACTTATGCTTCTCATTCTAAAGTCAGAAATACTATTATGAGGGAAGAGATTACTGGTTTATCTATTTCATTTCTCAATCCTCAATAAATTTTAGACCTTCATTCCAGAACATATAGCTCCCTTTGTTTGGTTTTTTGTTTTGTTTTGTTTTGTTTGTTTTTTCCAAAGAAAAACAAGCAGTGGTCCATACTAATCTGAAGATGAAGAAGAATCTGAAAGATTCTTTTAAGACATCAAACTCCCACTGACATGGAAATGAACAATTTTCTTTTGCTGCTGCAATGTATGCAAAAGTGATTGATCTACATAAAAGAATGTGATTTCTAAATGTTTTCTATGGCCCCAGCTGTTCAATGCTCTAAACATGTGGAGAATATCAAGGACAAAAAAATTACAAAGTATGTGATTTTTTTTTCCAATACAATGATTAAATTATATAGCACAAGAGGTTTCCTACTGCCATATAAGAAAAAAACTCATCTAAAGCCAATAAAATGGAAGGGATCAATGGATATTTCATCATAGGAAACCCAGCTGCAAGATAACAAAATGGACTGCATTTAGCCCTTCATCTTTCAAACAGCTGACATTGAAAGTGGGCAGCTGTGACTTTTTGGTTGTGCTGTTTGTTTATTTTGTGGAAGCCGAATGCCTTTGAGAATGTAGTAAATACCAGAGGATTAATCACTTACTTGAGGGAAGGAGGTGGAGAGCTGCAATTTGTTTTTTTCTTTTTTGATTTCTTAAGATACTTGGCACATGCTATTTAATGTGACCTAACTATAGAAGAAAGAAAAACAAAAAACACCACCCTTGCAGTGTGGTTTGCTGAACACCCACACATTAAATGTGCTCTGTAGAATTTACAATAAAAACTCATTCTGGTTACAGGATAAATGATTTCTAAAAACAAATCTGAAGGACTTTAAGAGCTCATATATTGCATTCTCAAACCAAAAAAAAGATTAATTTTTGAACAGATTTTCCTTTTCTTTAAAAAGTAATACTTAACTATTTCCTTGCAAGTTCAAGATTCTGTTGGTAGAAGCTTCAATGCATGTGAAATATTCTGGTGAGCATTCACAAAGCTCTGCAATGTGTCCAATATGTATTTCTTCAGCAGTCTGGAAGCAAACATAAAAACAATTCAATAAAAATTTTCCCATACCCAAAACCTTGACAGGAATGTCATGGCAAGGCAGTAACACAGTGTCTCCTTGGATCCTCCATAGTGATTGTCTCCATTCAGAAAAATTTTCTATATAACCATGTGGAAAGTGAAATATCTCAGAGTTAGGAAATCCTTCAGCATCAATCTTTGGTGTGTTTGTCCCAGACAGTTTTCAGTATTTGAGTTAGGCACCACTAACAAAGTTAGGTCTCTCAGCTACCAGTGGTGAGTGCTGGGTACCTGTGATATGTGCCAGAGAGACCAAAGTCTACAATTACATTATTATGTTCCTTGCTGAAGAAAAAAACCCAAAAACTGTCCCTTCTTACAGATATAATCCAACCTTTCTTCTCAAAAATCATGCCTCTAAAACAGAGGACATCCTGAACTAGCCATTCATTTTACAAACATTAATTTCAAATATAATGGAAATCAGGATAAAGGCCAGGAACTGGAGAGATAGTAAAACATAGCAGAAAACTGGCAGTTTTCTGAATTGCACATGAATTGACATTAAAATTAGGTTTGAATTTTTATCAATGGAAATTACTAACTTTGGGAACAATTTACTGAGGATAATAATGGATTGTCCCATCTGTTTCCCAAAGTACTCACATCAAGACTGATGGCTATCTTCTCTCAAGGAACACTTGTAGTAGATGCAAAGACTGCTTCAGCTGAAGACACGGTGTTAGGCTGCAAAAAACCAAAATGCCATTGATTCTGCAAGGTACATTGGAAGTCCCACTATAGGATCAACTCAAACTGTGAGATCTCATGGTTTCTCTTCCCTTAAGCTCTTTAAGTTCACTAGCCTCTGAAGCCCCATTCAAATGCTGAACATTACTACATTATTTTTCCCTTACAGATCAATAGGGGAAAAAGCAAAGCAAGATTTTTTCCAAATGTATGTACCAAAAGTCAAAAAATTTACTTATATATCTGAAGGAAAAAAATATTTCAGCCTTCCTGTTAATCTGACCACCAGCACAGGAACAGAAATATCACTTAAAAGTACAATATAACTTTAAAGTCAAATTTGAAACAGTTACTATAGGCTATAAAAATGAGTGCCATGACTGATGCTTTCAAATGTTTCAATATGCACTTGAAATGCACTACAAGGCGAATCTGTCCATGCAAAAATAAATTTTGAAGTACCCTAAATGCCTACCTGAGATCCTTTAATATCTGCAAACCTGCTCAGATACGGAACCAGGGATCATGTTGGAATCAGATTCACGTTTTTTGTGAAAACCTGAACAGATACACAAGCTCCTCAAATTACCTGCACACTAAACTACCAAGGGTGCATTTTTGCTAACCCTCTCCAACTTCCTCCTCCTTTCATTCAATGCCCTATTAAATGTGAGGGATTTCATACCTCATTCTCATCTCACCAGTTCTGTAACTAAAAACAAAGTTATCCTGTGTTTAATCACCAGGCCCATTACCTTTCCTAGAATTGGATATGTTCTCTTCATCCTATGTTTATATTAAATTCTAGACCGGAAAAATTTCTGGTATCTTTTCTTTATCCACAAAGGCCATGCTGTAAATACTGACCTACTTTTTTTAAATGTATGGAAGATTTGTTCGGTGTTACATTTACTTACTGAATTTTAAACTGTGTGAACAACATATATAAATTATATAAATAATTATATATAAATAAACTGCTTGAGAAATAAATATAAATATAAATTCATTCTGTTCACATTCCAAAGCATTTAGAGAAGTAAATCTTACACCATACATTGGTTACATAACATTTAAGTACATAATTTCATAATTCACCTATGTGAGGGTGACACATTTATTTAGTAAAGTAGATTAACTCCTTATCTGAACACAGCAGCATTTCACATGTAGTTTATGGTAATTGATGTTCTTGCAAGTGAAAGTGTTCCCTAATTATTTTTCTTTTCTTGTCCTAAAGGGAGCAAAATTCAAGTTGCTTAATTTACCAAGTCATTTTTGTGTTAGGTTAATGCCAAACTGCATTACATTCAGCTAATTTATTGCCAGGTTGAATCCCTTATATTTTTTCACTACTGATAATAGAGCCATATTTGTTGTCAATGCAGACTGAAGTATCTATTCTGTCAACATATTGCTGAAACACATCCTGAGGAAGTGTTTTGTGGTTCACAGAAGTTTCATGTCAGGTAACATTTTTCAATGCACTGTATCTGAAAATCCTGCCTGAAAACATGTTGATGAAGGCTCCAGTAGTCCTCAGAGAGAAGGTCTGTATTTTCCACATATAGACCCTGCATAGTGATGGAGCAGGGGAAATTTCTGCAGATTTTAAATGTTTCTAGTGTGGTCCCACTGTGACCGACATCTGATAAAGGTGCTTTAAATTGCTTACATCATACTATGTAAGAGTTCAAAATTTGGATATGAATCTTAAATAAGACCTACATTGGAGGAGGGAGTTCATAAACCAGAAAAATATGGGCACAAATAATGTAGAATTTTTGCTCTGACAGAAATGTTTTTTTCCAGATATTTCCAGAAGTTGGTGTTTTAGTTTGGGACTCACTAGACCTATCAGGCTGAACAAGAGGAACCAGAGATATGTACTACTACTAAGCTATTCCTAAAAGATAATGTCTCTCTAAATTTTCAAATAAATAATATTGATATGCTTTCAAAAATATCTTATCTAAAAAGTTAATGTTCTCAAATATATTCCTGGGCATGGTGCTATGAATGGAATAAACAAGGGATTTCAGGGCCAGTAGTGATCCATCCTGTCTGAGGCAAAACATGAGAACGACTCAATCAAAACTCTGCATAGCTGTGTAATGGTTTTAGAGCTGTGGCAAGTCAGCCCAGTCCCTCAGCAGAGAATTGGCTGATGTGTGCCTTAACATCTCTGTGTACATTTACATGTGTGTGTGTATACATTTAAATATATTCTCTGAAGCATAGAGTTCAAGAACTGATTTGACTAAGTTGAATCCTGTGATCAGCCCTCTTGCTTGGTAATTGTCTGTTCTCTCATCTAGACCTTGGCATCAGCATGCTCATGGTGTGCCTGAGTAGCAGCACTTTGAACACCTGGGTTGCAATTTACCTGCCCTGGTCTGTTCAGGCAGCATGGGAAAGAACTAAGCCAAGAACTCTTCCCAGCACAGACCAAGATTAAGCATTTGTCATGAGGCTCAAGCATTTAAAGATAGGAAGTGGATTCAGTCTTTCTCTTATGCCCTTCAGAAGCACCTTTCTCTGTTCATTGGTAGTGCAAGGAATTTTAGGCCCTTGATTTAAAAGGAACCTGGAATAGAAGCACAGAGTAGTTAGTGAAATAAAGAAGACAGGAACGATAGTGATAATCCCAGAACTATGGAGTTTTACATCACAGAAATGTAAAACCTATAGCAGGCACTGCAATTCAAAACTATGTATTCCCTTCTTCTATGAAGGGTGACAACAACTACTTAATCTTTAAAATCTCCTGTTTCCTATGATTGCATTGCTTTTTATTTGATACTTTTTATTTGGTGTTTTGGTTTGTTCATTTTGTTTTATATTTTCCTTAAAACAAATACTTGTATTTTAAATACAAGTTTTATACAAGTCATGTTTTCTTCAGTTAACTTCCTCCAGTCTGTCTTTTTCCATTATTTTTCCATTCTGCCACATTGCAGACTTTTGAGACAGGATTATTAGCCAGGTACTCAGCATAATTAATCCCTTGCCATGTGTACACACGTAGTATGAGTTGTCTCCTCTTCTCCTCACACATGTATATATTTCAGAAAAAAATATCTCTTAATTGCTTTTGTTTATCATAGTTTTGGTACAGCATATGGCTTCCATTTCCAGAACTTCCATACTGAATATTCCAGACTAAAACCAAGAACATTCTTATTTTTTTTTATGTCAGCCAAATAAAACAGACAGAAATAAAAAGTTTCCAAAACATTTGGATTTTAAGGAAGATCATTCTGTTGTAAATTAGGAGGAACTTTTTTATTCATGAATTAAATAAAATTCAGAAATTTAACTTTTGTAGCAGACTGAAAAACATTGGATTTCTATATTTCCCACAATTTTTTTCTTTCTTCATTTTAGGGGTTTTGCTATTAGTACATTTGCTGTGCTTTCTATGTTTTGTTTTGGCAAATCTGGAAAGAGGTTGCTGTCCTTCACAACTCCAGCAGAACACTATTTATATAAATTGATCATTAGGACCAGGGACAGGCACTGTGTTTCCTGTTCAGTTTTAATGGAGGAACAAAATTGTGCAGATCTTGTTCACCTTGGCACAGATTCTATCCAAGAACTGGGCACTGCTGTGCTGGAATGCAACTGGAATGTAAATGAAATGCAGCTAGGGATTACTCTGAAGCCTATAGGATTGATCACCTCAGGTTTAGATTTGGTTCACAATGCTTCTCAGTTGCAAGACAATTCCATTTCTGCTAGTACTCTTCTCTGAGATGTTGTTAAAGTGATACTTGTGATTAAAAAAAAAACCAAACCACAAAAACCAGAAAATACTGGAAAAAAACCATCACCAACCAAAGCACATCACCAACCAATAAACTCATACAAATCTAAGGATGCTGAAGGACCCTTTGTACTTTGTTTATAGTAGACTGCTCATGAGAGAAGGACAATAAGCTTTGAGGATCATCCTCACTTGAGGATCTCTCTCTCTCTCACACTCCCACTGTCCAGAGGGAGTCCAGTGATGCTTTTGAAGATAAGAAAGCCCTTGCTTCATCATGAGATAATGAAAGGGATTTGGTCATGGCCAGGAGTAGGATTTCATTATTTCATCTGCAGTCACAGAAGTACCTATCTTAACTGACATTTAAATGATTGCATTCATGATGGATCAGTTCTCTGTTCTGGAGGTTTTCAGAACCCCTGCTTGGCAAGGCTCTGTTTGACAAGGCCATGACTAATCTGATTTATGTAGCAAAAGTTCTGCTTCAGGCAAGAGACTGGAGAAAAGGGCTTACAAACTTCCTTCCAGTCAACATTTCCATGACTTTCAGGTTCAAGGAGCTCTCTGCTGGACCTTCTGCAGAACAGAAAGCAGAAATCTTCAAGCAGAATTTACTTCTTTAACATCCAAATTTCTTCCTGAATTGGGCTTTACTTTCAAAAAGTCCCAGTCTGTCTTTATTTAAACAGATCTGCAAAAGAGATATTCTTTTCTGAATGAGAAAATTACTTTAAAATTTAGTTTGCCTCACAGTTCAAAATAGTATTGCCATTTTTGGTTCCAAATTATAGCAAATTTTGAGGGGTTGTGTCCAATCTTGCATCTCCTCTCCCTTGGATATCTTGTCTAGCATGCTTTGTATCAGCTTGGAAAGAAACAATGGTCAAGAATGGGGTTTGACAGTATTTGCAGCAAGTTCTAAAAGATGTCACTAATTAGCATTTATAGTAAATACTGAAGTCCTCTGAACTAAGCCATGAAACAATGGGTTTCTCATCTCCTGATGAGAATGGTGCAATTCTCATCTCCTGTGGTTTACCAGAGTTGGTGTCACTGACTGCTGATGTACCTCCAAAACCACTCTGACCTAATAAGGGGCAATGAATATGCAGGGGGTCACTTAAACAGCATAAACAAACTTTCCTCAAAGAAAAAAGTTCTTAATTTGTGTGCAAAAAAGCTAAGTTGTAAGTTAGCTATGGGTTTATTCTTTCCAAATAGAGAACATTGGCAGTTGAATTACATCCCAGGAAAGCCCAAAGCATTCATTACCTCCAAAATTTGAGCCAGTCACCTGTGCAATGAGTGTGAAAAGCTGGGAGAATCCAGTCCTATTTCCATTGAAAAGATTCAGAGATTCCCCATGATTTTAAAGGCAAGGCTGATATTAAAGGGATTGGACAAACACAAAATGGAATTGAAATTCTGAATGCAGTCTGTTTTAACATTACATTTGTATTCACCTTGCTTAACTGTTCAAAGCTCAAAACAAACACAGATTGCTTTCCCTCACATACCCTCACAGTTCTGGATGCAGAAATATGCTTAATAAAGGAGATGCTGCCATGTCCAAGTGAAAAACCAAAGCCATCCATCAAAAGCATTTAAATGAGTGAGAAAAGTAGAAAGTCCCCACTTAGGATCAATTGTCTGCCTTTTCAGACATAGGAGAACATAAACATGTGTCACAACCCCCAGCCAGCTTATCCCAAATTTTTCACTTTATTTAACAATATGCTTGAGTCACATTTGAATTTTCATTCCTTTTCTCCTGACTTCTAAAGAAGTGCATGGAAGGTGGAAGAAAAAAAATTTCTGAAAGCACCAACCTGATAGAATGTCACCAGGGAAAAATATAACATGGAGCAGAGATAATAATAGCCTGTCTGTCCTTCAGCAACGGGCTACAATAAAAGTTGAGAATCCTAAGTGAGAATAACCATTTAAGCCTAATCACCTTGACACATAATGAGATTGAAAGGGGATGGCAGACAGAAAGAGGGGAATCAAAGTTCCTGCTTATTGAAATGCTCCTTTTAACAACAGTATTTATTTCACCTAGGCTGAGTAAAAACTGTGACTTACCATAGGCTGTCTCAGGAATAGAACCAATTTGTAATGAATGGGGTTTTTACCCCCGCTCATATTTTTAAGCGGATCTGCATAAAAATATGAAAAGCCAGAAAACAATCCTCTACAAATTGAATTTCTTTAAAAGAAATAAAACATAAGTGAAAAAATAAATGAAACAGCACCATTATTTGGATTACATTTATCTTTAATCCACTTTGTCCTCTATATGAAATACAGTATGAAGACATCTGCCAATATTTTAAAGGCTTCTGCCTGTGTCTGAATTATGTTTTTAAATTAGACCCTAAAGCTGCATTCTAATGCATTACTTTCATTTACTGGAGTATGCATATACTATCATACTACTCCCATGACATTCTTTATTTAATCAGTCTGAGAGCTGTACAGACTCAGATCTATTCCCACATAAATCTCTGCCAAATACTGCTGACTTTTAGATTTAACCTCACTGGCAATGAATGACCTCCTTGGGAAAAAAAAATTATAAAATGGACAAATATTTTAGGGGAAAAAGCAATCTTTTTGGATAATCAGTGGTAGGTATGCAAATATTCCTGGTTCAGAATGGAGGTGGTGTCCTTGTGGTGAATAGGAACTGCTGCAGTAAACAACTTTAGCCTTTCCTATTAAAGGTTAGGGAGAGTGATTGATATGTTTGACAAAGAAATGTAAGGTCAGGAGCAATAAAGGCAATCTGTTCTTTATACAAAAAGTACACGAAAAGCAGTACATATACTAGGTATTCTCTAGTTGGTGTTGGTGCACCTGCTATTTCAGAATAATAAATGCAGCTGAATCCCATTTCAGCTTGTAGGGGGGATCACTGTTAACTCACTCTCTTCTCTGATCATTGGTTCTTCTTTAAAAATAAGATAGACTCCTAATCAGCTGCTCCTTGAGCTTATTTTAACCCCACCTTTTTTTCTTCATACCAGTTAAGGTGTAGCAAAATCCACAACTGCCCCTCTCATTTAAGTAGAACTGCTTGAAGAAAAGCACCGTGACATTTCAGGTGAGGGTATTAGAATATGCCCAAATAATTTTAGTCCTGTCTTGGGCTAAGTTTACCAGAAGAATAAATTAAGGATGTATCATGACATCATGCTAGAAATGTCTGTCTCTAATGTTTAGGATTTGTGTATATATTTTCCATAAGATTCTAGGTGCAGTTAGATTCTCTTAAATTGGGATAAATAGTCTTTTAGACCATAAAGACTACAGGTCTTTATTTAAATTATCTATGAATTTTAGTTCCTCATCATCCAGTGAGCTCTGAAAGCACAATCTTCTGCCACCAACCTTCATCCTCTTCAATGAAGGAAACTACAGATGTCGTCGCAGGTTTATTAAATTACACATTCACCACAGATAGTTCATCATGGAATCTGGACTTCTGTAGTGAATGTGTAATATTAACATTTCCTTTATAGCACAACTGACTTACAGTACACACAAGTGACTTAATAACAACAATTGCACAAAGAAACCCAAGGAACCTCAAAAAAATAAACCTACTTTTATCAGTTAGATAACTTGGGGTAATGTGTTTTCCCTAAGTGCAGCTGTTTTTCCTCAGTTGAAGGCAATAGCAGACAACACAGGTAACATAATATTCTGATAGCAACAGGGGTAAAAAAAACCTTGAGATGTTATCTAGAATTTTCTCTATTTGAAAACAGGAGCAGATATACCTGAATTGTTCCTGAAAATTGTTTTTCTCAATTGCCTTTCAAAACCTCCAGAGATGGGACTTAGGTGGCTTTTTGTGATGATTTGTTCTGTTATATCATGATCTTCTGCTCTTTGGTTCCTCTCAAATTTTCCAGTTTTACTCGACTGTTTCAAAGCAGTTTTGATCATTTAAACTAGACAAATACGACTGACTCTTTTTTTTTTTTTTTTGATATAAAAAACTGCCTTTAAATACAAAGTATTCCTCTCTTCTTGAACCCAAATCCCATTTAAACTGTGGAAGCAAGGTTTAACCAAGGTAGGCCCAATACTGCCAATAGAATCTGGAACAGTACTTCATCAGCAGGGATTTAGGTAACTCACATACACACCCTGGACCATAGAAGAGCTTTGACAGCTCATGATTTGCACTGTTGTTGCCCTCCTGCAGTGCAGTCATAAACCCACATCTGTATATCAGGATATTCAGCTGACATTTCCATTTCTATGTTGAATATTCTATGTTTAATGGCTCCATGCAAAAACTGGAACATCTTCAACAGACTGGCCTGAACCTCACCTGCAGAGCTAGGTTCTCACATCTAAGATCAGATGTCTGTGTGTTAAATGTTTCTGAAAGGACCTGACCTTGGGGGAGGGAGGCGGTGCAGAGAGGAGTTTCTTATGCCTAATAAAGTTTTCAGTAAAAGACAGTTACTAGTAATACATTTCTAAGCTGTCTGTACTGCCTGTTAGACACAAAGGAAAGGGAGAGGTTTCTTGCAACTGGGCTCTGGAGTCAGTCAGACACTCCTTTTGTTGAAGAAAGGTGGAAGCACCTCAACGGCAGGTCACTTTCATTCACACTCCATATCAGACATGAATGGGAATCATACAATCCTTTAGACTGGAAACTAACTCTAAGATTGCTGACTCCAAATGTTAAACTAATGCTGGAAAGTTCACCACTAAACCATTTCCCTAAGTGTCACATCTTCTTGTCTTTTAAATACTTTTAGGGCTGGTAATTAATGCATTTCCATCATCAGTTGTTCCAATCTTTGGCCACCCTTTCTGTGAAAAAATGTTTCCTAATATCCAAACTAAGCCTCCCCTGGCAGGAACTGAGTTCATTTTGTCTTGTCCTGTCACTTGTTACCTGGGAGAAGAGACCAAACCCCACCTGGCTACAACCTCCTTGCAGGCAGTGTTAGAGAGTGATACAGTCCCCTGTGAGCCTCCTTTTCTCCTGACTAAACAACCTCAGCTCCCTCAGCCACTCCTTACAGGACTTACTCTTAGATCCTGCCCCAGCTCTGTTGCCCTTCTCTGGACATGATCCAGCCCCTCAACACCCTTCTTGCAGTGAGGGGTCCAGAACTGGACACAGGACTCAAAGTGTGGCCTCACCAGTGCTGAGCACAGAGAGACAATCACTGCCCTGGTCCTGCTGGCCACACCATTGCCGGTACACTCCAGGATGTCATTGGCCTTCTTGGCCCCTGAGCACACACTGGCTCATGTTCAGCTGGTTGGAACCAGCATTCCCAGACCCTTTTCCACCAGGCATCTTTCCAGACAATAATCTGTAGTTCTGTAGTTCTGCAGGGGGTTGTTGTAACCCAAGGATCCAGCTCTTGGACTTCATGCTGCTGACCTTTACCCATCAATCCAGCCTGTACAGGACCCTCTGCAGAGCCTTCATACCCTTCAGCATATTAAGAGTTGAACCCAATTCTGGTCACCTGCAAACTGATTGAGGGTGCCCTTGATTCCCTTGTCCAGATCACTGATAAATATTTTACACAGGACTGTCTCCAGTTCCAAGCTCTGCAGAACACCACTACTGACCAGTCACCAATGCAATGTCACACCACTCACCACCGCTCCTTGGGCCTGGCCATCCAGCCAGATTTTATCCAGCAAACAGTGTACCTCTCCAGTTGTGAGGAGCCACATGATCCTCACGATCCTCTGGCCATAGCAGTGGCCACAGACATTTGGCTTAAGGATTCAATAGTTTGGGTACATTGTGAGCTGGGACATAGTCTTGGACTCAAGGAAAGGATCACAGAAATTTCTAGCTTAATAGAAATAATCAGCATGCTGCTCCAAAAAACCTGGACCTCTCCTTCTGCCTTCAGTGTTCTCTTTCTTTCACACTGTGCACACGTTCAATCTCACCTCTTTAAATCTGCCATTTCATCATCTTTTTTTTTTTCTTCAGAGCATAAATATACCCAAAGGTCTTAACACAAATGCCTGTCCTCTGGACTGAACTCCTCTTTACAGCTTTACACATCCCACAGAAATAGATTTATTTATTTCAGTAGGTTTATCCTCTGAAGCCAGGATTTTCCCGTTTAGATTCAAGTCTCAGGAGAAAAACTTGCAGCAGAAGTCATTATATATATCCAGGCAATGACTCTCAGCTGCCAGAAAATTACAGACCAATGGGACTTTGCTGTAATCTCTGATTCCAACTGGTCCATGCATTTCCAGTGGTTGTGCATAAAGAGACTCAGAATTGTTCATTAAGTTTGTTGTGAAACCAAGTGTTTAATATCTGTAATTCCAAAGGATCAATGGGAAGTTAAATTGAGTGAAACTAGTTTTGAACTTGTGCAGTTTCAGAGAAACAGCATCATCACATATCTCAAAAGAACTCACATTTTCAATGTAGCACCATGGTTTTGAAACTGTTTCCACTGTTTCAGGCTGATGAATGTTTTTCATTGTTGTTGATTTGCTTCTTAATGAACAGCTTCATTTTGCTTGTTAAGAAACTGCTGCAAAAAACCCCCCAAAAACTAGCTTCAATGAGCAGAAGCATTTCTTTTACTGATAGGTTATCAACCACAACCAGATTATTTGAAAAGTCTTGTCAGCAAGAAGGTTGAGTTAGTTTCCTTTTGTACACCTCACTTGCATTTTCATGTTATTAAAATGCAAGAACAAAACCACATTTACAATACATTTGTCTTCAGTAATAGTTTATTGTTTATTGTGTGTTCTTTTGTCTATTTAGGTACAAATTACCAGGTTCATTGATTTAAATATATTGAAAATAGTGACTGCACTCTTTGTTTTTTTCTGTGCAGCTGCTATTAGAGTGGTCTCTCTCCTTTCTCTGAGAGGGTTCCAGGGCTCTGAGGACACAAGCAGCACTGAGTGTCCCGGACCAGCCCCCCCAAACTGCCCCCCTCTTGATCACGTCCCAGGACGCCTTGTCAGACTCCTGGAGCCAGTCAATCCCTGCCCCAGAGGTGCCACAGCAGGGCTGATCTCCTGTTCCCTGCAGCCCAACCCTGCAGCACCTGGGCTTTTCCACCGAGCCCCGTGCACCCGAGGACTCATGTTCCCACCCCCAGGGAGGCGCTGATGCCCGGGGCAGGAGCTGCCCTTAACTGTCCCCAGCTGTCCTGCTCCTGTCTGAGGAGGTGGATCACTCCTAGGCTGTGTGTGTAATTTGTGGAAAACACTGCTCTTTGCCGCTGACAGATTTTCTCTATCTGAACAGGTGTAAAAGCACAGAGTCCAGGAAGGGCTGCTTGGCTCAGGAAGCAAGAAGAGAAGTGCTTTGGTAGCATAGACAGGCTGTCAAGAAGAAGACTGCATCAAACAGCTCTTTTCTGTATTCCCTAGAATATTTGGATTTTCAGGTATGCTGATGCTGATGCTGCTGAACTAAGGTGTTGTCAATGAGAAATTATAAAGCATTTTGAACAGTCATATAAAGGAAAGTTAGAGAAATGTTAATACATATGAAGTGCATATATTTCTTTGGAAATTTCTTTGAAAATTTCGTATTGAAAATGACCATCTTTCCATAGCAATTTAGGACAATCGAATAGTTGTATATTTTCTTAACTTGTTTAATAAAACCAAACACACTGGAACTATTTCAGGCTTGGGTCTCTAATACCGTTGTTTCTTAAAAGTACTTATTTAGTTGCCCTGAAGGCGGAAAGAAGCAGAATCCTTGAGAATGCTGTCTGAAATAAACTGTAAGGAATATGTCATTGCTAGTATGAGAGAAGATATTCTAGGTGGAATATATGTCTCCTGTTAACTAAAAAGGGTGAGGTGCTGGGGTGAATGTGTTTCACACCATGCCTTGCAAATTAGCAAATTCGAACTTGTTACTCCATAAGCTGGTACCTTCATAACACCTCTTTCTTGACTAGCGATTCTGGAACTTCAGGGGGCCTTGGCAAGACTGGATCATAGCTTTTTAAGTTGGTTTAAATATTTTTACCCTGTTGGTGGCCAGAAATTTCTAGAAATGCTACCATATCCCAGTGGAATGTTTGCATTTACACTTCCTCACATGGACAGGACTGGAATGGAGCAGAGCAGAGTGGTTTTACCACCAAGGATGGGTCCAGACTGTATAACAGAAATAGGAGCTGAGTGAAAGCAGCAATGCTCTTGTCTTCAGTAAGGAGTTAGGAAAAGTGCACTTTTCCCTTTCATTCCTCTTCACTTTTTTCTTTTTCCCCTGTGGATCTGTGAAGTAAAAGTACTAATAAAAAACAAATCTACATTTTCTATAGACTAGTAATGAACCTGTGTTTTTTGTTTTGTGGCTATGTTTGTATGAAAAAAGGTTAGACAAAGGGTGTCCTAACAGCTTGCTATGAAGAAGAGGAGAGCAGGAGAGGCTGTGAAAGAAATATGGAGCCAAATGCTTATATTACCCATATTTTATAAATCATAAAATAAATCAAAAACATGGAAGAAATTTCTAAGTATCTACTCTGGAGCTTACGAAATAAAATTTATTTTCAACAGTTTTTGCCCTGCATTTTGCTACCAGCCTAGATATGATCCCATCTAAGCTGCAAACCACAAGAACTGTGGTTAACTCATGATATACTCCTCTGAGGCAGTTTTCCCAAAATAGTAAATATTATTCCACAGCATATTATTTCTCAACAAGTCTCTTTTTTCTCCATTGTCACACTGGATAATTGTATACAGGTGAAATAGGAGCAATGTCCCATGATCAGAATATCATAGTATAATGTAGCAGATGTTAATAAATATTATTAAATAAAATTGCATATTTTGAAGGCCGAAAGGATCTGGTCTTATAATTTTGTCTGATCTCCTGTTTAAGGAATGTCACAAAGTCTCCCGTTTGTCACAGCAGAGCTCTAATTCCTGTACTGCCAACACAAACTCAACAACTGAACAAATACCTAACTTTTAAATAATTTTTTTAAAAACCAAGAGGTATGGAAAATTACTTTGATATTGGCTGGTTTTCTTATTCAGTAAACAGCACATGGCCATGCAGTGTCCAGTACAGTATGTACAGCAATATGGAAGTGTTTTCTTGGCAACAACAAGAAAGTAAAGCAAGAGATGTCCAAAGGAACATAAGCGGAAGGCTGGTTGCTGATGGGCAAGATAAGTCTCCCCACCGAATTAGCCTACTTTGTCATTCCAACTGTTGAAAACCTGATATTTTCCAAGATGTAATTAATATTCACTTTGAAGATGCTTTTAATGAGCTATGGATGCTAAGTTATTCTCTAACAGCTTTCCAGTTGTAAGTAATGATTCATTCGGAGAGTAACAGATTCAGCCTTGGAATGTCCCATCTTACTGCCCAGTCTTGCAATGCTCCTGCCAGCAAAACTCAATGTCTGCAGTGGACGACCAAGCCATGTGGCACTAGTACTGTGCACAGTCTCTTGGTATTAACCTGGCATCTAGCCCCCTTATTTCAATATTCCTCATTTCATGTTGCTATTAAGGTAGACTATTATTCCACTATTATACAGCACCAAAGGACTGTTCAGTCCAGCCATTAATATGCATAGCTAAATGTTCTACTTCATGTATTTTCAAGTGTCAGGGAAAGAGAAGACACTGAGGATTTTATTCCATTTGTATCCCATATGTACAAATGTGTTCAGTTTATGGCCCTGGAGAGAAACTTTCCAGCTTCTAGAAGTGCATACGTAGCCTGGAATGTGAAAATGTGGTTGTTTTCCTTCTCCTATATTATCTTTGAGAATAAAGATTGTACAGTCACATAGCTGGCATTTTTACTAGTGACTCATAAGGAAGAATAGAATCCAATTTTCTTGTCCTTAACTATCTTGGCTCTGATGCTGTAGTAAACAGAAAGCACTTATTGTCAGATAAGTATGTAGATATGATTCAAGGACAGGGGAGGTCACAGATCACTTCAGAAATAAAAAAATAAGAACAACTAGTGAAGCCTGATTTGTTACACGCTCCTTTTGGGTATCCCAGCAAATTTCTTCTTTACCATTCTCCTAAATTCTCTCCTCATCTGTTGGACTGGATCCATGTCAATTCTGGTTGAAACTGAACAACAGGCTCCTTCATTTACAGAAAGTGAAGAAAGAAACAGCTCTTCCAGAGAAAAAAAAAGACAAGCAAAGAGAAAATACCATTATAAACCCCCAATTTACTTGGAAAAGCAAGAGTATGTTTGGTATTCTAGCATTCTGGAAGTGAATTGAAGATCTTACCAATTCTCTGTCCTGGTGCATTTGGCAGTGTTCAGAAATGAAGAAAGGGAAGAAGCTCTTTCTATTTGGTCATGTCCTGCACATTGACAAGAAGCACATTCAGTTAAAAAATTCATCACAGGTCATGGTCCCCTTCCTATAAGGTTTTGTCTTGCATTTTCCCCTATAGTCTCCAGTGCAGTATCAGCTATCAGCACTGAATCAAGAATTAATTCAAGAGTTGACAAAATGTGTTTCATGTAGAAAGTCAGAATAGGTATGAAGTGATTTCTTCCAGTTTTAAAATATCTCAGCTGAAGAACTGCACCTAATCATGTGGATAGTTTCCTTATTCCAAGTAGCTACATTTACAACAATCAACATGTGCTCGCAAATAGTCATTATTAGTTATAAAGGCTACATTCCTCCATCCAATTTTCTTTTACCATTATCAAAGAGAACATCAGTCTTTTCCATTTGTGCAAAATCATATTTGCAAAGGTTATGGCCACATATGCTTATAAATGTTCAATATCAGAGGTTGGTCAAGTTGTGATAAGATCCTCATACATACAGTATTTCAAAACTAGTATAATTAAAATCCTTTTGGCTTGCAATTCACTTTAAGAAATTCAATTAAGAGCACTGTGTCACTGCAGTCACAGTGGATCTTGATGGATAAATGGATCTCTGTACAGGATGATGGCCCTCACATTTCTTGAAGGTAGTATAGAAATCTGCACCACAATTTTTTTCTCAGCTGTTTCATATATTTCAAGTCAGCCTTCATGAATAGCTTGGCAAATAGAACTTTTCTGAGTAAACACACCTTTATTGATAGACAGTATGCAGAAAAATCCTATAATCACATCTAAATCATGTATGAAGTGTGTGAGGTATTAATAGCTAACTTCTGGTCTCCTCCACAAAAGATTCAAACTTGCATGTTTGCACAAACAAATTTTAATGGTTATCTGTTGTAAATGCCCAAGTCTGTTAATGGACTGGAAAAACTTGATTGTTAGAATGTGACTGTAACACTGCTCATGGCTCTATTTAGGTAGAATTGCATCCTGTGGATTCAGGGATGTGAGGCAGCCCTTTAACAGAAATGAAACTGCCAAGGCCAAAATGTGCAACCCATAGTCTAACTCCAGTTTTCTGCTCCTGTATTTCACTTCACATTGCAATTTTACCTCTGCACATCCCCAGAAATCTCTGAATATCTCAGCTCTGCTCCAGCCCCTTCAAGAAAAGATAAACCCAGGACTCAGCCCTCCTTTTCGCCTGAATGCCCTGATTCCACATGTGATATTAAACTTATTTAACATATGTGGACAGGATTGATAGAACTGGAATCCATGAACACTTTCTTTTGAGAAATTTTGAGAGTAGAATAATGGATTTTATATCCAAAAGGAAATCAACACGAAGCATTACACTTTTCTGTATTTTTTTCCATATGGATTTCAACCCTTTTCTGTGCTCTGTATCTACCTTAAGTTCCAGGAGAAAAGTCTGCATTTCATTTTTGCTGCTATTAGATCTAAACTGAGTTACAGTGACCCAAGACTTCAGATCAGCAGTGGCCTTAGAGTGACCTTTAATTTCCACAGTGCATTTGATGGTGATAGTGAAAAACATTTTTTTGCTTATGTGCTGAATTTTATTTTGGCACTTTCATGTAAGTTCTGCATATTCTGTGATTCTCTGGACAGCATGCAATTCCTCCAAATCAGAAATATTCAGAAAAAAATACTTTCAGGCTCAGCTACTTGAAAATAGCTATTAAAAATACATCCAGAAATATTAATAACTAGACAAGAAAAGAATAAGTTGTCTTAGAATGCCGTTTTTGTTGACACATCTTACAACACACTTTCTGCCTTGTGATTCTGTCTCAAGAATTTCTCTGATGATGAAAACCACTGTCAAATATTTCAGCCCACTGAGCAAACCATTAATTGTTTTTCTGTTATTAGCTTTCATTTCATTTTCTCTGTTTACTTTGGACAATCCATAGGAAGAGTACCCTCATTACTTCCTGCAGTTCTTGATTTTAAATTCCACAGTATTTTTTTTGACTGTTTTAGCACTGGTAAGGAAATAACACCTACAATCTCTCTATGCCCATGCTGTCCACTTCATGCTCCACTTCAGGCTTGGGTAAGGAAGGGAGCTGGGAAAAGACTTGCCTAGGAAAGAGCAATTAACAAGAGATATGTTTTACAAATATACCCCAATTTAAGCAGTAGAAGGTCACATGCATGCTAGATAATTAATTTCAGGATTTAACAGACCAAAGGTCAGAATCACAACAAAATTAGCTGGTTTCTTTTCATCAGCACTTATGAGGCAGAAGGCGGGGGATAAGTATTGTGAGCTCTCTCCAGTTAAACTGTTGTGCTAGCACAAAACATTACTGCATTAGGCTGTAGCCTGTAATCAATCCCAGCTGGAAGCTCATATCAACATTACTGTTCTTCTTGCCAGTTCCTTGTTAATCCTTAGAAAGGTTAGGTAAAAACAGGACTAGTGTCTTATATTACATAGGTTGATTTATAGAACCCAGCTATTCAAACATTTTATTCTGCACAATTTACAGGCCAAATAATTTTATTTCTGAAATGTTTAATTGGTTAATTTAGACCATGCAAAATAAATGACAAAAGGCTCCAGCAGAAATTCCATCCCATAGTCTCATTTTGGAGTATTTTGTTCCCTTGTAATGTCAGGCCTCCCTGTGTTCAATGTAGAAATGCTTTGTTAGGCTGAGAAGTAAAGATTTTATATATCTGGAATTCTTAGAAATGCTGTCATTGAGCCAGGTATTTCAAAGTGTATGTTTTCCCAGAAACCCCATCTATCAGATAGCATGCTTAGCCATGCTGTTTCTCTCCTTTTTCAGAGGTGACACAGGATGGGTAGGTGGCTCGAAGTGTAAAGTTTTAGCTGCCCTAAGAAGAGCAGCAATACCCTCAGGTACCTCCTGTTTTCCAAACCAGCTAGTCCCATCATCATGAAGCCAAAAATCTTGTAAGAGACTGTCCCCTGGATGAAAACAGAGGAAATCAAGTAGAGTAAAAAACCACAAAATAATTCTTGCCAGAAAACAACTAGCTATAGCTTTGTACTTTTTTATTTTTCTTTTGGCTTAAAACCTTCTCTTTCTACTCCCTCCTGACCTATAATCTTCAAAGTAGTTTGGATCCTTGGAGTCCCACTGGCTCATCCTGAGTTCTGGAAGTTAGTAGCCTGTCTGATGAAGAAGTCCTTTCCTTCTACAAGTTACTGACAAACTCCATCCCTGCTCACAGAAGTGGCTAGGACCATAGGGAACCCACATATTGGCTTGTCCCTGATCGAATTCCCAAAACATGCTTTTACTAACCCTGAACATAAGGTTGCGTTTTTTCTGGCACCAAACGCAGCTGCCAAGGCTCAGAGGAGTTTGTATCCCAGAATTCTGTCCATTTTATTCCCACACATTGGTCCCGAACTTCCATATCATATATAGATATGTATGAACAAGTTTTCTGGGTTAAATAGCAAGCTACTCATCCTCTGCACACCTCCTAAATACACTAAGGCCTGCTCAAAGGCATTGATATTACTAAGTCAGTTATTCAGAAAAGGATAGTGTTTTAAATGGGGGTGAAACCAGAAAAATCTACAAAAGCCACTGAACACTGAAAACATTTCTAATCTTAAGGTGTTTGCTTTGGGAAAATGCTACAGCAAATGGAGGGCCATTTTTGGGATACAATTGTACAGTTAGGGAGGTTCTGATTGGAGCCATATGGTCTCCATGCCCAACTGAGCACAACTCTTTATTTCATGCCTACTACTTATTTCCAATCTATAGTGAGGTGTGGTTCAAAAACTGACTCCAATTTGTGTTTTCCTTTTTTATTTTGAAGATTTTTTTTCTAGCAGAGATGAAAGATTAAAGCAGATCAAAGTTTAGGGTAAAGTCTGAATTCCATAAAGCAGATTTCAGTCCTTTAGCCCATAAAGGAAACCCCTTGATAGTCACAATAGGTAGCCAGAGCCTTGTGGAAGTTTCTTGGAGAGTTTTTTTGATTCAAACCTCTGGTCTATTTCCTAGTGGAAAGAAACTTAATTATATCAGAGTTAAATTAATTACACAGAGTTAAATTAGTTACTTACTAGGCTTTCTTTTGTTTTGGTGGGGGCTTTTTTTGTTTGTTTGTTTGTTTTTTGTTTTTTTCATTCTTTTGAGGACCATCATGTTATAATCTAATAGTGTTTTCATAAACCGTTTTCCTGACATAGACAAATAGAATAAAAAAACCCGTACTTTAAAGTCAGTATTACCTTGATTTTCAACCTTTAAACATCCCCTTGACATTTGAATCCTTGTTATATCTTTGACCCTCATCTTGCAACTAGTTTATTGTCCTAAACTTGTAACAGTTGTTACAGGGAGCTGGAGAATTTTCTTCCATTTACAGCAAATTGTTATGGGGATCTTTTCAACTGACTTTAAGTCATCCTTTTGTATAGAGTATAATTTCTTTTTCTGCATTCTCATTGTTTTTCTTAAGAAAATCTTTGGTTTAATTATTAATCTCTAATTGGTTTTTAATTTTATCAAATAACACCTCAGAATTCTGAGCCTTGTTTTTGTGAGTAGAGCAAACAAAGAAAAATATAGAAAGACTACTTGTTTTCACAGAAGTCCATACTGTGCATCAATGGATCTCAAATTTACAGTGACCATGACTGTAATTTTTTTTTATATACATAAGGGATTTGAATATTTATGTCAGAAGTTCTGGGCTAGAGATAGGTACACACACACACAAAGTATCATATCTGACATGTCTGGGTTCATCTGACACACAGGGTATTGCTTCATGAAAAGCCTGTGTTTGTTCTGTGCCTCCAAACGTGTTCCATATGCGTCAGGCACAGCGGCCACACAGTGATGTGCAAGGATTCCAACACACCCAGAGTTGGCCATTGTGTTACACAGGTACTGCATAAATATCTGAGCAGCCAATGGAACGCAGGCAGCTTCTTGTTCTGATGTCTTCCTGCCTCTAAAAGTCCAGCAGGGTTACCCTGAGCACCTATCATCCACTGCCCATGGATTTATAGACTCTGCCCTGACTAGGCTGCTGTGTTACACAGGAGCTTCCTTGAAAAATTGTCACTTCTGCTCAGATAAAATTTATAGTTGGGAAAAGAGTTGTTTAGAGAAATGCCACAGGCCTAGTAACACTATACTGTCATTATAAAAAAAGCATAGCATTACCTGTAGTCTGCCCCTAATTGATCAGGACTGCTTCAAATCATTTTTTCTCTCTGTAACTAATGCAGCCAAGGAGTTCTGCCAGACTTCTAGATTGAGTATGAAGTCTATGCTTAGATGTTCATTAATTTGTGATTTATTTGTTTACTCTTTGATATTCTACTTATTTTTAGGTGCTTATATAGGTTAAGAAAACTTTAAATGACTAGCAAATAATTTTATTTTGGGGCAAGGTACTGTGCGACATTTCCTAGATAAATCCTGAAGCAAGTAATATATATGGGAGTCACTTGGGTGAGCAGCCCCATTTGTGAAGAGAGAAATGCAGTACTTGTTTTAAAGCACCACGGAAACCAAAGGTCTGAAATGGCCAGAATGTTACCTGACAGAAGAATTAAAAATATTGCTTAAGGTGTCTTCATCTGCATTAAATTTTTAATCTGTGAGTCTGAATTAATAAGAGCAATATAAAGAAAATCATGTCTTTATAGAACTGTTTTCTGGATTGTTTTCTTTGCAAGTAAGTAGATAATCTTAGAGGTCTTGATGATCTTTCCCAACCTTAAAAATGGTAAAATTCTATTACAATGCTGATATCCTCAAACACCTTTCTTTAGCACTCCAGGACCTCCACGGTATATAGGAAAATGAAAATATAAAGTATAATGGCTTTATACAATAAAGTCACTGAGTGTAAGGAACCAGGCACTTCCCAGGTGTACTCTCTTTTTGCTCTCAGTACACAATGACCTGATCCAGTGTCTGATCTTTACTAAACTGAGGTTCTGGAAAATAAATTAGATAAAAAGAGTTGTGACCCCATGAAGGCAAACTCTCTTGTAGACTATTAGAAAGTCCAAATGGAATATTATGCTCAGTCAATGTGAGAAACAGGTGCAGGGGCTCAAGAATATTGACATGATCTAGCATGGTAAGACAGGGTTTCAGACAAGGTTTAAAACCTCCAAGAGTCATTCGCAAAACACACATCTTCATGAAGTAGGTGCTTCTTGATTTTTGTAAGAAAAACAGTCATACTGAGCATTTTTGTCTCAGGTTATCTATTGCAAGTAAATGCAATTTTCTGTTTGTTAGATGTGTTCTGCCTTAGTGTTTCCATATAGAATTAAAAGTAGATGAATAGTGATTTGGAAACCCTTATTTAGTAAATGCAAGCTCTTTGGGGCCCATAAGTCTTTTTTTTGATCCTAGCTGGAGTTTCAGAAGATTTTTCTCCTCAACTCAGTTTTCAGACTGATGCAAACGTACAGAACTAAAGTTTCACCTTCCAAAACACCTTCATTTTTATTTTGTGAGAGCTGCACAAGTTTGTCTAATAGTAAAATTTGACACTCTCTTTGATGGAAAAAATCTTCTACAAATCATTCTCAAAAGATAAACACTTTCAAGATGTGACAGATTCTTGTATGTCAAAGTTTATTAGTTTTATGGGATTGTTCTGAGGACTAGATACATTGCTTATACAATCTCCCAAAAATCTTGGAAAGGCTCTCTTTAAAAGCTGAAAATCTTTACACAATTTTTCACATACAAAAATTCTAAATGCTTAATATAAAAACATGAAAGTGTCCTTTGAACCATGAGATCATAGGAATACTGGATTTAGGCTGCTTGCAATTCCTCAGGTAAAATTTCTTTATAGAATCTTAGAAGGTTCAAAAAGAAGGTGATTTTATTTAAGCTACATTTTTTTTCAAGGCCATTTATATCCCACATTGTCAGTCATCTGCAGCATCATACGGCAGCTTCACAGCAAATAATTTTTCCTAAGGCCAGAGTCATTATCAGAGCTGGACAAAAAAAGGAACAATTCTATCTCATAAATAATGTAAAAATTCTGAGTGTAGCTTTTTTCTGCAAGAGGCAGAACTGGTTCTTTTCAATGTGTTTAACAAATCAGCCTGAGGATAGTCAATAGGTAGGAACAAGTGTTTGAATTTGCATTTAGCATAAAACATTATTTGCATAGGCTCCTAGGTTAATCGTTCAATCAGTATGAATTCTCTATTTTGATCAATCTTCCTCGTGAACTTTCCTCAAAACTGGGAAAATTCAAGCAAAAGTTCTCATTTGAGTTGAAATTATATTTTAGTGGTGGGGGAATAAAAAAGAGAAAAATTATTGTTTGACACTTTTTGTTGTTCTCTGATCCTTGCTTCTTTGGTTACAAAAACTAGCAAGTAGTGTATTGCAATAGCTAGGTGCAAAAAATGATTCCACCACAAATTATTTTAAAAGGAGGAAGTAATATCATCAAATTTCATGCTATCAACAAGCTTACACTGTCACATTATCATGAACAGAGGAAAGAGACTCGAAATACAAAAAAAAACACCCACTTTTAAAATTATTTTACTTTCCTACAGAATCTCAATTCATATCAAATTAATTTCTGCTACATAATTTGGTTGTATAGTCCAGAAAATGTTTTGGTTTCTGTGTAATTCATGTAATTGAACAAACATGTCCTGTTCTCTTACAGATCTGAGATTTGATCCTGTGGACTCCAACAGGGATATTATCTGACCACACTTTCTCTGGTGTTGGCCACTGAAACACGAAGAGCTGTCCCTCTGTGCAATTTGGTTGTGATTAGTAGCACAGTCAGAAGTTATTAGGGAAGGCTTGACTAGCAGACAGGCAGATTCCAGTTTGTGCTGCTTCCTCTCCCACAAAAAAATAACTCCCTTATTTTGGAAATAGGAGTGATATTCCTTAGCTCCATCTTGTCAGAGAGTTTCTGGGTTTTGGCTTTAATTCTGTTTAATTCCTTGTTAGTTGTTTTTTAGCTTTTAATCATTTTTATATTCTCAAAGCAAATTCCAGATTCTGTTACCATGTTGTGTGGCCATGAATGTGAAACATGGTAACAACCAGAAGTTCTCTGGAGACATGATTTGCTAATGTCATTTGGAGTTCTCTGATTCCACTTTTGAATTTCCAGATTGAAAATATTAATCTCTGAAAGAGATGCTCTTTTCTGAGTAGTAAATACCTGCTCAAAACAAATTTTCTGTTTCAATAAACACAGCCCAGATGTGAAATTCTGGTGCAGCACGTGTGTACTTTGTTAATTTTTACGTGTGTCGCTATAAAAACGTGATATCACTCTTAAGTGTTCAATCCAAACTGAGTAGCATTGAGTTCTTACTATTGTCAGAAAATGTGAGCAATTGAACCTTGTGGAAGCACAAGGGAAGAAAGCAAGCCACTGCTGCTGCCACTTGCAGGAAAACAGATTTGTCAGGTTTTTACTGTAGGAAACCAGTGATTAGACTACAATAGCAGCAACAGCTTACTGATTTCCTTAATCATTTTAGCAAGCAGAAATCAGCACTTAGACAATGAATTTTCCACCTAATCACCATCACAGATAGGATGCTCAGTTTGGCAGGGTAAAGATATCTCTACAAGGAGTTATAGGATTTCACTCTAAGAATGTGCAACAGTTACTTATTTACTATTTAGGACATTCAGTGGCTGAGTTCCAAAGCACAAATCTAAGTGTTGAATACTGATTTACTACTTTGTAAATTAATTAGAAAATTGTTTTACACTTAAAAAAGGCAATTTGCAATCACCTGTGAGACATGGGATGTGTGTAGCCTTTTGAAGACTCTGCAATTTCATTTCTTCCTTGCAAAACAATACTCGTACTTTTATAGAGTTTTGTATTCCATAGCAAAACATTTTAATGGTGCAAGAGACAGGCTACTTCACTGACTGAAAGACTCATCAGCCTTCCAAAATCTTTTTTCTAAGTCATCTTTTTAAAGTTAAAATTATTCACCTTCCCATTTGATTTCAGTAGCTTGTCACTATGTACCTGTATCATTACCGATATGAGCCTGGGAAACATCCTCCTAATAGGGTCTTTTGCTACTAATTAGACAAAAGGGGGCCTTTTGTTGTATGGGTTCTTACACCAATGATCTCACAAAAATAGGCTGTTCATATGCATAATACCTGCCACCAGTTGTTGTAACTAGTCTCATCTAGAATCACATGCAGACAGCCAAGTACTTGATTCTGGAAATTACATCTGCTGAGGGGAAAAAAAAAAAAAAAACAGTGTTTTTGATGGTTTTTGATGTGTTTTTTTTGTTTGCTTGGATTTTTTTACGGGGGAGCGGGGTTTGCTGATCTGAGCATCTGCTGAAGGGAGTGGATATACTAAATAGAATATGTCTTACTTATCATACTCATCATACTTACTAATTATACTTTTCCATTTATGATAAGCAAACAGCATGACATCTCAGAGACAGTAGCTGGTATAATATTGAGAATATATTGCTTTTGATGTTATAGAGATCCAAAAAACCAAGGCCCAACACTGATTTCTGAAAACATATGGTTGGTTGTTTCAGTCATTTTAATATAAAGATTTTATAGTGGTCATTATCACAAGCACATTACATTTACATCACCTTTATAACGCAAAAATATATTACTCTCTAATTTTATCAAATTGGACTTCTCTAAGATAATATAGATAAAGTGCTAGAGAAATATCAAAAGTATGTTTCTTGGCTGCATCCATGTTTACCATGCACTTGAGAATATTGCACAGGACCTGGCTTTGGGTCCTGGATCCAGACATGAGTGTTATACCAGCTAAGCTCCAACGCAGTGCTGAAAAACTCAAAGCTGTCCCTGAACTTCCAGGTTGATTCTAAATTTCCTGGAACTCATCAAACACCAAAAACTCTGGCAAAGGCTTTCTCCTATCTGCAGCATGTTTCATTTAGAGATTAATATAAGAAGAGAGTTTTGGGCTTGGCAATATTGACTTTATATCTGCAGAAAGCTTTCACCAACAGGAACAGTCATCCCTCTGCTCCCTATGGGCAGGCTGCTGCTCACAGGTTTCCAACCTAAAACAAGGGCAAGGATGTGACTATGACACTATAAAGTAATGCAGCCATAAGAAACAAAAAGGCACAAAACCAGTTCTGAGATATTTATGTGGGGAAAAGTTGTTTAACACCATTTTTGCCCTAGGAATTGTCCAAACTATATCAGATACACTACGTGCAATATTTAGATTTAATTACAAATCATTCAAAGTCCACATTTCAGCTTTATTGCTGAAAACCAGGAGCAAATGTTCAGCAATATTTAGGCAAAAGTTAAATTAAACTAAGTCCTTCAGTCAAAGAAGCTTTTATCCATGAATCTTACTGTACTTGAAACATTAAACTTTTACTAATACTGCAACAGAGAAATGACTGCTGGAAAATAGTCTTTACCATTCCCATCTAACCTTTACTATATTAGATTGCAGTGCTGCTCCCTATGGTATTTTTTCAGGTACTTTGCCTTCTTTAAGCAGCTTATTCATTTGGTGAAATAACTTTCAGGTTATGCTATTCCTGCACTAGCATCTGAGTAGTTTTGGAGAGGATCTTTCTAAACCACTTGAATATTAAACTCCTTCCCTCAGAGATTATTGTGTAGTTTACTAGCACTTACTCTTCAGAATTGTTTATGGGCATTCAAACTCCATATCCCTTTGTTTTTAATCTAATTAATGTTGCTTATGAAGCCTAAAAAGGTCTTGTTCCTTCTTGTTTACCTGTATTTCACTTTGATGAATATATTGTTGGCATATCTTTATCGCTGTTATCTATTACATAAAGAATTTATTTAATTTTTCTTCTTTCTCATTCTTCCCTCATTTTTTAATATAATTGAATTTTCCTCATTTTGTTGTCACATTTTTCCATCCCTAATATTAGTAAAATGTTGTATTTTAGCTTTATTTTCATAAGGCTATGAAAGCAAAAATTTGTGGGTTTTTCAGTCTTTAGGAGGTCTTTAGAGGATGGAGGGAAGTTGTTTGGTTTGTGCATGTTTTTCTACAGTGCCTTAAACTATGTTGACTTAACATTGCCATTCTTATGGGAATTTTGCCATGGCTTGTCATGCATAGCCTTCTATTAGAATTACTGCTTTCTTCTTTCTTGTCTCCTAGGATTTCTGTGCTTTGCATTGTGGTTGCTTGTTTTCTGAGGTGATTTTTTTATTGTTGTATATTTGGTTTTTTTTTAAATTTAAACTATTCTTTTGTAGATTTTGTATCTTTTAACTACCTAATTCTAATAGCAAATTCATTCAGTTTCCTCTGTGCATGAGCATACATGTCTACTCACCTACACGTCCCCATTAATAATTTTTAAAGTGGTTGTTCAGATTGAACAAATGTTTACAGAAGCTTGAAAGTTCAAAAATGATAAGTTTAATGAAAAATAGATAGATTCTTTTATTGATCATAACTGAGAGAAAAAGGCTGTTATGTTAAGCCAGAAAACACACCTAGAAGACAGACACTAAGAAGGACTTAATCAAAGGAAAACGTTTTCTACATTTCTCACGTCCCTGGACAATGGGAAATCCAGGAACACAAAGCTATGGGAGTCCAGCTCTGTTGGTTCTCTGATGATAAAAGTTTGTGCTTTGCAGTAAGCTGACTTGATTGTTTCCAGTTCCATTTTTTATCTGCCTGTGTATTGGCTCTCTGTGGGCTGGGTTACTCACCCTAAATTGTCTGGCTGATACCTTGTGGGTATAACATAAAGATATGGTAAGGTGTAGGCATCCCTATTTGAAGTGAGACTGTAAATACTCAGGAGAAATCATATATAGAAATCTACATGAAGAGTAAATGCAACAACCACAAAAAACCATTAATTTTAAAATGCCCGAGTCTCAGGGCACAGAGGACAGTTCTTGGGATTTACACTGCTTGAAGAGTTAGTTCTACACATTGCCTAGTCTGAAAAAGCAGCATTTTCATCTATGATTTCTCTTTGTCAAGGCAGTGATATAAGAAATTCTACTGAATTTTAAAAAGACTTTGAAAGAAGGACTTTAAAGTAGGTCTAGGAAATAGGGCAAATTGTATACGCCTTTCACCAGCATGAAGCACAGGAACAGTATTTCCTAAACTCTGCTGGAATAAGGCATTGCTTTATTATCCTTACAGGCACATCAAATCCTTCTGCTTCTAATCTTCTAGAAATGCTTAAAAAAATCTTTCACACTGATGTTTTTATTGGCAGTCATCTTCAAAGGTTCACTTCCAGTGCTGAAATAATTCTTGATAGTTTTCTTCGGTGGTTTTCTTTTTGTTTGGTTTGGTTTTTTTCTGTTTGCTTGGCTTTTTTCCCCTGTTAGTTATACACCAAGAGCTCTGGTCCTTTCACTCTATTTGCACCACTTTCAGATTGCCAGGTACCTGGTTTGTTGCAGAGGTACCCCATCACAGCTGCAGTCTAAGTAAGGCATGATTGCAACCTTTGGATGCTGAAACACCTACCAAAATAAATGTAAGTTCTTCTTCCACATAATTACTTTGATGCTTTTTGCTGTCGTTTTTGTTGTTGTTGCTGTTTTTAATGTAAAGCAAATAAAGAAGCTGGATCTTTGGTGTACCTTTCTGAAAAGATAATTACTTTTATATAGATGCAGGTACGTATTTACGTGTATATCCACTTTCCAAAAAAAAAAAAAAGCACAAAAAATTTCTTATTTATAAGCCAGGTCTACTAACTAACATTTTAGGATAAAGGAGCTCTCCAAAATCCTGTCTAAGTTACAGTGCATGCACCTGACTTCCATAATAAACAATTTGGTAAATGACCACTTATTTTACAGTATAGACTGTAAGATTGCAAAAGAAAAAGGAAAAAGAAATGCAAAAAGAGACGTTTTCTTTCCAAGCTTTACTATATTTCAGGTTTAGGCAGACCAATGCTGGCATCCTGCCCAGCTTCCAAGACTGAGTTCTTAGCTATGCACCAAACCTCCTACTTATATACACACCCTGGGTGTATCTGCTTACTGACTAAAGGGAAGAAGTCAAACCCCATCCTTTATTTAGCAATTAACAATTACCTGGGAACTGTGAGTCTTGGAGTCTTGGACCCTCCTCAGCCTAAGCAAATTTCTATGTGCAGTTCCCACTTTCCCCAGCCACCAGATTGGCTTTTTACCTGCCTGAGGGCCCCATGTTTGCTTTCCCTCAAACGATTACTGCAGAGGAGTTTGGTGCATGAGAGATGTGGGACACAAAGAGGCGGGGCAGGAAGGAAACTCAGAGTAGCCAAGAGGATCTTGAACCTAGGGCAGGGAAGTGTCCTGCTTCCAGGAGCCTCAGGGGGACATGAAGCAGCCAGTTTACAGATTAAGGTATCAGATGTACAGAAGAGCTTGGACCACTTAACCCTGGGGAGTAATTTGCTTCGTTTTAGAGTAGGCATTTTACCAGCTGTGCCAGGTGTCCTGCTGACTGTGCTGACTACAATTCCAACAGCTCCAGGGAAAGTTTTCTTATCTAGATTTCTTATAGACACCTACATGAGGACAGGTAGATGCAGATATCCTAACCCGAGATCTGAGATCTGAAGCACACAATTTCTACTTTATTTGAAAATCTTAGCAGAGCAAATATGTCAACGACCAAGGATCAAGATCAGGGACTCGAATCTGCTCCTTCCCATGGGAATATGGCCTTCTTTTACTTGTTCCATGTCCATCCCATTGTCAACAGAGGGGATGCTGCACTTACTCCATTTCCCAAATATTTCATACTGAGATGAACAGGTCACTCTCCTGAGATCTAAGTGCTATGAGTTAAACCTGCTCACCTGTTCAAGAAGAGTTACAACCTAAATTTCCTTTTCCCAGTGTTCTCTAGCTATTCAGCTATTGTAGAAAAGAAGTAGGTCACTGCTCCACCTTTGAAAAAATACTTCTGGGTAGGCTGAAAGTTGGAGATTACTATATTTTTAATGAAGCTCAAAACTGTGACTGATTGACCTAGATGTCCAAAAAGATATTTGGATAGTAGTTGTTACCACAAATTTATGTAACTGTTGTTGATACTTTTCCATGTCAGCTGACACTGCTGAGCTAAAATACAGCACAGAATGTTTTGGAGTAATTTTGATTCTGGAATATTTCCTATTTACATTAGACAATGAATAAGTTTTATTTTATTATCTCCAGGACACAGAATATTTAGTCTCAGGGGGATGCTTATTCTTTAATTCAAGGCTACATTCTCTCTGTTTGATAGCTGCATTTAATGTTCAGAGACCTTTCTAAATCTTTGCTGTAAGTGACCATTTATCCAGAGCTCTGCAACTAGAATGTTAACCCACAAGTCACCAAATTTGCAATAACATTCTGGACATCTGTGGGGTTTTCCCCCATTATATGAGAGCAAGGATTTTTCTAGCCTAAAAGGCTTTCCCCTAACCATATCCATGATCAAATCATTCATGTGGACACAGAACCAAGACTGGAATTTAAGTTGATATGTAAGGTGTGGTTTGTGCTTAGCAATCATAAAGGTGAGATTTAAAGCCATAGAAACACAGTTTCCTTGGTGTTGAAGGGCAGAGTCTGGCTTGAAGGTATGCTAGAAGTGGTACACAGACACTTCAATTCCATTCACTTCTGAGATGACTGAGTAGATATCAGATAGAAATATGGATGTTCTAGGAGCTTTTTTTTGTCCAGACTTGGATGAGTCTAATTTTCTGTAGTCACTAGTACAATCTGGATAGCAGCACCAAGACTCTTTAGAGCAAAAACAACTCTGCACTGACATGAAGAAGAAATAGAGGATAGTCAAATTTGAAATGTCATTATTGGCATTGAGAGACAATACCCTTTTATTTTATAAACTGCCTGATTTCCCATTAAAAATTTGATATTGACTTCATGAAACTATGCTGACCTTTGTGATAAATGTGTAAAGCATGCTGCAAGCAGATCAGAAAGAAAATAAAAAGAAATGTCAATATAAAGTAACAAATATGGATGAAATTAGTTTAATTACAGTGGAATTCCTGGTGGATTATATTATACTCACAATAATACTGAAAGAGCTCACCATGATTAATGTCATTAAAGTGTGTGCCAAGCCAAATAATGCTTTTTCTCCTTCCATTGGAAAAAAGTTTCCACTTACAGTGTAGTAAGATGGAATATTTTACTTTTGCTGTGTAGGTACGTTAATATCTGTAATTTAGGGAATCAGATGCAAGGGAATACCTGGAATTTTCTAAAGATGACTTCTCCCTGTAGGACACCATCTCTGATCCTCCACTTTCTTCTGCCTCAACTTCTAATTTTTTAAAAAAAATCTCTCCTAATTTCTGTCTATTGCAAAGGTTCAGTAGCTTTCTTTTCAACATTTACTACCTAAAATATTCTTTTTTTACACTCACCTTACCTTCCCCCACTATGAATCTCCTTGTAATTAAGAAGTGATCACTTTTAACAAATTTTTGAGCATATTCTGAACTTTTATTTGGTCAGTTCATAGAACACCATCACCAGTTCTATCTTTCTTGTTTTTTTTCTGCTCCCTCCTGTTTCTTCTCCTTTCTCTACTCTTGGTTTTTGTTGTTTGCTTGATATTTAATTATTGTTCATTGTCTCCCATTCCTTTTTCTTGCCCTTTTTTCATGTCCCTAAGGAAACAAGTTCTAGCAGCACCATTATTCTGTTGTTTTACAGATCTGCACTTCTATTCCAAATTTTTAGATGAATTAAATTATCACTCCAAGTTTTCATTCTCTGCTCCACATTTTCTCCCCCACTTTCAGGATTACACCCAAATAATCTGCCTAAAATATAAAGTAAAGCCTTTGCAGCCCATATATGAAGGTGAGATTTACGTCTTAAATCTGATCACATCTTTGATTCAGCACAACTTGTTATATTCAGAATAATGCAGTTCTTGGTTCATCACTTTATTTCTATACTTGTCTTTTTGCAGCATTCCATTTGCTGTTCCATAAAACAGCTCAAGAATCAAGATCCTTGTTTGCTAATTCATCCTACCACTTCCAAGTGTTAAGAGACCAGACTTGCCTTCAGTTCCTAAATTTCACATTTTATTTCAGGCTCATTTTTTACACTGATATTATAATATGTAAACATCAAGCCCCTTCAAATCCACCTTTAAAACTTATATGAAGATGTGTAACAACAGACTGAGCACAGTTGACACATGAGCACTGCCTATCTACTGACAGTAGCGTGTTGCAATTTCCCTACACAGTTTTATGTCTGTGCTGACTGCTAGCTCACTGTTTGTGCTTAAGCCTTCTTAAGAACTTTCTATTAGAAAGCCTCTTTTTTTATTTGTCAGCCTTCTGGAAGAAAAATCATAAATCATAACCAAGCTCATAGCTAATATAAAAATACAAGCAGCATTTCTGAGGGCTTCTTTTAGTATATATTTCATATTTCTGTAGTGCAAAGAAAAGAAGGCTCAGTGACTTTGAGTGAGTTCACCTCACCTAACTTCGGCTACATCTGTGGTAGATTTCTTTTATAGTCAGTAGGGAAAATAAGTACTTCTAGAATATGATTCACTTCCTCTTAATGTCAAAACTTGGTGTATAGCAAGAATGAAATCCTACTCTGCTAATGTTTTATTGGAGTCTGGCCATCAGCATCAGTAGGGCCAGAACTTATCCCCAAACATGCAAAGTCTTTTTTCAGAGATATATTCAAATCAGCTTTCCAAACTCAATAAAGTACACCAAAATCTTAAGGCAAACCAAGCAGAAGATCCAAAATCAATATGACTTTTCCAGTATTATAACTTCTAAAGTAGAGACCTTATAAATTTCCCCTTAGAACATGACATGAATTAAAAGTGACATGTTGAATAAATAACTAACTAAGTTACAGTTACATTTTATAATCAGAGGCAGAATTTTCCCCACCTCTATGGAAAAAAGTGAGCAGCAAAGCCACCACCTCAAAATAAAAATTAATGCTCATCATCAGTCTTAATCAAATTAATTAATTAGGATATATATTAGAAACATAATGACCAAAACAAATGAACATTTTCTTAATTAAAAAAAATCTCACTTTCCCAATGTCTAATAACTCAGTCTAAGTCAACTATTTGTCTATGTTTAATAATTAGTATTAGTGAAGAAAATTTTTTATGAGAAAAGCTGCAGGCTATAAAAGTCCTCAAGACGCAGATAATGTTTTTATCCCATGCCAGTTTCTTCCTCAGAAAATTATTAAGGAGAAATAGCAAAACATTATGTGGAATTGTATTATTAAAATTGCAGTAATAATTACAATTATCATCCTCTCTCAATCTCTGGACTGCTTTCTATGAAACTCCACTTCAAATATTAAAGACCCTTCCAAATAAACTGTTATAATCCCTAAATGAGCATGGTGGTGCATCCACTCCACTCTCCAGACCTCACTATGATCTGAGAAATACTTCCTAGTCCTTGGCCTTGATGAGCAGCAGCTGGGCTGAGCTCCTCTTGAGCTGATCAGAAACACTGTCTGCTCCCAGGAACTTGTGCTGTCTAACGAAGCTGTGTTTTAACAAACAGCTTTGGAAACTTATTTCTCATGCCTGAATAGCAATCCAAGTAGAATATTATTTTCGTTAGTAAACATTCAAAGAAAGTTACCAGCCTGAATTGTGTCCAGGATGGAAAATTTCTGTGACTGAAGCCAGCTCTCTTGCGACCCTATAAACACCAGCCCACAGTGAGACCCTCGGAGCTCTCCTGGACCACAGTGCTCTGTGGCCAACATCTCCCTCCTGGGGCCACTGAAATCTCAAGTTTTCTCAAGAACTCAGAGGATTGCTAAATGACAACTGAACTTGGGTTGATACCCCCACTCCTCAAGGCTCAGCACTTTGCTCATGGACAAGATGCAAAGGAATCCAAATTTCACTGAATTCAAGGGGAATTTTTCACATGTGTACAGTCTCTCTATGTCTGTGTGCATGTGAGTGGGAATATGCTATAGGAAATGTACTTAGGAATATTGTTCTCATAGATTCTTATGTACAAGCAGCTGCTTAAGTTACTGTTGTGATGCAGTAAATTCTACATTAATCCTTTGCTAAATCATTTCACTTAAGCTGTGAATTAAATGCTGTTAAGTGCAGTTGGGCCTTTGAGCATAAACTCTTGATCAATTTAGGCTGAGTTTAGCAGAGGGGTGTACTCTAAACCTTGTGACTCAACAGAGGGTATTTCTTTATATCTTTACCTTTTCCTATCCATTTCTGTACCACTCAACCCTTCCCCCACCTCTCCTACCCATCCCCTCCACCCTGCCCAGCTTCCACCTAGATAGTTTTGGGGTTATTTTGGTTTGGATTGATTTATTTTGGATTTTTGTTGGCTTTTTTTCTGTGTACCTTAACATTCTAGTAAGCAATACATTGAATTTTGACAATAAACTTTTTTGTGTTTTTGTTTTTATATTAAACCTGTTTTGCCAATACTTTCACATGTGATTCCTTAAACAATCTTAAAACATTCATTTGCAACAACAAGGAGGACAATTTCATCACTTGAAATGTGATGTGTGAGGATAAAACTTTTTTTTTTCATAAAATTATGCATGTAATCAAAATTACACGTTTTACTTCCCACTTTATGCTTCTTAGGACAGGAGAAGCACTGCTTATGAAAATAGATGAGAGGTTGTACTGGGTTTGGCTGGGATAAGTTTTTTCCCAGTAGCTGGTATGGGGCTGTGCTTTGGATTTGTGCTGGAAACAATATTGACAACCCAGGGATGCTTTACTTATTGCTGAGCAGCTCTTGCACAGAGCCAAGCCCTCTTCTGCTTCTCATCCCTCCTCATCAGGAAGGAGGCTGTGGTGCACTAGGAGCTGGGAGGGGACAGAGTGAGGACAGGTGACCCCAGCTGATACCCCATACCTACGGCAACATGCTCAGCATATAGAGCTGGGAGAAAAGGCTGGAAACAGGGACACTCTTCAATGTACAGTGTTGTCTTCCCAAGATATGGGAAGGGTTAGGATTAGGGTTAGGGTTACATGTGATGGAGCCCTGTTTTCCTGCTTACTTAAGAAGTAGTGAATTAACTTTCTTTTTCTTGCCCAGCATCCACAGCTTTCACTTTACCTATTAAATAGCTTTCTACTCACCCCATGGGTTGTTTTACCTTCACTCTTCCTATTCCTTCCCCCACCCCATTTAGTAGAAAAAGTAAATAACTATGTGACAGTGAGCTCCCTTACAGGGATAAACCACAACACATGTTAAGATATAGATGTGGCATGAATTACTTATGCTGCAGGAATCATATTCAATAATATTAATTTCTAACCATCTCTGGTTTTCTGCTTTACATAGTTTAGACCAATAGGATAAAACACACAGGAAAGCCGTGAAGGAGTAAAGAATCTGTGACTGAATGCTTGTGTAATAGGTATGGTATATTTGTCTAAGAAATCAGGAAAAGCCATGAAGACTAAACCACTAAAATACTTATAAAAAAGATGAAGACCAGTAATCAGTTTATAACATCTTACTTCAAAGTACCACCCTATTTCAGAAACATTAGAAGGAGTAAGGAAATATGCCTACAGTGTTGGAAAATTGCTAAACAAAAGAGATATTCATTAAAAAAACCCCAAACATAAAATATATTAAATCCTATTGACAAAGGGGGATGGGGAAATATTCAACAACTGGCAAAAGTATAAAAACAAACTCAAATGAGAACCAGAAGTTCCACAGCAATCTAGTTGGAAAAAGGATGGGACCATAAGTCAGCTGCATACTGATTCAACTCGCAGGCTATCAGTTGGCACCGAGTGATATATGAAATCCCAGAGAATGCCAAAATCCAAACCAGCATAATATTTAAACTATAAAGGGGCCCTGCTGACCCATTCCAGAGTTTTCCTTATTTTTTAAATTATAGGTTGGCCTCTTAGGCGTGCTTTGGCCAAGCTCTCAAAAGAAGATATTTAAGCCTTTTTTGTTTGGAATCATTATGTACTTAAAGCACATACTTCTCTCTTCAAAGCCTAAGCAGGGTCTGAATCATCAATGCGCAAGAGCAGCAGAGAGCAGAGAGGTCATGCACACTGTAACTATCCAGATATCTTGAGCCATGCTGTCTGTGCAGAAGAATTATGAATCTGAGCTGGATTGCAAATTTAACCAGGTTTCCAAATGCTTTTCATTGTTGAAGTGGCACAAAGAAGAAAAACTTTACCAAGGAGTCTGGCCCTGAGAGTGCAGATTCAAAAGACATTGCCTAAGACTTATACACACTGGTTAAGCTTGGAAGAAGAAAACTGTTGTAATATTTGGATTAAACATCAGCTGAAAGCAAACACCTTTCTTTTTTTTTCGATGCATGACTAGAAAAGTTCTCAAAGACTAGAAAATCCTGTTTAAGCAACTGACAACAAAGCTTTTACTGTAGTGACTGTGTTTTTAGTGTCCTTCAATTATGCTGAGGAACAGAAGGATGAAAATTTGGAGATGTGGTAAGCTGTGCAGCATTTGTGGTCCACCATACCTCAAAATTCTGGAAATAGGAGGACACCTTTTTTACTCTCAAGACTTATACTCAAATTTCTAGAGATCCCAGGTTAACTAAGTATGTTATTGCTATGGGTAAACCCAAAAAAACAATCCTCAATTCTGGACAACTGCAACCACAGATTAAAATCAATATCCATGGTCTCTACTTCTGTGCTTTCGTAGTTTGCATTAGTTATCTGAAATATCCAAGGCATCAACAACAGGAAAGTTCAATCAGAAACATATGCCAGTTTAAAGTTCTTCTGTGAGCTGTTAAGGGGAATAGAGAGATGGTTTCTTGAATAAATCCATAAGGACTTGTGATCCACCCCAAAAAAGCGAGTTGAAGGAACAATGTGGAAATAACAATGAAAGCCATCCTTACTATCCTCTTACACACTTGCATTTTAAGATAATGCTGATTTTAAGCAGTGAAAATAACTACCTGTCTCTTCTGTCTCTGAATGGCACAGTTCTGTCCCATATTTCTTTTAAATGAAACTAAGTTATTTAATCTAGAACTTCAAAATTTACCTGCTTAAGTCATGAAATGGGAAAGAAAGGGGTTGCCATTTAGAAATGTTTTACTGAGTATTTGGGAGGGAGGATGTATTTCTTTTCAGAAATTAAAATACAAAATTTGGAGCAGAGGCCTAAGATATCATATATATATATATATGATTATACACTTTTTTTTACAGTAAATTGAAATCTGGAGATCTAATCCATCAACAAGTTCAGCTGCAGCCTTTAGGTCCCTATCTCCCATACTGACAGTTTCTAATTTAGGTCCCTCATGTAAGTGTCTAAAGATAAGTCACATTAATCCATCAGATATAGCCTCCTATGAAGTCTGTGCCACATTGGGACAGTGGGAAGCTTTAGGTCCAGCAAGCCTGGAACCAACTGTCTCAGTGCCTAGGGTGCCTGGGGCTACAAAGCTGGGACACTACAAAGTGTTTTAACCCAGAACAGTCCCCACAAAGTCTTGGACATCTGCAGGCAAAAGTAAGCTGGAAATAGACCAGTCAGGTTTCTGAGAGGAGCCAGCTGGAGCTTGTTGACGTTACTGCATGTCCATCCAACATGAAAGCCTACTTTACTGGAAAATGCCTGACCTATTCTGTGCAACGCTGCCACACTAGGCTCACAGTTACTGAAGAGCTTTGGACTTCTACAGAATCACTGAATTTTTTAAGAGCTGCTTGTAAGGAAGAAAAACAGGGAAAAAACCAAATCCAACAAACACCATTTGGCTTCTTTGTATCCCTCAAACTTGAATGTTGCTTTCAGTTTAACAGGTCTTATCCATTGCAAGAACAGGAATTTATATGCAGTTGCATGTACTGCTGAGTGTTCCCTAGAAATAACAAGACAGTTGGGAAATGGGGAAAATGTTTGTAAGACAGACACTTTCTTTTAAATTACAGCATCATAAAGTCTCTCAAACTGTTACAGAAGATATAGAAGCAGCATGCATAAACCTTAGATAATTTTCACAATCCTACTAAAAAGGGATGAGAAGCCACTCAAAATGCTACATTTCTTGTTCAGAACTTTGGTGATATTCTCCTCTAAGTATTTTGTGAGTTTTTGTTGTGCCTCTGTATTTTCATTTTCCCTTTGCCATTATTTCTAAATATATTTGCAGCACAGTGGGATCAGATGCTAATGTAAAATCAAACTCACAGCCTGACTTTACAAAAAGAGGAATTTCTAAAAATAAAGCTGTTTAGTCGATTTAAAGCTGTTATAACTCCTCTGACTATTTTTACATCTTGTATCATTTTATGTCCACAAAAGTAATACCTACATTTCTTTTGCTGAGTGGACACAGTATTCTGTTTTTAGTGTGGCTGGCATACATTTCTATAATCTTTAATCTTTATTTAGTTGACAAGACCCATTTAAGTTAGTTGCAAGAGAATTAAACAAATGCTAATATTTGGAACAGCTTTGGAGTTGCTGCAGAGACTGGAGATACTGAATAACTGGACTGAACACCAGGTTCAACCACAGGCTGCTTTCTAGCCCTCTCTTCTATCTCTGTAAAAAGAGGGATAATATTGCCTTTTTAGCACCTTTGTTCTCCTTTGGGCAGAGACCTATCCTTTCCATGTGTCTTGCATGGTGCCCCTCACAACAGTAGCTGGTTGGCAGCTAATTAGCAGGAAAAAATACATCTATATGTTTGCTAACTGGGCAGTGTGTTTTCACCTGAAGCAAAACTTACTGTTTTATGTTATTATTATATTTAAACATAATGTTTTATGTATTCTATCATAATGTATTATGTTATTCTCAGGGTCAGACCACTTTCTGGAGAGATAAAGAACAGAAACTGTATAGGACACTCACCTGGAATGCATAGTTCACATATAATTGATTCAATAAAAGGATCTGGACTTAGGTCTCAAAGCAGGAATGTGGGTTTTTCTAGACTCAAATATATTTTATTTCATCTTCTGCATCTATTTGATATCATTTAATTAAGTATTCTGTGGATAAGAAACATACAATTCACCATGATTTATCTCAGTAAATTAACTGAGCTTCTCTAATTAATAGCTTAGGTATACTGTATACTGTGAAAAAAAGACAGGAGCCTTTTGGACTGTTTTAAGCCCTTTTTGATGTTTTTTGCTTGTTGTTTCTTTTTTTCATTTTTTTTCTATTTGAAATAAGGCATTAATCATGAATCTTTTACATCATCATGATTTGGTGTAACCATAATTGTTCCTTGTGGGTCTTTTCCAACTCAGCTTATTCCACGATTTTGTAATATTTTTTTTGTGAGAAGTTCACCAGTTATTATGACCATTTAAGAAAGTTTCATTTGCAATCCAGTAAAGAAAAAGCAAATACAATGTTGACATTTCAGATATTTACAAAGAATGTAAAAAAATCTTCATCTTACAAGGAAGTAGTAGACAAATCTTTAGGAAAGTCAACTCTGTGTTTTTGATCTGATCTTTCTAGATAACTACAAAGAATATATAAAGTTAAATAACACTCTCTGCCCAGAATATGATCTTTCTAAAAATAATGCTTTAGCTTCATCCAAAAACTCTAAAATAGGACTTGTTTTATATCACTGGGAAACATCTCCTGCCATAGTAGGCACATATCATTTTCCAAGTAGAAGAGCATGCTGCCAAAATGATGTAGCAAACTCATTGCCATAAAGTAAAAATTCACTGGGTTCTTAACCAAATGCTGAAATTAAATTTGGCCACACCAATTTAATATACCTACAAGACATCTACAAATGTCAGTAAACATTGCAACTGCTTCATTATTTATTCTGCTTTTAAAAAGCATGAGGAAATGAAACATGGTAGTAGTTTTTGTTCTCCTTCACAAAAATGAGAACAGGGAGGGTATTATTCACTTGAGAATTAGGAGAGTTATTTTTTACATGTCAAACACAGTAGACAGCACAGTTATTGTACAGAATTTCATTAGCACTGTACTTTTAGAAGCGTATATAGACATGAAGGGTGACAGATCCTTTAAACCATTTTGATACTCTAAAATCTAGGGCAGTGATGCATTTATGTATATATGTGTATAGTCTGCATACATATATTATGAAGGAAAATCGCAAGGCTGCCATTCAGAGAGATCTAGCCAGGCTGGAGGAGTGGGCCACCAGGAGCCTTGTGAAATTCAGCGAGGACAAACGTGAAGTCCTGGATCTGGGAAGGAAGAAACCTTCGCAGAAACACAAGCCAGGGCTGCCTGGCAGGGATGTATCTTGTCAAGGAGCAGTGTGGCCCAGCAGCAACCCCAGGGCCAGGGAGCTGCGGGAGGTCCAGCACTGACTGTGTCCTCCCCCTTGAGGAACAGTCCCATGGAGCTGGTAACAGGGTCCACTGACAGACTGACAGAGCAGGAGATGAACAGGACCCAGGGCAGAGCTGGGGGCTCCAGCCAGGCAGCAAAGGAGCAGAAGAAGGGCTGGAGCATGGCCCTTCTGTGGTCTATCTACAGGGACTGACTGAGCCTGACCAGGCTGAAGTCAGGTCTTGGGCAGCAAAAGTGGCTGGGGTTCCCAAAAGAAACTGGGTAGGGCAATTAAAGCCTTGATGTATTCAAGGCCTTGAAGTGTCTGTGTTTAAAGGACCTGGGCATGCTGGGGAGCACAAGGTGGGTATTGGCCAGCAGTGTACCCCAGCAGCAAGGACCTGCAACAGCATCCCAGGCTCTGTGAGCAGAAGCACAACGTGGAGCAAAGGGTTATCCTGCTCTGATCGGCGCTTGTTACACCACTTCTAGAAACTGCATATAGTTTAGGGCCCTGAATAAAAGGAAGGTATTGTAAAACTGGAGTGAGGTCAGGGAACACAAACAATCTGGCCAGGCTGGAGCATTGACCCTGTGAGTGAGTCTGAAGGTACTGGGTTTGTGCATGCTGGACCCTTGAAAAGACACAGCTTCAGGGTGCCTAACAGCACCCCCCAGGACCTACTGGGAAGTTACCAAGAAGTCCTGAGTTGCATGGTGGAAGACTTAAAACAGCAAGCCCAAATTGCAATAAAAGTGATTCAGTATGAATATAAGGAAAATTTTTCTCTACAGGGAGAGTCAAGCAGCCAAGCAGGTTTTCTAGAAAGTTTTGGAAGTTCTAAAGACTTGAGTAGGTAAAGCCTTGTGTCACCTGGCCCAGTCTCATCGCTTACTCTGCTTTGAACAGCAAAAATCCAACTGAATTATCATATGATTCTATGAAAATAAAGAGCAAGAGGTATTGATTATACAGGCAGCAAGAGGTTTTCATGTCCCCAGAATGAAATCAAACTGAGCTACTTCCTGTAACAAGACAAAATATTTATAAAATGGTGGACGCAGTTCCACAAATTCAGAATTTTGTATTTGAAAGATTGAAGTTTTGTCAATCTCACTCTTTAGATGGATAATATAAAACTGCAGTTCATCATATTATTGCTGCTTATCCTTCCTGTGTGCTCTCCTAAATCACTCATTACCAAAATGCTGGCTGACTAAGTTTAATTTAGAAAATGAAAGTCACAGCAGACATCCCCCTCAGCTTCTGCATTAATTTTTGCTTCAATATACTGCAGGCTGAGAAATGAAATCAAGTCCATTCACTTATCCTTTTACCCTCAAGCTGGAGGTAGCAGGTGTTAGACACATCAAGAACAGTAGTCATTTCTCAGACACAAGGAGAAGAATTTGACATTGAGCTTGGTTCTGATTCAATTGTCCATAGTAATGCAAATTGATGTTAGTCCCACAACCGTTTGCCTCAGAGAAGTATAAAATCTTAGAAATTCTGTGCAATAAACGCACATCAAAAGCACTTTTAGGATTGCATTAGTGTGCATACTGACTATAATTACAATAATTAGAATATAGAAATTACAGGAGGAAGACTCAAAGAGCACATGAAAGCTTGCTTGTAAACATATCATTAAAATATTCAGTCAAAAGTTGGACTGGAAGATCTGGCATGGCCAAAACATGGATTTTCTTTTAGATGTTTATGTTTCATTATTGACTGTTTGTATTCTCTGACTTGAGCCATATATCACAGAAAGAACAGTTTTTAGTCCCACTACCCATGCAATCTCCTTCTCTCATCAATAAATAGATATGGACAGCCCTGGAGAAAGATCAATTTCACCTATTGGTAAACTGTCTTAGGAAGGGGTAATCAGTCTTCTGAAGGCTCCTGTCCTTATCTCCACTGCCTTAAGAACAAAGTCCAGGAGACTGTCTTAGAGCAGATGTGCAGCTTTGGGATGAATTCTCCTCTTCTTCACTTCCAGATATTGATTCTACAATGTGTTGAAAGTAACCTACTTTTCAAATGTTTCTTGGACACTTAAAGATACCTAAAGACACATTTCAGTCTTTTCTCTTGTATTTCTCTCCTTCCAGTTTTGGTGTTAAATTACACTTTAATCTTCATTTAAAAAACAAATATCTGTAGCTGGATTTTTCCTTATTCTGCAATTCATTGGTTTAACTTGTAACAATTGCTTTTGGTTATTGTTTCTGAATTGCTATTCTATTTTTTTACCTATCTGGTACTTAAGCTATTTGCTTATTACATGGCACATATTCAAATATTTGTATACAATTCTGCATATAATTTCAATGTGTGTATACATATAAGGAAGTAGACTTACAGTTTTTTGTAGTTTCACTTACTTTTTTAATCTGGATATTTTAAGGACTATAATGAAAGCAACTTTTAGGTGACTTCTGTCACTTGAGTGGCTAGCTCTGAGGTGTTAGACCTGCGCTGGTGGTGTTGAGGTGGTATTGAGGAAATGCACTTCTACAGTGACTCTTCAGATGAGAAGTCTTCAGTCATGACGTACTCCTCTCCCAGGGGAAACAAGGAAAATAGCAAAAATGATAACATGCACACTTTAAGAAAAAGGCTGAGTTAAAAAAATGCACATGAATAATAAACCAGAAGAGAATACTCTTTTTGCAACCTTGTTAACAGAGTGGTTTGGTAGATATCAGTTGCTGGAAGGGCAGTTTGGACATATTTATGTCTGCACCATCTGCTGTCCTATGCCCATAACCCTCCAAAGCAAACCTGCTGTTTGACATGAGATTCAATATGGCCATAACCTATACCTAATTACTGGTGACTGACAGCTGATATTTCACCTTGATGCTGTGATGTATGTGGCCTGGTGGTGGAGGGAATAATACCACCAATAATAGCAGGGATAACTAATCAGTAAATATGCTTCACAACATTATCCTCTAGAAAGCTCAGAAATACTCTAATGCCTCATACTGTGATATTTGGGATTATAGACTCATAGGAAACAAGATCAGTAATTATTGATCACTCTCTCAAGTCCATAGCCTGTGGATATTTTTTGGTGTTTTTCATTTGCAGCATTTAAATCCTCCCTAGCATTCTTCAAAAAGACCTCAAACTGTCCAGCACAGTACGCACTGCTCACTCAGCTGTAAAATGATCAGCCTGCCTTGGAATTCATCTGCTGCTCCTTGCCATCCGACCCAGCAACCTTTCCAGCTGGAACAGCTTACTATGACCATGGAAAACCAAGTGTCCATTCCCTCAACACCAGATGTCAGTCATCCTCTAAAATCCATCTAGCCTAAAGGGGAGGTACATTTAATTCCCCAGTGCCCCACAGGACAAACTGCAAAATGCCAAATGGCAAAGCCTTCCTCAAACTCAGCCTGAAATCAGGCCTGTTGGACCCTTGCAAAAGACAGAAGCATAATAAGATCTGCTCAGCCATATTTGCTGTCTGCATCACATGCCATTTCATCTACACTGAAAACTTCAGCTGAATCCCATTAGGAAGAGAACTGGTGCGAGAGACATTTCTAATTTATAACATGTCTAATTTCTTTCAATTTGACAACAATATGGCTATAATTTTAGCTGAGACATGTCAGACAATTACTGAATATGTGCAAATTTTTAAAAAAGACAACAAAAATGACGTGGTAAATTGCAGGCTTTTCTTTAAAAAGTATAACAGAGTTTTATAGACAATGCAGTCTTTCAATATATTGCTTAAAAAATTCTGTGTAAGGCAAGGATTGCAAGTCTGATTTTCCAATATTTGTGATATTTGTTCAATCAAAATGAAACTAATATTGACTTGCTTGTATTTATATTGCATTTTTATTTCTGTATTAATGTTTGTTTGAATTAATCTGAATATTCCACAATTTAAATTTCAGCACATGAACTGAATTAACCTCATTAATGAGAATTTTGCCTATGGCACCCCTTTTATAAATGCTTTTCCCATTGAGAATCTTGCTGAGAAGACAGCTTGATTGTGAATATATTGACATTCTACTTGTTATTGCAAGTCTCCATTTTCTTTTAGATGTTTTATTATCTGATGGCTAAATTGCCCTGTAAATGTAGGACATAAAATATTTGATTAATAAATACTCAAGGGCACTGAACTCAGTGCAGTCATTTTGCTATGATCAAAGCAGTAAATGCTATTCACTACTGTTTTTTCAAAAACTCCTTATTCTGTCCATCGCAGGGGAAAGTCACTATGGAAAAAGCTACCAAAAGTTAGGCATTAAATACTTTATCAAGCTGACACATGATCTGCTCTAATTACCATTTTGATCCATGTGATTTCAATATCTTTAACTGGATTAGGACACTTACCTATTCAAAATTACTCCAGGGTTCTAATATAACTATTTTTTAAAAATTTATAAAGACAATTTAATAAGATTTTTGCTTATCCATATGCAGAAACTGTATTATCCAGTTACACATAAATAGCCTTGCTACAGAAACTCATTTTCAGAAGAAAACAACTGTTCTAATAGTCTTCCCATTCCTGTTAACATCTTGGTAGTACAAAGAGAGAGAAAAACTGAAACCAGACGTGACATTTTGGGTGACAAATTTCTCATTGTGTAATTTTATAGAGTGGTTTGTTTTCCTCTCTGATGCTTTACTACAAGACGCTGAGAGTTCAGCCAACAGGCATATCTATTCTCAAGTGGAGGGAATCAATTACTAGTCATTAGTCCCCTTGCTAATATTAGGATGGCAGCAATAAGCATGTAAATTTGTTACCCAGGAAAATGGATATAGAAAGGACAGTTTTCTGGAGTTATACACTAAAATCCACAATTTGACATGGTAAAAACCCAACTTGTGGCATTGGAAACCAACTGTGCAATATTTTGCTCACATTCAGCTCAGGTTGTTGTTTTCTGACAGCTATTATCACCCAGCAGCTGTTTGATAGCTGATGTGAAGCAAGCAGGCAGGCTCTGTCCAAGATTCACCATTGACTTCAATGGCAGTGCAATAATCTCCAAATGTTACTATGATTTAAAGCAGTCAAACCAAATAATCAATATTTACCCTTTTAAAAGTTCCTGAAGAAAAGATGATAAGACTGATGATTATTTCACCTAAGCTGCCTTTCAATCCTTCAATACCATCAAAATCAAGTTGCAGTGTGAATACTGAAGACCTCCCACGTTGTGCTCTGCTAGCAAACTTTCCATCTATGGGAAATGTTGCAGGGCTGACTCTTTCAATATCATGGGAAAACCATATCATGCCAGGCATTTTACAACCTGCACTGAATCTTAGTCCTGTTCCCACAGTGGTGATTTAAGATAGATTCCATGAGGACATGACAGACCCCACAGGTACAAACAATGGAAGGGCCACAGAACACTGCTTCGGATGGAAAGATACGAGACGTTAATTAAAAGGTAAAAATGGAAAAAGATTCACACAATTAATATAAAACTAAGTAAATTCCTATAAAATGGAGCAACTTCATTGGATTCTTTGGTGGGACACAATTCCTTTAGCTCATCTTGCCATCTGGTACTGTCTTGCTGATTAAAATTCAAATAGCAAAGTTTGCATGCTGCAGTCCTGGAGCACATTACAAAGCCATCACCTCCACTCCACAGGTAAAAAGATATACAGACTTCTAGGCCAGAATGTACTTAGCTGTTTCACAAGTATTTCTACATGAAGTTCAAACCCTATTCTATAAGAAATGATCCATTTTAATCAAATTATTTTGAATACAATGTTTTGGGTTATGACAACACTTGTCCTTTGAATAATGTTATCAGGGAACACAGACCAGGTGGAGCACATAAATAATTGGACTAGTTTTTTCATAACTCCTTGTTGGACTTTATATTTAGAATTTAAGAATCAAACAGTTCTATTCACTTAGACAAGATGAAAATCTCCTTCAGTGCCTAAGTTGTGTATCAACTATTTTTATGCTAGAAAATCTCTGCTAGCCTGACCACCATTTCACAGGACCAAGGGTTGGAAGAGGTAGATTTAGTACTGCTGAAGGAAAAGTATTTTGTCCATGCCCTGTCTTCCATAAGTGCTTAGCAAAGGGGTTTTCAGGGCATAGCTCACTCCTGTTTACCTCCCATTGCTATCAGATATATCAGCATAGCAAAGCTAGTCTGGAGTCTCAACACTGCAGACTCATCACATCAGTGATACAGCTCAGTTGCTTTTCAGTCTTTGACAATTCCAGAATCTGCGCACGTGACCCTGATATGTGTTTTACAGGTGCTTTAAGATCTCTGGTTGAAAAGTTCAGAGCAGGATTGAGGAGGCACTATCACATCCCTTCTGTCAAGCTACCTGTAAGTCTTAATTCCAAAGGTGCTTTATCAGCCTGCTCACTCTCCTCTCTCTAATAAGCCTCAACCTGATAACATTATAAAGCAAATATTACAAACCAGATTTCATTAGATGTTGCTAACTATATCATGAAAGCAATAATAACCCAATCTATAACCTTGTGCCTGCTACAGCTGGAGAAACTGTGCAGGAAAGATGCAGAGCTGTGGAGCTCAGATGACAAGGGGATGCACCATTCTCACACTGAATTGTTTTGTTTTTCATGACTTTAGAAGTGCTTTCTGTTAACAGGAGGCTTTGTGCAGTTCTTGTGCCATATATGCTGCATGCTACTGAGGAAATGGAGAAAAGCTGAGAGAAAAGCTTAGTGCGTCTTTTAGCTTTTCTCCAACAGGGTGCAACAGTGCACACTCACCCTCAGCGAGCTGGAGGGTAAAGGCAGCTGGCAGGTATATTCTCTCATCAGATAAAACTATAGACCTGTTAATCTCTGGCATGAGGGACAACACAGCATCTCATAGAAACAGAGTTGTAGCCCTGTAGGAGCAAAGCTGACTATTCTCCTTATAACCAAACCTGACCTGCTGCTCCAGTTCTTTGTTCCGTCTGTAAGTTTTTAGCTTGTACATATTAGTATGTATTCCTTTTCCCCCCCTTCTTCATCATTTCACATAATGCACTGGGTTAGGCTTCTTTGTACCACCTTGGTTTTGCACTTGATCAAAGTAACCTTATTACTTTTTGCATCATCTGGAAGCCTTCTAATTATTATTACCCTAAATTCTCTCTGCTGGACCAACCCTAGACTGCTTGTCTTCCAACAAACATATTTGAAGCTTTATTTCATTCTCTTTAACTTAGGAACAGCTGTTGTAAAATTTTTAAGGCTATTTTTGGACTATTTCACCATCTTCATAGAATTAGGCAGATTACATATTCAGAGCCTGGTCAAACAATTGCTTTCACTGGTGTCTTGTTAGAAATAATGAGAGAAGAGGTGAAAGAGAGTGAAATTGTTCTTCTGGGCTGACGGAAGGAGAGTAAAATCTCCCCTCCAGAAACTGCGGATGAATGCCTCATACTTCAGTCTACCTGAAGTGATTAGTTCTCTGAAAGTGCCTCTTCACCAGCTGCCAGTGAGCCAAGGGCCCATCAGCTGCTTCAGTTGGGATCTTAAAGCTGGATGTAATGAGTTCAAGTCTTAGGGACCAAAATAGCCAATAAGTCTTTGAAAGATTATTTTCACAGGAAAAATACCAACAAAACATCTGAAAAATTTACTAAGGTGAAATTTGACAGTGCATTTACTACTCTTTGCTACCTCTCTGCATGACTACATCCCCATAAAGTCAAAACATCCAACTTCGCTTTCAAAGTGTAACAAATGTATTTGCTTTTACAGTGCATAAAGAGCACTCAGGAGGGATGGTGGAGGGGAGTAGCTAACCCCAGCTTGCCATGAAGTAACATCCTTCTGAAAAGAAGCAACAAAATTGTGGAACTGTTCTATAGAAATCAAGTTTCAGAAACACTCAGCAATATAAAGGCTATTTGACACTTAGACTTGAACTCTGAATATTTTTATGAAGCTGGGCCTTGCTCTCAAGCTTTAGATGTGATTACAGTAAGCAAATTAGGACTGAAGAACTGGGAGGGGAGAAAGTGGAGGTGGTGTGTTTAGGCTTTTATAACTTATGTTTTAACAAACTTGCTAGGGTATGGATATTCCAGCCGCAACCTCAGGGCTGTATCTGAATGTACATGTCCTGTCAGGGCTGGAGAGATTCATCCTCAGCCATGCAAACTGGAAAGTTTGTGGACAGGTTGGTGGATGTCTTTCTGCTGGCTTATGTGTTTTGTCTGTCATTTTATGGCACAGCTCCCTCTTGCATGGGGTGGGAAGACAGCTGAAGGCAGCTGGACACAGCTCAACGGAGAACAACTGTCTTTTCATACAAGATCAACCTGAAGAAAAGGTAATGGCCTTCCTAAGAGTATCCACAAGAGACTGATTAGGTCTTGACAAAACACTCTTCCCACACTCCTTTTATACTAGTTTCATGTGTTTAATAAAAAAATAAACATTCCACTAGATTTGCAACTAAGCAGAAATCTTCTGTGCTTCTGATGAAAACTTGGTGAGTTGCAATGAACCGAGCTCACTGTTCTTTTCCTGGACATTTAATGATGTAAGGGGTCCTTACAAAGTGTGTCTTCACAGTCTGCTGCATTTATGGAGCTTTAGTATTGATTCTACTGATAACAATGAGACAAAAGGAATCCTTGAGTTAACAAGTCCAGTTTTCTTGGAATGGGAAAAGAAGATGCATTGTCTGACTTGCTTTGTTATTCCTTCCCTCACCTCAAATTTCACTGTCTTCAACATGAATAGCACTTACATGACATCCCACTAAGACAGTTAATGAAAAGAATAATAGAATTAATGAGAATTTTAATTATTTATTTTCTTGGAGTTTCCATCTGGTGTTGAAGATGATCACTCCTTCGATGCCAGAATATTAAAACTGTTATTTAAAAGTAACAGGATCTGGTTGTCACAAGCTTAGCTCTGTGGAGAGTTATCTGCACAGGCAAAAAAAGGGTCTGTCTATTACTAAATAAAGACAATCATGCTTTGAATTGACTTTTGCCACAGCTGAAAGTGCAAACCTCTGCAAAATCATAGACCACACTCTCAAGCAGCTGACACACCTTTTCAGTTGGGAAAGTACTGCTGGTCTTCAAAGGTCATGTTTACAGTTCAGTTACAGGGAAAGTTATAGACATGCATGTCTGCACCAGATAATTTCAAGGGGGAGAGCTGCTCTTTTTATGCTCTCAGCATCTTTAATAAACACCACCCAATACTGGGTAAGAGGATGTGGTTTCTATCAGAAACCTTTAGAAGATAATCAACAAGAGTAGAAAAACACACCTACGCAGCCACAGGTGCTTTCAGATCCTCCAATCAATGGTGAATGGGTATTAATGTTCTCACTTTTCTATTATTCTATGAATTAAGTTTTAACAGATATTTGAGGTGTTAATTTTGGGGTTTTTCAAGTGAGAGAATGCACAATGATGAAGATATTTCTGATACAAAAGCTAGAGTAGAAGATGTTTACTTCTCACATTCTGGTTATCACCTGACTTAAATTAATTCTCTTGCATAAAAATACAATATTCCATGGTTTGGTGACAGGTTTACACTTTATGTAGCTTCATGCTGGTGTTGCTCCAAACAAAAGATATGTATGTATGGTATCTCCTGAAGACAATCTAAATGTCTTCTAGACTTCTTATTTTTGTCTGAAAACTTCTAATATCAATAAACATGTCTTAATTATCATAGCCTTTATTTCTAGATATTAAATTTGAGCTTACTTACTATGGTGATATTCAGAGGAAATCCCTGCCTTCTGCTTTGTGGAAAATCACCTTAATATATTATGTCTCACTGATCACCCAACTCTGACTTTATTTTTCCCAAACTATGCTCCTAAAAAAGGCTTCTTTCTGAAATGCTGCTCTCCTCAGAAAGTTCACTGAACACATTAGCACAACTAGGCTTCTTCACACTCTCCTAAGAGTTTAAAGACTTACTAAAGTGACTGCATTCACATGGTTGGTCAAAAAGCACAGCTGCTCGGCATCGGTCAAGTGGAATGATGAACAACAGTGCCAGACCTGATTCAGGTGAAGGAATGATTAAGAATTGTCAAAGTGGTAAATCCCATATCTCCACACAATGCTGTTTTCTTGAGGGTCATAATAATATAGGCAGGGTTTCCCAGCAGAGTAAATTGGGGGAAAGAAAAAGGAGAGTCAAGATCCTTAGTAGGAAGAAGAGGGGAAATCCTTGGGTCAGTCATACAGACACAAAGTGCTGGAGGAGGTGTAGGGGAACAGTACAAGAGGGCAGGGGCACATGCACTGAAGGTGAATGTGAGGCTGTAGAGAAGCCTCAGGGGACACATCTATGAGTCAGTGCCCAAACTGCAGTTTCAAGATTCAAATCTCCCCTCTGTGCCTTGGCTTTTGCCACTGTTAAGTGGTTTCTGTAGAGGGTGAAGGGGAATGGCAGACACAAGTGTGCATCTGAGTAAAACTCTCTTCTATTCTACCTAAGGCAGATATGACAGGAATGTTAATGGGTCCAAGTTGTCTCCCTTGATGCTGCAGAGTGTTTCTAGCTTGTGGATGCCACAGAAGGCAGGATGTGTGGACAAGAGGAAGTCCAAGAGCCACAAATTGTTGAAGACTAAGTGAGTGTTCGGAGAAAGGGCGAGGTTGTTCTTGTTCTTACACTTCATCTTAAGCATGCTCTTCTGAAGACGGTAGGCTGGACTAGAAGGACTCAGTGTGACTGAGCACAAATATGCTTCATGTTGTATTCAGTAATGCTCTAAACCAGCAAAAACTGTTCATCTTAATACTAGACAGTGTCACCTTGAGAAAAGCTGTAGTGTGTCAGCAGAATGACTCTCTATTATCAGGTTTTGTCCTTTTTTCCTTCCCATTGCACATGCTGTGTTTATTCCTGATCTGTATAAAATCTATGCTTTTCAAGATAAGTGCCCTTCCACAACAGTACAAATAATGTTTTCTTTTCCATCTCAGCTGTTGCTCTGATGCTACATATCAAAAAGAGAATGAAAGAAAAAAAAGGGAATTAGAACTAGGTATCATGATGGATTTTCAAGCAGAAATGCTTTTATTTCTATAACATGTATCAAGCCATCACACTCTTTTTTCAGCCCCAGCCATCTTAGTGCAAGTGGTGTACTAGCCAATTCCCATTCATTTGTTTCTAAAAGGGGAACACGTTGTTTGGCTTTGTTCAGGGTAGATGAGAGCGAACTTTGATTTTAATAATTTTTTAGCAACTCCACGGCTAAAATAACTACAAACCTTTCATACACTAAAAAAAAACCCATGCACAGGGCTGCAAAAATCTGTCAGTGCATTTGCAGGAGGAACAAACAGCATCTAATGTAAGTATAATGGAATTTGGAGTGACATCCAGGCTGTGAGCAGCCTTATGTTGTCATGCCTGGTGTGCAGAATATCAAAAATTCTCTTAAGAACTCAAGCTTGCTTTTCATCAGGATGTTTCTCTTTCTGTTCTTCTGTGAGCACTGTCTGAGCCACGAACACTAAAAAGGACATTTGTCCTGCGAGCGCATCGCAGCCTCTATTCTGGCTTTGCATTTTTCTGCTAAATCTCACCTCAAAACACAACATGTCAGATGATGAGAGAGTCCTTTAGTATTTAATGTTACATTACCTTTTAGAAGCTCTTCCTGAAAAGGGAAGAATCTTTACAGCCAATATTGCTCATGACAGTTGTTATCCTGAAGACCTTGCAACACTGTGAGACAAAAGCAGAGGGGAAAAGTGATTTTTGTGAAGACCAGTGCACTCTGTGAGATCCCAAGCTTCTAATGCAGCCCTCATCCTATTACATTTATTTTTCAGGCATATCAGCTAATAGTTGCAACAAATCTAAACGTCTTACTTAGGCAATAAGAAATTTCCAGTATTATTTATGAAAGACACCACTTTGCTTCAGATACAGATAAAGTTGATGGGTGAACAATACCAACAAATCCTGGGGAAAAAGGATTTCCTGTCTAAGGGGTTTTTTGCAAGACCAAACTATGGACTGGATAAAATTCAATTCAAATTTATGTGAAACTGAGAGAATTTATATATTTTTACATACAGTCAAGTAAAAATGCGGCTCTCTTGATTGAATAAGTTTTTGTACCTGTAACTTTGTTTGAGCTGAATGTTGAAATGCATGTAATGTGCCTGTTTGTGAATGTCTCATGCATTTTCAGGGGTTGTGTTTTCTGAGACAACCTTCTGTCTGGCTCCTAACCTAGTGGCGGGGGCATGGGGTAGGGAGTGGTATTTGACCTCAGAAATGGATATATTTGGGGGCAGAGGGTAACTTTATTCCTCCAACTCTTGAATTTTCTGAGGAAATCTTGATTTTTATTTAAAAATTGTAACTTTAGTGCATTTTCAAAGTGAGATACATGCTAGGTTATTTATTTGGGAGGATTTACACTTGAGCAGGCCATAATTATCTAAATAAAGCCAGGGGAGAAAAATTTATGTCCTGCAGAAGTGCAGGAAATCAACCTGCCAAAGCAGCCGAGTTTTAAGGAGTCAGGTACAATGACACTAAAAGTTTCACTATTTTTTTTCCAGATGAAACATTTAGCCTAAATGTGCAAAGGAAAGGTGGGAAAATAGAATTTAGAGTGTGTCCATGAATACCACCTTGAATTTAGGATTTGGCTGCCAGAGTTCAGTAACCAATTAGGGAAGATGAATCGAACCATCGACATAGTAACAAGTACACAGGGACAAAGATGAAATAAAAGAGTGGAAGTTGGCTGCATTTTGTACTAGAGGCTATAAAAGGCTACAGCATGATCTGAAAAGGAGTTGGATCTGCCAACCTTGCTGTTTTTCACTGAGCTTCATCTTTTTACTGTTCTGTTTCTCATTGACACATTAGCTGCTGCACCAATACATCACATGCACATGGCTAAGTCAATCCTGAATTAGATGAGCCATGGAAAACCATAGAACCTGCCAAAAGAGAAGAGATTTAGCCAAATATTTCTAAGTAAAGCCTGAGTATGCTCAAACTGCCAAAGAGCAGCATTTGCAAAGACAGCGGGAGGTAGACGGACCCACTCTGCACTGATCTAATCAACTGATCTTAAACCTTTGCTTGTCTGACACTTCTTGCTCATAATACCACAGAAGGAAGAATGTACACAAGTGAGTTGCACTGAAAAAGCTTGTTCTTTAGTGATTGGAAGGATCTAAAATGAAACCTAGAAGGCCTTTGAGGCAGGTTTTGCATTTCAGATGGCTACACTAGTGCCAGGTCAGATGTGAGTAAATAAATGCTCTTCTAAATAAAACAGAAAAAGTAATTGTTTTTTCTCTCTTCATGTCCTGCACAAGTGCTTCACCCATTTTTACTGCCAGCATACAGTAAACGTGATATGACATGTAACTTTTTTGATCAACCACAAAGAAGTTTTCTGGCATCTATGAAGCCAGCTAGTAAGCACAATTTATAAAACAATGAATGACTAACCCCTGTAACCATTTTAATGACCCTAAAATAAAGTGCTTAGAGCAACATCTGTCTCAGCAGCTGGGTTCTCTGCATGAGTGGGCAGAGCGACACATTGGGACAAATTCTGTTCTCCCTTTTGACAGAAACAATTGCAGCAGATCATTTTTATCGTAATCAATTTAGGTACAGTTTCTTGGAAACCATCTGTGTAGTGTTCATAGATTGTGCTTAAGAATTTAAATGTGTGTATTTTTGGTTGCTTGATGTAGCATCTGCTAATGACCACATAAGTTCCAGTTTTTATGCATAAAGCTGTTTCCTTGTAAAGGGATTAGTAGAATGACTACTTGATTTTATCCTTTTAACTACCCAAAATAAGCTGTCGCAGCTTGAATGACATCCGCCACAGAGCGTAAGTTGCAGAATTAATTGCATTTTTGAGCTGGAGTTGAAGACATAAGGATAACAAAGCATTAGAAAAACATATTATTATATTTCTCTCTCAAGTTAGTGATTAATAATTAATACAGGTTTTGTGTGAGCATTTTAAACTAAAGAAGAAAAAATGTTTTTTTAGATCAAAGATACTTTTCCAATTCTTCCCTGGTTTTCCTATCATTCTTTATAAGTTTTTTTTTTTTTTAAATTAGTAACATTTAAACAAGTATAAGAGCAAATCCATGTTTTACTTTCCATTTATTTGAGAATTGTCTGAAAGGATAATGATTTTTAAAGTGCTGGAAATATATTGGAGAGGCATTCTTTTTGAAAAGAATATAAAACATCAAAAATTTTCAAAAGAATAATGATGGAACTCAACTCTGATTCTTTTTCTAGTGTCACATAGATTTAATATCCTATTATTATCATGAGGGCATTTATGATTCCATGTAAATGCACCACACAAAATTTATATGCCAGCCCCCCCGGTAATGGGTGCAGAGGTGGTTCCTGTAACTGTGCATCAGAGACTGGGGTTCACAGAATGCTTGCTCAAAGGAGAAATAAAAAAGGAAAGCTCAGAGGAAATAATAATAAAAAACCAAAACCAAACAAAACCAAAACAAAACAAAAAAAAAAAAACAAACCAAGTAAACCTACAAAAAAACAAAACACAAAAAGTTTAGAAGACGTTTATCTACCATTTTCTTGTTTAAAAGGATTTTGATGGTGGAGTGTGCTTACCTCAGGCATCGGACTGAGGCTTTGGGATGCATTTTCTCAAAATAGAGGCATAGGGCCACTTTCCAAAGAAATTAGAAGAAAAACACCTCTTCCCCCAAGGTCTGGGGAAAACTATTTGTGATAGTTCTATAGAAATTTCCAACTGTGAGGCAGCCACTTGAGTGAGTGGCCCACACAACAGCAGGGCTGCTATATATGTGTGTGTTTGTGAGACATACACCAGTGGTTTTACACCCACAGCCCAAAGCATGGGTGAGCTACCAGTTAATTGCCCTGCTATGAGGAAAGGCCATCTCTGAGACAAATCTATGTTTTTCAAGGAAATATGTTCACTTCTGTTTATGGGAATTCATTGGATTCAGTTACAAACAATAGGGGAAAGGATGCATAGTATTGTTACATTCTTGAAACTAGCAAAGAGTCAGAAAGGAGAGGCATAATAAAAAAACATTAGAAACAGAAATTATTAAAGCTACGTCAGACATGCAGAGATAATTTAATGTATCTATGTATTTGCTTTGGTTTAGGGCAAATTTGGGAGAAAACCTCCAAAGGGGTTTTTCTAGAAAGCAAATTCAAGTGGCTCCTCCTCTGACTGGTTCGGGGAAAGATTTCTTTGGAGAAAAGTGGAAAAAACTCTTTATTTAACAGGCAAAATATTCACTAGCATAAAAAAAAAAAAAAGAACAATATTAAACAATAAAACCTCTTGCTGCTCTCAAGAGATGACCAATTTAGAAAGTCCCTTTCGTGGGTTGCAGTTCTGCTCACCCAGTCTGTTATCATCCCTCCAGCGCTGGAAATGCTGTGGCCCAGCACAGGACTGGCTGGGACACAGGTGCAAGTTCCCAGATCTCTTCTGGGCTTTTAGCCCAGAGCAGTTTCAAACAGTTCTAAGTAAAAGAAAAAAATGCAGTCTAGGGACCTTCTCTTCCTCAGCTAGCTAAAAACTAACAAAAAGCAAAGGAGAACTCTGTCCTGCTGTCTGTCCATCCGCAGAGAACCAACTGCAGCATCAGGAATGTGGAGGAGTGAGTGCAGTTTCTGAAAACAAACTGTGCGCTTCTTCTTCCCCCCACTTCACTCTCAGAACCAGTCTTAAACGTGCAGAACTTAATATCCAGCATAAACAGGACATACCATCGGGGATCCAAGCATCATGAAGTCACCCCAAGACAATCTATTAATTATCCAGCAAGGAGTCAAGCAGAAAGACAGTAGCATTTGCAGGTAGCATGAATTTATTTAGGTTTTATTCAAATCCAGGGGGACAATGAAGAATTTCATAAAGAATAAGCCCCCCTGAAATAATACAGTAGCAGATTAGCACACTTGGTTAAATTTGAAGGCAGCCAATTGAAAATGCATAAAAGGAAGAAAAACAGACAATGTGCAATTAAACTTCATAAATCATTGACAGCAGATAATACTAAGGCCAGGATTTTAGCAAAAGTCCAGTGGAACTGGACATTTATATGAATACTGAGAATACACAGAGTTATAATAGTAAATGCTTAAAATAGATGATGGGAAGGAATGTAAACCTCATGTTCAGGAATTTAAGCCAACTTTCAACTCTTAAGAATGAAGATAAGAGAGTTTCATAAGTGTGTGGATTACTTGCTGCCCACTGTGGGACTTGTGCTGTCCTCTGGGTATAGGGCTGTGGAGAGCAGGGACAGAGTGAGCACTGCCACAAGTCTGATCCAGCTTGGAAATCTTTATATTGCTCTAAATCAGTATTATCGGTGCTGCATTGTATCCCAAAACAAACCTTCTTCCCTGGGATTTGGAGATATTAAATCTGCACTGTAGGAATTCTTAGACAAACTTGATTTGCAATAGGTCTGTAGAAAGAATCTCAAATTACAGACTGATCATGGCTCATGTCCACACTGAGTATCTCACAGGAGGACCAGAGGGGTAAGTCCCAGAAAGAAGAAGTGTGTACTTTGCTGGATCTCTGTGTCATCAAGACCCACATCAAACAAGCAAGCACAGCCCAGAATGAGTCCAGAAAGGCTCTGTGGATTAATCCACTTCTGCAGCCCAACAGGCCACTTCAGAAGGAACATTTTGCTAATTAGGAGTGTCTTTGGTGAAAGAACAGCCATGTCATCTGAGATCTTAATGAGCCCATCTTCTGTAGTTTTATTGCTTAAATGAGTATTCACAATGACGTAAATCTAAAGAGTCTTACAATTTTATTCCCTTTTGGGTTCTTTTTTATTTTCAACACAAAAAGAAAATGCGCATATAATGTTGACACTTAGTAGAAGTCTGATGATATGGGCAAACAACTCAGTTCCTGAGAAGAAGCTCATAAAATCCACCTAATCTGTGGGAATTACCTGTGTACAAGAGTTCTTACCCCTAACCTTCAGTAAAGCTGGATAATCTCTTTTACCTTTGCTCTGCTGCAATATTTTGCACTAAAGCCCTCACTGAAACAAAAAGAATGGAAGACAATGGCTTTGAAATAATACCACAGCTTGCCTTGCTGTAACTTTTCTCATGTACCAGTGCCCTAACTCTGTTTAGAAAAGAGGTAAAAGCTTTTTGTAACCATGATCTGCATCATGGAAACAATTTCAATCTCCTATCAGATTTCTGAGGTAGCACAGGATATGAATTTGGTATGTTCCTTATCTGAAGCTCTTTATTTATCTCTGCTGCATAATGAGTGTCCTTTGTGTGAGTAACACAAGGCTATCATATAAAATATTCCCCTGTTAAAATGGCAACCAGATGCAGAAAGTCTCAGAAGCATCTTTGGTTGGCAAATGCTGAGGCCAAATGCTACTACATTACCTCCTATACACAGAATGCACACAGACAGAGGTACAGAATCTTCAGCCGTATTCCTCGCTTGTAGTTTTCTGTTCTGATTTAAAGGAAGGTTATTTTTTTTACCTCCTCACCCTTGCAGCCCTGAAAGATTTAATCACAGCCTTTTATCATTAGCTGGTATTTCCAGTGTGTTCAAAATACCACAGGGTGGATGCTAATACTGTACTGCAGCACATCTTTCTTCCATTCCCTGCAAACATATCAATCTATTGCTCAACAAACAAGGAACTGTGCCAAAAGTAACCATGTTAAAAGAAGGGTGCACAACAGTGGTAGGGAAAGGACATAATTTGAAGTTAAAACTGTGCTGTGCTCAAGAGGATAAATGATTTGTTTTAATAATAATAGCTCTATGTACAGATTAGAAACCTAATTTGGCATGAATCAACAATGATGCTAAAACCATTCTCATGATTTCTCATTTGCTTTTCCATATGAACAGTGCCTTGGAAACAGTGAATAATGGCCTGTGTTTTATACTTTAATACCTATTTTAATAGCACATTTATCCAAACAAGGATAATGCTAGTCAGATCACCTTCACAAGCTCTTGATAGATTTCATCAGCCTGCTGTTTTCTTCATGTTTCTAAGAGATTTTACAGTTCAAAGTGCTTTGCTTAGTTTCTGTGCTGTGTATATGGCACACATAGAGCTACTAGGAATGAGCTCTCCCAAGAAAGCTTCCCTGACTTTTCCAGGGATAGTTGGGTGATTTGCAAAATCTACAAACACTGTATGATTTCAGCCGCTCCTTCCTTTCCTTTTCTCTTCAATCACAGTCCCTAAGTTTTTTTTCAGTCACAGATAGACACTTTTTTTTTGCTCTCTCAACCCTTTCTACCTTGACTTCTCACATTTCTATTCCTGTGTCTCTGCATGATCACATTTTTCAGAATCATAGAATCACCAAGCTTTTGAACATGGTTATATTTTCCAGGATATCTACTGTTATCCTTCATTACTTTATGATAGTCTCTATCTCTCTACCTTGTACTTCTTCCCCTTCACAATAAAAAAAATTTTCAGTTTCCTCTTGCTTAATAAATTTGTAAAAACTGTCAAGGGAACTCCCTTGCTTCACCAAATGCCATTATTGCTACCTTATTCTATTTTTAAAATTGCAGAATATATTCTTAATGTTAATTGTGAAGATTTGTTCTCACTATATTTTTTTTATTTCCAGGTTCCTTTCTCCTCCCTTCACTTCTTGCATTCTACAACATCTGGTCTAATCAAAGTTTATAGTGGTGTTGACTTTTTATCAAAAATTACACTGTAGGTTTTGTTCTCAGCCTGCTCTTGACACAGTGTCAGCCCATACCTTTCTATTAACTGATGATTCTCTTTCTTTATATCTTAACACTGCTGGGCTTCCATTATTGCATTTCTTGTATTTCTGCTTTTAAACTTTTTATTCTTTCTGTGTTACTTTTTTGTCTCTAGAGAGTCCAAGTCTTGCCACCTTCATACTACTGTAGAGTCCAACAAATCATTATGGACCCTCTTCTTTCTTCCTTCACCTCACCTCACCTCACCTCACCTCACCTCACCTCACCTCACCTCACCTCACCTCACCTCACCTCACCTCACCTCACCTCACCTCACCTCACCACCTACTTCAAACACACACTCCAGCTATTCCTTTGCAAAGACCACTTCTTTCCTTCAGACTCCTCTTCTGCTCACACTAAAACCTCATCCTGAGCTCTTCTGTATCCCTGTTCATCTATTCTATTCAGAAACAAAGTTCTTCAACTTTCTGTTTCCAATGCTCACAAGCTCTCTCCACTTCTATTTTTTTTCTCAGTCATGGTCTCCCCTACCCCTCAACCAATAAATTAGAATAAAAACTTCAAAGATTTCCTCTTAGAAAGTATGCTTAAGTGTATTAACTATAAAGAATTCAAGAGTAGGCTAGTCATAGAAAAAACATTTATTGGTATCTACACCAGGAATATTTGTGATTAGCACCGTGGTCATAGGACATGAAGATACATTTCAATCTGTGACACATTATAGTTATGTTTATCTAAAGCAAGAAGCCATTGCTGCTCTGAATAGAAAATCTTTTTTTTCTAATAGCTAGTCACAACAAATTTATTCCAGACTTTTGATTTTGTGAAAAAGCAACTGTTATAAAAAGGCTTCAGATGTTCTTTACAGAAGCCCTCAGAAAAAAATAAGTAGAAGAGCCAGCAGTGCTCTCTACCAGAAAATCTGAACATGAACTTTATTAATATTCTTAATAACCAGAAAGCAATTAGTGGACTGCCATAGTTACACTGGAATAATTACTGTTAAATGGAAATGATACTTTTTTTCCTAGAATTTATACACACATATATTTTATAGCTAGAAAACATACATAAGACTGTTGTGTGTAGACCCTCAGTAGAAAACTGGGCAATTGTCTGTGCCTGCATTCATTTGTAGACAGCATAGCCAAGGGTCATTAGTTTAATAGGATATTGGTTTTTTCTGTCTCTCTAAAACGTCTGTTGAAACATCCTCCCAGGAGCCAAATTGAAGAGGTGAGGAAATAAACAGCAACTGACAGCTTTGATCACTGACAGCCAGAGATCCATTCAGCCCAGAAAGTACCATAGGGTAGGACTCAGAAAAAGCAGTCACAGAGCAAGGAAATAACAACCCTGCAAATGAGCATGTTCAGTGCCGGAGGTGAACACACTCTGAACAAAGGCTACACCCAACAAAGACCATGCAGAGGACCACAGATGAAAAAGAAATATGGAGACACAATTTATGGGTCATGCAACAAGAGTGATGGTACCCACAGGAGTGAGCACTGGAGGTGGAAAGAGGTTAGGAAGATTAAGAAGCCTCTTGGTCACATACATGCATGGGTTAAGAAATGAACAAAGGATTTCAGCAAAAGTGAGGGTAATGGATATCATTTGAGTGATTTCATTTAGTATTTGATTTACCAATTATCTTTTTTAGCCAGCAACACAGTTTGAGCTCCAGTATGATGCCTATTTGTCTGTGGAGGGATATAAAAGGGATTGATTGCTGCAGAACCTGTTGCCTTCCCCACACTGATGTGCTAAACGGGAGATCCCAGGGACAGCTGGGAGTGATTTATGGTTGTTACAGCCTCACTGCCAAACCAAAGGTAAAATTGGGATGATTCCCCTTCCTCTGATAAAATTCTACCTTTTTCTAGGTAGTAGTAAATAATCTATGCCAGAGATGAGTCCCCTCTCAGGGAAAGGAAATGATGCTGAAAAACCTTCTCAAGACTTCAGAATGGATTGTTTCACATTTTTGGCAGGTATTTTCACCGTGTTTTCGAGGGAGTTATATCTGGGAGCCTTCATCTGGTTTTACTCTCATCCCTGTTCCCTCTTTACAACTGGAGAGATTGGGCTGTTCCATAAATATATACCAAAATATATAAATGATAGATCTAAAGCAGACTTTTCTTCAAGTTGGGATTTAAAGCCCTAAAGCATCTCTGACAACTGCTGTTCACTCTTTCCTCCACATTGTCAGGACGAAGCAGTTTTGTTGAACCAGGAAAAGAATCATAAACTTCAGAGTATTTCCTCTTTTTGACACAGGTAGAAAAATTCCTCCTTCTTCATGTAGAAATAAAATCTGAATGAACCTGGGGTTCTGAGTTGAAAATTCCTATATTAAAAAAATCAGTAGCATATCACAGCTTTTCTGTGTCATACCTTGTTGGAAAAAAACTGATTTCCTCAATAAAAGTGGTATTTATATTGCTTTGGTTTGTTTTGCTCTGTTTTAAGAGAGCTTTCTCAGTTTCAGTGTGGCTCTCAGCACAATACACTCAGCTCACAGTCTTCTAATGCAGTATTTTTAGGAAAGACTTCTGGTCTTATTGTCTTGGTTATATCGTGGACCACTGACCAAGCCCTTCCAATGCAGAGTATTTCCCCTGGAAAGGAGGAAGGGTAGCAATTCATGCATCAAAAGCAGTGCAAACAGCTGACAGCCATCTCCTGCTCACAACACACTCAACACATGGAGCAAAACTGCCAATGTCACCTGTGGGAGGGAGTGTGGACACTCTCCCTCACCTCCTCAAAAATATCTCCTTTCTCTGGCAGCAGCAGCAGCACCAGCCAAACGTCTGTGTCAGCCTGCAGCTGTGAGGAGAGGAATGTCACATGCTCAGTTGGAGGGCAAAAAATCTCCATCTGGCCCTCATTGTTGCTAGGATTAGACCACCCCTGACTTACATAATTAAGATATAAGTAAACAAATATAGAACATCATAAATATAGCAATAAATGAATGTCTAAATAGCATTATATTTCACTTCTAAATGCATTATTTTATAATATACAGCTATATTTACTTAAGTGTCCTCACATGTAGAAGATTGGATATGAGCCATTGGAAAGGATGAAATTTCATTTTTGCACGATTGAAGAAAGAAGTAGACCCAAAGACTAGCATCAAGATTTGAAGTAATTAGATACAACCACATAAATGTTATATGATACAATCCTTACTTCTGTTTTATTGTATTTTATAATTACTAATTGCATATGACTTTAAATGTGCTTAACTTCTCTGCCTCATATTTTTCACTGTTTCACTTCCCTCTATTTATTGGAGTATTAACCTGATCTTACCTCTCTCTGAAACTCACTTCATTTTGTTCTAGGAGGGAAGTCCAGAATTATCCTATGAAATACCAAAATAAGCAACGACCTGGAAAATGGTAAACCATCAACTGCTGCCTTTTTTCTCATTATTCAGGTCATGTCTCTATGAATAAAATAAAAATAACTTCTTCCTCAGCCACACTTAAATGCAACATACAGTTTCCTCACCCAACCCTCCTTTCTTTCCAGGAGACTTTGTGGATGTGGTTTGGAGAATGCAGCAAGATCACAAATAATCCCTGCCTTGAAAGAGCTGTAGAGAAACTGTCCACCAGAGCTGCCCATATGCTTTTGCATTTCCCCAACTCTGTCAGTGAGAAAACAGTTTCAGATTGCTGACATCCAGCAAAACTGTACTGTGTATGCATTATGAAATGATCCTGAAAAAGTAGAGCTGATGCTTGACATTGCGCACACCTGCATATTAGGGGAACAGAAAGCCTTCCTGTCCTTGAGTGTGCCCACATCCTGTGCAGGTGCTTGGAGAGGGATGCATATACAACTGATCTTCTCCAGGAAGACTGGAAAATTAGCTCTGACAGAGAAGTTTGCAGTTAATAATGCTACTCCTCTTCAGCTGATAGAGATGTCTCTTATGCGCTGAGACTGATTTGGGGATGTAGTAAAAACACTATTGCCTTCTTTCCCTCTTAATTTAACACCGAAATTATTTCTAGAACTAGTACTCAGGTCAGTGTCAGAATGCAAAGTAAAAAGGCTGAGTCAATTACTTGAAATATATAAAAATAATGCCATTTCAGTCCTTGAGTTTGTGAAGGGGATCTGACTGTTAGCTATGAGAAACTACTGGACTCAGGCTGATGAGAGCCTTCAGTCACTGAAGCCTGACAAAAAGCCACCTTTGCCTGAAGGGGATAAACTTGTGAAAGTTGCATCAAGAAGGTTTTGTGCAATCTTATTTCTTGAGAAAAGGTCACCCATAATATTCACTAATATATGAAAACACACAGTGGGAATAACTCAGTTAAACCATCAATTGTATCACCCTGTTGTGATTAGAGTGACTCATTATCTCCTCGCAGCGCTAGGGTGTTTAGGGGACATGGTTTTCTGTGTCCAGCCCTTGTGTTGAAGTGCTCAGAAATGCCAGAAGGTCTTTTCATCACACTAAGCAGTGTTTCTTTTAAAAAAAGCAATGCCTTACTATGTTTCTGTAGCATTGACCAAGGAGCAACTTAGTTCCTTGCCAATTTGCCTGTACCCTTAAGGTAGTGCCACCAGCTGGTTATCTTCATTCTGCTGTAGATTGTGACTGGCATATCAATAGCTCTTCAGGTCCTATTCCCTGCAAAAAGACTGGAGATGCAACATATCACAGAGAGGAGGAAGACTATAGAGATTTTTTTTTGCCCAGAGCAGTAAGGATGCATTCTCACCTACCCACCCCCTGACAAATACTGATTGTGTGCTCTGCTCATCAGGTTGCCTCTCTGTTTGGGTATAGGCTCCTGGATCATTAGGGCCTTTAAGAAAGTTGAGGACAAAATAATTCCTTCCCACTGTAGGATGTCACTGTCTCTCTGTGGCCTCCGTGCAGACATGAAGCTCCCTGTAAACCCCACAAAGGAGCCTGTCAAACTGGTGATTGTTATTTCCAATTCCAGCAGGCCTTATATATTCCTACAACTAAGTCACTGAAATGGTAGCATTTGCAGTATTTCTGTTAGTGCTTAGAGATAATCTCTTTGTAAAAGGTATCTCATAAAAACAAATATGACTGCTTTACCCAGAACCCTGCTATTTTTGGCTTTTAACTGTAGATTATATGACTTTTGCCCGACTCATTGTGGGGGTCATAACAAGAAGGAAACACTCTTGGCATATTCCTTAATATGCTCTTCACTTAATGTAACATTTAGATCAATACACATGGCACAATATGCACTGTATAATTTTTGTCTTTTTTTTTTAGAAAGTGTTGAGGGGATGACATAGGGAATAGAGTGAAGCTTATCATTAACAGAGCTAGAATATGTCCCATCTGAAACCCAGGTGGGTTTGGCAGATGGATATAAAGTAGTAAACGGAATATATCAGCAGAGTGTGCAAGCTGGTGAGAGCTAACTGCCTGAGTTATTTTTGTTCAGTTGAGCCGATTGCTATTTTCTATAATGATAAATGAATTTCATCTTCCAGATTTTAAATTGGAATATTCCTCTGAATTTTTATCATTTAAAAAAAATTTAAACCATTTGGAAATTAATGTAATCAGGTCAAGAAAAAAAGAGTAGAAAATGAAAAATACTATTTTTATTATATATACAAAAATATATTTTTATATTTCTATATATATATAAAGTTGCAACATATATATTTCTCAATACACATTAAATTGACAAGTTATTATCAGAGTTACAGATCTACTAAAAACTTGAAGAAGAGTGCAGAAGAGTACTATAAAAAGCACAATTAGCCTATAGTGCCATAAAAAAACCAAACCATCTTTAAGATGGCAAACCCACACTTTTTGGTTTTGGGACCACTTTATATTTGTCATTGTGGTAACAATTAGCTTTTAGATCAGCAATTTTCTTATATATTCATAGCAAGTGAACCACTTGAAGTAAATAGCATATAAAATGGTAAATAAAGAAATTGTCATGCTCTATCTTTCTCTCCTGTCCCCAGCTCTGAGTTCTCCCTGTGCTCAGGTACCCATTATCTTCACTGGCATGAGTTTGGTTTTGCCATTTCCTAATGCAAAGAGTTTCAGCTCCAAACATTGGGCAGATTTTACATATTTTGTAAAAATGGGAGAGCTACTGTGGTAGTTTAGAAGCAAAGATTTCCCATATAGGGTACATGGATACATATGCACATACCTGCACGGTATCCTCAGGCTGGGGGTTGGGACAGCCCATAGCCACATCCCAGTCTCAGCTGCATCCTAGAATAATTCTGTTTCTGCCTAAAGTTTATTTTCTTTTCAGCTCATTCCTGCCTCTGCTGTGTCCTGCAAGGCACTAGTAGGTAAAGTTTGCATTTTGAGGAAGGACTACTCTGGCATTTTTTCAGGGTCAGCAGAATGCAGCATGGCTTTTGGATTGAACTGTCTGCTCATTTGTTTAATAAAATACTGCACTTCTGATCAGTTTTCTGAATATTTGTTTAAGCATCAAATGCCCCGTGTGAGCTCTTCTTTGGTGAAAAACCCATGAAAAGAGTCCTGATGTGTCCCACAGCAGCACACAGCAGGTTGAGTGTTTGTATTGATATATATTTCATTGTTTCAGAGCTCTGCAGTCAGCTTAAATGCATACAGGGACTGCTGGTCGTCCTCCACCTGAGTTCTGCTCTTCCTTCCTCTACAGACAGTAGACAGTAGCTGGGTTTTAAAGCTCCTAACACAAATTGCAAGAGTTCCTTTTGACCAGTGGGAAGAAAACAATCCCCTGTTCAATTCCAGTCTGTTCCTGCTGGCAAATGCCTTTTTGTTCTCTCCTCCCCTCCCTTTTGCCTACTTTGTGCTCCCATCTGAATTTGCACACAGCTTTTGTCTCTTCCAGGAGTCACTGAAGCAGAGACTTTGCAGAGTTCCAGCCAGCTCATATTGTGGCAAGTTATCTCCCACTGCAGCCTGAAACAGGAGATTTCTAGCCCGGCCTGAGTGGCTAAATTGATCATATATTATTTTCTATTCCATACCTAATTCCATTTAAATCTCTGCTATAGAGAGGGCAATCACTGAACATGAAGTTTCGGCAGTGTACACACCATGGCAACTACAATAATGTCTATAGCATCTTGGACTATTTTAGCTAGTGTAGTTTTTGTTTGTTTGTTTTTTCCATAGTAGCGTAATAGTTTAAGAGGAAGATAGTGGAATGAAGAATTATGCATTGCCATAACATTTTCATTTGTCCTGCAACACAGTGTCTCTGTTATGGTTTCTGTCATAATTTTCTTAATACTGAATTGTGCTTGTAATTTCGCATTGTATTTCATGGGTATACACTGAACCTTCAATACGTGGTCATGAGGTAGCAATAACAGCAGTGTGGAAGGTGTGGATTTAGGGCAAATAATTGCTGTGGCAAAACTGCAATGCATGTGGTGTTTTTACAGTTGCTTCAGCACATAAAAGGCATAGGAGATTCTTGAACATTCCTAGAGGTGGCTCTTCCAAAATTTTTGATGGGAAACAATAGAACCCTTGTTGATACTAAGGTGTTCAGGATGACTAAAATTACTTGTTTATATTTGAGACCTGAGCAGATAAATCTTAAATTATCCACCTCTGCTAGATTTTTTTTTACTTCCAAAATATGTGAGATGCTTAAAAAAATCCAGGCTCAGAAACAGAAGCCATACCTCAATTATTTCTACATCTATGGATCCTGCTATATCTGTTCATAGTGGGATATGATGCAGCCCTGCAGGATAGCAGCTTTTTATGCCAATGTACAGTAGGATATACCTCCCATATTCTGCTCAGCAATGTTTCTGTGCCAAAATGAAACATTTAATCTTTCTTACCAAACTTTCTGATCATGCAAAAGAGTTCTACAAATCAGATGTAAGTTCCCTGAGGATGTCTTGCTTGAACATGATATGCCAACATCCAAGGGACAATTATTAGTATTTTAAAAGTTTGTGGATTTCCCCTAGTAATGAATAAAAAATTGACCAGAAATATTACCCTACCTGCTGGAATTTACTACCACTGGGTCTGCAACTATTATACTGAAAATCTGCCGGTTTAAGTTTGTATCTGCATTTCACTGTCTAACATCCTAGTTACTATTGGGAACCAACTAGTTTTTTGGTGTAGATTTTACATGTCAAACAGGTCAAACATGTCTCCTCTCAGGGTGGCAGTGAAGAGCCCTTAATAGGGTGTAATCAGACCTCATGGTTCAGTATCTCTTCACTTGCATGTTCATCCTTGAAGACAGATAAATCTGATGCAAATATTTATTTTCTTTCTTTCAAGAGTTTCCCATTGCTTTGATTCAAAAGAAGGAAATAAGAAGAAGAATGGTCTAGAAGACCAGAAGACCTATGAGCAGGTCTTCTTCAATTTCTTATTAGTACAGTATGAGAAAATCAGTAATGTATTAGTTCATTTCTTACCCAGCTAGCCAGCCAGCCATGCATCCAGCCATCCTTCTCTTTTCTGACAAAAAGACCAGTCATGGTTCGATGATGTCTTTGCATCAAGAACTTGTCTCTCAGTACAAGACTTGCCCTTGTACACAGCACACAATCCTTCATTTGTGGCCCATGACTCAAATAATGGAAGAGTTCTGCCTTAAAGAACAAACAAACAAACCAATGCCATAACACAGATGCAGTTCAAAGCTCTATCTTATTAATTACCATGTTAGAATGGGGACAGCACAACTCTTATAAGGCTATACACTGGGGGAACAGTACTGAACACTGAAACTAAAATGCAAGTAATGACTTGAAATTGGATGTTCACTTCCACATGTGGAACAACTCTTAAACTCATTCCTAAAAATAGGCACCATGTTATCTGTGCATAAGAAGGAAATGCCTGCATTTCTTTTTTGGTTTTTTTGGCTCAAGGTGTTTAAGGATCAGTGTAAGGATGCTCAGATACTTTGAGTGGAGCACAGATGTCTAAGACAGGCAGTGTTTGTAGCACTTCCTTTCCATGCTGTGTTTAAGACCATATATGCAGAAAACAGTATATAACAACACAGATATATATGAAGAAGAGCTACCATCATGACAGGTGTTTGCCCATTTAGTCTCTGTTTCCCAGAGAAAGATGTTCAATCTTGGGTGTTTGACTCGCCTTTTGAACTAGTCTGATATATCACTGATGCATCACAGAGTCCAATTAATGCTTCAACTGACCTCGTTTGAATTAATGCAATTACTTTAGAGATTACTTTCATCCATTTAGTTATTTATAGCTTTCAGGTTTTATGCAGAAAACCTCTGCACTCTAAGAAACAAGCCACCAAGAAAATAAATTTACTGAGTATATTGAAAAGTTGATTTCCTTTCCCAAGGGATAAACAGAGAATTGCAGTCAAGGATAAGTCATTGAATAACCAGTCACTTACTAGCTATCACACAATGATAATGAGTGTAATACTTATCATTCAGAATACAGAGGAAAGGTACCATTTTCACTGAGATATGGGAACTGCTGGCAAGTGCTACATTTTTAAGTGGTGCATGTAAATATTCCATGCAAATGTGGAAAAGCATAGAGAGCTGTTTGAACACACAGATTATATTTTCACACTTTCAGCCATTCAGAGCTAGGTGACTTACCATATACATCTTTTTCTCATGAAAAAAAATAAATAAAACAAGTAGAACAGATTTGATACCAGAAGTTACAGCTTTGAACTGGTACATGGGAGGGTTCAGGTGTCAACTTCAGTGTATCCTATAATTTTAAAAAGCAAATAAATTCCTTCAGGACACAGAGGTGGAGATCCATGTGGAGAATAGGCCAGTCTGGTTCATAAACATGCAGCTCAGATGCTGACGACTGACAATTGAATCTGTGTTTCAGATCATGTTCAAATGAAATGTGAGAAAAAATTCACTTTCAAGGTGAATTCTTTAACTTATTTGTCAAATGGAGGGTGGATGAACACATCTTCCTTATTCCTCTTTCCATCATACCAGCCCATACTGATGCTGTGAGGAACCTGTTCTGTGGGACACGATATCTGGTAAATCAGGATTAAAGTAGCAATAACTTAATCTCACCAAAATTAAATTATTATATTTAGACCCATTTGCAGGAATTTAGGCAACATTTTGCATTATGCAGTGGAACCAGTGTGCTCCAAAGCATGGACTTGAGTCTCATCCCATGAATATCCCAACTGGGGGATCTGCTGGAATATCTAAAGTTTCTCTGCTGGTCTCAGACACGTATTTTCTCTGTGAGGAGTCAGATATTGGAAAGGAGAATGCAAGAAGCAGACCCAGATGCCCTTCTGATGCTCCCAGGATGCCAAGTCAGACTTAGAAAGCATTCACAGATTTTACAAGTTAGACCTAGTTCATTTTCTCCCATCGGGGAGAAAAAAGGACTCAGGAACTCTTGATGGCTGAGTTCCTTTGCCATGTAGTGAGCCCCAGTTCCAGTTTGTCCAGTCACATCAGAGAAGTCTCAGGAGCAAAATGAAATAGATGGATTGACTGGAATACCTTACTTGCACCAGAATTCCTGTGGGTAGTGCCTTACTGCTAGACCTTCCTAGTTCATTCCAGGTATTTTAGCTGAGCTCAAATCTTTTTGTCTAATAGATAGTTAAAAATCAACTCTAAATATAGTGTAGTGTAACTGTGTAATGATATGTTTATGTTCAGCTAGGGGAAAAAAAGTAAGTGAAAAGAGTAACAGTTAACAGTGTCACCTCCTGTTGTGCCCAAACTGTGAGATGCAGAAACTGGAGACAGCCTGCATAAAATTAACAAATAGCTGATCTGTGGAACCATATATTCAAACCTGTCTACAAAAGATTCTTCTCTCCTCTACATCAAGCTGTTAGAATGGAATATGACAAAAATACTTTAACAATGAAAATTAAATAGCTCAAATTCTTGAATACAGGGAATTTTAAATAAATTTTTACAATTAAAAATTCCTTTATTTTAACTACACTAAAGCTAATAAGTAACAGAAGCAAGGGGATGCATAAAGCTGTTTTATTGCAGCTGTGTCAGAAAAATTACTCATTCTCCAGGGGTTGACAATTGATTTGATCCAGTCAGATTGAAGGGTGGTGCAGTTCTAGTTTCCCCTTCCTTTTTAAAAATTTTAATTAATTTATCATTACACAAGGTATCTCTGAGTTTATTTTCTCCCAATGTCTCCTGGAAACAGAAGCAACAGAAAACCAGAAATAGGTTCAAACCACAGACTTTGGATCTGGATTTCTGACACATGAAATCTCAATCTGGAGTTTTGATATAGACTTTCATACAGATAAAAAGGCATCTCCAAACTGATCTTTAGAGCAGTGAGCTTTGTAACACCAACAGCCCCATAACCCAAAAGCATCTCAATCTGGGGGTTTTGTTAAGTGTCTGTTTCTGATTGTCTTTGTCTTTCCTTTCAAAACACTTTGTAAAGACCAGAATCTAGTGGGTAGCAGCCCAGAACCTGCCAACACTTAATAATGCCCTCTGCACTAGCAAGGAGTTACAGCTCATGGTTACAGGGTACTCTTCAAAAATGTACTGTGAAAATTTTAGGGGACATATGCCTGAAATTTTTAATATTTTTCTCATTTATTTATGAGCATTCATAAATCAACTCAGGCCTTGTTCAGGCATTCCTATACATAGCACTATTGTCTTTTAAATGTGTGCTTTGCCATGAAATGAGACAATGGTGTCTTCTTCTTTGAATCGAAGTAAGGATCCTTTTTCCTGGAACCAATAGCCTGAAAACATCAGCTCAGTGGTTGAACTGCTCTGACACACAGCCTCAGGTATTCTTTGTATATCTGATCCCAACACCAACAAAATTATTAAAGAAAATTTCATTCCAAACTGAGCAGGCATCAGAGACCAAGCCCTGTCATCCATCTCAGTGGCCAAATGATCTCTTTGAAAATCTGAAGGTCTTGAAGCTGGTCTGAGTCTAAAACTTTTTGAATTAAAAAAATCATAAATTTATTATCTCCATATCAGGAATTCTGATCTTTGTATCCATAACTCACTGGTTCTTACTAAGGAACAATCCCTTGTCTGTCCTTCAGTCTGAAGACCTCCTTGTACTTTGTTCACAGAAATAGATTCCTTGAAATCTTTGACGTGAAATAAGTGATGTGAAATTCTTTTGGCAATCACTCAATCTGGCACCATAACTGGTGGGGTCAGGCAAAAATAGAGTGTTTGGCTTTCTCAACAAGTGCAATTTTGATTTCTAATGTAGATGTTTAAAAAATGCAGAAAAGAAGTACATGGACTTCATTTAGGCCTATTAGAAGAATCCCAAAACTGTTTAACTGAGTTGGAGTTTTGCAGACAATTTTTGACATGCTGTGATATTACTGTAATCAACATAGAAAAGTTCCTAACAAACCAAGGATTTTCACCACAGGTAATAAATACAGCATTTTGTGAAGAAAATATCCTCAGCATACATTTCAAAGACCTGGTGACTCTGCTTTGAAGTTTTCATTTACACTCAGTAATTTAATTTTTCCTTCACATTACTGCACGTTGCTTTGACTGTGCTTTACCTAAGAATGACAATGCGTCTGGAAGTCAAAATCCTGCTCCTGAAAAATCTCTTATCCAGCTTGACAATGCAGGAATTTTGAGAATGGTGAATGGGCTTCTAATAGAGTCCACCAATTAGATATGTTTAATGTGTAAGTGCATTTTTGGAAGGATTAATCTGCAAAAAAAGCATCCCCATCCCTGGAAAACTTGGGATAGAGCTATTTTATTTTTTAATTTTCTGCTACTAAAACTGAGCAGAAGATGTCATGTCATTACAGAACTGAGAATACAGCCTCTGAATGGTTTAATTTGTGTTGGAGTTGCACTGTTCAGAGGCTGAATTTGACACATCTCATGCATTGTGGAGTGCATCGTTTTGGTGCATTGCCAGTGTGAATAAATCTTTGTGCTGGTTCAGAGGAGAAATCTGGCCAATGCACAAAAAGAAGGACAATGGGAGAAGGATTTGGCAGCATCTGCAAATACCCCAGAATCTCCAGTGGCTGCTGCAACACAGCGACACATCAAATGAGGGTATCAGAGAGCAGGACTCCGGGTTTTGGTGTCCATGCTTTGTGTGCACTTTCCTGACAGAACGTCCCTCTAGCTGGGGCTGATTTTTTAAGATTAAGTTTTCTCTTCAATTAAGACAGTAATAGTATTTCAACTAGTGTACTTTAAAAGGTTTCAACCAATCTTCTTGAATTATTGTAAAGTCAGATAAAAAGCCTGGAGTAGCTGCAACAAAAGCATTATTTTCTATAGTGCACCTCAGTCACCTCCTAAGCCCATATTCTATAAAATGAAATTTAGCTAATAGAGTTCTTGACCTTGCAGCTACAATTTCTAATTGAGTAAAGCTAGTCAGTGAGCTCTTATTTTTCTAACATAGCATTTCCCATGTGGTGGCTGCTCATCTCACCATCTAGCCATGTTGGTTATTTTACTCAAAACTTGTTTTAATATACTCTGCAGCACCTAGAACAAGAAACACACACATTGTATATCCGTCATTTCCATCTCGATGAGGAGAAAACAAAGGGATAATTATAAACTGCATCTCATATTGTTACTCTTGCACTCGACATGTGCATCTTTTTTTTTTTTTCCACAATAAAGTGATTCTGCTGTGGAGATAGCACCAGGTGCATGGGGGTGACCTCACACACACACCAAATCGGGAGCTGACATCCATCACACTTTGAAATTTTGGATTTCATCATTTCCTGATCTTTCTAAAGGGATCACAGCACCTGGCCCTCACAGCTGTAGTTCATTTAGAAAGCAATTTAAAAACCGAGAAAAAAGCAAATGACATCTTGCTGCCTCAGCCTTGTCATTAAGTATAGCAGAATGGCCTTCATTTATGAGACACATGGCTAAGAATTAATATCTTTCAGTGCTTTCTCAAGTTGAGATTACAAAAGGTTTGAAAGACCACTAAATAATTAGTACTATGACTGAGGCAAGCAAAAAAAAAAAACCAAACAAAAAACAACAAACCCCAAAACCCCCTCTCTTCTTCATTATGGATATTTAGAATCACACTGACTTCAACATGTTCCAAATGCAGTGGCCTTTGAGCATTTTGTCCTCACTATACAGTAAACCTTCAGCTTCTATTTCCTCCCCTTTTCATCCTCTTTAGTACTGGAAGCTTTGTGCATATATGGATACCTTCTCTGCACAGTTAAATGCCTTTTTGCACACAAACTGTTCCTCTGCATCTGCAGGGGCTGCACTTCAGCACTGAATTTAAAGTATTTTAAAGTTTTGCACAATACGATCCCTTTTCCTTCGCTGCTCTGTTACACTGTGATTTGTTTGGTCGTTTTGGGTTTTTTTTATATAATTTAATTTATCATTTTATGGCTGACTTTAATGCTTGTGGAATGAATGGCTAATGAGAGTGGCTGGAGCCAGCCAGCATGCGGGCAGGTGCTGTGCGAGCCCTCCCCACGCAGCCCTGCCAAAGCCCGGCAGAGCCGCAGCATCCTGCCCTGCCTCCGCCTGCCTCCCCCGCCGCTCCCCGCCGGCACAGCCCTGCCCACGCCGCCCTGCAAACTGCGGGCACGCTTCTGGAAGGAGGGTTCAGAAGGTTTCATTCTTCTTAAGAAGAGTTCAGTCTTGGGAGTTTGAAGAAAAGCCCCTGGTCTTGGATGTGTGCCTGTCCTGTCTGTGCAGTGGGAACCTGGGGAAATCATACCTGTTTGTCATCCTGCCATGGGTCTTCATGTGGAGTTCAAATCTGTGCTGCCCAAAGTGTCCTCCCATCCCTTCCTTTGGGTTAAACTCACTATTTTCTGAAAGTTGTTAGAAGAACAGAGCTTGTATACTGGGTAAGTAGAGGTGTTTAACCCTTTCAGGCAGTATAGCTGGAGTTACAAGTGTCATCTGATGAGACCCAGATTTCTATGACATAAATATGTCATAGAAATAATGAGGTAACAAAATTCTCATTTGTCCTGTTGATTCAGCATCCTTGGATAAATTTTAAAGGATTTCACAAGCAAATGCAATTTAAATAATGAATAATAACTTTTTTCCCTATTGTATTAACTCAGTGCACTACTAGCTGCTGTATTTAGAGGGCTCCTATTTCAGTTCAGAGAAGTGCAAATGGGCGTTTTGGTCTTCCAAAGTTACCTCTGAACCTTTCCCCTGAACAATGCTTTCAAGCTTTGCACTAAAGAGGACGTCAGGACCCAAAGGTTTTGTGTCCATCTCACTGCACAGAGTCAGACACCATGTTTGCTGATAGGGGCTGGATGCTGTGAACATGTGTGAGGGCTTAGTGGCTCAGTGCAGAATCTCAGCCTCGTAGCAATGATGCCCAAATGGATTCTTACCTAGTGCTTTCCTGAAATCTTCTGGGGTTGAATCCACTTACTGTCAATTAATATCAAACTAAACAATTATAGCTGTAGATTTTAAATAATTTTCACTGCAAGGTAAACATTTCAGACCTAGGAGAAACCCTTCTGTGGATGTAAAAAGAATTTGCACCATCTCATTCCACTACCACTATTCTCTCTGTTCCATCACCTCTAAGAAAATCCTCTTCCTGAAAGGTTATGTTGTGTTTTAGTTAAGCTACTCATTGTCTTAGGACTCTGCTGATCAGAAATTCATGTTTTTCTGGGCCTTTTTGGGCTACCCTGCCTTCACATGTGGCTTCAGACAACAGCAGGACACATCTTCTCTCTTGCCAAACAGTACTTCTGTCTTCTGTACTAGCTCGTTCCCCAAAATGCCACACCCAGTTCTTCACTCTGGAGTCATATCCAACTGACTCTGTGCATGCAGAGCTTTCACTAGTAAATAATCTCAGGGAGCCAAATTATGTGTTCTGGAGGGGGTAGTGCTCTTAGAGGCTATTGGCAGTCGTTCAGATGACAACCAGCTGCAAAGAGCTTTAAGAACAGTGTTATACACACACACACACACACACACACGCATGCACAAAGAAAAGAAAAAACGGGAAAATTGTTGACTGCAGACATATTGCCCTTGATTGAATAGTGAGGAACCTGCTGTCAAGAAAACAGATATAGATATTTGGGAATCCAAATAAACCCAAAAAACAACAATAACAAGAAAAAACCAAAGCACACAAACAAAAAAATACAAACCCAAAAAACTAAACAAATAAACAAAAACCCCCAAATAAACAAAAAAATTTGACCTTTAGATCAGCCTTCAATTCAGCCTTCAATTGCTGAGGACAGACAGTGGTGATTTCTGCTTGATTAGCCCCTGAGTTCAATTTTGTTCTTCCTATTGCCTGTTGATTTTACTGCAAGGGCATTTTTGCCTGGAGTTTGGTGAGTAGGAATCTCTGTAGGAGTAGAGTAACTCATGAGCACTCTAATTGGCACAGCTCCCTGTAGAAGGCATTGGCAGAAACAGCAGCAGAAAGCCAGCATGTTCTGACTGTACCCACTACCTAGACCACGGCCTTCCAGACTTTCACAGAACACACTTTGACAAAGGTAGATAGGGTGCTAATAATTGTTGCTTAAGTTGCATTACACATAACTGGTTCCTGAGTCCCTAGAAGAGCAGACTCTAAGGTATTTCTGCTTTCCCTTGAAAGGGATGGAGTTGAACTAGAAATACAGCTGTATTAGCACTGAGGGAGAAAGTTGGTTCCTATTATGGGGAAAAGCCAAATATCCATCAGTGTTTCCAGAAAACAATACGCAATTATTCTTGCAAAGAGAAGAGTTTAAAATCTATAAAGAAAAACAGACAAAAAAAAAAAAAAGAAAGAAAAAACTCTCAACAAATAAATATTAAATTTGTGTAACTTAGATTTATTTCTGTTTTGTCAGATACATCTCTCCAGTTATGAAAACACCTCTGGCATTTTCTGAGACATACTATCTTTCTTTTCCATGTTCTAATCTCCCATAACAAGAAATAGTTTGTCTCTACTGGATATTCAGCTTATTTGCCTAGGTTCTTGATGTGATCTCATTTTCTCAGCAATTATTTGTGCATCCTGTGAGCTCTGTAGGGGAATGGTGCTTAACATGGGAATTTAAAAGGTAGACAACATGCTTAATTTCAACATGAAGTCACATCAGACCCGTGAAAGACCAAAATTGTCTACTGGAATGCTACCTCTTTGTGTCCTGACTGGAATGCTACCAGTCTGTGCCCTGACTGTAGACAAAGACTGGAAAACTCACGTGGATGACTACAGTCACCCTCCTAACTCTGACATACAAGCAAGTTACCACAGTCCAAGCAAACAAAAGCCAAGCTGCTACACTTGTATGGGCTTTCAGAGTCTGCAAATGCAGTGGAATTGCAGTTTCTTTATCCTGCAGTCAGTGAGAGCTGCTTTAAAACACTGTATTGCACTTGCCATGAACAGCAAATAAAGCACATAGTGATGCCTGTGGCTGTTCAGCTTCATGGGTGCACAAGCACAGCCCCAAGCTGATTTGTGTCCCCAGACACTGATGTAATGCAGCCAGTGGTGATGTCAGCAGCGTGTTGCTGCACACATGGGCACGCTTGCTCTCAGTACTATGGACAAAGGAGGAAAAGGGCAGAAGGTTCATTCTTCATCAAAAGAATTTTGAGAATGTTAGTAGATTAAAAGAGAGACATTTACCCTAATTTTTATGAGTCTGTATATTATCAGAGGTTTGGGGAATATCAAACTGACATTTCCAAAAAATATGTCATTTCCAAAAAATATAGTCAATTATGCTTTAGAAGCCTTTAATAATATTATCTACACTTGGAATATTTTAAATTTATAACTGGATACATAGGCCAGTCTCCCAGCACAAAGAACTAACCTATTTCAGTGCCCTGAATTACAAAACTCAATCCTGACAGTCTTTTTCTGCAAACCAGAAACTTCTTAAATTCCTAACAGAGAAAAGTTTATGAAACTCATATACATATATATATATTCCCAAATGTATATATATACACACTGAGAACATACATTGATGTTCTTTCTGACTGTTGTGTTTTGCGCAGTCCTGCTTTTAAAACATGGCAAGGTTTTCTGCTTTCATCTCTGTACGTTTTCCATTCCAGTATCCCAGATTTACTGTGTTCTGAGAGTTAACTGTACAATAGTTAGAAGTTAATTTGCTTTCCTGCCCCCAAAAAACAAACAAGAGAAGAAGGAATTTAACCTCATATCCTCATTCTGAAATTAGCTCTATTGTCAAAAGATGACAGCTGTATCCTGATTTCAAGAATTTCATGTTGGAATTAAGCAGCATTTTTGAAACCATTGTGTTACTTCAAACAGATCCATAATGGTCCCTCAGCAAACCATTTTCAGAAGACTTGTGTAAGTAAGATAAAAAGACACCATTTCTGAAGAGATGCTTTTATGGGCTAGGTCAGAGTGCTCTTTCCATGTTGTTCATTCCCAGTCGAATTTCCTAATAGCCTATCTCCTCAGCTAACAGATGCCCAGCCTCATGTCGGAACCAGATCGAGCCACCACTGAGATGATATCCAGCTCCTTTCTTATTGAGCCGTTTCCCTAGCAGATGGTGCAATGCTGCAGGCACACTCCTTCCTGTTAATTACCAGCCTTCGCTACAGATGGAAATGTCAGTCAGCCTCACAGGTCCTGGTTCCTGCCATTGCCTCAGTCCATAGCCCTCTACCTAGGCAAGATGCTGCCAACACACACCATGTGTTTTGTGACTGCTGACTAGGCAGGCAACAAAAAACAACTTAGTTCATGAATATTCATGGAGGAATGTTTAGAGTTCTGTTCATCTGCAATGCTTATAGATCTGCTTAAAGGAGATTGCACTTTCTGAGGAGCCCTGTGCCCCTTGTTTTACTGTGGTGTGGGCAGATGAGTTATCAAAGTGTGTTGCTATAGTAACATATAAAGGGCTATTAAATGCCTGTCGTTTGGAGACTCCTATAGGCACATCAGTTTCTGGCTGCCATTTTTTTTCCATACCTTAAGTGCCCCTTAATTATTCTTGTCCTGCAATAACAGACCAATAGTCACCAGGCTGAACTGATTATCTAATAACTGTTGCTTTTCATTAAAGCTTGATTGCCTCATTATACATAACCAATATGAATTCCTTGATCTTTCCTGGTAACCAAGCACTGTAAATTCAGACGAATGAAATTTTGTCTAACCTTTATAAATTCATTAGACACATTTATTTTAATGGCCATAGAAAGACTACTAGTAATCAAAAATATATTTTCAGAAAGATTCTTTATTACATTTGAGTTAGAAGATTAGGAAAGCATCTACCATGGGGTATTTTCCTTTTTCTTTCTGTCCTCTTTTTCTTTTTATTTTCCTTTTTCTTTTTTTTTTTGTCTGAAGGTAATTCATTCTCTTGTGAGAATCTGTGCAAGTGTAATGTGTAGTTATTAAAATAGCAATATGACTCAGAATGTGCCAATAATATTCTTCAGTTTTTGACTCATGACTGTTCATGAAGTGAGAGTTTAGATGTTCCAAATCAGAAAAGCAGGCATCTAGTTTATGTTAAGAACGCACTTTTCAAGAAAAGGAGAGTTGTATTCCAATTCCAGTGTGCAGAATGAGTAATATGCACAAGAGTAGGGGATGTTTAAACAACAGCATTTTGAATCCACTCTGGGCTTATTGTTGTCAGTCTGCTAATACTTAAGCAACAGAGCAGAGTACCCAGAAATACCTGAGAAAGACACGTGCTGTTTCTTTGAAAGAACTGCAAGTCCTGACCAAAAAAAGTCTCTAACAAATCAAACCAGTATACTTTTCAAGCATTGCTACTTTCCTGCACATTTATGTCCATACAAGGGGTGACAGTGACTGCTGAATTTTCTCTTTCTTCCTTTGTTTATATTGTTCTAATGCCATGGACTGCATTCTCATAATTTTTAACTGCTAAGGGATCTGAGGTTCTTTCTACAACACCAGAGAGCACAAAAGCGGTCATGTTTCTTGGTCCATTATATTTGGGAGGTTTTGTCACAGAAATATATTCTCATTTTATCTTCACTACAGTGAATCTGAAAAACCAATATAAGGTATTTCCAAGGTTTATTTCAATTTCCAGGTCCTACAACATTGTAATTTTTAAACAGTAAATAATTAAATGTAATGCTATAGCCTATTAATTTTTCAAGTATATTTAAATTTCCCCTTCCAAGATGAAATTACAAAATCTAAATTATTACCAGATTTCTGTCATATACACAAGGAAACTGAAATTGCAAAACTTCTAGCATTCAAAAAGGATACAAAAGAGGCTGCAAAGGTTTGGTGCTTGTAAACCTGAATCTTGATTTTGTAAAGCACTGTTTGAATCAATATGTAGGCTACCCACACATTTTACTCCCTACACTGTAAAGCCTTTATTGTTCTTCAAAAACAACCACGATGTGAGAGGACATGGTGTTCCAGCTGCCAAAGCTCAGGTCTTATGGGAGGCAACTATATATATTAAAGCTTATGCACTCATTCAAAATATATAATCATAACAGATAGCCTTATATTCTACACAAACTTGATAATATTGTATAATAAGTTACAAAGGGCAGTTTATAGTTCCATGAAAAACACCTGGCTGGCTCTTCATATAGCTGCTGTGCAGCCAAATTTATTCTCGGTGGAAAGTGATTTCATTCCAAATTTCTTTTCTCAGCCTTTCTCATCTTGCAGTTTAGAAGTATTGATTACTCATTACATTTAAGTCTTTTTGTTTTCTTAAAATTTCCAAGTATGACTGGCTGAGAGTTAAACAGCTGAAACACTGAGCTATATGAAGCAACTCCACCCCAAACCTGCAGCAGCTCTGGTTGTAGGTAGCTGCAAGGGCCAGCTCCCTTCTAGTGTCTGTGCTCTTTTCACAGGGAGCAGGGCCCAGGGAATAGGGTGGATATTTTACTAAAGCCTGCTGCATGGATAATGCATTTGTAATGAGTTTTGAAGCAGTATGCTAGGATAATTGAAGTTACAGAGAGCCATGGGGCCGTGGCAGCTCTGCTGCTGTTTTGTGGGTGGGATCTCCTCAGGCAAGCACGGTAACCTCCTGATCTGCTGCATCCTCATCTTTCTGCCAGCACATGCACTGCTCAGCAAGGATAAAAAGATTTTCCCAATGGTGATAAAGCTCTGGGGAAAACAGACTCCATAGTCACCAAGGAAAGCATTGTACCTGCCATGAGCACTGGAAGAGCTATGCCAGTTTAACGGATCAAGTCAGCAACTTTCACAGCAATCCAGGGAACCCGTAGCTGACTGTTTTGTCAAATTGACACAAAAAAAGTCTAAAAGCCAAATCATTACATTAATTCTAAAACAATACTGGTCTTATTTTTCATTCTTTTAATCACTGCAGTAATCTGATTGATATAAGTGGGCTATTCAATAAATGAGTGTTCAGATATTGTTCCGCATTATACATTGTTATTTCTTTATTGCAGCAGAACCTGGGTTATATTTTTCATAGCATCTTTGGACCTGCATGTTCTGTTGTTCCTTTCATTATTAAATGAAGATGGCAGTTGAAGAGGATGAGAAAGTTCCTCTAGGGTAAAAAAGAAAGATTAAAAAAGGTAGATGGACAAATTTAGACATGTGTGGGTGGGAATAACATCAAAACTTTTTTTTTTTTAAATTAACAATGACATATCTCAAATGTCATCTCATTTTTTAAGCCCTAAATAATTTATATTGTAACCACTGTCCAGTCACCTGCAAGAGTGATATGCATTTTAGCTAAGTGTGAACACACATGGAAGTACTTAGGGACTTTATGAACTAACCTCTCTCTTAACATGACCAAAAGGAAAATAAATCTTGACTGTTTCATTTCTGATTATGTGAAAGAACACACAAGTGACTTGTTGGACGCATATACGACCATTTCCATTCCATGACTACAACACTTGCCCATCCACACTAAACTTGTAACATACTGAAGAAGATACTGCAGAATTCTTAGACAATAATGGAAGAGGAAACAACTAATTATAACAATTCCTACAGATAAATGATTATACTTCCTTATTGAATCTACCTTACCTACAACACTTTGGATCCTTCACTGCTCATATGTCAAATAGCTGGGCTATATCAAACTGTCACAAATATTTTCTTCAATTCTTTACATTTTCTACAGCCCTCAGTGATTCCACCTTCACACAACACATTTGGTGGGCTTTGTGCTGTGTGGTTTGTTTGGCTGCATGTATTCATTGCAAGTCTGTAGAACTTTTTATTTTTTGCTTAAATGTGCTGTATTTCATAATTTAAATGAAGTGGCTCGAGAGCAAATACATGCAACGGGAAGTGCAGAATTAAAAATGGAAACTATGAATATTCTGTGTGCTGCCAGGATTTTGCCTGCAAGTACTCTGCTCTTTTCATCAAAGTAGACCTGGAACAATTTTGTGATGAACTCTCAGGGAAATCAAAGGGAAAAATATTAAGTCTCTGAACTCTTGTTACATAGTAATACTTATTACTCAAGGATGTCTACCCTGTAGGAATTGAGTGAGCTTATATTGCTCAAGGACAGTCATGGAGGAAACACAGGTTGCATTATATGCCAAGTAATAAGTGGAGAATGTGAACTGAAACAGAGCATCCTCTGTGGACTGGACAAATGAGATCTTGTCAAATGCCCGTGATGTCTCAAGTCAGCAACCTATCACCACAGCTCCCATGCTGACACTTGGGGTTTAAAAAGCTCATGGCCAGGGCTCCTCTACATCAGGGCTTAGGTGGAGGGCTTAACCCCACCCACATAACTGCAGATAAACAGAATCCCACTTCTTTATGGCTTGTTATTTTTGGACACCTTTGCCAGCTTTTCTACTTATCCCATTCTCAGAGTACTGCTGCCATGGCAGCATACAAGCTTGCTTGTTCCCAGCTGGAATGGCTAAAATGTAGATTCTTCTGACATCAGAAAGGACTTGTTCATTAGGTCAGCTGGTGGGAGGTGGTAGGCTAAGAAAAAAGTGAACAGATTTTGCATGTACCCAAGAGTGCTTATGTTAAGATAGTTTCCTTTTATTCTTCTGCAGTGTGTTTAAGAACACTTAAATACTGTAATTACAGGGGTAGCATACAGTTCATGAGGCCTTTAGCCTTTTTATTTTGCTTATCTTCCTCAAGAATCATTACAGGGAAGCAAGTCAAGCAAGACATTTCAGACTAAATGGAAAACACAGCTTCCTTTTTCCCAGTATTGGAAATTTATATGAGCATAAACACTGTGCATGTACATGTCTGTGATTATAATAAAAAAACCAAAACCACACAACAAAAACAACAGTAAAGGAAAGCTACTTGCATTGGATTGGATTGTTAAATGAATTAAATCTTAAGAAATACCAAACATAAGAGTATTTAACTCTAATTCGGCTTCTGACATGTCTTTAAAATATTGGGCAAGGTCATATTTTCATGGGAACTTTCAGTACATTTACAAACAGGGGCAAATTAATGTTATCTTTAGATCACCTAATTCACTGGACTCGGACTTTGCAGCCTAAACAATGTCTTAAATAATACTTTTGCATATGTTTTAGTAGAGAGAAGATAGAACTCAAGACTGTCACAAGCCAGAACATCCTGATCAGCCACTGTGTCACAGCATAGGCTATCACTGTCTTGCAGCTGTCCGGGAGATCAGTTCTCTGTCCCTCAACAGCAGGACTTCACAGAAAGTCAACCACATCCCATTCAGAATTCCTAGAACAGTGCTGTTGGCTTTAGTTCCCAGGCTGCTTTTTTGGTACTGCCTTGAATGAGGTTCTCTGGAATGTTCTAGGATTGCAGCAATTGATAACATTCTCCTGGGAAAGCTCAGGACATGGCCATGCTCAACTCTATTCAGCTCAGCCAATCTGTGAGAAACTTCACCATGGAAAGGAAATGCACTACACCCACCTGCAGAGGTTTTGCATGCCCAATTACAAAGCCTTAGAGTGGAGATATCAGAATTTCTCAAAGCAAAGACCACAAGGAATCCTTTACGTGATCTGAAGAGTGAGATTTCCTGTCACCTTCTTTCTTAATGATTAGTGAAAACTTCCTGTCTCCTGTCATCTCAAGCAAGCATAGCATGTAAAGTCTTCCAGAAGCTGTTCAAAGTGTATAATAATTTTGTGGCAATAGCTGGAGCTGTGGTTTAGAAAATTAATTTTTTTTTATAAAGACTGTACTTATTTGGCTCAGGGATTGTTAAAAGGCATGCAGATACCTAGAAAAATTACAATGGAGATCAGTACATCTCTGGAGAGAGACCGGGGGGTCAAAGGATGAAAGGTCTAACACTGGAATTGCCTAACATGCTCCAAGATATTGTGATGGGAAAAAGACTGTGTAGCTCTTCAGTCTGTTCAGCATCTCCTTATAAGAGTGTCTATCTGGTTCTTACTCGTAAAACGGAAATATCAAACATGCTCACTTCTCTTGGCATATGTCTGAAAGGCTGTGAGGCTGTGACTTTGTTCTTGGAGTCCCCTTTCATTTTGTGAATAAGCTCCACAATCTCAGTTTCTTAAATGGATTTCCATAATTTTTTTTGCTGTTTCAGCACTTTTCCCCAGGGATCTTTTTTTTCCTCCAAACTACGGTAGAACTGAGACTGCAATATCTGGGTTTTGTGATTTTATATTTAGTTTTCCTACTAGCAATTACTGTGAAACCATTTTCTTGTGTCTTCCACTTCTAGCTTAAGGGTTTTTTCCTAGTATGTCCCAAGAAAATAAATCCTTCCCTCTCAACATAGGTATTGAGTGAATGAGAGAACAAGAAGGTTTTGCTCTTTTAACCTTTTCTACAAGTTCTGTAGAGTATCAGCACAGTTTTGGATAACGCAGTAGCCCACCAGGACATATAAAGTACTTTCTAAATTGTTGCAAATGAATTGTGGAATCAGGATTTATAGGAACTCTTAAAAATACAATTGAAACAATTTTGCAGGATCTTAGAATGTGAAAGCAGAGGGGGAAAAGGCATAATTAGGACTATAGTGTTCCTGAAGCAGGGCACCAGCAGTTTGTATTTACTTCTCATTCCATCACAGACTTTCAGTGAAACCATGTGTAGGAGATTCATTTTCCATGCTTCATCCCCTCACTACAAAATAGGAATAAGATTTTCTTTTGCAAATACTTTCTCTTGTGCATGTTGAATATAAATTGTTTGGGGACAGGGTTGTGGGGTTGTGATTCACACCACTTAACTTCAGTCATCTGCAGTGCTGATGTGTACGCCAAAGGCAAGGTTTGTCAATGGAGAGGGAGAGAACTTTGGGAAGTTACAGGTTCATTATTAGAGAAACCTCTGTTAGGAATGAGTCATTCAATAAATACGTATTGACTATCCATATTGACCACTTTAAATATCTATTTTTAGGTGGAGCTAAGTCCCAAACAGGTGTCTGTGTAAAATACAATGGAGCATATATGTGACTTTACTTAATTCCTTTTCTGAACAGATGTGTGACTTATTATATTTAAATCTTCTTCAAGCAGTAAGGTTTCCTCTAGAGGATGATTCATGGAAACATCTTGTCACAAAGGTTTTGATCTTTTTATTTCTTTTTTTTTTTTCTTGGTATTTTTTTTTTTAATCTTTTTTAAACTGCAGGAGAAAATGACTGATTATGGCTGTTAAAGTGCTTTATCTGCTTGTGGTTAATTAGCAGGTGTCATTTCCCTGAAGTAGTGTGAATTATTCTAATGTAGGGGCAAAGCTTGAAAATAATGAAGTTATTCAACTTGTTTACACACAGCAGCAGACAAACCAACTTTGCCTAATTATGATTCTACTTTTGCAGAGTTGGGTTGAGAGTTCAGTCCTAATGTTTACTGGATTGTTTTCTGCTTTGAAGAAAATGTTGAGAATGAGCACATATCTTTTTTAAACTAAAAGGAAAAACTTCCAAAATAGATAAACAGAGAAAGTTTATAATAATTAACCAGGCAGGAGAGGAAAATAATAATTCTATTAATACAACTCTACTAATAAAATTGTACTTAAAGAATAATTATTTGCCATGTTCTGAATGTAGTTATTTTAAATTAATAAAACTTTTGTCTTCTAAATGTATTTGTAATTATCTTTTTGAACACTGCATAATATAAAAACATTTATCCATACCATAACTTTGCATTTCTTCTAGCTGAACTATCTTCTAAATTATGTGAAAAATAGCTTTTCTTTAAATGACAAGAAGGTAGTTCAGTAACTTTCCAATCTCCTTCATCAAAGTCAGAAACTCAAGCTCATCTATCTATCTATCTATCTATCTATCTATCTATCTATCTATCTATCTATCTATCTATCATCTATCTATCTAATAGGTTTTCTTTTTCATTAACACAAAGGATTCAGTCACTGACTTTCTCAGATCCTGCTTTTCAGGGCTGTACCTTCTGACAATCCCAATCCCACTCCCCTCTTCCTTTTAAACATTCATTTTTTCCTTTTCTATTTTATGTGCTTCTTTCTCAGTGAATAAAATGATCTCCTGCAACAAATGAAGAGCTATTTAGCTCCCTGCATATTTTGTCTAGGGTATTGCTTTTTTTGTACAAACATTCACCTCAAAGGTGAAAAGGCTGTAATACACGCGTTGCAGTAATCTCTATTACTCTTGAAGGTGGTCTGTTTTTAAATGGGCCATGAGGAATTAGGTATGCATTGACAAATGCAGTCAGATATGCATTTTTTCCAGAGCTTGAAGAAGGCCTGATATAAACCAGGTCTGATTCCTTTTAGCTTTTCCTTTTTTAAACGTAGAATAAATGTTGATTGGAGAGCACACACTCTGTGTTAGTGTGTTTTCTGCTCTGTCCCCTTGCTGATTTTAGCAACAGATGGAGAGCTCTCTGTGAAGCTTTTACCCTTCCTCTAGCATGTCCATCGAAGATACAGCTCCTGTGCTTGTGATCACGAGTTAATGTCTGTTGATTGCTGCTTCCTTAGGGCACATTAACCCTTCAAGAAAGATAAGGTCTTCTACTTCTTGTGTGAGGACTGAGCTCTGTAGCAGCACACAGGACAAGATTGCCTTCTGTCAGAAGAGGCCTCTGTCCAAACAGACAAGACACTGCGTGGGTGTGACTCTTGGAGGCAACATAACAAGTCAGTGTTAGAGAAAAAAACCACCAAAGGGTAGAATTAATCTCAGTTGACTTTAGATGACTACATCTGAACAAGTTGCCCAAAGTACATTTACAGTTAATAGACAGAAATAAGCAGAGACTAGCTGACCTATATTAGATTTCGACTTTTATATTACATGCAACAGACCTGGATAAACTTTTGGGGGTCTTTTCCTGACAAATGTACCTTTCCTTCCTTATCTAAAATTTCTTTTGCCAAGCAAGTTATTCTTTTAAGCTTACTGATTATAAATCCATCAATAATCTCTCAAACAAGATACCTACTGAAGTTAGAGTAGCCAAACTGATCTGTCCAATATCTTACTGAATCTACACTGATCATTCCCTTTTCCATCTCCTGCTCCACTTCTAGCAAGCAAGAATTAGAAAGCATGCTGGCCACATAAATGAAAAACAGGTTCAGCAGAATTTTTGTAAACATTTTTTAAACAACCAAATCTTTGCCTTCAAAATATCGGCAGAATTAGAAAGAGCTTTCCTTACACAAAACTAAAAAATGCACATTTGGAATCAGCTTCTTAATAAACTAAACACCAAATTAATTTCACAAGAGGGCCTTTCTGTGTAAAGCTGCCTCTTTCGCTGTGGTGCTGGTGATAAGTATTCTTTTAACATGGAAATTACCACTGTGGAACTGCCAGTATGCGATCTCAGATCACTCTTTTGGCTTTGAAATTCAAACCTAATAGAAATCCTGCCAAGTTATTCAATGCTAGAATCCAAGAAAACTTAGCCCCATGTTAAGCAATTGCTAATCAAGAGCTATCCCTCGACACCTGAATGGGTGGATTCCACAAAGAAAAGAAAGGAGAGGTGCCTTTGCAACTTTGCTCAGTTTTCTGCCCAGCTGCAGCAATTTTGTTCTATAAGCAGTCAAAAAAGAATAAAGTGAAGAAAGCAGCTGTATGGGATTATAGGCACATTTGCAAGATGCTCCATGTGTGGATTTTTTCCCCCCTTTAAATGCAGTGTGAGTGCAGTGTGACTAATTATACCAGAGAGGAAAGCAGAAGCTCTCTAGTTAAAGTATTTGGGTAATCATGTTTACTGCAGGGAAAGTACGCCTGCATTAAATAAGTCAAAACACGGTGCGTAAAATGTGGAATGACTTTGTAGGCACTGCAATAGAGAGGAAGATGTAGAAATAAGTCTCATTTGTCCAACTAGAAGCACTACCAAAAAAGATAAACCATCTGCTTCAACTAACTCAGCTCCACTTGAAAAATGCTAATTGAACAAAAGGAGGTTTAAACTTATTTAAAAAAAAAAAGAAAGAAAACAAAAACAAACAAACCAAAAATCTCTAAAAAACTTGTCAGCCAGCATGTTGCTAAGTGATACAACAAAAATGATGCTATCCACAATTTGGTGAAGAGGTGAAAATAAATTAGTCTTCCCCTTCTATGTCCAAATTTGGATTTCTTTGATGTTATATCACAAACCAAATGCTTAGTCAGGAACCCAGACTCCTTCAGTTACTTGCTGTCCTCCAAATCCACCTTAAAATACTTCTTTGCTGTGATGCCAGAGACTGGCAGCGGTTCAGGAGCCTGATGTGCCGAGATCACCCTCTCCCCGGGTGACCAAATGTGGTTTCCCTGTGCTCTGCCTCTGTCTGTTTGTCTGAATCCACCTGCTAGCTTTTCTCAGTTAGATTGGTAGCTGATCAAAAATGTTTTCCACTAGCTGTTAGTAAGGCAGAAAAAACAAAAGGGCAATAACCACATTTGGGGGTTGTTTGGAGCAAAGTTGGAAGCACATATAGAGCATGTCACTGAAGAAACACTTGGCTGCAGGATTAAATCTAAGTCTGTCCATTTAGTCCTGCAGTCAAGAATCCTGAAAGAGGCAGAAAAACAACTCCTAGCCTTGTTAGTTTTTGAAACATCTTTGAATAGCAGAGAAATTGTAAGTGGAAAGGTTGGGGCAATATTTAAAAGGGCAAATGAAATGACCTGGATAAGCATAAGCGAGCTGGCCTGAATCTAATTCTGGGCTAAATAATGAAAACATATGTGGACAGAATTGAGCAAGAATTAATTCATAGTTATACAATATTTATGATTTTATTTCAACGTATTTTTATGGAAGGCAATATATAAGGACAAAAGGGATTTCATTATTTGATGGAGATTATAGTTTGGTTGATACAGACAACTGGATAAATGCAATCTAATTCCCTAATATAGTTGGGATTTCTGACTTGAATTTCTGGTAATAAAAAAAAAAGGTATGTGTTAGGTGTATTGGAAACCAATACACCAGGAGACACTGAGATGATTTGAAGTACTAAAGTGGTATCATGAACAAATTATAAGATTTATTTTATTGTGGAAAACAAAACAAAGCTTATGAACAAATATTTATAAATTCCTGGGTTTCATTTTATCTATAGGACTATAAGATAATGGTAGGAAATGTCAGAAAAGTCTGAAAAAGATTCACTTAAGAATTTAGACTCTTTCACTTCTCAGAAGGGATGAAAGATGATCTGCTCCACTCTGGGCTGGTGCAGCCTCAAGGTGAGTCCTGTGAGCAGTTTTGGGTTCTATAGTACGGGAAAAACATTAGGCTGCGAGACAATGTCCAAAGGAGAGCTACAAGGATGGTGGAGGGCCTTGGGGAAGGCTGCTGAGGAGTGACTGAGGTCATTGTCTGCTCAGCCTGGAGAGGAGGAGACTGAGGGCATCCTCACTGCAGTTACAACTTCCTTGGGAATGGAAGAGGAGGGACAGAAACTGATCCCTTATCCGTGGTGACCCGGACCAGGAGCTGAGAGAATGGTCTGAAATTGCCAGGGGAGGTTTAGGCTGGATACCAGGAAAAGGCTCACCCAGAGGGTGGCTGGACACTGGGACTGGCACTCCTCAGGGAAGAAGTCGCAGCAGCAGCCTGACAGAGTCCAAGAAGCATTTGGGCAATGCTCTCAGGCCCACGGTGTGATCCCCACCTTGCTCCTGTGCAAGGCCAGCAGTTGGACTTTGAGGATCCAAGCAGGTCCTTTCCAACTCAGAATATTCTGTGATAATCCTAATTATTCATTCATTATTCTTTAAATTCCAGGTATTCTTTAAATTTAAAAATCCAGAGCAAAACCCAGTAGCTGGAACTTCCCATAAGACAATTTCCAGATTGAAATCCCATACAAATCAATAGAGGGAGAAAAAATAATTATGAAAACAAAATACCAAAGGAAGAATTGACCAAATGTCAACATTGTGAAACTACCTGGAAGTTACATTTTAACAATTCGTTTTCCTATAGGGATAAACAGAGAAATTTTACATTTTGATTAAGACATAATGCAAGACATAATGCAAATCTGAGCTTTAAAACACCAAAAATATTAATTAGTTCATTGGTTTTTTCACTAAAAATGAGGATTTAGATAGTATATTTGTAAGTCCTACAACTCCAGTTTTAGATACAGATTTGCAAGAAATTTTGTTTCTCGTCTGATAGCAAGGCGTTGCAAGTCATGTTATTTTGTTAAAAATGTACTTAAACATCTCTCATCAGTAAGGGTTAGCATGTCAAAACCAGAAAAAGAAAAATTACACAATAAAATTTCAGAATAATATTTCATATTAGTCTTATAAGAAAAAAAAAAGGAGATAAAAGATTAGTTTCTTGTATTAGTGGAATAAATCTTGTTTGACCATAACCATGTTCAAACTTTTAAGGTTATTCTGATGTATTTACAAAGTGGTAAAAAGAAAAATTTTTATTTTTCCTTCGTTTAGTTTCTGCACTTCTCACTCCTCACACAAACATATCAGATAGATTTTTATCTAGGAGAACTAGGCCATACAAAAAAGAAAATCTTGCTGTAATGGTTTTCACAGGATGAAAATGACAGCCCTGACCAGCTGTAGAGGAGACAATAAATAACCTGTGTGTGATACTTAGGGAAAAAAAACCACTGACTAATTTTCAGCCACAGTCATTGTTTTATGTCTGGTTATATTTCCAAGAATACTTTTCTCTTTTAAAATAAATCCTTTATCCATCATATTTTCTTTTTTTCTCCTATAGAAGAAAGCTTAGTTTCCAAAAATATATGAGTGTGCATGTTAAAATACAATATTAGCATGCTAGATATATGCTAAAATTCACCAGATTGCACATTAATATCTCCTGTGGCTTATTTGGACAATGCATTTGGACAATGGACTCTTGCAAAATGTTAAGAAAAATATTAGCATTTATGTCCAGATCTCAGCAAAAGCAGTTGGGCTCCAGCCCTGCAGCACACTCACAACAAAAATCATTAAGTTTCACATATTTATAGCCTGGAATATATTCTCAAAGAACCCGTTTGTTAAACCTTTCTCATATGTTTTTGCTGACCTTACTCTTTGTGGTGTGATTATAAGGAGAAGAGGCCAGTTGAGGATGGAGAGAGGCAAAAAAAGGTTCTTTCAAATCCATTCTGAAAAATGCCAAGATGGGCTTCTGGAGCCATAACACCCAAACTCCACTACCCCACATTATGAGCACATTTTTATAATGGTCTATCAGTACATGAGAAAAATACACAGCTGGAAAAAAACTCTCTGATGACATTTGGCACATGGATATGCATGGAAAGTCAAGGCAAAGAGCAATGCCAAGATTCTTAACAATACTCACTATGTCCGAAATGAGAAAGCAGGAACACATACATAAAAGGATTAGCTTCCTTGCAATCTAGTTCTCAGCTAGGAATATGAATTTTCTCAGGCATTCAACCAGGAACACAATGCAAAATGACTCCTCCAGCATGGAGACAGAATTTAGAGGTTTCACAGAGCAGAAATAGACTCTGTTTCATATTGAAAACACACTGTGCAGAAAAACCATGTAATTCTGTAGTGCAGAGAATTGAAATCTGAAGCCCAATAGGAATTGTGAGTTGGTTCCAAGACAGCGCGGGTGGGAAGAGGAAGGCATTACAGAACTGCATATCTGCCTAAACAATGCAGTAATAACAACATTCTTCTGATATCTTCGGTGCTGTTAACATAAATTTCTTGTTTTCTCCTTCTTTTTTTTTTTTCCTTCACTCAGATTCTCATACAGGTTATGTTTAAAATGTACATTGCTGCACTGGTAAAACACAATCAGGAGATTGGCTGGATGAAAAAAACCAACCCTGTCTGGTTCACAAGAAGACTGGACAGAAATTGTCAGGAAGTTTGACTGGGATGATTTTTCTTAAAACCTATGCTATCTACATGGTGTTGATCAGACACTGTACTTCATGAAGAATGACTTTCTCATCTAGTTGCCAATCAAGAATGTCTTCTTACTGTAAATTATTTTTTAACAACTGTTTTTAAGCTGCATCTGAAGAAAATGGACTCAGGTCTCATGTGGAAGAAACTGAAATGAAAGAAGACACAGCTCTGCACTTGGCAGCTCTAGATTCAGATTTCTGCTCCAACAGACTCAAAGCAGAGATATGAGCCTAAATCCTGCATATTCTGAATCCTGTAATCACCTAATTTACTGGGTCCTTCCATCTCCCTTGTTTCTAATTTCCTTCTCTTATTTAATCAGTTATTAAAACCCCTTCCTAAAAGGCAGAAAGTAGACTAAATTTTAGCACACTTACCTGTGAGACTTACCACGAACTAAGCAAAGTTAGGCCTCAGGGATATTCTTTATGAGATAAGAGCCATGTTAGGAAAAAAAAAAAAGAGATGACTGTATAAATAGGTTTGAATCATAAAACAAAGCAATTCACCTTGTAGGGTATGTAGACATGTTGCTAACAGATTATTTTTGAAACACTGAGAGGATTAAAAAAGGAGAAACCTATGACTAATTTTGTCCAGATAATTTTATATTTACTTTATACTGGTTTATTTGTATAGTCAAAACCCAAAGAGGATTATAGTTGCAAAAGTCAACTTCGCAGCACATGGAATGCACAGGAATCATTTGACATACAGCTGTTTGATAAATAATTTACTCTTCTTGCTTACTTACTTCCTTATCCTTGTTCTTTTTACCTCCTTATTTAATTTTCTTTTTTTATGTTTTTCTGAGGGAACAAGCTATAATAATTCAATATTTTTTTCACAAAATAGTCTCAAGCAAGGTGGCATTCACATGCCCTGAGTCTCAGGTTTCTTCTACAATCACTAGATAGAAGCCCCCAAGGTTAGAGACATGCACTGTGTTCATCAACTAAAGCAGGTGCCAATAATGACCAACTTATGATTAGACACCCAGATCTCTAAAGTAAGGCGAGATTAATCTAATTTACAGTCTCCACCCTTAAAGGGCTACCTTTAAATTACTTCCCTAGGCCTTCAGGTCTCTGGGGTAGTGACAGAGTCGAATCACTTAGGAAAAATTTCACTGATTCACCCCAAGACTTTCTTTCTCTATTCCAAACTTCTAACTCTGGTGATGGCCATAGCACATGACAAACCCTCCTGTTGTATCAGTTCATCTCAGGTGTCAGGTCTGCTTTCAGCACTGACTGGGACAGATTCCTCCCAGAACAAAAGTGTGTGATTGTGTAGCCACAGCTGGGAAGAAAGCCCAAGGAGAGTTGGGAGAAGCAGCAAGGAAGGATTCCTCTCACCTGTGCTTCAGCACATCTGCTTATGTGTGTGCTTCCCTAATGCTTGTCTACAAAGCCAGCTGAAGAAAAGGAAGGCCATTGTGGGACACTATTTTGACTTTTCTGTGAGTCAGCAGCTACTGGAGAACTTTATATCTACTGCAGAGATTTCTTTTTAGTGAAAAAAAAAAACTGTGGTAGTTGAGAATGCATCAATTTACACTTTGCAGGTCTGTTCTTGTACTCCCCCTCAGGCCATTACTGCTGAGGAGACAGGAAACTGGATGAGGTGGGCTGACCCAGCACAGTCAGCCTGGTGTACTTACCATTAATAGCAGCAGATTTGTATGGCAATGCTGGAAGCAGGGAAATTACAAGGCTCAAGATTCCCTGGATTTCTGCAGGCTTGAAGAAAGTGAATGCTGATGCACACAGAGCTGCCACCCACTGCTCCCCCTCCCCATCCCCCTGCCCGAGCTCCTTGCTCCAGCATTAGCCTCCAACCTCACCCAGTCTCAGCTTCCATCTGCTGCAGTCAGTTGCTGCTTGCACCACAAGTTTTCCATCCAAGCTCCAGCACCAGAATGGTAATGCCAGTAATGAGTCCCCAGGCTCAAAATCAGCCTTAACTCTACCATTCTCATTCTCTGAGTTGTAGCTCCAGCACCCAGAAGCCATGGCTGTTTCCTTACTGCTTTTACCAGACTGCTCCCACACCAGCAGGAGAGCAGCATCTGCACAAGGAACCCCAAACAAAAGCAGTCCTGTACTCTTTCCTGGTGTACAGTAAGTCCTGCTGCAGATGTTTCTTATGTGTGGGCTTGTCAGGATGTGTGGGTGACTGGAGCAGAGACAATGTCCATGGAGTCCTGCAGCCCAAGATTTCTCCAGTGGGAGCCTATGAACTTACTGTGTAGAGTAGGATTTGTACACCACCCTCTTACTTTTATCACCTCTCCAATCAGAAGAGCTAATTGTTAAAACATTCGTTCAAACAAGTCAATCATCAGAATTTAGCCTTTTAAAAAATGTATTTAATATATTTAAGGAAAAGATGATGACCGAAACCTCAAAGCTATGGTTACACTAGGGTTCCATTACAGGGATATTTTTCAAATATACAGCTATTTAAAACACAGAAATTGCCACAGATCTAAAATTACTTCTTTTTCCTCAATCCTGCCTTCAGTACTCCTAGTTCAAGGTTATGTGAATGTGACTAAAAAGCCTTTAGCACTACTTTTTTTCCATGGTAAAAACTATTTCTTTTTTATCAAGCTCTGAAAAATAGGTACATACTTTGATTAGAAGTTTTCAAAATTTTTGGTCTTAAGGAAACCCTTCATATTAGAAATTTCAGCCCACATAATTCAGTCTTTACAAATCATTAAACAACCCAAACCAGGGTCAGAAAATGATACATTTCAGGCTCTCTTAACAAGCAATGTTACCAGCCACTACTATAATTTTATGAGATAGGATTTGAAGCTGAGGTTTTCCCTAAAACCACTGTGATGAATAATCATGTCTGAGAAGAGGAAACGGAAATCACAATGGTTTCCTTGCTGGAACTGATCCATTCACAATAATTTATGCTTTACCCTTGATTTCATCCAGTGATATCAGCCCTCCACCAGTCCTATCCACCACAGCTTGAAAAAGCCTGTTTCGAGTGAATCCCATTCAAACCCAAATGGCGAGGCCAGGTGCTCTCCTTAAGAGCAGTAGCTTTAGAATTCCCAACTTCTCCTTTCAGAAAGCCCTACATAAAACAGACCAATTATTATTGTTGTTGTTATTATTATTCAAAAACTGGTTCTGAGAAATACTTTAAATAACAGAGGAAAGCAAAAATGCTAATCCTCTTACATAACACAAATCCCAGATGGTCTTGTGTGGAGGGGAGGAAGATGCCATAATAGCAGTCACCATTATCAACTGAGCTTGGTTACAGATGTTAAAATGATGCAATTGCTTGTGCTCACTGACAGAACTTCAATTAGGTTTTTCTTGTCATATTTCTCACAGAAATAATCACAAATAAATAAAAATTCATGCACAAAGACCCCCTAATTCTCACTGCAAGTGTACAACTCATTCTGAATAATACCTCAAGTAAAGCTGTTACTGTCTCCCTATTTACAGTTCTCCTTAGCTAGAGAAAACTGCCACAGTAGCACTACCATCTCCACTCCTCATCTAAAAAATATTCAAATAATAGCACTGATTGCTATTGATACCTATACTAGTCCCATTGCCTAATGCAGCGCAGACTGCTCTTACATCAATGTAGAAACAGCTTTCTTTCTCTGGCCCTAAATTGTTTCAAGTTTATAGCTGATCTCTGTGACAAAGAGTGCACAGCTGCCCATTTCTCCAGGCATTTTGTCACAGGGATAACCTTATAGGTAAGGATGACAGGACTGCAGTAGAAGGTTGAGGAGGTACTCATCTGCCAGGAGGCAACATTTACATTAATAAAACATCCTGAGATCCTGCACAGAAATGCTCACTTAACAAATCTACAGTGCAGGAACAGAAACACTTCTATGAATTTTTTTCATTCTCCAGTTTCACTGGTCTGTGTTCAGTGTGTGTGAGGAACCAGTTTTGCTCAGACCTCGTCAGCTCACACAGTAACATCACTGCAAACCAAGCACCAAACAAAAGCAAGCAGGACATGTTGTATATGGTGTTACAAACAAATTCAGGGATAATCTGAGGTCAACACAAGAAGCCTCCTTATCTACCTCTCTTGGACCTTCTCCCATTCTCATAATTGTGAAACCACTGTTTCCTGTCCTGTTCCCAGCAATTCATGAGAATGACAGAAATTTAACCTGTTGCACTTCCTCAGACACAGGTGCTGCTGTAAAACAGCACTTGCTGCAGGCGTCAGTCTGTCCCAGAGCGCTGGAGGAGCTATTGCCCCACAAGACAGCTGCCCCAAAAAACTAGCAACTGTTTCACAGCTATTCTGCCTCTTGGAAATATCTATTCAATGTGGCACTCCATACCCACTTCATCTCTGCCAATGCAGAGTGAAACAGGGAGGTGCTAAACCATCTGCACTCAGGACAAAAAAAAAAATCCCTATTCATCAGTGGAGGCTGAACCCTCTTATTCCTTGCTCTTTCCTACAGCAACCATGAATATCAAGGGATACCAGCTTTCCAGGTATGATATTGGTCTGCATTCACCCACACACAGAGAATGATTTATTAAAATATGTGTCCGAGGATCATATCTGTACCAGTGGAGAAAATACCCGAGAAAGCAGATTCACTAGTTCATGATTCTTGGCTTGCAGAAATTAGCTGCTCTTTAATTGAAAACACAGTTTCTCACCTTCCCATTCCTTTGTCTGCCCATTGCAATAATCATGAATCAAAAGCTCCCAAGCACCAATGCAGAAGGGTAACTTAGGGACAGAGTACCAAACTTACTCAGTTAAGGTATGCAGACTACAGCCTTTTTGCAGCTCTTCTCTTGTCTCCTACTCTACATCTCTTCTGGTTTCTGCAAATAAACTCAGTGCAGTACACCTGGTTGGGAAGGGATTCCTTCAAGGCCTCAGCAGGGTGATGGCAACAGGCTCCTTCATCTAACCCTACTGAGGTGCTATTCAGCCACGAGGGCAACTTTAAGAAGAAAGATCATAATCAGAAAGGAAAGAATGAGGTCACACTCATTTTTCTGAAAAGCCCAGAAAAGGCTTAAATTCAGCTTTACTTCATCTTCCTTTGCAGAGCAATAATTTATTCAAACTACAGTTTAAATGTCTCCTCAAAGAGTAAAATTATTAAAATGATCATGAAAGAAATGCCCATTTATACAGAAATTATAGAGAAGTCTCTTGTCTTTATCAAGTCTCAAGTGTATTTGCACTTAAAAGCTTCCCTCCACCCCCCTTTGCCAACTAGAAACAATAGTGCAGGTGCATTGCCCTTCAGTGAACAATGTATTTATCCTGGGAGGCAGGAAGTTGGTTTCACACCTGTTTCTTCTTTTTATTTGTTCTTGGCCTGGCTAATTTGCCGAATGTCATGATTGGTACAGCTGAGGCTGTCAGAAAGAATTACCACTTTGTAACATGACGGCCTAATTCTGGCAGTTCAGATTTTACAATGATTTGCCTTTTGTTCTTTCTTTCAGTAGTGGTCTGTTTTCTGTACTGCACACAAACTGAATCTGATCAGTAGTAACAGAAAATGTAAGAATAAAATAGGTTGTTCTATTGTTCTATTAGATGACTGTCCCTTTTGGATATTATATTATATTATATTATATTATATTATATTATATTATATTATATTATATTATATTATATTATATTATATTATATTATATTATATTATATTATATTATATTATATTATATTATATTATATTATATTATATTATATTATATTATATTATATTATATTATATTATATTATATTATATTATATTATATTATATTATGCTATATTATATTATGCTATATTATGCTATATTATGCTATATTATTCTATATTATGTTATATTATGTTATATTATGTTATATTATGTTATATTATTATATCATATCGACAATGAGGGTTAAATCTCTGATATGATAAAAATGTGTCATGCCATGGGCTGAAATAAATATGATTGTTCAGGAATTAATGACTTAGGCTCGGAAATTTTTTTGTTAGAATTCAAGGACTGCTGAAAATTGAGAGGTACTCTTTTGTCTCAAAAGTATTAAAGAACTAGCAAGATGGGACAGAAATTTTGTACCCACATATTCATTTAGGTTTTGACTTTATGATCAGTGCTTCATTTTTAAAATCTAAATCTAAGTGAGCACTTCCAGGAACAGAATTATCCTGTTGATGACATTTAAACTGTAGCTGAGAGCTAGGAAGTTTTTTCCATGGGTAAGTTAGCTCAACATAGAAAGAACAATTTATGTAGTAAATGCATAAATTTATGCAATTAGTTTTTCTTAGATTTAAACATTTTAAGAGTGATACCACTCTCTTAACATGCTTTCCCGACAAGAACACCACTTCCCAGGGTTCTCTGTTTAACTCTGTACTGTGGACCTTTGAGAACTTCCTCTGTGTCCCAACATGGAAATGTTTCACAGAGCAAGAACCACTGCAGGCACAGCACCCACCACCCCACAACTCTTCCAGAATTCATCACCCTGGACTCATCCACAACACCTGCACAAATGTACCCCCTGCACCAATATGCATTCATTCTGATCTTGTGGTAGCACAAACTGGTTGACTAAGTCTTGCTAGGATGGGGATGAAGAGAGAGGGAGCAAGACTGGGTCCTGGCAGGATCACCAAGATGCAGCCTTTTCTCATAGGTCACAATTCTGTGACCAGAATGAATGTGAGAGACTTCTCAGAACCTGTGTAGTACAGAAGCGTGTTTTAAACACTGCAGGACATTTTTACAAATTTTTACATTTTTACAATCCTTTTTAAAGTTATATGGGACATATGTCATGAGCACTTACACAGGAAACCACATCTTCCCATAAACAGATACACATAGAGGGCAGCTGATTTCAGGCTGAAAAGGCCACCTAGACAGCCCTTTGTGAGGAAAAATCTAGAGAAGCAGCAGACTGTTTTCTGGACCTTTCCTTCAGAGGACCATTAACTTCACTAATGCAGCTATATCAGACATTTTAAGAGATCGGGCTTTACAGTTCAAAGTTAGCAAATCTTTTATTGCTTTCATTATCAAGGAGCTTCTGCAAGGCTGTTCTCCATTGGCTTCATCCTAGACAAGATTTATGAAAGACATCATTGCCATGTTCCATAATAATACCATGTCCAGCCAATCCAAGACTATCAAAAGAACAGACTTCCCCCACTGTCTTCATTGAATCTGAGTTTATAATAATCATACAGTGATGCTTCCTCATTGTAGGCCAGTTGTATACATTGTCTTCACCAGTCATGCTCATATTGCCATTCTATTTCAAGTATCTGGCGCTGCCCTTCTTTTGTGACTACCAAGGATGAACATAACTTATTATATGCAGGAGAATACTAATATCTGCATCTCAAGCCAACCTAATGACTCAAACCAAGAATTTTTGCTTGATGCTTATTCCCTTTTGACCATTTCACTCCTAGACAGCATGCACCAATATTTTCAGGTTCTGCCAGACATTTTTCGTGGTGCATTTTGTTGTCTTAGGACCTTGTCAGTGAGAATAGCTCAATTCTTGTGTGGAAAACATCATCCAGATGCTTGCTACACCATTGACATGAGGAAAATGGAGCCATTATAAGCTATACAGCCCCCAAAAAGACGATACAAGACAGAGGATTCCTGCCCAGTCCAGTGACAAGTTTGTGTATATTCTATACTAACAGCTTTCTAGACTGCCAAGGGTGTCTATATACATACATATATATGATTCTGCATGTATTCCTCACCTACCCTTCAACAGAATGACTTATAAGCAAGTAGTAGATTCTGGATTACTCTTTTTCCTGTACTGTCCATATCCTTCTTCTTCCTTTAGAAAGGTTTTATATAGGATTTCCCTCCATCATTTTTTCCCCTCTGCAAACAATAGGTCTTTTTTCCCTCATTCATATAAATTGACATAATTTCTGGGCTGCCCTATCACCTGACACAACATACCTAACATGAATTTGTACTTAGTATCTCCTTGTTTCTTCACAAACAGCAGCAAAGAACTAGAACTCGGAGGGCCTGTTTCCTTTCCTTCCCCTCTCTTTCCTCCACTTTCACAGAACCTAGTGCATCATGCATCAAAGAAATAAATATATACCAACACTCACAAATTGAGAATTCTAGAGAAATGAGAGAGAATACTTTCTAACATCCTGTAACATTTTTCTATCCCTGGGCAAACATTTTCCACTCACTGAGCTAGAGCTCTTCTCCTGGAAGAAGGCAGTGAAAAAGAGGATCAGTAGTGGGTAAAAAGCTTTCCTCAACAAAGGAATAGTGAGTGGTCCTCTGGCTGTTATGCCTAGAGAAGAGTAAACTAATTTTTTCTACCTGAGTCAGTCAAGAGAGCTGCCTAGCGCCAACATATGCAAAACCTTTTTGTTACCAGCCAAAGAAAAAATAAGTTTAAGTCGTCAAGTAATTACACTGTTTGCTGTTTGTACAGCTGAAATCTATTGGCCCCACAGAGAGAGACTGCTGGGCACAGGAAGATCTTTGGTCAGCAGCTTGTACTGGAGATTGCCCAGCTTCACCCACCTCTTCTCAAAGGGCAAGCCCAGACCAGTCTGTCCTACTGGAGGGGGTTCACAGGAGGAGAACTCCAGTCACAGTCTTTAGCTAACCTCCTTTACTGGGGTCTTGCTAGCCACACTCATAATTTATTTGGTCGTTTAGAACAGACTAAGTTCACACAGAAGCTCTTTAAGGGCTTTGAGACAGAGTACTCAAAGGAAGATAGACATCTGACAAACAGGCTAGTAATAACACATCTCCATAAAAGAAGAGCAAGCAAGTGAATCTCCAAATTCTCCAAACTATTTTCTGCCTTTCCATGTACTTGAAGAAATGCCTTCTCCATAGCCTGAAGTGACAAAAAGGAAGAGAAAAACACACAACTAAAAATCCCAAAACAACCTAGGATTCCAGTTTGTCCCATGTTTAAAAAAAAATCCCTTATTCCTTCTAACCTTTCTTAGAAAGATAACCCAAATTGAAGAAAATGCTATGACTTTTCAGTCCCATGTGCAGGAATGACTCTCATAAACTTTTTTACCTGTCTGCTCCTGTGGCAGCCCAGGTGCATGTGGGTACCTACAAACGGCATCAAAGGCACTGGGTTAATACTTCTGCTCTATCTTCAGCAGGTCCCATCTACTTTGCTTTGGACATGGCACAAAACCCCTGGTGAACTGGCTCCCTTGATGGCCACCAGTGAAGGATGCCTGCCACCAAGGCAGGGGAGCTGTGGCACAAGTGCAGTCCTGAATATCTGGCAAAGTCTCACTCAGAGAGTCGCTCCCATCAAAGCGGTTTTACCACTGGTGTTCCTCTCTCCATACCTAATGGGACTCCTCAAACAAAATTGGTATTCTTCATGGAATTTTTGTCTATCTCTCTTCTCAGCTTTGTCTTTCATGATTTGGATTATGCTATCCCAGGACTTCCTGATGACAGACAGGCCTTGACAGTGCTGAAATGTCTATCTGCTGCCTGATCCATTGCTGGAGCATAGGGAAAAGATTCTCTTGCACTGCCAGAACTGAAGATATTGGCTGCTGAAGAGCTTACTTTCTCTCAGAAATAAGATTTTGGAAAATTACAATAATAAAGAATTGTAGATGATGATAAAAATGGAGAACCTCATAGAATTTCAGTACAAAACTTAGTCTGTGAAAAAATTGAACAAACTGAACCTGAAACTCCATCAATACTTTCATTATGTTCATAATATTTGGAAAAATTGAAGATGAGTGAATGGAAAAGACCATTCCAGAGATTCATAGGTGATTGAGAACTAAAGTCATAAGAAATATGGTGTTCTATGTTCTATATCTCAAATTCTTGTTTACAAAGAACTGTGATCTGAACAATTCAGCAGAAGGCTGTAAAGCAAAAAAGCTGCTTAACAGAAAACGAGTCCTGATCTGTTGAGGTCACTTTTGCACATGGCTTGTTTCAAAGAAATCTATAGAAATAAAAATATTTAAAATAATTTTATCTCAGAATTCTATATTAAAGAATAAACTGAGTTAGTTGAAGTAGATTATTTAAAAAAAAAACAAGGTTGAGAATCTAATTGACTGAATACAAGGAGGGAGGATTCAAATTCTTCTGGAAGAGTCATTAATACTAATCTGAACTGGTGAAATTAAATCCTATCATTCAGTCCCAAGAAAACAATTAACTGATTGCAAATTATTTTTAAAAAATATTAAAGTCCAGGGATTAGCTTAAGATAATTATTGTATTCCATATGCATTAGTGCCATAAAAACCACAATGGGTAAACACTTGTTCATTTAATGGAAAATGGTATTTAAAATCAGAGAGATACAGTGAATTTAGGGCCAGAGAGGACTGTTTTGATCCTGCAGTTTAACTTCTATAAAGCAGGACAAATAAATATAACATTTCTGTTGTGAGAGAACTGCTCTTTGACTGTATATATTTTATTTAGAGACCAATATAGTATTTAAATATCAAAATTTTTCTTCATGTCAATAATTATTTTTAATGATCTCCATTTCTTTCTTAAAGAAATAATAAATTAAGTTCTGCAAGGATCTGGTAACTTTGAACTGCTAAATAATGAAAGACAGTACATCTTCTAGGGAACTGGGTTAAAACCAAAATGGTTTGGATAAAATGTTAATGGTTTTACGTTCTTCATGCTATGTTTGAGATTTTCAGGCTACAAGTGCCTGTGTATCTCAGTGCTAACAAGAGCTCAGTAGGGCTTATCCATTTGCTTTTATCCTATAGGGCAGGCTGCTGCACCATGCAGGTTCATACTCTAAATTGAAATTGGCTTTCCACAGTTCTCTCTCCTGAAATTATGAAGAGGTTCTGTCACTTGCCATCAAGCAGCACAAAGAAACCCTTCTCTTATCTTGTGACTGTGTTATTGACAATAATTGTAGAGCATTACCATTTCAATTTTACACTATCAGTTCATTTTACTATCTCTGATTCTGGAAACCACTGAGCCATACTAAACAAGGATGAGAAGGCTTATCCGCTGGTTTACCTTCATTTATGTTTTTGCTTCGATGCGTCCTAAGATCAGACTGACCACCCCTCTTTGACAAGGAGAGATGTCTGTTCTCAAAGCCCTGTTTGACACCTTTTCCACAAAATATTTCCTTGCATTGTCTTCTGAAGTACCTTAAAAATTCTGGTGGGAATCTGTAGGCAAGATACTCTTTAGAAATAATGAAGCTGTCTGCAAAGGGGAGGATTTAGATAGTATTCTGATTCATTTGGTGAAATAGGAGTTTTTGTTCAGTTCATTCTCTCTCTCCAGGAGAATTGAGATGGGACTACCTTTATCCCAGTCGTGCACAGTTTCTGTCTCAGGTAGATCAGAGCCTAACTGCTGCAGACTGCATCCATCTGCACCCCTTTAATATCCGTGCATCACGTTTCTCTTCTAACTAAAGATTTGCAGGTTTGATGTGATTCTGGCCGAATGAAAGGCTCAGCTCTGTGGTAGATCTGTATATATCAAGGCCAAGTTGAGATGTTTTAAAGGGGAGAGGTGCTAGCAGTGATGTTCATACACAGAAGAATGGAGGATCAGATAAACAGCACATGTTCAATTGCTCACAAGGCTGTCATACAAAGCTGGAGATGACACATTACTTGTTTTGAAGTCTCGGAGTCAGGAGCTCTCTTTCTGACTAAACCCTACCTAAGCTTCCTGTTCCTCACTCTTACTCCTTAAGTGAAATCTAGTCATAATACCCAAGAAAACAAAAGTTTTAAGGCTCAGAATGCTGTCTTTTTTTTTTTTAATGAAATGTATAAAACCAGAATATGTTTTCTCACTTGTTGTCTGTCAGTGATTGTTATTTAAATTCATTCAATTTACATGTAAAGAAACATTACTTCCAACTATTATGTCCACAAACTCCACTTGGACTTGGAAGATCATTGCCATTTGTACCCTATCAATATTTATGGGTGATTCAGAGCTCCAATGAGCACCTTGGATGCAATCAAGTTGTTTTTATTAAGAGATGAGATTTTCCACTGTTTTCCATAGACTTCTGCAAATATAATTGAATGGAATTTAGCAAACAGTTCAGCTAAGCTATTGCAAAATAATCCATCTCCATCTTTCTTAGGCATATTGTCTTGCCAACACTAAGATAATGGTACACTGTTTGAAATGTATGTCTCATCCTATGAATGAATTTAGAAGACAAAAGCAGTTAAACAGAAGCTGATAAAAATATGTTGTTCCACAGCACCTGAAAAGTTCCACAATTTTCAGTAACTCAAAACACAAGTGAACAAAATTGCTACTAGGTTATAACTGATACAAAATATTATTTTGTGAAGTTAAAAAGAAACCTGGCTTCTTCTTCACATTGGGGTGGTTTTTGCATGCTAATGGGTTTCCTTACGTTTGCCATTATTCTAATTTTATGAAAAAACAGACACATTTTATAATTTTTAATTTAAAAAAAAACAGATATAAGAGAGCACCACAATGGTTCAAAAAGCACTTTCATAGAATTCATTCTCAGTATATGAAGCCAGAGAGGTAATTCAATCTATCATGCTGAGATAGCCATCTAAATAATCCAGCACAGTACTGAAAGAGGTAAACAAATCTTGATAGCAGACAGGTGGTACAAAACCATAGCAACAGAAGGTCCGGACAATGTGGTACAAATGCAAACAGAACTCTCCGTATGCATTGTTTTGTCCTCTGCTTAATGTAAAATTGTACTTTAGCTCCAGAGCATTTCAGATTGAAAATAATTTGTTCACACTTGCCATTCACCTCTTCATTCTTTTCACCTGTCTCCTTCCTGCCTTCCAGTTTTGGTCAAAATCTGGGGGTGAAGTGCTCTTCGGTCTCCAGCTATGACCAAACCTCAGACTGTGTACAAATTTCCCTAGAGAAAGTCCCATCCTTGCTTTTTCTCCCATCAGACCTTCCTGTGTAGTGCCAAGGTGGGTGGGAGGCTCCTAGATTTTTATTCACATGCCCCATATAATCAACATAGAGTGAGAAGTGCCAGCAAAGACTTCTAGAGGAAAATCTTGTCCTCCTCAGTCCATCTAGTGAATTGATGATCTGGCAGCTCTCAAAGTTATGTACTTTACATCAATCCCATCAGGATTTTAGGCAGTTATGTCTAAAGGACTGTTCCATTAGAATTTTAAATTTTATATGCAAAATGTCTGTCATAAACTGCATTAGCATATTGGTTCAGAGAAGTTGTGCATCCTTGAAATAACTCTCTCAGTCCCTCCTTATTGCACATAGGCTGAATTCACAGAAAGGTTTTAGAAACCAAATTCCTTCTAGGGCTGTGCTATAGTGCACACCAAATGGGCTGCTGCCCTTAAAGGGGATATGGCGGTCTCAACCAACAATCAGTTCTTTAGTGAGCTCAGAAACATATTCATTGTAGGGGTGTTCGGTCCAGAACACCGTATTAAATCTAGACAGAAGAAAGATGCCAAACTATATACAAAACAAATATAAAGATCTCATATTGATTGCTTTAACCTATGTATTCCAAATTAAATTATTTTATGTGGATATAGTCATACCTATAAGCCAATCAAACATAAACTCAGACTTTCTTGCCCCCAGGTACCATTTCACTACTTCTGCTTTTCTTCCATTGTTTCATCTTGGCTTGCACCTCCCTTGAGATTACTTCTCCTGTAATAGCACCCTTCTATATTTTTCCTACACAGAATCTTTCTGTCTTAGTAATTCAATACATTAGCAATTACGCAGCATATCTTTGACTAACAACAAAAGTGAGCATAGCAGTCTACAACTGAGCAATTGTCAAGGCCCTTTTACAGTCAATAGAAAGAAATAGGTGCTTTTAGGGTATGATTCATCTTAACCTAAAGTAGACACTGAATATAGGTCAGATGAATCATGTCTCTAAAGTGCTTACTTCTCCTTATTGACAATATAGAATGCCTAGTGTGACTAGATCAGATTTGGATCTGCGCACTGCAGCCGCTTATGATCTGCTGTTTTCCAGGCTGTCCTCTATCTTTTCTGGATTGATTTTCATTTAATAGAGTGATGCAAAAAGCCTGATGATCTGGATGACAATAGATTAAACAAGAGCAATCAGGTGCATGCTTTTCTGGGGAGAGGCAGGGGACTTGGACCCTGAGGAATGCGTTTCCAAACAGGTTTTCTGCAGTAGGAGAATCGATAGATTAGTTTCCAAGTGACGTATATGCTAGATGACATCTGGGTTAACTTCTGTCTGATTCAGATCAAAGGAGGAACAGTTCATGCTTGCTTTGTATCAGACTCGGATGAAACAACATACAGCAGCATTTATAGCCCACCTAGATTCAGTCCTGACACCGTCCATGATTGGCTGACTCTTCAACTGTGTGAATAGATAGATAAATGAAATCAGTTAAAGTAATCAGCAAACATTGCAGTAATCACTGACAATCAGAGTAGTCACCTCTTGAGGAAAAGGAATTACTTCAGATTTACCCAAAGGTGATCCCAGGCACTATTTGGATGCAACTACTTGTCTGTCTATGAAATGAGAATTGGGTAGAGTATGGGGATTTGGTTTCACATGCAGATTGCATTTACAGGGCATGTTGAGTATTTAAGTATTTAATAACAAAGCAATTAGTTATTTACACAGAAGACAATAAGACTCCTTTGGAAATATCCATCTCATTGCCATTAAAAGCAAATGAAGTGATTATGAACAGTATAACCACACAATTAACTGATTAAATCCACAGTCTTCTCTATACAAGACCTGCTTTTCAATACGACTTTTATGATTAAAAAAATAGGCTTGTACATGGTGACGCATACCTAAGCCTTCTGAGCATAAGCAAAAATTTTAATTAAAAATGTATGTTTCAAGATAAACAGCTTTCTCAAATATGGGATAATGAAAGAATATGAATGCTGACAGAGGTGTAGAGCTCACAAAAATGGCTTTAGGGAGAGGGGGAGTTAATAAGATGCCAGACAATTATTAAGTATTTGAATATTAAAAAAATAATTTATTATAAAGATACTCCCTTTCTACAGATATGATTGTAATTTTGCTGCCAAACAAAAGAGAGTCAACAAATTACAAATTGTAGAAAGTAGAAGGGAGAAAGCTGCTATGTAACCCTTTCTTGGAGATTTGAAAATATTGTGTTATACTTGCCCAAAATTCTTCAGAACAAAATAAATTAGAAGACCTATAATCACACGATGAGTAACCTGGACTGTAGGGAATTTTGACTAAAATGTAGGCCATGTAAGGAAATATGATTACTGGATTATGTAAGGGCCTCTCCTCCAGACACTAATTATGGTTTTGGCCAAACAGTAGGGTATTTAGGTTCTCAAGTTCCCTAGTGTAGTTTCCATGTTACACTTTATTTTTTGATTTTTTTTTTCTTGTTCAAATATATTTTGGTGTGAATAACTGCAATTCATTTTCCTGAAAAAGGCATCCAAGGAGAAATTTTATTTTATGTTATTTTACATAAAGGCAAAGAATTCAATTTTCAATATTTAAATACTCCCCTTCCCCAGTTTTTCAAATATTGTCATTCCCTACAAAAAATAGGTGTTGACACATTGGTTATACAGAACACTGTCTGGATATTGAAGGATTCTCATTCATGCAATTAATTATTTATTGTTTTCATATCTTATTGTATATTTTAGTATAGTTGCCAATCTAAATAAAGACACAGAGTTTTAAAGGTACTAAAAACTAGCAAGACACCAAACTTATCAAGAGGAGGAATGAGAAACACATTATAAGTAATCTGCAGAGAAAATAAGTTTTCAAAGGTAAGATTTTTTCAATATGTAGACTGTATAATATACATATCTATAGAAAAGTATAACAAAATATTTTTCACTCAGCATAACAAAAAGGAGGGTTTTGTGATAGATTTGCATAAGAGCTTAATGACTAAATAAATACATTTCACAGAAAAGAAACATCAATTCTATGAATGAAAGATGCAAGATATGAGAAAAACGTATTTTCTGACAAGGCACAATGTGTTTGCTAGTACATTTTTCATGCACCAGTCACTCTGTTTTAAATTTTACAAGCCGTGGTACTAGAGATTGCCTGAAACTTATAAGTTTTAAAAAATAAAAATTGCTAATAGCAGCTTGTTTGGGATATCTGTTAAAATAATAAAACATTTCAGGTTCCTTCTGTATGGAAAGCAGGCCTGAATTCCCCAACAAAGTGAAATACTTAAGTGGATTTTCAAAATGTGCGTCACGAGAATTGATATTGGTTGAGGAATGAGAGGTTTAGAAATATTCAGCTGAAGAGCAGTTAGTCTTGTTTTCTGATAAGCTGTCAGAAAACAGCTTTATATTTTGAGCTTGGATGGGCCTAATAGTTTAGTCACCATGTCAAGCATCAGTAAAACTTCATTCTGTCAGCAGTAGACTTAGAGTGTGCCACTACATTTTAAAATGAAGAGTTGGCGTGAACTCTGTAAACCATAACCTCAGGCTCTTCCTGGAACTGTGATACACCCACGCCATGCAGCCTTCACTGAATATCGTGTTAACACTCCTCCCCCATGCACGGCTGTTGTACTGTATGTGAACAGCAACAGTCAAATATAAGACTAAGAACCAGCTGCACCCTATTATTCCGTTCACTTTCAGATTTGCATACTTACCAAATATTCCGTCAGTGGGATATTTGTTATTTCTAGTATTTTACTTAGCACCAGTACAGAATTTCTCACTAAAATAGGTTTTTATCAGAAAGGACGTTTGTTTCTTGAAAAGGCATTGGATCACAGATATATATTACTTCCAATGAATTTCCACTGAAGCACAAGGGAATTTGGCTTAGAATTTCATGGACTGAAGTTTTAAGGCAGCTCCATCGTGTGCACTGGTTTAAGTTCAAATGTCAAAACTTCCAAGGAACATTGCTACAAAATTGAAAACCAGAATCTTAGAAGCCCCATGCTAAATTTTGAAAGAAAATTTCTGTTGCTTAAATATCTGAAATATCTGTGAAACTCTTACCTTTCTTTTTTTTTTCTTTTCAAAAAGTGTAGTAGGCTTAGGACCTCATTCTCTGTTTATCTTAAGGAAAGAAAATCCTTTGTTTGCCTCTTCTTCTAGACCAGGAAAAGATACATTTTCCGATAGTTAGGGCATAAACTGAAACCAAAAAATGTTGCTAAAATCCTTCAGACTGTGTCCTGGGAGTGATGAAGTTTGCTAGATCACATAGTTCACAACACTACAGCAGTATGGCAAACTACATTGTAAAGTCAAGGCACTTCCTGTAGCAAAACAACTTTTTTTCTTTCCTTCATGTATCAGAACAAAAAAAATCTGCACATTTCTGGAATTTATCACTTTCAAGGCATATGATGTGTCTTTCAGCACTGAGACCAGTGGTAGCCAGGGTTGCTTTTACTTATTTCCTTTCTTTTGGGAGACTGCTAAAGATATGCATACAACTTGGAGGTCTCCTAAGCCCTCAGCCTGGACATGACACCAGCTCTTAGAGCTACCATTGCAGCTAGTATGATTCACAATAGAACTAATCACTGCCAGCTTATATCTGGTCAAACTCCATGGGACCTAATTTGACCATTAATACAGATATTAATTTTCTTAGAAAGACATTAGAAAAGAAAGGATCTGGGGATAAGTAAAATTTTAAGGAAGGCAACAGCAAGCAAAAGGTGAATCCCTGAAGAAGAAGTGAGACAGAAAGAGTAGGGAAAAGAGAAAACAGGTCCCAGTGGAAAAATACAATAGCATTGTTACAAGGTAAATCAGCTACCTGTGACTTCCTAATTGACAGGACAGTCACATCTATCCCTACAGATGATGCCTTACTTTTAAAAAATGGAGTTGGGCTTGATTAAGTTAATTGCTCTAGGGGCTGAAATGAATGAAGGATGGAAGTGGCTTGAGAGAAGTAAAAATAAGGATTCAGTATACCACAGCATATATCTGGAGGAGGGAAAGGGCAAGAGGAGACTCTGCAGTAGCATCTGTAAGGGATCATACACTTCTCCAAGCACTGTTAATGTGAAAGCTGCAGTCTTCCTTGACTCCTTGCTAAATCCAAACCAAACCTGGCAGGAATATAGTAAAGGCAAAGGCACTGAGCTCTGTTGCATAGTCATAACAATCATATCATAATACCATTTTATCAATGTGTATCATCGTTTCTGCAAGACAGTACAAGGAAATAGGAAGTGATGGGACTAGTGAAATGGACTTCCTTTGTGCCACAAATACACCAAGGAAGTGTTATTCACCCTGAGGCAGTGTTGAAGGCCTGCAGTTTTGGTGTAATCAGATTAATGTGAGTAGATCTGTAGATCTCTTTAGACACACATGCATGCAGATCGCACCCGTGTCACACTGCTGGGAATTACAGGGCCACAGAATGCCAACTGCCTGCTTGGAGAATGGGAAACAAGTGTCACCCTCCTATCTGTGGCAGTGACAAGCTCACCAAACACAACCTCCAGAGGGAAGACCCAGGGAAGATGCCCAGCCTGTCTGATCTACAGTGCCTCTGAGCCAAGAAGCTGCAACTGGACTTCCCAGAGTCACTTCCATGGGGTGACTCATCTTCTGAAGTTGTCTGTCCCTCCTCACTGACTACAGAGAGAGCCCAGCATCAGACACAGCATTTTTGGCTTATTTTTGGTAATCAGAAAAGTGTTTTATAGAAGAACTAATCACAGAAGAAGCCTTGCACTGGGCAATGATAGGTTGACTCAGTTTAAATGAAACAAACCCACAGATGCAGTTTTTAATTCAAGAAGAAGACTGGAAAATTAAGGTAATTAGTGAGTGATGCCCACTGGGCAAGAGAATTCCAATAACTCAAAGCCTCATATCCAATTCCAGGCCTGGAATTTCTTTGTTAAATTCATGAACTTTCCTGTCATTCATTATTCAAACAAGGATAAAATCCTGTAACATATAATACAGCTGAGAAGGGATATTAGAAGTAAGCAGAGATTCTACAGGTAACTGAAAAAAGACTGAATATACATATCTTGAGAGATATATACATACAGAAGGTGAGAAATTGAAGGGACAAAATACTGCCATAGTGTAGCTGAGTTACATATAACAGCAAAACTTAAGACTAATAACACATAAGCAAGAAAAGATAAAGGAAAGAAAACAAGAGTTCCTCATTGCTGAGACTGGAGGAGAAATTCAACAATCAAGATAAAGTCCAGGTAGCAATGGACTATTTTGTTTCAGTTTTCAATAAAATCAGTGCTGAATGAGAAGGGGTGAAGAAAATAAAGCAAAGTTAAATGAAAGCATCGCAATTAAAATTATATCCCAGAGAGACACAGAACTCAGAATTCGACCTGAAAAAGGTATGGGAGGGTGGGAAAACAATACAAAATATCCAAAGAACTGGCACAAGGAATTCTCAGTCTAATGTCTGGGATTTTTAGGGAATTGATCAAGTCATGTAATGCATGAGAAAAGATCAGCAAACAAACCAGTTGTATTTCAGAAGGAAAAAAATAGAATTCCATTGGTGAGGTTTCAGGAATGTGCATTGTTTATAATGCATTTAGAAGGAAATAATAAATTTCCATGGAAATTTATTGAAAATTGCATAAATGTAGTAACAATTACCAAGAAACATTTCTTTAATTAACAGCATATTTCTTCCTTGACCTTTTATTTAAAAGAAAATTTAGTCTTAATCTAAGATATAGCTGATGTAACCACCTACCTAAACTTTGGCAAATAATTTAATCTTCTTTTACACTGGCCATTAGTTTACAGAGAAGCTGAGTTTTATCTAAAATTGTAAAGTAAAGAAAATAATGGAGCCATCTAGGAGACAGCTGCAGTTTGTTCTGAGGGTGACACTCGTATTTTAAAGATTCTTAAAAATTTGTGTGAGATCAAATGATTGAAAGCTTTCACAAACAACAGCACAAGACATAGGAACCCACCCATAGTTCGGTTTGGGTGCTGACATAAAACTGGGAGACACAATCACTATGGAAGAGAACTGGAGAACCACACAGCAGAAATGTTGTATTGACCCTGAGGATTGAGCTAATAGAAACTCGTGAACTACCTAATTAATACAACATATGGAAGCTCCTGCAATTGCAGGTTCATAGCAAGAATAATTCCTATAATTTAAGAGCTCTTAGATGTTAGTAAGAGCAAAGAGGAAGTATAGTATGATCATCTCACTATTGATCAACCAGAGATTTATCTGACCTAACTTCAGATATCTACAGAATAGACATATTTCCCCTCACTGCTCAACCCAGACTGCTTTTGCAGTCAGAGGAGACAAACAGGCACTTCAGACATTATTGATCTGACCTTTTTCAGACTTTTACTTCAGAATGAGATGAATCACTCATGTCTTTCTATTGATTTTGAAAAAGGTCTAGACAAGTGCATGAGTTTGAGATGTCGACGCTGTGAATACACTTACAATAAACTAGGTAAGTAAGGCCAATATGTGAAAGATAAATGCAATCCGTTATGTTACTCTAGATCATCCTCTGAAGCAAAGAATTTTTTTCTTGTACTAAACGCTATAAAAGATTTATCTGGAATAAAATCTTAGTAATTCACATTCCAGGAACATAAATTAAAGCTATTCATAAAGAAGACACAATGGAATGATCTGGAAAAATGGAAGATTGTTTGATTAGCAAAGCACAGCCTAAGATGAAATATGATTGCCCTCTCCAAAAAAATTTTGATGGTGATAACCAGCAAGGGAGATTATGCTGCTAAAGCTAAAGCCTATGGGTACCAATACAATTGGATAGCTAAGTTCACTCCTTTCTTCCTTTATGCTCATTGCCTCCTCATCTGCTTATGTTCTTCCAGGACCTCCTTGGGAAGAAATGAACCGGTTCCCACCAAAACAGAATGCGGGAACTCAAAAGCATTCCCAGCACATTTATGCCACAACCCAGAGCATGCAGCATCTCTGTTTCATGCTATGGAAACGCCAATCTGTGGGCTGCAACACAGTCCTCACACTTTTAAATATGATGAACCAAGCCACCCCCACAGATAAAAACTGTCATGTTTTAGATATAACCATCTGGGCTATGTGGTGTGGATTAGGTTCATCTGCTCCACTGCTCTACCGAGGACTAGCCTTGAATATCAGCCAATGTGTGTTACTTGGGCCAAGGGATGGAGATCATTCTGTGAGGTGGGTGTGCTGAAAAACATAGCTGGAGCTGGTGTTGTAAGTAGGTGGCTACACCAGGGCCACAGGAATAGCAAGGCCATGAGGAGGTTAATGAAGGAAATTACATAGCTTCTAACCATCACAAGAATGAAGCTAGGGAACAGCTTTACCATTGCTGTGAGAACAAGGAACAAAAAGAAGCTTCAAAAAGAAGCTGATGTGTTTGGTGATGCCTCCCACTGCAGAGGATGATTTTCAGGCTAGGTCTGAGCTGTCACATCCTTGCTCACAAAACACCTATACCCTGGAAGATACCACTTGTATCTTACTAGCTGGTATTTGCCAAATGTTTCAGTGGAATTAATCAAGTACAAAATGGAGTCTGATTCACCTTTGCAATGATGTGTGGCTTTGAATCCTGTTTTCCATATACTATGTTCCCATTTGCTAGGAAGTTTTAAAAAGAGTAGTCTTTTTTTTCTTTTTTTTTTTTTATGTGAAGAGCAGTCTGAGAGTTTCAAAGAGTCTCAAACGCCAAGAAATCAGCCCTCACCTAATTAAGAGCTCGTTTACTCCAAACAGAATTGCTACAGTGAGCTACAGACTGTTTCTGATCTGCTTGGAAAACACCTTTTCTGATGATGCCAGATGAAATACCATTCACAAGACTTTTTTCAAGCACATATACTTGGTCCTCTTTTAACTATAATGAAGATAAAAGCTCTGTCTGCACACAGATTTTCTGAATATCTAACCATATGCACTTGTCTACATCTATATATACACAGAGACACACATATATATATGGTATATTAGCAGTCCATGAAGTAAATGAGTGAAAAAAACATGGTTTCCTCTCTTTTTTCTTTAGGTTCCCTTTTTTATTTCCTTTTTGCTATTACTTTTCTCCCTGCTTTCTTAGCCATGTTTCTTGCAACCCCAGTGTAAGGAGGTACTTAAGCACACACTTAACACTGTAAAACTATTTAGCACATAGAGAGAGCACATACTTGTGCATGAATGCATGTCCCTAAACACACAGAGAATTCCACATTTTCCAGTTCCTTAACAGCAGCCTTCCTTCCTTAGTTCCTCTCCTAGCACCACTGACACAGCTCTTCACAGCACATTCCCATCAAAGCCATGTGATGGGTTTGCTGTAACAGGGAAGTATGGCCTTCCCTGCTCACGCTGCAGCTCACTGAACATCCAGCTTGACAAATACAGGAATCATCCAAGGCTTTGGGCTAAAACTGGTGTCAGAGCACCCCAGTGCCTCGCATTTGCTGTTTTCTAATGAATACTGTCTGGGATTTACCTGCTATTGACATGGACAAGCTACTACTAATGAAATCTGAGCTAGTGTTAAAAAGGAGAGGACTCCCTTAGTTTGTTTATCACCTCATTAGCAAAATTAATTAGCAAAAACACTCCACCATGAAAATCACAAATTAATCCCCAGGCTACCTACCTGTAGATTTTGGGATGAAACCTTTTCTGGAAGGACTATTTTCTCTAGAATCTGAAGTTAACTCAGGCACAAACACCTTTCAAGTTTTAATTGTCTATTTGCTCACAAGGATATAAAGAAGCTTTGAAAATAAATGCAAGTGCTTGATGTATTCACTGCCTGCAATACTTTGCAGAGCTCCTTCAGAATTGTGTATTTCAAGCAGAAGGATAACATTTAGCAGTATAAATTCTTCAGAAATTATTAGCTTCTAAATTTTGTGCTCAGAAAAATATTTACAATCCTCTTCTGAATAAGCAATAGCATGATGCTAAACCCACAAAACCAGAGCAGAAATATATTGAGATTATGGACTCTCTGGGCATCCTTAAAAGCAAAACATAATTGCATTAATAAAATGAAAAGGAAATTCGAAAGTAGAGTCAAGACTCACACAGTAATACCAAACAAAAATGTGTTAATTAAATGCCAAATCAAATTGGTGCATTTTTTAACAAGATTTTAGGTCTTGCAATGATTTGCTTATTCTGCTTAACAAAAGGAAAGGAGTTTCACAGCATGGGAGCTGAGAAGAGAAACACCCTAAAACCAACATCATCTATTTAACAAACAGAGCTGAGAAAAGAGTTTTTATTCAGCTAATAAATAGGTATTGTTTACTTTAAGTACTGGTGAATGTGTGCCAGAAAGAAAGAGAAAATATTTCAGTTTTACTATCTTATTTCCAGCCCCTTGCCATTCTGTTCTGTTCCAAAAATTTTGGCAGCTGCTAAGCAGCCAGCAAATACAAGTGAGTGACGTTCCAGAGAACGGGATGACCTTGCCACCAGTAAATCCATGTGGACAGGTTGGAAGAAAGCTCATGTCTACAGGGCAAGACAGACAGATGACAGTTTTTTCCCAGGGTAAGACAACTCACTTGGTGGACACAACAGACAATCTGGCTACTGCATCTGTAATCCAGATGGTCATTAGTATTTGAGAATGGCTCACTATTACTGAGCCCAGTTTAGTTCATTTAATGTAGATGACCTTCTTTGCTTCACCTCCAAACCAGACAGTCACTTTTTGCCTAGAGGACCCCCAGCTTTAAATATGATGAGCATTAAAGAACAATTCTGCGTGCAGACCCAAGCATTTAATATGTGCTGGTATTTGTGCAGTTTATAAAATATACATCAGGAATAATATGCTGTATTTCAGACATGCTAACACACTCCGTGGCAAGTTTCCTATGTGCATAATTTGGGTTATTATGCATAATAGCAAGGGGTTTTGTTTTGCTTTGTTTTTTTTGTGAAACCGTTTGAAGTTCAGATTTTCAATAAATAAAAATGGGCAGAGTTTCTCTAAGATTATCAGCTGAAACGCTGAATCCTAAAGTTCTGCTTTAAAAAGCATGCAGAGAGCAAGCTTTCAAAGGACTGTAAAAACAAATACAAAAAGACTGTATAGAAAACAGAACCCAATCTTTTATTGATGTTTTGATCATTACCATCTGAAATTAAAATATGTATTATATTTTGGGCAAATAATGAATTGTTAGAAGATTTGGGAAGGGGTTAAGCAAAATTCACCTCAATCTACCTCCTTAATAATTTTCTTTGTACGTAGGTAAAGTAGAAATACAATTTGGTGACTAAAAATCTGAAATATCTTTCTTTGTTTTCCACTTGTTTCACAGTTCACCTGAACACTACAAGTATGTCAGCAGATTTGAGAGTGCACCCTTGAAGCACTTTCTTTATTTCTGTAAGCATTTATGCATGTTTTTCTCCATCACTGAGACGGGAGATTTTAAAAAGAAAAGCAGTTGTAACTGGGTCAGTGTTTACAATTTACAGTGCAGATTTACCAGAGAGATGTTGCAGATGTCCTGAAGGTGATATTCATCTGAAGAATCAGGTGACACTTACAGTGTCCTACAATGGATATCAAAAAATTGAAATTCTTGTGTTTGCTACTTATTTTAAAAGTGTTGCTTACTGAATTAAAGTGAAACCCCATATTGTGGTTAGAATATGATGTTGTTGTTTTTTTCACTTCTTATAGATTTTCAGGATGACTTGGTACAGGTGTCATAAATATTGAAATACTGATATTTTTGTGACTAAGATTTACAGTGGATTTGCACAGAATTCAAGAGGCTTAAATAGCTAGGATGTATCTCCAAGGATGTATTTAGGCTGGTTAGAAAGGTTTAAGCCTGACTTTAAGAACTATAAAACTTCAACCATTTGGTTTATATGAGAAGTAGGTAAATGCCACACTATTAGGATGAGAGGGTATTAACTCTCAGTGGCATGCCTAGCTGTGATGGCTGCTCCACTTTGGTTCACTGAATGGCAGCAGTGGCACACAGGCAGCTAGCATACCAAAACAGCCCTGCTCTCTGATCCTACCACACCTTTGAAAATAACACAAGGCATCATATTCAGCCAAAAATCAAGGTAGTCTTCTCAATCTTAAACAATTGAATTTTATCCAGAAAATTGGTCACACTCTCTTCAATCTACAGATTTAAAATTACTTCCATCCCTACCCAGAATAAATCTCACCTGATTATACACTAGTCTTCCTCTGTCCTTCCTGTTGAAAGTGGACCACTGCCCAAAAGCATGAAAGATTCATGATACTGGAGAGAGGAAGAAGAAACAAAGAGGGTCTGGATTTATAGCCCACTGCCAGGAATAACCTGGAAATGTGGTGTCCTAAGTTCTAACATTCATTCTTTCAGGGACGGCAGGGATGGCAAATGTTTTTCAACTAATAAGTCTTTGGATGCTTGAATAATGTAGTATGAAGTCTGAGTGCAGCTCCATATCTCAGTTACCCCTCTCTACAAAGCAAGAACACTTGCCTTCTCCTGCCCTTTACCCATCCTGACATTATATTAACTTTTTCTGAATGGGAATTTTCAGACAAGGACAGCTCTCTGTAAAATCTATGTAGAAAGAGTTCCCTGTGATGAGGCCTGGTCTATACCAAAGACACCTTTTTCTCAGCTGTAGACCCACATACTCTCCATCTGATGCCCTAGAACAAAACCCATCCATATACCTAATACCTGTTCTAGACAAAGGAAGAAAAGCAAACAGACGATGCGGGCTGCAGTTACCTACGGTGCTGCTGGCCCCGCTGCCGCAGCAGCACAGCTGCCACCTCCCCGCGTCAGCTGCGCTCATTGTCAGCGGGAATGCCCCGGGAGGCACAGCTGATGTTTGTGTCCTGCACAGATGGGCCTCCCCTTCCTGCCCTGGTGCTTGCTGGAGTCCTGAGCAGGGGCTGCTGCAGGGTGGAGCTGAACCATCTCGTCCCCCAGCCATCCTTGTCCTTCGCATCCTTCTCCAGCGCCCTTCAGCTGGGGAACTCTGCTGCCTTTCTCCACTGGACAGTGGCACTGTGGTGACCTCTGCAGCCTTGAATTCCTTTGCAGCAGACTCGAAAACCCCTTTTACATTCTTACAAGGTCAGGTCAGAAAGCAAGAGCAGAGAGATAAGGACATTCCCCAGCTGTCAGCTACATATCAGACAAAAAAACCCACAACGGTTATAAAAAATGCGAGAACTCCAACACCGATGGATTTAATTTCACTTCCCTTTACATCTCCGAGTCCTGTCAGCATTTCTGGAGTTTCAAGAGGGGGAGCTAGTTAGCTAACAGAGTCCAGGCTGTTAGAGAAACTTCCCTTGGCAGCAGCCCACAGCTTTCAGATTTTAAGTGAAGCAGAATGAAAACGGAGTTCACAGCTTCAGCTCATCCCCAAGAAGCACTTTGTACAGCATTGCTGCTCCTGCTTTCCCCATAAACCTAACTGATTATTGAAGATATCACATAGACACAGCATGAAAGCTGATTATGTCTTGACAAGCGAAAAAACATAAACAGAATTTTTAATCATGAGACACACAAATGAGCTTGTAAAAAGCTTACAAATCTATAATATACAGATCTAAATAAGCAAGGGAATATAACCTTACATACAGAATGACCTGTGACTGAATTTTTTACATCAAAGACACAGTACAGAATTTTTGCATTTTAATGCAGTACAGAATTTCACATGTCAGGGAAGGAAAGTCACTCATATCTATTCAGACAAGAACTTTTCTTCTAGCAAAATGAAAGACATTCATTTGTCCTTAAGAAACATGGAGGAGTCCTGGGTCTTGGCGGAATCTTGTACCAGTTAGCTCATTATGTGGAACAGCAAGTAACTTTTACATCTCTTGTTGTCTCTGAGTTTTCATAACAGAACTCAAACATGTGAGGTTTATCTCTCCATTTGCTATTCTTCTTCCTTAGTTATGCGCTCCCCACCCGTGAGCACACCTGTGTGCCCATCTGCCTTCGGTGGTGCCGTCAGTGGCAGAGCCCTGTCTGCTGCTCCCTGGGTAAACACTCACAAGTGTGCAGCACGGGCCAAGGGCTGCTCTAACTCCTCTAAGAGCTAGCTGTCAAAAAGCAGGCAAGGTTTTGTGCAAGATCGCTCTTTTACTGTGCCTTTTTTCTTTTTTTCCTTAGATATACTCTTTTAATTGAAAACAATGTGGCAAAATTGCCTGTTGTTACTTCAATGGCTGGAAGCCTCCAGCAGGCTACAAGTTTTATGCTGCATTTGCCCCATCCAACTTTATCTAGCCAAGCAGTTCAAATGGCAAATTACTTCTATAAACCCTTTTTCCCACCAAGGTCTTCTAAACATTTAGGCCTGGCAACAGTGGAGATGTAAAAGGCTCACACTGTGCTCTGAAAGTCACACATGGCAACTCTTGTTCTAAATTCATGTTTAGTTCTTGCTCTTGCTACAAAGCCATGCTGTGACAGGTCAGGTCCCACTACATGTAACTGTTGCCACACACTGGTGCCATTCCCCTACATTCCATTTCTGACTCTAGCTTTTCTAAATACTGTTTCACTGCCAAAATCTTTTGCTGTGCTGAAGCATGTAGCAAATCAAATTGCCATTGTTGATTCCACTCCTCTACAATTCTGCAAGGAAAATATCCCACCATACATTAACTCTTGTCTTCTGTAATACTCTTTTCCATGAGAAGACAAATGTTTTGCTCAATGGCAAAACTGATGGTGTTTATATGTGTCTCTTGGTAAGAAGAAAATGTTGAAATCAGTGGAATTATTGTCACTGGTTTCTTTCAAGCCTTGACTTGGAATTATAAAGCTATTAGGGATCATAGGGTCGCAGAAAACTGGGTTATCATTCTCTGTAAATACAAACTCATTTTTCTTTCATGTTTGCATTAGTTTATGTTTTCCTTTCCTATGTTTCAAACCTTATGATGTAACTTTCTGCTTTGCATGTCAACTGCTTTATGTATGAACCTTCTTCACTTAGGCACAGTCAAAAGAGAGTAAGAGCTGATTGATACACAACAAATAGCATTTTCATATGTTTCCCAACAAATTCCACTTCTGCTATACAAAGGTATAAGCAAAGTAGATCAGTTCAGAACAATCTGGCCAAGGCTGGTCACTGTAGTCATTGGATCCTAAATACCTTTGGGGTTCTCAACTGAAAGCATGAAAGGGGGAGAAGCTTCCATTACTCTGTAGTTGATATTAGTCCCTAGTGAAACATTCTAATAATAGGAAAGGTGGGGTGGTATATGACATCTCTGAAAACAGTAAAGCAAGAATAATTTAAATAAATTACATAATAAAGCAAAATAAATATTAATTATAAAGTATTTTACCTTTTGGAGTTTATTCTTGGAGACACAGAACTAATTTTTTTGTTAGCTTAGGGTACTTAGTGATCAATCTCTACTAAGGTGATCATGATTTGTTGCAGACTTAGAAGATCAAAACCACTGATGCAGCTTTTTTTGGTTGTAATGCTTGAGCGTGAGAGTGCTTGGCTCTCCTAGCAGACTGAACACGATCCTGCTCCTCTGTCTGTGAATGCTGTGCACTGTTGTGTCCCTGTCCATGGGCACTTGTGAAGTGCTGGGCAGGAGGCAGGGCTCTGCCTTCACCTGACAGACACCCACCAGACAGCCAAGTGCATTGCATGGCAACCTTTTCCAGGGCACTGCAGGTGCAGAACCAGAGGGTCACAAGGACAAGACCAGAGCTAAAAGGGAAGCATGTATCAACTCAATCTTTGCAGATTACACTGCGAGCAGATATAATGAATTTAATCCTTTTTTCTATAGAAAAAGGACTCACTATGGCTGCACACCATGGCTCACAGTTAAGAAGCAAACTCTCCCTGAGCTCTTTATGAGATTAAAATTCAGAAGCAATCTGAACCACTATTGTCTAAAATTTTTCTTAGCTAGAATTTAATATTGCTCTTACAAACATCAAGTTACAGGATTGAAAACAGTGTGTTATTTCCTTTGCTGTTAAGGGTTTCCTACTTCAGCAAAACAAGGCTCTCAATTTCAGCTGAATGGTTTCTTTCAAGATATAAGATAAGGTCCATCAAATCACATTGTTTTATAATTATTTGATAGTGTTTTCTGCTTTGATGGAGGTACTTGAACTATGAAGCTAGCTGGCAGTGGAGGTAGAAACACAGCTCATCATTCATTGTTGCTGTGGATGAAGATGAGAAGTCTCTAGGTTCTGCAAAAGGGCACAGTTCCTGTTCAGAATATGAAATTTCTAATGAATTCATTTGGTACTCAGAAGATGAAAATCTTTCAATGCTTTGGTATGGGAAAGGCATCTGAGTGTCTGCTCCCAAGCCTTTCCTTCCTGTGCCTCAAATCCTTGTTCTTGCCAAATGCAGTAGTCACTGACAGGACAAGAGTGGTGTCCTTTGTTCACAGTGTGATGTTTCAAGGTGATGTCAGACATGGTTTCGGCAAATAAAACTGATGAACAAAGCAGGGGAAGCAAAAACATGTCTTGTAGAAAGAAATAAAATTTCAGATGATTCTGTCTCTATCCTGCTACACCGAATGATTCCTGAATTGGGAGCCTGCATGGTAGTAGCACGGGAAAAAGTAGGGGTTGACAATAAAATAAAGGAGAGGGGCATCTCATCACCCAGTAAGACCTGATTGGAGTCACGAAGAGAAGGCTGACGTCCCCACTCTAGTGGTTTCTCCTAGAACATGCTGCTCCAGGGTTGTTTACTACCCTATCCCTCACTTCTGCAGCACTCACCAGCTTTGTGGGACTTGTTTATCAGGCTTGTGAATCAGCAGCATTTAAGTATCACTTAAGACTTGCCAACAGAATCTTTAATTCTATATAGAAAATTTCATAACATTTTTGTTTTCTTCCTTTTTATTTAGAGTCCATGGCTTTGACAATTATATCAGAATGTGGCCATCAGCTGAACAGCAGTGGAGTTGCTAGCTGAAGCCTATGAGCTTTGTGGGACTTATCAGGCTTGTGGATTCTGGCAGACACAGCTGGAGAGTTTCAATTAAATTAACAGATTTGCACAGATCCTAATATCTGACCTGAACTGCTCACTAGTAGGAAAATTACTGCATTCCTCTTTTTAATTCCTTAGTTTTCTCAGCTCTTAATAGAAGCAGGTAAGAACAACTGCTTTTAAAATCACAGGCTGCATTTCATCCTCCCACACCAATCATAAGATTTCCATTGAGCAATTCATAGTTGTTCTGTAGAGCAGTTTGCTTGATCATAGAGGAGACATTACAAAATCCAGCCTAGAAAATTCCACTGATTTGTGGTGGAACTCTCCAACATCAGGGAGTTAGGTATCACATGTCTAGATATCCAAACTCCTCTGTTCACAAGTTTGGGCTTCTGAAGTCACCTTCTGGCCTCTGGGAGTTGTGAATTTGTCAGGACATCATGACCCTTAAGTGTTTCACCCAGGGACCATCTTTGTATGCCAAATGTCTCCATGTCTCTTCTTTAACTTTGGGATGCCAAATGTCTGCATATCTCCATGCATCTTTGTATGCCAAATGTCTCCATGTCTCTTCTTTAACTTTGGGATTTCTACTACTCTGAATGAGTCACGATCCACCACAATCTTAATCATCTCATTAACATACATCCTTTCTGCTTGCCTAGCAAGCAGGTAGAGACCTATTAAAGAGATGGCTGAATACCCTAAATAAGTCAAAAGCTCAGTGGCATTTTGCAGAGTCCTTCACACTTCACAGATCCAAACAAAAGCATTCTGTAGGCTCAAATCACTGTTTGTGTTTCAAGCAGAGCAATCATAAAGAGGACAGAGAATCAGAGTCATAAAATCATCAAGTTTGAGAGACTTTCAAGATCATCCAGTCCAGCCATCAACCCAACACCACCATAATCACCCTTAAATCTCATTCCCAAGTGCCAAATCCCGACCCCTTTTGAAAACTTCCAGAGATGGTGATTTCACTACCTCCCGGGAAAACTTATTCTAATTCCTGACCACTCTTTCAGTGATTTTTTTTTTTTTTGCATCTAATATGACCGTCCCCAGGTGCAATGTGAGGCCATTTCATCTCATCCTGTCACTTGAGACACGGCAGAAGAGAACAACCCTCCACCTGGCTATAGCCTCCTTTCAGGCACTTGGAGAGAGCAATGAGGTCGCCCCTGCACCTCCTCTTCTCCAGACAAAACAACCCCAGTTCCCTTAGCCGTTCCTCATAAGACATTTTCTAGACCTTTATCAGCTTCATTGGCCATCCTTGGACACTCCAGTGTCCCAGTGTCCTTTTTGATGACACAAGGGAAAGCCAGCCCTTAGATGACACTGCCATGGTTACTACAAGACCAACATTCAGTCCCATGGCCCCTCCTGTGCATGGTGTGTGAAAGGCAGTTGGCTGCCAGGGGAATACCTCCTGGAGTGTGTTTGTAGGTACAGCTCCCCATTTCCAGGTGCCTGGTGGCACTGTGCTAATTGCCAACTGGCTGTTGCACTATGTGCACAAAAGGCGTCTTTTGTCCATCAGTGATGTCATAACTACGTCAATAATCTTCAGTAAATACACAAAGTTTGACTTTTATCCTTTCCCTTACAATTTCCATTACATAATACCTGAGAGACTCTCCAGGCATTGCATTTCTAAGGCGATTAGTGCATTTCTTGAGCAGCTAATGTCACTTGGCCTCTGGCTCTGGGCCTCAAAGCTCCAAAGCTGGTGCAAATGTTAACCCTCCAAACAGCACTGCTTGTTGTGACTGCTGCCCAAATCAAACTGCTTCATAAAGTCCTTCCATGCAAATTGCTTGAGTGTCACTCTAAACACAAGAAAATATAGAGAATAATTACCAAAAAAGCATTTTTCTACTTATCTCATGGTAAAGACTATGAGAGGCCTTCAAGACAAAGTTAGTTTTGCTGAGAATTCACAATTAAAATCTTAAGTCTTCTCTGTGTGAAAAAAATACTTATTTTCTTTCTCATAGAGTGGGATTAAATTGAGCATGCTTACCATGTCTCCTTACAGACAGTACAAGCAGATCAGAATCTGAAGCAGTAATAGTAAAACCTCAGAATTAAATAATCTGTTCACTATCTGAAGTGCTGGATGACTCTCTGTAGTAGCAGAAAACAACATATTCTGATTCACTTACTGCCAAAAATATGTACATAAAAACAATGGGACCAGCATGCTGCTTCAGCTCAGTTATAGGGGAAAGATCTGCAGTTTCCTCACCATCACAGCCACCTTTCTGTCCTGTCTTACTGCCCCAGCAAGCCTTGGGTCTGCTGTGAGTTGTGCTGTAGCAGGTGACAGGGCAAGAGATGAGAGATGAGATCCATGATGCCTGACTTTCTGGGATGCAGAGGTCTCACTGGTAGGAGAAAAAAAGGAAAAGACGATGCATCATAACACCTCAGGTCTTTGAAAAGTGGATTTGAATGTATTATAGTACAAGAAGGCAGCTGGGAATTTATTAACCATGATTTCAGAAAATTGAAACTCTGCTTTATAAAGTGGGTTTGTTTTTTGTTTTGGTTTTTTTTTAAGAACAAGTCAGATGTGAGATCAGTGTTCACTGACTATGTCTCCATTTTGAGCTAACAGCACAATCCCCCATTTCATAAAATAAATATTTTTCTCATTCTCCTATCAGATCTCTGTTAGGTCCTGTACCTGAAGTTTGAGCCTAGGGAATACGAAGAGTTTAGATGCAGAGGAATGTAAATGAACATTGACCTCAAAAGATTCTTCCATAAGATATGTTCTGAAGCACTGTTGCTCTTTTTCCAATTTTTAAATTTTATTCCTTCTGTTTTTGGGGTGGCAGGCTATTTTGCAGAGCATGTCTTTCACAATGAGCTGTACATTTCAATATTTGAATAATATCAATCTTTTAGAAGTATAATCAGCCAAGCCAACTGCCATTTTGTGAGATAAAACTGATTTGTTTTAACAAAGAGAGAGGAGCTGAATACTTTTACTTGAATTTAGGTGAATTGTCAGTGGTAACTTCCCGGGGTTCTGGTTTTCTTCAAACTCTTGCCAAGTAGCACTGTGTAGAATGCAATACCATTGATTTTAACATATGGCATTACATGTGTGTAAAGATTACATTTGGTAGCAAAGACTCAAAGGATTACAAGAGAATAAATGCCAGACAACTCCAAGATGGACCCACCACTGGCCAAGGCTGAGCCCATCAACAACAGGGGTGCACCCTCAGGGATAACACAGTTAGGAAGGAGAAAAGGTGCGCAGCAGGAGTCAGATGAGAGAAGTGAGAATATGTGAGGAACAATCCTGCAGACCCTAAGGTTAGTGAAGGAGGGGGGCAGGAGCAGAGCCCCCTGAGTGGTGCAGCACAGGGTGAGGCAGCTGTGGCCCTGCAGCCCAGGCAGGTCCATGGTGGAGCAGAGAGACCCCACACCAGAGCAGAGGGGTGCCCCAAGGAGGCTGTGAGCCTGTAGGAATCCCACAGGGGAGCAGTGTGCTCCTGACAGCACCTGTGCCCCAAGGAGAGAGGAGCCCTCTCTGGAGCAGGTTTGCTGACAGCACCTCTGACCACACAGTGGAGCAGCCTGTTAGCGAAGGACTGGACCCCATGGAAAGGGAACCACTTTGGAGCAGTTAGTGAACTGCAGCCTGTGGTAAGGACTCACGCTGCAGAAGTTCATGGAGGACTGGCTACTCTGGAAGGGACTCCAGACTAGAGCAGGGAAAGAGTGTGTGGAGTGCTGTAACTTTGGCAGAGGGAGTGGCAGAAACTTGGGAATGAACAGACTGCAGTCCCCATTCCCCATTCCCTGGGCCATTGGAGGGAAGGAGAGAAAGTGGGAGTGAATTTGAGACCAGGAATAAAGGTAGTGTCAGGGGAACACGTTCTAAGATTTGGGTTTATTTCTCACTGCTCTTCTCTGACTTGATTGGTAAGAAATTATACTGATTTCTCCAAGAGGATCCTGTTTCCCATGATGGTCCCTATTAAGTGATCTCTCCCTGCCCTTATCTCAGCCCATGAGACTTTCATTATACTTTCTCTCCTCTTCCCAGCTAAGGAGGGTGGTGATAGAGAAGCTATGGGGAGCACCTGGCATCCATTCAGGATCAACCAACAGCAGTTTCTTGGTCAACCATGTTAACAGAATTGTTCTTTTTTAATTTTATTTCCTTAATGCACTATTTAAAAATTATATTATGTTCCAAGATAGTTCAAAGATAAACCAATTTAAGATAATGAACCTAATTCTTTCTTTTCTTTAACGCTACTTAATGCTCCTCTGCTAGAGATAATAGCATTTTCTAGGTGACAGCTACTAACTTCAGAGGCATGGGGCTTTGAAACAAAAAGAGCCTTCCCGTTGCTAGTTGCTGGTGTTGTTCCTCTTCTGCTTTTGCCTCAAAGTTTTGCCTTGCAGATCTCCTTTGCAATGTACCTCAGGGGCCCAGTACTTCACTAGCATGTTTATCACTCTCTCTTCTCTATTGGAATTTTTTTGGTTCTGTGCAAGTATTAGATGCAGAGGCCACCCTGATACCCTGACAGGTGTGTAGTATGCTATGTTAGAGACAATTGTAGTATTTGGATAGCTAGAATGCACTCCCCTTAAGACAGTAAAGTCCCAGCTGGCCAAAAGGTTACTTCTACCCAAGGAATAATGGGAGGTTCAGCTGGCCAAAAGATTCTGATAAAAAATTATTTCCTTTTTCGAAACTTTCAACATCTCTTGGAAATAGTGACCTTCAATAAAATTCTGGTTGCCCTGCATCACCCAGACACCTGTATCACTGCTACCTTCTGTGCAGACTTAATCTATTTAAAGGGAAGCCTGTATCTTCCCTGACCCAGAATATCAGGGCAAGCATGCAGACAAGCTGCCTTTAACACAGATTGCTCAGGGCTTCCCAAAGTTTCCCAGGCTTGCAACTCACATGAGCTCCAAAGTTCTAAAGGTCAGATAGCAAAGGTGATCTTGGTGTCAATTATGTCAATTATACCAATTTCCTATCTGCTCACTAGTCAGACTCACTTTTCAAGGGTTTCTAAATCTGTGTCAGTCAGCCAGGAAAATGCAAATGTTTCACTCTTTTCCTTTCTCCTTTTTTCTTTGTCAGCTTTATTACAGACAAAAGGCAAGCAGGATTCATTCTTGGTGGAAAATATAATGATCACAACTTGCTATGTTAAGATAAAGAAATTAGTCTTGCTGGCCTAGTTTAGTTCATTTACTTTATGCTCTCTTCCAATTTGCTACTTTACTGCAAATTAATATATAATCTGGATTTCCAAACGTCCTTCAATCTCTGTAATAGTCTGTGCTGATAAACTGAGATATAAGATGTTTTCTCTATAACAGCTAAAATAAAGCAACTTCAAGGAGCAGTACATTGGTAAAAGTAATTTTCAGATCTGGTACAACTCATTGCAGGAACTGCCAGATCAATTTGCATAGAAATAGAAAGCATTATGTGTCCCTCATAATCCCAGTAATGCACACCTCGGTAGCGGGTTTTTAGGGAACCTGGAGGAGTTTTTCCATAAACATAGCACTCTTGTATTTACACAGTCTGGTTTCCTAATCAAACAACAGGCTTGATCAACGTACGAAATCAGAGTGATTCCTCATGGTTTAGCTAAGGCAATGCTAGCCTATTTTATTACTTATTTTTTTCAAAAAGCAGGATACAAAAAGCAGGGGACAAACATTAGCTTCCTGTTACATGTAACAAACAGAAAAGAAAAAAGCAGGGCAGAAGGAGGGATATGGAACATATTTCTGCCATGTCCATAAAAGCAGCTGGGAGCTGCACATCACCAAAACATTCTACTACATTCATTTCAAGATTTTACAGCAGTTTCTGAACTCTACTAAGCTGATCTTATATTTTTTACAGCTAAGCTTTCAGAATTCATTTTCACTATCAGATACAGGCATGGTAATGTACTGCCTTGAAAGCACTTTACATAACTGCTTCAGTAATTTAGTAGGTAACTAAAGTGATATTCACAGTGACTCAAAGCAGCTAACAAGAAATCCATTTAGAATACCATCTTTCCAGTTTCACAGGCATCCATGGAGCTATAAAAAATCTGTACTGTAATATGCTTGTCAGGTGACTAATGACCAGAATTAATTTGTTTTCACATCCCAAGATTCCTTTTCTGTTTTATCAACATTTAATTAAAACCATTCAAACCCCTTTGTAGAGTGCAAGTAGCTTCACAAATTCAACTGCTATAAAGACTGTGAAAACAAGTAATAATGAATCTGCATGTACAGTGGTATTTGCCACAGCAATGAGATCTGCTCTTGATCTGCGCTTCCAGCTTTAGGCTTATCTCTGAAAACAGTGACACTTCTCAGGATAGACTTGAAGCATAGGTGAATTATCTTGTTCAGGGCTATGGTCAAACAAAAAATGACTGCTGGCATGTCTGGTCTTATTTTCTGTTGTCAATTTCAAAAGATCTTTTCTGTTATTATTTCTTTGGATGAAACAATTTCACTTTAAAAAGAGCAAGAATAATAAACTGATTAGGTAGTGAAGGTCTGGTTCCATTCAGTAACCATCCATCTATGAGGATTACAGTGTGATGTAAACATTGCAGCAAAAGTTTACTGTACAACTTTTTCTCAGCAGTAGCATTTGGGAAGGGAAATTTGCCCTGCCTCCAGAAAAGAGTTTGATTCAACAGTTTTCATTTTCATACTGCTATTGTACTTGCACCTGTATTACCATCCATATTCCAGCAACGTATTCTGATCCAATGGGGATCCTACTGCCTCAACAATGAAGACATGGCCTTTTTCCACTGATTTTGTGATGGAGTTATCTAAACAGAAATCATTTTCAAGAGCACCTGTGTTAGAATAAAGACCCTTTTCCAGAACGTCAGCTGTAATGAGTAGATTCAAATGATGACCTAATACTTAAAGAGCATACCAGTTCAAAAAGCTGTATTTGCCAGCATGCCATTAGCATATAATACCAGCTTTGTACAACAGCATTAAAATTACCAACTTGTCAAGTATTCATCCAGTCATATATTCACTTTTTAAGTTGCTTTCTTTACTCTCAGTATTACAGGAAATGAGGAAGGTAAGCTCCAAATCACATATGCATTTCTTAGGATGTTCCCTAAGGAGGAAAAATTGAGTATCATCACCTTAAATTCATAAAGAGGGATTTAAGGCAAATACAGATTAAATCAGTTCTCAAAGTTCAAGCCGAATAGTTGCAGCACAGATGGGATTTCACCCGAATTTCTTGAGTTCTCATCCAAAACATCATGTCTCCATTTTATTTTAATGATTTCATGTCTGGATTAAAAGCTCTATTAAACAAAAGTTTTTGTCTTTTTAGTCGCATGATAACACACTGGAACCTTTCTCTAGCAGCTTTAGAAAAAATTCTTATAAATGGGATGCCTTTTTTATATAATATAGGAAGTTATATTGTTTAATTCAGACAGCTAGAGCCAACATTTCTCTCATGAGATATTTACATCGGGTTTGACTTGCACACATTGTTATAGCTCTGTACAAATATGCTCGCTACCAGCAATGATATAAAGTGTTAAAAGATGCCAAGTTATTGCTAAAAATGTTGCACCAATTCCCAACATTTGTTCCCTGGAGATAGGGAAAAGTCTGGCATTACACATCGCTGTCTTCTAAATATGAACTTCTTGAACAAACAATCCCAGGGAAGTGCCGTGACTGTTGTGATGTCTGTAAAGTTATTATTTCAGCAGAGTAGCAATAGGAGCTCCAACTCCACAGATTAGGGTCTTATCAAGCCTGTAAATGTGAATACCAAGAAACAGAACAAACAGGGGTTTGTTTTGGAATATTCACATCTCTGCAAGTCACTGAAAGTCAAGCAAAGTAATGATGTTCCAAAACTGACTGAAAAAAGTTGATTAATTTACAGTTTCTTGTCAAATTGGCAATTTCATATGATCTCCAAGGAAGAACACAGTAATTTCTTCTGAATTCTAAGTAAAAAAAAAAAAATACTACTTAAGAATGTAATACATTTTACATTGCTAAAACTTAGTATCATAAAAGTGGAAGAGTGCAATCTGATTTATAATTTTTAGCTAATTGGCTATTTTGTGGCCATCTAATGAAATGACAAAGAAAAATTGTAGCAAAAATCTGGCCATTTACACAAAATGTGGGATTTAATGTTGATCTGAATTTTATTTATGTTGCTAAATTTCTGCTTTTGCCTAAGGAGACAAACCAAACAAACAAAACACCCCACATCTCAAAAAAAGAAACTCATTAAAAACAACAAGAAGAAAAAGTCTTCCTCGTCACAGACAATTTGGCCTCAAAAGAAATTGTAACCATTAGCATAAAGGGTATTGTCTTCAAATAGAATAGACATATCAGTTTTCCAAAAGGCTTGGCCAAGACAGAAAATTGTTAACAGCTAAAAGCAATAATATTTCAAAAAAAAAAAAAAACAGGGTTTTTTTAAAGTTCAAGTACCTCACTGGAGTTAATGGAAATTATTTTTTTTCCCACTGTTTCCCATTAAACTTTTAGTGATCTCTTACTTAGGAACCATTTTGTGAATTGCTTTTAAACACCACAAAAACATTTAAAATTTGCAAACAAAATGTATTTTCCCAGCCTAGATTAAAGGATGAGGCTGGCTAAAACAAAATTTTTCAAATGTTGCTTTGATGCAGACCTTAAAATTGAACAGGCTTTTCCTCCTCCATGACCAACAGAAAAACCTGTCACAGCTCTCCTGGCAAATGTGTCACTGTCTGCGATTCAGCTATGTGACAGTGATGGCATTTCTGCATTTCCATTTGGACCATTTTTGATTGCTAATAAATTATTAGTCATAACCAAATTGAAGAAAAAAATGTATCTTTCATAAGAAGATCTACACTACTGTCAATTCCAGACAGCACTTCAACAGAAATACTTTTCTCCCAAATATCATATCTAATATTCCCACAAATTCTTTCAAAAACGCACGCATTATACCTCTCCTGAAGCATAATTGCAATGCAATGGGAATAAAAAAACTGATTAAGAAATGCCTTGAATTGTTCCCTGCAGAGTTCTGTAGAGCTGTGGACACATGTAGGCTCTGTCATTTCACTTCTCCCTTTGTGTCCTCAAGACTGGCCCCTGTCCGCAGGTGGGACTGCTGAAAGGGCAGGTTTTCCTTGGCTGCCACATCAGCCTGCTCCTGCTCCCTCAAAGCCCTCCTAACATCCATGCAATTAGTTCACACAGACCAATAGAGAACAACACCCTTATGCCAGAACAACCAGAGTTTGTTTTCACTCTAGCAGATGCTGAATGAAGCCAGTTAGGGCTTCTGGAAATAGGGATAAGTTTGATCCACAGGCTGTGATATAAATACAGGAGCTTAGTCACAGACACGGAGCTGTTACTTTAAGACAATGGCAATGCTATTATTACAAGAAAGAAAAAAAGAAATGAGTAATAAAACCATGGAGACACCATGATTTTCCCACAGTGAATTTTGTGACTTCTCATTATAGGATTATGCCGAGGAGTAAAAGATGAAATCGTAACATTTTAATGTTTTGTGTTCTTAATGTTCCAACATTAAGTACAGGGACACAGATACAGCAGAAACATCACTGAGACTGGCACAGTTCACAGGTCAGTTTGTGCTTCAGTTAAGCATCAAGATATTTTTAGAATGAATAGAAATGTGCCATAAGCATCTTTTAATTGATTAAAACTTCATAGCTAAAACTTTTTCTAGTTACAAAGACTTCTTATTTTCAAAAATGAAATTTTAAACAGAAATTGTTGGCATCAGTTTTACTTCCCTTCTTCAAGATCCTTGTGCAGAAGCTTTTTTCTTCTGGGGCTATTGATAAGTGATTTCTTTATAGGTTCATACACTTGAAAAAACTTTTTACAGAGTAGCAGAAAATATAAAAATACATGACATAGAAAGCAACCAAGAGTAATTGTAAAAACTTTGACATCTTTTTCCAGACAGACATTTCTTCTTTATGAGGTAGACTTGCAAGATTTGATAGTGTTTAATATGAAGATCAATCAGCTTCCCAAGGGTTAGAGCTAACAAGGAAGCAGTTACCAAGGGGAAACTGTGATGCCATTTTTCTGTCTGCATGCTGCCTGGGGGCTGCTGCAGCAGAAAGAGTCATGCAGAGCATGTGGCTTTCTGAGGTAGCTCCAGAGCAGCTTCCCAATGATCCTGGCTAGGGAAGTGGTGGGATATCAGGACAAAATAACCTATTCTCAGCACAGCAACAGCTTACAGCCACAGCTCTTATTAAAGAGCGCTGCTGAATTGCTGAAAACAAAGCATTTTGCTTGCTCTGGCAAAAAGTCAATGAGTGAAAGTAAAACTGCACACACACCCCCTTCTATTGTTCTGTTTGGAAACCTTCCACTGCTTAACAATCCTTTTCAATGAAAGGTAAGAAATGATGAAAATAATATCCTTATCTGAGGATTTGATAACGCTCATTTATACCTCACCTCGAAATATCTACTGCAAAAATCCAAGTGAAAATTTCTTTTGTGAGATCTTTAGTTCTGCAATCATTATCACAATAGCCTTCAGCCCACCCACCTGGAATTCCTGAAAGAACTACCGGTATTTTATGCTGAAAGTCCTTTTTACAGAGATCATTATAACTTACATATTAATGAACTAATTTAATAGAATTATTCTACACAGTAAGTCATACCACAGCTAACAGTCATATCAAAAGGGCTAACTTCTGTGTCTCTGATTATTTTGCAAAATCCTTAATCTGTGCCTGACAGATTCACTGTAATTTTGCTTCTCCGGGGAAACCTTTATCTCCTGTACAAGTTCAGACTCCCCATTTTCATTATCTGTACAATGTGTTGACATATGATATAACCAGCAACCGCACAGAATAGCAGCCCTGAATGGCGGGAGAACGTCTCCCTGTTTATATTACACGAAGGTTGATTTGATGGGCTGCAGCAATTGCCTCTGAGAGCAGACATAAGAGCAGCCTGACTCTTTCAAGTTGACACTTTGCAAATACCACGCGGGGCTTGCCACGGCTGCATGCTTTGTATCAGTTGCACCAGGAGATACAGTTAATGTCACTCCCTAAAACTGCACATTACTAAATTAGTCCTGGTGTCAATTGTTATCTGGCAGCGGTCAGTTGCCAAGCCAGCACTGTATTTTCAAGGGCTTGCTGTTTTACAGTGAAAAAGCACAGGCCCAAGAGGTCTGAGCAACCGCAGGCGCGGGCGGCTGGAACACGCCAGGGCTGCCAAGCGGCACCGTTTCCTTTTGTGCTGCCTAAAAAGGCAACTCGTGTCACTCCCTGGGTGCCTGCTTACAAACAGAGAACCAAATTTGTCCCTCTGTTGTACTCTTCTATAAGCACCGCTGAGTGTAACCAGTGGCAGAACCTGGTCCGAAGGGCACAACTGCAAAAGCAAATACAGTGTGACACAGCCCAGACAGAAGACATACTTTTCCTGATGAGGAGATTACTGTGAAGTGCTAAAGCCCCACCTCTGTTCCCTAAACAACAATGTGTGTTATGACTTAGGGGCTTCTCATTCTTCTGCACTTCAGCTGTTGCAGAAAATAAAGTTGTCTTGGAGACACGCACAAAAGCCCAACTTATTTTATACTTCATATATACAATATTTTTTAAAGAGGTCACAGAAGAAATATCACTGCTCATTTTTGAAAGTTGTTTTTATAACATTTCCTTTCTGATTGTAAAATAGGCCATAGAACCAGAAATGCAAAAACAGTGCTACTTCAAATTATAGGTATTACTAGAGAAAATTTGTTTATATTTAATTAAATTAAAATTAGTTCAGAGTTATGTATTATTTATTTGTCTTAATGTTGAATAATAATTTCTTCACTACATCTTCTTTCTCCCACATTATGCTTAAGTATGGCTTCAATTTAACGACCAAAGTTAGCTGATTTACAAGACAACTTCTGAAGGCTTGCCCTCATGCCTTGTCCTCATTAAATATTTTTACAAGAATGTAGAAATAGTCATAGACACAGATTCAGGCCTCTTGCCTTCAGCATGGTGTAAAATACATCTTGTAGGCCGGCACAGGATAATCTTTTTCCTGTATTAGGTCTCAGTCTTTATATTTGCAATTAGGACTAAGTCCTCAAACTATGAAGTTTAAAGATTTGTAAAGATATATCCAAACCCTGTCTTTGTTCTGGGAGTAGGGAGCTGTGTTTTCTGTAAAAGCCCTAGCCTTGGCAAAGAATCTCAGAGATGTCTTAGCAGCCAAATAGGAAATCACAGATGTATAATTTCACCCTCTCTGATTTAGACAGAAGATACTGGGTCTTAGAAATTCAAAGCCTCTCTTTAGCCATGGACCCTGTTCTGATCTCCTCTCCCAGCTGGACCTCGTATCATTGCAAAATACACCTCCACTATAACTCATATTCATTTTCCTGCCATAGCAAGGGGGAGTAAAAGGCTGGACAAAGAACAAATTTACTGGACTGGGAGAGTGGACATGAGGCTGTGATGCTTGATGCAGAATAATGGGGGCAACCTCAGAGCAGCACATTCCCACATTCACCTGGATGCTGCAGGCAGCTGGCTCTAGAGTCCTGAAATATTTGCCTTCTGGAGGAGTTTGTTGTTTGCTTGGTGTCCAGCAAAGACAACAAAGACATATAAATCCTATTTCTCTCTTATCAGGTGTAAAATCTGAGTTTCCTGATGGCAAGTGAGATGCTCTGAATATATATCAGTGCAACTGAGTCAATGCAATGAAGGGAAAATATCCCACAGGCAGGTGACTTTTTTTCAAGAGTGTTAGAAGATAGCCAATTAAATATCTGACCTAAACAAAAATATCTTGTGAGAAATTTATAAAAAATAGAGAACCTTTTTCAGAATAAAACACCAGAGTACTACAAATCTTCAGAGACACTCACTGCCTTCTTCCTGGAACTGTTCTTACTGCTTTATCTCAGCGCTAGGATTTATGACTGATACCTGCTAGTGTGCCAAATCTATCATGGGGCTACCCTTTCAGGGAGAAGAGGTGGAATTAATGGTGTTATGAGAACTTGTACCAAAATACAGATGTCCTAAACAAAGGGTGACATCAAGAGTATAGACAGGCCAATGGCTTTGTCCAACTACACTACCATTCTCTTTCTCTCCAGACATGTTCTCTTATTTGTATTTTCAATTAATAATACTTTGAAACACTACAAAGTCTAATTTTCCTTTGAAACTTTATTTAATTTTTAAAAGGCTGAAGGAAATAATTTAATTGTAAATAGGCTGAAGGACATGTCTGCCACAAAGCACCTACTGACTTAATTTCCTGAAGTTGTCAGAGTTTTGTGAGCACTTATTGTACATAAATAAAAAAGGGAGAGAAAGGCTTTGTCTACTGTGCATAAGGAAGTTTTGTAATAGCCATCAGTGAGCAATGGAACATTATTCCTTCTTACTTATTCCTAAAAGAGAATAGCATGGCCCTGTTACTCTGGCACAGAGCTGGGACAGAGACACTACTCCTACACCAAACTTCTGTACTTTTATTAGCAAGTTGCACAGACTTTTTTCCTCATAATGTTCCAAGCAATACAAAGAATAAATGTGGAGAAAAAAAAAAAACACCTCTCACAGACACAGCTTTTCAGAAAGTTTCAACATATCTGTATTGAGACACAGATTGAATTTCCAGTGTAGCATTTTGAATCTCAGCACAAAGGGACGGGAGAGAAGGAAGGGTCCACTGCTCCCTCTTGGGAAAGGTCAGTCCTGGTCCCATTAATTTCACCTAAAAAATGTAAAACTATATTACAAGCTTTTCAGCAAGTTTGTCCTGCTCTTATCCTAAGCCTCAAGAAAACTTGATTCATAACTAATATTTGGCTAATAGGAATATTTATTAAAGGATTTTAAAGCAAAACTTACAATTATTGAAATATATGGTTTCCTATCATGCCTGCGAGGTGATACCAATCTAACTTTGTAATGAGGAAAAAGGTGTGAACACAGGGGTTAAAACACTCATGCCAAGTCAGAAACTAGCACTTAGTGGTAGATCTTGGAATATAAACCAGACCTCTCAACAGCCAGCACTTTGCTTTTGCCACATATTCACTCTTACATGTACTAGGTGGCCAAAATAGAAGGTGATGTTTCTCACTGCTAATTCAGTAGTCACTGGAGTGGCAGGGAGCAAAGTCACTGGAGTAAAGCAGAACTGACTTTAGTGCGCCAGATTCCCTGTCAAGCCAGTTAAGGGCCATTTACTTGTAGAAGTCATTCTTAGTTCATCCTGATGCAGCTAGTAGAAGAATCAGACACAGTTAGGATAAGGATATTTCAAATAAACTTTTAAAGTAACTGTAAACCAACTTGATACATCATATATAGGGATTCAAAGACTTTGAGAGATTAGCAGGAGTTGACATCTCTGGATTTTTTTTGGCAAAATTTCAGATATTTTGATTTGTTTCTTCAGCTACAAAACTTAAATCACACCCAGTTTTGTTTTGCAGTTCTCACTCAATAGTGATACAAAGCTTTTTTTACATTTTCCCAGTTTTCCTCCTGATATCTGATATCACTAAATTAAAAAAATAATATCCCTTTTCCCTTTTCAATTATTCTTGTCCTGCCTAGTGCTATGAAAGAACAGAGCATGCAAACTCAGGCTCAGCATTACAAATCTACATTCTATTTAGGAATATGCAGATAAACAGCATGCCAAAACACACATGCAGTAGGAACAGGGAGCAAAGCAACTCCTGCATTGCCAAAATACACATAGAAGCATGCCATTCGTGATTCATTCATCATTACCAATACACATGTACAAACATGCAGGGAGCTAGTCCTCTTCATTTTAAAGGATGCTTTGCTAGCAAATTCCTGCCCAGATCTGTGCTGCACATGTGTACTGAAGCAGGCATATTTCTACCATAAGAAGTTGGTGCACACATTACAAGTGTATACCAAGAATACTTCCGTGAACATGCAGTTTGGTTCATTTTAATAACCTTTCAGGGTGCAAACACTATTCAGTGGTCAGTAACAGAAATCCCCAGTGATGATAGAAAATATGAAACTTTTCAATTTGAACATCTCCATACATCAATAAAAAAGATTCACAATTCCCACTGTTTATTCCCATTCACCTTCCGAAGATATAATGAAGTAAATCTTTCTTTTGTCTTCAATACTTCTCATTTTTGTTTATTTTCATGATGGATACCAGAGTAAGTTATCTCTTACTCTGTAACCCTCTCAAGTAACCCCTGAGATACTGGTAATCTAATCCACTATTTTCATGATTTTTCATCTATGGCAAATCAACACAGTCAACTCCAATGAATGTTATCTAAAGCCACTAGATAAAAAAACTCAATAAATTCTATTTTAGGTCACGCTACATAAACCTGCCATAATTTAAATTATATTGAGTCATTGGTAATGTAGACTTTAAAATACCTTTTGGAAGGTAACAAGTGTTACTTCCATGTTTTCTCTGCTAGCCTCCCAGAAGTTCATTCCTTGGACTTGAACAATTGCTGTATCTTTGACTGTACATAATTTATATGTTTTATAAGTATGCATTTGAGAAGATTAAGGTTTCTTCTATGCAGCTGCATTTAGTCTATGGATTGTTTTGCCATATTTGGAAAAAAAAATCAGAAAAATGACAGAATACTTCTGGGAATTTCCCTTCCTCCCCATCTTTTCACCTTCTTTTTTCACTTGAAAGGTGGCTTTCAACTTCCAAAGTTGCAGAGCCTCACTCAAAGGAGTATTCATGAGAAAGAAGACAGAGGAATGATAGCAGTCTCTCTGGCCTGCTGATCCTGCTTCACTTCTGAACCTTTTCTTTTATGATGTTGTCATGGCTTAGGAACAGTGTTCCCCCATTTGGGGCTCCCACTGAAATACCCCAGAACCTGTTTTGCTCTCTCACTTTTCCCCCTGTGGCGGGATGGAGAGGAGAACTGGCACAAAAAGTTAAAGATCATAGGTGGAAATAAGAACAATTTACTGGAAACAGCAGTAGGAAAAGAAAATGAACAGTAACAACCACAATACTAATAACAGAGTGCACTGCTATGCAAGAAAGTAATCTAATGTACTGGAAGCAATTTAGTAGTAAAACAAAACCAACATTCATGGGAATTTTTTTTGGCAACACAGGATTTCATGTTATATAATTTCAGAAGATAGTCCTTTTGGAAGGTTCAAAATTATGAAAGATGTGAAAGTAACTTAAAGGACTGATTTTATATCCAAAATATATCATTCAAAAAGCTCTCATATGCTCCATTTTATTGTTTAAACTTGTAAAAAGAGTAGAATTTGAATCTAAGGAATTATAACTGTTCTGGAAAAAAAAAGTCTGTTCAGAAACTATTTCCTTTATCTATTAACCTGCCTTACAGACTTCAAGGGATTTTAAGTTGTATATCAAAACTGCCCAAAGACAAATTAAGATTATTCAAATTTTACTTTATCTCTGTCCAGAATAGTCCTCTCAGATCCTCAAGACATTTACAGTGATTTCTAGAGTCTGTTTGTGCTATGCAGGAAATATTTTTCCATTTTTACATGGAAGACTTTGAAAAAAAGAGTAATCATGTCTTAACCACTCTTTCTCATTGATAATTGAGGCCTTCCTTTCTGGTTTGTTTGGGGAGGAGGGTCTGTGAATTATTTCAATTGATGTTGTTGTTATTTTTTTTTAATCTTACATTTCTAAGATTAGAAGTTAGAGAAAAACTTTGAATATGTATCAATTAATGCTTTGCAAGTTCACAGTCTCATTTCACAGTACATCCAAGTGAAAAATTATAGACTAAAATTAGACAAGTATTACAGGTATTCAAACTGCAAAGGGCACAGCATTAAAAACTACACCCAGTCTGGTGGGTTAATTTTGGCTAAGAGCTGAACTCCCCATCAGCCACTTGGCCACTTCCACCTCACCTCTCACATCAGGACGAGGGAAAAATTGAAAGAAGAGGAAGCCCCTGGGTTGAGACAAAAATAGGGAGATTGCTTCCTGGTTACTGTTGTGGTAAAACAGATAGGACTTGAGGAAAATTAGTGGTGGACTTGGCAGAGCTGACAGGACGATCTTAGATGTCTTTTCCAAACTAAAATATTCTATGATTCTGTTTTGCCAGCAGGGACTGATGGGATCAGCTCTGTCCTCTGGTGGGGCCATTGGGGCTGGCTGGAACCAGCTGGAACCAGCTGTGTTTGGCACGTTTTACTCCTGACCTCTCCTCATGGACACCCCTGTGGTCTCAACCACACAAGAATTCAGCCTTTTCTATGAGAAGAAACTGCTCTTCTGTGATTTAAGGACTCAACATAGATGGTTCAATGCCACAGCTTTTGGCTACCCATAGATCAATCACTACCATATTCCCTTTTTGCTTGTAAATATGTGTGTCTGCACTTTTTAAGTATTAAAGTTAGTATTGTTTGCAGTTATTCCTGAAACAGTTGTTTTGACCGTGCTGCTAGAATTGGGTCCTTATTCAGGAAACTATAACTACTTCAGAATGGCAGATAAGAATATGTGTTTAAGCACACTCAAAAATCTGACTGAAACCATAAGGTACAGCCCGGTGCTCAGATGTTGATATGGGTCACTGGTTAAGGGAAGGTTGTCCTACTTGTCTAGTAGCCTAGCTAATAATCCCATTGCTGATTGAAACCGAAAATAACGAGGTCTTTTGTCCAGGTGGCTTATGCATCTAAGTTTTCTTCTTTCAACAGAGTTTTAGAATGTCTCAAGGGGCAAAATCTTCCTCATTTCTCTCATAAGTGAAATTCTTCTGGTGTATAAGGGTATAATAACCATACTTTAACTTTACACAATGCAGAGTTAGAGTCATATCAAAAAAAGGTTGCTGTGAAGAGCTGTAATTTTATTCTTATCACTGTCATTAAGGCATGAAAACTGGGTCTCAATGTGCCCATCAAGGGGCCACTCTAATTATTAGACCAATAACCTTTGAGAAGGAAAGAAAGAAGGTAACAGAGCAGCATTGGTTTGTGGAGATCCAAACCACACAATGGCATTCAGCATGGTCATTACCACAGGCAGACCTGCAGTGCTTGAAATTACTTTCTTCTAGACAAACAGGGAAGGGAAACTGTGAGCCTTCTAAGCCTGAAGGAAAATTATAGAAAATGAGAAAATCAAAGATAAATAAGATCAGTAAGGGTGTATTATTACTCTTTGGTGCAAATGATTGCTCCTAATGACATTCATGGCAGATGCATGAGTATGTATGTCCATGAATTAAGGTACAAAAAATTTCTGGGCCTAATTACACAGAATCACAGAAGGTACCTCTGGAGACCTTTAGAGCAGATTGCACAGGATAATATCCTGGTGTGTTTTGACTTTTTCCAGAGAAGGACACCCCAACCCCTTGGGGAAGACTGTTCCCCGGCTATCAGCCTCGCAGTAAAGCTTTTCCTCATATTCAGATGGATCTTCCTGAGCATCAGTTTGCATCTGTGGCCCTTTGTTCTGACTAAGCAGCATTGAAAAGGGTCTCATCCATCCTCTTGATACCCGCCCCTCAATATTTGTATGCATTGGTAAAATCCCCTCTCAGTCATGTCTTCTCCAGGCTAAACAGGCAGTCTCAGCCTTGCCTCATAGACAGAGGCTCCAGTCCCCTCATCATCTTCACAGACCTTCTCTGGATCCTCCCCAGGAGTTTTTTCCTTTCTTGAACTGAGAATCCCAGAACTATACACAGTACTCCAGATGTGGTCTCACCAGGGCCTCACATCACCTGTGACCTGCTGGCAATGCTTTTCCCAGGGCACCTCAGGACACCTTTGGTTTTCTTGGCCACAAGGACACACTGCTGGGTCATGGACAAATCGTTGTCTGGCATGGCCCCCAGGAACATCTCTGCAGTGCTGATTCCCAGCAGTTTACCCCCATCCTGTACTGGAGGCTGGAGTTTTTCCCTCCCCAGGTGCAGGACCTCGCATTTGCCTTTGCTGAACTTTATCAGCTCCTCTCTGTCCAACTCCACATCCACAGGTCATGCTGAAGGGTAGCACAGCCTTCTTGTGTATCAGCCACTCTTCCCTGTTTTGTATCATCAGCAAATTTGTACTATCTGTCCCCCCTTCCAACTTGTCCTAGCACTGTCACCTGGGGAACACTGTTAGCTGCAGGCTTCTAACTATGCTCTGCACGTCAGGCCACAGCCCTCTGAGCTCTGCCACTCACTACACCTCCCTGTTCCTTCATCTAATGTGTATTTCCTGAGCTTTTCTTCGAGGATGTTAAGGGAGACAATGTCAAAAGCTTTGCTGTAGTCAAGGTGAACAACTTTCTTTGTGCTTTCTTCATCTACCCAGCCAGTCATTCCATCACAGAAGGCTACCAGATGGGTTAAGCATGATTTCCCTTTATCAATCTGTGTTGACTACTGATGACCTTTCTCTCCTTCCTTAGAGATGCCGCCCACAGGCAAAGACATGACATCCAGGATGAAGGTGGGGCTGACTGGTCTGTAGTTTCCCTTTTGGAAGGTTTGAGTGGCATTGATTTTCTTCCATTCCTCAGGCACTTCAGCTCTTCTCCATGGTCATTTAAAGAGGACGGAGAGTAGCTTAGCAATAACATCTGCTAGCTCTTTCAGCATTCATGGGTGCAATCCACTATGGCCCAAGGATTTGTGAGTGTCAGTTTTGTCTAAATTACTTCTAATTTGATACTCCTAGACCAAGGGAAAGTCTTCCCTTTCTCCAGACTTTTTCTCTTATCACCAGAGTCTGGGATTCCTGAGGACTGGCCTTTGGAGCAAAGACTGAAACAAAGACTTTTGGTAACGTTGCCTTTTCTGTATCCTTTGTCACCCGGACATCCACCTCATTCAGCACCAGGCCCACATTTTCCCTAGTCTTCCCTTTCCTTCTGATGCACTTGCTAAAGCCATTCTTGTTGTCTTTGACTTCCCCTGACAAAATTAATTCTTAATGGACTTTAGCCATCCTTGTTGCATCCTCTGGCAACATTCCTATACGCTTTCTAAGTGGTCTGCCCCTTTACCCATGTTCTATATAAACTTCTTTCTTCTGTCTGAGTTTTACCAGAAGCTCCTCTTGCATCTATGCAATTCTCCTGCTTCTTTTGCTTGATTTCTTACTCATAAGAGATGCACCTTGCACTTGGAGGAAGTGATGTTTGAATATTGCCAGCTTTCTTGTCCTTATTCTCTCTGGGACTTACTCCCATTATACTTTATGAAGCAGTTTCCTGAAGAGGCTGAAGTCTGCTCTCCTGAAATCCAGAGTAGTGAGCTTGCTGCATGCCCTCTTTGCTGCCATAAGGATCTCAAATTCCACCAAGGCTTTCCTCGAGCTTCACCAGCCCCCTTGATAGTCAGAATAGAGCCCTGCATGTCACATCTCCTTTTTAGCTTTTCTATGACTTGGAGAAAGACATTTTCATCAACACATTCCAGAGACTTCCTGGCTTGCTTATCCCCTGCTGAGCTGTCCCTCCAAAAGGTATAAGGGTGGTTGAAATTCCCCATAAGAACTGCTGCTGGTGCATGTGAGGCTGCTCCTGTCTGTCTGCATAGGGCTGCCACCAATTCTTCAGAAGCTTTTGGATTCTGCAAAGGTGAACATCCACCACAGGGATACAGAGGTGACCACAGGCCTCCCCTGATACCACAGCTAACTAGGGCACATATTCCCTGAGACTCCCTCTGCAGCTTGACTCATCATTGCATTAGCTCTTAATCATGAAACATCCCTTTCACATTGCATTGATGTGGCAATCTGTGAACTGAGGAGAATGAGGGACAAAAGTCAGATATATCTCATTAAAGGAGTTGTAGATATTTCAAGTTTTTAGATGTACACCACTTCTTTTAAATGTATAGCACCTAAATATATATCACTTCTTCTCCCATCATAAAGGGAGAATCCAAAATAAACTTGAGAAATTCTACTGCAAATTATTTCTCACTGTTATGATTAAACAGGGAGCAAAACCAGACTGCTTCTGTGGTATATCCATGTTTTGTCAGATTGATATCAGAATTTAAAACAATTGAATATGTCTCATATGAGCCTAAGGGATATTACCATTTTAGATACCTACCCTGAGCTGTAATCACTTATGTTTTACCACCACAAGAAATGTTACAGCTATGTTACTTTTATAATTGGAAACAAATTTTTATTCTTACATTGTGTTCACACTTTAAAATAGCTATAGTTTTTTTAGTAATTTTCAAACTCCCAAAGTGATGACCCAGGAGTGGCCAAGTATTATAAAAATCTCATTTAAAGGTGATTATTTGGGAATATTGTATTACTGAAGACAGAAATTATTAGTTCCTGGAAAAGAATTCGCTAGTGAACAGGAAAGAAATTTGCCAAGCAATAGCAGTTATATGGAAGGGGAAATAGATACAAAATTAATAATGTCTTAAGCACTACAAAGTGGAAAGGACAATAAAAAAAGGATAGATTAATAGTGGTCTGGTAGTACATATCTCTCCAACCATTTCTGTCCATAGTTTTTTATGCATTCCCTATGTAAGCTTCAGTCCCACAGACAGACGCAAGAATAAGAGTTGACTCAACATGAATGCATTTATGTTTATACTTCATTTCAGATTCAGGATCTGAAGAAGTGGGAGTGACCTACTTCTCACTGTTTGTAAATAGTTGAGGTTTGTGAGTGGTAAGATTCAAAGGGAAAATACATGTTTACATGGACGGCAAGAGTCTAGAGCTAGGACAATGAATATAATTATTGAAATCGTAGCTAATTACTTCTTCAGAGCCTTATATAATCTTTAAAATTTATTAGAAGGCCTTAATATAGCATGTGCTATATTCTGTCTGTAATTGTCTTGGAGTGTACTTAGAAGCAGTTGCTTTCAAGGACAGAAGTTTTGGTAAAATGACTCAATGCCTGATCCAGTATGATAGTTTAAGTGATCTAATCACCTACAGTACTTTTATCCATGTTTTAAAAGGTGCTTAGACCTTGCAATTACCACTAAAGTCTCAGTATTTGGAAGACTCAGTATTTGGAGATTGCACACCATATCAAACTGAACAAATTCTAAGAAATGATACATGAAAAACCCAGGAATGCTATTTGTGTAGGCAACAAAAGTCATGCCCAGCTGGGGAATATCTTAGTGGGTTATCTATATTCCAATATGTTGTAAATCTTCCTTGTGCTTGGGAGAGGTGTTGGCAGTATACCGTATCTGCATAATTTCTTTCTGAACATTGCAAATCAAATGCAGAAGTTATGTCCCAAGCTAAAATCCTAACATCCCTTGTATCAGCTGCCCCATTTTCACTTTTTCTGTTTTCTCCCAGAGCTGGGAAAACTGTCCTTCCTTGTCATGTTGTCTCACCACCTCCAAGATGTTCAGCTTAGCAGGCAGGTGATGTAAAGGGGAGAATGAGGAGAGTGGGAGTCCAAGCATGTGTTATCACTGTGTGTAGCTAGAGATCTGACACATTCCCTCCCAGAATTTCTCCACTTACCCACACTTTTCTCTAGGTATGTTAAAATCCACACTGCTTTAACATAGGGAAGTACAGATGAGAAATACAATTATATTCCCAGCTTCACAGCCTTGAGTGAAAGTACTGCCTTTTGGAAGGGTGTTTGCTAGGCAGAATCCTCCTTTGAACTCTCACACATGCATACACTTATTGCTTGCAGTCAGGATCTTTGCCTTCAGGACTGATCAAAACCATACTTTTAGTGCAAAAGGTAAGAAATGTGCTTGGAAACAAGTAGCAAAGTTTATACTTTTGCCATTGGAGTTTGGTAGATAGGTTTAACTTTGAGAGCTCAGCATGTCCCTGAGATTTTACACATCACTTCCTTTAGTATTAACTCTGAGTTCTCCTGACAATGAAAACTAAAAGTGGAAGATCCTTCTGTTTATGTTTCAAAATAATCAGATTTACAGAGGTGATGTACAGACTTTATTTCAAGGCCTCATTTTTAGATTCAAAGGTAAAAAAATGTTTCCTAGATGGGATGTTAAGTTTTAATCCCCTTACAGAAGTCAAATTCTTCCCATGTCCTCCCACACGTAGTCTTCTTCACACCCACGTGGGTATGTGACATGTACCCACACTCACTCAGTTTAGCAGTGCCACCATGTACCCTATTACCTCCTTCAATTTATACATTTTTTAACATTTTTTGCACCTTCACAGAAAGGACTTGACTGTTTTTCAAACACCAAAATAGCTTTAATGTAATGGTTTAGAGTGCATTCTCATTAGGATTTGTCTGCAATGCAGGGCATTTCCCCTTGACCCAGACGCGAAAGAAACATAAATAAATAAAATAGAATTTTTTTTATTTATGAAGCAGAATTGTAAACTGGGTTAGATATTATCTAATGAATATATTTCTAAACTCATGCTAATTTTTTGTTGACCCATCTAGCTGTATCGTTGGTACTTCTACATTGGACAGATTAATTTATATTTACCTGAAGCTTTAAATGCTGCCCTAAAGTTCAGAGTGGTGTATCAAAAGAGATACTGTGTGATTTTTTCCATAATACTTTTGTTTAGAGCAGATACCTTCCAAGACCTAATGCCCTCCATGATTCTTGACTGATGGGTCATGGTACCCAAATATTTCACTTCACCAACTGCATTTTCCAGCATTTGTATTTTGCACCAGTAGTGAGAAAGGTGCAAATGTTCAAAGGTTCATGAGGCTTTATATCTAACTCTGTTTGATGAAGCTGGCAGCTTGTATGTACATCACTTTATCCAGATGAAGTGACCAAGTGCATGCCACACTGACTTCAAGGATACAGAAATTGCCTCATTTGAATGTATGTCAGCTGAGCTCCCCGATCTCTGAGGAAGTACTGAACAAAATATAAATATGCCGGCAGTGTCTGATGTCAGCTATGATCTGCTCTCCCTGATTTAGACTTCTACATTTCATTTGAATTCACACTGCATTAACCATATGTGAGGAGTGCATTATGTGAGGTTTTAGGTGTTTCTTATCCTTTTTTTAGCAATATAGAATTACAGTATTTTATAGCAGCACTAGTTTCTTTTCTTCATTGTGATTGTTCCAAATTCATGCAGATGTGGAAAGGTGAGTAATTGGTCTGTGCCTGTAATGATATTTGTTACTCAGAACACAGACTCAACATATTTCTTAAGAAAATGGGGGCAGTAATAGGAGACACCAGGATCTCCCTATTGAGAGAAGAAAAGCAGAATGAATTAGGACATTATACATTTAGACAAGTTACAAGAAATAATTTCAAGATTCTTTTATCAATAATTTTTCCTCCTTCACAGGGAAAATAATTGTTTTCTATAAACTATTTTCATTGCATTTCTTGCTAGATTGAGTGCACTTACAGCTTTGCAGGAAAGCAGCAGTGGACAACAGAGTTATGAAGCACAGCTGGCTTTATTACTGGGAGAATATACTCTGTGTACATGTAGGTCTACTCAAGTACTTCATGAAATTAACCAGTATTTCATTTTCGCTAAGAAAAAGGAGGTGGCAAGAATTATGACTATTTAAACAGTTCCATTTCTGTGCGCTTCTATGAGGGTTTCATATTTGTCTACTTTAAATATTTTTTTATGCTGCACGGTACATAAAGAAATGCTAAAATAAAATAGAAGTATTTTAAGGTTGTTTAAACAGAAGGCCTTAAAAGAAATAACAGCTTGTACTATTTATTTTAAAAAGAAATTCGAAATCATCAGGTTTTGCACTGATTCTGCACACAGACAAGTTTTGAAATCATTGGATATGGCATTTCTACTCCTGGTATTGGAATTGTAATGAATTTCAGCTTGATTCTGCTTTTGTTGCTGCTGACCACAGAGGGCTATGCTGACCTCAATCTAATCCCCTTTAGCAAATTAATCCACTGCAATATTTCTCCCTTTAGTTTGGTAAATTCAAGTTCCTGCTCATTACTGTTCAGTTATTCTTTTGGCTGAGCATTACATAGAAATTTAGAGCACAAGACTCTTTTAATTCTTTTTTTCCTCTTTCCAGTCAGATGGCTGCCTTAAAGCAATCTGTTTTGATGAAAAACAGGGTTTCTTTTAAGATATGAGCTTTTCTTTTTTTCCACTCCCATAATTTTTGATGGCACCTGGGGTAGTGAGGCCTGTTGCCTGCAAGAAGGAATGTTATATATGTGGTGCCTGGGAGAGAGGCAGCACACGGGGATGGAATGTGGAAAATTGTCTTGTCTTGCTTTTTCTTTTCCCGTTTACTTTTGCCTGCTTGTGTCTGCAGTCCTTGCTCAGTTGTTTAGTGGGGCTTGGGGGTTTTTTCTTTCTTTTTTTCCTTCTTTCTTTATGACTTTTTAGAGGAACTTTGAGGAAAGTTAACTCAATTTACACTAGTAATTATCCCAGAGGGGTAAGGACTAATTGCTGTAATTATTACTTGAGGTCATATGGGGAAATTTAAAGCCTGAGGCTAGCTTTAAAAGAGCAGGTTAAAAGTCAGCTTTCTTGAATTTGAGAGGCAGTTGATAAATCCTGGTGTTGCAATGTTCTTATCTGCTAGGGGAGATTCTGATAGAACAGATGGAGCAAATAGAACAGAAATATGTTTCTATTTCTATTTACCTGATTTTTCAATTGGAAAATAGTTTAACAAGACATGGTTGCAATGAGATTCTACTTTGTTTAGAGAAATAATTTTTAGGAGTGAGTAAGACTGCATGACAACACCAATATAGAGAAGTAATGAAAGGACTAGTTTCTAACATCACAATAACAAGGTGATTTGGCTCACTTAAGCAGAACAAATTTTAAGATCAGGATGAAATCCAGAAAGAGGTAATGAAAGTAATCTCAATGTCCAAAATAGGAACCAGTAGTTCCTGAAGGGACAATTCAGTCATTTGTGTAAGATATTTGCTAGAGTTCAGCAGCCATGCCCAACACTGAGGATTTGCTTTGGTAAAGTTGTAATGCCTTTAAGTTCTTAAACCTTTTTAAAGTCTTTGTAGAAGAAAGGACTTTCTAGTTGTTGGCATAATATCCAGTACAAATGAAAACCTGCTTGGGGATTCTTTTGGCCATTTTATCATTACTAAAAATGCTCATAATCAATACAGACCTAAAATAACTCCTTTGAGGGGTCCTCATTCACCTTTCTGGAGTAAAACTTCAACTAGCTCTCAAGCATTAAGAAAAAAAGGAAAAAAAAAAGGAAAGGGAAAAAAGGAGGGAAAAAAGATCCATGGAAATAAAGCAGGTAAGAACTACAGCTATTTCTGTTTGGACATGATTTTTCTTTCTTGTCTGGACAAGGTCTAAAGATAGGTTTACGCCAGTCTTGATTAATAGGTTAAAACACATCCTGGTTTTCATGCCAGAGCTTTCCCTTGTGTTAAGTGACGGAATGCATCCTGACCTGGCAATAGGTTATGTATGTGAAATGGGAAGGAAAATGTCTTCCAATTTCTAATCCCTACTGTAAATCTTGTAAGCACATGTAGTCAGGAGGGCGGGTTTGGGGGAGGGGGAGTGTCATTTCTATATATTAAGAGATAAAGAGGACTTAGCTGGTACTAGCAGGTACCAGCAAATGCAGCTTAGTTTGCTGTCACCTCATTCATTAATAGCTGACTGTAATGGTGGGCAGTGGGCATGAGATTCTAATGGGAAGGCAGATTGCCTGTCTTGTCAAGGTTTAGGAAGTGAGAACTTAGTCAAAAGTGTAACAGAAAAGCTGTTATGTAGGTTATGTATAATCACCAGGCTCTGTGAGGTGTTGATGTAGATTGTACTCAAGCCTTCACCTCACATAAAATGGTGCTCACACATTTAATAAGGAGACTTGATTAAAATGCCATAAACACACACTTCTGTAAGAAAACAGAGGTTAAAGCAGCAGGAGGCATTAGAAGCAGCCAATAGAAGATTATAGGGGTGTTTTCTAAAGGTTAGAAGAAATCACTCTTGAGTGATTCTATCTTCCCCATACACATGTAAAGAATATTTTGATATTTTGACATTTGATTTGAAACAGGCAAAAAAACAAAACAGCAACCAAATAAGACAACATCTGTCAGAAATGCAAGTGACAATTTCCTGTCAACAAAACACCTCCTGAATTTTTGTGCTTGGGGTCTTGGAGACTGGTAGTATTTGAAAATAGCCTTTCTCAGCATTTGAGTTGTTTGCCTCTAAGGACTCACAGAAAAATAGGCAGAAAGGGACACAGCAGAGAGTCATCTTATCAATGTTCCTCCCTTTGTCCAAGACTAAGAGCTATTCTAGCTCCATCAGCCCTGAGAGGGACTTGCAATAGCAGCTGCTACATTGAGGCAGGAGAGCCCCAACCAGAACTTTTCCACTCTCAGTAAAACCACCTGAGCCTCACCTGCTGCAGTAAAGCACGAGCAGAGCACGTGCTCACTCCAGCCCTGGCACAAGAGGGCACAGAGCAGGAAGCATCCTGTGCCTTTGGAGCAGCCCTTGGGGCAGATTTTACTGGCTGTAAAGACAAAGGGTCACCTTAACCTCTGTGTAAGAAGCTATGCACAGGACAAATTCAAAATATCCTTTACAAAGGAATTGTTTGACTTTAATGTTTTCTAGTGTGTAACCACTAAATATTCCCATAAGTAGTAATGTCTTGGTAGTGGATAATCTAGGTTGTCCTGGATTTATAAGAGTTTGTTCTCTTAAACCTCCATCCTGTGCATACATATACTGAACACACACAAACACACAAGTTATTACAAAAATTTGAGTTTATATCTCCAGCAACTGAAAAGCATTGAAAAGACCACTTGGTGTATGTGTAAGACCTACTTAAAAAAGAAGTTTACGTAGCCCTGCCAGTCAACTGAGGTTTTATTTCTCTTTATTTTAATTTGCCTGGTTTTCTTCCTGTTTTCTAATTCTGGGATCAGAGTCTTGTTACCTGCTTATTACAGATTAAATTGCACCATTTGGACATTGGAAATTACAATAGTGAAATCTTGGGCTTATCCAGGGGTAGCATCAACTGAGTGTACAGTGCAGCTCTCCTACAATTACTGTGTAATGTGGTAAGAGATTGTCTGATGCCCTGTCCTACCACTAATATGCAAGTGCATTTTGGGAGTGGATAATCTCCTCCTCTCACCGATGTCTTTGGTTGTTTTTCAAGCACCAGAGCATCGGCAATGAATAGGCTGCACCATCTTGGGGGTGGAGATTTTCCTTAAAACTGTCCCTGTGTGAAGTGAGGAGCATACCTCTGCTTTGGTCACATAAAACACAGGTTTGCCTGCTCATACTCCCAGGGAAGTTGATAACCTGTAAGTGAAAGGTAGAGGAATAAGACATCACAAAGACATCTGAAGTTTCATGGATCCAATATGCTGTGCTTCTCTGAAATGGCAAGGAAACACCTTAAGAACAGCAGATTCAGATTCAGACAACTCTAGGCTGTGTGATGTTTCTCCAGAAAGTATTTTTTTTTAGTAGTCAGGTTTTTGGTAGGCGAAATCCTTGACTGAGCCAAACCCATCCTGGTACACCTGATCTTTAATCTCATTAGCTCCAACCCTTTTCAAACTCCATTAAAGAAGACTGAATTCAAAACCAAAAAACATTAAGCCTTCAGCATCTTATTGTGTTCTATTGCACGGAAGAGACTTAGATGTGCACTCTCCACCATTATACCCATACCAATGGGAATACTCCCAACAGTCTTTAATACATGTTGAAATGTAATCATCAAATTAAATATCAAAGTATTAAACATGAAATGAATAATTAACCAGTTTCTGCTTTTAACAGAACAAGCCTATATAGTCCAACAGCATACCAAAATACAAAATATTCAGACACAGGTGGTCTCCTTTCCAGATTTTGGTCAGATTTTACTGTTAATGTAGGTAGAACAGCCTTGCAGAACAATCTGTGCAATTCTGCCTTTAAACTCCTATATAGCCTTGGAAACACTTTTGCCTGTTTCCAATCTTCAGCTGGTGTCTGTCTCACTTGTATAGTCAACAAACTTTTTAAAGTACTTAGAGCACAAGTACTCTTGGAGCGACTTGAAAAAAGTAGTCTCTGCCTTCCATAGGTGTCTACTGACCCAGAAAAAGGGGGGGAATGGACAGCCAAGACCGTGATATAATGATTTAATGTTAGGTGATCTTTGGTTTTATTTCTTACCACATTACAGTTGGATAACAGAAAAGTGTATGACCTGCCAAACCTACTGGAGATTTGCTTTCAGCAACAAAAACTTTTCTCATATGGGTCACAGAGATACCAACAGGAATTTATAAGCACATAATTCTACCCATCAGAAAAATATCTTGTAATTGCCAGCATAGTGTGACCTGCCACACAAAAAATGCTGGTTGGACTGAAGAACAGGGTGCACAGTAGCCTCAAAGTTAGTAAATTTCCAGAGAAAATTAAATTGTGTAAGGTTTAGTTGAAAAGCCCATAAACACAAAACAGTACTAATACGTTCCAGCTGGTGTGAGAATGCAGGCTGAATGCGCACAGGAACAGGATAATTTTATTTTGAGATATGTTTCACTCCAGCCCTTACCGCAGATTTATGTGGGTTTGGCATATATGCTCCTAACTGTACTTTTAACTTCAAAAGTGGATAATGATCAATTATAGGATCCCATACTGCTGTGAAGAGACAGGGACAAAATATTGGGGGCAATATACTGAGCAGCTCTGGCTTCAGCAGCCAGCACCAGTGACAGTCATGAGCACGATGCTCTGCCTCTGTGGGCTGAACCCATGACGCAGAAAAGAGTAGAGAAAAAGTCCACAAGCTCATGGATCTTTATTAACATGGAGCTTATGTAAATTGCACATTAAATAGGTTACAATACTTCCACTTGGCAAGAAGAGAGCCAACCATCTGGACTGATGTGATTAGCAATGTTCATTCTAATATTCTTTGACTAAAAAACACATAGTTTTCTGGAAACAGATATACATGAGAAAAAATTGAGGATTTCTTTAAGTTGTATTAATAGTGGAAGTAGTGCTGCGTAATTCCAAATCATTTGGGTAATGAGGTGTACTAATTTTTAGACTCAGTCCAGTTTAGACACACAGCGTGCATATGCCCTGTAATAGGACTGTTTATTAATTATAGTTAATTTTCATCGTTTTTCCTAATGATAACTGTGTTCACCCCTGTTCATTTTGTTTCTGAAATGGCGATTATTGAGAATGGGGAACGTGAATGAATAGGCAGCTGAAACTAAAGAACCATGGGTGTCTGCATTAGAAAATAGGCCTTCAACAAGCCAGCTATCAACACAGTCATCCAGGGCCATCATGCTCCACTGGCTGGGAAAGGAAATCTTGTCCAAACCCATTGCTGCTCTCCAGTGGCAAGCAGGCTGGTCATAAAGACAAGTGCCTTTCATAAATGGATGTCTGCACCATGAGCACAAGCTTAACTAGAATTTTCCAATTAGCTGATTGCACATTTTTATGGGGTTAAGTAATGGTAACCTCTACAGCACTTATAGGAGGGGCATTAGGGCTTCTAAGCCTTAAAAATACTACCAGTAGGTGGAGAACAAGCAACATGAATCATGCACATGAGCACACATGAGCACACAACCTTGGGACATTGCTGTAAAATTCAGAACTGCATTTTGTCACTAGGACACCAGTTCCCAAGTCCTTTCCAGCTGCAACTTTACATGTAGTTGCAAACAGAGCGTCTGGCTTAGCTCCAGAAACAAGAACTGCCATCATGACTCCTTGAAGTTGTAGATGGTATGTTTGGAAAAGCTGCATTAGAGCCATGATGGTAGCCTCCACACATGCTAATGCCCATCTGCAGTGGTTGTATATTTAAATGCTCTGCAGCTTCTCTGACGGTGCATCATGCATGTTCTGCTCAAGGTAGCATCTCCAGGTTCAAGAAAACAGGAAAGTATTGGCAGTATTCCAGCAAGCATAAGGACCTTGAATTCTCTGTATGCTAGGGGAGAGCTGATGAATGCTCCATGCACCTAAAACATCTCTTGCCTTCACATTCACTTGCATTTTTTTTTATAATGTGATATACTGAGAAATACTGGGGTAGAGGTTAGATGTGAAGGTTCTTTGTTGCAGTCCTCTCTTTCTTAGTGCTGGACTTCAAAAATTTGATTCATACATGAATACAACAGTGAACCATTTAATTGCACATCAACCTAGGGGAGAAAACTTTTATGAAATCCAGCTAGTTCTGTAGTATTTCCTGTCAGAATAACTGACACAGACCACATCAAGGCCTCTCAATTTCTGAGCCCACACAAAGTCCCTATGTATTGGTTTCTTTCTTTTTTTTTTTTTCAACCATGTGTTTCTGGGAGATTAAGCTCATTAAAAAGGAGAATTCCTGTAGACTACTTTTATTTTGTGTGTGGCTGGGTATTCTTTTTCTCCATCCTGTGACAAAATGACAGTATATATGAGTATTGCGGACTTCATATTTCTCTGTTGCAACTCACACCCGTTTTGCTTTCTGAGTGTCTTCTAATGACAGTAGAAAAGGCACTGCATCTTGTCATGCTGCAGCTTTTTCTTTCTAGGGCCTTCTTCCTGAGCAAAATTCTTGGGCCTTCCAGGAATATATGCATTTACAAAATATGTCATATCTAAAGACTAAGAACTAGGACATGTCAGGTAGATAGATAAATAGTTTTTAGTGAAAAGACATCTTCTACCACAATGAATTCAGAAGGCCTTTTAAAGACATGCCCTTCTGACAAGGTGTGACACAATATCTCTCCCTCAGCAAATAAAGCAGATCCAGCCAGGACAGAGGACCACTTGTGCCAAAATTGCATAATTCTATCTCCCTCTCTAGATCAATGATTGCACATCTCTTGCCAATCTTAACTAGACACACAGCATTTTTCAACTGCTCCACAAACAATTCAAACCAGAAGTATGATGGGTCGGAGGGGAACAACCAATTTCATTTTGGCAATTGAAATGTCCTTCCATCTTTGTTCCTCAGTCAGCAGCATCCTGTTAACTGTAGTCATGATGACTTGTTTCACATTCCAGTTGGGACGTCTCGTCCTTTTGTTACAGCCTTTTGCTGGAGTCTGAGGCGATGTGCCTTGTCATATGCAATTGGGAAGCTGTCACATATATCACCCAACAAAAGCGTGGTGCCCTGGGAGAGCTCCAGAAACACTGTACACCCAAGCTACCAAAAGCCTGCAGCAGACTCCTAAAAGAGCAGCTCCACATTTCAGGAAGTGACACATTACAGAATGCTTCTTCCATTAAGATTTATGCTTAAAATAGAGGAGCCACAACCTCATGCATCAGCAGTGTTTTCATCAGCTGATTAAGCATGACAGATGAAGCAGGCTCCTGACCTTTCTGAGGCTGAGGGGGAAAAGGGAAAGAAAAAAAAAAAGAAAAGAGAAATGGCCTCTCTTTCACCTCCATATTCAATTGGGCACTTCCTCAAACAAATAAAAAGACACTCTTGCAGCTGAACAAGAGGCCATGCAGTTAACCATGGGCCCCTGAAGTTGTTCAATCAAGAAGGAACATGATACTTTGTGATTTGTCTGTTCATTGCTACTGGGGTGGGCTGTTGCTCCTAAGTGAAGAATAATAGCTGTCAATTACCTTCAGATCACAGTAAAACCCATGGCATTCTTAGGCAACCTGTTATTAAATTGTTAACTTTCTGATGTCTGCCTTACTACTTTAAACACACATACCAGTCAGACTTTAAATACACACGCTGAAACCAGTAATAAATTTTTCTGAACACTAAGTTTAGGATGTATGCACAGTCTTTAACTTTTAATTATTTTTTTAACTTTTTTGAAGAGCTCTGCATGTGTAAGTTTCTTTTGGTGAAGTCATACTGTGTACCCTACAAAATTATTTTATTGTGAAAGTCTCAGCAGGGCTCTTTTAGGGAACAGGAACTAATATTTGGGGACAAGTAATTGTTCACCAGCTTGTTCTTAGGCAGGAGCAGCTTCTCTGGTGGAAAGTACCTACCAAATTCTCTGATTACCATGGAGGAGATGTAAACCTTCAGAAAGAGAAAAACAGCTCACAGAAAATTTTAACAGAAGGAAGAAACTTTGATTCAAACTTTGAAGTCCCAGGGAGCTGGCATAGAATGAAGCAGGAAAGCAACATGTTCATGCTGGCTCATGAATTACCTTTCACTAATTCCCAAAGCAATGTTTTTTTCAGTCACAATGTGCTTTTCAGAGCAGGGATTTGAACAAAAAATCCCTTCCCTCGTGCCTCATTTTTTTCCCCTTCTGTTCTCCACCAAAAACCGTTATAAGCTCTGTGATCATCCCAAAGGGAAGTGAAAATACAGAAATATGTCTGCAGAGTTTTACTAGAACAGAATAGCAGCTCTATATTCAATTTTTGGCAGATGGCAATCTGGAATTATTCATCTATGAGAAGGCTCTGAGACAGCTGGATTAGGAGTGTGGTTACTTTGAGCTTTTCTGGAGGCACTGAAAAAGTCACCAGCAGAATAGAATACTTGCAAGTGCCAATATCTGTTCCATGCTTATATTGATTGAACATAGGGAGGAGAGCATGTAATTAGGTTTGTAATTTCATTAAGGGATTCTGTGGTCTCCCTCTCAGGACAACTCAGCCCTCTAGTTTGCCAGTTGCTCTGGAGAACCAGTGTCATCTACTATTTATCTAGTGGGAAAGTAAGCACTTGGCTAACCAAGTAAACACAATACATCTACTCTTTGTCAGCCAATGTCAAGACCTATTAAAAAATACAATAATTCAGATAAATATTTTCAGATGTTTTCTATGCATGCTGGTTTGTTCTATTAAGTAGAGTTTAATCAGGCTGACTGTTTCATTTTTAAATGCAATAAATTAATCCTGAAAAGTCAAAAAGTACACAGAATTGTTGCCAGGTCTGCAACTGACAAATAGAAATGGGAATTTTTCTTCTGTGGAGCATTTATCTTTCTGTGATGGATGCAAATTATGAAAACTGCTTTTTAAGGGAATGGAAAAGGCATCATTTAAAAAATTTAAAGTACACTACAAAAATATTACTTTACAGCAATTTTTAACTTCAGTTTGTTGAACTGAATCATCATGTTACATTTTTGCTCCATTTAAGAATTGGCATTACCTGGACTAGTTACTGCAGTATCCTGTATTCGTCATGTTCTATTTTCTACCATGAATCTCCAGATTTCAAGACATCCAAACCAAAACTTTGAGCAGGTGACTTGGTCAATTGAACATAAACAAAAGTAAAACTTGTCCAGAATCAAATGTTGCAGTTCTAATTCAGATTTCTTAACCCCAAAATATTATGTTATTTTTCCCTGATACGAATCCCAAAATCTTTCAAAATCTAAATTTCCACAAAAGATTTTCTGTCTGTGCTGTATGTAAATCTGAAACCAGGGAGAAATCCAAGAAAGTGAAGTGAGAGAGCAGTTTACCAACCTCTCAGTCACCTTATTTACAGAAGAAATAGGCTAAGTGGTTATTTTTGAGACTCATATTGTGCAGCAATTCACCCAGGGATGCCTTCTTTCTTTCCCAGTGACCAATTTTTGATGTGTTACAGGCTTTAGGGTACTCTCACCAAAGCCCATTGTTTGCAGGGGTCTCAAGTATTGACTGATGCTTTTACTGTCCGGGAAGGACAGAGGTCAGAGTCACAGTTGGAGGTTTAGCCTGTGACAATGCTTTTGTGACAGTGTGGGAACAGCCTGACCAGCAAAAAGAGGACATTGTGTCTGTGCCTATTCTCAAGTTAGAAGTTGTCTTGTAAGGCTGTTTCAGCTGTTGGTAAAACAAGACATTAAATGATTGTATTGCAAAAAATGTGCATCATCAGATGCAAATTGGATTCCTGAAGACACTTCTGTGACAGAAATATTCTCCACAGTGTAACTTTGCTCCTCCTCATTGCTCTGGCCCAAAGTAAAGATCTCTTACCTCCAATCTTTCTTTAGGGAGACACAAAAGAATAGTTGCTCATGTCTAGGCAGTGTAAGCCCTCATGTTAAATGTTTTTACTTCTTACAACAAGAAATAGTCCATCTTCACTAAGAAGTCTCATAAAAACTGATGGCGTTTAAAACAGGAGCTTCCCACTCTGAAAGAAATATCTCCTACTGTCTTCCCCTCAGAGAGAGAGAGCCCATCCCTTCCTGCTGGGACACCCAATGAACTTTCCTTGCCTGATCTTCAGTGTCAGAAATGAGAGGAATAAAGAACTTCTCATAGCAGGACACAGGTGATTCCTCCTTGCTTACACCAATTCACATTCACCATCATGAAAATCACATCCATTCATAATCTGTTCTGAGTTGCATTTCAGTAGGAATGAAACAGCCTTTCCTTCTCCTCTTCCCTTCCTATCAAGCACCAAAAAAGAGCTGAGCACACATTCTGTATCCTGGGCACCTCTTCATGGAAGATGACCTTTATTGTTGTGATTCACAGTTCAAGTATCTTGTTCATTATCAACCTGAAAGGATGTTTAAGTCCTGGATGTTTAGGGTCCACAATCCAGAAAATGTGTTTTGTTCAACTGCAGTTTTCCTATGTGACATTAGACAAGTTATGGAGCCTTTCTCAGCTCTAGTTTACTGTCTGTGAAAGGCGATAATTTACTTGCTCCTCTCAGAGAATTTGAAGTTTGTGAGGCACTCAGATATTACAACAACAGTGTGCACACCAACTGCAGCCCATGCATTTAGGGATGCCCCATTTTGGCTAGGTAGACCAGAGAATCTGGCCCTCCATCAACACAATTAGAACAAGAGAAAGGAAAGCTGGATGGTGCACAATGACGTTCGGCAGTCGTTCTGGAAATCACAAACAGCCACCCATTCCGAACAAAATTTAGAAATCTATTTTGATGTTAGTGAAACACAAGTTTTCTGGTCAGTAAATATTTGTATTCATTATTATTTCTGCTAGGAAGCCACAGATGTCATTCATAATTAATCTGAAAGAAGCAGCTTTGTCCCAACAGAATTCCATGTTTAACTGATACTCAGTACCAGGGGTGAAAAAAGCAATCCTTGTATTGCCTACCAGGTACAAAAGCAGGAAAGTTTGAGTGCAAGCAAAAACAATTGTTATCAGCTAATGACTGTAACTATTTGCTGTTCTTCACTCTTCTGCCTCTCATAGAAGTTTTAGGCATATGATGAGGGAGACAAAACGGCTCCAGAAACTTTAGCGATCTGTCACAGACTGCAAGTGTGAACAGCCGAAATGATCAATGTTTGAACATGCTGTGTGATGGTAATTGACACAACAAGGAAAGCTTTTACCCATACTGAATAATTAAGAATAATCAATATATTGGCAGGATTGATTCACTGCTGATCCACAAACAAGGAAAAAGCCATATTCCTCAAATCATTTATTTACCATGACTGGTTCTGTCATATCAAACTGCAGTGCTGCAATAGCACTTTATAAATGAGCATTGATTTTCATCAAGCGTTTAGTGCAAGTTTACACCACAGTCAGGCTATTGACACGTGTTACTTCAGAAACAAAGACAAATGCCTATTTTTCAGACTGGAGTCACAAATCCCATCTTCAGCTGGAACAATGGAAGTAGGTACAGAAGCAACATGCCAAAGAGCAGCAGTTCTTAAGGCATTAGGAGAGACTGGTGTGATCAGACAGCCTGTAGGACTACCTCTAAAGTTTGATTTTCTTGATGTATTACAAGTTCAGAGAAGATGAATAGCACATTGCACTAAATTTAATGTTAAATATGTACTTGTCCATACATAATATAGCTATTTGACAGACTGTATTAATTATAAAACACAAGCCTGTCTATGGCTTCCTCACTTTCAGGTGTTCTGGTTTTCCTCCTTGCTGATCATTTTGACACTTCTCTCGGGTTTCTCCAGATTAAGCATCACATGTAATCTCACAAGCAGTGTTTGGTATCATCTAGATAAGCTATCTTTTTGTATGTTTTTCATGGATACCTTGCTGATTAAACATTTTGTTTTAAAAGTAGTTCCTTTCTCTTCTTCCTTTGCACTGATGTATTCAGCACAATCCATTTCCTAATCACTGTTGTCATTTATCTCTTCGTTTTACCTTGTCACCTACTTAATTCCACTAGAGGCATTTCTAACATCTCTGTCTAATAATCTCTGCTAACAATGCAGAACACTATTAGCATAATAAGCATTTCCCATCTGCACAAATGAGACTCCTTCTCATCAGTCTGAAAACTAACTACTGTACATAAAAATAGCCAGGAATCAGCAAAGAGAGAACTCATTCGCCTGCAAAAAGCTTCTTCTCTTTCTACTCCTGGTGGTACCCACTTCAGCTGTCTGCAATAGTAAAGTCTACAAGTCCAGGATTGAGCACAAGGCCCCTGACACCTGTCCTGTTTAATGTTAATATGATTCCTAACACTGTTTGGAGCAAGGAAAAACTGTCAATGATGCCCAAAAGCATTGTAGGGGTTTAGCATAAACCATGGGCTCATCTCAGTGGGCAGGGTGAAGATCCACACTGTTCCACGGGTGGGCACAGTTTTCCTGTCTAGACCATTGTCATGGCTTAGGAATTCAGTCCCCAGTTCAGTGCCCCCACTGCTCCCCATGTCCTTTCCAACTGCAGGCACAACGGCAAATATCATGGGCTGAGATAAGAACAGTTTACTTGGAACAGCAATGAGATAAGAAAATGAACAGTAGCAGCAACAATACTAATAATAAAAGGTGTAAGAAAATAAAATGTTCGCATGGACGAACATCCCAAATAATAGAAAATGCTGGACACCTCCCTCCACCATGTCTTCTCATCCAGAAGGAGTTCCTTATCCCTGGAAGAGTCTCTGCTCCCAGTCCCAGTAAAGATATAGAACAACCTTGGATCCTGGCCATGTCCCCTCCCAGTTGCTGCAAAAAGTTAACCCTGTCCTGGCTGGAACCAGGACAACAATACATATCTCTACTCCACACCCTTGAGTATGACTCAAACCTGAAGGAGTTGAAGGGAGACTTGCCAAGGAATGTAGTTGGACTGTGGACCTAGCCTCCCTTCTGCCTGGATAGCTGCAAAGATGCACAATGTCTGCATAAACTGAGGTGACATATTTATGTTCTTTTTATCTTTTGAAACATTTCTATCAAAAGCAGAGGCATAGGTGCTGTCAGACCCTTATATCTCTGTCTTATAAGGCAAATTAATTATTTTCTCAAAGCAACAGAGTCAGGTGGCACCCAAGAGATGTCATCAGCCACATCCTGTCCCATTTTTACCTGGACTTCTAGTGTGGCAATGTCCTTGATCTCAGTGTAAATTTCAGGAAAAAAATTGTTTAGAAAAGGCTTTGCCTATACTGGTGAATTTGATCTGAAAAATGTAGACAAACCCTGACATGTTCTTCTCTTTTTGTCTACTCTCTGGTGAAGAGCAGGCACAGCTGATGACAGTCTGTGCAAGGTTCTATTGACTGGCAGTCAGGGCGAGGCCACCTGCCATGGGTGACCTGCCCTGGGTGACACTTCAGCCAAAAGGTTTCCCTGCCAGGCAACAACAGAAATAAAGAAGCCTTGGGCTTGTCTGTTTGCTGGTGTTGATGTAGCTAAAAGCCTGCAGGTCTCTGGGCACATCTGAGTGTGTGGCTGAGGCGTATTTCTGGTGCTGCTGGTGCCCAGGGTGCAGATAAGAGACAAACTTTGGTCTGCCAGCCCTATGGCCTGCTCTTCCCCAGAACATGATGTCATTCAGCTCTGGAGACCCTGGAATTCATCTCTTCATGGGAATCTTCACTACACAATATTTACAGATTATTAAGGCGCTAGAAACCACGATAGTTGATAAACTAGAGCTTTTTGTCATATGCCACATGTTTTCAGACCAAAAGAACAAATTTTAACCAGAGACACTCTTCAAACAGTAGGTGAAAAAGACAAGGATTTAAATGAGGAATTGGATAATGCTGAGCAGCTTTCATCTACTTTAATTATAGATAAAGTTTTTTCTTAATAATAAAATTAAATTTATAGAAATAAATTTAAAATTGTGATTGTTTTTTTTAACAATTAGAGAAAAATAATTTTATTTTATATATTGAGAACATTTCCAAGCTATAAAACCTAAAAGAAAATGTCATCATTACTGTGTTCTGACTCACATCTCAGGCTGGAAAAACCTGATCAATCTTGCTCCTACCAAGAAAAGCCCAAACCCATAAATTAAAAAGGATCCATGTACTAGTTATTAGTATCAATAATTTCCAGTTCATAGGTCTTTTGTTATCAAATTTAAATATAAAGACAAAAACCTGACATTTTCCCACATCTGTTTATCTTCAGCATATGATGGAAATTTTTACTTCCTTAAAATATAAAATAAATTGTTGAAATTTTGAAAGGTTGTTGAAATTGTACTTCAAATCCCATGTCTACATCAGTTTTCTTAACGTGCCTCTTAATTTAAATATACATGATTTCTGAGATACTCATTAAAATATTGTGGTTTCTACAGGAACAACATGTAGAAATATTTCCAGTTTTTAGACACATTGTTCTTATAGTGTGTCTGTTGTGTTGCACTCATACACAAACACAGTAGGAATATATCTGTTAGTCTTATATATGACACTAGTGAGAATACCTGCTGTGTTAAATAAGTATATTGTGTGTCTGTGTTTATGCATGTTTGTGTTAAATTCAGACATGATTTTCTTTTTGGCTTCTTTTGCTTATCAAGTCATGAGTTATTTGGAAGCTGGGTCAAAGCCCTGCTTGACTGGTTTTGAGAGACAACTGCTCAGGCAAATGAAGTCAACAGGATATTTTCAAATACATAAAAGCATTTAGAAAAAGTACATAAAATACATAAAATACATAAAATACATAAAATACATAAAATACATAAAATACATTAAAGCATTTAGGAAAAAAACATTCAAAATGGTTTTTCTTTAGCGTCATCCTGATAGAGATATATAATTAAACTGTAAAAATATTCTAAGACTCAGTTGTATAATTCTTCTAGAGATATTCCTGTTAAGTAGCTACCAATACTGAACATTGTTCCCACTTTTTTCCCCTTTTGTTTTCTTACTTACATGTATTTATATATTGCTGCTCTAGTACTGCTATATTACTGCCACATTACTGCTATATGTATTTATATATTACTGCAATATTTGCATATATGTATGCATGTATAATTTTAGTTCACCTACTACCACATCATATGACATGGATTTAACTTTTCATGGGGTTTTACTCTGAAAAATCACCAGTCCCAGGATTCTGAATAGCTGGATACACACAACATATAGATGTCTAAGGACTTCTAAAAAAAATCTATAAACTAGGTGATGTGACAAATTCTCTGAATAAATGCAGGATTTGGCATGTTGAATAGTGTTATATATTGCAATGTTATCTTCTTCTGCTAATGTTTGTTTACATATCAGAGATTTTTTTTTTTATTATATGTGCCTTAAAGGGGAGAATATTTTTATGGCTTTGCACAGTAGACCTCCACCCCCTTATTTTCAATCACTGAGATGGAATGTGGAGATACTGACTTCAGTGGTATTTGGATCAGGCTCTCAGACTGTAATTGGACACGCTGAAATCTCTGCTAGAAAAGTTCCTTAAGGCTACTTCAGGGGACATAACCTAAATACAGCTTATAGGGCTTTTAGGAAGGCAGAAGCTTGGATAAGAGAGCTTCTAAGACACATGCCTTTCTTGTTGCTGAACAATGTGAACATTTAATTTTTCCTACACATCTCCTCCTCTTCTACTGCCTGTCAGATAAAAAAAGGCTCACAGATGGTTTTGTGGGGGAGATAAAAGACCCTCTTTTAACCTCTACCCCACCCCCCAAATAACTGCATATCCACTGTGAATTTATCAGAAGCCTTATGGGAGTTTCAAAACTTTTGCCAAGTCCACATTTTCTGTTTTACCAAAAATCTAATTTCAGATTTCATTCTTTTAATTAACAGATCACAGATACTACTTTAATTAATTATGCCCTAAAAAATTAAATCAGCTAGATGTGGGTGCTTCCTTTTCTGCTGAGCTCAGTTGGAATTACACTATCACCAAAAATGTTCACTGATGGAGAAGACCTGTCCACTCTTATGATGAATGGGATCATTCTTAGAGCACTGTATTGGGCTCAGTTGACCAGATCTCTTCCAGACTTACACAAGGACAAGAAAATTTCCCTAAGGAGTTCCACAGCTGAGTTCCTAACCCAGCTCTACTAAATTCAAACAATTTTAAATTCTAAATTTTGCCTCTGGTTTCAATCCAAAGTTGAAACTGATTTCAGGCTGCCCCAGAAGCACATTTTCCATCTAATGTGGGCACATTTTCCTTCAAGCAAACAGTACAGATGTCAAGTTCAAAATTCTGAAGTTGGTTGCCCAAATTTCAGCAACAACATTACAGTCTTGTACTACATAAGGTGTAGAGAAGTCATTCTGCCTTCAGGATTGTCATCTGTGCATTTTTCTTGTATTACAACAGAACCGGGCTGATGTGTTTAATTTAATACATGGTGAGTCTGAAGTGTCTTTTTTCATGACCTGATGAAAACACTAACATTTAGTCTTGTTCTCTGCTCATTTATCTCACTCCCTTCTGTGTGCCTTAGTGAAAGGCTCAAAAATCAGAGACAAAGGATATCCCAAACCAAGGCAGGATATCAACAGCTGAAACAATTCTTGACCAACAGAAAATTAATGGAAAATCATGTTACTACTTCAATTCATACAGAAGTTCTGAAGCTGAGAACAGTAAAAGAATTGCATCATAATAAAAGCAATTTAGGTTGGAAGAGACCTCCCAAGGTAATTTAGTCCAACTATGGCTCACAGCAGAGCCAGACAGACCAAACAGACCAGGGTCTTGTCTAGCCCAGTTTTGAAACTCCAAGAAAAGAAATCTGAAAGTCTTCCCTAGCACCATATGGCCATTCACAGAACTGTGGTGGGCACTGGTAATATCTTGGATCTCACCTTTCCCTTCTCATGTGGCCCATTGCAGTCTTTTATGTCATTTGATATTTAACCTAGAAATTACCAGTTCTGTAGCATGCTGACTGCACCAAAGAGGTGTTTTATGAAGCCATTTGGACTGTACTTGTAATGACTGCACTTATGACAAATGGACTTGATGACTTAGATGGTCTCCTGCAGGTGTCTCTTCCTGGCTGAATCTGCAGTATTAACTGCACAAGTAAACCATGGCTTGCATGAATGACAGCTTGTTTTTCATCATCTATAACAGCATATTTTTGCATGTGAAATTACCTGCTTGTGACAGCATAGGCATGTTTTGCATACATATCTTATGAGAGTTCCCTTTGAAAGATGGTCTTTGGATAACCTTTACAGTCCTCCTAGAAATTCATATAAATGACTTCTGTTCCAAGGGTAAATATATGCAAATGATATAAAGAGGTCCCACCCTTCCTACAAAACTTCAGCTTTACACATGTCAATCCAAAAATGCATTTGGTAAATCTGCTCATTAGAGAAACCACACACACAAAAAAAAAAAGAAAGCAGAGGTACACACCTCCTGTTCCTGTCAGCCCATTCTCTATGTAAGCATGTGAGAGGCAGGCCTTCACCAGAGATATTAAGAGTTGAAGGGATTCGGCCTAATTTGAAGATTTGTTTCCATTCACAGTTCCATTTTCTGCTATAAATTATTTAGATTGCTAAGGAATTGAGAAACAATGTAAAAGAGGAATGTGCAAGAAATCAGGGAAGATAAATTAAGGGAATGTTACAGGGGGAGCATAATATTCACCAAGGCCTGGGCTGCTTAACCTGGTCTCCAGGCCCCCATTTCAACATGACCTTGCAAGCATACCTGATATTTTTTGATTTAGTGTAGACCATGTAGATAGTGAATAGGAATGTATGGGAGATGCAACCAGGTGATGGAGGAGCTCAGAAGGAAGAGGAAAGCAGTAAAATAAAATATATTCTTATGTTCCTCTGCCCCACATTGAGTTACTTCATAGTTTCTGAATTTTGTTTAAAATATTAAGTCAGGTTTTTAAATAAATCTTTCAGAACTGACCTGCCAAGTAAATCAGGGAAATATGGCATGGCCAGGAATGTCCATAAAGGCTACTGCATTGCAGGCATTCTCTGTCTGGAAAGGGGCATAGCCCTGAAGCATAACAAAAATGTGGGTTTGATTCCTTCCTGAACGAGTAGGTGGCCAGGAACAAGTCACCCAGGCCCTCCACTCCCCAGTTCTGCACCTGCAAGATAATAATACCTCACTGAGCGCTGTAAAGAAAAAAAGAAAGGTTGATCACAATGAAAGATCTCTTTTACTTTTTCTGCAGGGAAAAAATCAAGGTATGGTAGATAAATGTCCTTGACCGCAGGTAAAAGCTGAAAGAACAGGAAAACCCTTTTTTCATAAAAGACTAAGACTGTGAATAACATTTGTCCCCATCTCTTACCAGCACACTGAACATAGCTTTCATACTCTTAACAACTTTGTGGTGACAGGCAAGCCTTACCTTTGTCCAGGGAGTGGATTCTCAGCATCATTTCCTCTGTGACCTCCACAGTGGGCCCTGTTATTTGTCACCCCTTTCAGTAGAAGAGAAAGAGAAAATGAAGTGCAAGAGTAAGATTTAAATAAACTTTTGCTTTGATGTCCAAAGAAATTCCCTAGCATGTCTCAGTGTCAGGAAAGAGCTCTCTCCAATTTGGGATACCGGAGAGGAAAGAAAAAGGAGGACTGTCTCTGCACACACAGCAACCTGCATTTGCACCAGGAGAGGAAATGTGAATAGTCCCACCGACTCTGTGACACAGTGCAGAAGACTGAGTTTTCCAGAAACCTCCTACTCTTTTTCCATGGTGTAGGATCCAACAATATTATGCTGACTGAACTGTTTATGAGCATCCTGCTAACAGTTCTGATCTAGAAGTTTTGACTACTTCCTTCATGGTCCAATCCAACACTCACTAAAGTAAATGAAATAAATCTTTTGACAGGAATGCTAACAGCACTGGAGGTACCAAGAATACAAGAGTGAAGCTGGCTCCCACCACTCTATAATACTTCTATTTCAACTCTGTGTTAAACTGAGCATGCTATGCCACGTCTAGAATTCCAAGTACTACGGGTGGTTCCATTTCTATAATTCAAGCTATGATCATGATATACCTCCTCAGGAAAAATGACATCAAACTTAAGTTCATATTCCACACAGGAAATATTTCACATAGCACATAAAGATAAATTTGAACATAAATGTTCAAAACATGATTGTGCTCTGCCTCAACTCCTTTCACTGCAGTTTTAACTTCAAGTGAATGGACAACAAAGCAACAGGGAAATCCTGAATATTTTGATTCAGAAGATTTATAAGGAAAGCTATGGGGGAAAACTGAATTTGGAAGGAAAGTGCTGCTTAATAGAAAAATATATCGGCAGAATCAAGATCTATATCTCTGCAAAAGTTTTCCTAACTATATGAATGTTCAGAAAGATATTTAGCTTTGTCTCTTTGTTATTACAGGTTGGGCTAGTCTTTTGATTCATAATCTCCAAACCATCTGTTCCTTCTTGCTTTCTGATCCCTAGTATTATTAAAATATGAAATTAAGGTGAATTATGAAAATATCTAGAGACATAAAGTTAATCAGTATTCTTTAATGAGCGCTCAATATTTTTCTTCAATTGTTTCAGAAATTAATGAGAAGCCTCTCAAACAAGCTATTTGATTCCTATTCTATTCTTATTACTCCATGTCTTTCCTCAAGGATTTTTGGGAGATTATTACTCTAAGAATAGAAATGCCATCATGCTTTTCAGAAATCTTTTTTTCTGACAGAGAGTTGCAGTATATTTTATTGATACATCGGCAGTCTTAAACTATTGAAACATCCAGGATTTATTCTTTAACAGCAAGATATTTTCTGAAGTAATGATGTAATGTGAATTGCCTTACTCTGAACCCCCAGTAAAATGTAGACATGGCACACACAAATCCAGTGGAGGACAATGAACTGATGAAGGGACTGGACCATCTGACTGAGTTTGTTCAGCCTAGAGAAGAAAAGACTCATGGCAGTCTTATCAATATGTATAAATACTTTATGTGTGGGTATTAACAAAGAAAGAGACAAAGAATTCTCATTGGTGGAGCTTGAAAAGTCAAAAGGGAATCAGCACAAACTCAAAGGCAATAAATTCCATTCAAACTTAAGAAAAAAAAAATTGTCTATCTACAGTGATGCTTTCCAAAAACTGGAACAAGTTGACTAGTGGGGCTGTGTTGTCTCCATCTTCAGAGATGCTCAAAACCCAACTGAGCACAGCCCACAGCAACCTGCCCTAGCTGACCTTACACTCAGCATTTTACTCATTCTTCAGACATCACTTCCAAACTCCTGTGATTCTGTGAAAACCTGGAGTCCATGAATTGAAGGGTCCAAAAATATTACAGTCACATTAAGTTTTTATATCAATAAGCTGATGATACAGAAATATGACTGCTATGAAAATCACAAAACAGTTGAAGCTGACATGGACCTCTGGAGATATCTGATCCTACTCAAGCAGGGCCACCCACAGCTGCTTGACCTGCACTATGTCCAGACAACTTTTGAAATCTCTAGGGAGAGAGACTCTATGACCTTTCTAGCCAACTATCATCAGGGATCAGTCATAAAGTGTTTACTGACCTTTACAGTGATAAAGTGTTTACTGACCTTCGGATGGCACATCCTGCGCGTCAGTTTGTGCCCACTGCCTCTTTTCCTGTCACTGGGTGACACTGAAGAGCTTGGCTCCCTCCTCTTTGCACCTTTATTCAAATATCCCACACAAAAATGAGATTGCCCCAGGCCTTCTCTTTTCCAGGATGAACAGTCTCATCTCTCTCATCTTTTCCCTGTAGAAGAGATGAACCAGTCTCTTCATTGTCTTTGTCACCCTTAATCAAACTGTCTCCAGATCTTCCACATTTCTTCCCTTGTAGTGCGGAGGCCAGACCTCCACACAGTACTCCAAGTGTGGCCTCACCATCACTGAATAATGGGGAAGGATCACTCACCTCCTCAACCTGCTGACAATACTTCTCCTAACCCTGGCATGAAGTGGCAAAAAGCTTGCTCACTTCTATCTCAAGTTCAGCTTGGAATCTACCTGGACCCACAAGTCCTTTTCTGCTCTGCTTCTTTCAGGACAGTTGACCCAACACTCTACTGATGTGTGAAACTACCCCTTCCCAGATGCAGTACTTCACACTTGTTGAATTTCATGAGGTTCCTGTCAGCCAGGTGATGTTTTCAGCTGGAGATACCCCCAAAACCTATGCATGATTGTGATTCATTATTATTATTATGATTAATCTTTATATTGAGATAGAATTGTTTTATGTTTGGGAAATATATGCTCTCATATGAAAAAATTATATGTAAACAGATAAATAGAGGAAAGAGATTTATTTTTTTCTTTTTCAGACATAGCCAGATAGAGTTAGAAAACGTTTACTGAATCTAAAATGCATTGGCTGCTCAAATTATATTCCAGATGTCACTGAATGAACCTACATTAATACAAAGCAGATATTGTAAAGAAATATTTAAAGACACATCAGATAAGAATTCACATCCAGCCTCCAACCCAACCATAGGCAAGATGGCCCCAAAAGCACATGTCCACAGTGTATGAAGTCTGACTTCCAGTGTTATTCTCCTTTGTAGATGATCTACTTGTATTAGATAAGAATTTTTAGTTTGTCTTTTTTGTCCCCTTTCAAATTGCCTACTTCGTGAACCTTTCAGGAAAATAATGTACTTTAAACCTGCTTCTCAGTTAAATATGATTTAAAAGTAGTAATGAGTTCAAATTTTAATGTATGTTACATAGTCAGAACATATTAATAAGCAAAGGGTAATGAACCAAAGGTGCTCTGAATGCCATCTCCTTAAATCCAGAGCAATGGAGTGTATAAGATTTTCCTACAAAGGTAAAAAACCACTCTTGCTTACTACTTCAAGCTAACACAACAAAACACAGTTGTGTCTGTAGTCTGTAGCAGCAATTGTGTAAAACAAGCAACACTAAACTTGCTTAAGGTATAAGTAGTGACATATTTGTCTTGGTTTAGGGCAAATTTGGGAGTTTCATAGCACTTCAGATAACTTGAGGAAATCCTCTACATTGATTTAATCCTGCTAATAAAGACTCTAGGCAATGTTGACACAAACATAAGCCTCGTTCCAGGCTAAGGTTTACTTACAGTCATTGAAGATGGAGCTTTCCCTGATTACTGATTTTTAGGAAAAGCAAAAATATCTGTGTCAATGGCTTATGTTCATTCCTCTTCTCCTCAGTGAGAATACAAATTACCTGACCTACAAGGCAGGAAAGATATGTATGTTTATTCAGACTTATGCCTGTAAAGGTATTGGATTAAAGATGTCTCATATTAAAACAATCACATGATGCAGATCTTCCAACTTATGCTATCTGTTAGTAACAATTAATACTGGGTCATCTGCTTCCTGACAGTCTCTGGCAGTTTGTTAGGAATTTTTGGTGTTAACATATATTTTAAAGGTTGAAAAATATGTGACAGGTCCACATTTGATAGATGTGTGGATAAATATTTAGAAAAAGGAGTGAAAAATCCTAACAAAGTGAAAATGTACAAAATAACGCAGAACAAAGAAAATGGCATATTTTGCATATTTGTGTTCTATATTTTTTCCATCTTCATTCTTTCCTACTTGTTTTTTATTTGCCTCATTCATGATTTGCCAGAAAGTGATGATATCACTACCTGCGGGCTTATTAAGACTCAGAAAATACAGATTTTGACTCCAGAGAGACAAATCACAGGCAATTATTCAGAAGGAACTATTACATAGGTATAAAGATATGTCTGAAACATAACCAGCTAGTACAAATAGGCGTCACATTTAATTTAAAAAGCATTTCTATTCTTAAATATCTTACACAATTTATGTAGGTTACTTGATTGTTCTTCTTATATTGCATTTTTATCTGTTTCTTCAAACCTGGATGACAATTGTGTGCCATTGCTGATAATTAATTTAAAAAAAAATATCTAGTGAAAGGAAAACAGATTTTTTCTCTTTAAGTTCATATGCTTTCTTGTGATAAGGCTTTGGTAGGGAAAAAATCAGACTAAGTACAAAGAAACAAGACAGCAAACTGGCTTAAGATTTCTCCTCATGCCTGTGTGATTGAGGGAACTTACAAGACAGGTAAGACTCTGTTTCAGTTTTATAGCTATGGGATTTGAAAGTAGCAAGGCTGCTTAATAGAGAAAGCTAAAAGCACCCCTGTAAGGATTTAAATGGAAGTCTCATCTGTTCTACAGAAACACACCTTTCTTACTACTGTGATTTTGATCACCTGCTGTTCTCCAATTAAACTATGAACAAGTGAAAAAGGAATGCAATATATTTGCATGTGAAATGCAGCATAGTAGCAATCAGAGGTTTTTTAAGAGAAGATCAATTTGGGAAGAACAATGTGTGTCTGTAATGTGCAGCAAAGATTTCTTTATTCTTCAGAATTGAGAAAACAAGATGCTGGGAGCTTTATTTTCTTAATGAAAGAATTTTAGGATGATTTGCCACCCACCTGGGACTCTGAGTGACAGAGCAAGTGGAAGGCAGAGAAATATGGCACGCATTAGAAGCAGCTTAAAGAACTGTTGATGAAAAGGACTAGTTCAAAAGTTAGAAAATACAGGTTATATTCTTGGCTTTATTGTCTATTTAGTGTGGAATGAGAAATGGTATTTTGCATCTGTGTCTCAGTTCTGTCTGTATAATAAGGAGTTTCTTTGTTTTGCAAGCTACTTTTGTCTAAATGTGCAAGAGGGTCATAGTTACTGATCTATTTCAGTGGTTTATAGAGAAACTTCTCTGCATTGTTCTCAATACACACCTGCTTTGTTTCACAAGTTTAACATTTTACATCCACAGAACTCAGAAAGGTAGAAAGAGGGGCATGGAAATAATGTCCTTGTTGTTACAGGAGATGGGACTAAGCTGCAAGGAAGGGAGGTGACTGCCAGCAGCCATCTCACAAACCAGCAGGGCAGTCAAAAATGGCAGCAGGATCCACTACGTGACCTCAGTACATTAGATCATATTTCTGCCGTGTGATAATGTAGCTGTAACACAAGTTACTGCTCAAAAGAAGGGCTCCATCTCATACTGGGGCTGTTTTCTTTTGGACAACATGATTGTCTGAGCTTTCAGGGCTGCAGTTCGCAAAAAATAAACCTTCAGAAAGCAGGGATATCTGCAAGAGGAGTTTATAGCAGCACAGCAAATAAACATATAATTTAAGGTTCCCAAAAACTGTGAGATGAAAGGAAGATGTCAGGGCACTCTGGTTTAAGGCAGGGAAGGAGATGCAGGAAAGAGGGCAAAGAAAAGAGGGGGGGTAAGGAGTAGGAGGTGGGGGTGGGGAAAGAGGGGTAAAAAGAGGGGGGAAAGAAGAGATGGCTCCAAAACTGCTCACCAGATCCCAGAAGTGCATCTTTAAACACCCAAGAAATAATGAAAAATTATCTCTAAGTAATCTAGTGATTTGCATCCTCACTCATTAAAGTCAGTGAGAATTTTACCATTGATTTCAAAATAATTTTATCAGATATTTGGAGAGTGCAGTAATATCATTGTCTTTCTACTCACAGGGACAACCTTTTCTTCTGAAGTAATATTTTCAGTTATATCTGGTTAAAGATCCTCCAATAATCTATGACCCATCAACAAATTTTTCATAAGTAATACATTTCAATCATAGAATTGTAGAACAGTTTGAATTGGAAGGGGACCTTGAAGGTCATCTAGCTCCAGCCCTCCTGCCATGGGCAGGGACATTTTCCACTAGACCAGGCTGCTCAGGGCCCTATCCAACATGGCCTTAAAAACCTCCAGGGATGGGGCATCCACATTTTCTCTGTTCCTGTGCCTCATCATCCTCACAGTAAAGAATTTCTTCCAATTATCTAATCTAAACATACTCTTTTTTTAGCCATTATTCTGTCACTAGAAGCTCTTGCCCTGTCTTTCCTGTAAGTCCCCTTCAGGCACTGGAAGGCTACAATTAGGTCACCCCAAAGCCTTCTCTTTTCCTGGCTGAGCAAACCCACTTCTTAAAGCTTTTCCTCACAGGAGAGGTGGTTCATCCCCCTAATCAACCCAGTGTCCCCTTCTGGACTCTCTCCACCAGGTCAATGTCCTTCTTGTGCTGGGACCCCCAGGGCTGGATGCAGCACTGCAGGTGGGGTCTCACCAGGGCTGGGCAGAGGGACAGAATCCCTCCCAGACCTGCTGCCCACACTGCCTCTGATGCAGCCCAGGACACATTTTTGCTTTCTGAGCTACAAGGGCACATGGCTGGGCCGTGTCCAGCCCCTCACCTACAGCATCCCCCAAGTCCTTCTTGACAGAGCTCCTCTACATCTGTTCATCCCCCAGCCTGGATCAATCCTGGGGCTTGCCTTGAGCAAGTGCAGTTCTTTGTACTTGGTCATGGCTCCCGTGGGCCCAATCCTTGAACTTGTCCAAGTCCCTCTGGATGGCATCCCATCCTTCAGGTGTGTCACTGCACCACTCAGCATGGTGTCATCTGCAAATTTGCTAAGGGTGCACACAATCCCTCTCTCTCTGTCATCAATGAAGATTCTGAGTAACATTTGTCATTCAGTGGTATTTCAGTGATGCATGCCTATTCTGAGAAATACAATTCTGAAAGTAAAATTGGCATTTTTTACAGGAAAATTCATTTTTTTACTTCCAAACTGCTTTTTAAAAGTGATTTGGTCAGCCATGAATTACATATTCAGCATTTCATTTACAGAGAATTTTCAGAGATTTATTTCTTCTTTGTCTTTATTTTTGGAGGAGAAAAAAATACTACAGAGACAAAGAACTTTGTAGCCTTACGTAAGAAAGACATATTTTAGCCAGTCCAAACCACACCACCTTCTGCTTCCCTTGACATAGTACCTATGCAGGATTTATTCTTGGTTCTTATTTACTGCCTTCATAATATTGCTGGGTTCCCAGGGCAGCCAAGATAGTGGCATTTTACAGTGAAACACAGTTTAATCTGCACACCATGGTAGAAAAACTGACACCCACCATAAAATACTACAAGCTATCCTTGTCTGAATCTGCATTTCTGGTTTTGTTCTGAAAAGCACATAGTGCCTGCAGCACTTACTAGAAAACTGCATTTATTTTGTTCAAGTAAAGTTGGTTGTATTTCAAGGTTCTAAACTGAATTAAGTATTTTTCCATGCATTATTGTATTTGGAACAATTCAATCCTTGGTTAGTTAATAGGATCATATTGCATACAAACATAAAATAAAATTGGGTTTTTTTGTTACATTTTCAAGCTGAGAGTTGTTTCTTCTTTTTCAAGGTTAAAATTAATTGTTTAAGGAAAACAATTTTGTCTTCCTCCAAAGGCAAAAAAAGTAGTTCATAGAACATACTTATAGGAAACATTTCAGGACTGTTACTACTGCTATTCTGTAAATATACAAAGCATATAGATGACAGAGTAAATGGTGAGTGAAGATACTTACAAGAATTACAGATATCCTTTTCAAAGGTTTAAGAAAATTGAGTTGATAAGTAGCAAACAGGACATTCAATATTAACCTAAATAATAACTTCCTGTATGAATTGTTATGTTATAAAATTTTCTGTTGCCATTACAGGGTCCAGCTACTAGATTCCTTATCCTGCAGTCTGTCATGAAACAAGATGATTAATTTTTTGGTTTTTGTCCTTGTCATCATTCTGCATGCTATTGACCTGCAGTGCCAAAAGAGCTGTTCTAGCACCAGGCTAAGGGCCACTTTGTGTAGGAAATATTTTCATCTCTTCTCTGCATTGTTCTCATTCCTGATCCATAATACCAGAGGTGTGGTGTTTCAAGTCCTTTCAGCCTGAGCTGTGGGTTTAAAGTCCCAGAGGCTAAACCAGTGTTGGACCTGTGCTCTCTCACCTGTCCCTGTGGGGAAAATGGGGCAGCCCCTCAACACATTGCTGAGTGAAGTGATTTGTGCAATGCAGGGGAATAGTTCCCCAAGCCCTCTTTCTCTATATCCTTTGATAGTTTTGTTAACTTTAAATAAGCTTTCCCTAGCAGGGAAACTGTTTTGTTTATCAAAACAAATGGAGAGGGTACAGTTGTAATTACAGTACTGTCTGGATGATATGCATTTCAATCTTCCTTAAAAATAGAGAGACAACAGCATAATAGCTCATCTGTTAAAACAGTTCTTTGACTGGGGTTTTTGGGAAGTTTACCTGTAGATGACCATATCGAGAAAACTTCAAACAGCGCCTGTTTTCTCTTTGCTCTTTGTTCAGAGATCCATCCACTCTCTGTAACCTACTTCCATACACACAAATGTTTGGCATAAGGAATCCTTTTACTAAAATGAATTAACCATGTCTGCCTGACACCTGCCCATTGACAAGGCTTTTGGGTTTTTTTAAATTTTTCTTTAAATTTTGGGGGCAGAGGAAGGTATCTTTTGTACTGAAGTAAAATTTCTTATTGAAGATTTGAAGAAGGAAGAATAATTTTAGGTCTCAGTCTGTTCATTGCTGTCCATGTTTTTTCTAGCCATGACATGGTTATTGCTCACTGCTTCAACATGAATACACCGCAGAAAGTAATACCAAAGATACAGGAATGTAAGACCATACAAATGGCCATTTCAGTTCAGACTGCTGGCCCATCAGGCACTGTGTTGTCACCAGCAGAAGCCAATAGAGCTGCTGAGAAAGAACTGAAGAGGGTAAATGTGGGCTAATGCTTAATTTTACACCTTGCAGCACTGAGACTTTCAAAGACTTTAGGTGGGAGTTGCCGTCTTTGTGTTTAAGTGTTCTGATGAATTTGTCTATTAATTATTTTAACTCACATTTAATTCACTTCCATGTATTATATATTATATATCATATATTATATATCATATATCATATATTATATATTATATATTATATATTATATATTATATATTATATATTATATATTATATATTATATATTATATATTATATATTATATATTATATATTATACATTATATATTATATATTATATATTATATATTATATATTATATATTATATATTATATATTATATATTATATATTATATATTATATATTATATATTATATATTAAAAAGATCTTCAGAGCAACAGAATCAGAGTAATGTTTTAGGAAGTCTAGAACTTTTAAGAAAATGCACATTGAAATTTTAATCATATGCACGCTGAAAGAAGAGAACTTACTAGAATTCAGTTCCCTGCTCTGGATCACATGCCTACATTGTGGCTTAATTCCTGTTTCTGCACCATGCCTTCTCCACAGCACTGTTTTGTAGGCAGTCATAAAGAAGTAGGTCTCCCAAATTCCAGTCAAGCTCCCTCCTACCCACCCCCTGACTTTACCACACCTACTTCTCTAGCTTCTTGTAATGTCCTGCTGGATCAGATCCTTGTGAAATATAATGAGCTAGGTTTGGGTAGAGGTTTTTCAGCACCAAAACACGTATTGCTTTTGCCACTGGATGAAATACAGCAGTAAGAAATCAAGGCAGCAGAAACAATGTGCATACACACAGGCATGTGTCTGCATTCCCCTAGGAGAGCGTTAATAGATGGGCTCAGTGCTTGGATGTGCCAGACTGGAAAAAATAACTACAGGTCACCTAAGCAATATTTATATTGACTGTCATGATTAGAGTTTGCCTTTGTCAGAAAAATTAGCTTTCCTCTGAGCATCACAAACTAGCAAACATGCTGCATTTTCCTGATTTTCTTTTCCTTGAAAGGTAAAACTTTCAAACCCTGAAATATTTTGACTATAAAGGAAGGTCCCACGTTGGTATTAACATTTATAAAATGTTTGTTTCCTTTATCTCACTGAATAAGCTTTATTTGTATTTTTGGATCTCTTTTTTTTTGTCACATTAATGGCTTTCTGCTTACTACTGAGACACAACCCTGTAAGACTTTTCTGGAAATTATGGAACTGAAGAGCATTCACAGGCAGACACTTGCCTTCATTATGGGGGGGGGGGGGGGGGGGGGAATAAGGACATGGAAGACAGGTGAAAATTGTAATTCACAAAATATATTGCAAAGAAAAAAAATCTTAAACTTTTATTAAAAATTTGATATTGTGTGTTTTTTAGAACATCTAATAATTTTGCATTGCTTGGCACAATGAGCAACGACCCCAACAGTTCTATTGGCTGCTGTCATGGCATAATACAGTACTTTTAAGGAAGATAACTGACACAGGATAATTACCAACACAATTACACTCACAGCAAGGCCAGTGTTCTCCCCCTTCTTTAACAAGCAGCTCCTCATCCTCCTTTCAAACAGTACAACTCTTTACTGTAGGCTTTTAGACATGAAGGGCCACACATAAAGGATTCATCAGGAAGCTTGCCAAAGTATTGTAATGGGAGGTAAAAGCTTAATTGCCTCACAGGTGAATGCCTCCAGTATGGATCTAAGCTGCAATGTCTTTAAAAGAACTCAATCAGTTGTTTTAATGCCATTATGCTTCAAATTTTAAGTGCAGACACTTAAGGAAAAGAATTCCCCAGTTCAGGTCTTTCTAGTAGCTCTTTATATTTGAATGACTGACACCTGTTAACATAATTAGGTAATTAGTTTACTTTGAATTATTAAGGGAAAGATCTGAAATGATGAAAGCTGTAACAGAGCTGGAGGGCTTTATTATTTTTTCTCTTTCTTTTCTGGTTCAGCTGAAAACATAAAGAGCAAATACACAGAAACATATGGTTCTAACCTTCTTGAAGATAGGCCTGTGGGGGATTTTTCCAGGTTTGTGAAGTCAGCTCCAGGGTGATGTTATCCATTTTCAAACATTTTCTTTCCCTGTTTAGCATTTTGAGTTTTCACAGATTTCTTACTCTCCCTGGTTTTGATAAGAATCAGTCATTGACTTATTGAACTATTTTAAGAAAAGATCATTCTACTGGTATTTTCACTTTGACCAAAACTGGGACAATGCCGCAGTTCTCATAAGGAGAAGACCTATTCTCATGAGATTTCCGACCTGATTTTCATAACAAAGAAGTTATTGAAAAACTTTTTTTGTGTTGCCTGAACGAAACCTTTTGAGATTCATGCCCTAGTAGAAGCATTCCGCTTTTAACGATTTCCCACTGATCTGTATAGGGAAGACAGTCTCTGTGCATTAAGAGCAGCTTGCAATACAATGGGGTTTGAGAGCCAGTAGCTTCCCAAGCTTTGAAGCACCTGGCATAATAATGGATGTGCTGATGGATGACCCGATGTGTTACACAGACAGAATATAGCCTATCAGCATTATACTGATGGATTCTTTCCAGTACCTAAAGGAGAAGATTTTGAAAGGAAGACCTATTTCAGCTTCAAGGGAAAAACAATAGGGATGCAGAGCTGTGGGAGAATGATGTATTGCTGTTCTATAGTTTTTGCTTCTAGGTACAGATGTCAGAGTTTGAATGTTTCTTCTTCTCAAGTAAGCATTTGCAAAGGTTAATGGGATGGAAGGCAAGAGGACATGAGCTCACAATGTACACTTCCAGACCACAAAGTCAGACACATCCTGGGCTGCATCAAAGGTCAGGCAAAGTAGATGTGTCCCTCTACTCTGTTCTTCTGTAACCTGGAGTGCTGCATCCAGCTCTGTCAACCCCAGCACAGAAAGGACATGGACCTGTTGGAGAGAGTCCAGAGGAGGTCACCAATTTGATCATAGGGATGGAGCAGCTCTCCTATGGGGAAAGGCTGAGGGAACTGGGTTTTTACAGCCTGGAAAAGAGAGGGCTTTGGGGTGACCTCACTGCAGTGACCTAATTGCAGATCCTGATGGGATGGTCCTTTCCCTACAGGAAAGATGTGGCAAGAATATTTATAAAAGTATCTAGTGACAGGAGGTGCTTTTTTTCATGTAAAAAATGTAACTTTTTTTTTTTCAAATTGAAAGAGAATTGGTTTAGATTAGACAATTGGAAGAAATTCTTTACTGTGAGGGTGATGAGGCTTAGGAACAGGCTTCCCAGGGAAGCTGTGGACGCCTTGTCCCTGGAGGCTTTCAAGGCCATCTTGAATAGGGCTCTGAGCAACCTGGTCGGGTGGAAGATGTCCCTGCCCATGGCAGGAGGGTTGGATCAAGGTTTCTACCCAAGCCATTCTATGATTCTTTGGTTCTGTGATTCTGAGACTGATATTATAGTAGGTAGTCCTAGAAGCATGATTATATTGTGCAGAAAAATAACAGGTTGCTCTTGTTGCAACTTATCAATGTTAAATGAGGATGAAGCCAACATGTTATAGGAGATATAGCAACATCACTATCGTTTTGGAGATTTAAGAATACAAACTACAGAATTCCTTGTGAAACATGACCAGTTCTAGCATAGCATAAATGGAAGACCATTGATGTTATTTCAGTTGTGTTTCTCAGTAAGCTACACCTATGATGTGAATTGCAAAATCTTCAGATAACATTTCTGATGACCCTGATACAAATTTCTTCTGGGCACCTTGAGAAAAAGAAAGTACATAAACCCTTGCAGGTAGAGCATGTGATAACCACGAGCTGCAGTCTAGATTCCAGGTGTCACTGGGCACTTTTCTCCACCAGCAGGTTCAGACAAGCTCACTCTGACTACAGCCCAGCTGATCTGACAGTTCTAATCTGTTAATTACAAAAAAATCTTATTCCCAGGTGGTAAGCATTGTTAAAGACAAATTATGCAAGTTTGGACATTAACTACACCTAGAAATCATAGGCAAGACTGAAAGTGATGCCGGAGTGTGTCTATCTGCCTTCATCAATATAAACATATAAGCCTCCCTACATCACTTTCTTTTATGATTTTCTAAGCTAACTGAACTGCAAAGTGTAATTTCTCCAACTGTAAAAAGGGTAAGAATTGTAATTCTCTATCTCACAGACATGATAAGAATCTTGATCAATGCAAATTCCACTTAAGGGGAAATTCAAAAGGGGCGATGTGTTGCTTGTTCCCAGAATGAGACAGCACTGAAACTGCTCCATATCAGCTTCTATATAAAGTTTAAAAGATCATGAAAATTCTGATTCTGTAAATAGTAGTGAGGGAGAGAAGGTAAAGACAAGACAAGCTCTTTTGGAAGGGAGGAAAGAAGGTTTGGGAGATCCCTAGCCACAGGAGTTTTCAGAGGATCAGGCAGTAGGTAGATAGTTGCATTCCTGGGAACCACCTCACTCCTGCTTTCTTAAAGAATTTCACAGTTCTAATTAGAACTTACCACAGAGCACTTCTAACAAAGGGGAGCCCCCATTGCATGTGGCAGTTATTTAACTTGTCTTGGAATCAGACAGGCAGGATTATGTTTCTGGCTTTAGGTGACTGAAACAAGTAAACCATGATTAGAGACAGCTATGTAAGAAAAAAATCTGTGTGGCAAGGGAAAGGATACTGCATTGCTATTGTCACAGACACAGGTGACACCAAGTGTATCAAGGTCTTAAAAATTCATTGCCAATTATATACACATCCCTCTAATTTGCACTTCAGAGACTTATCAAGAACAAAAGAAGCTCTGAGCATGACTCATTGTGTAAACAGTTATATTTTTGTGTGGCAAGTCTGAAGGGGAAAGACAATCTTTCCTGCTTAGGTTTAAAATAGTGACCATGTACTTAACCTAAAAAACTAATTAAAAAGGAAGAGTGAAAGAGTGATCCAGCTCAATAAACAATATAGAGAGCACTTAATTTGCCAAGCTTGTTGTTCTATATGGATTCATGGGATAGTATACAGGCAGCTTTCAGTGTGGTATTTTCCCACTGCCCAGACTACTGGGATTGCAGGTCTGGTAGCCTGCCTGCCCCTCTGCCCTTCCACAGGACAGAGACTCTCTGGTGCTCTGTGAGTGAAGGTCAGTGGCAAGTAAAGAAGCAAGGTTAAAGCCTGGTGTACTAACAAGGGTACAGGCTTGCTCTCTTTTATGCCAGATGCATAATGCCAGGAGAATTGAAAATGCACCCAGAGGCTGACATGACAGAAGGACAACATGAACTGGACAACATGAACTGGACATACCAGCTATAACCTTGGAGGCAAGATGCTGGCTCTAGAGTTTCTCACAAGGGGTGCTCCTTCAGATAGTATGCTGACTTGAAACTCAGACTGCATTGCCAGTGGTAGATACTAGACTGACAGCTGCTGAGGAGCCTGAAACCTCTGTTGAGGGAGAAAGAAGCTGTGGAAAAGACTTACCACAAAAAATGGGATATTTTTTCAGATCAGGTTTGAGGTCTGTATCAATAATTTTCACCATCATATTTCAAAGAGAGAATGTGAAAGCATGGCATACAGTCTTGTTCAAGAGATGAATGTTTATCAGTCGTGGTTAACTGCAGCATGTGACTCAGCAAAGGCTTTGTTTTTCATGCTCACAGTGCTCACTCACAGAGAGTGAAGCTCTCCCATAGCTTCACTGAAAAGGAGAATTTTGACAGTAAGTTACCACCCAGGATGGGTGAGCAAATCAAAATCTAGATTTAAATTGTCTGAATCCATAGATTTTGTGCTCTTTAGCCAATCATAAGATTTCTGAACTGGCTTCCTGCCCTATATATTCTCAGTGAAAAATTTCCCCAACTATTTTTTTTCTCTTTTATTTGGTAGTTTCTAAAATTGCAGCTGTCAAACCAGTTCATCAGGACTAGGCATGAAACAATGAAAAACAAGCTTCACAGCCCAGGGAGCTTGGTAACAAACAGGACTTTGGTGAAAGACTTCCTCTTTTTCACAGCCTTCATAGCCAGAAAGACTTTTGACCTCTGAAGCACTCTTAAAAGGGACATTCATCCAAGTGAATGAATTCTGGGGAAAGTTGCTCTGAGCCACTCAGCAAGTGATCCATCACCTGGGATCATTTCTCTCACACTTGCCTGGAATTCTCTGCAGAGTTCCAAGAGGACATTTCAGTAGAAACCTCATGCCATCATTGATCAGAATCAGTCATGTCATTAATGAACATTTGGATATTAGGAGATGTTTTTGTTTTACATGCCCCCAAGTATTTAATCCTTTTGCTTTAATCTTCACTTTAGAAAATTAAAGGGTAGTTCTGAAAAGCAGCTCAATACTGGTAAAACCAAGAACTTCAGGGACTTTCTACTTACATTCAAACATCAAAGCACTTTCCAGAAAATCTCCAGCACAGTAGGCTTCAATTCTATGTCTAATATTGGCACATTTTGGTTGTGAGTTGTTTTCTGCCTGTTCTTGTTGGATATATCTATACTGGCCCCTCAGAATAAATGTGTGCCCAGGACTGTTAGGCCACAGGGCGTGCACAGGTATCATCTACATCACATTGCACTTAGCACAAAGACCTTGGCTGTTCAGGAGGTTTTAGGACATCCTTACAGTGTGTTGTACATTTCTCAGTTCAGGGGTCTGAAACAAAGCAAGGACCATGTCCTAAGACATCAAAGTGAGACATTGTCACAGCATAAAGAAAAGGAAACATTACATGCCAAGACATATTGCAAGACATGGAGTTTGAATACACAAACACATGCCTGCACACACACACAGCCTTCACAGATATTGATGGAGGGATGTATAAATAGAGAGAGAAAAAAAGAGTCCTATTCATTGTACCTTTGGGACATAGCCTACAGTACATGTTGTCTACCAAACTGTGCCCAGACAATGTCTAGATCACTAAACTGTTGCTCTGCATGTAAGCATGACAGGAAATACCCAGTATGGACAAGCAGTTGTTCAGTACTTAAGTTTATGCTCTGCTCCTGCTTTATTTGGCAGCAGAGAAGTGTCTCATATGATGCTTGTTGCATGTGGTATAGTGTTTTCAATCTTCATGCTTCTAAACACTGTAGTGCAGTTTGTGCTATTTCACAAGAATTTCAGCTATGCTGTTCACACCGTGAAGTGTCCAAGTTATTTGAATAGCCTTGGGCTTTTTAGCTCTGAAGGCATAATCTGTGAAGCATACCTGGACAACTATAGGTCTCTTACAGACTTGAAATGTTATTTAAAGGACTATGACATGTAGAGGATTGATAAATACTTACACAGCAGCTTGGGATCCCTGTCCCTTAACTTGCATTATATACACAGAGAAGAATAAATATTAGGTTTTAGCTGTCAGAATAGTCCTGCTTTTTAGCTATGCATCTTATTGAATTCAAATACCCCAAACTGAATATTGGTTAGTAGAAATATATATGTATACCTATAGACCAAAAAAGAAACACATGTACAGAAATAGAAATAATAGATTATATTGCTAATGCCTGTGAAACCAGTTTTAAGAACAAAGCTATTATATGTTTTACTGATACTAAAGGTTACATTTTCTTTAGCCAGCTATTATTACTTAAAATATTCCCTTGAAAAGTTCATTTTCCCATTTTTTTTAGCCAAGAGAATATCAGGCGTCATTGGAGAAACATATTACCTGACACTAATAGGGTTTTAAAAAGAAGCAGACAGTGTTACTAATAGCCCTATTCTGTTCCCATAGATAAGGAACCTTTTAATGCTTTACTTTGTAGGAAGTGAAATTTCTCATCCTTTTTTAAGATAAAATGTCAGTGGTTACTGAAAGTACATGGGAGCTTTCAGTTTAACAATTTTTTAATGGAGTGGGGTTCACTACAGAGTTTCCAGGATCCAATTTATTTTTAGTAAATTTTAGCCAACAGCAATGATTCCTGTTGTGTTTCTTGCTGCCTTTATAGTCTATATACCAAATATGTCGCTTCAACACATAGCTGGAAAAAGGTGCTGAAGTGCTACAGAACTTATTTCTTTCTAACATCAGTATCTGCTTCAGCTAATTAAAGGCAGTGTTCTCAGATCTGCAAAGCTGAATCTACTTTCATGAGTACATTCAGTGTACCACACAGCAACATGGTCCTATGTGATATATCTGACATATCAGCTTTTGTCTGAAATAGCAAAGAAAGAGTATGTAACACATTGGAGATCTGAGAGATCCTGCAACACCTTCCTCTATGATTAAATACCAGTACTGATCACCAGGGGCTGTTTGACATTATTCTGTCCTCCGGACTTTCACTATTGTATCGATGAATTCTACTAATTTCCTTTGTAAATCAAGAGAAGCCCCACCAGGACTACCATTGAGAAGTCTCTGTCTGTGTGGTGTGGATTTTTGAACAAGCTAAGACAATATTGAACAGGTCTCAGTTTCTCTAATATTTTAATTGTCAAAGATTACTCCCCAGAAGACATCCCAAATTCTCTTTAGTGCCTATATACACTTACTATAACCCTGAAATGGTTACAAGCTACAATAAATAGCACATTCCTGGGCTTTACAGGTGCAATATCCCTAAACTGTTCTTTTCAAACACGGTCCTGTTAGACAACACCCAGAACAGCATTTAGCTAGTCTGACTATCACTGCTGGCAAAGCTGAAGTGAGTCTTCTGAAGAAAAGAAACCAAAAATGCTGTAGAGCCAGGACCAAACAACTGAAAAATCTGAAATTTAGTTAAAGAAAACACCTACTTGTCCAGTAAAGCCATTGGACTATGTAAGAAGCTGTGTCAAATATTCCTCATTGCAGAAAGGGAAGACCCACCCATTGGAGAACTCTTACTATCATCCTACATTCTATCTTGGAAGACCTTTTTGTTTGCAACAAAAGATCTTTTTAGTCAACAAACATGGAAAAAATTTCTTACAGAGGATTCAGATGTTATTCCAAGGTAATCCCATGTCCAGTGTCACCCTAGGAGCCTGCAGTTCTGAATCTATGACCATGGTCATCAAATAATATTCCAACGTCTCATCTTTGCATTAATTTTTGCTTAACCTCTTCAAAACTTCTTGGAATATTTTTTGCTCCTTGGCTGCAGATGATTAAATGTAAATTTTGAACATTCTTGGAATATTAGCAGGCAGAAAGAAATACATTCATTCACCAAAGGATGGAGGTTTATTACTTCAGATTATTTTTTGGAGGGAAAGTGCTCAAAAGTCATGGTTTCAGTTTAAATACTGAAAGTAATTTAGCTTCAATCACTGAAACTGATTTTTACTTATTGTTTAGGCACCTAAAAAAAAAAAAACCAACCAAAAAAAACCCAAAACTGAAATTGAACTAGATTTTTAAGAACAGAGAATTTTATTATGCTCCACGTCATTGCTGTAATACATTTTTCTTCCTTTACTTTCTATCAAATCTTAGTAAGATCTCTTCTCCAAGTTGATCAATATATGAAAAGTGTTCACTCAAGAAATACTTCTTAGTACACATAAATTTGTACTTAGATAGGGGTGATAAATCAACAAAATGCAATGCAACTTTGCATTGAAAGAGATTAATTTTGTTATAATCACATATACAGTCTCTTCTAGACCTGCACAAGAATTTGCTGAAAGCTGCTTGTAAATGTCGTGTATATTATAATGGCTTATAAATAATAAAGTGTGTGAAAAATGACATAGGAATCAAAATAGTAGAAAAATATTTTTTTTTTAATTGTGCAGTATTTTACTGGCTATCATTTCCCAGAATTAATCTGTCTGTAAGTTTATGTTGTGTTTCAAATCCAGCTATTCCTAAATATATATCTATCAATCTGTACTGCTGACGCTTTGCTTCTTTTGGCCTGCCAGCAGATTACATCCTCACCACGGTTTCACCACTGGCAAGCAGCCTAGGAGAGAAGTTTGCAGATGGAAAGGGATGGAAAAATTCCCAAATAATCTGTTCAATTCTGCTCAGGCTCTTATACCATGCCCACCAACCACTGCATTAGGGACCTTGCTGAGCTGATGCATTGTGGCCCTGCTTGCAAAGCACAAACTTTTGGGTCTGAAAAATGATGGATGACCTTTAGATTTTGGTTCAGTTACAGGTATGGGGAAAATTCATAGCAGCTCTCATTTTATCAGAATGATTTCACCCATACCTAATATATAGCTGGCAAGGGTGTTTTTGCAACTTTAGAATACTGTTGCATAAGCACAGTGACTAAATGATAAATGTCTCTAATGGGGATGGAGTAATGGGCTTGAACTACTGTAGACAACTCTGCTGGAGCTGCTGTTCATCACTCAGTACTGCTCACTTCAGCTTTGCAGGGCAGTAGAAACCAGACATTCTTCTCCCACCCAGCCCACCCCTGCCCCATGCTTCCTGAAATGCTGTTATAGGGAGTGTGGGCATTACAACAGGAAGCACACAGACTGGAGATGTATATCAGAGCTGCATTTGAATTTACCCCATCACCCTGAACTACTCATGCTAACCTGAACATCTTTTTGTCCACAGTTTATTGATGTTCTACACTAAAATTACTTGTAAAAAAAAGGCCTTGATTATTGATGATGCAAATATATTTCTTCATTATTAAGTGAATTACAATTAGCTTGGATTTTAACATCTATTCAAAATGATAGCAGAGGGCAACTTGCAGCAGAAAAAGGGTTGTAAGCTTTCCACTTACCAATTAATTCTATTATCAAATGCTAAGAAAAAAAATGTGCCTGCCAGCTGTGGCTTTATTATGTTCTCCCAGAACTAATAATGGGAAAGCTGTGAAAGTTTTTCTTTTATTACTTTTTTTTGTGTCTGTGTGTATGTGTTAGCCAACAATAACAACCAAAAACATATTCTTTTTTTCCCACAGAAATACTTTTTTTTCATAAGGTGATCTAAACAGAGCAGTAATGTTAGAATAATTAAAATTAGGAACCTCAGTTTTAAGCTGAAATTTCATTCCTGCTAAGCACTTCTGAGGTGTCATGAGCAGTAATTTCCCAGTTGTGTAGATGCAAAGACAATGTGAACTGGTTTCAATGAGTTACAGTGCAGAGCAGAACAAACTCATTCAGCCATCTAAAGCTGGTGTTTTCCTACCTTTGCAACAAGGACTGCACAGTAAGTCTCACTGTAATTCTGCTATATTTTAGTTGACTGTAGACAATTTTGAGTGAAAGGAAAGCTTCTGCTTGCTTCTTCAATGCCCTCTGTAGTCTTTTTTATGATTTTCTAGCTATGTACTGTTAAGGAGAATGTCAATGGCAACAATTTGTTTCTAATTGAGATGGCAATATCAAAACCAGTCATTTGAAATCCTTCAGACATTTATGAAACTTTATAAAGCTTTAATAGTTTTTCCTTTCTTGCATCTCTATTAAATGGATCAAAATTCTGGAGTCTCAGGCAGTCCTCTTTTTTTATCATCTTATGACTGAACAAAGAATTTTAACCAATTTCATTTCCATAGTTTTCTTCACAGGATTAATTTTATTTCTGCCTCTGAATGTGTGGATTGTATTTCACCATAACCCTGTATTTAACTTAGCTGGGTTCCTGGTTCAACAAACTGGAGAGGACTACTTGCCTCTCTGGCTAAGGCCTCAGGCAAAGAAATAAATGAAAATACTTTTTCAGCTCCTTTCCCACCTGGTGAAATTTCTTCACTGAAAGCATAATTAGACTGTGGAACTCACAGAGGTTGGGTGTCAGCTAGGCAAATTCAACTAAGGTTTTACAGAATAACTGTTGTATGTTACTGGAACTGTAATGTCCAACATTGCCTAATGCTAAGAGAAAAAAGAAATGTAACAACCAGAAAACTTAATGCTTTATAGCTTGACATGACTTTATGTGAGAGAATTACAATGTTAGAATTAGAACCCAGACATCCTCACGAAAATTATTAGCATTTCATGGGATTTCTAGTATATTCTTCTAAATCACCTGATATTGGTACTATCAGCACAAGGATAATAAAACAGAATTTTTTAACCAGCAAAAGGAAATCTGACCAAATATAGCAATTCTATGGAAGCAAGATTTATGACATATGTTGTAGATATTTTAGTGACCTATAGTAGTAGTTCAGGGTGGTAGTGGTAACCCATAGACCACAATATTTTAATTTATTATATTTAATTATTTTAATATCAAAATAAATTATATATTATTAAAGTTTTATTATTCAAAGCTGTTAAGATTTTAGTTTTGCTCAATATAGAAGAATACTGAGATGTGCCTTCCTTGCAAGTATCCCCTGATACTTGAGAGACCCTTGAAGATTACATATTGATTAGCTGCACCCTGCTTTTGTCCTTTGTAAGCAGAGGTCATTTCAGTTGATTTTGTTCTTGGCATCCCTTGAGAGTTCAGCAGTCACTGATCTGACTGGTCTGAGTATACTAAGCACAGCACTCAAAGTCTGATATTCATTTCACAAAATATACATTTGTTTTATAGCACAGTATTGAATAGCATGGGGCTCTCCCTAGGGAAACTAGTCACCAAATCCAGCTTGAGTCTGTCTTCTCTAAATGCAAATTTTAATGTACATATGCTGTAGAAATATATTCTTAGGTCAGAAGAGAGTATTTCTTCTGTAACTTTGGACATCAAGAAGCATCTTGGAGGAATAATGTCTAATTATTCTAGACCACATGTATTGAGTTTGCATGGCCAGATTTTGGTAGCAGGGGGGCCACAGGGGTTGCTTCTGTGATAACCTGCCAGAAGCTTCCCCCATGTCTGACAGAATCAATGCCAGATGGTTTCAAGTCTGACCCACCGTGGGCCAAGGCCAAGCTCATCAGAGGTGGTAGCAACAATGTAATATGTTATCTGTGATAGCATATTTTAATAGGGAGAAAAAGTGACTGTGCAGTTGTAACTGAGCTCAAAGAGGCCGGTGTGAATATGGAAAGCACTAAGCCTGCAGATCCCAGTCAGTGCAGAAGGAAAGGGAAGAGGTGCTCCAGGCGTCAGAGCTGAGATCCCTTGGCAGCCCGTGGTGCAGCAGCTGTGCCCCTGCAGCCCATGGGGACCATGGGGACACAGAGACCCACCCAAGCCTGTGGAGGTGCCTGCAGAGGAGCAGTGTGATGCCCAAAAGGAAGCCCGAGATGGAGCAGGCTCCTGGCGGGGCTTGTGACACTCTGGGGACCCACGCTGGAGCAGGCAGTTCTTGAAGGGCTACACCCCATGGAAGAGGGATCCACGTTGCAGGAGTTTGTTGAGAACGTTAGGCCGTGGGAAGGACTCACCCTGGATAAATTTGTGGAGGACTGTCTCCCACGGGAGGGAGCCCATGGTGGAGCAGGGAAAGGGCTCCTCTCCCATGGTGGAGCAGCAGGAACCACCTCAGATGAAATGACTGTAAACCCCATTCTCCATCTCCCCGTGCAACTCGGGGAGCAGATAGAGCCCAGGAAGGAGGGAGGGGTAGGGAGAAAGTGGTTCTAAGATTTGGTTTACTTCTCATTATTGTGCTCTGATTATGAATGATAATAAATTCTGTAAATTTCCTGAAGTCAGGTCTGTTTTCCCTGTGTTGGTAAACAATCTTTCCCCATCCTTATCTCAACTGACAACACTTCCATCATATTTTTTCTTTCCCCTGTCCAGTCGCAGAGGTGGATCCAGCCAAGGTCAAACCCCCAGACAATGTAATAATTACCTTGGTCCTATGACAATACGATTTCTTCAGCTGCTCCCTTGAAACTGTTGTATAGATTGCAGATAAAGTGTTGCTGGTCTGGTCTGATGAAGTAAGCTCCAAGACTCATGAGGCTTTTTGTTCATTTGGAATAATTTTGCTTTACAGCGGGGATTTCTATTTTTATTGTTTTACAAATATATCTGTCCCAGAAATGGGACAAGGCTTTAGAAATAGAAACTTTTGTAAATCCAGGCAATAACACACACTCACACCTTATACACCCAAGGGATTATATTTTTATAAGGCTCTAATTTCACAATATCTGCTATAGAAAACACCACGACATCACTGCTGCAGGGATGGAGTAATGTTTTCAAACCCAAATGTGCTTCTTATTTCCACCCTGTGATAGCCTGTGCAGCCAGGGAGCCCTGAGTGCCCACGAGGCTAGAGGCAGGTCCAGAGATGGGGTAGGCTGTATTGCCAAATCCCCTTCCCACCAGAAAGGACCTGGTGGCATCTGGGCTCCCAGGGAAGTCTGCCCTTCCTCTTGAGGCAGCTCTGTGAGTACCACTCAACAGCCTGTGTCCAACCTGTAACAAGAGCTGAGCTGGAGTTAAGCTCTTAGCAAGTCCCAGAGAGAATTCCTGTCAGATACATAAAACTGCTCATTTCATTCAGGCTCTACTGGTTTTTTCACATGCTCATTACAGATATAATGTAGGAGAATAATTTAAATTATAAGCAAAGCTATTATTCTTGTATATAGCCTGTAGTAAATTGCTATTAAAAGATTTTGGTTATTCAGTTGGGTGGGTACTTGTAAAACATATTCTAGCATCTAACTAGAAAGAAACTTGCAGCTTTTTCTGTAGCAGATTTTATCTTTCCTGTCCAGACAAGAGGAAATGGAGGGATATTTGTAAAAAGAACCTTCAGCAGACATCTTTCCTCAAAAAAGGCTTTTACAAAGTTTTGCAAAATAAGGTGGGATGGTGCATGCTCGAGGCTTTTGATTTCTCAGAGAGTAATCAGTGGGGAATAAAAAGCAATAAGACAAAAACACAACAAAAGAAAAAATTTAAGGGAAACAAATTAGAGACTCTGGGCTGATATTCTGTAACCATAGAGAAATGAATGCAGTGATTTGATAGTAAAAGCAACAATGACAAAAAAAAGCCTGTATTAGAATTTATATAAAAGAGAATGTATTAAATAATGAGATAAAAGCTATTATAAAATGCTCTCAAATTGCCTTTCAAGCTCTATATTTTCCTACTCACTTCCCCAAAGTTTAAAACTGCCTAGTCTCTCCTTTCTGGCCAAAAATCTGCCAAATTAGTATTTTAGTTAGATTTTAAATAGGAGCAAGATCTAATACTGTACTAATTAACTGAGTATATTCCTTTCCCAATTCCTCTTCTGCATCCCCTTCTGCAAGGACAGCCCACTAAATGGTATTGCTGTAGAACCATGAAATTCCTTAAAATAGGACTATGAAGATAACAAACTGTTGAACACTCAAAAAATAATATATTCAAATTTATTCACATCTTCTTAATAATTGAAATTTTGTTAGAACTGAACATTTTGAAAAACAATTCTCTTAAACAGCACATTTTCACATATCTGATAACATTGTTGCTGTCTATCTATATCAGCAGTTTGGGTATGAATTGTTGAAGGAAAGCAGAGATAGATCTCCTTGCCTTTTAATGTGGACTGTCTTTTGTTCATCCTAGACTGCTCTGCTGATTTGAGGGTGTGATTTCCATGTGCTTTGCTCTCAAAGTACACCTGCAGCTCAGCAGAATACGTGTTTTCTATAGACTAGATTCCAGTGACCACAGAAATTCTATGGTCCATTTCAGACGGGGAATTACCCTGCTCCAGCAATCCAGTCACCTGCATCATATTTCTTTATCAGTATTCCATGAAAGACTTGCTGCAAAGAGAGGAAAAGGAGAAAGTGTGCTTCATTAATTAATAAAAAAAAATCCCATCTTCAATCTGAAATAGGCAGAGGCTGCAGAAGTAGCAAAAATGCATTTGTTTTACTTTAGATAAATTGGTTTTCCCCTCCCAACCATATTCCCAGCCATACTGTATATGTATGTATACATATATAACAAAAAAAAAAAAAGTTCTTTTAAATTTGCAAAAATGATTAAGCTTGAGACAGTATTTTTATTTATTTATAAACCTGATATTCTGTCATACCAACCTTGTAGCACCTCTGGAGCATGCTTACCTGTGTTATATTGGCATAAGAGTTCCAGTGCCATCACACCTCACAGTACTATTTTCAATAGATAATATCACTTCTGGAAGTTCAACACTGAAATAAAACAGTCCTGTATCTTATCACCTTTTGTCATTATCTAGAAACTTTGCCATGGTGTCACAGATAAAGTGAATGCACTAAAGAACACACTAGACATTCAACAAAAATTAAGTATATAAATATAAATTAAGAATCCTTTATTAAAGTTACAGTTTATTTTTAAACTGAATGACAGAGGTCGTCTGTCAAAAACCCATGATTAGTCTAGCTGGTTTTTACAGTAGGTTTGATTTTTGTCAGCTACTTCATTCCTAGTCATTCACCCAGCTTCCCCATAAATTGCTTAAGAGCCTGAAAATGCTTCCAATGCCTCTCTCCTGTTAGGTCATCCTTTGTAACAATAAAGGAAAGAAAGCTTTATGTAGCCACACTGATCTCTTGCTAAATGTTAATTTTAACACTTAAGCAATTCTACATAACAAGATCCTATCTCTAAAAGTAATTTTTTCTTCTGACAGTCACCAAGGTACTGTAAAATTCCTTTGTCATGGATTTTGGGTTTGGTTCTTTAATGGGCAGGTCTTTTGGTTGAAGGTCTTGCGTCTCCCAGAGCAGCAAAGGGAGGGAAATTATGACTTACTATGTAAGAAGGTGTGCAGCCCCTCAGGGCCCCAGAGGGTTTCCTGAAGGGGAAAACCTCTTTCTAACAGTTCTGTGCCAGGATTGAGAGATGCATGGGACCTTTTCCAGTCTTCAAGTTGCTGTTTATTTTTATCTTATCAGAAGTTCTGCGCGCTGTCTGCAGGAGACTTAGCTTGCCAGAAAGTACAGCACAAATGGTCCCAAGATGTACAGTTTGAAGGTCTTTTTAAGCTCTTTTATCCAATTAACTCTTAAAATGTACTTTATTTCTACTTTTCTACCCATAACTAATCCTTGTCTGCCCACGTAACCTCTGCACTGTGGCTTCCCACAACCAATCATCCCGTGCTCCCAACACTGCAGAACATGGAGTAGATGAAGAAGAAGTTCAGACAACATCCAAGATCTTCCATCTTGTCTCCTGTCTACCCCTATAGTAAAAGCCCAAAACTCTAAATTTCTCACCCTGTGACAAACTACACTATTCTCTATTATCTATTTCACACACTTGTAGACTCCAATCCATCCCAAAGTCTTGGAAGCCCTCTCCATGGGCTAAGGTTAAAGTCAGTGCTTCCGTGGGAGTCAGAACCCCTCAGGAAAGTCAGAGAAATATTTCCTGTGCCCTGGGTTACAGCAGGAAGGCTGATGACAAAAGTATTAAAATATTTGTTAATACCCTGCCCTTAAATTCTAAACCAAGCACCTGACATGGGCCAACACTGCAGACCAGAGGTTGGGCCCAGGTGAACTGCCCCAGTTTAAAGTGGTCAAACTTAAAGTGTGCTTTTTGGTATAGATAAGGAAGCATTATTATACACTAGTTAATCTACACTTAATTTTTTTCAGCCTAAAGGAAAATCTAGAGGAAGGCCACCTATATCTATATAAAGAGAGCACTTTTCCTCCAGTGTTCAATACAGCAAATGTTAGGATTTATTAATATGCTGAGAAATGTATTTGCATTATATTCCATAAAATGATCATAATCTCTGCTAGTGTAAAAGTAATTTAAAAGCTACTGCTTTATAAAATAGTTTTACAGACTTATTCAAGTAATTAAGTATATCTATAAGAGAGATAGAATTGCTCTTGCAGTGCAGTCTGAAGCACTTTATAGCTCTATTCCTTAACCAGACTAGTGCTTTAAATCAATTATATTCTGTTATAATGATCTTTTTACTAAAATACATGATTTGTGGCATTTCTGTGAGACAATTATTCGCATAATTTCAATACAGAATCCATACATTCCACATACTGTATATGTGTATGTGTGAAACAAACCACACCTTTATGAAGCATTTTAAAAAATTTAATTTCTGCCATAAATCATTTAAATGGCTCCTAGTCTGAGTAATTACTGTTGATTGGTTCAGTGTGCTGTTTTACTTAATAGATTGTGTTTTTCTAATTGGCTAAGATTTTAGTAACAAATTACAAAAGGATATGAGGGAGGATGGGTAGTACAACTAGCAGGTTTAATATATGTGGTGTCCTGAACTCAGTTAATTAATCCAAACAGTAGCATTTGAAATGACATCTGGTTGATACAACGGAAAGTGCTTTTATAATCCTAAAATGTTCTTTAACTAATCTGCTTGTGCTTCGAAGATATGTATTTTTAATTACTGTTATTATTTGAAATAAAACACAGTTGGTTAAAAAATTCTGTGGCGACTGGTATCTTTGGGGTGTAGTGCCTTTATGAGGTTTTTTAATTTAATTTGGAATTCTTGCTCATTAAATTATTTTGGGACATACTGTGATTCAACTTTTGGTCTTGAGGGGAAAAGCAAGCTTGTGGCTACATGGTTCTTGGAGTAGATCAAAGAACTTGCTGTGACACTTAGGGTTGGTCTGGTCAGGGATGCTATTCCACTATAATTATGCCAATTCTCTTCCTTTTTCAGACTTTCTGTTCTCAAATAATAACTTCTTCCATAATAATTACTCTTTCAAGAAAGCAATGAGTCACCTCGTATGTGGAGAAAATAAACCAACTGGGATTATGATCATGGAAATAGGTATACTTTAACCATTCTGGTCTTGCTGTTCCTGTGGACACTCCCATGGAATAAGTTGTCCACTTTGTGGAAAATGGATTTATCTCAGCACGAAAGATGGGACTTCCAGAATAGGCAATAACATTTCCACTCAGAATCCTGAGCTGAGACCACCCGCAAGAAAGGGATACCAATACCATTAATTTTGCCTTATTGTACAAATTGAGCTCTTGCACAATGGAGAATTAAGAGCAGGTCTTTGAACTCCGTAAAAGAACAGCTGATGGCAACCCAGGGGTTGATATTCCCTTTAAGTTCCATTTGCATATCTTTTAGATATGGTCAGATTTGGTTCCCCTGGCAAGAGGGTAACAATAATATTTTTTGAATATTCCTCCCAGATATCAAATGCCACTAGCCCATGGAACAGGCTTTCTTACCAGTTCTAGAGATTGTATTCGCCTCAGCAATTAGGATGGTAGAAAAATCCTGACTTTTATTCCCTCCTAAGTATTGAACAGGAGCATATGAAGTAGTATACTGTATGGCTCTGAAACGTATCTTTTTATTCTAGGTTACATTAAACATCTGTAAAATAGTGCCTATAATTGAAACAAACTCAAGAAAGCTTTAAACTACATGTCTCAGGTCCTGTTGACTGTTGAGATGGAGTAGGACAGGTCTCAGCTCATATTGACAAAACCATCCCAAAAACCAGGCCATATTCCGGACACAAATAGCAGCCCCAGCACATCTATGTCATGTAGCAATGAAAGTTGCTGGAAAAGTTCTTTGTAGGCTTTGTTTCTTAAATCCTTGACTTATTTTTAAGAAAGAATTAAAATTAAGAACAATTTTTAAACTGCAGAATTAAAATTAAGAATAATTTTCAAACTGCAGAAAATTACTGGAAAATAAAATTTAACAGGCGAAATTGAAATTTGAACCCCGCAGAATTCTTCCCTGCTACCAGTTAAAATGAGTGTATAATGCTAGATCTGTTTCAAATTAATTTATTGAAAAATTAGCAAAACTTCATAGGGTATATCTATCTCTCATTTCAGCAAAAATCACTAATTTCAAGAAAAATAATGTCCCTTTTCAACAGGGAGAAGTGCTGGCCAGAAATCAAGGCATCAGTCTTTGCGCTACACTTTTAACCTTGTTTTCTCTTTGCTATTTTCTACCCAAAGGCAGACTTTAGATAAATCACTTAGGACTTTCATGATCTATCAGATGCTGAGTGGGATTTCAAAAAGCAGGGAAGTATGAATAGGTAAGGACTACAATAGTTATAAAATTAGTCCTATGTCCCCACTGTCATCAATTATACTTCAGAAGAGCACACCGAGGTAGGTGAGAACAAGATGGTCAAATGTTCATCCTCTACTCCCATGGGCATCACCCATCACCTTAAACGTCACATGATAGTGGGTACCATAAACACCATATCTCGTGCAGGATCTTGTTCCTAGGCAGGCTCTTCATACCTTGTGGGATTTCAGGGTGCCCTTTAAAGAGACAAGAGCTGTCTCTTGAAATGCAGTGATGCTGATATCTCTGCATCGCCCTAAGGCAAAGAGGAGCTTCCCTGAGCAGCCCTGTGTGGAGCTGTGTCCTTCCAGTCCCTGCCATGGAGGTTATTTTTACAAACTGACACCAGAGAGTTTTGGACCAAGGACATTCTCACTCCACCCGCCAGTCTCCCAGGACCTGCTTATTTGTAAGGTTCTCAGAAAAGACTGTGAACTTACATAACAGGACTATCCAGAGCAGGGACTTCAGTCCAAGTGGGAACTCTGGCTCAGGATTTCTGATTGCTTCTTAGTCTACAGTTAACTGCTTAGTGTTACCCAACAAAGTTGTTGTGTGAGCTGTTCAACACTTGTTCTTATTTTATTGCTCTGCACTGTATTGTAGTCTATAATTACAGGCTAATATAGTAATTATAGACTTTTCAATTTTAATTTATTTTCATGGCAAAAGCTCTCGTGACATTTTCATTTTTAAAAAATAGATACAGATTATAATGAAAATAATGTGCAATTTAGAGGAATCTGTGCAAACAGATCAGTAAAATAGCAAATTAATAGCACAAATAAAAAAGCAAGCAGGTATTGAATAAACCCTCCACACTTGAAAGTAGGTAAAAAAACAACAAACCACCAAAACAATTTTTTCCCACCAAAGGTTTCAACATTTGGACATAAGTGGATCTCTGCAAACAAGCGACTCAGCACCCTCAGCTTTTGCAAAACTAAAACATTGGGCAGCACCAGGTGGGATCAGGCCCACAATCCCTTTTGCTCATCCTTCTATAATCCCTTTCTTTGAGGAATTGCAATTCAGCAACAACAGTGGAATACCAAGAAACAACGAAATTGCTTCCCTGAATAAAAACCAAAAACCAGCTAGCATGGGAAATCCCTCAAAAGCTTAACAGCTCCAGTATGTATATTGCAACCTCCATTCAGAAAAGATGTGTGTGCTTGGGTTTGGGTCCTTTGTCACAAGACTTTGCTCAGAGACCCAAAATGCATTTGCAGTAGGCTTCTGAAGCCATCTGTTTCCATTGAGTGTACAGTAAGCCAAAATTGACCAGTCCTGAACAGTGGCTCAAGTCACACACACCTGGACACAGCTGGACTGGATAGGATGGGAGCCACTGCATCAGCCAGCCACAGACACAGCTCCTCCATGTGCCAACCACCAGCCTTTGGGGACTGTGTTATCTCAAGATGGATCACTGAGCACATTTAACCCCAGTGACTTTTGCCCACGAAAGGCCATACCAAAACAACTGTTCTTCCAAACCCTGTGAAATATGTTTGAGTGTGCACTTGAAGGTACACACTTTATTCAATATTCTAGCTTGAGTTTATCTCTAATATCTTAAAAGGCTGGAACCTCAAAGAGGACTTTCCTCTTTTATATTTGGCTAATCATTCTCTGGGGGTTCTTGTTCCACTGCCTGTACCAGTACAGAGAATCTCCCATGAAGTTTGTAACTGATGGGACTAACATCTTCTGTATTTGATGTTCTTTCTGTACAACAGTTTTCTGCACACAGGTATCCAAAGCACACTATGCCAGTACCCACCGATCTTCCATGTTCTGTCTCTTCATGCTCATAAAGAAAATGAATAAAAAATTGGTTTCTAAGCTGAACATCTCTTCCAATGTTCTGTGGGTGTTGATATTCAATACACACTACATAATTTGATTTAAAAAATATAAACTAAAATAATGTAAAAGGTACCTTCAAATCATCCATCTGAATAAGTATTTTTTAGTAGAAATAATTGTGTGAAAGTGATCGTTGCAAGACATGAAAGACTTAGATGGCATTCTAAAAATTATTTTACATTAAATGATAAGACTTTCAGTTCTTTTTAGACTTAAAAAATTATTAATATTATATACAAATTTCAATTCTACCTCAAAAATGCAAGCAAATCTAGGGTGCCAGAGGAAGTTGTCTCCCAGCACATGATAATACTATACACAGGTTTAGGGAAGAAATTAAAAATAACAGTGAATTGAAACAAGGGAATTTAGGTAGGCAGAACATAATTACCCAAGCTGGAATTTGGCCAAGACACTGGGGCTAACACTTTTTCCCTTTTGAAAAGTGCCAGGAGATCTTTAATGAGAACAAGTACCCAGGGATCTCTAATGAGAACAAGGTCGGGACCTTTATTTGATATCTCAGCTGAAACACAGCAATCTCAGCAGCACTATACTACCTAACACAAGGCTGGGGCATAAGTTCAAATCTGACTCAGAAGAAGAGTGACACCAACAGCATCACTGCCACCTTCTTCTTTCATACTTTTTTCTCCATGGTTTGCTCTCACTCCACAGCTTAGCAAAATGCTGTTTGTCAGGTAGTGCAGAACATAGGAAAATTGCTATTTCTTTTTAAATGTATTTGGCTCAGCTTTCATTGTTCCCTTTTGGTATTTTCTGCTGGTAAATCTGTTGATGGGTACTGGCTGTCTATGAATGGTGAACTAACTAAGGACAGTAAAGAGGAGTCTACTCTTGACATGAGAGAACATAATTATGACCAGAAACACAAATGCAGAAAGTATATCATTCTAGTAATTTTAATCATTTTCATTTGTTAGTAGAGACCTTAAAATAGTTTTGCAATTACAGTTTTAGATAGTCAGAAGAGTCTTTTCTATTTAGTGTAACATTTAGCATCTGTTTTGTCAGTCCAAACGCTACCTTTCTGACCTCTCCAGTTCTTTGGGGTATGAAAGTGAGAATTTGGCTATTGCTGGTACCCTTTCCATCATTCAGGTATATTATAGTTTGTTTGCATATGGTGATGAAATTTCCAAAACAGCTCCAAAAAAACCAAAAGAAATTAAAAAGTTAGCATAGTTTTCAAATGCTACTGCACTAAAACCCCACACATTAATAAATAGTCCAGTTTTCAGAGACACTGAGAACACTCAGATTCTGTTTATTTTGGTTTTTCCCCACTGATGGCACATGATCACATGCTAAAAATGTGCTTAACAGGATTAGGGCCCAAGCCGAAATAAACTAATTTAAGGACATTTCAACAGTATTCACAAGGGCAGCAAATATAAGCATAGGCACTTGCACTCTTATTGGTCTTGCATTTATTCTAGGTCTACAACAAGCACAACTGTTCCCAAATGGTGCATGGCATTCTCAGCAAGAGAACACAGTCCTGGTTTGATTGATCAAGAAACAAAAAATTCAATGTTGCAGGAACCAAAGTACACCTGCAGGCGCAAAGTGTGTTCTTGCACTCCAAATACTACATGTGCCACAATAAGAAATTGAGCTTATTGAGCTTAATTGAGCTTATTAAAATATCCTTTTTTATACTCTTTTCTGTTCACCAGCTACAAGACTGCGAGTTGATCCTCGAAATTTCACTGAAGAGTATCCCTGATTTTTCTGCACCAACAATAGAGATTTCCCCAGCTGGACAAGCCACACTGTTCATACCCTCTGTGGAGATCACAATTGAATCAGTATGTTGATGGACTTAATTCACTGTAGTATAAAAGCTAATAACGTGCTCCATCTTTGACCTCTCTTCATGCCCAGCTGATCCTGAGGATTTCTGTACTGTATAAATTGCACAATCTCTTCCTTCAGATTAGCTTATTTGACTTCAGGATCTTCTCTTGAGAAAAAACTGTGCAACAATGAAAAGTCAGAAAATCCAAGTCAGCCACAGCTGACTTGGTATACCAGGACCATTCAAAGTAATGCTCATCAGGAATACAAAACAATTTGTGCAGTGTGTGGTGCTCTTGCTAAACACTTGCTTTGACATAGGAGCCTGCAAGAGAGAATAATTTGTCTCAAAGGTCTCATTTACTGCGATATTTTCAATTACTGTCTTTTATCTAATATCTTGATAACAATTTCATATCTTATCCTACCTGGTGAAGAGCAACCACAACTTATTTTGAAAATTCAGCATTTCAAAGGCTTTAAAACCAAGGGATTCAAGTGGGATTCACAAGACAGAAATAGTACTTGGTTTGGCAAGGAACTGGCACTTGACTTCAGGAAAATTTGACATGGGAAAGACCACACAGCCACATTGCAACCTTCTCTTCACCTGACTATAAAAAATGCTAGCCACATCATGTGGATGGCTGGAGTGGGGTGGTGTCCAGCTTCCCTCAACCACCTTCTCCCCTTGTACATCTGCCCGTGCACAAACAAGGTCCTTTGTCCAAAGTCCATGAGGCAGTTCACTAAACTCAGACAACTGCCTGAAATATGTGACTTCATTTGCCTTGAATTTTGAGCCACTAAACTTTGTTACTTGCTCTTTTTGTCCATACTATATACACATGTGTATATCTCCAGTTTAACTGGATTACATAAATGAAAGTCTAAGTATTTACATGTCTCTGTATCTTTATGTTAATATTATTCAGCCTTTTTTCAGGTGGAATTATGTACTTGGATAGACAAAATGTGCATTATATTCAGCTCATAAAAGCATGATGACCTTGGCCAGAATAGCACCCAAATTTAACTAAGAAAGAACCAGTCCAATGACTGGACAAGTACTTGCATACCTGAACTATTACAGCTGACTTCATTAACAAAGTCAGACATTCTCACTTGCAAGACAATATCTCTCAGATATGCATTCATATCCTCAGATTGTCCCTGAGAAGGTTTAGGTAGACAAATAATAGATTACATACACAAGTGTATATTTGTGTTTTCTAAACACATGAGAAGGTTAAACCTGAAAATGTGAAGTGTCCTAATTTGAATAAGAAATTAAAATCCCAAAGGATTCCAGGGTAATCAGGGAGCCAAAATGTCCATTAAAGTAAGGAGATTAAGAAATCTAAATATTTCCCTCTCTCTATCAATAACATGAAGAAAAAGCACAGTGTTACCTGCACAAGACCAGCCCTTTCCCTGGGCTGAATCACAGCAATTAACTGCCCAGCCAAGGGTGTTCAGAACACAAGGAGGGTTCTGTGCCATGTCAGACCCGTGTTCCGCTCAGCAGGACACCACTCGTCACAGCTGCCCTTTCAGAAGGGTGATAGGGGTGAATCCTGCCTTGCAGCTCATCAGCCTGTTCTGGTACAGTGTTTTCCGTGATTCCTTGGCTTTTGCCTGACATCTTTCTCAGCTAGGTTTTGGATAGGTCCAAGACAACTTAGTTTCCAAGACTAGAGGCGGTAAGCCAGCATTGCAAATATCTCAGATGATACCAAAGATGTTTGAAATATCCAGCAATCACTTAGTTAGTACTAAAAAAAATTAACTTCAGCCTCACTTGCTTCTTCTGGACACTAACCAGAAAAGCAATAGGTAAATTTCAATCTGTAAATTTTCATTTTTTTCTCCTGCAAACCAGGAGTCTATACAGACACGAGAACATAGTGTGTCCAGCCCTGGCCTTGGTTCAGAGAATGCATTTACTCAAGTTCACATTCACCAAATCAACTTAATCCCATGGGAAGGTCTTTTACACCTTTTGTATGAGCTGTCTGACCAGAGATAATAAAACATGCATGGTTTTACCTGCCCTTGCAAACACAAGATCAGTGACCAGCAAACCTCAGAAGAGCTGAGTCCTGACATATCAGCATGAACATCCAAAGTTTCCAAAGAGTTTCTTGCTATAATGTCTTGAATTAGCAATGTCATGGTAGAAGTCCTGTTAGAATAATGTGCAACAGCCTATTGCAGTGAAAAGATGAGAACATTTCAGAAGCTTCCAAAAGATTCAGTTGTGGCAATTTACAAAGGGTTAAAGAAAAAGAGACATTGTATTTTATGGTCATTGCCTCACCCATTCTTTGTTAAGATACTGACTATGCCTCAATATGATAGAAAAGAAATTGAAGAGGCCTTTGCTTGGCAGTGGGTCGAGAACAGCTGTGAAAATAAATTATGACTAGAGAGAGAGAGAAAATATATGAGGTACCAGTATGCCTTACTGTACTTTTAAATTTATGCTGCAGATGGTGGAGTGTTTTTAAATCTCAGCACTCTAAAATAACTAACCTGGCAGGTGCACACCTGGTGGACTTCTAAGGGGAGAGATCCAGCCATTATTATCATAGATGATCCAGTAAAGCTGAAGAACTGCATGGCCATGCAGTTTTTGGTGGGATGTTTTTATTTTTTTCTTACTTGGATGCCAAAACGACATATCAAGCCGCAGGCAGAGAATGGTCTGTGTAAAGATCCCTACACACATATACACATACTTGTCCGTTTTCATGCACATTTCATGTGAGTATTTGGAGTTAATGGGAGAGTAGAACAGCCTAAACATTTTAAAATTTCTTTAAAACTTTTTAATTTACTAGTTTTGGCATCTCATTATCAGAAGTAGTGATAACAGGAAGGAGGCTCTACCTCCAGTTACAAAAAAATTAAAAATATCCCTCAACCGATGATTCTTTTCAACATCTGCCTCTTTTCTTTCCTTTCATAGAGAGCATGCATGAATAATCAGCCCATAGTGCTGCTGTTAATTGAAAAAATCATTAGCAAACTTCCAGGTGCTCTTTACTATATAACCATTGTAATTTTCTATCCTAAAATCAGCATCTCACCAACATCATTGTCTGCCCTGGGGCACAGGGATTGTGCAGCTTTTACATTGTCAAAGGCAGTTGCAACCCCATTTGCTAGCAATGAAAGAAATGGATCCACACCTGCAGAGTTTGAGGCAATAATTCCTAATATTAGCCAGACCACATGAGGAGAGGGCTTTTTTGCCAATCCTTTATGATTCAACACTTTACAATCCATTTGAAATCATTTAAATATTCTTTTATTTTGTTGCTCCTACCCCATGTTTATTCTTCCTTTAATTTCTCCCTTCTCCTGAAACAGACCTACAAATAAAAGACAGGCACAGATCATACCATACCTATGCAGCTAAAGAAATGGAAGAATTGAAAACCACCTCTTATTTCAGAGTATCAATTATTAGACCTATCCAAGAAAAGAGCAGAGAGATATTCTCAAATACAGCATGACTAAGTACAGATTAAATCCAAAGCTCTTTTGGAAATAACACCTGGTTTCTACTCCCCCCAAAAAAGTTGTTTCAAAGTCAGAATTGAATCTCTGGGCCAGAACAAATTGTGTCTCCTTAGCCAAACTACAGACAGCAAGATCCAAGCTGGTTCAAATCAGAATATTTTTCCTGACTTCAAGAAGGTTGCACCTGTTTGTGCCTCCCTGGGCTGTGCCCTTCCATACTTTCAGCTATAACATACTAGCCCTCCACAAATCTCTGGCCCTCTCAAAAATTACTTTGGAATTGACAGATTTATCTATGTCTAAAATGTCTCAAAAATTGTCATCTTCAGTTTGCCCAAGAGACTCTGCTCAGAGCAATTCATTAAAAGAGAATTCAAACCATCTCAACCATAACATGTTGAGAAACTTCAAATAATACTGCCAATCCAGAATTTGCTGGAGATTTGATAGAGTGAATTTAATCTTCAGTATCATATGCATACCATTACCAGGCTAAAATTAATACTAAAACAACTGTCACAAATATTTTTTACATAATATATTACTGGTGGGTTCAACTCTGAGTAGATTTTCCTAAACTTGAATTTACAACTTGTTGCATAGATAAAAGTGCCTGTATACACTTAATTAGACACAGCATGAAAACAACCTGTGTTCAACTTACGTGTACAGGTTTGTAAGCCAGTGAAAATGCTGGGAAGGAATGAAGGTCACAGCACTGTAACCCAAGGAAGGCAGTGGAGACCTTTTAGGACTCTTAGTGCAGAGTTCCCCAAAACCCTTTGTGGTCTCTGACAACTGGTGAGTGCAGCCAATCTAAAAAGAGGAGAGACTGAAAAAAGAAAACCAGAGGAGTTTTTCAGCAAGAGCAGGAGGGGAGAAGACCAGTATGAAAAGGATATATTCTTGGGGCTTCTTTCAGTCTAATGTGCTTTAAACACAGCACTCTTCAGCTAAGCGTTTAAGCATTTATTTAATGGCTAATGATTAAGATCAAGTAACTGGCACATAAACCCTGCCAAACTTAAAGGTTGATACACTCTGAAGTGTTTTATTGAACTGGAGCCCAAGCAATACTGACTCAATTAGAAAGCAATTTTAAAAACTCTGAAATATATCAGTGTCTGTAACAGATTGTATTGTCTTTCATAATGAAGACATTTCTGCATTTTCATCAAAGGAACAATCAATAGTCTGGTAACATTTTCATCAGGAATAGACATTTTCTATGCTTGGTCTTGCCTTTCAAGAATTCATCCACATAAAATTTCTTCTGATAAGAAATTTGATCAAATAACTATGTTCTTTGAAAGTACATTTTAATTTATTACAGTTTTCTTAATATACTATCTAAAAGATATGACTAAAATGCACAAGACCTAGTGGTGGGGAGCAGTTATTAACTCTAGCAAGGACAGTATTTCCACACTTCTCAGAGCTGACTTACTTCTACTTAGGGACTTTTATTTTACCCCAAAACCTTCAAAAGACACTTTAAAAATAAAAAAAAAATAACCTCAGAGTTGATTAGGTGTTTTTAAACAGATGTACATCCTGAATAAGGTTAAGGCAACCACCAAGTATTTGTAAGTATTTGTTTTTACTTTTACCTTTTATTCAATGGTAAAATGCCTTTAAATATAGGCTGAACTCATCTGGGAAGCCAGACGTTCCTGTACATCTGTGAAGGCTTTAATCTGACTTCTTAAGCTGTTAGTCTGATTCCAAGCACTTTGAAGTAAATGGTAAAAACTTTTACTGACATCAATATCTTTGATTCAGACCCTTTGGGTCTTCAGAGAACCTCTTTGCAACAGACTGCCTATTGTGCTCTTCACCTGTAACACTGACTGTCTTTTGTATCGCTAAAAATTTATTTAAAATCTGCTCCATAAATAATCTGGTATTTGCAATTAGTAATACACAGTATCATTTCCCTCCTTGGCCTCCACATAGCATTGTTCCAGATACTCAACTGGAAGTTTTTAGTGGGTTTAATTTTCATAACTCTGTGAAGTTTGTTCCAAGATTTCCAGGTGTGTCTGATCACTGAGTTATTTGTCTTTAAATCTTTCAGGGTGAATTTTTGGTAGGTGCCAACCTCGCATGTGTCTGTTAATTGATGCTCTGCTTTCACCCATGGCAATTGCACTTCATCAGCCTGCCAGACTCTGAAAGCTTGAGCCAAATTAAAAGCCCACTGCTAGAGCTTTACATTTGGTAATTTTAAACTTCCATATTTAAGGCTGGCAAAATATTTTGCCCTTCCCATCTTCAGCCTATCCAGAGAAAGAAAATGGTTATGGTCTTAGTCACTGGCATATAACTGTGCAAAAACAATCTTGGAAATGCACAATTAATTTGTGGTGCTGAGATAATTCAAAATGTGAACTTGAACAGATCCTGGTGTCAGATATCTTCTTTTATATTCTGAGTTATGTTTACAAGTCTTATGACTTAAAAAGTTTCCTTCTGAAAATATTTTCCTATCTTCCATGCACTAAAAGGAGCTGAAGGGGTCATATACACTACACTTGAAAGACTTTTTATTTCAGATACTTTATGTGGTAGCTTGATACCTGGGTGAAATCAAATACCACTTTCAGATAGCCCAAATGTATGCAAGCATTTGGCCATATCTGCACCATGCAGAAAAGCTAGCTGCCTTCATGACATTCTCTTTTGTTTTAGACATCTTTTGCTCTATCACAGCCTGTGGATCTCTGTATGATAGCGAAGTCACCATATCTAACAACAAAAATCAATATCTTAAAAAAAACTTTGACCCAGACCATCATAAACTTGATTTTATTCTTGTGTGGATAAAATCTCATGGAAAATGCATATATTTGGATGTCTTCTACCCTTCATCATTCAGATATCACTTCTCCTACTACTCTTGGGAAAGGTTATTGTCTGTTACTCTGTGTAGGTGGTACAGGGATATAAATATTACTACTAATAATAAATTTATGGCACTTCTTTATCCCATATATTTTAAGCAATCATCCAATATATAACTGCCAGGACCTCATTGCAGCCTCCCAGGGCCTTCAGTCCCCATCCCAGTGATGGTGCAGCAGCACTGATCTCCAGCCCCATCTCCTCCATCTCCTTTCAGTCCTGGTTGGGGTCCCTTCCTGTGCTCTGGCCCCGATTCATGGCTTGCTGTGCTGGAGCTTGGACCCTGTTACAGCACCCTGGGACTGTGCCCTGTGGGTGAGGGCACAGCCAGTGCTGGGTCATCCTCAGGCCCAGCTCCACAACTCCAGCCCATGCTACTCCCCCACATAACTATAAAATATACAGTGGAGATCTAATGTATGCATTTCCTGAACTGATCCTAAGTATGAGAAAACATACAAAAATTACCAAGCCACTTCACTAGGAAATGCACCACTGTATAGAGATGAGTTTTCTGAGAAACTAGGCACTTATTCCCACAATGATTCTTTTTAAGGTGCATTTTTAATTCACTGAGAAACTGATAATGACACACCCTGCAGGATGAACATATTTGCAAAAGGTTTCTTGTCAGTTTTATGACTAAATTGTGTAAGGGACAGAATTCTTTCTTGCACCTTAGGAAAATAACATTGACCTGATTCAGTCCATCTCATGAGACCTGAAGGATACAGTTAAGAATGTGGCAGCATTAGAGTCCCCTACAGTCATTTAAAAAAAGCTCCAAAAAGAGTTCTTAAGGCAACTCAACTCATTTTCCAAAGGGATGGTTCTTTTGCAGGAGGAAGCTGTGTCCATCTGGACTGTAGCCACCACTGTAATTGCAGTTTGCTGCAGAAAGCAGGTGGTGACTCTCAGAGGGCTCTGTTTTGTGGTGATCCCTCCAGTTTGATAACTTTCTCAGAGCGCTGCTTGCATGAACTTTCATGAGAGACGCATAGACAGGAGGTAGGTGCCAACTTTCCCTGTCTCTTCTGAGAAATGAACCTGGGGCTGTCAAATAAGGTAGGAGGAGAGCAATTCAGGAAAAACAGCAGCCAGCAGTGCGTGCCTGACCTGTGCAACTGCCCTGGGCATGAAATTGTTCTGTGGCAGGCTGTGGATTGCAGCTGTGTACTGTTAGAGGTAACCAAACGCGGTGGCTTTGGCCCCCATGAGGATCCCCTCCTGTCCCAGGGTCACTCCTGTCCCCATGGATGCAAGGCTGCCAGGGAAGCGAGTCTCCAGGTGCAGCCAGTGGCAGGACAGCTGGGTGTATATTCCCAGAAGGCACACAAGCACACAAACATAGAGCTGGCCCCACAGATCAGCACAGAGAACAGTGCCTTTAACACCCATGTAAGCACAGATTCCACTCAACACACCTGAACAGCACAGAGGCTCAGTCCTGTTCATCTTCTCCAGCTATCTGGGTGGAAATGCCCTGGTGGAGTATGTAACCCCAGGCTGGCTTTCCCCAGCAGTTGTTCTTAGACAGCCTCTGGAATGGGGATCAATGAGCCTCTTAGGCTGACAGCCTCTCATTCCAGAGGTTGGCACTGAGACCTCTCCTATCCACTGGCCAGTACAGCTTCAAGTAAGCTTTAAACAATCCAAAAATTCCCTTCCCTCTGCAACCCATAATAAGGCTTTGTTCCTTTAAGCAATGGCACTCTAATTTGCATGGCATTGCAGAGAGTGTCTTGCACTGACTCCACTCAGCATTTGCAGGTGGGTTTGCTGTCAGTCTCAGCATTCTTCTTGAATGGTCTCAGGAATAGCTACTGCTTGCATACATTCAAAGGAGGAATGGCCAGACTGATGAAGAATGAATTCATTAGAGATTAGCATATATATCCAGGTCAGGAAGCCCACGAGCTGTAAGTGTTTGAAGGCTAGGAGAGTAACATATAGGATAGGTGAGTGTCATATATACTTGTTTCATTCTTAAATTCTTCCCTTGATAGCTGCTTTTTGTTGCTGTCCTAAACAAGGCACAGGGGAGATGAATCTTCATTTTTGTCCAAGATGGCTGTTTTTTGGAAGGCAATGCAGATCTATCCCCTTCTAATACAAAGGAAAGACTTGGCTGAGATTGTAATGAGCATTCATCTCTGTCATGTCTTTCTCTACTTCAGTCCTGTTTCATAGGAAGATATTTCAAATGTCTACTGCAAATGAAATTATAGAATGGCTGGAAAGAGAATGGTCTCATTTATCACATAAAGATACTGGCAGAAGCAAAGAGGATCAGTGAGTCAAAGGGCAGGTTAGAAGCATAAACTGATTTTGGGAACATCTCCCATGTTGCAGATTTAAGACCAGCCATTAAGAGCTGTCATTTTTATGAGCTAAAATTGGTACTCCAGCACATTATTTGCCATATTTTTTCCAAAACTTATTTTAGCCTTCTTTTACCTGAGGAAAGACCAAGACAACATACAAACCAAAGTAAAGAAGAACAGGGAAGGTGAGTTACTCTGCAGCCTCTAGATCTTTTATCACAAGCTGCTTCTTCATTTAACATCTCCTCTGTGCCTTTCTCCATAAAGCATTATGTGTTTTTGCTCTGAATTAAAACTGAAGTATTTGCTGTTTAATGTGTAAGGGTTTTTTTACAGATTATTTAAGGCACAATTTCTGTTTATAGTCCCAGGGTATAGTCTAATCACCTTTGTTTACCTCATATTCCTTTCCTAATTAACTGACAACCTATTAGCATACATTTTTTTATCCCAGGAGTATTAATTATACATAATTTATATCATAAGCATTTATTCCTTATCAGTCAGCTGAATAAAACATTTACCTGTTTATAGCTACTTGAGGTTAACACTTTTATACAAAAAACTCACCTGAGACTTCCAATCAAATTATCAGATTTTTAATTTTCTGTTACATAATGATACTGTATTAGTCATTGTAGTATTTTATTCCACTCTAGGCTAAACAATCATTTAGTGGAGCAGAGTGTTGGCAGCATTAATTAACCGATGATACATGCTCAGTTGAACAATAAGCTGCAAATAATAAAAATGCAAGATGAGATAATGTATAGACCTTCTGTGTTAATTGTATGCTGGAAAGCAGGACTAAACCCTACCCTCAGCTGTACACGTGCAGCTCAGGGAGCGCTGAGCATCCAAGGGCAGGCTCTGGCTGACATGGCAGGACAGAACATTGTCACTCTCAGGCTGCAAAATTCATCATGTGGATTTTATCTTTCCCCACTAACACCCAGCCATTTCTGAATATAAACTGCAGAGCAACCAGGTGGAAAAAGGGGATATTCTATCACCTTAGGAAAATAAGCTGATAAAGATACTGTTGCGGGAAGCTTTGAAGAAAAAAAAATAAAAATTAAAATTTAAAAAGAAAAAAAAAGAAGAAGGAAAAAAGTAAACCTAGGACATTGTGTTCTTAAGGGACTGGATTCAATTAGTTTATCTCAAGGCCTATCATGCCTTTTTTATCCTATTTGCCACTGGTTTTTGACTCCTGACCCTCTTCCATTTTCTACTGAATACTTAAGGATTCCTTTAATCCTTCTGGGGGATTTCTGTACTACTCTCATGCTATTCACATTTCATTATAATTTTCTTCTAGTATCTTTTTCCATATTTGATTTTTATTTTCCATTTCAATTCCATTCCTGTGGCACTGGACTTTTAGCTCTCAGTCTCCAAGGCTTCTCACTGTATCTTCTGGTTCTTTCTCCCCTTCTCTTTGTTTCTGGCCTTCTCTCATTTCACTGCCCGTGCACCCCTCTCCTCCTCAACATAATTCTTTATTTACTTGGCTCTTACTTCATTTAGAATTCATTATTCCCATGTTCTTGGAACAATTATTGTCCCTTAGAGCTCCGGCCATGGAGCAGGCTCCATTGTACCGGGCACTATAGAAACACAAAGCAAACCATGTGCCTCTGACCCATGCAGCCAGATACAAGAGGAGAAACTAGAGGAGCTGACTGCTGGATCAAAAGAAAACCTTCTCCTTTTGCCCCTGCATATTGATCATTTGATTTACTTCAAAAGGGGGAGAATAAGGACAGTGTTGTTAAAAAAAAAGTAGTCAAGAGTGGAAGCACATGAGTATTTTGGGGGGAAAAAAGTAAGAGAACAACACAGAAGAAAAGCTGAAAAATGTGGGCCAGAAATGTTCATGGTGGATGATTTTTAAGGGCAAGAAGAACATAAAAGGACATTGAAAAGACCATACAACATGCATGATTCACCTTTTAAATGACAAATACATCTCATAATGGCTAGTTCTGTCTTGGGGCCAGGATTCATCTGACCAACTTAAATATCTAAAATCTGAGTTAGCAAAGGGAGATTCTGGGCTGCAATTCATCACTAAAGTAAATGTCTAAAATAGCTAAAAATGTGTCCACCTTTCCTTTTTGACTGAAAATGATCCTGTCTACTTCAAATATGGACTTTCTGAAAGTTTAAAGCTAGGCAAGAGGGACTCTGCAGGCATGTCCATCCTTGATAACAAACTGGCCTGAGCCCCAACTTTGTCCTTTCTGCTTCTGTGAGCCCAGCAGCTGCAAACCAAGGCCACACAGGTGCTGGAGTCCTGTGGGAGTCCTCCAGCAATGCACACTCTCAGCTGTAAGAGCAACCCTCTGAACAGCTCTGCTGTGGTCTCCTCCTCCTCATCAGGAAGGATGGTGACACTGTCTCTCCAGAGTACAAACCAGAACAGGTCTCAAGGCCCATGAATGTTCGTTACCCTGACTCAAATCTTACTGCTTTCTTTCACAACATTCATTTGCAAATTTGGGGTTCTCTACCCTGCTGTGTTTGGCCTCTTGATTGAGAATACTATTTTTTGTTTGATTGAGACTTCACACAGGGCTCCCAACATAGCCTCCATAATCCTCTAGGTTTTCAGGAGCAGAGCTGTGCTGGCACTATTATCTGTCTGGTTTTTGTTAACACCATTAGCACATGATATTTCTGTGGGATTCCCATAGCTGACAAGAGAAGGTGAAGACCTTGTAATGTCCTTCTCCTGACCACATCTTTGCTTCTTTTTGCTAAGTTTTCTAAACTTAAAATCAAGCAGATAGGTTTGTCCTGGTCAGTAGTGACTTCAATGTTTGAAAAGAGTTTCTTTGCTTACACAGATTGGGTTGAAGAATGGTCTTTACAATGACAGAGATCTCTGGAACTGATTGAAGAGCTCTTTGTGGAAGGTGTTTGGCTTGTTGTAGCAGAAGTAGGCACGAAAAAAAGATCTCTTTCAACTTCTACTTTCTTGTAGAATAGAAAATAATTGCTTTGGGTTTAGATGCTGCCCATTGCCCCTCCTTTGGGATGGTCTACCTGTTTCCCTTGATGTTTTTCCTCTTTTTTTGACTCTCGAAAAGGAGCCTTACATTTTACAGAGATTCAAATATTTGTCAGAATCAAATTTTCCCATATTCAGCACCAAGATATCAAGATAATGTGTGAATGAGATGAGATGAGAGGAGGGGTGTGTGTGATTACCAAGGGATGCAAGCAGTACTGTAACTACCTGCTTTGTGACTTGCTGTATGCTGCTGTGTGCTACTGAAGCAGACTGCTGAGACCACCAGAAGAGGAGAACATCTCTCATCTCTCACAGGCTGGATACAAACACCTGCTCCACACACTCCTATCCCTCTTCCTCTATCAGACATTGGGTTCTGTTCTGTTCCTACAGCTCCAAGCTGTGCTCTGTGTACCATCAGCAGGCCAAGAGGTTGTGTTAATGATCAGCAGAAGTCTAGTGAAGGGTAATAATCAGTCATTATGTCACCTTGGTGTTCACTAAAAGCGTGCACCAACTGGATATGTGGTGGCCAACAGGAATGTCCAATGGTTGGCCAAAATACTTCCTGATTCACCAGAAGTGTTGAAGGTTGAACAGTAGCTTTATGGTTCAAAAAGTGAAAAATTCTGTCTCAAGCTGTACAACTGTTTTAAATCATACCTGATATGATGTCAAATCCCAAATAACGACTTAGAAAGTTTTCTGCCTGCATCTTTTTAGATATCTGTCATTGTAGTTTCTTGATGAAATTAGGATTTCCAGGGTTTTCACTCCTCTTAGTCTTTCTGATCCAGTGGAAGTTTTATTTCTTCCGCTGTAGCAACAATGTCTTGGCCCTGGCCCAGAAAACCTACTGAAAACGCTGAGCTGGAGCATTGCCACTGACAATACAACGTGGCTTCTGAATGCCTTTGATCCAGCCAAAGAAGGCACCAGAGTCCTTAGATGCCTCACAGTACTATAGTCATAAACATATATTCTACTTGTGAACCTAGTATATTTAATGAAGATAAATATTTCAAGATCATCAATATGCAATATTGGAAATTTATGCCTATATGTTTACTGATTATTGCAGTCACTCTTCTTAAGAAAGCTTTTGAATCACACCCTTACAAGTCTGACACAACTGTCTCTCAGGAGCAGTGAATGAAAACAGTGCTGAAACACACAGAGCTGAACAGCAACCCCCTTTCACAGAACCACAGAACCACAGAATCACAGAATCACAGAATCACAGAAGAGGATGAGTTGGAAGGGACCTACAAGGATCATCAAGTCCAAGTCCTGGCCCTGCATAGCACAGGGCAGCTCCAAGAGTCACACCATATGTCCAAGAGCATTGTCCAAATCCTTCTTCAGCTCTGTCAGGCTGGTGCTGTGACCACTTCCCTGAGAAGCCTGTTCCAGTGCCCAACCACACTCTGAGCAAAGAATCTTTTTCTGAAATCCAGCATAACCCTCCCTCCTTGTCTCAGCTTCAGGCTATTCCCTCATGTCCTGTCACTAGTGACCAGAGAAGGTATAGTGTCTGCTCTGTCCTTTTCCCTCATGAGAGAGTTGTAACTGCAGTGAGGACCCACTCAGTCTCCTCTTCTCCATGCTGACCAGACCAAGTGACCTCAGCTGTTCCTCATACAGCTTCCCCTCAAGATCCTTCAACATCTCCATGGCCCACCATTGGAAGTTGCAATAGTCTAATGTCTTTCTTACATTGTGGCACCCAGAACTGCTCCCAGCACTCAAGGTGAGGCTAAGTTCAGAGCAGAGCTGGACAATCCTCTCCCATGCCAAGCTTGTGATGCTGTGCCTGATGCCCCACATGAGCCAGTTGCCCCTCTAGAGGAAGGCACCAGGTCAGCTTTTCCAATTTCAGCTGCTTAAATTTAAGCATCTTGCTCTATAGCAAGGCCTTTAGGTGACTTGATTTTTACTGAGGTGAATCATATAAAGCAGCCAAGATTAAAACCCAAAACGATTCCATCTCAGGTCCTGTGAAGTGAAAATGCAAGCAAGTTTACATGGGGTGTTTAGCATTCAGACCCATCAGCTGCCAATTCTGACTCAGTTCTCTGTCCTACAGGGAGCACCAAGCTCAGCTGAAAACAGAGATGAGTTGTGTGGGATCTCCACTTTACCGTCAGGAGTCCACATTCTCCCTCAGATATATACAAGTATGTCTTGGTACCCATAGTTAGTGACTCTTCTTTCTCATACATGTCTCCTAAAACAAACCCCAACAAAATAACACAAAATCTACATTTTCAAACTTTGAAGCTCTGAAATTGAGGACCCCCAAACTGCTGGACATTTTTATCATGACAACCTGTTCTTCATCAGTCACAGTATTTCTCTTGGTCTTTGAGCTTAGACATCATGTTGTATCTTTTGCTATAAGAACCAAAAGTTCAAATTATTTCAGAAATCAAAGACCATATAAGAATAAGGATATGAAAGTGTTAACGGCTGGACACAATGATTTTAGAGGTCTTTTCCAACCTAAATAACTCTATGATTGTATAAGGGTCTCCTGAAAGAAGAATATTCACACCTTAAATTGTAGGGCTTGGCTTTCTCCTTGAGCAGACAATGCTTCTGACCCAATACACAGTATATCAGAAACCTTATTTGGAGCAAACTGACTTGATCCCAGCCAGCAAACACAGTCATAAAATGTAGGAATGATTTATTCCCATTTGACTGTTTCCTAGTGTTCTGTGAAATAAACCAAATATATATATATATATATTCGTTTGGTTCTGGTTCCATAATCAAAGACCAATTTAAAAAATCCAGCAAATTAAACAGACTTTCAGCATTACAGCACAATATTAATTATCTCAGGCTATATCTTATGTTGGGATGTGCCTTTATATGAAGTATGAGATATCTTATGAAATTCTGTATGCTTTTGTTGCATTTTATGTCGAAAGTAACTTCATAGGCTTTAATCAGCTTCACTTAAGTTACTTGGAAAAAGCATTTAATTATTTTTGCTTTAAGAAAATAAACTGGCAAATCAGTATTTAGGTTACAAAGTCTAGAGGGAAATCTGTCCAAGAAATAAAAACTGCAGTTGTCACAGCAAATGATCAGCTAATAAGAGGCTGTCCACAAAATATATGCAGCAATTTGATCTGTCTTCAAAAGTCAAGAGAATTCTGTGTAAGTCATTAATTCAGTAGGAATACTGAAATATTTGTCATTTCTCTTAAAAAAAGTAACTCCTACTTAAGTGGAAATCTAAATGTCTCATAAAAAAACCAGCAGCATTTTCTAGCCCTCACATTTGTGGCAAAAGTTGAATCACATCACAGAAATGCAAATCAGAAAAGAATTTCCAAAAAAATCTCACAGATTTTAAGTGTCATGATTACCGAGTGCCTGAGGTTGATAATATTTCATGATCCCAGCTTCTGAGAAGCATTTTTTACCTGGAAAATACTTTGGAAGTCCATTAAGAAAATGTAGCAAAATGCGCAATTTTATTATAAATAGACTGTTGGGCAAGTTTATGAAAGGATTACAATACAAAATAGACACAATGTAGGGGAAGGTGATGCTGCTCCATAGCCAACTGGCTTTTCAGCAGAAAGCTTCCACTATGCTATATAAGTGACAGAGAAGATGAAGCCACTTAAATGCTTTGTCTCCATCCCTCAGTTTATTATTTGGCTGTTCAGTGGATTATGAAGTCTGTGTTTCAGGAGTAACTGGAGAAGGCAATGCATGCTTAAAACATCCAGTTCCAGCAAACTGTTTTCAATGAAAAATAGTAGCAGGAAATGTGGAAGCTTCCTTTACATCTGCCTTAGGACCTAGAGGTCCTCATCACCCACCTTTTATTACTCATCTCTTTATTTTTTTGTTCATTCTTTCTTCCTTGTTCAGGTTTTGTCCTCTTCTTCCTCACTTATCTTTGCTTTCCATTCTTATCTTTTCATAGAGAGTGACTCTCAAGTCCTTTGGTGAATTGTTTTAAAATCCCTCACCCCAACAGTAGCTCTTCTCTTCCTACTAGCTGCCTCTAGGATCTGGCAGCAAAGCAATCTAGATGAAACAATTGCTTTCAGTTATGCCCTTCTGGATTCTTTGATGCAGGAAGGGAATTCCAATAGCCACTGTGGAAACTCCATGGACCTTTCCGATTCCCAGTGAAGAGACTTCTAAGCCTAATCCATCAGAAATCCTGAGCAGCTGCTGGACCACAAATGTCTGGCTGCTCTACAGACCACATATGGTAATGGATGCTTCAAAAATGAGTGAGAGATCTCTTGTCCACATGATCTGTACAAAACTTTATTATTATTTCACCTTGCCTCTTTCCCAGAAATAGGTCAGCTACATGGAAGATAAAATAATATCCCTGGAAAAAGGATGATGGAAGAGTATTTGATCATTGCATATACTACCAGAAGCAAGGATAAAAATTCAGGTTTTCATCAACATTTTTTTTCTAATATCTCCCCCTCCATTTCATAATAATAGGCAAAGAATGTATCTTTCCACCACTGGGGATTTTTTTGTACAGCATTCTCTGGTATACATATTTTTGTGTTGTTCAAACAGAAAACATATTTTGCTGTTTCTTGAAAAGTCACACAATTTACACTGGGAATTTCTGCCTATCCTAATTTCTGTTCCAGAATCACTCAAATTGAGAGAGCTGAGTACTTTCCTTTGTATGAATGTATATGAAGCTAAACTGGGGTATTGTGAAAAACAGTTCACAAAGCCAGTAGAAAGCTATATATAAAATGATATTCTCATTTCAGATGAAGCCTGAGACAAAAAGGATATAGGTAAACACAGCTGCAACATTTTTAGGCATATAATCAAAGGCACAAAAAATATTGGAAAAATATGTAATTATTGTAATTAAAATGTGAACAGTATTGATGGAAAATATCTTTAAAGCATATAAAATCAAAACAAATCTTTTAACATATGGGAATTTATTCTACAGGAAAGATATGCAAGAACAAAAGTACCAGTTACCTACTTGCTTTTTACTGCTAGTAGAAGCTGAAACTTAAGAGAGAGGCAAGAAATAGAAGAAATGTTCCTCAGTTCTGCTTCACTGAATCCTCTACTTTATGAAGAAATGCAAAACTAGGATCAAAACAATAACAGAAGGGTATTTTTTAAATGTTCTGTTTTAAGACACTTGCCTCTCCATCTGCATCTCCAATGTCATTCCCTTCTTATGTCATGTTTCTGTACCATTTTCTTTCCTTCATTCTATTTAAGTCTTTTGATTCTGATCTTTTCCTCATTCCCAGTAGATATTTTCCCTTCGTCTCTCTGTGAATGTCACAGCAAGTGAGTACATGCTCAGCTTTCAGCTGGAGTTGCTTCCACTGGGTTTAAGCACAAATGTAAAATGAAATTGATCTGTGGAAGACCCTTAAGCTTCCTGTGTAGTCTGTGGAGACTGGCAAGCTCTCACCAGATGGAGTCACATTCCCAGCAGAAGCCAGACTAGACAGTTTGATGTTCCAAAAGATGCCATGACTGTGCAGGCAGCCTGAGACAGCCAGGCACCTGAAAGAGGGCTCTATCAAGGCTTTATCATTCCATGGGAGACAACTGAGGCTTTCCACTGCTTCCTCTTTCTTAGGTTCATGCTGATTTTTTTTAAAAGGTGTTACCAACAGTTTGCTCTCCAGGGCTGTTCTATTCAATAGGACCCCAACAACAAACTTCTATTCAACAGGACCCCAACAAAAATCTTCTATTCAACAGTCATAACAACAGATGAGGAATATCTTTGAAACCCAATATGTTTGTTATGTGGCATATACTCACCCAAAGACTAGGGTAGCCTAAGGACTGAGAGGACTATATACCTACTCTTCTACTGTCTAGCCCCTGCCTTGGCTGCAGTCATACTGTAATAAATCCAGCCACAGACCTGCTAAATTCAAATGCAGTGGCCTTGACACCACCATTATCAATGGCCTGCAAGTACCAGCTGGATGCAGAAGTGTTTTGCACTTCAGCACAGCCCTGGTCCTGCTTCTTCGTGCTCAGAGGGAATCTCTGTGCATCTTACAGACCACCCTCCAGTCTGCACATGCTGTGAGACATCAGTGGTCCTGAGTTTTGTGTGAGGAGTGGAGTTACCTGCTCTAGAAAGCCAACAAAGTCCTAAAGCAGGGTGTGAAGAGGTACTGATAGCTCCACAAATAGCTGCCCAGTAATTGTTGGAGAGATGGGCTTTTTCTGGTTTTCCATTCAGAAATTATTTTTCTCAATTTATCATTTGGACGGAAAGCTGGCATCTTCCTTCCACAGAGAAACATTTAATTTTAAGATAACTTGCACATAATACTTTGCTTTTACATTGCTTCAAACAGAATGATTTCCCATTAAGATAAAGCAAGGATGAGCAGACTGTGGCCACTGAACAGAGTGTTCTCGCAGAGCAGAGCAGCAGTATTGTGACAGTAAGAGTTTGATTTTTAAAACATTCAAAAATTAAATTAAATTACAAAATGAAATTAAAAAAAAAAAGTTCAAAATTGTCTGAGCAATACAGAGTAACTTGGAGGTCCTTCACAAATGCAGAACAATTGGCTTCACCCACAGGCCTTAACTGCTCCAGCTGGACATTACCTGACCACTAAAACCCTTTGGATGAGCCAGTAATGTTTAAATAATGCTCATCCAGACATTGTCTTACACCTTCCTTGGTGGACTGCACTGCAAATGCCTGGTACAATTAATTAACATTGGGACCAAAACCAGAGTCTCCAGCTTCCAAAACAAATGCTCAGTCATGTAGCCAGAAGCACAGCTCCAATGGCATAAGCCAATTTACTCCCTGTTTTATTAAACTTCCACAGTGTTTAGAATCACTAAGTCACAGTAGGTCTGGCACTTCATGTTATGAACCTTGGTGAGTATTTCCTTACCCACCCAAGCAGAAATGTAGTGTCTATTGCTAATTCTGCTGTCTGAGACATTTCTGTTTCACTGCAAATCATATGTAATGATGTGAAATTTGGCAATATATGTAACATACATGCCTGAGCCCAATTAAGACATGAATCTGCCTGCATATGTGGATGTGTCTGCTTCCCTTCTAAAAGTCTGAGCATTATTTTGTGGTCTGTGTGTTTCTCATGTCACTGCCTGTGATCACTCTTAATACACAGGTGACTACAGCAAACTTTCCCTTGTAGCCATAATTCACCCTCATTTACTTGCAGTCATCTGAAAGTTAAGTTTCAAACATGAGCAGATTTTCTGGTTTTCCTGTATATTCAGCAGACTGAAGTAGACACCTTTAGGAGGCAATTTGTCCTGCCAAAACTTAATTGTCAAGGAGGGTCATATGCCCTGAGGTGGCTCTTCTCTCTCTGCTGAACATTGATGTATTCTAAGCACTACCTTTTCAATAAATGAATTTTTCAGAATGGCGTGAATCACTTAGGATGCATCCAATCTCTGCATGCTATCGGTTTGCAAATAATAGCTCAGCTTTTTAGTTTCAGATTAGTTTTCCTTCTATAAATAAGGAGAGATTGAAGAAACTATGAAAAGTACATTTTGTGCTGTAATTTCAAAAATGTTCAAACGCTGCATACAATTTAAGGAGAACAACTGTCCTGGTTTAGGACAAATTCAGGAGGAAACTTCAAAGAGGTCCCTCTAGAAAGCAGATTTCAGTGGCCCATCCCCAACTGATTCAGGAAAAGATTTCTTTGGAGAAAAGTGGAAAAAAACTGTTTATTTAAAAAGCAAAGTATTCACAAACATTAAAAAAAATCTATAATTTTAAAGAATAAAATGGCTTGTTGTTCTGGAGAGATGGCAGATTCAGAGAGCCCTTTTTGTGGGCCGTAGCTCGGCTCGCTCAGTCTCTTGTCAGTCCCTCCTGCGCTGGAAATGCTGCGTCCCAGGCCCGATGGGCCACAGGGGTGAGCTCCCGGTGTTTTTCTGGGTTTTTGATCCAAAGCAGGGCTGAACAGTTCCAGGAAAAAGAAAGGCCCAGTGATGGGTAAATTCTAGAGATCTGCAAAAATTTACTCGTTTTTACTTTTCTGGGGATGTTCTTTACAGAAATAAGTTTTATTTAAATACTTGTTGGACTCCACACAGCCAGAGGTAAGACCTGCTTGTTGGCCTCTCTTAGCTCTACTCAATCCCTTCATGGGAAGAAGTAAGTGTTCCCTAGTCCTCATTGAGACTTTTGTCTTTATTCCTCTACCTTCTCACAAGATGCAAGTGTAAAGAGCATTTTTAAATGAACATAAAAGTATAAATTCCTTATAACTTTAAGGAACTTACAAGTGTAAATTGATCAAACTTGGGGCCTTAGAACCAGCTCCACAGGGAAGTGGTGGAATCACTATCCTTGGAAGCGTTCAAAAAATGAGTAGATGTGGCACTTCATTATATGGTTACATGGCCACAGTTGTCAAAGTCTGGAATTGATGATCTGGGAGGCCTTTTCCAACCTTAATGATTCCATGATTCCATGAGAAGAGTGTAGCAAGGGAAGAACTCAGCATGATGACTGCCATTAATTAGATTTCAACCCCAAACCCCAGTCACCCTAAGTTCCCTTTGCAACCCCTTAGAAGAGAAAAATGGGCCCTTTCATAATGTGATTAATCTGATATCCTTTAGACTGAGATGAAACCTTGGCCTCTGTAGCGGCCCCTTTTTCTCTTTTGATGACAAGGAAGTTTATGGTGGCTAAATCAGCTGTAGAGATCTTAAACAGGTAGAAACACTTCATCCAATGATCTGGTGGTCATGGGAAAAGATCAACGTGTTTCATATTTAATCACTTCCTAAACAGATTAAGGCAAATGAAAATCATAGTAGCCACAAAAAGTATTTTCTCAAAAAGTGTGATTTTTTTCTCAAATAATGTGATTTGTACTGCTCCTAACCAGACATTCATCTCACCAGACCAGACTATCTACTTTAGAATAAACTGAATGGTATTTTGCACTTCATCGACTAAATTTTTATTTAGGGTGCATTTCCCACTGGCCAAATCCAACCTGTTATGTGGGATTGCCTAACATGGTTTTATATCCATTTATTTTTATCAAGAACATTGCAAGATGCAGTTTCCTGTTTCTAATACACAGATTACCACATAAGCAATTTTTTCACCAAGAATGAGCTGGTTCTCTGGATGTTTGAAATGATTAAAAAAATCATTCCACCCTCATAATGCACTAGCCCTTTAAAGAACTCTTTCTGGACTTGCAGAGTAAAAATATGACTCTTAGTTCCCATATATTTAGAATTTTACAGGTTATTGAAGCAGCTTAAGCTGGAAATAATTGCGGTCAGCTGGCTTACTGCAATAATTTCATTTTAGTTCATTTCTAGCCTGTACTTGTTTTTAAAGCATCTTGTTGTTTTAACATCTGTCGCTTTTGAGATATAATTATCACTTCAGATTTCTTTTTTGTTTCAAAATAATCTCGAGCAACAGAGGTTATTTGTTTGTCCTCCTCCTCCATTCATAGATGTAGGTGATTTATAGTAAACCAAATTCTTCTTCATTATCTATCCTCACCTAAGCCAGATCCTCTGGTTGCCCCACTCGGACAGAATGGAAAGGTCTGAATCTTTGTTTCTACCATACAACTTGCCAGGTGCACTGTCCCGGCTTATTTGTAAGACTTGGCTTTCTCCTTTAAATATTTCTACCACATCATCTTTGACAGCATTAGCATATTGAATGTTTCTTCATAATGGTAATACTCAAAAAAAAAAAAACAAAAAAAACCCAAACAAACAAAAAAAATCCACTAAAGTCTTCCCAGTAGAAGACATCTTTACTAATACAAGTTGCCTGTTGCTCTATTGGCAAACTTGTTTCACTATAATAAAATCACTTTGTAACATATTTCATGTTTCAAAGATTTCACTGGCATATCTAATGCATATTTAATGAAAATTCTCCCATCGTCAAAACTTCTCTGACGGTATTCCTGAAAGTTGTGTTGGATATCTGCAGAAAGCAAGGGAGACAGTACGAGAAGACAAGGAGAGTGTGGTGGGGATTTCTAGCTATCTAGCACCTATCATAGAGCCCTAAAAACATCCACCAGCGTCCAGATTTCTTGAGAACATGAGACAGTCTTGTAGCAAGCAGAGGCGGTTTGGCTCATCATGCCTCATTCCCTTTTCCATCTACACCATGATGTCTTCTAATTGATTCTTTAATGACCTCCGTGTTTTTGCCTTAACTATCTTGCCTGGTAAGCCATTCCACACATTTATGATTCGCTGCTTGAAAAAAATGCTTCCTGACATCTGTTCTGAATTTGTTTTTCTTTAATTTTCATTTATGCCCTCTCGTTCTATCATCTGTGTTGGGCTGAAAATAGGAACCCATGTTGACATTTTCTGAACCATTTAAATTTTATGTCCTTTAATTAAAAAACTCCTTCTCAACTAGACAGACGTCTAACCTGATGGTGGAGAATATAGTACTGTAGTTAAAATAAAATAATACTTTTATAAACATAAAAATTCATTGATATGTGTATTTAGTATTCCATAGTTCAACTCATCAATGTCTCCTAAAGAGAAAATTCCAGCATTTGCTAAGGTTCTCTCACAAATATAAAGAGGGAATGGAATGCTAACACTGAAAATATGAATGCTAACACTGAAAACACTAAAAGGGACCAAGACTTAAGGAGATTTTTTCTGGTTTTGTCTAAGACACCCTTTATTTTAGGGCTTTATAATTCTTTAGATGTCCAAATTATATGCACATAATGGAACAAACTGAAGATTTCTCTTTGTCAGATTTTCACATTTGGTAACCAATTTTCAAAAATACTAAACATTTTGCCTTTTCAAGATCAGATTTTTTTCAAAGATATCTCAATTTGGACTTCCACAGATTGGAATATCTTCCCAGCTCCTCTTAAAAGGTGGAAATAACTGAGAGAGTAATGTTAATCACCATGGCTTTGTGGTGCTAACGCTCCAATCCAAGCTCAAATTTTGATACTATATGCTTCTCCGATTGGTCGATGCTGTGAATTTATTTAAAATCATACTTTTCAGTGGGTTTTTATTTCCTTCTGTTAGGTTCTCCTCTAATTTTTCCCTCATTATTTTTCTCCCCCCCTTTTGCAAATCAATGACTAAAGCATCAAGATGACCCTAACACTCTAAAGTTTCAGCTACCATAGTCAAAAACAGTAGTAGCACTAAAAGTGATTTTAGCTTCAACCATTTTATATGACTAATGAACAAAGTTATTTGTAGTCCTTCTGCTTGGCATGCTCAGGCAAACCTTTCCTGCCATAGGTTCTGAGGACCATTGTGTATTCTAGCCTGGTAGGAAGCAGCCTCCTTGGAAAGAGCCAAAACAATAACCCAAACTATAGCTGTGAAAATATGTAGATTATCATAATCCTTCCCTAGGACCTAGTGGAATTTTGATGCCTCAGAATGCTTTTAAGAGGCAATACACTACCAAGAAGATTTTATACCAAAAACCTCACTTGTTATAAACATGGCTATTCTTATTAGCACATTGAATACAGAAAGAAAAGAGGAAAAATAGGTGAAGATTGTAAAGTCAAAAAAAAAAATTGAATGAGAAATTCTGAGTAATTTTAAATGCAGTTTTAGATCCCATACCAATTTTAGATACCATGCATTTAAGTAATATTTCTGGGAATGTAACTGATTTACAAGAATCAAGTCCTGTCACTTCTCTGAACCTGTATGTAGTATGGAAAAGGACTCCTTGTTCTTGCTATGCACATCAGAAGTAGCCCAAAAGGCAAAAGACAAAGCATGTGCCATTTGCATTAATCTGAGGGCTGTAGGGGAGAAAAAGGGCAAGCCTAACGAACTTAAACAATAACTTTTCTTTATTTTAGCACCTTGCTGCTTAGATCCTAACTTCCTTCTGCCAAATTCTTATTGCCTTTCTTTTTTACCTTCTTAGAAATATTGTCTGATTTTTTTCTGCCGATGCTCTAAACATGTGTTCAGATGAGGTCATATATTACTATCCAAGCAGATAATAGGACCCAGGAGCCTTCAGTATGCCATTTTTGAGTGTCATATATCCTCCAGAACTTTGCTGTTTGTACTGCTTTTTGGGTCAAGCACCTCAGCTGAGCCTATAGAGGCAATAGAATTTCTGAAACACACAGAACAAAGGAATGCAGAATCATTTTAACAGAATGAGGAGAGATAGCCATCTCGACAATTTTCCAGGGTAATTTGGCTTGACGCTTATGCCTAAAATTCATTTTGTTAGAGTGACTGATCTTCAGGAGAACTGTGTAATGAATGGACAGCTAGGTTAATGTCAACGTGCTGTTACAGGCAGAAGCCAAAAATTCTCTTTAATGTTGTCTCATTAGGAAGCCCCTGTGTAAGCATCTTTCCCGGAATACTGTGAGAATCTGTGCGCCAGAGCTGGTGGGAGGGATCCTCCACCAGCTGCCAAACATGACATTTCTGGACAGGCTGCTGAACCCTCAGCAGGTGACATCTGTGAAGCAGCCTTTCATCTTCCTGTCTCTCAATGGCTGGGTACCTGCATGGGGCAGGGATCCCAGAGAGGCTCTATGAATGCAGCCTGTCTCTTTCTCCCAGCTGGGCTTCCATAGCCACAGGCTGAGGATCCCTGAATTTGAGCTTCCAGTGTCAACATCTGCTCTCAGAGCCTCTTTTGTCCATTTCTCTCTTTATGTGCTGACAGCTAAAGCCCAGTCCAGCCAATATAAACTGTCTGTAATCATCAGAATACAATCTACTGACTGTTTACAACTTACGAGCAATAGGTGTATCTTTGGACTTCTCTTGCGTATTTAACTGAGTAGGAGAGTGATTAACCAGCAGAAAGGATTGAGCAGTTTAGAAATTTTTCAATTGCTGTAAAAAAAAGAAAGCTTAAAAGCATGATCTGAGTGAAAAACTACTTAGAGATCATATTAGCAGCACTTAAAATTCTAAAAAAGTTGGTACACAGGTTGTGGTTTTCTCAAAAATCTTGCAAAAAATCCCAATTTTCTGAGATGAGAAAAATAAAACAAAATGGAAAAGATAAAACAGCAGTTTCTTTCTTCTTTTTCACAAAGTTCCCAAAAGGCAAACGTTCTTTTCACAAAATTCCAAGTGTTGCTAAATGTAATTTATTCATAACAATTAATGTTATTGCAATGAATACCAAATGAATTGCTAATCATTGGCCACCCTGATTTAAAGTGTTACCTATCCATCTGTCTGTTTTGCTAAAGGTACTTTTCACAACATATGTTTCTTTTGGCTCTTTGAGCGCCACTAGCAAAGGCATAGCCACCCATCAGAAGGACATTCAAATACATAATAAACAGAAAGTTGTTCAGAACATCTCCATGTCTTGCATAGATATTTGTGGTTTACTTTTCTTTATGAAAGAAGAAAGGTTTTAACTCAGTGCTGGATAAATGTAGGTGAGACGATTATTTCTTGTGGCCAAAGGATAAGGATGTAATGATAGGACATGGTGGAATGGTCTTAAGCTAAAGGAGAGGGAGCTTAGGTATTAGCTAAATTCTTTGCTGTGAGGGTGCTGAGGTACTGGAACAGTTTGTCCAGAGAGGTTGTGGAATCTTCCCCCATGGAGGTCTTTATGACCAAACTGGATGTGGCTCTGAGTAACCTGCTCTGGTGGAACGCTCCCTACCCATGGCAGGGGGTTGGAACTAGATAATCTACAAGGTCCCTGCCAATCCAAACCGTTCTATGGATTGGAAACATAAGGTCTAGATACTTCTCTTGCTTCTTACACAGGCAACCTGGTCCTCATGATCTTGAGCCTTTCTGAATAGAACAAGAACCTAAGTGGATGTTTATGAGCTGAAATGTCTTTCAATTTCAAATTTAATTTGGGTCTTAAATCATCTGCAAATAAATCAACCACTACTTTTGAGTATTTCTTGTTTGGTGTTTGTAAAAGGACCATCCCAGCAAGCCTGCAATTGTGATAACTGATTTATAGATATTCAAAATGAATATTGGGAGCCTTACACTAAAGAAGAGCAGTAAGTGTGTGGAATTACCACCTTCATGAAGTTCTTCTTCTGACACCAGTGAAAGAGTACAATCACAATTTTTTGCATTTTTTATTTTCAGTTGACCAGTGCCAAAATTTGCTAAAACATGTATAACAGTTGATATAGACATGGTAGTTTGATAGGGAGCATTGCCCTGTGCACCAAATGTGAGATGTGCATGGCTGAACACCTGGCCTGGCCTGGCCTGGCTCTTCAGCAGGGGCACTGCACTTAAACCTTTGCACCTACAGCCTGTCTCAACAGCCACTGCCAGCAGTAAAGATCTGACTTGCAGCCTGAGGGGTGATAGAGGCCTGAAATGTACACCTTAGAAGCCAGCTGTGAGCGGGCAAGGTACCAAGAGATGTTTTCACTACAAGAAAATAGCAAGTTTCTACCTCGGTACAGTTTAGAAAACAAGACTAAACCACTGGATGATGTATTCAATATGAATAGGTGGTGACATGTGACAAAGCTTGTAATCCTAACAAATAATTAAGATTTATGTCCTTGCTGGAACATTCAGAAAGCTTTTTACAGTAACAAAGAATTTATATATATATATGTGTGTATGTGTATTTAAAAATCAATTAAAATTTGAAGGAACTCTGTCTACCTAGTCATGAATGCAGATAATGAGCATTTCTGGGTCTGTACCCACCAAGACTTTCTCTGTGGGCACAAGGAATGGGTGAATGTTGGATAGAGTGCTGTGAATACTACAGCATACAAACACAAATAATAATGATCAGCTCCACACTTAGCTACTTAGTTGCAATTCCAGCCCATTATAATTATGAAGTAATCTGCCAACTAGAATTTTAATGGAATGTCAATGTTACTGGATCCTGAGAATATTTCCAAAGAAGCATCAACAAAGAAAGAGCCAAAATAGACCCGATGTGTTCACTTTAAAAAAGTAATTATTGCTCACAGTAAAGCAAGACTTCATAACTCAAAAGGAAACACAAGCACTCTCTGGGTCATCATCTTGCGCTTTGCCAGGAGCATTTTCAAAAAAGACTAAAACAGCAAAACAAAGAAAAGCAGTGATGTCTCTTACCCCAGTGCTGTGGAGAACATAAGCATTAAAGAATAAAGATATAATTCTGTCTTCTTTCACAATTGTATCATGTAGGTAGCCAAGAAAGGTATCATAAACCTTTCTAAATTATACAGGGGAATCAATTATTCAATTCTAACAAATAAGTGTCATCCTCCAAAAATGTACACAACTCAGTCCTCTTTTGTATCTTTATTTACATTCAACCACATATATTTAATCTCAGATCTCTCTTAAATTTTCAGTTCACAAAATCAATATCCTAGTTCAGCACCTTCTCTGTGAACAGATTCTCTGGAGAGCACTGACAGTCTTTTGCATCGTGTTCACCAGCAGGAAGGCAGGGGAACCACCTGCTTGTGTTTGAAACTCTGCTTTTCAAAAACTGTCATTTTAAAATTATATCATCTCAAATTCTTAGAGATTCTTGGAATGAAAATACTCTAATTTGCTGCAGATTTATTTTCCTAGTGCCAGGTACGCAATTATTTTGTCATTTCAAAGTGCGGTACTTCAAAAAAATAACAAAAAAAAAGAAAATTAAAAAAAAAAAGAAAAAAAACCCTAAAAAATCTCCAAGCAGTTAACCAATCTAGAAAGGAGGAAAAACACATGAAGAACAAAATTATCAGTTGTGCAGAATAATAAATAAACTGCTTGTAAAAGGTGCTGGTCAGTGGAGAACATCCTCTGGCTAAGGACAGGAATATAAATTGAGACACATGAGCCTTGAAAAAATTTCTCTATGAATTTATTGGCCAAATTTTTTTAAAGGTTTGGGTTTAGGCTGTTTGGGGTTTTTTCAAATTTATTGTAAAGAAATTTTTTTGCACTAAAATCTTTGTGGAAATAATGATACCTTCCATCTGATTCTAATTTACTGTCAAAAAAAATGTCAAAGGAAGGGTCGAATCTTTTAATGTTTATTTCTGCTGTTTGAAAACACTGTGAAAAAGGCACTGTGACTCTGGTGGGGGCTCTTTGATGGAAGTTTTTATGAAGTTAATGTTGCAGAGAGATGGTTGGAAGCCCCCAACAAGAGGACTGCGGCGTGTCGAATGGTCAAACGATTCCATCTGTAGTTAAATCTGCTACTGGAAGCATTTATCAACCTCCCAGTTGTTTAATTTGGGATCCTGCTGCTCCCACACTCTATCTGGATTTTGTCATTTACTAGAGCTGCACCCTTGTTAGATTTGGAAAGAAAAGCAAAACCATACAAATGTTTCAGCTGCTTCAGATACTCTGTTCAGAAACCAGAAATATTGAAAAATCCAGCACTCTTAAAACTTTCTTCATACAATCTATTTTGTAGATAAGTTAGCAGGTTTTGAGTTAGGAATTCTTTGAAAAATTTACTTGCAGTGTTCACTAAACACTAACTTCAGTCTAAGCCCAACTTTTTTTTTATTAAAGAGACTCAAAGCTTAACTGCAAATGGGAGCCATCCTCTCTTGAACTTGTAAAAATCTAAATCTTGATTTTATAGCTTCATCCTTTTCCTCCAAACAGCTGAATCTAGCAGAACGTGTATTGCCTATTTAACACTTTGTCTTTCTCTCCCTCACTTTCATCTGCACCATTCTTTCAGTTCCACTGCTGCCCTGTGATATTCCTAATACAAGGGCAACTTGGAGCTTGTGCTCTCGGACCATTTCCTCTCTGCTTGTCAGATTATTATAAGACTACAGCTGATATGCAAAACTTGTTGGCCTGAATAATTAACATATTCTTATGCATGAGGGAGTGTGGTGCTCCAAAGAGCATTCTAGGATCTACTCCTCATTGCAACATTCCCTCTCCTTGAGGGTACTGTGATCCTTAAGTAGCTTAGCTGGAAATTATCTCTTTGTTATGTTCTACCAGTGCACTGCAGCCATGCTGCAGGATTCCTCCCAAGGGGAGAAGGAGTTTCATTACAATTTGCTTTTCATTCTTTTTCAGACAGAAAGGGGGCATCACACAGAACTCTTAAGTGTGAGGAGGGTCAGCACAAATCAGGGGGATCTAGAGGTGGAAGAATCCAAATCTTGCTAGCAGTCATGATCGCCAAGAACTCTAGTTAAATATTACTGCTACTGAAATCAATACTTCTTCTAGTGATGTTGGATTGGCAATGTTTTAGCAGAGCTGTAGAGACCAGAAAGAAAAGAAGGATAAATCAATGGACACAATAAAAATGAACATCACCCCAAAAACAGCAGATGAATGAGAAAGAGGGAAACACAAGGAAAGAGGAAATGGGAAAAGGTATAAAATACCAACACATGTACATGACTTCTGGGTGGCAACCATACCAATTATGGTATGGTTTAGAAAAATTACATTTTTTGTTCTAGTGCTGGAAGTGTAGTTGGAACATCCCTTTAAACAATGTGATCTGGATGCCAATATCAAACTGTTGTAAGCATCTACAATAGGAGCAGCTCCATATTATTTTTTTTTTTATTGTGGAACTGATAGTAGCAAGAATTAATTGCAAGAACAATAACCTGTCTTACTGTCAACTATGTTTGATACACTTCTCCCATTTAAACTGTTATAAATGGAAAGAAAATAAGATCAAAGACCAAAAGTTGAAAAGGAAAAAAAAAAATAAAGTGAAGAGAGGAAGGAAGGAGAGAGAAAAATTACTATAGAATGCTCACCTAAACTACCACCCAAGAACCAACCAGGAACTTGCTCATTCCTCTCTTTCTCTCCCCTAGAGCTGGATGTGGGAGAAGAGAGAAGAAGAAGATTGAGAGATTCCATGGGTCAAGGTGTACAACATCAACACCTGATGTGTGAGGCTCACACAGAACAGGAGAGGAGGGTTTTGGCTGCAGAGAGCCATTGCCAATGAAGAGAGTGTAAGCAGGCAGCTGTTGGCCAGAGAGCTGGGGGTGACCCAGTCATAGCCAGTCAGGTTTGAATACAGAGTCTGTTGGAGAGCTCTGTAAGAGCTGTGCCCACCCTTAAAGTCCTCTCTGCTGCATGAATCTGACCTCATGTCGTGTCTCCATCACCCCTGGCCACCACAATGGTGGAGGCAGGAAAATCAGTTGCCAAGTACTGTCAAGGGCAAAACAAACTCAACTTGAGGTATTTAATTTATTGCAAATTGCATAACCATTTCATTACTGATTAGAGTATTGCAAAATAAAACGAGACAAGCATCAAGTTCTTAGGGAAAAATCATCTTTTCTTTCATCTACTTTCCTGGGAAAGGAGGACTCCTGTCTTTCCTTCTTCCTTACTTCCACTTAGCTTTAGACTGCTCTCCACAGTCATCATTGACACAGGTTACACTCAGTCCCTGTGACAAGGTAACAAGCAGCACTGAAGATGGAGGTCAATTACACAGCAGTTTCTCTCTTTATCAGTTTTGCCTGCACTCCACTGTGGGTTTTCCTCAGGCCACAGCTCCCTCAGTCATATACCTGCTCCCCCTTCTCTGACTTTGCTGTTCCCTCTTGTTTCTCATTCTTCTTTTGCCTCTGCCGTTTTCTGCTCTTTCTTATACACGTGTTCTCAAAGGTGCCAACAATTCAGCTGATAGGATCAGCTGTGCTCTGTGGTAGGTCTGCTTTGGAGCTACTGGTTGTATCTGACAAAAGTCAGTCAGTCTCACATTTCTTCCCCCAAAGACCACCCCCACAGCCCTCTCCACTGCCAAAACTTTGCAATTCATACCAAATGTATTTATGAGACATTTAGATCTACACTTTCACTGATAATTTGATGGGAATGTCAATCAGTGAGTGTCACAAGTGAGAGAAGATCCAAGCCAGTCTATACTTTATTTATGTGTGGAAGAATGCAAAAAAGGTGCAGGACCTTCCAGAAATCTCAGTGGATAATTCCCTTTGTTCCAAATCAGATTCTCTATCCCCTAAGGTGCAAGAATTACTATAGATTATTAGAAGACACGAGGGCAACTTGTGCTATTTGCAGTTGATAAAATCATAGAATATGGAAAGTTGGAAAGAACCCACAAGGGTCATCAAAGTTCAACTCCTACCTCTGCACATGACAGCCCCAAGAGTCACACGATGTGCCCAAGAGTATTGTCCAAATGCTTCTTGAGCTCTGTCAGGCTTAGAGCTGTAACCACTTCCCTGGGGAACCTGTCCCAGTGTCCAAACACTTTCTGGGTCAAGAGCCTTTTTTTAATATCCAACATAAATCTCCCATGACTCAGCTTGAGGCCATTCCCTTGGGTCTTGTCACTGGTCACCATGCAGAAGAGATCAGTGTCTGCCCCTCACTTCCTCTTGTAAGGATACTGTAACTGCAGTGAGGTCTCCCCTCAGTCTCCTCCAGGCTGAACAGACCAAGTGACCTCAGCTACCCCTCATACAACTTCCCTTCAAGGCCCTTCACCATCTTTGTTGCCTTCTTTTGGCTGCTTGGTAATAGCTTTATATCCTTCAGGTACTGTGGTACCCAAAACTGCCCCCAGCACTCGAGGTGAGGCTGCTCCAGTGCAGAGCAGAACAGGAGAATCCTGTCCCTGTCCAGCTGCCTGATGCCCCCAGGACAGGGTTGGCCCTCCTGGCTGCCAGGGTGCTGACATCAGCCAGGACCCCCAGCTCCCTTTCCTGAGCATTGCAGCATCTCATTGCACAGTCTGTACATACATCCAGGACTGCCCCATGGAGGGAGCAGAATCCAGCTCTTGCTCAGAGCTGACCATGTGTAAAAAAGAACCGCCTGCCCTACAGAGCCTGATATTTCAGTCTCATAAGTGAAGTTACACTTGAATTTACACAAGTCGTCAGTGCTAGAAAAATGTTTGTATTTACTTCAGCTGCCAGATCCTGTTATTTTCCCAAATCAACTTCCATGAAGCATCCTCTATATCAGAAATGTGTCCCTCCTTCACTTTTTTCTTCCATATCTCTATCCTCTTTCAAGTGCTAGTCCAGGGATCTCGTATGTGTTCTATTGGAACTGATTTCACTCCCTATGAATCCAGCATGTCTGCCAATCTCAATCTATTTTGGAGTAGGCTGTGAATTTGCTTGCTTAATTTTCAAACATGAAAATGGCTAGAAGGTCAGTTACCAATGAAAACTGAAGCAATTTGAATTTTCTAATAGTATATTCATAATACCCTTTTTAGCTAATGCATAGCCTAATACTATGAGCCTGGTTTACAGTGCACTATCATCCTTACCTCAAACTCTGGTTAAGTAAAGGAGTGAAAATGAAGACCCATTCCCAGCTCCTTTTCAAAATTAAAGCATTAACACTGTTTCAAACAGAGCTTATAGCTGCTTTGTAGCTGTGGAAACAGCAATATAGCGTAAAAATCAGAGAGCCCATATATTAGGTGCCCCAAGACAGAACCAATAAGTGGCATAAGTGCATTCTATATGGCCTTTTGTAATTAGTAATGAAATGCCTGAAATAAATCCAAAGCCTTGCAGAAGTCAGCTTTCCTTAGAAAACCTGTTTTCAAATGGCATCATACTTCAGCATTCTTCAACTTTGTGAGTTCACAGCATCTGCTGCTTAAATATAACAGCACATATGGCAGCATCATTTTAGAAAGCAAAGTAAAAAAAGACTGAAGAAACTATTATGAGGACTGCTGTCATGCTCTTGGGGCACAATTGCAATCTTGTGTTCCCATACGGCACCACTGGAGAAAGAATGTGAAATTTTAATAGGGTAGATAGGGTCAAATACCGTATAATAAACTGACTCAAATGTTCCCTTTTTGTACCTACATTTTATTAGCTCCAAATTAAATACACAATATAATTTAGGTCCTGAGTTTTTTTTTTCTTGGACTAAAGGATGTGCTTGAAGTTTAGCCTGAGCCTAAGTGCCGTTTTCAAGCCTAAATCAGCATTCATGCAAATCCTAGCAAAAGGTTGACACTCTATCTCTGGCAATCGAAGTATGTAATTAATTTGTAGATCATCATAACCCACTTTGGTGAACTGGTATCACCATCTAACTATTCTTCCACTGGGCAAACAAGCAGACCAAGAGACCTCATCTACCCCCCACACAACTTCCCCTCAGGGCCCTTCACCATCTTTGTGATGGTGAAGGGCCTTGTGGCCACCAATTTTATAAAAGGTATTTTTTATGTCTGACTCATAGCAGAGAGGACTTGTGTCTCACAGGGAATAACACATGCATCTGGAATTCTACTGATGTTTCATTATTGACAGACTTTTAAAACATGAAAACAACAAAGGTGCAATTGTTCCTGTTAGGGTACAGCCTCAACCCAAAAGAAGAAGCTTCCTTAAAAGGTTTATGAAGATATAGTTCTTTAATGAATTCCTGGAAATACTTTTTCCATTTTATGATAATAAAGAATGGCACTATCCCCATTGGAGAAGTTGCGTATCTTTAGGAGAATGAGAAGGAAGCTTATCCCTCTCTTCTGTAAATAAAAATACATATGGTCACTATACAGGGATGATGCTTTCTTTCTGTCATTAACCACACATAGTATTTTCAAGGGTGAGGGGAAATTTTATAAGAGAACAATTGGAAGTTCAAGGTCCTAAAGGAGCTGAGCACTGGGAATCTTTACCAGAACCAAGCAGAAATAAGTCATCCCTCCTCTTGGTCCATGGAATCCTATCTGATTTGTGCTGTGATGGCTGATATCACCTGTGTTCTTCCACAGCAAATGAGTGCATAAAAATATAATTACTGGCAAGCAAACAGCACAAGGAAATTCACTAGGAGATTGATATAGTCATGTACCTTCTCTTATGTTACTCACTTCTTGGATGTAAATTCAGTAGTGGGCAGTGGAACTTCTTGTCAAAAAGCATTAGTGAGCTGAGCAAGAATTTCAAAAATAAAAATGAAATTTAGTGGCAACTACTTCTCTTTGTTTCTTTTTTCTCTCATAAGCAACTTAAAACTGTACTTTTTCACTCATTATTAGGTTATTTTTAGGTTATTCTCAAGTAATTTTATAACAGAAAATAAAATCCCAGAGCAGCAGAACAACACTTCATGTAATTACTGGCATGTTCCTCTTCAAACAATACTTGCATTTCCTTCTCTTTCTGCAACAGAATTGCATTAGAAAAATTGATCTCCCTGCACCTGTCTAAATAAAACCCCAATTTTTACCACTACAAATGCCATGCTAGAAGTATGATTTCTTTAAGAACAATTTCTCATTTACTGGCTCTCCTCAGAAGTGTCAAACTGACATTTTTAGCTCAATCAGTCACACGTAGGTTCATTTAGAAAACAAGGGTTTATCCCGTAGTCTGCTAAGCTTAAGAAGCATTTGGACAATTTTTTCAGAAACATGGTGTGATTCCTAGGCTGTCCTGGGCCAGAAGTTGGACTCAATGATTCCTGTGACTCCCTTCCAACTCAGCAAATGCTATGATTCTTCAGTGTGATGTTGAACCCAGTAGTCATCATTAACTTGTAAACTAAATTCATTCCATCAGTACATTCTGGAGATTCAGCTTGCAATGCAATTGGTCCACAATTTGGTCTGTAGTGCAGGAGACATACAGATTACCAATTTGTTTAAAAGAGATGTGTACCTGTGATTTCTCAGGCATGTACATAGGACACTGTACACCTCAAGGGTTTATTCTCAGGGTAATATTATGGTTACAAAAAAGGATTTGTTTGCATACCATCATCCCTGCAACTCCTGACCAAATATGGGTAGAGAAGCAGATATTCAGTGTCTGTGTCCTGCTTTTCTATATAAATTGATACCCACCTGAGCATTTCTCAAGACCACAGAGCTGAGGACCATATTTTGATAGAAAAAAATACTAGAAAACTGAAAATATTTCATTAATTCTGCAGAAGAGAGATTTAGAGCAGTTATTAGCAGAGAAAGTAACATTTTTTGTTTCAATAACGGTCTGGGGAAATCATATAACATCTTAAAAGAACTCAGTATGTTTTTGAGCAATATTGAGAGCTGAGAATATTTTAGACTGCTTTTCTCCTTTTCTTTTTTACTACTTCACACCTCCTTCCTTTGATATATAGAGTTTGTTTTTTATGAATACAAAAACAGGAATTTCATGCTGTGACCCAGATTTCTATCCCTTCACATACGTTCCCCTGTGCATCAAGTTTAAAAGCTAAAAAGACCCAGAGTTTTGCATTAAATTTGCAACTTGGATTTTTTCTTTTCAACTTCCAGATTTTTTTGAAAATGAGTCATTTTGTAGCAAAGGGAAAAGTCACATTTTACAAAAAAGGCCTCTATGGAAAAATGTTAGGAGAAATTCTGTGTTATAGACAAGGAAAACCAGCCACCTACACATCTTGTGTGAGAAAGATCTTTAGTGTCAAGATCCTTAGTTTCTCTAGGTTTTATTACAATGAAATTAAAAGCCCATTACACCCCTGCTGCACTGTTCTAGAATAGACAGAGATTTGGAGACTGGGTTCAGCAAGGTAAAAAAGATTTAAAGAAAACTCAAGCTACAGTAGCAGATGAGGCAATAAGTTAGCATGAAAGAGCAATATTTATAAAGTGATTGTATAGAATGCCTTTTTAAACTGCCCTACACCTATGATTTTCCATAAGCAGTTTTTCCTCTAGGCGTCTGTTGTGATTTCTTTCATTCTGCTTCACATGTGACTGTACTTGTCACCTATCTTCTGAAACATATCTTCCAGAGGATGCTAACCCACCTTGTTGGCAATCAATTGTTGATGACAGTTAAATAACTTTCCCCCTAAAGGATGAGCTCTGATTCTTCACAGATTTTTAGAAAGAGTTAAAATAAATAGCAATCTTAACTGCATACATGAAGTTTCATGTGGTCTTTTCTTAAAAGGCACCAAATGCCTAAACAAGGAATCAAAGTTTACTTGAGGGGTCTCACAGCAGCAGTATTGTGTCTATCTCTATGTTTGTCTCAGAATGGGAACAGTGATGATTGTATTAAAATCCCAAGCATTCCTTCAAGAACTAGAGCCTGTATCTTCAACCAAGAAACAGAACAAATGAGATTTTGTTTTGATCAAATCATAATGACACACTATCTCCTTATTTTTAAGAATGGGGATTCTTCCATGCTTAAACAAATAGTTTCCTTCTCTCAACACTTTCCTTTGGTATTCTTTTAGAAAACAAATACCTTGTAACTTTCTTTACAGAGTACATTTATAGAGATTAAATGACTCTCATTATATGTCAGTTCTCTTAATTTCACTTGGACTATTTATTATTTTTTGAATTTACAGAAGAGACATCAGGGTTTGAATCTGAGTCAAATGAGTCACATTGCCTCCAAGAAAACTAATAAAGATTCTCTGCTGTTTATGAAGAACATTAGAATTGGTATAAAAACTGGTCCTGACTTATAACTTTACTAATTACCAGATTTTAGGTCACTATACGAATCAGATTCTCACTGTCCTGGCTTCAAGCTTAATCTCTGTTTGCCACAAATGTCTAGTGTCAATAACCTTGTTTTTTGTACTACACTAATTTGGTAAAGTGATAAGCACATTGTAAGAATTTACACAAATAAATTTGCTTCTAAACTAGTTAGACTATTTTTTTTTCCCTTGGACAAAAGAATAAGTATAAAATAATTGTTTGTCAGAACTGGAAACCATACATTGCCAGGGTTCTGAATGCTGCAGAGCCATTAGTGAGACAATGCCATAGCAGCATTCTGCTAGGAAAGAAATCTACATCCTGCTTGTTTGGGTAATAGTTCTTCCATTAGAGGCAATATTAGAATTTCAGCTTTTGATATCTCCTTGTGGACCCCTTAAAATCCAAGCTGTGAAACAGCAGCTGATGCTTTACACACTATCACAACAGCCAGCAATATATGAAACCTGGAAACGGCATGCAAGGGAAATTAATGATGGGCTGTTAAGGGATGTACAGTAACTCACGTTTGTATTACACAACATACAGCAAATTAAAGCTGCCTTTCCTTTGTTGTGCTGGTGACAGAACAAATAAACATCAAGCAGCAATGCAGAATGGCAACATCTGAAATCACCTTTAATTTCTAGAGAGCTCAGAAAAAGGGATATTTTTTATCAGTAGTGCAGAACAAGCTCAGAAAGTTACACTGATCAGTAGACAGAAAATGAGCATGTCACCATCACTAGCCTGAGTAATAGCATATGGTACAGCAGATCCATAGCAGCAAAAGCCAGAGATAGATCCTGAAACACTTATTTGTCAAATTAACAATTGTTAAAACCACAACAATAAGTGCATTGGTTTCTTTTGTGTATGTGTGATTTTTTTTAATATTTTTGCATTTGATTACAAATAAGAAGCATTAAATTACTATTTTTTGCTTTTACAAGGACTGTCTTGCATTTATTTAGTCTCAGTGCAAAGAAATCCATGTTGTTAAAGAACCAGGACATTGTAAAGACAATGCAAAATGGGTAGATTTGGGGGCTGAGTATTTCTTTTCTTAATATACCATGGGTTACAGTGTTTGTGATAAGGGTGGTATTTCAAGTTATCTTTGAGAGTAAACATCTAGTGACTTCTGCCTCATATTTTGTTCTGAGGTGTTCTCGGGCTAAAAAAGTAAGGAAATTTTCTGTGGATTCTTTAAAAAATGTGAGTGCATTTAAATGATTTTGTCTTAGTGTACTGTCAATTTCTATTGCATGATCATGTCTTTAATTAAATCAAGTTTGACTTAATCATAAGCTTAATTTAAAAAAATGTTAAGAAATCAGATGCTTCTTCACCTAAATCCCAAATATAATGTGTAGCCCTTCTTCAAATTAAATTAGTGTTTCCTGTTGGAGCCTTTCAAAGTCTTCCACACTGACCTCCATTAGCTTGCATTCCCCTCAATGGATGCATAGCTAGAGATGTGAATGCTCTCTCAAAGCAATCTCAGCCTCATTGAAGCAGTGATATAAATCAAGGAGCCTCAAACAGAAAGGCTGGTTATTAGAGCTCTTCTTAATACTATTATTATTACTATTTTTACAAGTGTTCAGTAAAAAGTGATGACAAGCTAAAACTCTTTATAAAGGTGCTGCAGCAGCCATGAGACAGAAATTCTTTTTCTGAAAAATGACACAGAATGACCATGAATGAAAAGCATTCAAATTCTGCCAAATGAGGTTTAGAAAATGTTACTATGCCTCACCAGGATTTCTGTAAACAATTTTGAAGCCTAAATTAATAGTAGGAGGAAGAGGATGGTGTGAGAGGCTAATGTTAATGATTAATGGCTCAGACAGTCAGCCATGTGCAAAAGCAGTGGTGTTTGCTGACAATGTGAACGGGATCAGAAAAGGTGCAGGGCACGTGAGCACCAGAGGACGACTACAAAAAATCAACACTTATTTAGGAAGAACCTGGGTTTTGAGCCAGGTAAGGGAAGAGGCCAATAAGAGGCAGATCTTGCGTGCTGGGATGGTGCTTTTTATCATGCCAGTGTGCTCTCTTGCACAACTGGCTCAGGTGTGAAAACTCCGCTCCAGGGGAGGTATTGGGACATTCAAACAGAGGCCTGAAAGTTCATCCCTTCTGATGGGGCAAGACTGGCTCAGCTATGCTGACATGAGAGGCAGCTGTCATGTCTTAGAAGGGGTCATAAAGCACCACAGACCCCTGAAGAGCCCTCGGACTCACTCCTGAAACCTTGCACTAAAGGACTGACAGTGAAGTGAGAGTATGTCCTGATCCGCAGTGTTACATCGGATAATGTAAAATTCCCCTCCCCAGGGGAGGTAGATGGGTGTTACTACATAACACTAAGCATATATTAAACCACTGAATTTTACATTTCAAGGGCTTCCCCTCATCCCCAAGAGATCAAGACTACAGCCATCACTTTGATCAGTGGACATTAAAATTGTAGCAATCAAGTCTTGTTCCGGGATCAGCAGGTCGCAATACCACAGAACCAGAGAAAATGCTGAATTGGAAGGGACCAACAAGGATCATCATGTCCACCTCCTGGCCCTGCACAGGACCATCCCCAAGTATCACACCATGTACCCAAGAATATTGTCCAAATGCTTCTTGAGCTCTGTCAGGCTTGCTGTGACCACTTCCCTGAGGAGCCTGTCCAGTGCCCAAACACCCCCTGGGTGAAGAATCTTTTTCAATATTCAACATAAACCTCCCCCAACATAAATATTTTTCTACTCTTTTCCTTGCTTTGTCTTTCTTACTCTCTTTCTTCTCCCAGCTATTGTAACCCAGACTAAAGAATTCCAGTCAATGCCTTACAAAATGCCTTGTTGTGTCTGGATAAGTTAAAGCTGGCCAAGTTTAAGTTTGCTAGGTTAAAGTTCATGAAGTGCCTTACTTTGCCTGGATGTTGTTTTAAAATTTGCCAAGTACCTTATTCTACCTTAATGTTCTCAAGTTTACAAGTAAATGTTTGTTATAGGACTTCTTGAGAAGGTTGTTGTTTTTCCCATGCACCACCCAGAGTGAACCAAACAACCTTCCCCTAAAACTGCAGAGTGGACAGGGTCATAACAGATGGGACACAGTCTAGTGCATAACCAAAAGCCATCTCCTGCCTGTCTGATTTCCCGTCTCATCACTTCACCTTGCTGCACAACACTGTTGATGGAAACACCTCACCCTCCAGCCATGTAAGCAGGACATTTAGGTTTGTAGCACCATGTAAGAGAGCTCATACCAGTCAGTCCACAGCTGGTCCTCTAAGTGCAGAGCATTAGGAAGGAGCCTGACTCGCCATGCACCGTCCCCTGTGCTCATCCCCTAATTCCTCTGTTTGGTCTCTCACCTGGTTGTTGGACACTAAGAGCATCCATATACCTCTTCCTGGTGGAGTTCCTGACAGAGCTACCCAAGGCAGCTGCAACTAAGCCAACTCTCAGAAGAAAAACAATAAGGTCAGTTGGTGAGCTGCCCTGCTTAAGGTTGATGGCCCTGTTTAAGAGGATGCTCTTATTACCTCAGCTCATCTCATTAATAAAATTACACTACTTGCAGGTACAAGGACATACTCTCACTTCACTGTCAGACACATGCTCAGGCTAAGGTTATTTAGAGCGGTAAGAACTGTCAATATTTTATTCTCTCTGCAGCAGAAATGAATGCACCAAAGAAATTTACTGACTTAAACACTATGTCTCAAAAGATGGGCAATAGCTGCAACAGAGGGAAGATGAAAGTCAGGGTCTGAGAACATGAGGTTTGACTTCTATGACAAAACTGGCAAATAAATACCATCTTTCTGCTGATCTATTCCTTCATGTGTGATCTACCCATCCTTGTTCCTAACCTCAGTCATTTTATCCAGTTGTGCTGGATAAAATACCCTGAGGAAGTTTTGTTGTCATTTATTTTATGCTACATTTATAATCCACCTATCATAGGGTATTTTCATAACTTAAATTTCATAGAAAGATTGAAGATGTATTTAAACTGTGTCTAAAGCTGTGTGTTTAATGTGCAAGCATCAATTCAATAAATCTGTCAGAATCCACACTTGACACTACTGCTGCATCAAAAAAATAAAGCTATCCTACTCTAAATGATATTCAAACAGACTAAATGATCCTTTTCCTGTTTCAGAGCAGGAATTCAAACCTTATTTGTTCAGGATGTCAAATTGCTGGCAATGAGTACTTGGCTTGGCACAGTGTAAATCCTGTACTTAAATTGAATGTGATACCTTTTGACTGAAAACATTCTGCCAATTTTTAAGGCACACACAACTGGGATTAAGAGGTACTAATAGTGCATTACTTAAAGGTGTCACAAAAGACAAGCAAGAAGACAAAAGAAAAGCAAAACTAGACAAACTATTTTAAAGCACTGCAGATTGGTCCAAGACATTAGGACATTGCCACTGATTTGTAGCTGAGGATCCCAGAGTATGACCACTGTGCCTTATCTAGATATTTATCATATAGTATAAATGGCTCCATGCCATACCTTCATCTCCCTCTTCATATATTTTGGTCTAGTTTAATGCAGTCTTCTCCAGGAGTAGAACTAAACTCCCTACTCTTACTAACTCCACATTTAGACATTAACTTAAGAAAAAAATACTCGAACACCCTGAGCATGCACATATACACATACACACATATTGCTGCACCAAGAGCGTTTACAGCTGTGTCTCAAATTGCTCAAAAATGTCAGCTAAGATTATTCTTAAGCAAAACATAGAAAAAAATGCTTAACATTGGACTTCTACACTGCTAATAGTCTACATAAAAACTAATCCTCTTAAAATCCATCAATTTGAGTTTCCTACATAGCCAGTGGAAATAAGAAGGCATTTTTATGGTTTATCCAGTCTGTTCTAGATATCTGTGTGAGGATGAGATGAACTGCACTCTAGAAGTATCTAATAATTTTCATTGCTTACCAAAGAGCTAGCACATATCTAGATGATGGATAAGGTAAATCTCACTTTAAATTTCCTGGTGTTTGGATATTTATAACCAATACAATGAATCCCACCTTTAAACTCTTAGTCCTCCATGCAAAGCTTCCAGGTGATGCTCCTACCTGCATCTCAAAAATGTCTCCTACTGCACAAATACTTGTCCTAAGATTGGACTCCTATCTTGAATTATACCAAATGTTATAAAGCTCGTGTACTTCCATCCCCACTTCCCTCCCTGCTTCAAGGGCCTCCTCCATCCTCTTTCACAAGGGCTTGTACCCCAGGGTGTAGAACTTTGCCTCCAAATCCTTGATAATAGGCAGTTTTATAAAGAATTTATTTTTTCCTTGTGAACATTAAACTATCTCAGCTACAATAACTTCTGCAGCTTCTTTTAATGTAGCATGAAGTAAATTTAAGCAAAGAGAGACACAACCAGGTCTATGCATCACTTCAGATGCTGAATAGGCCTTGTGCTAGCTCTGAGAAGTGAAGTTCACCCTTTGGGAGGAATTTCTCTCTAGTCAGAAGAGAACAGAAGGAAACTCTGTTCTCTCTCTCCATATAACTATATTCCCCTTATAAACAAACTTTGAATGTGAGACGCTCTGTAATGCCAAGACTTCCAATTTTATCACAAGCCCAAACACAGTGGATTTCCCCCACACACCCCCATTAAATCCCAGCTCCTGGAGTCTTGTGAATACTGAAGGAATTTCAGTTGTCTTATAAAAAGGTTGCATTTCTGGCCCACACAGAGGCAAAGGAAACCCTGCAAATGTGACCCCATTGCACCCTAAACACTCAAAACCAGAAGGCAAATAAAAGAAGCCAAGTACATTCAGTTGTATGATTTTCAGGCCAATCTCATGATTATTTCAAGCCTGATTCAAGATTTTTGGATGGTTTTGGTTGGCAGCACCGAAGACTTCATTATAGTTTCAAAGACTATAAAAAGAAAAAAGTTTCCAAGCTGTATAATTATCAAAATGATGGAGAGTCTGAAATACAGCAGGAATGACAAGCACACTTGGGCCAGCATTTTCAAATGGGGCCTGATAGAGCATGCTTCAGCTATTTCATTGCCACATCCCGACACAGTGGACCTGATTAACCTAAATATAGCTCTCACTGGAAATCAATTGGCTTAGGCAGGAGTTCAGCGACACAGGTCGTTTTCTTGACAACTGCCAAGGGTGAATTTCACCCTGAGAAAGTCACACAAGAGGAGGGAAGGATGGCTGACCTTACTCAGACTGTGTCTCGAGAAAGCAATTTGTACAACACAGGACAGAGGTTTATTCAAAAACATGTGGAAGTGATTTATGGATTCTATTGAAGCTTTCTGGTATTAAAGCACTGAAATAAGTGCTACTCCCATATTTTGGTTGTAATAAGGGATATATTATGATATTTCATCTTTAAACAGGATAGGCTTTGAACTAGCTTCCTAAATTCCATTGTCCTTTTATTCTCCATTTCTGTTCTGCATTTCCTTGATTTTTCTTCTTTTTTTTTTCTTGATAGTCTAAGCTTTGGCTACAAGGCAGGCTTCAGAGAGTAAGGAAGTATATGCTCTGTATATTCTTATTTGGCAAAAACTTTCTGTCCCTCTCCATGTTGAGTTTATTGCTCCCCAAGCAGTCCCACTGACATTAACAGGAATCTCCTAATTCCAGTGTGACTATAATATGGAAGAAGAAAAGGAGGGTGAAACAGGCAAAGAGAGCCAGGACGTAATTTAGAGGATATAATGAGACAAACAAAAGCTTGTAATCTTTCCATGGTGACTTATTCCTTCTTTCATTTAAGTCAGTGGGAAAATTCCGACTGATTTCAGCAGCAATAGACAATAACCATTATTATGATATTGCATTGCCATATTGAAATTCCTATCTAAAATAGAATTTTTTGCCTTTTAAATTTAACTCTTAATTCAATACAAAAAATGCTATACTAATGACAAAATTCACCATGGTGTTCATGCACCTCCTCAATTTTAGTCACACAAGCAGGTCCACTGTTTCATTTTAAGAAAACTCACCCTCAAATCAGCTGTGGTCATCACCAAATTAGAACCCATTTTGTTTATTTTAAATAAATATATGTGCACAAACTACTCCCTCATCCCCATCAGTTCTGCTGCCATGCAACACCAGAAAGCACAGCTCAGAGCAAAATTGTTCTTGGTGGCAACACCAAGTGAGCAGTTTGCATATCACCAGTGAGAGAGAAAAAATGGAAAGATGCAGGAGTTCATGATTTTTCAGGGCCAGAGATCCAGCATCAGTTACTTAATACCATGTACAGAGGAAAGTCTCTTCACTTATTTATTTATTTTGGGGGAAGGAGGAGGGGGTGAGGGGCTCCTTCAGAAAACCTGCAGGCAGGAGGCCCCAGATGGTGGGGGGAGAGGGGGTGATTTCACTTACAGGCGTCCTGGTAGCTATTCTACCTTCTTGAAACATTTTCCTGACAATCTTCAAAAGCAAAGTCCCAATTTGCATTTTTAATACTGTAATGTAATACGCTGTTACCGGGAGACACCCCTGAGTGTTATTACTTATCACTGGGCCATTATAAACAATCATGAAAGATTACAGTTGATCTGCCTGACCAGATGCATTCTTGAAAACCCAGAAAGAGGGTTAAATGAGAAACAACATATGTAAAAGATTCACAATGCTATATTTCAAATAAGAAACATGTCGGGAGTGGAAAAAAAAAAAAAGCCAAAGAGCATAGTGGTTAAAGAAAAACTGAAAGAAAAACACATAATTGCTTTTAGTCTGTCATTTCCCCCCACAGAGTAGTAAATAAGCGCTTTGATACATAAAAGCCGTTATCAAACAGTAACAAATTAGTTCTTCACCATCTGTGATCCACGCGAGGGGGGTGACAGTTATAGGCAAGATTTTAAAATATGAAATCAACTATTTATGAACTGGTTTCAGAGTCTTGCTGTCTACTTTGCCTCTTAAAACTTGGCCACAAGAAAGAGATGGGTTTTCGAAGCTAACAAAAAACAGCCGTTGTGGTTCCACTCTTTAAATGATGCTAATTGCTGGCTGACATTTGTAAACAAGATGTTTCCTTTCCTACCATTGCCTACTATAGCTCAGCCTCACTTTCAAGAACAATATCTCACATGAAAAAAAAAAGAAATCATTACTCTGACCTTACCAAACCCTATTACTTTGAACTTCTTTATGTTACACTTGGTTGGCCCGGTATTTCATGCTAGACCCACTGCTTCAGAAATATTGCAACTTAGATCTAATTTCTTTCTTGTTTTTTTGCCTTCCTGCTTTCCTTCTTGACCTCCTTCTCACTTTCTCTCACACAGGCACAGTTTCTCACTTTCTTGCTTTCTGCCTGGCTTCTTTTCCATTTCTCTCTCTCTCTCCTCTCTTCTCTCTCCCTTTCTCTTTTTTCTCCTTCTTTTTCTATATTTTCTCTTTTTTTTTTTTTCCCAGCAGAAGCACCTTCCTTTGGAGCTGAATAGATGAAGAGATATTTCAGCTCCTAATTTTAATAAGGGAAGCGCTCAATTTTTCATGATGTGCAACTATATATTAATGGACAAGTAACCCTAACTTAATTTAGGAGAAGGAAGAAACAACTAAAACCTACTCATTCTTTACTGGTGCATCTAGCATCTCTCTTTTTCTTCATTCCTCTGTGCAGAAGGGGTGTTTTACTGGAGTGAAAGCAGTTAAATTTCAGAGAGATGCTGGTAATTTGTTTCTGCTTGGGAAGAGAGTGCTTTTGAAAAATGAGTTTGAATTGATCTAGTGTTTTTTCCATCTCCTCAATGGAAGAAACAAAACAAAATTAAAAGCCTGAAATGTAAGGAGAGTCCATTACTTAGAAACTGCTGAGAATGGTTAGTATTATTTTTTTGAAAACAATGATTTTTCTTGCAGTTTGGGGCAATATGAAAAAGAAAAAAAATTCTCTTAGCATTCTGTGAATTGCTGTATTTCATGGGACAATCCACTGCCTTTGCAGTGTACGTTTTTACTTTCAGTGAAATACAATGGACATTTCAGCAAGAATACAAAAGTGAAAAAGGATTGACCTTATTCCCACAATCCCACGTCCATTGACTACAGTGCCAAGATTCATTTAGATTAAGAGGCTTTGACTGACAACAATGTATTTCTCTGCTGTCATGATTTTCTTCCAAGACTATACAATATGTACATGTGGTGAATAAAAAAGAATATACAAAGAGACAAATCTAGATGCATCTGCTTAGGTCCTTGAACAGAGGAAGAAATATACATTGGCTTGGGTGCCTTAGGGTAACTGATAATTGAATTATGTGAATTATATTAAATAAGCTGAATTTCTCACTAAGATTTCAGCATCTGTACTGGGATCTATCTCACCAAATGTAAGCACTATAATGTACAATAAGCATAAGAGCCACCTGTCTAAACCCAGTGGATGCAGATTTATCACATGATAACACATCAATATCACTGAATCTGTGACTGAGATAGGCAAGAAAGCAGCAAATTAGTAGAAAAAAACCTGCTTCTACAAGTATTCAACCCAAATAAAAATAGGTACTAAACACAGTATACAAACTGTCCTGTGTTTTTCTTTCATTAGAAGAGGAGTGTGTGTCAAATGCAAGTGTGGATGCCCAGCATTCAGTGAAATTAAGTCTCTCCCTACAGTCTCAAATTGGCGTTAGGCAGAGTCTAACTGTCTTCAATCTATAGCAGTAGTGGCCAACAATTTTTAATTCCAGCATTTTTAAAAGTAAAATTGAAAGGTTTCCTTTCATTAAATGCACAATCACTTTGCTGGGTTATGAAAAATGTTCAGTCAACCTTGCTTTGATCAAAGTCTTGGTAGCACCAGTAGTATTGTAACATCAGCATTAAAATGTAACCCTTTCAATTCCATTCTGATAAATTATTTTACATACCGATATTTTGCTTTTATGACAAAATTCATCTAAGGGATCAATATATTTCTGAGATGACAACATATTGTCATCAAGGTGCAATTTAAATTCACTGCATACCTCGTTAGAATAGTCACGACTCAGAAATGAAAGGGCTGGTAGGCTGCAATCTCAGCTGGAAGCAATTTGTACTGGTAATTTCAGTGCTTCTGGTATTTATAATGATGTTTCTGAAAAGGATATAGCATTCTTTATACTTGCACCATATCATGTTTTCAACTTTTTCTCCATTTTCAAGAGTTATCTGAGATTTCTCCAGTAATTCAAGTATATCTCACAGATTCCTCCAGTACTATTCATTCTCCATTTCTGCAATACATGAGTGGGACTCTACTGAGGCAGTAATGATTTTTGCTGGTTTCCAGCTGTTCCTGTTTGGTCTCAGGTGGCCTGACTACTAGCCTGGACAGCAGTTTTCTATGTCTGTCATAACATTTCTGTTTCTTTTGCCTTAGCTGGATTTGGAAATCTAGTATTTGCTCAAGTTTAACTCTTGTGAAAAGAACAGCCAATTAACATCTGTTCAGGGGTAGGCACTCTTAGTTCTTTTCTTATATTTAGCAATGTAAAAACCAATTTTTCATCTCTGCTTTCAGTTTCTTTGAATATATAACTGAATAATAGTGTTCAATAGGATAAAGCCAATAAAACACTTAAATAAATGCCTAATTTCAGTGTGAGAATAGCTGCAGCAGCTTGAACAATTTCAGTTATTTTCCTGCTTTAAAAACCCTTTTCTTTTTAAAAACCTAATATCTGTGGTTTCCCATGCAGAGCAGATTTCATTGTTTCATTTTGCTAAGAACTAAAACTTCCTTAGAGAAAGGTGTATAGCCCAGTTAGGCACTTTCCTCAATATTACTGTTCTTAATGTCTCAATAGTTTTGAAAGAATTTGAGGTATAAAACCAGACCAGAGTTACTATATTAGGCAACATAGCCCATTTTCTATACATTGATCTTAAGCCACAGTCTGTTTCTTTGGGCAGATAATGTAAAATATACATTATATACATATGTATAGTACACATATAGTACATATATGTATAATGTATAGATATATACGAGCAGTTCTAGAAGCCCCCTTCACTTGCACAGGCTGTTCTATACAGAGGGAAAGAACAGAAAACCACTTTTCAGGAGCACAAATGGATGCTTCATCAAGTACTTTAAGATTTAATCAGGATGCCAGGCTGAAGCAGGATCATCACTGATGAGAACATATTGAAACTCCTTAATTAATCTGTTTTCTGAACCACATGCAGATTGTTATCTGTGAATACGTGATCTGATACAATAACTAAATATATCTTCAGAGAAGCAAGTAATGTCCTAAAAGTTTCAAAGTAAGCAGTCACAAAAAGTAATAAATAATGACAATATATTTATGTCAGTGCTACTGATGGATTACCAAATTATTGCTGATACATACCAGACTGGATTTAGTTCTCATCAATACAAGATTATAGAACTGAACTGGTTTAATCTGGATCCACAAAGATTCTCAGGTACTGCTTTTGTAGCGCTGATGAACAGTCATTCTCCAGCTTGTACTGGTGCACAGTACAGTCATTTTCCCAAGTGCAGGGCTTAATGTTTGTTTCTGTTGAACTTCATGAGGCTCCTGTTCTTGGAGCCTGCTGAGGTTTTTCTGCACAGACAGTTTCAGTCTTGTTTTCCATTATCAGTCTCACTGCCCCTGCCTGGTGCTGCCCTCACACATGCTATCTGTATGAAGACTTTACCAGCCCTTCTATCAGACACAAAGTGGCACTAGCCTTTAAGCTCTACACCTGTCCCAGTGTTTCCTTCACTGATAAGAAGTCCAGTAGAGGCCATTCATGCTGACCTTTGCATCCTTCACCAATTTCCACTCAGCCAAGGTCTGTCTTTCCTAACTCTCCCAAAGTGTTTGGGTATATTCCTTCTTGGTTACACTTCTCCTGTTTCCACCTCTTCAGGTCTGCTTTTGAATTCAGTTTTAGTTCCCCATTCAATCAAACTGGTTTATTTTACAGCAGGGTGGATTGTTCTTGTGTTTCAAGGAAATTACATATAGGTCATCAAGCTTTTAATGGTTCCTTTGCTCTTCAAGGCATCCTCATAGGATCCCACTGATCTTCAAACATCGGTTATTTCATTTTATAACTTAATCTCTTCAAAATGTGACATTTAGCAGCTCAGTAGCCAAAATTTCTTTAGCTAGTTAATTTACAGCCAGTTCTGAGATATCTGGCATGTTTTCAGGGTAAATAAATGAGCTGCATAGACATATCAGTGGGGAACTGTCTTTTTCCTTAGTCTTCTCCATCATGTAGAGTAACTTCTCAGTGTCTCATATTTGCTCTAAAATTCTGACAATTTTGAAGCCCTGGTATGTGAATTTTGTATTTAACATTCTTGCACCAAAAAAGCAGGGAATTTTTTTCTATACTGCTAACAGAATCTGCATGTGTTTATTAATTCCTTTCCATTTAGCATTTCAAGTGGCAGTTGCAGATTTTCTGCTTCAGCATTAGAAGTTAAATTCCACATGAAGATAAAGGCAAAATACTATAAACAAACTTCAGCTGCCTTGTGATCTGTTTGGACACAAGAGTTTTACTCCTTCCATACATACAGATAGAAATTATCCACTTGCAAGCATCGAGATATTCCTTCCAGAGTTTCTTAATCATCTTTCCAGGTAGTGAAGTGCTGTCCTTGTCTCAATGTCTCTAAAATCTCTTCCAAAGCTTCGTCCCAGTGAGTTGGTGAATTCTGGATTCAGGCCACATTATACAATCACCAATTAGTTCTTTTCTCCTCTAGATACAATTTTTCTGTCAAGGGAACTATCTTGGTTCAAAAAACAATATTATTGTATGTGTTTTCCAAGACACCTGTTTAGCCCAGATACGCCTTATTTCAGCTGCTACCTGGAACACAAACTCTAACCATTTAAAATCAAAATACTAAAACTGCAGTGAGTTAGACTGATTTGAGTGGTACCTAAAACTGCATGAAAAAATGATAAGCCATGCAAGTCATATTCAGATAAGTAATTAAACAAGGTGCTTATGTTTATTTCATTGTACTTCTTGCAATGCTTGCCATTCTTTGCTTAGGAAATGAAGCGAATGCCATAAGGAAAACAAATACCACAGTGTGATAAACAGCCAATGTTTATGATAATTTCCTTTCTTTGAAAAAGTTATTTTTTTTTCTTAGAAAGAAAAATATGCAGTAATGATCCAAAACAGTGTAATCTTGTTCTACCACAAATGTTGAATGCTGAGTGTGTTTTAAGGGCCCCGTCTAATCATAGATGTTTGAGTATACATATGACAAGTCTTTTTCCGATATTCTCAGGAATATACTTCTTAAATTGCTTCAGTATGCAGTCTGTGTTTTCTATGAGTAAATACAAAGTGTGTTTCACACAAGCAATGCTTAGAAATTATGCAATCAGCAATCCATTACATGATACCAATACAGAATTGTCCCATAAATAGATCTTATTGTCTGTCAGGAAGTAAATTTTAAAGTTTGAGTATTTGTGCTCAGTTCAGATGAGCACCAGTCAACTTGGTTGCTTATCTGAATACTTTAGTATTTGAAAATTTTACTGGAAACCTTAAAAGACTCTAAATATTCCCTGCTATAAATCCCTGCTCTAAATGCTCCCTGCCTGATATATCTTGAGCACTGTCTTTGTTGTGGTATTTGGGTACTTGCTTTTCTAGTCTCAGACAGAAACCAGAAGTGCAAAAGCTTGTAAAAACTAGAAGAATGGAAAATTTGTTAACCAAACACTCAAAAATGTATGACTGTTTGGAGGTTTGAGGTACATAGTTTAGGACATTTGCCATTTATCTATACAAGAAATGTTCAATATTCTATTTCCAAGATTTATGATCCTCTGTGAAGTGCACTACACAATATATTTTAAAATAAAGGTATCTGTATATAATTATAAGCTATTTGTAAGAGCAGAGGTCCATTACATCTGCATTATATTTGTTTTTATTATATTTTCAATTGTGAAATTATGTGAGTCAACAAAAGATTCGTTCACTGATAACAATGACAATTATTCTTTAGAAAGAGGGAAGGCAGAAGAAGCATTGTGAGAGAATAATCTGCTTCTAGAAAGGCTTTTAGCTGCCCAGATTTGAACAATTAAAAACAATGACAAGTTGCTGTAGGTCTTGAAGTCTGATCCTTGTCTGTATTTGGTGGACAAGTCAGAGTCTCTGGTCCTACCAGATTATCCAAGCAGCACTTGCCATAGATGGGAGAAAATGTTAACCAAATAGGTGAAGAAAAAAGCAAGTGTAAGTCATACAGAGGCACTGCTGTTTGTTCATAATGAGTTCAGAGGGAAGCTTACCCAGAAGCACATTTATTGAAGAACGTCATAGCTCCAGACAAAATATTTCCCTGGTTTCCTAATACCATATACCCATACATAGATAAACAAATGCATTAACCTTTCTAGTATTAGGGGAGAAAAAAAAGCCAAATCAAAATTTTTAAAGCTAAAAGTTATACTATGAATTGCTTTTTCTGAAGAATATAGGGAAAAAGAAATAACTGTAGTTAAAATATATATTAACCAACACAGCAAGCTCAGTGTTTGTGTCCTCTGATGTTCCATAAATATTAAGACTGCTCTTTCTACAGAATCATGCTGTCTTTTGCCACTTTATCATTGGGAAACAGGACTTTAGACATACTACTGGATCAAAGAATTTCTTTTAAAACTACTGGCTTCATTAACAGAAATATTAATAATATTTACATTGTATGGTATAAATAATGAAAAATTATTACTCATTCATACTGCCAAATGACCCTTGCGTAGAAGTCCAACGATAAAAGCTTTAAAGTATCAATTTTTAGAGCTACCCAATTCTCATTAAGAAAATGTTTATATGTCTAATGTTCATCAGCTAAATGAGCATAATATGTCTAATTTTCATCAGTAAATTCAGTACTTAGGTCATTGCAAAGACTTTTGAAGTTTTTGCCACATCAAGTGCCCCTTGAATCAAATTCTTTTTTTTAATATTTCACTTATTGTTTTGTCTTTCAAATAAAAATGCTCAATTCTTCACCTATGCTGTGTGTACTGTAGTCTGTCCCAGGCCCTCTGCTTCTGAGCAAATCCCATCCCTCAACCCCAGCTGGAGAAGTGTTATGGAGGCTTAGTAGAAGCTAAAAAAATCCCTGGATAACGTCTCCCCTGTGGAGGAGACATCAAGAAGATCGGGGATGTACTTTAATATCTCAAAACTAAATTTTTGAAGCAAAGGAAGGAATGAGGTCCTATAGATAGCATAGAGGAATGAGGAATGGGAAGAGAAAGAAAGAAAAGAAAAGAAGAAAGAAAAGAAAGAAAAGAAAGAAAAGAAAAGAAAAGAAAAGAAAAGAAAAGAAAAGAAAGAAAGAAAGAAAGAAAGAAAGAAAGAAAGAAAGAAAGAAAGAAAGAAAGAAAGAAAGAAAGAAAGAAAGAAAGAAAAAGAAAGAAAGAAAGAAAAAGAAAGAAAAAGAAAGAAAGAAAGAAAAAGAAAGAAAGAAAGAAAGAAAGAAAGAAAGAAAGAAAGAAAGAAAGAAAGAAAGAAAGAAAGAAAGAAAGAAAGAAAGAAAGAAAGAAAGAAAGAAAGAAAGAAAGAAAGAAAGAAAGAAAGAAAGAAAGAAAGAAAGAAAGAAAGAAAGAAAGAAAGAAAGAAAGAAAGAAAGAGAAAGAAAGAAAGAGGAAAAAAGAGAGAGTAAGGAAGAAAAGGAATGAAAAGGGGAATGAAAAGGGGAAGGGAAGGAAAAGGAAAAGGAAAAGGAAAAGGAAAAGGAAAAGGAAAAGGAAAAGGAAAAGGAAAAGGAAAAGGAAAAGGAAAAGGAAAACTGTTTCTCCAAGGAAATTCTTTTTCTGAAAAGCTTCTGACCAGTCAAGGCCACGTTTGTCCTTCCCAGTCTATTGCTCAGGTTAAAAAACACATGGACCTATGGAAAGCAATGCATTGCCAGTACACTGACAGCACTGCTGTCCTCTGTGTCCTTACAGAGTCTCTATCTGGGCATTAAGAAAACAGTTCAGGATCCATTGCTACAGATTAGGATGAGCAAGAGTTCCATCCCAAGCATGGATATGGCTCCCCATGCTTGGTGGCCATGCTCACCAAGGCTTGATTTGCAGCCCTACCTGCCTGTTCTACAAGTGGGTTGTCTGGTCAGAAACCTCTTCTCTGTTTTTCAGCCACACTCCAGTCCCAGTGATAAGAGGAAACAGGCTCAAACTGAAACACAGGAGTTACTGTCTAAGCACAAAGAAATACCTTTTTATTGGGAGAGTGACTGAGCATTGGAACAGGTTGTCCAGAGATGTCATGGAATGTCCATCCCTGGAGATATTCAGAAGATGTCATGGACATGGTTCTGGGAAACAGGCTGTACCAGGTCACCAGAGGACCCCCAGAAGTTTCTTCCAACCTCAGCCATTCTGAGGTTCTGTGATTCTGTGTGCAACATGATCCTTCCTTGTGCCTCCTTCCAGCACAGAGTGATAATATGTGCTTGACACACACCTGGCCCAAGAGTCCTGTGATGTCATTTTCAGCTGAAGCGCATTTCTCTCACAAACCAAACTCTACTCACTAGGCTTTTACCCTCTACCTTCTTTGAAGCAAGGTCAGGTTTTAGGGTGTTTGGTGTTATGAGACTCAAACAACTAAGAAGGTATTCTTTAGCCTAGATAAACCTTGAGGTTATATTGCATTCAACCTAATGATCATTGCACTTAAGATTTGACATGCACTTAAAAATTTGACACTTTTAACCTAACAGGGACAAAGACAGTTTTGAAAAGCACATCTTCATTGTTCCTCAGCTGGCCAAATTTTTGTCAGCAAGAGTTTTTACATATACAAAAGATAGAAACTACATAATATTGATTCTCATGTGCTGTTGCATGAATACTTTCCAAACTAGGAAATTTTCTCAGTATTCAGCATTTCCACCTCTTTCTCTTCTATATTTTAATGGCCTTCTGTGAGAGGCCATTATTTTTAAAGATGAAACAAAAGATTTCATCCCTTGCCCATTTTAAGTTGCTTTACTGCCTGTAAATCTGCTGTATTTTAAGTGTCAGTATTGTCTTTTTTGGTAAGAGTCTAACAGACGTTAGTAGTTAATTCATTTCTGCACAAATTCTAGAAACCATGAAGAGCTCACTGTGTTCCATAAGTAAAAAATTAAAAGAGATATGGTAAAATTTCAAATGTAAAATTCCACTAAAGATTCAGCTGTCAATATTGGTGTAACATGTCCTCTATTACTTGCTTGTGTTCTACATTTATTGCAGAGTTTAGATCTTTTTTTGTTACAATTTTGTACAAATATAGCAGACCCTGCGGATGATGTAAATTGAGATGTTTGTATTTAGTTACTGAAGAAAGTTAAAATTGAACTAGGTAATTATGTCCAGATCCTTCTTTCTTTATTTTCATGATCATTCTTCCTGCAGCATATTTACTACCTTTTTCAACTCAGAGCCTTGAGTGAACATATGTTAGACAGTAATTCATTTCTAAAGCATTTATAACTTTGTAATAATTGACATGCTATTTCAACAAAGAATTTCTACCACATGTATTTTTCTTTTATAAAATATATATACAGTTAAAGGAGACACATATTGGTAACGAAATGCAATGTAAATGTCTCTCTTATCAGTTAAACTAAAAATACTGTGCGTTCATTTTGGCCTTCAAGTTACAAAAGTACATTGTCAGTCCCTACAGCAGCATCAACATTCATGTAAATATTAAAATAAAGCCTCACTCATTATTTGAATCATCATTGAATTTCATTTTTCATTTTCATTTCATTCATTTTTCTTTTTTTTTAATAATGTTGTAGTAGAAACACTATATCACCTTCTAATTCATAATAAAAAAATATTTTTCTTGTCTAAATTAAATTACAACTGGTGATTATTTGATTAGAGAGCAAGAGCTCTGGACCACCACCCTTTACCATGTAAAGGAAAGAAAATCCTAAGGGAAAATTGTACATATTAAAGCATTGGGCTGGCTGAAAAATACTGAATTTCAAATGGTTTTGATGGAAAGTAAGACTTTTCAGTGGATATGATGGCCAAAAAAAACTTTTTTACACAGAACTATCAGCTGGTCTGCAGGCTAGAGCTAATCCAGCAGTATGTGCTTCATACTGCAGATACTAAATCTTGGCGACAGAAATCTTTGTGATAGGATTTATTGTTCTTGAGCAATACATCCCACGATACTCTTTGACATTGGAGTTTATTTAATAGGATCAGTCCCAGATTCTTTCTTCCAGACTCTCCTATTTCATTGCTCACAGTGGGTTCTTAGAAGTTCATTTTCTTACATGTGACTTCTTCATAAATATGAGACAGAAAGGTCTTATTTTATTTGCCATCTGTTTATACTCCTTCAACGTTCCTTTTCTACATTAACTTCCACATCTGGTTCCACACTTTCCATAGCAGGCCAAAATTATGGCCACATCCACTATCTTCACGACCCCCTCTCAAATTCATGAATTTATCCACAGTAAGAATTGCCAGAGTAACAGTGTAATTTGAAGTCTTTGGGGAAGTTCATTCCTTTTGGGTGCTTTGACTTCAAGCGTCTTTCCATTTTTGCCAGACTGAGGAAAAATTGGGAATATATGATTACTTCTAGAAGTTACCATACCAATATTGTCCTTGTATCCCACTTGAAACGTGGGGTGTGTGCCAAGTGCCATGTCCTGTCCACTGTGAGGGTATGCTTAAATGCAGAGGGATTTGCCCACAGAACAGTGACTGAGATCTATGACTCACTTCATGTAGTTTCTGACAATAAACAGTTTTTACATGGCTATGATTTCCCACCCTTGTTGGCTGAGCCAGATTTTCAAGGGTGGCCTAGAAATAAGCGTGCCTACTATGCTGAGACCATCAAGTTAGAAAGTCCCTGTTTCCTTCTGCCACCATTCATCTTAATTGTTTTGGATTCTTTTGACTTTGATTAAATGAGACCACTAAAAGTTTTGAAATCTGACTGTTCATGGCTATTCTTTGCAAAGCTCTCAGTTTTGGCAAATTTTTATTCTAATCCTCTTTTCCTGAAGGCTAAATAATGACAGGTCCCTCCCACTGACCTCTGCCCTTGTGTACCTCACCCCAATGCTGCTCATACATGCTGCTCACGTGAAAAAAATGCAGAGAGATTTGAAGCAGAGGTTAGCATGTCAGGAAAAAGTGTTTGACGAAATAACTTGACTGAAGGTGGTCAGCTGCATCAGCAAAACATCTGAGACACTGAGCATATTTTTTGTCCACCCACTCCCTTTGTGTCCCTTGAATGCCTTCCAAGCATTTGGGAGCTGCAGAAATATTACCTGAGCTCACTTTGCAGAGACGCACCACAGAGGTTCCAACGCTGTAACTGAGCAGCTCCTCCACCACCAAGGGGTTATCCTGATGACATGTTACTATTTCCTGGTTTAGGCTTATAGTTTTAGTAGTTTCATGTCACCTCTATTTCTATAGGATAATTTTAACTCCATAGCCAGCCTTTTTCTGGAAAGTAGCAAGGCAATCAAGGTAACTTTTCATTGCTACTCAAAATAAACAGTCTATACTTTCTAGCAGTTTCTCAGTGTTTCTTTCATTCCTTAGTGATTTCTAAACTTCTCAGTTTTCTTTTTAATGCCAAAACAGATTGCCAGACTCTGGGGCATTAATTGCACCCTGGGTACCAATCATTTTAAAAAAACCTGCCCACAGATGTTGCAATGAGTATTGCAAAGTTCCATAAGCAAGTCAGAAATGTTGGCCTTTTTTCAGAACCAAGCAAAAAAATCTGACCATGGGATCTTTCGGAAAATTTACCTTCACACATTGCAAAGTATATTTTCACCTCTCTGGGAAGATTTTGAGACATGCTGCATATATATGTGTATGTGTATATATATATAAAAATATGATCTTCTAACGCCTCCATTCAATGTGTGTTCAAAAAGTACAGCATGTTTCTGACTTCTCTGAGTTTATCATAGGACAAGGGGGAGAAAAATAAAGAGTCAAAATTTTGTGCTTTCAAGAGAAAAGAACATTTGTGACATTGTGGATACAGGAAGGAAGGAAGTTCTCCTTCATTCACTCAAAGGTAAAAGAGCTGGTTTTGATCCTGAAAGCATCTTTTTAAAAGATCTATTTAATCTATTTATCTATTTAAAATCATAGACATCATTTCTATGCTAGATGAGGAATGAATTCTTTGATTCTTTGATAAAATTTTTTTGATTGAGAAAGACCCTAAAAGTCACCGAGTCAAATCGTTCACCACAAACTGTACCCAAAAGCCATATCCACATATTTTTCAAAACTTCCAAGAATTCCACCACTTCCATGGGTACCTTGTTCCAACAGCTAACCACCTTTTCAGCAAAGAAATTTTCCTAATACCCAATCCAAACCTCCTCTGTGGAACTTAAGGACATTTCTTTTTGTCCTGTCAATTTTTAGAAGAGACCTGGCTACACCCTCCTTTCAGGCAGTTGTAGGGATTGATAAAGTCCTCCCTGAGCCTCCTTTTCTCTGGGCTAGACAACCCCAGCTCCTTCAGCTTCTTCTCACAGAGCATGCATCTCATTGCAACCACTAGCAAAAGCAGTAGACAGAAAAAGACAATGAGAATGAGCAGATTGATAGCTCTACATCCAGAGCCCTGGTAGCCAAGCCCCAGTTAATCACGTTACCTGTGAGGTTATTAACACCATCTGCAGTGACCAGATGATTACAGATGACTGAGGGAAAAGATCAATTTCAAATATGTCCTGCTTTGTTTTCTGTTGGCAGCCAATTATTTTCTACCCTAGTCTGGCAGTGTTTTCAGTAATAATAAAACTATCTTAGGGAATGAGTGTTTCTCAGCATTTCACAATAATGGGAGATCTTTATCACAATTAAGCTTTGTGAACTGAATCATATTCTTTCAGCTAGCTCTACATGATATTGTGTCAATTACAGTAACACAGGTATAAATTTTTTTAAAATACTTTGTAACTATTTTTCTTGTACTTTCTGTAATTTTTTGAGTGTTCGTAACACACAGTAGTGGAATTATTGTAGAAATACATGGAAATATTGTAATGATTTGATGCATGCTAAAAACATGCTCAAGTAATTTATGGGTGTTATATTTTGATAAAATAATCTCTTGTATCGTAAAGAGAGCAATTTTCACCTTTTTATGCAGGAAAATATTACATCCAAGATCTGTGATATAAGATCTGAAATAAGTTTTCTTTTTTACGGAGGATCCAACGAGCTTTGTTTTGTCAGTTTGTCCAAACCAATGTGTTTGAAAGGGAAATTCAGACCTAATATACCATTCTTTTGTAGACTTGACAATGTTTGGCCCTCAGATTTGAAAACAACACTGTTTTGTTGGGAAAAAAAATGTTTTCAGAAGAGATACTTTTAAAGTGATGTTGAGCCATCTCAAAAATACTTGGCATTAGCTAAGCTCTGCTCCAATAAAAGTCAAAAGATGCATTAACACCACCTCCAACATGCACTGAACACAGTCAGAAAGTCTCACTTTTCAAAATTTTATTCAGAGTTTATGAGATAAAAAAGTACTTTTAAAAAAAGAAAAACAAATATTGCCTGGCCTGCCAACTGCTCTGTAGACTGAGTCAAGTAGGATTATTTCTGACTTTTGCCACATCACCAATACCAAAATACTTTGCCAGCATTTTTTCAACTCATTAACTTTATGCAGGCCCATAACACTGAAGAAGACTGTACAACTCTTGGTGATGACAACAGAATCTATCCCAGCAACCAAAGCAAAAATATCATTATGCTGAGGCAAAAAACAGTAGAGTATCTCACACACCTCTTTAACAAAACTGTGTGTGTTCCCATTCATGCAGATTAGATCTAAGTATTCAGAGACGAGATAATGTTTACTGATAAAACTGTGATTGTAGACATTTGTCTGTTAATTCTCTCTGTGAACAGAATTCCTCTTAACAATAGGAGGACCTGCTTACACATCATGGAATGAAACAGAGGCACACATCTCTTACAAATGTTTGTTCATCATTTTCAGAGCAACAGTGCTGTACTTAAGAGGGTGATATAAGGGCCATACTGTGCCAATCCACATAAGATTTAAAGTGTTACCTTCCTCTCACCAGTCTGAGGATTTAGCTCAAGCCATGGCTGCCTCCTGGTGACAAAGCCCCAAAGGTGTGTTGTGCAACTTCTCTACTAGACTCTAAGGGTGGACAACACATTAATATGTGATGTCTTTGTATGGGTTTTGTCCTTTTCATAAATAATTCTCTGAACAGAGGCAATGCCCACCAGCTCTGATATGGATCCACCAAGGCCAAGCTCATCAGTGATGATGGTGGCACCTCTGGGATAATGCAGTTAACACCAGCCAGAGAGAGGAGTGAGAATATGTGAGATAAACAGCTCTGCAGACATCAGGGTTGGTGAAGGAGCAGGAGGAACAGTTGCTGCAGGCACTAGAGTTGAGATTCCTATGCAGCTCTTGGTGAGGCAGCTGTGCCCCTCGTGTCCCCGCAGAGGTTCACAGAGGAGCAGACACCCACTTGCAGCCTGTGGAGGGCCCCCCACCAGAGCAGGGGATCCCCAAAAGAGGCTGTGACTGTGTGGGAAGCCCACACTAGAGCAGGGTCCTGGCAGGAGCTGTGTCTCTTTGGAGAGAGAAGCCCACACTGCAGCAATTTGCTGTCAGGAGCCCATGGGGATCCACGCTGGAACAGCCTGTTCCTAAAGGACTGCACTCCATGGAAGGAGCTCACACTGCAGTACATGAAGAACTGTAGCCCATGGGAAGGACTCATGTTGGAGAAGTTTGTAGAGAACTGTTTCCTGTGGGAGGGACCCCATGCTGGAGCAGGAAGAAAGTGTGAGTAGTCCTCACCCTAAGGAGGAAGGAGTGTCAGAGTGTGACCAAGTGACCACCGTCCCCATTCCCCTTCCTCCTGTGGGGTGGAGGAGGTAGAGAAAATCATGAGTTAAGCCTGGGAATAAAGGAAGGGCATGAAGCATTCACATTTGTCTTCCAAAGCAGGAAACCCTACTTCTCAGGAAGTAGAAGAGAACACAGAAGTAGAGAACAAATCTTTACTTTTCCTTAGCTTCCGTGCTTGCCCCTTGCTTTTGCTTTGTTAAACCGACTTTATCTTGACCCACAAGTTTTGTTTGTCTTATTTTCTCGCCCCCACCCTCATGCTGCTGAGGAGGAAAGTGATTGAACAGCTTGGTGTATACCTGGCATCTAGCCAATGTCAACCAACCACGACATACTAATATTTTGATGAGATAGTTCCTACTCTTTGGGACTGACTCATTTTTCAATGAGTGATGAAAAGAAAATTCTATCATCTAGTTTTAAAGAAGCATTAATGAAGTAGTGCATAACTCTTATCCTCAAACACACACAAGCTACCTCACACATTACAGAAATTTAAGTATCTCAGTGTTATGAGACATAATTCTTGTCACAGCAATCTCTTTTGACTATATTTTTTGGCATGACACATTTTCTAAGCTTATTTTAGTCCCTTTCTTCAGGTAAAGAGTAGTACTCAGTACATATTACAACACTTTTTAGTTTTGAAGTCCAAAGGGTTGAAAAACACACTTTCAATAAGGAGAAGAGGAGAAAAAAACTCAAACCAAAAGAGCTTTTGAAGACTTTAGAGCATACTTCCTCATCTACCAAGAGATTATTCTGTCCCTTGCATATTTGATGCAGCCTCCTGCCATATCAGACAAAGGTACTGCTCTCAATTGAATCCCATGGAGCTGAACTGTATCTTAGATACACAGACAATGCTGGATTTTATAAGATCCAGGGATTTTCTTTCCCCTCTTCTCCCGTTGTGTGTGCCAGTGGTCCCCTGTTTCCTGTCTCCAGCTGATAGTGATGGGATGGTGGAGGGTCAGGGAGGAGGGGAGGGGGTGGCTGGGGCTGGCAGTGTCTGACAAGTGAAACAGATGATGCTGCACACCACCTATGTAAACAGAAATAGGCGCTGGGGCTGATGGAGCGCAGAGATATGACCCTGCCCATAGAGCCGCCGAGTCTAGACTCCAGATGTGCTTTCACTGTTACCAGGCCAATTCAGATCCAACTGGTAAATATTTCTACCAGATGACAGTGGGCTCAGTTACAGAAATGAGGACAAAGGACAAAAATAGGCAGAAAAGTACTGGGCATTATTGCTGCTTAGAAAAATATTCTGCATAGTTTTGGAGATGTTAAGGGGCAATTATTTAAACAGATCATATACATTCTTTTATTTTCTTACCGTGTTCAGCTGAAAAAGTTCCAAGTCAAACTGAAGGCTATTTAGGCAAATTAGTCACTTAAAATGAACTGAAACAAAGGTCTGTAAAGGATAAAATAAAATTTATACTAGAACTTTACCATATGGACATAAAGAAATGGGGAAAAACCACGTTGATGTGTTGATAACCTCAGGCTGGTAAATACTTTATTGGGAAGGGAGCATTGTGTGATTTATTTACAGAAATGAGTGATTATGGAACAGGGACACTTACAGAAACAAAATTCAGGACAGAGTCCCCTGTATGCTGTTGTTTCATCAGCCCAATCTTATCCATGTAAGATTGTGACTCCTGGTCCATGTGGTGTTCAGAATGTCACAAAGTGTGTTAAATTAAGCAGCAATCAAGCACCACTGATGAAATCAAGGCTCTGACAGGATTTAATTTGTTACTGCTTTACATCTGCCTTAGAAAACTAGAACGAAAACAGAGCTCTGCAGTGATCTGGGCCCTTTTCTCTGCCTTCTTCATATATGGTATTGTGCCACATAACCACAGGCTAAAGATTTGTCTTTGCAGAGAGCTGGAGTTCTAGACAGTGTATGCTAAGGGACTGTAAGCACAGAAGAATTTGCACAAATATTAAAAGGTCCTCTGTTTGTGTCCCATGTTTGCAAGATGACTTCCAGTAAGTGATTTCTGCAGGAGATGTGGACAGAAGAAGACACATGGCTCTCTTTCACTAATTGGCAAAAGTAGGAGTCCTGCTTTTCACATTTTGGTTGAGCCTTCCTGAGATTGTCTGGCAGATGAGTAGGACAAAAATCACAGTACATCAATGGAAGTAAGATACAGAGTTTCAAATATAAATGGAAATTAATAAACAAAGTTGATTTTCAAATTTTCTTTCATATAATCACAAGTTTCTATGAATGTTGTTATATTGTTTTGTAAACCATTCATTAGACTAAAGATGTCTCTTGGCATATCTCATACTGAATACGTTGGTGAGAAATATATAATCTCAGCCTTGCAAGAGTATTTTGGGGGTGTTTTCTCCTCACCCCAGTAATTGGGAGCCAAATAATTTATGACACTTATATATGGACATAAAAAAAGCATCCAGATCAGCAGAGATTGGAGCCATGAAATCTATAAAAGCAAAGTTAGAAATGGATTAGCTATTAAAATGATCACTTTAAACAAGGAATAGCTTGGTTCCTCACTTTGGACTCATAAACAAGCAGCAGGAGCTTTGAACTGAAGAAGAAAGGCTCCTTAATCTAAATGTTCTTTGAGAAGACCTTTTAAATAGTTAACCTTCTAGTTATGTTATAACTGCAACTTCTTCTGTGCACACCTGTGAAGCGATTACTTTGTGTTCAAGAGACAAAGTGGATTTACTTACTAATTGGCTCTCCTTGCACTTTGTTCCTTTGCTTTTTCTTTTCCCTCTCATCTTCCCTTTGTGTTTGAGGAGCTCTAGCCAAATGTTAAATATTCCTGAGGAGAAGTTTGCAAGCAGTGGTACAAAATGGTTTGGCTGAATACTCAGAGAATATCGGTATATACTCTCTGGTGAGCAGTAGTGTACTGTGAAATTGCTACATTTAATTGGGTTACAGCTGCTGATCATTTTGTGCAGCTATACTGGGGATTTACTAAAAGATTATCTCACTTAACACAGTTTCTTTTCTCACACCTTTTCGCCCATATACAAAGGAAAAGAAGACTGAGAATATGTGAATCTAGACAGGCGAGACCCTGAAACTCTGTCTTTGTACAAAAACACAGTGCTTCATCCTTCCAGAGGGAACACACTCTTAGCATTTGTAGCTCTAATGGATTGACACCAAGCTTCACTGTACCAAAAAAAAACAATTAAAAAATGAAATAAATTAGATATATAAGGCCTGAGGACAGAGAAGAAACAATACAAAGTTTCTATTTTGTCAGAGAATAAAGAACATTGAGCAGACCCTACAAGAGAAAAAAAAAAAAAAAGCCTTTTGGTTTCTTTCACCAGAGGTTGCCTTCTCTTCCATCACTGTCTGTTCTCAACAGGAGTGACATCTAAGAATTGACCCCATTCTCCACTCCTTTCTCTCCTGAGAAGAGCTTTTTAAACAGTGGAGAGCTCTTTGATCTGCTGGCTTCCTGTAGTTATTCACACCATGGTTATCCAGCAGCTCCACCTCTCTGACCAGGTCAATGAACATACTTAAAGAAATATCACATAGTACTGCCTGCAGAATATTAAAATACAGCAAGTATTCACCTTCCACCTGACTCTCAGAAAATCTGCTGACTTCTCAGCCTTCCTCCCCGTGAATGAATCACCTATTTTTGGCTAACTGGGATTAGGTGAGGACTATTCTTAGAGTCTCAAACTCTAAGAATAGAAGGACACATCCCATGTTTTCTTTATTAAGGGAAAGAAATGCTAAATGTTTTCAGCATCAAGATTAATTATCCCAAAGTTGTACACAAACATTTTTAATCTAGAACAAAATGCCTGGAAATTAAAGGGTCAGAGAAAAAGAGATAGAAACCTATGAGATAATACAAAGCTGAGAATGCGAAACAGCTGACATCTTCATTTACCATTAATACCTTGCAAAATATCCAAAGGTTTAAAATATAATTACATCAAAAAGTGGCTATAATGTAAGAAGATAAACATTTATTTCAAGACAACTCTAACCTAGTGTCTGAAGGAAGTTGCTTTTGTTGGAAGATACTCTTGATAACTGTGATGAAACAGATTTTTGAAAAACTGCCTGAAATAAACTAATCATTTTTTTCAGTTTTGCACATAAATATTTGTTTGCCAATACAAATGCATTTTTATGTACACACATACTGTCTAAATACTATCTAGACCGTATAAAAGAAATATTGCCTATTATGATCACTCCCATCTTTTCCCTTTCTCCTTCCCTTTCCCTATTTTATTTATTTTAATGAGTCTCAGAGGTCTTTATTTGTACTTTTAGACTCAAAATCTCATTGGACATTCAGTTGTGCGCTCATATACAACATTTAGCTCAATGTTCCTATCCTATGTATTTCATCTTTTTTTTTAAAGTTTTCTCCCAGTCTTTGGTCCCTATTGTCATAGAATATTAGAAGGCAATTCACAAAGTAATAGTGTGTTTAAGTCTGGGGAGGGAGAAATATATGCATATATGATTTTATCCAGACACAAAAATAAAGTTAAAGAAAATTAATAGACATTTATTTTAGCTTTACTAATTTTTATTTGAAAATAAAACCTGTCACAGTACTGCCCTTTTAATTCTTTCTTTTTTGTTTTTTTGAAATGGCTAAGGCATCTTTTGATTCTTTTTAGAATAGTTGCATTTTCCACGGATAAAAGGTTGAGAATTGCTGCTCCAGAAAATCCCCATCAGAATGATGGGTTGTTACAATATAAGGTAATTAATGGCTATATTCATAGGATGGTTAGTATGCAAGGGAGAAAGCCTAAATCAGAAAGTCACTTAATTCGCATGGGAAAAAAAGACCTCAGAAAGTGCAGAATTTCCAGAGGCAAAACAAAGAAGCCAAGGCACCAGGAGGAATATTTAAAATGGGCCCACACAGGAAGTTTCTGAGCAGAAGACAGGAAGAGATGGGAATTCAGTCATTTCTAGTGGGAGTCAGGAGAGAGTTTGGGTTCACTGAGAAACCAGCCAAATTCACAATGTGTTATCCTGGTTCAGAGATAAATCTCTTTGACTCTGGAGAAAACTCATCCAGGAAAAGGATCCTGATCTTCAAAAAGCCTCCAGGAAGACTTGAGCACAAACCTGAGGGATGATCCAGACCATGAAACTGTTGCCTTATGGGAGGGAAATGAGGATAGGGACTGCATTTTTTGCTTCTATTTTCTGAGCTCCTTTCACTAAACCATTACAGTTTTATCCTTTATTTTTTAATTAATACACAAATGTTTAAAAAACAGAACATAGATCATAATGAGTGGCTCTGCACTTAAAAATTATGCAATGCTTTCAAAAGGCTGGCAACTAGTAACTCACACTGCTAAATAGCTGAAATGATCCCAGTACATTACTAGTCCCATCCAAGAGAATGCCTGGGTATGGTGTAAGAGCAGGAATGGGCCAAGCACTCCAGTAGGCAGCTGGGATGGGGCCATCCTGCTTGGAAGGTAGGACAGTTGAACAGTGTGAACACCAATCAATTCCTTCCAGTTTGCCTCAGTGCCAGTGAATCACATGACTGATTTGCTCTCACAGATACAGATTCTGTATATTCATGTGCTGTGCTTAGCATGGAGTCCCAAAAAGGCAAATCATAGACTGGCAATATCAGCCCATTTAGTAGGATTATTGAAACTATATGAGAACTGCAAGTGTGGTATTTTTGTTTCATGGCAAAAGTATCAGTATCATGACAAGAAAGAGAGCCTTGACTGTTGGAATTCTCACTGATATCAATTTTACAGAATCAGAGAGTAGATGAGGTCAGAAGGCCTCTTTGGATATTGACTAGTCTAACCCAGGAGAATCAAGGAGAGCGGGCTGCCCAGGACCATATCCAGTCAATTTTGAATAACTCCAAGGAGAAAGACTGTGCAAATTCTTTGGGTCACCTGTTCTACTGCTCAGAAACGATCATAGTAAAGGAGTTTTTCTAATGTTTCAATTGAATTTCCTTTATTTTGGTTTTTGCCTACAGCTTCTCATCCTTTAACTGGATACCACTGAGAAGTGCATGGCCCCAGCCACCTTAGTCTCTCTTCATACATCAGATGCTCCAGCTGCTTCATTCTGTGCATGCCCTTTGCTCAGCTCACTCCAGTATTTCCATCTTTGCTGGGGAGCCCAGAAATGGACCCAGCACTTCAGATGTGTTTCACCAGGGCTGAGGAGAGGGGAAGGAACACCTCCCTCAAACTTCTGGCAAAACATCAAAGGAGGGAAAAAATATTTCAGAAGAATTATCTAGTGATTTCTAGATCCTCCACAAAATTATATCAAAGTGGAAAAAAAGTATTGACTCGGTTAAAAATGTGCTTCTAAATCGACTTTATGGCCTCTTGTGATTTTTAAGTGTGTTTTTTTCTGCTTTTGCACCTGACACTCCTCATTAGATATCCTACATTCTCATTATAAGAAAAGAATATATAGATATAAAATTATGCATATTAAGGAATAATGCATAAATTTGTAGTATTGATAAAATTATGCTAGTAACGAAAGAGAATGAATACTTATTGAGCTTTTCCAAGGCAAAACTCATGTAACTTGACATCATATTCCTACTTTTCTAGCACAATAATCTATACAAATCATGGAAACAAATTATCAATATTTACTACTGCACTGCCTGTAACAGTCTCAAGCTATGTTAACCTTGATAAGGACTTGAGTACTTAAAGCATGGTTTAGACTGAATTAAGTGGTTTTGGCATGGTTTTTGTTGATCTTTTCAGTTACTGTTGACAAAGACAGCATGATCAGTATTTTTGAAGTATAAGTATTTTTAAGCAAGTAATGGATTGCCTCTAGCAGTGTTTGGAGTAATTTAGAAAAAAATCTGAGGGCTAAAAAATTTGGTGCACTGACAACAACCATTTTCTCTCAACATTTAATTTGCCACATTTTGTTAATAATGTCAGACCAATGCATTACCACTATCACAGGGTAACTGGAAGATAATTATCCTTGGATGCCATGCTCGTAAGTCTCTGTCAGTACTACAGGGATCCCATGGTGTTTCCTGCAGCCCTCATAACCATACAGACCACATTATAACATCTGCATATAACATCACCATGACTGTTTTCCATCAGATTTCATCATTCCTCTACTCCAGGTGTGGATAGCAGGGGAATACAGTGTGCTCACAGGTCTCACCTGGTAGGAAATCACAACGCAAAGGGAACATGGCTCCAGCCCTCAGAGCTGAGAACTGCAAATATAACTCAACATGTGCAACACAAACAACAGCAGACCTTTAAACCCTTGTGTTCATTGGTCTAAATATTCTCATTTGGCTGTGCTGGAATACTCAGGGCTTCACTGGCAGAGATATAACTCCTTCCTGAATCTACCATCAGTCCTTTTCCATCACAAGCAGATTTCCTGAAGGGAGGACAGGGAAGAAGATAAGATGTATAGGACTGCAGACACCACAGTGTCTCCCACATAGCACTGGAGTGCACTCAGACCAGGGCAATGCTTCAGACACTTTGCTGCATCTCCAGCAGTAAATGAAACAGGGCCAAAGACATCATGCATCATTTTAAGTGCTGGCACATCCCTGTAATGAGCTTGATCCATGCCTAGCTGGCAACTCCTTTAGGAAACCCCCAGCCATGGCTTAGTGCCAGAGATCATTGTCAGGAGACAGTCCAGCCAAGACTAGAGAGCTCAGCACTGGCCATGCTTTGTGCCCTAGTTTAGACACAGAAATTGTAGCAACATCCAGTCTTGCTCCAGAATATCCGACATTTACATAAAAGAAAGTTTATATAAAATAGCCCCTCCCACAAGCCACTGTTGATAAAATAGAAAATGGTGGGAAAGGATTGCCAGATACTTGCTATTAACTTTTTTTTTTCCTTAGTCCACTGTTTCTCTGGCTCTGTGCAGTATTTAGCCCAAGGTGAACATGGTCCTAATTTGGGAATGTTGGAGGCTCCAGTAAAAATCACACACATAGATTAAGCCACAGTCTTTATTTTGTCCTCTAATTTAATTGCAGTGTACTCCAGGTGGCTAAGAGTTTGCAACTTTGAAGACTTTTTCCTTCTGGAAGCCAAACTGATAAAAGGGTGACTAAAGGCACTATAGTAGATTAGTGTATTTTCCGAAGCAACTCCCCCTACTTGTCATGCAAATTAAGACAAAAATTTAGCAACCGGTCTACTAGAAGGTGTCCTTGCCAATGGCAGAGGAGTTGGAACTTGATGATTTTTAAGATCCCTTTGAATCCAAACTATTTTATGATTCTATGAAAAATAAAGCTTTATTGTGTGTTACATTGTGATTAACTGACATCTCCTAGAGTAAAATAAGAAACTCTACAATTTCCATCTCTAAAGTCTTGCAGAACCTAACAGCTACAGTCTTTAGTAATTCAGTTTTAAGTCATACTGATAGATTTGTTTCTTTCAAGAGAGCATTTTTTCACAGGACTGTTCTACAAAATACCTGAAATTCTTCCAGGTAATACCCTTTTCTTTTTCATTCCCCCATCAACTTTCCTTTTGTTTTGCTTAAAAGCCTTCATGTCACCTGTCCTCAGGAACAACTTCATTGCATAGCAATTGAAATTCTGTGTTGTAACTCAACTTTATAAAAAGAAAAATATCCTTCATTTGCACAAGGAATGTCATGGAATTTTGCTTAAAGATTAGCAGAGAAAATGACAAGGAAATTGCAAGCTCGGCCATTTAGCAACTGAGTAGCCTGACCAGGCTTGACACCCAAAAGTGATCTGGCTGTAATCTGTGAATATGTTATGTCTTGCACAATGCTCCTTCTGCCTTTGGTAATAATTTCTGAATTGTGATCAAGAAACTTTGATAGAACCTGGACACCCTTGTGCTAGGCCTGTGTGCAATCATCCAGACTCCTAAACTGCTATAGAGATGCAGAAAAGAGAATAAAATATTAGACCAATGTAAGTTTTTGTTCCAAAGGGATGTACTCCAACGTGTGATCATTTTTCAAGCTGAGGAGTGATCTACAGCAGTGCTACATCCAGCATAGAGACTGCCTTCTAAATGCAATCTGAAAGTGCTTTAAACAGATTTCTATGAGGCAAGGATGACTCTAGCTCACTGAATTGTCACTTCCATTGCAGTAGTATCTGGAGAATTTGTTCATACATATAAACACAGTAAAAAAAAACTGATCACTTCCTGTTCCACAAGTTTCTAGTTAGCAGTGAATAACAGATATGAATTACTAAGCATTCAAAATTATAGTTAGAAGAAGTGGAACTTCCTATTTGGAAAAAAAAAAATCCACCATGTGTTCAAGGCTGTTTCACAAAAAATAGACTAATTTCCAGTCAAGCATGATTAAAAGCCCTAAAATGTTGCATCCATTTATAAAGACAAGTTTCTTCAGTCACATAAAGCTTCTGGTAGTAAATGTAACTTCTGTTTCAGACTAATATAAAATTGAATCTGCAAAATAATTCTCTGTATAAGGAGAACTTCCCTGTCACTCTTTTTCCATTAAACCATTTATAATAGAGATCAGATAAAGTGTAGCCTGATGGAGGACAATGCTTTATTCTTTTTTACTGAAAATAACACTGAAGAACTAAAGCAGTATCTTCCACATGATGTGCATTCATTGGAATAATTTGATACAGATTCATTGATTTAAAACACATGTAAACCCATTTCACATCCAGTATGCTGCTGCATACAACCCACCAACAGACCTAACATCTGTTTTTGCAACCTGCATTTTGGTCTAGTTTTGTGCATGTGCATCATTACCAAATCTACGATATCAGTTTCCTGATCTGTGTACTGTTAAACACTTCAGAAGAGCTTTTGCTTTGAAATTTGCAATTGCAAAAACTATCATTTCCAGAAGCCCATAGGCAAAAACTCTGTTCCTCAATGGCTTTACAGACTGAACATTTCCTGTTACATTCAAGAAACACCAAGTCCAGTAGGGTGTGGTACACAGTTAGACACACTGTTTTGTTAAAATAATTGTCTGGTGTCCATCAAATAAAGCATAAAACTAAAATTGTGCCTTGAGACCTAATGTAGCCAGTGGCTTTTATAATAATAAATACACTTACCAAAAAAAAACACCATCCAAAACTGATTTTCTGGAGGTTTTTTCCCTTGTTGAATTTTTTGCTTTACTTTGGTGGAGTTTTGGGTTTGGGAGGGTTTTGTTGCTGTTGTTGGTTTGGTTTGGAGTTTCTTTTGACAATCCTTCCTATCCCAATCTAGTGTAGAGAATGGAAGCACTGACTACTACATAAAAGTATCTGCTAAAAATCTGAGCTCTCAAAAAACATAGGCAATCTCTAAATCCTTAAGGTCTGTCTCACACTTTCTTCAATACTTTCCTGCTTTTTTTTTTTTTTTCATTTGAGACTTGGAACGGAACTTCTTTGGAGTGGAGAACAAGTCAATTCATGTAAACCTGTGCAGGACCTCCTATTTTTCTGTGCAGAGTACTAGCTTAAAATCCATGTGAATTACTTTTTTCTCTGTAAGTAGAGTTTTCTCAGCCATGCAGATGCAGTACATCGACTCAAATTTCTACAAAGGCATGAAGAAAAACCAGAGTTGCACCACTCAGGGAACCTGTATAACCCACTCACTCACTTTTCCCATTATGCATATTTCCAAATTATTGAATGAGGTATAAATTTTGAAGTCAAAGGGATCAAAGAAAGACATCTTCAAGATGACAAAGAAGACAAAAAGTTAGCATCACGGTCTTCAGCTTTGTCTCAAAAAAGGTCTGTAAGATATCCGTTTCCTCAAGCTATGTAAGTGGTGGGCATGTAGGTGGTTAAAATCTATTTCTCCTTTTATTGACTAATGGGAATACTTAGGCAATTGCTAAGGGGACACTGTCAGTGTTTTAGGTGCAGATTAGGTGCATTGGTCCAGCCTGGAGCTATTTCCTCCTTATTATTGTTCCATTAACCCTTGTCTTTTCAACATTAATTTAATGGCATTTCATTAATGTGTTTTCCTCACCCTTTACTGTAATCTCCTGAAATAATAATATTTTGTAATAGTATGAAAAGACAGGGAGCCAAGATGTAATGCCGGTGCAAACCAGCAATATTCCACTGCACCACCCAAGGATCTGATGTCTCCTTGTTCTAAGGCATGCTTTCAGAGGAATGGGAAGATTGAAAATTAAACAGATTAAGGTAGATCATCACAGGAAAAGGAAATAACTAGAAGTAAGTAAAAAAACAAAGGCGTAAGTCACCCTCCTCACAAAGCTGATGGAGAAAAACAAGAGAGAGAAAGAATCCCAAGAAGGATAAATTTTTTATCCAGACAAAATTTTAATTCTCTGTGTACAACTATCTAAGTGTCTAGAGGACATAACATAGGTCTAAATACTCTTGCTCCCTTTGCTTAATATTCATTATTCAAATGAAAATTTTTAGGACCCTTTAAAACAAAGATCATCATACCAACTACTAACCTTTCCCTCCTCGGTATCTTCACATGGGGAACGCTTTAAAAATATTCTCTGTATAGATTATGTCCCTGCAAGGCACCTCTGGACTTCTCCATGCAGTGAAGATGCAATTCTTCAGCAGTTTTTCAGCACTTTGCACCTCCCAAATGCGCCTGGAGCAGAGGAGGGAGAAACAGTATTTGATTGAACACTACCCAAAGAAGCAATGCTGACCATGCTGCTACAGATACTACTAAGACAGATCATTACGAAAGGTCTCCAGCCCTAATACATCTTATATTTTAACATTAGCTGTGACAGTCACTCTAGGACTAGTTTTTATCACAGGTGCACTTTGGTCTGTAGCAAGAAAGCTGCAATTCAGCTTGCAATAAATATAACCCTATAATAGGTTGATTTTGAAATTTTCACTTTAGATGTAATTTATAAGGATTAGATGCTACACACCATGGTTCATAGAAACAATATAGAAAAGGCAATTATTAGAACTAATTAAAAATTCACACATCTGGGACTATGGAAAAACACTTCTAAATAACTATTTATCTACCCAAATTGATATCAGACACAGTGAGAATGCAAGAAAGACAGATGGATGTTATGTTTCTGGGAACATATACACTGCTAGTGGGAAAAATTATTTTGCTCATATCTCTGTTTATAGTTGTAAAAAAACAGCCCTCAGGTTCCAAGAGAGAATGACACAAAATGTGACTTGTGCAAATGTAACATGTTGGTGCAATTGAGAAGACCTCACATATGTTGAATTGACTACAACACGGCATAAGCCACTGGGGGCATTTGGTTAATGCACTTAATTTAGCACAGTAATTGCTGTATGAGAGCAAACAAATTGCCAAGCTATTTCTTACACTGTGCTTAAGACTAGTTATTTTCCTTTCTTTTACCATGTCCTATTTACTTTTCTTTTTTCTCTCTTTATTTTTTCTTTTTTCTCTCTTTATTTTAAGGAAGTTTTCTGCGACTATAGTAAAAAAGTAGGCCCTGTGCTGTACTCAGACATAGGAAAGCGTTCTTTTCTGACTATGGTTTCTCAGGTCCATAAAATTGACTGTATTGTAGTTTGAGTAATCCAGCAGCTTTCCCACGTAATTTTTTTCTGACAAATAACTGGTTTATTTGTTAGAATTAAATCAGCAGATACAATCTCCTACCACATTAGTCAAGCCAAAAGAAATGCTCTGAAGTAACAACAATTTGTTTCATTAATATTTATCCCATGAAAACATTTGTCTAACAGCTGAAAGTACTAAGTAGTTCTGCAAGTGCTTCATAAGAAGGATGAATGTGTCAAGTCACCTATTTCAGCTCTCTGGCTGCTTTGTATATTATCACTGTGAAAAACTATGAAAATAAGCCATGAGATATTATGGGTTTAACCATGATAGGAAAATAGAAAGTTCCTGCTCTAGAGTTGACAACCAAGGAAGAATAATACTAATACCTGAGCTGAAATAACAGAAAATAGAGGGATAAATAGAATTAGCATAGTAAGCTAATCCTATGTATACTTAATGGGTTTCATATATCTGCGATGTCTGCACAGGAACCATCTGCTTACTTCTCTTTACCATCAGTGTAGAGAGATGCATGTGAACTTTAGGATGAGATAAATCCATGATTCCCATCTGACTTGACTACTAAGTGTGCTGGGACTAGCTCAGACATAGCTTCTGTGTGAGAAACACTAACATTTGAGCAGGTGTATCCCACTCAGGCTGCCAAATTATTCCTAAGGTTTTTGTAGGTTTCTCAGCAGAGGAAGGTGGTTTCTTTTTAGAGAGAAGTTTTGGAGGAGGACAAGGAAATTGTACTGATGAGGATTATGGTTTTTTCCTCCATGTACAAAGAAGTCTTTAGGGAAAAAAGCACACAAAAAATTCAGACAAGGACAGTACAAAGATTGACATCAACTGTTAAGGCCAGAAATCAACTTCTATCCAGCAAATATTAATCAAGCAGGCAAAACCTGGGAAGGGCTTTAAAGATCAAGAAAGTGATTTAAAAGAAAAGGGAAAACACTGAATTGATATAATTTCCTTGGCACAGCTAAATTGAAATCAAGAATCTATGTACCTTTACAACAGAAAAGAGAGGATAGAAACAAAAGGGCACAAGTAAAGATATTGAGAATAAACATGCTGGTATTAATTAGGAATGAGGATGTAAGGAAAAGTGCTTGTAAAAGGTTTTCACAGTGAGGAACAATGAGAGAGAATATAGCTGACACACCTTCCAGATGTTTCAGGAAAGCATCCACAAGGCCTACTCAAGATGGTAGAACATGGAGAGAGGGGCAAGCGAATTATATCAAAGACAAGCAGGATGATGTTACAGTGATGAAGAAAAGAAATGTGGACAATTAAGGAGCTAGAACTCAATTTTTTACTCAGATTGACCTTTAAAAAAATATAGCATAATAGTTGAGTATTTTCTTCTGTTTGTACAACAGGAGAGAAATCTGAAGGAGAGCTTTGTCTGTGAGCCATCTGAAAAGAAACAGTAGTTGATTTTGCAGGTGTTATTCAGAGATGCAACATACAAGGAAAGAAGAATAAGAAAAAACCTGATATTTATATTCTTATATTCTTATTAATAGATAATCAGTAACAAGAAACTATAAAAGAAAAGACTTGAGAAATTATCAGAAATTTCTGATCATCAGGAAGAGGGAAAACCAACATATGTTGAGGCCTCAAAAGCCAGTGGATGATAGAATTTGAAGAAGAGCATACTTGATATATCCATGACATCTGATGAAAATTGATAGCACAGAGTATTGAGTATGAGATCTGGCTAACAAGAAAGCATTTGAAATTTTGCAAGAGTAATTTCAGCTGAATGAGATTGGGCTGTGCTGGGCTTGGGTGTAGCAGCGTGGGGGTTTATATGGTGATTGCTGCTATCTATTTCCAAATCTCTTGTGAAAAAGCCACTTGGGTAAACATTCAGGCAAGGCAGTCAACACACCACACTCACCATGGCTACCTCAGTGAAGAGAGGCAGAAGGGCCTTCTGTATGTGGCCAGTTCCAGCAAGGTTTATCTCAGCACACCAAAGGGGAACCAGAGACAAAAGGCAAATGATGTGCTCTGCACGAGGTTTAAGTAGGGCCAGATATGGGGGCAGCGCCAAGGGGCAGGGCAAAGGGTATTGGTGTTTGGGGAAGAAGGGGCCAGCCACCAGGGTACCACAACCAAGGAGGAGACAGGAAGGAAAAACCAGGGGAAGCTGGGACATATGGGGAAAGGAACTGGGATGGATCAGGAACTCTGTGGTAAGTCTCTCCAAGGGAGGGCTCTGGGAAATTCCCTGAGGGGGAAAGATCCTGAGGATTCCACACTTGGGGAATAAAAATGGAGTGACAGGACACAGCATACACAGGAGTGAAGTATAAAGCAGTGCAGTAACTGGAAAAGGAAATGGGGACACAATTTTTTTTATTAGGAGATATTAGTGCAAGGTTCACAAGAAGAATAGGAGAGGAGCCATCCCTACCTTTGTTTCTTCAAGAGAAGGACGAAATTTCTGTCCCTCTATTCCTGTCTGGTCCCTTGGTACCAAATTTCTTTAGTAAAAATTCCCATTTTTTTAGCCAAGCTACTTTATTACACTAACAGCAAAGGGACATCCCAGTACTTTGCTGTTGATTTGTAGCCCCTTCCTCCCAGAGGAATTTCAGGGCAGTAATGTGCTTTTGCACACAGATTGCCCACTAGCACTTGCTGATAGTTAAATATGCCCCTCTTTTGGTGGTTCTATGAATATGACCTGTCCCTGTCCTCCTTTGAGCCAGCAGTGTCTATCCTGGTCAGCAAGCTTCTGGCTCTCTAGCCACAGATGGTCTCTCTGGTAGCATAGCTACTGACTCTGATTTTTATTGATCAGCAGCAAACAAACCTCGCTGTGCACACAAGCTCAACAGCTGCTATTTCTTGAGCAGTTCATAATTCATGCTTCCTAACTTACTTTACCTATAGCAAGCTAACAGATCTGCACTTAGATTTTGTTGAAAGCAGAAGAGAGGGCAATAATACTGATGGCACTGGAAATGATGACAGGCAGACTTACATTATCCAAGTGGAAAGGTGGCAAAGTCATGCTGAGGTAAGACCAGGAGAGGGTCAAAGTCAATGTATGTTGAAATAGCCATGACCAGAGGCCAAAAAAGGAACATCACTTGAAGACTGAGTTATGTAAACAGCTCCTTGACGTGCAGGAGAGTTGTACCAAAGCTGGGGGTTGAACAAAGAGCTGAAAGAAGCAGCAAATATTTGAGGCCTTATGTGGGTCATGAGTATGAAAGTTAATGTCAGCAGTGGTGCAGACAAAAAGAGTACAAAGGAAGAAAGAACGAAATTAAGTTGGCATGTAGATGAGTAGAATGAGGTAGAGAACAAAAGGCATTAACATGTTACAGGACTGAAAACTAGAGTCAAACACAAAGAGTAGAAGGGAGGGAACTTTGTCAAATAAACCATTAATAATGCATGTCCTTCAGCACTGTGCTTGAGCTCTGGGCTTTGTATCATACCATATTAAAACACAGTACTTTGTATGATAGTACTTTATGCTACCTGCATGATCTCAGTTCCCCTTCCAGGATATCAAGAAATAACATACCTTATTGTTTTCTGCCCTTCCACCATACACCAGCATTACTGCAAGTTCACTCCATCTTTTTTGTTAGGCTCTTTGTGGGTAAAGCTCCTCTTTTTCTTTTCTCTTTTTCTTTCTTTATTTTAAATAAAGACTGTAGATTTGCTATGTTTTTCTGTCCCTGTATTTGTTTCCATGTTATCCCTCTGACGTCATTCTCCACCCAGCGTTAACCCTCAGTACTCTTAAGAATGTCTGTTCTATTAAATTAAGTCTGAATCTGTCCCAGTTCAGGAGTGGTTGAAAATTATTACCACTCTGAAGGCTGCTCAGTGTCCTTTTTGAAATGAACAGTGATCATGGTCCAACTCCTGGTGGATGGTCCACATCTCCCATGCACTGTTACAGCTGGCACTAATTGGCACCCTTGTTCCCAGTCTTAGTAGGCAGGTTAAGCACCAGATTGTGCAATGAATTATTTTCTCACTCCTGGGTGTGATCTGCCTGTGTCCAAGTTGAAGCAGAATACAGAAGCAGCAAAGGAAAGCCCAAGTAATTACTGATTTTTGCTGTGCCACCTCTGTGACTCAGATCAACAGGGGCTTTTCACATTTTGCAGTCTTGGAGTCAAATGTGAAACAAAGTCACTTAAGAGATGCCCTTGAAAAACTATTTCTAGTTTTATAATTCTTCAGTGAAGGATAGAAATCTGAATGCTAACACAATAACAGGTTGGCAGAAATATTTTATTACCTTGATTATGGATGAGAAGTAATTCTCCAAAAAAGAAAGAGGGCACTTATCATCCCACGCTTCAGTGGGATTCTCAGACATATTCCGTTAGAAGCCGAGTGCTATAATGTCAGATGGTGGGTCCCCCAGGCTCCCTGGCAACCTGCATGCGACTAAGAAAGAGGCAACAGCTTGCTTCAAGTATCCTTCCTAGAGATGACATAGTTAGATAAACCCAACAGGGAGTATAGCACGTGGAGGGAGCAGTCTGGTAAGAGAAAACCATTCCCTGTGGGACTGGCTCCATATTGCCACATGAAATGTTCAAAACACTGCTAGCCAGGAAAGTTGAATTTATTGCTTAATGAGCAGAGGACCCGGAAAAGATCATTGACAACTGCAGTGTAAACACAGCCACTTAATAGGGTGTTAGTGAATGCCAAGAGGAAATTAAAAAAATCTGTCCTACAAGCAGCACTTTCTACCATATAGAATGTGATTGGAATAAATAGGGAACACAGAAAGCAGCTGTAGAGAACAGATGAGATTTTGGATATGGTGGAAAGAAGAGAAGAACTTATATCCAGAGGGCATTTTTTAGACTGCATTGAGTATAAGAGTTGTGTAAAAGAAAAGATGAAGGAAGACAAGTTAGCATAGCAGCAGCAGAGTGACAGAAGTAACGCAAAATGACACTGTGACATTATTAAGAAGCTCAGCAACACACTCAACCTCCATCACAATGTCATCAGGACAGATGGCAACAATTGGCAAAGACAAGGCACAGCATGTCTGGAAAGCAATAAGAGCCTATAGAAGAAAAGAAATCATATGAGCAGCTATGGAAAACACAAGAGAATACTACAGATTTTTGTAGAGGTAAAATAACAATTTACCATCCACACTATTTGTATTTGTCACAACTGCCTAGTACATATGACATAATTTCCCAATTTGTCAAAGATTTGCAAAGAATCAGGGCTTTCAAAGAACTTATTGCTATAATTTATAATTTATTATTCTTTTTAGTACCTGTGAGACCGATTGTGAAGAATTGCATCATGCTAGGTACTTATCTAAATATGAATTAAAAAATAATCTCTGCAAAATGAGCTTACAATCAAAATGCAGCATAATGCAGCATGAAACAAAATATTTGTGTGCAGGTGCAAGGAGATGCAGATGCAAAGAGTTATAATGGAAAAGGCTGGTCTTCTAAGAGTGTCAGCAAAGGTCAAAGAGAAATGACAAAAAGAGGAAAGGAAACCTTTGGAGAATGTGGCAGTATTGGATAATAAAGATCTCACTTTTAAAATTAAATGAAAAAAAAAAAAAAAACAGGACAGCAACAACATACATGAAGGACAGAAATAATAAAACTCAGATAGGAAGTAGAAACTTCAGGAAAAAAAAGTCAAATGTACAATTATACCTGTATTATCTAATAGCGCAACATCTGAGACCAGGAAAGCACTAAACAAACAAATTTTTGAGAAGCAGAGTGGTGTATGCCAAGCAAGACACATGAAGCTTGTTCTTCCTGCACCAGGGTCATCTGTCATGAAGTTCCCTCAGTATCACTGGGCAGTATCACAAAAAATTGAGCCTCCATATGCTGAGCTGCCACTGGAGGAGAAAGTTAAACTCCTCTGGCTAATTGAGCTCCTCAAAAAAAGGTTTAAAAAAATCTTCACATAGTAGGACAGTGGGTGCAAGAGTGTTGAAGAAAAAAATATTTTACTAGCCATTAGTTAGAATTACATGGGCTTTGGCTGGACACCTTTTCTCTGAGAAGGGCTATCCACATTTTTTTTTCTTAGTAGAATTTCATATTATTTATTTTTTCCTCTTTGTTTTTTCTCAAAGACATATTTTGAACATGAGTTAAGAGAAATTTACAGAAAGGTAGAGAGCAGCAATACATAAAAAAGGAATGTGAGAAGCCGTATGTGGCACCAGGCCCTGCTGTTCATTTCCATGTGTGTTGGGTATTTGTTTGACCCTTCCCAGCTGTTGTGTACTTCCTGATCCCCTGGATAATATGAGCCCCTTGCCTGATCAGCTTCCAGATGCTATACTGTTCCCAGTTCCTCCTGATCGTAAGTCTCAACACCAACTCAGTTCCAGCTGCCATAACTCTCATCCTTCCTCAGCGAAGAGCTCCCTACCCAACAGTTCCCCCAAATGTCATAACCTGCCTGACCCTCCCCAGCTGTTGCAATCCTCCTGATCCCACACTGTAAAACCTCTTTGATTTGTCCCTTCCCAGCTGCTCTGCCCATTACCACTGAAGGCTGTGGTCCAGATCCTATCTCCTTGAAGTGTCCTACAAGTGCAAAAATTTACTATTATAGCTCACAGATTCTTTACAGGATATGGCTTTTCAACCAGATTTCAGAAAAAAATTCCTGCTGCAGTAGATTTACAGTGGTAAAAAATCCCGACTTAATGTAGATTTGTCAGCATCTGGAATTTTATAAAATGACATGCTATAATACATACTATTTTGAATACACAATATCAATATTATATTAATTGTATGTTATATAGCCAATATAAAAAGATGTTGTTAGAAAATTATGTAGACTACACACATATATAAATGAAATTTAATAATGTGCATAGTATAATGCAATCAATATCCTTAAAAATTATTTTTAATTAAAATTTACTTTTAATCAATATCCTTAAAATTTTACTTTATCGTAACTGAAATGAAACTGCACAGAAAACTGAAGATCCCTTTATTTACTTAAGAGCTTGCCACCAAACCTAGGCCTCAGACATCTTTATCACATCTCACAGCGTAGTCAAAATCTTCTTCACTTGTTTCAACTTCACATTTCAACTTCACATTGTAAAACTGATCCAAAGAAATACCAGCATAAAGGGAATTCAGAGGTCCTCACAACTTAATATTGGGATACAGAATTTTCTTTGTATACAGATTGTTACAAGAAAAACATCATTGTTTTTTCAGACAAAACTATTAAATACATTAGGGAAGTAATTTCATTGTTTACATGATTTTGGTATCTCTTGAATATACATTAAAACAATCACAGTTTGATACTATTTCACTTGAATAGTTTTCTCCAGAATTGCTGAAGAGTTCTCTATATACCAATTGTCATGGTCTTCTTCTAAAAGATTCAATTATTTATTTAGAAGGAGAGGGGAAAAAACAAAACAAGATAAAATGTGTAACACCGATCACCACTCCTCTAACTCAAATAATCGATATTGAGTTTATGGAGAAAGGATCTGTGCTTCTATATCTGTCCAAGTCAGCCATACCAAGGTAAATAGCAGCCAACACAACATCTTCAGCTTTTCAGTAGTGGATTATTCCATCCCTACCCACAATATCCCTGTTGCCCCATATACCCTGTTAAAGGTGCTTTGGTAGTTCTATTACCTGTCCTACCACATTTCCTCTTATTTCACATCCATTTCATGACCCTTAACCACACATTGGTTCAGTAAACACGAGTACCAGCTATGGTATCCCCAGCTGGGGATGTGATGATTCATTGCAATGGATGAGCCACAAGAGTAGCTACAGGTATTGGGAATGCCAGTTTAGATAAAATGGATCAGTGCATAGTCTTACAAGCATGTCTATGCTATCCTCTAGATTTTATAGAGTTCATACATTTGGCTACATGAGTCAACTGAGAAACTGATGCCTGAAATAATAATCACTTTAAGTAGTTCTAGACATGAAGTACTTATAGATCTGAAAAACTGATTTTTTTATCATACAGAGGAAATACAGCAATGTAACCTTTCAGCGCTTAGAAGATTCTTTTTTTTATTATTTTTTATTTATTTATTTTTTATTTTTAAAAATAATTTTTAAAATTTATTTTTAAAAACACGGATTTGCTAATGACTGCACAGCAGTCTCTATAAGTGGTAAGACACCATTTATGGCTTCTTTTAAATAAGAATCTTATTTAATCTAAAACCCATGTCTTCATGCCCCTCTGTACAAACTGGAAAGAAATAAGAATAAATTTCTCAGAATCACTAAGAGTAATTGTATCTTCTGATTCCACACATTTGCAAAACTGTGCTGTTAATCTCATGACATATTTCTGAAACACTCCCATTTCTGTACAGTCATCAGTATCAGTATGACAAAGGCAAAAAAACAAAACAGGAAACTGGAAAACAAAAATGACGGCAAGATATTTTAAGTCAGACTCATTTAGGTTTTCTTCAAAATTGACAAATTAATTTGTTGCCCAAAAATTCTGAATTTTTAGCAAGGTACAAAATAACTTTAACAAGGTTTTTTGTATTTGCATTTTTTTTCACTAATGATATTCTAAAACAAATTATAGTAATGATATAACAAAGTGAACAAGCTAATAAAGATAGAATGCTTCAGTGTCAATTTAGAGAGGCAACTATGGGGAAATGTGAAAAACAGGTAACATTTCTTTTTCAGGGAAAGAGACTTTCAGATGCTTTTCCTCTATGCCAAATTCAAATTGAATGGTTTCTACCTTATTCCCTAATAAGGATAAGGATTAGTCATTAAATGGTTTCTTTCAGTTAGTAGTCAGAGTAGCATTTTAAATCTTCTTTGTATAAGGACACAATTTCCAGTAGAAGTTCTCAGAAGAAAATGACAAGGACAACGAAGAGCAAGCAAAAGGTGAGGGTGGAGATGCAAAGGAGATGCACACTCACAGCTGGTAGGTTAAATGTCTGACACAGACTTGACACTTTCTATTAGCAGCAGTCCCATGGATGGCAGTTTTATATATATAGGAGTCTGAGGACAAGTGTAGTTCACAAATTTGGAACAAATGCAGAAAAATTAATATTTGCACTGGAGTAAAAAAAACCCACTCATTTTCCTTTGTGTGTGTAAGAGAGAAAAAGAGAAGATCTCTAGTAAATCATATCTCTATGCCTCAGTTTCCCATTCATAAAATAAACAATTGGGTAATTTTCTTCTTATCACAGAATGTGTAATTCCTGATGCACTAATACTTGTCATCATCTTTCTTAATGCATTTGTTCTACATAAAATTGAAAATAATTGTTCATTTCATTAATAGATTATGTTTTGTAGCATCAAGTACTCCATTAATTTTAATCTCAATTCCTACATTTGAGTTACTGCTGAATAGTTCTTTTCTAGATAAATGCAACACCTTTCATTTCTGTCTTTTTCTATCCCATATGTGTAGACTAGCTACACAGAATCCCTTGGGGTCAGAAGAGACCAGAAAGCCAGCCTGTTTTGTTCAGCCCCAAGGCCTGGCCTCAGGCACAAGTACGTACAGTCTGAGAGGTTCATTCTCATCCTGAGCACATATGTAATGTTTTTTGTTGTTAATGGAAGTGAGGCACTTACACTGAAAGACCTGGTATTTTATTGTTTCTCCATTAAGAATATCAGAAATAGAGAGCAGAATTATCCAACCAGGCAAGGAAATCTCTCCCCAGGGTTTGCTCCTCCTTTGCAGAGGAATGACCTGGGATCCAACTTCTGAAATGAGAACTGTGATGTGTTCTTAAGCTGAAATATGCTTGAAATGTATTATTAGTGAAAGCTTCTCCCAAAACCTGGAGCAGTGCCAGTGGACCATTGAAAGAGAACCACACCTGCCAGGTTCTGGCGTGGTAGGTGTAGTTGACATTGACACAGTAAAGTTGTTCACAAATGAGAGCAGGAAGTATAGATATTATATCTCAAGAGGAGCTGCTCTGAGCTGGATTCTTCTCTATTATTCTTAAGGATATATTTCCTGCAAAGGAGATATATTGTCCAATTCTGTTCATCCAGGTGAGGCTGCCTTAAGTTTGCCACCCAAGTGAGGGAGTAAAAGGAATTACTGCAGGCTACCCAAAGTTACATTACAAACTTGATACACAACCCTTTAAAATCACTGTGTTCCTTTTAAATCAAATCCCTGATGTCTCATGATACAAACACTCATATTCCACTTCTGTAAACTTTAGTCAGAGGCCCATGTTTATGTTTGAAAAATATCCACAACAGAGATATCAGGATGCTACTGGCTCAGTTCAGATCATCCTTCAGTGTTTTCACACTCCCCTTTCTTATTTTAAGGCAGCCCAGTTCCATCCCTCATTGTTCATTCATGCAGTCTGAGAGGAGGAAGAGGAAGATGAGCAGAGCGGCGGTGCTAACCAGTAATTCCCATGTACATGCTGTGAGCACAGCCTGACTGTCATGGGCTGGAAGGTGCCATTCCACAGCATAGCCTAGTTTGTAGCAGTTCATCGTGGACTAAACTGGCTGTTTGCAGCCCCCAAGCCTGCCAGATGGCTGTAGCTGCCTGGGCACCCTGATCATAAGATGACTGGGACAGGGACTGGCCCTGCTGGTGAGTCACTGAAGATGGGACAAATGGGAGCCGATCAGGAAGGCAGCTCCACTGAAGGGAGGACTGCAGGCTTGGATTAACAGCTCTCAGCCAGCTGTCATAGCACTAACAGTCATTGTTAGAGAAGGAAGGGAGGGAGGGGGAAGGAAGATTGTGCTTTGACTGAAAGGTGACATTTTCTAAAGATTTGGAAATAGAATTTCCATGGGAAATAGGATTCAGTAGTTTTATAAGTCCTTGGATGTCAAAATAATAATTTTTTTAAATTGTCTCATATTTCACTGACAGGATTTAAACGATTCAAGAGCACATGCAGAGACAGCAAGGCAGACAGAAGCGCTATATTTGTATACAAATGACCCTAAACTTTGTGGCTCCATGAGAGTTTCATCAATCTAACAAAAAATTATAGTATAAAAGTCCAGCATTTTCTGGCAACTAGTTCACAGATAATAAATTGCATAAATTATTTCTTTGCCCCTTCAGGATTCAAGAAGAAAAATGTTTACCAAGGTTCAGGGCAGTTGTATATAGGTTTGGAAATATTATTCATATTGTTGTTAGCAGTGTTGGTGTTACTGCTGTTGTCATTATTATTCAGATTTTTCCCTCAAAGTGAACCCCCCCTCACATTTGGATGATTAGACCACATTTGGCCAACACTCCACTAGATAGAAGAGCCTTCCTCCTTTGTATATTCAGAACAAGTTTCATGAGAAGTATCTCAGAAACATCTGCCTTCATTATAATTATATTTCTATTTCAGCTGCACCAAGCTATTTACAGATGAGCCTGTTCATAAAGAGCTTTATAATTAAGCAAACAGAAATATCTTTTTATAGGATGCAGATCTAGGGGTGATAATCACACACAAAATACACAGCAACAGTTGCAAATAGAGTGTTTAATGCTAGTTATATAGTTAGTGATGTGCTCAATAAAGCCTGACATGTCTTTGTTCCTAAATGTAAGAAAATATGGTCTTTACTACACAACTGTGTAAACTGCCTTTTTCATATACAAAAGGCCATACATTTCGAGGGGTATGGCTTGAAAACCTTCATGAAAACAAGCCCTCATGTCTCCAATGCAATATGATTATCAAGCTCTTGGTAGAAAAAGGAGCTGACAGCACACATATGAATTTCAGATATGTGACATCTTCCTTATGCATGAACTGTGACCTGATATTTCCACTGATGGACACCAAAAGACAGAGAAGTGAAATGAGAAAGTATTGGCAGAAGGAAAAAAGAAAATCTATTATTTACCAGAATTACTGTCTAAGATATTTTCACAGTGCATGTGCTCCAGAAATTCAACTTTATCTCTTCTGAAGAACATATTTGTCACTTACTTCTCTCAAGATTGCAAACTTGCTCTTTTGCAGCATTTTCTTGGAATTTTTATAACCATTTGTAGAGCAACAAGTGGGTTTGTAAACTGAACTGCTGTGATACACCATATGAATCCCAAGTGTGAGCAACATGCCAAAGAAAACCACACAAAGATTAAATTAAACTATACATGACACCTCATTTTTCAAAAAAAGACTTTATTTGTAGGAATTTTTATAGTGGGTATTTTTTTCCATCCTCACATTTAAATCAGCCAAAATAGATGTCTGAAAGTAGACAGCAGAAAGCAGGCCCCTAGATACGACCTAAAAAATAGCTATGAACAGAAGTGATGAGTACAATAACATACTTGCTAAGATGTTTGCTAAATCACTTTAATATATATATATATATATTCCAGGTAAACAAAATAGTCTAATTTGGTTTAGAAATGGCTTTATTTTCAAACCCATGAACATATTATAAATATTCTAGTGAGATATTCCTAGAAGGATTTGAAAGAGAAATGTGTGGAAAATTTCAGTATTTGTCAATATCCTTTAGCATGAGTTCTTACAAGGGTTATTCATGCTTTCTACTTCAAGTTGGTTTTACACATGGGTACTTTGCCTCCCTGGAGCACCTCTCCTTTGTCTGTTGACTACACAGAGTAAGGTACAAAGCTACAGGTGTGCAATCAATACACTCTCTTGCATTCAACTGCACCACCTCTAAATTGGTTTCTTCATTGCTGTACCATGGATTTCAGAAAGCATGAAGTGGTTTTTATAATCATGTTAGACAAACAATCTGAATCTCAGTGATGGAATTACAAAAGTGTTCTGATGCCTGATTTGTACTTCTGTTTAACTTCTGTTTAAAGGGTCTCCCAGTAAGCATCCAAAAATTACTTCATTAAATTCCTTGAAACAAAAATCTAAACAGTAGTTAAGCACTGGGTAAGTTGAGACATTCCCTTTTTTCTCCAATCAGCATGTTATTCTGATTTCTCCAGGCTTCTCAACCAAGCTCTTAGAGAAGGAGCTTGGTTGCCATTCTCTCCATGGAATGAAGCATAATAAAGTCAAGAGTTATCACTCTTAGGTGCCACAACAACACAAATAAAAAGGAGTACAATATTTCTTCAGAACTGCACAGAGCAAGGGACTCAATTGAAAAAAACTATTATGTAAACAAGAATACTGTTTCTCCATTATGTTTTCATGCACTAAAAGCTAGCTTGTTTGTTCAGTATCAAAGGGTTTCTGGTTTAAATTACAGAGGGGGCAAGAAGAAATATGTCTAAGTGAGGTTACAAGATGTTTCTTGTGTATAATGTGGACAGCAAAATCTCAGAGAAAATAGTGTCCTAAGGGATTGATGCTGTTAAAAATATGACAGAAACCATATCTCAAATAAAATTGGGCAAGAACCAGGCAATCTCCTGATGATCAACATGATCAATCCCTGAAGCCTGTCTCAATGTGTGACTGTTAAGCTGTGGGAATGCGTGAAATTTGGCAGCCCTGAAATCTCAAGTCACACACACAGAAAACTGAATGCATCATTGCTGTCTGTTTCAGGTTTGTTCCAGTTGTAGCTGCCTAGCATCATTGTCCCAGTCAAACAGATTCCAAATGAACTGATATTTCTAAAATTAGAGCTACATTTCATTAACTTCTTCGTCTGCAGCTTGTGAGGCTAATAACACAGTCCTAGATTTTAGTTGAAATTCCCAACTGGATAAAGTGTGGAAAGAGAAATGTTAAAGAAGAAATTAAAATTGATCTTATTGATGGCTTCCATCATCTCTCTCCATACTCCAATATGAAGTTGGAAGGAATGCAAATGCAAAACATCTGATTCTTGAAGTCTTTGCTCCCAGAGGACCTGGTTCTGGGTTAAGCATTCACTTTCTGGCTCATTCCCAGCTTGCTATCAACTCACATTACTGCACTGTTCCAGACCAAAATCCAACTCCACATAAGAATGTTTGATAGAAATGGAGGAATTATAATGAAGCAGCTTTCTATCAATTGCTTTTGATTGTGTCTGACAGCTGAATTTAAATGATTGCTGGCAAGCATCAATTACTGGTGACTACTGGATAGCCTTTCTAGCTGAACCAGTAATGCAGCTAACTGTGAGCACATCAGGTGGGCTAAAGATTTCCTGATAACCTCAAAGTTTCAAATGAAGACCTGTCACTATGAAGCCTGAAATGTTGGTAAAGGCTGTGTGAGATGCAAGTGTCAGTCCTAAGTGCTGTCTTAGGGCCAGCAACACGGCAGGAGGTTTTAGGTGTTGTCATATTCTCACGAGTCAAATCATCTCCTCCATGTTGTCCTTATGATATGGTCAGAACCTTATAATAGAACTCTTTGATGCAATTCAGTGCGGGCTGGATGAAAGAAATAACTTGTAGTAGACAAAAACAAAGCCTCTTAACTAGAGTTGTGATGTGTTCTGTGTGGGTTATGTTTCATCAGCATATTCATTGCATGCGCCACTGTCAGATCTGACTTTGACTCTTAAGGTGTGAAAGTGTCGAGCTATCATCAAGTCCCATTTTCCCATGCATCAAGTTTCTCATGTTTATCAGGAGAGGAGAGCCATAAAGCTGGGTATCTTCTACTGTGACTGTAAAAAGGAAGAATAAGGATGAGAGTTGTAGCTGCCTTTATCAGTCTTCTCAGCCAAACAACTGGTTTTTGCTTAGTTCCTCTGCAAGAACCTGGCAATGGAGCTCCCAACTCATTGTCATATCAGAAGGAAAGGGATGTAGTTTTCCCATGTCCTTTAAAATGACAGAAAATCCTTATGACAGGAAAAAAGGCATGGAAGGGATTAGCTTGGACAATACATGTTGTTAACAGTCCATCATCCAATTGTTAATGTGATGCGTGTGGTCTCCAATATCTGAACTGTGGGAATAAAAGCACTATAGCAAAAATAATAACTTTTATAATATCTAATTCTTGGATCTCATTTAGATAGCTTTAAACTATCCTCACAAGAAAAAAAAAAAAGAGTTAATTAAGGCTTCAGCTGAAGACTTGGAGAAGGTGAATACGGATAGTCAGAATGTGAGATTGAAAGATAGTGAAGTCAAAATAACTTAAAATCAAGCTTGGCTTATAAGCTGACAAAATTATGTTGCCATTGGTTAAGGGAAAAAAAAAGTGAATTACCAAAATACATTGTTCTCTGTCTTAGGAAGTTTAATTTTAAAAGCAAGAGAGAAGGAGTAAGAAAAGGGCATATAGACTGTCATCTTGAAAGTGAAGGATGATCTCAAAAGGGAATCCCATCAGTCTTCTGTAGTACCTTTAAACCTAGATCCTGAAAAAGCCCAGCATTCAGATCACAAGGTGAACAGTGGTCTGTTGAGACATGGCTCAAGATGAGGGAGATTAAACAAATAAAAACATGTCTTATTATTCTACAACAGAAACTGATGTTTTATTTACCTTTTCTAAATGTCTCTAAAATTTTTTTTTCCTGGAGAGCTTAACCCATTGCTAGGCTAATTGTGCTTGTTTTTAGGAAAGTCCACATAAAATTGAAAAATGGGATGCAGAATAATAAATGATCACTGCAGGCAATAAATATTCAGTTGAGCTGAGATGGCTATAGAATAGTTGAGTACAGTGGGAAGCAAGGGAGCGATGCCTTGTTGTCCAAAATGTCACTTTTCCTCTAACATTTGGAGCTCCAGGTTTTTGGGAGCAACAGATGCAACTGCAGGAAGGCAATACATCTGCTCCTGCTCCTTCGCTCCACCGCCCCAACTCCCTGTTCTGGCACTACCATGGCATGACAACTGTCAGTCCCCCACAACACTTGCTCTACACCATGGTCAGAAACTGGGAGAGACAGTTCCTTGTCCCCATGGTCAGACAGACTCAGCCCCTGGTGAACCCTGAACATGAGCAACTCCTGAGTCAGGGACAGAGGGAACCCCAACAAGTCCATCAGGGCAGGGGAAGATATAGGCTTAGTGAACAAGAAAGAAGTTGTGGCAAGCTGGTCAAAAGAACTTTTCTGGACTGCATTAGCCAAAATCCTTTGTGAATGAAATTATTAATAACAGATGCATCTGTGCAGCAGAAAATAAAATCCTATTTTATCTATATATATTTGTTTTAAAAGAGCAGAAGGCTATTCAAAGCTGAATCAATAGTGGTACTACTGGAACTCATTTGGAATGGACAATGTTTGGCCTATTGTGTTAAATTCCTAAGGGTTTGCCTATTTTTGTATCAGATTACAGCTTTATTAGGTACAACTGTTTTTACATTGCATTTTTGTGATTAATGATGCTAAAAGGATTTTGGCATTTCAAATGTTGTACACAAACCTAATGGGCAAAATCTTCTGTAAACTTCTTCTAAGCTCTTGGCAAACTTTCCTCAGGAGCAAATATTAACTCCAGATAGTGTTTATTAGCTTTTATAAAATAATCACTGTAATAGTGGCATGTAATTGCTAGAGGTAAGGGAACATCCAGGCCAAGAATTAATCAAGTTTGAGCTCCTTATTAGAAAAAGGTCAGGAACAATTTGTATCTTGCTCAGTTTGTATTTAAAATAATGTATTTTTCCTCTGATTTTTGTTTCATATACCAAGAGTAATTTCCTATGCAACATTCCCTGAATAAATTGTGTTCTTAACTGGAGGTATGTCTGAACAGCAGAGTTCAGGACCCACTTCTTACTCTGACAAAGTATAGAGGCATTTGAACTTTAGATTTTAATTTGCATATTATATGGGTTAGAAAAAACAAAACATTCAGCTCTGACTCCAGCTCCATTGCCTTTTTTACCCTCTGCCCAAATTTTGTGTGTTTCTTTAGGCAGGTTTTTATTCAAGGGTGTCCTGACACCATCAGGCAAATGAGAACTTGTTCTTCAAAAGGATCAGAGAAAATATCCATACTCATTAAGGTTTTACTTGTAATAAATTATAGGGTACAGTTGATTAAAAAAAAGTCACATCAGGAGGAATACTACCATGACTTCTTGTATGTGGTGCTATTCATGTAACAGGCATAAAAGTCTCTTGCAATTGCACTCTAGAAGGAGATGCCTTCCTATTTAATTACATTTAATAGGAAGTGACTCCTTGATCAAAACCAGTCTTTTGACAAGAGACATAAGGAAGGGTTAAAACATGAGTGTAGACATATCTAAGATGATACCAGGTGGAAAAAAAGCCTGGAATTGCCCCCAAAATTGGACTTCTGAGTTTAGTCTGGTACAAACACCACTATATAACCTCACGGTTTGGGGTTTGGGATACTAAGTAAGGTAGATTTATCATTTAGGGCTGAGGTTACTTCAGGCACCTCTAGTTCCCACTCTGTGTGCAGTGAAGCTGTTAGTCGTGCTTTTCTTTGAAGTGAAAGCCATACTATAAGCTGCATATCAGGAAATGTGATCTCTCAGGCGTATCAAGCTGCATTAAGACATCCAAGTTCAGCTTCAACACAGACAAGTTCTTCCTGTTATCTCAGCTGATGTCTCTGCAAAACCAAACATGCTTGGAACCTTTGAGCACTGAGGGTGACAAACTTGGAATGGTCTGTGTCCCTATTTGGCTCGTTTACCCTCCAAAGCAAGGTGGTTGCATCTAAAATGCTTTCTGGATAAAGTCAACTCTGCATTCCTATCTGGAAGTTATCTGGGAGAATGCCAGTTAGCTGAGGCAAAGTCCATGCCTGTGATCAGCCTAGCAATTTAACAGCATGGATAACTGAGTCCTGGTAACTAGTTTTGTATGCTAAAGCTGGTAATTCACTAGGAAACAGAAGCTTCATATATAATTATTCATAGGGGATTGTTTTGTCAGTTTGTTCTGGAAACAAAGACATCCTTAATCACAGGCCAGACCTGGAATCTGCCATTTTTTGGTTTGGAAAACAGCGAGAGACTTGCCATGGAAGTCTTAAGGCGAGGGTCTTACCAACAGGATGAAGTGCTCTGCAGGAATAAGCAGGAACCAAAAGCATGGCACCCACAGTGTGGAAATCCATGCATCCTCTAGTGCTAAATTTCATTTTTTTTTTTAAAAGAGCTCACAGAAACTAGTTTGTTCTCCTTTTATAATCTGTTGAACATCAGCCATCAATCATATTTAATGTATATAAACACTTTGCACAAAATCATAGGGGATTCTAATTCAAATAAAGCTATTAACTATAAGCTTTGAAACTCCTATTTTATAATCATAAGATTTGCCTTTAGATTTGTCCTGATCAAATCAAAGTTATTCCAATGTTATTATTTTCCTAACCCTAGCTTTCTAGCATATACTGTGAAATCACAATACTGTACAGAGAAACATTGTAAAGGGATAATGACTTGCAGTTGTTATGCATTACATCATGGAAAGCAGCGTTTCCCACTTCTTGATTCTGGAGCTTCACTTAGAAAACCTGCTATTTCAGTGCCTCGCGGGGCTCCCCAGCTCCACAGGTGTCAGAACCTTGTATTTATCTAAATCACTTCTGCTATCAGCTGTGGAAAATGTAGTATTAAATCCAAATATATAAGCCTTTCCAGACCTGGACTTCATCCAACTCCATGCAGACCCACACAGGTGTCTCTGAACGCTGATCTCCAGGGCTCCAAGGGAATACAGATCAGAAAAGCCCACGCTGACCCTCTCCAAAACCAGCACTGGCTAAAGATCAGTTGATTTACATGGGCTGTATATCTAATGATTGCCCTGTAAGGTACACCTGACTGGATAAAATACAGTGATAATTTTTATAAACTTTCATGTTGGATGATCTATTTGGAGAACTAAATGTGGGCATGTACCTACTTTCCAAAAATATAATCACTTAGGTACCACAATGTACCGCTGACATAGAAAGAGGGAGAGAGTGGAGTACTTCACAGGAGTACTATTAAGTACCATTTACAAGAGTCCAGAATAACACAATTGTTTTCAGCGTTCCTCAGAAAAATCTTTAACAGGCCTTGAAGAAACAAAAGGAGTTCTCTTGCTTCTCTTCACAAATTGACTAACCACCATAGCAGCCTAAGTAAAGAACTTTCTGTCAGGTAAGAATCTCTGCAGAAATTAAAATGTAATTGTAATTTCTCTGAGAAATTAAAAATGTAAGAGAGAAAAGGACTCTCCCTTTCACTGCAGCTGGCCAGAGAGCAAGCCAACATTTCCAACACCAGGACCACAGCAAATGGCAGCATGCAACAGACAGCCTGAGTTCTCATTCGACCATATATACCAGTATTCAAAAAAGTTCATATTAGCACCAAATTATGGCCCTAGTGAGAACAAATGCCATAGAATTTTTATCGTAATGCAATTTTATATTGCATATATAAGAGTACAGTTCTCACTGTGCAGTTGAGTAAAGCTAAAATTCATCCCTAGAAAATCTGTGTAATCTTGGGTTTAACAGTACAGGACAAATGTAATTTATGAATAGAAAAAGACAGAGGAAATGCAAAGAAAGGGCAAAGGAGAAAATTATAACATGAGATATTCACCTGAAAAGGCATTAATCAAAAATTATAGGTTTCATCCATTTCTGGTCACTTAATATAGCTTTGTGCCTTTTAAAATGAAAATACACATCTCGGAAGCAAACACAGCCTTCTGACAGGAGCAGGCTACCCAGAAGAAGCACAGAGACAGAACCAGAAATACATGTAGGACAAGTCAGTGTAGACATGATCTGTGGGGAAGGACAAGGCCTCCTTTCTCTAACCATTCTGGAGACCATTTTTGTGGGATCCTAGAAAAGAGCTATACTTGCTGGCATATGTACCTCTGCATCTTCACCACTGGCAGTAAATTATGAGAAGGAAAAAAAAGCCTAACTTGATTTCCAGTCCCTAAGGAATCTGCTCTGATTCAGTAAGCCTCAAGTGTGATGTCCAAAGTATCCTGGGGAGCAGGCTTGCACACTGAGGCACAGACACGCAGCAAAGCCACACTTCTGGGCTTGTGCCTGTTCACTTTCACCAGTCAGGCAGCACTTTGATGTGTTGCCTTTGCAGTGATGGTGTCAGATATGTGTGTTTCAGACATAAAGTGAACCACAGGATGAAAATCTAGCTGGAATTTTATAATCATTCATCCAGAAGCATATTGCTATGTCGGTGTGACACTTTCTCCAGTAAGCAAATACTGTTTACAAAATCTTTTTCTAAATGGGTAATATCTACAGGGCACTGAACAACTTACAAATGATTAAAAACTAAAGTCCTTGTTTTAAAGGTTCATAATCTAAATGAAAAACATGGGTTCAAGAGAGATTTTGTGATGTAAGAAGAAAGCCAGTAGACAAAAAATTCTAGACAGAGCTCTTTGGATTTGGTACTTTTTAGAGAAAAATAAAAATCAAGATTTCCTAAAAAAATAGAGAACAATCCCACCTATTAAAGCCATAACAAGAAAGCACTTTGGAATTCCACATTTCTCAGTTATGTTCTTTTGGTGTCTATTTTCATCCACTTTTTTGCAGATCTTTCAGCCTGTGACTGAACTAAAACCAGCCAATCTTTCTTTCTGGTTCATGTATATTAGCTCGGTGCTGTTAGGTTTGTTTCTCCAAAACAGCAGGGTGCTGGGATTTTTTAAGGTCTCCACAGAAATTAAGAGGAGAGGCATATAATACCTTCAACTCAAATTTATTTCTTTTAATTCATTTTATATGCACTTGGGGCCTAAATAACTCAAGAGTAATTACTGAAAAGTAGCCTATTGTGTGACTTGCACCCCTTTGTGAGCAGCTATTGCCTTAACTCCAGATGCAGAGTGTTTTGTAACATGACTACGCTCTGCATTCCCTTTGTGGAGCATACAGACGAGCAGTGGATCCATTTTTCACTTACATGCCAGAATAGCTAAGCATGTGTGTACAGTTACCAATTTATAGAAAGGCCAGCAATCAATTACTGCTACTAGAAGGAGCACAGATGCAACTCCTCACAACTGTCTCTCTTAATAGTAGTACCTCCCAAGCCTACCCCAATAACAGATTAAAGTTGCTCCTGATAACACCATGAGTCCTTAATATTTTGACTAATAAATGCCAACCTCTGGAAATGTGGTCTTGCATAACAATAGCAATAACAGGCAAGAAATTTTAAGCATTCATTCAAGTTGCTGGTCTCTGTCCAAATTGTTACCACTAACAGTGTGGCTTGAAAACTTTAAAACATACATTTGTTTTAACAGAGTCCACTTTGTGCAAGATGAAAAAGGCATCTCACACAAAAAAATTTAGGCAGCTGCACAATGTACATATCATTATTACAGGTCTACAAGGGCTGTGTGAAATACAAATCAATGTGCAAGGGTTATCAGAGTAAAAGGGCAGAAATGAGAAAAATCTGGAACCAGCTAGCCACATTTCTCTAAGCTAGATAACTACATCTTTCCTCTCTTCATTTTTCCTCTCCAATACAAGCATCTGGAAAAAAATTAATAAGGTGTGTTGGGAAGGGAGTCATGTCTGAAACCTTTTTCCTTTGCTTCAATAAGCTGGAAATCTCACGATCTCTAACAGCTGAGATTTTTTCCTCCTCCATTCAAAGGAAGGGGGGTGGGTTTTTCCTTCCTTATCACCACAATTTTTTTTATTTTTCTTATACAGAAACTGACACCTCTTTCTCTTAGAAACATTCTTTGATCAGAAAACATTCGTTAGGAAATTAGATTTTAGATAAAATAATTAAACCAGTACTGTTCTTGGGATGTTTTTTGTCTAGATTTTCCATGCAATTCTGAATCCATATTGCATTATGTAGCATAGACACACATCTGGCTGAACACACATATATACTGTAATATAGACTCAGAATTAAATTTCTTTAAAGTATATATTCAAATTTATATAAAAGACACAAAGACACAATCTACAACTCAAAAAATGGAAAATGGCAGAATTAGCCTTGTTCATGAAAACTTAACTCATCCCCCCCTTTGGGAATATATATCATGAGACAGTACAAAATTTTATAACTGCACCAACTTCTATTTTTGCATGGGACCTTGACTCATTCTCCTTGCTGTCTTTACTCAGTATGTGATGGCATGAAGTCTTGAGCTGGGTATAGAATTATTAACTTCTTTCTGAGCATTATGGTCATCCTGTCACCAGAGTAACTGAATTGTTCTCAGACATGAGTGAATATATCTGCCTGACACCATAAGAGTATTAAAAAAAAAAAAAAAAAAAACCAGTAATAATACTACTATATAACTTAGGAACTAATAAGATATTAAAGATAAAATTTTCTAATTTTCTATTTAGAAGAGTTTGTCAGCTGAAGAATCTAGTTTAAGACATATAGAACCAGATGTCTCAGAATAACAAATGTTTGAGAGACCTTTGTGTATTGAAACACAACAATTACTTGTGTCTGCAGGCAGGCAACATTCCTGTAAACCTATAACAGCATCCCATGTTAAGCTCCTTATATATAAGAAGGGCCAAAAATGGTCTGTACAAGAATGGACAAGACTAAACTGTAGGTTTAAGCAATGCTTGCTTAGGCACAAAAGAACTCTGTAGACAACTGTAATCACAGAGTATAATAGCATTACTTTGCACCTCTTGGGCCAGTTCATCTTTGCTGCAACACCTTGGGTCTTTGTCCATGCCCACTTACAAGATTAGGTTGTTTAGAGAATGCTCTTTAACAAATACGTTTCAAGCAAGTGCACAACCTTTCTGATGCACTAAATAAAAGTGATGCTGAAGCAAAATAATTTTTTTTTTAAGTTATATACTTGTTCAAATAAACAGCAATATTTTTAAAATAGAAGATACAAATACCCTGTAATTAAACAGGGTTATAGAATCATAGAACCATATAAATGCTTAGGTTGGGAAAATCTCCTAATTCCATTCCCCTTCCACAGGCAGGGACGCCTTTCACTAGACCAACTTGCTCAGGGCCCCATTCAACCTGACCCTGAACACTTGCAGGGAGGGGGCAGCCACAACTCTGGGCAACTTCTCCAAGTCTGGACTCATGTCTAGGATCACCCCGAACCAAGTACCTTACACTTAGGCTTGTTAAAGTTCATTATGTCCTCAAGCTTTTCTATCATACTGTTATACCACATCAATTTGGAAAAACAATTTCCTGATAAAGAGGCATGTTTCAATGGTAGACATATTTTCTACAGTAGTCTGTAATTGGGGCATCTTTGAACATCAGATTCAAAACTTTTGTTTGAAAATATGCAACTTTATAAGAGATAGGTAATTGGTTTCAAGTCAACTGTCTTAACATACAGAAACAAGTGAATTAAAATTATGTAAATACATTTAAAATAGTATTTTATTGCTTTTCAGACCTTCTACTCCCAAAATTAAAATTCTTCCACATCCCACAGATAGAATTACAACCAATAATACTATCATATGGAACTTAAGTTGTCCAAAATGGTCTTTGACAAATCCACAATATGAATTTTTCTCATTTGGGCCAAACAGGTAACCAAGCATTACAGAAAATAATCTATTTTTATGTAAATGTGATATACATTTTACAAGGGCATTGCAGAGCAAACAAGCATGCAGTTTCAGGAAGACTGAACTAGGATGAAATTTTCATAGAATCATAGAATTGTTTATGTTGGAAAAAAACTGTTCATCAAGTCACCATAAACCTAACATTGACAAGTCCTCCACCAGCCATGTTCCTAAGCACCACACCCTCAATCAGTCCAACCATTCAGTCCTGAGTCATTTTTGCAATCTTCTTTTGTCTGTGGTTCCTGTAACTGCACAAGCCAGTGCCTGAACCAGGGCTCCAGCTCTCTCCACAACACCTCTTCTGGGAAAAAGAAAGTCATCTGGACATGCTTGCCATGTCCTATGTGCTGAATTTGATGTCAATTTAGAGAAAAGACATAGATGTATGCCTTCTTAATGTGAATTGTCCATGTTCACTTGGAGTGTAAGAAAGGCCTCCAGTGTCTCACTGAGATACTGATGTTCCCCTTTTCTAAGCCATCGTGTCTTAGGGCTTTATCAGTCAGCTTCCTACTGAAGAAGATGTAAAAAATCAGGGACAATCTGGGAATATTAGAGCTTACATATTTACTTCCATACATGCACAAACACCGAATGTGTAGTGGTTGAATTGGATATTGGTACTATGCATCTCTACTACAGAGTTCTTTGTATGATGGCAAAGCATGGTTGGCTAAAAGCAACTTTGTCTGAAAACTTTAGGATATTGCAGCAGCATAAAGCAAACAGCTCTTTCATCCCTGTCATTCCCTCCAATGAGGTATAGTGGGTTTTGCATTTCTTCCCAAGCCTGAACATTTGCTCAAACACAGAAAAATAACTTGGCAGACGTGTACAACAGCACCACCTGGTGATTCCCTGCAAGAGCCACCTGCTGCCCCAGCGCTGGTGTTACAAAACTAAAATTGTCTGAGAAGCACTTCAAACACTTAAACACTGTTGCTAATCTATATAAACTATGCTACATCTTAAATTGTTTACATACTGTTTTGAAATGAATTATTCTTAGAATAATGTTTTCTTTCAATGATTCATGAGTAATCTCAAGGGAGAAAAATTTTTGAAACAGGATTGAACGTATTGAAAAAAAGGGTTTTGCACTATTAAGAGATTCACTGACACTATTAAAATGAAGATGATATTTTCTAATTACTTAACTGAAAAGGCATCGTTATTGTTTAAAATAGTCTCTTGCAGCAAAAAGATTCTGATTTCATTGAAAAAAAAATGTTTTAAGATAAATTTGGCCTGAATCTGAGCAAAGAAGCCTTTGCAATTACATGTATTCCATGAATGTAAAAAAAGTTGTAGGATTGTACTTAGCACAAAGTTCCCAGATTGGCAAAAATTGCCAGGAATGAACTTCCCACAAGAATAAAAAACACACATTTTTTAAATATGTCACGCCCCAAGTAGTGAAATATCTTAGCTATTCCTTGAGCACTTTTTTTTTTCTGTGCAAGGATATTTTACACAATACATGTCTAAATTTGAACATGGCCTTAGAGACATAAATGCTTCAGGTGCCAAAACTTGGGCTTACATAGAACACACAGAATTCCACTTTTAAAAGGAAGGTTAACATCAATGAACACAAAGGTTCTAAGTCCTTGACCTCCCTTGCTGAAGACAATGGAAAATTCCATTAACCAAACTAAGGCCAAAAAATGCACATATGTAAACAAACACATATGTCTGTGTGTGTCTACATATCCCTACATATGCACATGTACATTTACTTCCTTGGGTATGTGTATATAAGTGTAGAGTGACATTAGAAGAAATAAGGCTTTCTAAAAATAAGATGAGGATGGATGATGGTTGTACAATGGGCTCCTTTGCTTCTCCAAAATGTGTGTGTCACAATGTACTAAAAAAGCATGAAGAATAATTAAGATTAACCTTTTAAAAAATGAAAATGTCTAAGCCCTACTTCTTGACAGCAGTCCTAACCCTCACCAGAGACAGATCAATCTGCAGCAGCAGCAGGCAGCTATTTAATGCCAGCGGATGGGGCCAGAGCCGTGGGAAGGGCTGTAGCTCTCACAGCTACAGCTGCTGCAATCCTGTGCTCAGGACTGAGCCACACACACTACTTCTTGTGAGCAAGGCTACCATCTTTATCTTTGTTTGGCATCTTAATTTACATAGATCCCAACTGTCCCCTCTGCATTTGTGCATTATTTTAAATGTCTGGGATTGTTTTGTTTTAACGTAAACTTTTGATACCAAAGATTCATGGAAATGCCTTGAGGTATGGGGTAAGAACCAGAGCAGGATAAGTGGTGTTCTAAAGTGTGTGTGATGTTTTTTCTTTCCTGAGTGGATAACCCCTCTTTAGTAAGACCTAAGACATGGTTACATCATGACATCCAGCCAGGACAAAGTGGCCTGAAATAATACTGCTCTAAGATGCCAATTCCTTCAGTGCAGCGTAGCACTATGAAGGGACCCATGCTTCATCTGGTAGAAGCAGATCAGAATCAGCACCACAATAGTTGGCACACACACTAATCCAGACCCACACTACACTGACTGCTGCCCCACATGGGATTGTGAAGCTATCCTGAATCCTGCAGCTTCAACCTGACCTGCACCATGGCTGGGAGTGTGAGCTTAAAGTACTATGTCATGAAATTGTGTCCACTCAGATACACCCCAGTTGCTTTATTTTCTTTGAGAAAAGAGGTATCCTCATCTCTACTGCAATTACCAACTCTTTCTGTGACATTTACAGGAGCAGATTCAAGCTGGCTGCCAGATAGAGGTGCCTGTGTGATATCAGTGTTGCTCTTCACCCTACAGCTGAGCTCCACGAGGACAGCAGGTGGTCCCAGGGCAGGACTGCTCATGCTGGGGTACCCACAATGGGCTACAAGACCTATGTGGCAATAAGAAAACTAAAAATCTAAAAGATTTCATTTTCCTCTGTGGCCATGAGACTTAGACACTGGAGACAAAATGAGAGCTGTATGGAAAAGGTGGAGCCTCCTGCCCTGTGTGGACATATGGTTTTTTGATTGTTCTCCTTCAGGTAACTCATCTCCCCTTGTTACATTTGGAAACATTAAATTATCTGAATCGAGGATATAGACTGTGCCAACTTCATTTCAGTACTCTAGAGTATACAGGAATGTTAAATGTGGATCTGCATTTTTCTAATATTTTTTTGTGTCACCTCTCTCACTCACATTCTGTTGTCATCTACGTTTTCTATGCTCTGTTTTCACAACTCATTTTCACCTTCCCACATGCAGGATATCTCTGGCAAGGGACATTTATATTGTAAGCAACCTGAAAGTTTGAGTTTGCACTTATTGCACTAAAACTGTCAGAAGTCTTATAGCAATAGGGAAATTCATGGCCCTTGATGGCCTTGAAAACACAATGTAATGTACATGGGACCTACAGTCTGTTAAACCCCCCAAGTACACAATTCTGCCATTCTCTACATTCATGTTTGGCTATAAAACTTAAACTTTTATCTTCCTCTACAAAACAAACTTGAAATGCAAGTGAAGGCCTAGAAGAGAGCAGAGGTCTGTTTGCACATGATTCAATGGTGACTTCAAGGAGCAGAACTGTCTTATTTTAAGATAGGAAAGAAAAAGTGTCTCTGAGAGTCACCACCTAATTTGATCAGGGAACCAGCTTTAATACTAATGTGACACGACTTTGCATGATTCCCTTTAAAAAAAAAGAAAATAAAAAATACAAATAGGTAAGCACAAAAGAGACTTGGGTTTGGCAGTAAGAAGACCTTCTGGGGAAATCCAAAAGTTTACAGTGTATGCTTCATAAAAATGTTTCTTCTTAAGAAAAAGAGGAGTTGCTGTACTCTAGTTGGGCACTTCCCCTAAGGACCTTCAAAGAACTCCTGGCAGATGAAGTGCAGCCTCACAAGGGAGCCTCAGTAGATGGCACTCCTCTCCCTGAGTCAACACAGGGGCTCAGATATGGATTAGAAGTTGTTCTTCTAAGGGGAAGAGGTCAAATTGTCTCCTATAAGATTTGGGATTTAATATACACATATACACAACACCACTTCTATTCAAGCTGTAATAATGCATAAAACTGAAACAGTCTTAGACCCTTCTTGCCTGGAGATACCTTTCTCCATATGTCTCAGTGTGACCCATTTCCTTCTGACTCCAGCTGTGGTGGTTGGAGTAACAGATGCTGTGGGGCCTGGAAGGGACCAGAGGAGCAGACCACAGGCTACTGCAATATAAAATTGCTTTTGAATATGAGGGGAATCTGTCCAATCTTCCTGTTTGCACAGGATATGACAAATGCAGTTCTTTAGTTGCCCTATTTGGATAACTTCACTATGAAAATATAAAATCACCCTCCTGTTCTACACAGGAGATGATTGCAAGGTTTAGATAGGTAATTGTGCATAGGTAATAGGTAGCTGTGCAGATTTTTTAAATTATTTTTTTATGTTTAGAACAAAAAGTTCACAACAAGCAGTTACTATTAATATATACAGGGGAAATAATATATTTATATCTGGCTAAGTCAGTTCTCATGACAGAAATACTAATTTACACTGCAGTTCCTTCAGGATGAATTTTACATATATTTTACTCAGCTGAACAACATTTTCTTAATTCTTGCTGAAAGACTTACCAATCCATAAATGTAGTTCACATACCTCTATGTTATCTTCCAAATCAGAGTTTGGAAGAAAATTGTAAAGTCTAATGACAAATAATCTCAAGAGGGAAAAGTAAGAAGATCTAGAAAATAAAGAATTGTTGGAACAGATATTAGAATTTTCCATTGCAAATTATCGCCACGAACCGGCTGTCTGGGAAGCACTCCAACCTGATGTTGGGTTCTCTTTGATAACGTGGTGTTTCTAAGCAACATTTCTAGTCAGTCCGTATGTATGAGTGGTCAGCCACCACTTGGAAACTTCAAAACATGAATTTCTTTTGTTAGATGCAGATCCAATTTGCTGTTTGGTTTTCATATGAAAAATACAGCCGGCTTTTTAAGATACAGTTTTTAAAAAGGGAAAAAAAAGGAAGCAGTGCTAAATATTGTAACACGTTTCAACACATATAGCAGCACGTTTAATTTATTCAATACTACATTAATGAACCCCTTTTTAGTTCTTAAGCTAAGCAGATGGGTATTCAGGTAGCATGTGTTAAAGTTGTCAAGAATTTATGTTCTAATTCCTTTCACATAGCAGCCGAAGGCACTTCTTACATAAGAATGACAGTGATAACAATTAGCTGGTCTCTTCAGTCAATATGTTTCCACTACAATCCTGAATTAAATATCTTTCAGCATTTGGACCTCCTGAACTGGAATTTCTGAAGTTCATTTCTTTCAAACCTGTATGTGAAAAATATGTGAATTCCAATCCTACAGAGTCCACGGACTGTCTGTCCAGCTTGCATCTCTTCTTTGCACACATTCAAGTGCAAGGCATATATAATGATTAGGTAATTCATAATTTAATTTGGAAACTGCTCCTATCTCACCCAAAAATAATTATAGTTTGATATGTAGTGTTCATCTCACTGATAAATAAAGAACAGGCATGTTCCTGTGAAGCAAGGAATAATCAGTTCTGCAACAGACAGGCTCTCTCATTGTGACAGTAGAAGGGACCCAGAGCAGTTCCTAGCTCATGGACCTAGACAGAGACCTGTAGACTGCTGGCAAGGATGGAAATACAGTGGAGCCACAGGAGATCACAGTGTTTTGTGAAGTTAGGCACCATTTCCAATGGCTGTGCTTGCACCTCAGAGACTGACTGCAGATCGCTGGCAAGGACAGTTGCATTCCACACTCATTGCACTCCACATTCAGGCAGAAAATATTTTAGATTTCTATAAAATCATCCTATCAAAATGAATATATTTTATCAACTCAGATCTGGAATACATGCATCCTACTAGCGCTAATTATAACAAGACATATGGTGAAACAGCATTTCAGATTGAGACAGTTTGGGGAATTTCTCTACTATGATTTCTTCTTGACACTGGAATCTTATGGACATCTGTCAGGATGTAAGTTCCAGCAGGAATGTGGCACACTCTGCTCCTTCTGATCCTTTTCTTCCATATTGACATAAAATCCACAGTAGGTGACAGAAAAGTTGCTTGCACCTGGTTCATGGCTAAAAATACTGAGCCATTAAACTTTGATGATCCTCCATTTAAATGGAGCACACTTGGATAAGAGATGGCAGCTATCCAGAGCAAATGGTTATTTCAAGTCTGATTCTCAGGAAAGATAGTAATTGAACTACAGATTAGTTACCAAGAAGCAGATCATCTGATACCCCTTATCTAAAGATTTTATTAAGCAAGGGACTTAAAGAAGTTGTTTCCTCTGAGATTACTTCAGAAGAAAGAAAGAGGGAGCAGACAGGACAGAAAAAAAGTGGTTCAGACCTGAAACTGGAGAAATGTCCTGGACAAGACAAAATCCTGACCAAAGGACAGAACTATCCAAGGTAAAAAGGAAATTTAAGCAGAAAGCTGAATGTGGAAATGTTTTGTCCACAGATATATGCTTCTAATGCTAGCTGATGGAAAATGACATAATCTTCATCACACATTTGTTCACCTCAGCTATTTCATATCTTTGAGAAAATAAACTGTGGGTTTATGTCAACCATAATGTGGAGTTCTGGGAAAATATATGCATGGAAAAGTAGGGGAGGAGGCAATGGGCTCTAGGAGTCTTCCTTTTCTGAAACAATAGTAGATAAAGAACATATCAAAGAAGTCTGCCAGAAAGAGAGGCTAAATCATACTGAGGCTAAATCATAAGAAAACTTAAAACATTTAGATATCTTGTAATATTACCCAAACACAGCAGCTTGGAATGTACAAAGAGAACTGAGCTTTATCAAGGCTATGACACACACAGTCCTAGCAAAATTAATTCATCTAGCCTGCAGCTATGTGTTCCTTTCTTAGCACACTGACTCCCCTTGTTAAAAGTCACAAGAATATTTCTGTCACAAGCACTCCCTTTCACAACAGCCAGTCTTTACAGAGGCCTGGATTTTGACTGCTCTTGGGAATCATCCCAAGGTGCAATAGATGAGAGAGGGGCCTTTTTGACTTTCTCTAAAGCATCCATCAGAGACCCAAGCAGTCCATGGACTTCTGAGTGCAGCAGGAAAACCACCCAGTGCAACCTTTTGCATTTCGTGGCCATGTGAAAACATGACTGGATCACAGGTGCAGGCAGCTTCCCTCGCTTGGTCTGGCTGCAGGCAGTGGGGACACCTGGTGCTACAGCACCACTGGAATGGCATTTTACACCTTCTTCCACTGGTGCTAGGTGTTTTTCTCAATGTGCCTGGAGTGCCCCGTATCTTCATGGAGAAAGACACAGTTCTCCTCTGGAAACTTACTGAAACTATGGAAGATCTGTATCATGCAGTCAATGTGTCATCTTTTAACATTCAGCATGAGCAGAACTTAGGTGGCATAGAATTTAAAATCCTGAAGTAAAAAAAAAAAAACAAAAAAAAACCCAAAAAGATGTTGATTGAAGACTACAAACATTTAAAATCACAACCGCTGGGAAATACAGGTGGAGCTTCACCAACAAAAGTCATAAAATTGATCTGTAGCATATTCATCACTAAGACACTGAAAGAATTCTCAAATAAAGGAAACATTCCCAGCCATTAATTAATCTATGTAAATTATTCTTCAAAATTTTTTTAAGCTGGTGCTGAGTTCCATGAGCTGTGGGTGATTGCCCACCAGTATGTTTGTCACCAAACGCTGTGAAGAGATCTGTGGGACAGAGACTTCCCAGGACAGACCTCAAGAACAGCACAGAAATCAAACCCAAGGTCCATCTAGGAGTTTCTTTAAAGAGCAGTGAAAAGTAGATGGTTAAAGAAAGTACAAGTGCTAGGAAAACAATACGATATTTTGTCTATTACATCATTCCAGCTTCTAGTGCCATGTAGATAAGTGACTTCATAAGCCAGATGTTCTAACTTTGTGGTTAACAATGCTTGATTGATTTTCTGCTCAGGATTTCAACTACACTGTTGGTCACTACATCTGTGGTTCAGACCACGGGCTCATTTCATTTCCTTCTCTCATGAGCGTTTCCATGCTTTCTACCATGCAGGCCACTACACTTGAAGTAACATTTGCCTATTACTTCATTTGATTCCTCCCATCTTAAAACTCAACATTGCTGCAGAAAACCTCTGGGAAAGTAGCAATGAAAAGATTAATGAATGTAACATTCAAGTTGTGTGTATGCTCAAAAACTTGATCCAAAATCCCTTTGCTGACTAAGCAAAAACCAACAAAGATTTGAGTCAGATATACACTACCTCCAATGTGATTTTGAAGTGAGAGATGCCAAAAAATCTCATAGTACTTGAAAACTCAAAAGTGATATAAATTAGGCTTGAACTTGAGATCCTATATTACCAAGGTTTGTTCCCTGATTTAATTATAGCAATAGTGTTTTCATTGCAAATACAAACAGTTGTTAACTTGACAATGACATTTGGAATTATATTTACACAATGTGCATCAAATATTTTTGCCAGTTAACATGCTTGGTGAATATTCACAAAAATCTAGTATATAGCCATATCAGAGTTTAATATTATATTACCAATAAACATTACAGTCCCTTTTGATAATCTTCATCAATCTCACCAGTCCATGATTATACCATTCAATGCTGTAAAAAGAATAGCAGAATCATCAATTGTTCACAAAGTCATTCAAACATCTTTGGATGTTTGATAGATTTGTATCTTGCTGTTGAATCTGTAAATATGAAATCAAGATTTGTTTTCTATACCATAAACGACACCCAAACTTTAGGTTCACAAGATGGATCAGTGAGTCTTAAAAGCCTCTTTTACATCTTTGAAAATGGGGTCACAATGATCTATGTCACAACTGATCAGTCCAACAGGACTGCCATTTGTCATTCCCTTTCTTTGTTTCCTCCAAAATTTCTTGATCACATAGCATAGGATGAAGCCATCCTTACTGGGAGCTCTTCATTTCCTTTACCTGACAGCTGTTGCAGTTTCAGAACAAAGCCATTTTCTTGGTCTGCACCCCTAGATGCCCCATCATGTGCATCATCACACTATCCCAAGTATCAGCTCTTCCTCTACCGTTGGTTCCTCTAGCTCCTTATAAGCTCCTATTTTAAGACAGTCTGAAGATCTTGATTATCTTTCCTGCTCACCTTAGTATTCACCATGACATTTTCCTTCCTCTCTCCAGGACCCTTAAGCCCTTCAGTGACTCTTCATAGCCTGCAATGGGAAGCTTCTTGAGGATGCCAGCATGGCAGCTGGCCTGCCTTCTGGTTTATCCAATCATTCTTTCAGGGAGAAGCCTGTATACACACTGGGCTCTTGCTGTCCTACTTCAAGCCTTTTCCTGCGCTTAACTGTCCTGTTCTGTTGTCCTCCCTTGTCAGCTTTAAAAGGTTCATTACTCCTCCTTTCTTAACCTACTCTCCTACCTCTCACACTTTGCCAAAATATCTTTTGATGTTCCCAGAGAGACCCCTTACCATCAACTGAGTTTTTAAAAGAATTTCTGCAAGCCTGTGTCCGTCCTGCCCCTCTTTTTCCAGTTATTGCATTCAACAGTCTTAATCAGTTCCAGTTGAGGTGCAAATGTTCAACCACAGGAAATTACACTTTGGTTTATTTGCCATCTCTCTGACAAACACTCCTCTACTTCACAGGATTGTATAGGGTGAGTCCTTCCAGGATCAGAACACTTTCCAAAGTCTTGGTTTGATTACCCCAAATATTTCAGGGTGCAGAATCAAATTTTATTCTTAATGTGTTCCTAATCTTTTAAAAGTCAGGACGTACTTTCCTTGAATCTTCCACCTCAGTGATCAAGAGTTGTGCCCTACACATATTGTGAGAGATCCTTGGAGCTCCTTAATTGCATGGAGTCAATTAGAGCATGGGCAAGTGGGGCTCAGCACCTTCGGGCTCCCTTTGCTGTGGTGAGGGGGTACAGGTCCTGACAGTACCTTTGCAGACTGCATTGCTTTCATTGTACGGCTTTCTTTTAAAGTAATCCCATTGCAGGATTGGCCCTTCAATGTGCTTAAGGTTAAGCATGTAAATATTTTAACTGATGTGAAAGAAATGGCCTACATGCCTGCACATGCGATTAAATGCTTTGGTGGATCAGGCCAGAATGCTGAACACATTGTTGAATCAAGCAATGAGCATGTATATAAATAAGATCTTTACAAACTGACACAAACATAGCACTTGCATTTCTTTAAGAATCTCATAATCGAGTTCAGCCCTGGCCTAAATGTACTGGTTTTAGTAGGAAAAGGCTAGCAATTACTTTAGCCTTGCTTCTTTTCTGATGTGAAGACAAATTCCTTAAGTGAAAGTTTGTGGTGTTAATTTTATTTGTTACAGACATATTTTTGTCAGTTGCTATACAATGTTATATGACGATTTACAGTATTGACAATATGCAAAAACTTTAAAAATATTTGTATTTCTATTTTTACCAAGATTTAGTTGCTTTTATGAAGGATGGTGTTTGCGTTATTGGCCACTGAAGCCCAGCTAACATCAGAACATTATCCTGCCCTGCCCTTGTAAGTAATGAACTCTTTTCCAGTCCGTAAAATGTTGATGTTTTGTGGCTTCCTGAAAGGGAGATAGCAGCTAGCTGTTCCTGCTCCCACTGAACATGGTGTCAGGGTTGTCAGCTTGTATCAGAAATTAGAGGCCCCTGCAAGCATCAGAGCAGAATTAGGGAACATCCCTTTATTTTATTTTATTTTTCTATCATGACTACACCATTGCAAGTAATCTCCAGCCTGATAGCTCCATTAATAGTCAGCCTGTGAGCCACAGCTTCATGCTTCAGGACAAGTAACAGCAATGCTTTATAATACCAAAAGTAAACAGGGATTTACACATACTATTTTTATCTTGATTTTGTTTCTTTCAGTAGTGAAATTACTTTTAGTAGTTGCTATGAATTTCCTTAAGACTTACAGCACTTATTTCTTTGCTTCTACTTCTATACTGAAACATATCACAAACCATTTTAAATGGCATTAAACTTGTCCCTCCAGAAGCCTCCCAAGAGAATTCCTACTTTTTTCTGTCATTTATTCTGCACTTTGAGAAGACAGAGCCTCCATTGACAGCTACACATTCATAGAACTGGGATTATTTGTAAGAACACTGATAAAAAATTAGAAGCTACTATTTTCGTAAATGGATGTGGAAATATTCCAACCTCTCCAGTGCTGATCTCCTGTCTACATGCACCTCAGACATGCTAGCAGTAATGAGTATGATCTCTGCAAATGTGCTGCATGCAGCTGGGAAAGGAAAAGACTCCAATGCTCCTGCTTATTAACATTCTTCTTTGTTTCTGCCCTCTCCAACTCAAATGTTTTCTAGATATTTTTCTGGCAGCTTTAGCACTATTAATGCATTCCAAACTAGAAAAGTTTCTACTTCAATATCTTACAACTAACTCAATATGTACTGACTTCAAACCCAGGATAGTAGTAATTTGATATTGCAGCTCATTATTGTTACTCCCAGCAAGTTTCCCCCTGGAAGTGCCTGATGCTTCCCCCTCCCTCTCACACACCCTTCCACCCTCCATTCAGAATTTGTTTTTAATTGTTCGGGAGAAAAAATTCAGACTGTGAGCCAGCGATATATTTCCAGGGGGTACAAGATATTAATAGAGCTACATCGTGGCCCCATATATTGTAATAAACTGTGCTGTAATTTGTTTACCCACCGTAGACAGTAACTAACATTCAGATAAATGGAGTTGGCGCCTGCGAGATTTATGATATACTTCTGTGCTTAGCAATGTTTAATCAGGGAGTTAAAATATTACAGTGTAAAATCCTTTACAAGCATGCACAAACAGAGAACTACCATTAGAGGCTTGGCAGACATACTCAGTGTCAAATAGTACCTCCAGACACTCTCAAAACACAAAGAGGAATATTCAAAGCAGCTACTAACTGACTAGCATTATTTGAGAACCACGTCAGAGCTCATTTTTTAGGGGGGCTTGCTTTTGAAGTGACAGAATGATAGGCAGGGACAAGTGGGCTTGTCTGCAGAGCCCATCAAGCTGAAAGAAGTTGGGGTGGGTGGAAAGCATTGAGGTTGAGGGGGGGAAGGGAGGTGAATTTTGGTCAAAAAGGTGGTAGATGCCTGTCACAGAGCTTAGACTGTTTGGATAAGACAGGCTAGCATGTGGGGGGATCAGCATGAAGCATCACACCTGGAGGAAAAGACAACTAGCTCCAGCCTCAGTGCCATAAGCCTGGCTCCACAAAGTCTAGCCAACATCTGGAATGGATATCAAGAGACACAGTGCAGCCCTGACTGGCGCTCTACTCTACCTTTGTACTTTTCACTGCAAATTGAAAAGCAAAACAGACATCAAGGATATATTTATATAACTGTCTTCAAGCTGCATTTTCTACTCCCATCTGCTGCACATGATAAGTTTCAAGTGTTTTCTAATAAAAAAAAAAGGATTTTTTTTTTTTTTTACTCCTTGTTCAGTATACAGACTGACCTTTTTTTATTCACAGTTTTAAAGGAACAGTAAATATTTTACAGCCAGAGGAAGTGTCAGCACTGTAAGACTTTCTGCTATTGACATTATTTAACCACGCTGGCTATTGAGCCAAATGTGACAGGGTGTGAGTCTGTGCGTGTGCAGATGCCTGCATTTGCCTGGGTGTGCAAACGAGCTCATTCATGTGCATTTGTATGAGCATGTGTGCTCTGAAGAGGAATGTTCCTGAGAGTTTTTCACTTTATTTTCACATTATGCTGCTGTTATGTCACTCAAAGGGGGAGGTGAGCCCTGTGTGTTCAAACAAGAGACCCTGTGTAAACTGCTCTTCAGGAGGGACATGCTGAAGGAATGCAGCCTCCATATCAAAAAGGCTCTGGTTTTGCTCTCTGCTTCCCAGCTATGTAGCAGATGAGACCAGATCAGCCTTCTAGTCAGGTTGATTAATTATGAGGGAAATAACCAGGATGAGAAATGGTTACATTTCACTGTGAAAATTTGCCTCCTGACCATAAGACACCATGCTGAGCCTGGCCATACATGGGTTTTACACAATGTGCATCAAATATTTTTGCCAGTTAACATGCATTGATGCCCTCCTCAATAGAACCAGAAAGAATCAAATATTACAAAATATATTCTGGATCACATGGACAGTAATATGTATGAGTAGCCATGAGAAAGTACAGTTATCTGAAGCAATGAAGTTCAACCTATGAGAGACAGTAGGAACCAGAGATACACATCCAGCCCAAAGAAATATCTCCTCTTTAGTACAGACCCTGATCCCTATCTACCTCATCTATTGAGTTGCATTAGTTGGAGTTATACTCCATGTAAAATATTCAGAAAAAAAAGCTTTTTGAGTCCAAAGGTGAGAAGTTTCAGCAATACAAGTAGCAGAAATAATAATCCTAGAGAAATTGGCTGGAACATCAAAACTATTATTTGCTATTACTTGATGCTCTCATTAGAAATGAGAATCATACTGGGAAAAGCTCCAGTTTCTCCCCATATTGAAAAATTCCATTTTTCAGCTGTTTTAGTACTGTGAACAGGAGATAGGGATGTAAAACATGCTGTTCTGTTTTGACTGCACAATTCACCTTATAAGCCTGGAGAACCAGTAATATCTCTATCCACTCCTTTGTAAAATGCATATTACAGGGAGAGCATGAGGCTTAAACAGTGCTTCTAATTAAAATAATCCTGAATTTTGTGTTGGAAATTTACTGCTGTGTTATGTGCATCTATTGAAGGAGAAATATTTTTTCTTTTCCTCAATGGGAAATAGTACCTTTTTTTCTATAAAATAGCATTCAAGGAAAAATATGTTGTCTTTAAAGGAAATTTTATTTTTTAGTAGATATTTTTAAAAGTGAAAAATATTGTTTTCATCAACATTTCTTATTTGAAAAACTCCATCATTTCTAATCCACTTTACTTGTAATATGCTTCAGAATTTTCAGTTAAAAAGTTCTGTATGAAATAATATATTAATAGCATGGTAAGAAGGCATACATTGTGAGACCCCATGAATTGCAAAAGAGATAGGAGATGTTTTTAGCTGAACTTGTCTAAAGTAATATCTCAATCAGTGCAATCTGAAAAGTGGATCATTCCATAATATCTATTGATAATCTTTCTGTGTTAGCTAATGAAACATTTGCTCTCTTCTATATTATGGAAGCAAATACCAATATCTGATTTTTGTTTGCCACTGTGTTATCAGCAGCAATTATTTTGTTAGACAGCTTAGAGATTTTTTTATTTGGGGTATTTTTTTTACCATTTAAAGCCTGTAATTTCACATCATTTGGAAAATGGGGTAACATGGGATCTGTGAAGTGAAACTCACAAGAAAGAGTCAAGCTGGTGAGAAATCACAAAAAGGAGAAGCCTATTCTTTAACTGAAACCAGTCACTCTGAATGAATCAGGCAAATTGCACAGACAAAAAAAATTAATAATGCTTGCTCTCTTAATTTTGAAAATATGTTTTTCCTTTGAAATCTCACTGGCAAAATTCAGGCATCTTCCCAATGTAATTTTAGAATTTGCTACTTCTGAAGCTATGGTCCCAAGTGAATTTATCACGGCAAAAGTAGCATATGACAAAAGAATTGCATGTGCTTTTAGTATAGAAACTCTGTGGAAAGAAACTCCAAGCCAGTGTTTGGACATAAAGAAGGAAGTGTTATTTCACAGCAGTATTTCTGTTTTGTTGTGCATATCCATTCAAAATAAAAGCTCCATGAGTTTGCTTTCTGGATAGTAGGACATTTCATTTCCCTTTTAACAGAAGGGATCACAGATCAAAGGAAAGCAGCCAGGTGGGTCAGAGGGAAACACCAGCATTTCCTGACCCCATTACTTGTTTACAGATAAACACCAGACAGCTGTAAAAGGGGCAATATGCTTTCACAAGAGCAAGAAGGAAATAGAATTGAATAAATTCAAAGAAACAAAAGTATATGTCTAAATTTGAAAGTCTTGAGTTTGTTCAATAATGTTGCTATAGTGATTAGAATAAGTTCAATATTATGTCTCTATCATTTAATTGTATTGTCTCATTTATTAAATTCTAATTAAAGAAGCTTTACTCTACAGAAGGTCTAAAGAAACCAGAAAGTCATCTCTATGTAGTTTGTAGTAACTTTTCAGTGAGGGTCTGCAGCTGACCATACTACCAGGTCACCTCATACAACATAGAGTAATGACATTTGCACACTGTAGAGTTAGACATCCCACACTGAAAGGCCCTGACTGCAAATTCCACATCAAAATTACATTAAACTCCTGAAATATGCTGAGTGAGGTTCAGTTTCTTAGTTTGTTCCTCCTTCATGTTTCATGTGGTATATTTCTCAAACAGGGAACCTGCTCATTCTCTCTGTTTACCAGTATCTGCCTGATAAAGTAGAACTGAAAACACTGTTGTGCTGGGACGTGAAGAAGTTCAGAGTTCAAAACAATTGCTTGCTACAAAAATAAAGGAAGGCCTCTCCTATGAAATCTATGAACTCAAAACAGGGATACAGAGCTAGTTGTTGCCAATAACTTTAACTTCATTTATCTATATTTGGCAAAAATTGTGCTGCAGCTGGAGATGAAATGCTGAGCTAAATAACTGCAGCGATGTGAGTTCCAAAACAGCAATTACTAAGCTGTGCTGCCTTGTGTAAGATTTTACTTTTATTTATTGTATTTAAAGAAACTCTGTATCTATGTACAGTACAACAAGAACTGCCTGATCAAATAATGCCTGATTGCAAGGCATCTCAGCTCCACTGTTAATATTTAGCAAGGAGAACATGTTTTACATGAAGCCAGACTACAATGTTGTGCATGGCAGTTTTATAGTTCTACATACCTTTATATTGTCTCTAATTGCAAGGAGTAACTTATATTAAACCTAAATTTGGCTTATCACAAATGATGAATGCATTTTTTTCTTAGTGTTAGAAAAGCTAGTAGTTTTAAAAGGCTGAAAGGTGCACACAATCTCTTTCTTCATGGTAACAAGAGCAAAAAATCCCCATTATTAATGTCATTGGAGGAACTGCTCACCAACACTATTTCTATCATCTTTTTTAAAAAGAGAACAAGAAAGCTGGGGGCATATTCTAGGCAGATGCTTTTTTTCTCAAAAGAGAAGCCCAAGTAGCTGTAATAATGGGTGCTCTGTGGTACTAACTCCACATATGTGTCCACTATCACAGTGCAGCCTCACAGTGGCCTCCCTCTAAAGCACTTCATCTGGGGACATGTTGACATTTCAGAGAAAGAAAAGGAGAAAATGAAGTGACATATGAGTATTCTTCTAGTTGTCCAAGAAAATGGATGCTGACACCATAAATCTAGCTCCTTCCCAAAAAGTAATATGACTGAAATAATATCACAATGCCAGAAAAGCTGACTAATTGTCTGGATTCCAAAACTGACATAATTTTTCCAAGATGACATAGTATTATTAGTAGTATCCAGTCCCTCAAACAGTGAGTTTTGTCCTCATTGACCATATTTTTAACTCCCTTCTTTTTACTGCCACAGACAGAAATTCTGATACAGAGTCCTCCCTGCTTTCAATTTCTTGGTCATTCATGAGATTTTTAACCCTAACCAATACAAACTCTTTCACTATCAGTCACATTCTAGATTCAGTCAGCAGCATTTCTTTGGGACAAATTGCCTTTCAGCAGATGGTTCCCAAACATTTAGGGCCAGTGGATCATTGCTGCCCTTATAATTAATTAATATTACCCTGCACCCTTATAATTTACTTGAAGGCAATAGAAAAATTCTCAATATTTCCAGAATTCATTTGCAGATTATCTCCCATGTCTCCATTGACTGACCATGAGTCACTGGTGAATACAAATCAACTGATCTATTAGAACTGGTGGCATTTTTTCCTCCTCATCTGCATCCTGGAAATATCTAAGCCAGAGAAAGTAGCCACATGGGTTATAGTAGGTCATATTGCTTAATTTCTTGCTAACTTCAGCAATGTTAGATTTTTCTGTGTTTAGGGAGAACCAAGGTGGATCTTTATACGTCCTGGAAAGCTTCTATATTTATTTCAACATACTGGTAAAGGCAAAAGATGGAGATTAGCCTCTTGTCATCTCCTCTGAAACTTCGGGCCCACCTTGTTTCATTGAATAAATGAAATCTTAGTCCAGCACTGTACAGAGAGATACATCTTTTGTTCTGATTTTTGTTACTCCAGTAGATCTTGTGATTCCATCTTCTGCTAAATTGCTTCATTTCTGAATAGAAAGGAAATCAAAGCAAGGCGAAGCAAGCCAAGGAAGGGGATAGGAGTCCAGTATGGATCTTCAGAATTTTTGATGGAATTTACCCATCTTCCATTAGTGAATAGTTTGTCAAAGCCTGGCTTCTCTCTTTGTTCATCCATATGACAGGTTACTCTTGCAGTTCCATAGACATAATGTAGAAATATTTCAGTGTTAATCTACAACTGCATCACCACCAGAGTCATCTAAAGTTGTTGTCATAGCACTTGTTAGTACAGGAGACATTTCAGAATGGAAATGAGGCATTGCTGGGCACATGCATCTAGCAGCCATTTGCATCCCTAGATCAGCTCTGCTGAATTGACTGAGAAGCTAATTCCAAAATCCCTCTAACCTGATATTCCAGCCTGAGCAGGTCTGTGATTAGCTGCTCTTCACAGCCAGGTCCTTGTACCCTGAAGGACATGAAAATGAAAACCACATTGTAGTTTATTCTTCCTTTGTAGAGTCACTAAGAGATGGCAGAGTTAAATGTATCAACAGCTATTTTAAATTCAGTAAACCAAACGAGCCGAAGCATTCCAACATCAGTGCTAATGCTTTTTAAATACAGTTTGTTTTCTGTTTTTACATCAGAAAGCTCATACTTACATGGACATCCTGCTAAAAGAGAGAGACTGCACACATATTTCCAGGGTAATCTAACTTGTACCAGAGGCAGCTAGGGATTAAGTGACTGGATGTTAAGGATGTTGACACTGATATATGGCTCTCCGCTTCTGCTTTAACATCTTACAGCCATCACACATGTTCAACGTTGTTTGGGCTGTGGTGTTTCAACATAACACGAAGCAGGAACTGCAGCAACATATAATTTACAATGGAGAGTCTACATTTTACTTTCACATATAGAGCACATAGAGAATTCTTCCTTTTAAAGTAAGGTTTCCTTGTTCATTCATCACACACCACTAATCACCACCACTTAGGCGTCTTAAAGAAAACGATGTACCATGTATCAGAAAAACTGACAGGGCGAAGTGACTAAAATTGAACACATCTGTACAAATTGTGAAGAAAATGCAGGACTCTTAAACAAACAATAATAATGGCAGTCACATTTCTTTTCTAAAAATGGAGTCATTCCCCTGCCATTTACAACAGTTTATGCACGTCCACAATTCTTCAAACTATTCTTGAGTTGTTCAAGACCTAGATTGTGGTTCTGTCTCTTTGGAAAGATCAACAACTAGACAAGAACATAACCAAATAACATCCTGGCTAACTCTTTGTGTTCAGCAGGATAATAGCACTAAGGAATCTACTCTTTGTGAACAAGGTTACATTCTGCTTCAAAAAGATCTTCATGCACATGGATGTCTGATTGCACTTACTCTGTGCACTGAGCTTACTCTCCATTATCTAATTCACTGCCCTGAAACAAATTACATAATTATCTTCTGTTCCATTCTTAGCTATTAAATAGGAAAGACTATGGTGTTGAAACTTGTATAATGTATATATCACCTTGGTAATGGAATAATTTGGTATCTTCTTCGAGCTGATGATATGCATTGGCTGTTCTTTGTCTGCTGTAGAGTTTTCCTCCTCTGGGCTACAGCATCCCAGGTTCTCTGCAGCAGACCAGACATAAAGTTTATGTCACCTCCACTACCACTCAGATAGAGACACAAGAAAATAATGTCTTCTAAAACAAGGAACAACTTCTGGAGAAGAAAGCCTTTCAGCTGAAATTCTTGTGGTAAGATATAGGCTGCTGACAGATTTTCCCACTCCTGCCTCAAGTAGACATTGTGCTTTGCCCTTCTAGAGACATGCATTCTCATTCCCATGAGGTGCTGACATTTTCATAAGATAGCTGCAGTGCAGGTAAATTACTGTCAAAGCAGTAAGGCAATTCCCATTTCCGCACTCTTCTAATCTGCCTCCGCCTCACTTCAGCTCCTTATGCTGATTTGAGTCAGTAATTCTTTCATTTTTCATGCCAGCTGAGGGCCAAGCTCACCAGCCTCTTAGCTTATGGTGTATCACCTCTGTGAAGCTCATGGGGTTTTTTTGTTTATACCACAGAATTCACTTTTGCCTGTTAAAAGAATAACTTAGCTCCTTACATGGTAACATCCTGCATGTTTCAACCAAGCACATCATTGCTGTCATTCTGGCCTGACTATTGCCACTGACTATTCAGATACCAAGCAGTGATAAACACCATGTTGAAGCTGAAGTATCTTTCACAAGTGCACTATTGTTAGCTTGTAACCTGCAGTCATCTAAAAGGACCAGCAAAATCGTATTGCACATCATGACTTGTGATTTCAGCAAGGAAATAACTGAGTAGCTCATATTGTTTGATAGCAAACATTTTCTGAAGAGAAACTATTGTCCAAACTTTTCTAAATAAGAAAAAATAAAATACAGGAAAAACAATTTATGAGGCTTACTAGACTCAAGGCTCTCAATTTTTATTTTGTTGGTTGGCCTGTTGGGAGTTTTTTGCTTGTTATGGAGATATTTTCTTTTGTTATAGAGAGTGCAATATTGTTAATAACAAAGGATATACTGTTGATCATGGATCTGGCCTGAATATCATTCAACTAACTTTCACTATAAGGTCAGAAATAACAGTTACGCTGTTATTAAATCCATATTCTAGCACAATTACTTTGCTTGCACTTTTCTTCATATGGTAGACAGGAGCTGAGGGGAGGCAATAGTGAGGGACAATAATGTGGAGTCTCATTCATCCTAAAACATTGCACAAAACTTAGTTTGTAGTTTTCATCTGCCATGCTGAACTCTTTTCCCCTAAATTCCCAAGAGCAGCCAGGTGAATCAAGAAAGTATAAGAGTGAAGATTAAACAGATTTCCTTTCCTACACTTGCACTCAGATGAGGGGGAAGGGCTCCAAAAAACCTGTTATTTTAACTGCTTCTTTTTTTGAGAAAAAAATTTTAAAATTGAGATGGTGCCTTTTAATTTGCTAATTAACAACTTTTACTGTGGAGAATACTGCCAAAATGGCTGAGATTATTTGATAAAGATTCATTAGAGAAGAAGAAAAATAGAAATTAAAGGAATGAAGATCTTAGATAATTCAGAATGTTCCAACGAAGCCAACAGAGCCAAGGATGCAATTTAGGGTACATAGTTTCCAAATTTTCGTTTCCTGTATTTTCACATATTGCCTACTAAAGCAGCCATTACGAGCAACCCAATAGGTGCTGTGGGCTGATTCTATGACAAATCAAGATCAGGTGAAATAACACACAGCATTTGCCAAGTATAATTTCAGGAATCCTGAAATTATTTCTGGATTTACACTGAACAAGTGCAATTAGGGTTTGAGAGCTAGATGCTGATAATGTTGCTATCACTCTGTTTACTTACTCTACTCCAATTATTATAGCCCAACCCAGACACATGAGACTGGTTCCATTCTGTCCTTCACTAAACACAATTTTAACCCAAACCACTTTTCTATGAAAAGAATGCCCAAAGACATTGAACTAGGCATTTAGATATTCATTTTAATATTCCTTGAGTTGACAAGAAAATAGGCCAGCAGCCTAGTAGCTACTGAGCCTGTAAACTACCTTAGCCTCAGGCACTGTACTGAACCAATGATAACACAATCTGAATATTATGTTAAAATCTTCCATTTTTTCAAGTGAGCATCTTAACAAGAGACTGCAAATCAATCTAAACACTAACCTCCTCGATCTGTTTCTGATGATGTCTCACATTTATTAGTTATTTATCAATCCAGTGAGTAAACCACAGTTTAGCCCAGTGGTCAGGGCATTGCTCTAAGAAACATAAAAGTAGCTTTTCATCCTCTTCCACTGATAGTCATTAATGCAATTGAAACAGTAATGACTTAAGAGCATTTTTACCAGGACATCTTAACCAGATGGTTCACATTTTCTACTATTAGTAAGACACCAGGATTCAATCTTCACTAGGAGAAAAGAGGGAATGTCTCCCACTCTGAAAAAATAAATGATCAATACTTAAACAGACTAAGCATGGAGGAAGAAGAAGGGGAAAAAGGAGATAATAATGGAAAATGACCCTGTCTCAAATAGACAGTAGGTTAAAAGTGGAATTAAAATTCAACCTCCTGTCAGCGAAGGCAGGCTCAGTTACTACGAAGCCTTGCCTGCCCTCATTCTTTTGCTGCTAGTTTTCCTACCTTGTCAGGCCCATTCATCAAGCCACTTCATGTCACCTGGCTTTAGAGCCCAAACATGCATTGACAAATTGTCCCTATGCTCCATTTCTAGAGACATTTCTTCCTCTTAATCTGGGATAGGTTCTAAGATAGCTGAGGTGAAACGTCCCTCCAGATTGCAGTGTTTGACTAAAACAGTGGCCTATTGTGGGGAAACTGAACTAGGATGACTAGGATGACTTGTTTTCAGATGCCTGAACTACACAAGAGAAACCTGTATAATCCAGCTGCCTTGTCCACATACAACACCTGTTTACCCTACAGAGATACCATGATAGTTACTGCTTGTTTCAAAATCTTCAGAAAAGGTATCAAGTATGCACTATTTTCACCACTTTGCAGTCAGATTCAAATTCATTTATACATTGCTATTACTCTTCAGTTCTTAAGAAACCCATCCTAAATTTTTACAGAAGTTTCAGTTAACAAAGACTACATTCCAACAACACAGTAACCATCCTTAATAGATGGCTTTTTAATGGCATCCAAGACAAAGAATAGAAAATGTTTCAGGGATGCTGACCAAAGAGATGTGCCATCTCTTCATGAATAAGAGAAAGCAAAAAGCATTCCACAACTGAGCATACTCACCAGCTGGAAGAGATGGAGAGGCAGCAGGCAGGTGCAAGAAAAGCCATTTTGGGGCTCTAGCTGGTTTTCTCCGTATTCCAAAGGACAAAGAGCAGAAGAGCTTTCTGTGAAAATAAATGAATCTAGATTTAGTCCTGAACTGACTAGTCAATTCAAAGGGACCAGAATCCAAACTCACTCATTTTTAAGGATTAGACCCATCACACACACACTGTTTTTCAATATTGTTCTCTGCAATAAAAATTGAGATTGTTTTCTGAACAGGATGCCAGCTGCTTCCTGTTCATGCTACTAATACATAACACTGCCATTGTATCACATCAAGGGATCCTCACTCTGATCACCAGCCAGCAGAACAAATGCACTATATTAAGTAAATCCTCATAAAAGGCTACAGAATCAATTGGTGTAATTCAGCCTAGTCACACTGACTTCAGCAACATTTTACTCCTGCTTAGGAGCTAATCTGATTCGTAATTTATCTTTCATGTGATTAACTAATTGCTGTACACATAAATAGGAAATCCAATTCTGTAGGTTATGCACGGATCACATAGTTAGTCGCACTTACATATTTTGAACTCAGGTGCACTTGCACAGAAAAGGTACAAAAACAGAAGAAACCTTCCTGTGGCATGAGTTGTCTTGCTCTCCCTTGCAATAAAGAAGCAATCTCTGACCTTCTGCAACTCTTACTGTGAACATTCCCTTCCCTCCCAAGAGGCGATCTTCCCCAAGAAGCCACAGCCTCATTCCATGTAACTCAAAACTGCTGTTACCATGGTTAATATTTCTGACTTGATTGGCATCACTAGTAATTGAACTGCAGTCTCTCGAGCACAGCAAGCTCTATTCATTAGCCCCTATTGTGTTAGGACACTGCATCAACCCACATTATTTTTCTGTGTAAAGGGGAAAAATCAGCCATGAATACAAAGTTATGTTGCCACACAAAATTTTGCAGTTTTACTGTTGGATTTATTTTATGAGATTTAATAAAATATTGCACATAAATTTTATTTATGTCTATAACAGTACAATATGGGAAAAGGCACCTTCATTTTGACTGCATAATATTATGCACATCTAAAATCCAAAATAGCTTAGTATCAGCTTTATGAGAAGACTTTTGGTTTCATCACAAATTAACAAAACCTTTGCAGTCTTCTGTCTATTTTTCTCCCACTTAATATAGAGTTACACTTTATATGAATTTTCTGATTTGAGTCAATATGTGACAGAATGCTACATAAGTAATGAAAAGAACAATATACCAGAAGCTTTCTTTCTGGTAAGGAGACAAGACAGATAAGCTTTAAAATGCAGCTTTCAACTGCCTATTCAGACAAAGACATTGTGTATTTTATATATTTTAGTAGTTTTTATAGATTACACTATTGTATATGTAAAGGAATTAGACCAATTAGAAATTACTTAATAAACCCTGTCAAATTGGAGCTGACATTTTAATAGAAGTAGACAAAATATGAGAAATATTTCATATTCTGATCCCATAAACTCTTCCATAAATTAATAACCGCCAACATCAAAGAGATGGCCATACCAGCAAGTTGTTCCAGAGTTATCCTTCTGTTCATCCTGCTGCATTTTTAGTGTAATAATGACCCTCTTGGTTTCATCTTTGCAAAAGTTTTCATATTTTGTCTGTTTTATCTCTTCTTCCTTTCTCTGTTAGACAGGACCATGAGAGATGTCTGAGAAATATTCATAACATTGATTTTTTTTCCCATGGGGAAAAGGGGCAAAAAAAGAACACAGTAAGAGAAATAGAGGTGCTAAAGGAAAGTTGTGTTTTACTCCATCAGCCTGCTTTGGCATTGTGAGACTGATCTTGGAAGACTAAAGAGCTTGCAGAGCTACAGAAATGTGAGCTAGAGAAAGGTGGATGCAAGAGAGAGCAAGAGAAAATGTCAGATATTGACAGTGGAAAAACTGCTTCTCATTGTAGCTTGTCATTAAGTGGAGTAAGATATTCTTCACACTCTCAATGCCAAGATTCTCACCTTTCCAAAATTTGCACTGTGTTGAAATACCAGTAGTTTATTCCCAATTCCTTCAGTTTCCAGCCTCACCTGAGTCCACTGTATTATATAGAGACAAATAAGTTTACAAAGACCAGTCACACAAAATCACACATGTTCTAGCAGAGACTCACTCATACAACAAAACAGTGCAAAAGGTCAGCACTGAGAGAGTTGCCTTCCTGAGGGATGGATGCTCCTGTCAGTGGTTCTGACTTGTTTCAGCTCTCTCTGAGAGTGTTCACTGCTTGGAACACCAGAAAAATCTAGTTGTGTCCCATTTTACACAAATGACTATAGAAGCACACAAAATTGATGGCACTGTATATTTAGATCCTTTTCCATAGCAAATAGATAATAACACTTATCTTTCCCTTTATCATTGTGAAGCTTACTTTATATTTGCAAGGTATTTGGTTGATAAGACCAGCAGTTGCCAAAAGAAAATTCATGGCACTGTGAAAATTTCTTATCTGATGCATGCCTGCTGCTGGGACTGCATATGAGGAGCACTAAGAGTGACAAATAGACTGTGAAATGTAGTATTAACTCAACCTGCTTCATTCTGAGTGAGTGATTCTCTGATACCTAATATGCTGGTTGAGCCAGCCTAGCAAGGTTCTGAGGACACATGCTATTTCCCCCTTCCCCACGTCAAGTGTAGATTAGATGGTCCAATAGATTTAAAATTAGAGAAAGTACTGGCCAGAAGAAAATAACAAAATACTCATTTCTCAAGGAAAAAAGGTTAAAACTGATCATCTGTCTCATCCATCAGTCTCTGTCTATGCCATTCAATAACCAATGTAGGCACCCTTTGGAAAACAATTATATGTGATCAAGTAACAGTTTTCATAGCACACGTGCCAATGGATATGTCTGCAGGAGCAATATTGTATTTATTTTATTATAAATTAGTATTGTGAGATCCAGAGATCAAAACCTGTGGATCTCAAAATACTAATGCATTCACACTTATGATTACCTCATTTCCCAACTGTAAATTGTTAAAAATGTAATCTTCTATTAATTTATCTTTAAGTGTACATAATCTATACAGCTACATGTCTTCTTATATTTAATTTTTCAAAATCTTATATTTTGAGGTTAAAATGGTAACTTGATGCACCAGCCACCATTCAGTACCAACAGCCATGGGCTCCCAGAGCATGGGCATGCATGCTCCTGTATCTTTCTGAGTTCTTTCTTTATTTCTGCAAGGCTCTATTAGGAAGAGCATTGCCAGCAGGTAGAAGGGGGTGATCTTCCTCTCTACTCAACCCAGGTGAGGTCACACCTGGAGTGCTGTGTCCAGTTCTGGGCTTCTCAGTACAGGTGAGACATGGAGCTCCTGAAGCAGATCCAGCAGAGCCTACAAAGATGATTACTTGGCAGGAGCATCTCTCTTACGAGGAAGGACTAGGGGAGCTGGGCCTGTAGACTCAAGAAGAGGTGACTGAGTGTGGATCTCATCAATATCTATAGGTAAATGAAGGGAGGGTGCCAAAAGGATGAAGTCAGGCTCTGCTCAGTGGTGCTGAGCAATAGGACAAGAGGCAAAGGGCAGAAACAGATGCACAGGAGGTTCCATCTCAACATGAGAAAGAACTCTGTTGTCCAAGTGACCATGCACTAGAACAAGTTTCCTGGAGGGGTTGTGGAATCTTCCTCAGTGGACATATTCAAGAACTATCCAGACACAATCCTATGCAATGTGGTCCAGGATGACCCTACTAAGCAGGGAGGTTGGACCAGATGCCCCACTGTGGTCCCTTCTGACCTTACCCAGTCTGTGATTTCTGCTCTTCTTTTCACAGCCTCATCACCATGTAGGATTTGTAGCATTAAGTAGCCCCACAAATGGTCATCTATGCATTAACTATACATCCTTGTGTTTCACAATTTACACAGTCCTCTTCAAGCTCCTGCTGGGACCACTGCAAGCAAATCTCATGTATGAGCAGACTGGTTATTTTCATGCCAGTCAGCTTTCTTTCTTTTTGTTGGCCAACATGCCTGGTACATAAATAATCATGGTTTAAGAATAGAGCTAAATTCTATTTCTCTGCTTGACATGCTGAACTAACTGCAAATATTCTCAGCTCAGCTTTTTTGAGCAGTTTGTAAACAGCACAAAAACCAGATGTGACTCAAAGGACACTCTCATGTAAATATAAAAAGTCATAATTCAAAGTACAACGTTAAGTCTCAGTAATTCACACCAATTTGAGCTTTCCACTTTAATGACAACAACCCTGACCTGACAAATACTGCTGTGTAAATTTGTATAAAATTGAGTACATTACAGGGTCTCAAAATCATAGTCACATTATAATATAGCACTGAACTTTTCCCTGGAGCCCAGTGCATACACACAGATTTTCTAGAGCTCCTGAGGAATGTAGGTGCATAGGCACTACTGAAGGTCAGTGAGATTTCCATGGCTAAATCCCTAAGATATGTTGGAATCAGTCCCTTGCAATTAATAATTCAGGGACCATATACAGCTATTCACTTCTATATTTTAATATAGATAAAACAATAGGCTTCATTTGGACTGATCCTGAATCACACCTGCTCACATACCTTTACAGAGAGGCAATACATGTTGGTAAAGTCATCTCTAATGGGAGAGAGAACATCTGAGTCTGGCTGTGGCTGTTTATTATCTTTGCTTCTATTCTCTTGGGTTTTTTCTCTTTATCTTCAACATTTCCCATTCTCAAGATAATTTTTTCATGTGTGTTTTGTTTTACACAGTGGTTTTCTTCTAACACACTTTTCTCTCTGCATCACCAGACTGGATTCAGAAGGTTTTAGTGACTTAGCTGCTTCCTTCTCCAAGTTGTATTAGCGATCATGATAACAGCATTTGGGTTAATCCCTTCTTGTTTTCTGATAGAACTGAAGCAAAATTAAATATGTTTGTTAGCCAGACACTAGGGAAGTTTTTGAAGTTAGAGGTATGTCTGTGTTACCAGAACACTGTCAGGGACAAAAGAGGCAGTCACACTACCCCTGTAACCCTCCACCCATACCCATCCAGATTTAGTCTCCCTCACTTTCCCATACATGGAAGTGGGATTCTATCCTGGACAGTCTTGCAGAGCCCTCTGATCAGCAGCATTCATTACATAGAACAGTTCTATCCATTACAGCACAAAATCCATCAGTGAAGGAGCAAATCATTGATATAACACATGAAGCAATGTTGTGCCTGCATTATGGAAAGGGAGTACTCCTACAGCAAACATCAGGTGCTGGGGAGAAACCCCCAGCAGGAGACTGTACATGAGTTCTTCTCCCTGAGAGAAGAGGTGAGCCCCTGAGAGATGACAGACATGGATACAGAACAGTGCTGCACAAGGGCTCCACAAAGAGATGTGCACTGCAGAGCAGCTGCTTGGACACGCTGCTCACTGCTACATATTGGATTCCAGTGAATAAAATGGTCACTGTTTGACTCCACAAATGTGAGGAACAAGTGCAGCAGAGTCCAGGTGTATGAATGCTGTTCACTGCACTGATATTGAATCAAAACATTTGAAACTGTTTTGTTTGAGTATTCAAACTAACAATAAAAATAAAAATCATTTTAGTAAAATATTATCTTAATGTTTGACCCAGAGTCCCAAAGATATAGGCCATGTGAGGATCAAATCCTCAGTGTTCAGCTCCTTCACAACTGGAAAGCAGTAAGATTTAATTATTTTATGGCTGGAAGATAAATAACAATCCCTGTAGGAAACTGCAAGTAGTATTGCAAAAGATTAGCCTTATTTGCTTTTATTTTCTTTTACACAGGGTGATATAGTTGCTGAATCATTATTAATAATTGTTTATGTCACAGTAATGCCTTAAGCAACCCTCCAGGACAAATATTAAAAAGGATAAATCCTAAGCAATAGCTCCAGCTGAGAAAGGGAGATTTTGTTTTCCCTGAAGCTGGAGCCTCTTGCACCTGCAGTTGAGCTGCTCCCCAAACTGCCAATGCCACCCATGTATGTGATACATGGGGTGTTACTGAGCAGGTGGTACTGCTTTCCTTTCTTCTGCTGTGGAAACTCAATCACCCCTCAGATCCTTAAGTTCCCAAGAGATCTGTCAAGGAAAATAAAACAAACCTGGCATGCACTCAGCTATGATAGTCAATCTGAATAATTCCCTAGCTTTGGTATCAGGCACCATGCAGCTCCCACTCACCTCAGTAGGAGGGAACTGGCCCTGTGCATTGCCTAATTTATCAACATGATACATGAAGTCTGTCTGGAAGATAAACAAGGGGACATATTGCGGTGACATACAAACTCTTCTCAAGTTGTGCATCCTAGGAGATAGATTACATGATGAACACGTGCAGTATGCCTTTTCCAGCTTGTGCTTCTGAGCTGAACTGTGATGTCCCTCCTGAAGAAAAGCTGCATTTTATCTCACAGATAAAGCTGGCTATCCTTTCAGGAGAAGCCTCTCAAAATTTGGTTCCCAGGTACTCAAGTGCCTAATGAGAGGAGGTTCATAACCCTTTGCCTGAGGACATTTTGTGTTGTCTTTCTCTTTGAGGAGAGGTGAAGCCATCCATTTCCATTCAGATGATGACAAAGGAAAAGGAGTAAGCCTTGTGATGTAAAACCATCACAGACCCTGCCTGCCTCCTACCAAAGCTCTCTGCAAAGGCAAAGCTACCTCAGTTCCATGCTTCCCCTCTAATTCACCATCGCTTGAGAGAGAAGAGCAGACAACACACAGTAATTTTTAAAAGGCATTAGGAGTAATATTGTGACAAACAAGTCAGCAGCATTTCAACACCTCCAAACACAGAATGGCAGAAATTTTCCTGTCAAAGCACAGCTACAGAACAATTTCTGGACTTGCCATCCCCAGCGTAAAGAACGAAGGTGGGAAATCTCCAGGAACCTGAAAGACACATAAAGACAGCTTCCCTTCTCCCAGCCAAATTGATCTGGGGATCTTTTCATTTCTTACGCCTTTGAAAACTTACCCTCCAAATGTAGTAGATGTTAGAGGTATTATGAAATTTGCTACACCTGGACTGCACTATTGCTGACAACAGATTATCTGTAGATATTAATCTTTTAATAGCATATTTTCAAATTATCTGTTCTCCGTTTGTCATTGATATATTTTCATATGCTCCAAATTCATTATAAGTATTGATGCTAATCTTGTGTCATCTGGCTGAAGAAAACAGCATGGGAGTTTTTAAGAAATCAGTCACAAAAATAGCCCTCTTAAAAATAAATATATTCATATATGGGGAATATACAATCCAGATAGGTAGACAAAGAAAGAGGTTGACACTGGATATACATTTAGACTGTGTTGCAGTATTATTTAAAATGCTAGGTGCCTTAATCCAGCCTTTCACGTTCACACCAGTTACTCCAAGGCTACATGAATTTGTATCTTACCTGTTCAGTCCCAGGAACAGGCAAAAGTCAATGTCCTGAGACCTTCAACTGACATCAATTCTCTCATCAGGTTGCCTACTGCTCCCTTGCAACCTTGCAACCCTAACACTGGAGTTGTCTAGGTAGCACGTTTGGGCTGGTGGCTCAGAGCTGCTCAGACACTAGGCCAGCTGGATGCTATCACCAGGTACAGAGCATCCAGACCTGTCCATGTGGAGTGTCCTTTTGCCCAAAAGCATACAATTCAGCCCTTGAGATCTTAGGGCCTCAGTGGAAGCCACTGGGTTACCCCAGGGCTGCAAGGCTGGTACCTGAGTTTGGCTCTACTGGGCTCCAAGGAAAAAGCAAAATGCATTGGTAATAACCTGTATCTGCTCCAGCTGCATCTGTGTTTTGTTACAGCTATGCAAATACAAGCAAACTGGAGACCTTTTTCTCACTAGAGATCTTTTCTTAAGCATGTCCCAGCCCTCATTCAAACACAGTCAAGACCTGAACAGCATGGCCATATCCTAATTGCTTTTTAGGGATAGTTCTTGTTATGTGTTCTGTCACCATCCATCTCCAGCTATGTGCAGGTTAAATCCATTACAGGGGCCTTGCTTGGCAGTTTATGTGTGGACAATCACACACCAGTGATTGAGCATACACTGTTAACACAGGTTAGATGTAGCTTCTGTGTCCTCAACTAACAAGGGAGAGATGAACCCACTCTTGTCCTGGGCTGCCAGCACAAAGTCTCAGTGGGACCCGCTCCACTCAATATTCCAAAAAAATTTGGGTCCACTTTTTGCCCAAACATACTCACACATGGTGGTCAGGAAAGCCTGGGTGGCATTTAGCACTGTGGTTGGTAAAATGAGACTTGGAAAGTGTCAGAACTAGGACTAGCTAAGGTGTTGTACTTTGAAGTGTGTATGAAGACATTCTAAAAGAAGCAAAAGTAATGGGGTCTTCACATAATGTCAATAGATGTCAGAGCAGCCCAAAGGATTAATGAAACAGAAGGCACAGTTTTGTCACTTTGATACTCAGCTTCCATGCAGCCTTTTAAATTAGCCTCCTCAAAATCAAACACACTCCCCTCTGCAGAGAACCACCACGCACACAAAAAGGAATATGCAATGCAATTTCAAGAGACAATATTGAGCTGGAAAATTTTGGACTCTTCTCTTACAGACACAATCAGTGCCAGTGTTGTGTATCTGCCTACCTGCACGAAGGAAATAATTACCAGACTACAGCATTCTGTAGTAATGATCATTAACTGCAGTAGCAATATTGCAGACTCTAGGGCCTTATTGTAATCCTCCTCATTTCAGTGTTAAACTACTCTAACTTCATTAGCTTCACTGGAGATACTCCACTTTACACCTACATAATTGAGAGCAGAATCAAGCCTCCACTGCTGTGGAAAATACTGGGTAGAGCAGCACTTTTTAAATAAAATGTAATTAACATGAAATTCTAGATCCATATTGCAATTTGCAGAATGATCACTGTGGGTGCAACATGACTTCCAACTCCCTCTCTCATCTTAATTTAGTTAGAAATAGGGCTGCTTGTGTAATATTTTCTCCATAGCAGGAAACAGAGGCATATTTCTTTTTTTTTTCCTATTGTTATTTTTTTCTCTTTATAAATCTTTGTCAGCAGAGGATTACTAGCTCACCTGAGAGAGGCAGTTAAAGTCAGATACTTGCCCATAATTAGGGAAACTTGGAATCTTTGACAGTGAACACCTGGCTTCTCATTACTACCTGAATTTTATACTTCCAAGTGTTAATCTCTCCTCAGGGTTTGCCTTGGAGTTTCATTCTGGTATTCAATGAAACCATCAGGTTTTCCAGGCACTGACACCTTTGAAATGTTTTCCACGTGGGAACCAATATGAAACATGTGTGATTATTACTGATTTCTCTGTGTTGATTTCTATTGTGGTAGCACCCTGGAAAAATAGTACAGACAGCAGTAATAAAATCTTTCATTGAATAACTTCATACAGCAGGAAGAGTTGTGTTTAGAGGCTGGTTTGATGTGAGGAAGGGGTGGGCATTGCTATGATGAATGGTGTTATCATGATTATAACTTGGTTTAAAGGACTCTAAGAACTTGCACATTTTTAGCCTTGAGAGTAAGTTTTACCAGCACTTCTTTCCTCTTAAAAGCCATCACTGCTGCCATTCCTCATAGCTCTAGATGAAATACGTGGGCTAGCTGGGAGCATGCTGATTGTGAAATCCCAGCTAACAGGGCTACAGTTCAGGCAGATTACTGTAATTTCCTTTACTTTACTGAGTGCAGAGTTTTCTTCCCAACCTTTACCAGCCTTATGGGCAGGAAAATTTTCTCATTCCCACAAGACCAAATGTGCTGGTAACTTTGTACATTTTACTCCAGACATAGGAAAACCCAGGCAAAAAGGATATCTCTGGGGCTTTTCTTCTGTTAATCAGAAGGATTTACTATCCTGTATCTGAGTAAGAGTTATTTAAATCACTCCAGGCCCAAAGCTCTTACTGACTACTGCAAGGCAATAGAGGTAATAAGAAGTCAAAATCTTCTGAAAGAAAAACAGCAAAGAGTTTCCATGCAGCTGACACTCACCCAGAAACACGAACACAAATTATTTTTAAACAACAGTGCATTTGGTTTTGGAAAGCACCAGGTGCCAATGAGAAGGTTGTCTTTCCTTGATCAAGTCCAAGCCCTGATGCATTGGACCATTTTTAAAGCTTTCAGTGAAGTCAGGAAGAGCAGACCTACTGCAGGAGTAAGTAGCATGCTCAGTGAAAGAAAATATGTAAGACTTGTTTGGGATCTGAAGTGGAAAATAAAAAGGAAGCAAAGCAGTGGAAGATTTTGTGACAGATCTAAGCCTGAGCATCTGAATTAATAGTACTTAACTAATAAAAGAACAGTTGTCATGGAATCCCAGAAGAAAGATACTGAAGAAAACTGAGAAACCCCAAGTTAACCTATGGTGAGCTTTATATGTGAAATTAAGCAAGAATGCAAAAAAAAAATGTAATCAAAACACCAAAAACTCCGAAGTCCTGATCAAAGTAGTCTTTGTCTTGAAGGTAAGTAACAAAAAAATGGAAAACACCTTTGAACTACAAGGTTCAACTCAGGTTCCAATGCCTAAGATGCTAAAGATGAGCATCAAATATAGTCCAGTAGAACAAGAGAGTTTATTCTTCACAGGAGATACAGGAAATTTCATGTCCCTATTTCCCAGAACTCAGTTTCATTTAAAAGAAACGTGAGTCCAGTTCTTACCATGACAAAGGACACCTGAATTTTTTTCCCTGGAAAATAACATTTTCTTTCTTTAGTTGCACAATTATTATTGGAAGTCTGGGTACAGGCCTGGGACACGCTGCTGCATATACTTTGAAGGAGACTACATAAGCTTGTTGTCAGAACTGGAATGTGAGCACATTTCCCCAGACCTTTTGTGAGGTCCAAGATGCATGGCATTTCCCAAATTCCTTGGGGATATCCAATAATCTTCCCAGTCTCCTGGTTGCTTGTGGAGTAGCTACAGAGTACTGACTCCTATTCAGCTGAGCTCAGGTTAAAAAAATAAATATGTCTTCATAAATATATGTTTCAGATTATTCAGAAAATAAAAATAAAATAAACCAAAAACAAATAAACAAAAAAAAGGCACATATACCATAGAAAAAGTGTACATTATATACCTATTTGTATGTCATGCAAGGTAAAGTTTAACTTAGGTACTTCTTTCCTCGACACTTTTTCAATCTCCATTGACTGTTTCATTTCGTGCATGAACCCCCTTCTCCTCAACTCCCTACAGTCTGTTTCCCCTCTCTGTTGTAATACCCTTCCTATCTCTGCCTTTGATTTTATGCAAATTTGGGTTGTCTGGGGTGATGATTATAGAACTGAAAATAGAGTAATACAATAGTCCTGCGCTAGAGCTTAAGACTCATACAAAGCACAGAGGATCACTACATGCTCTGCTGGGAGCATTTCTGAGCACTCAGTGCACCTTGTGCAATTCTTCAGATCTTACTATTTGTCTTACAGCTATGATTGTCAGGAATTAATTGCCTCACAAGGCTACAGGGCAGATTTGTGCAACTGGGACTGCTGTCTTGCATCACAGACGTGCCCTGTCACAGGAATGACACAAGGCCAGCTTTCCCACACTCAGCCATCATTGATGTAATTGTATCTGCATATAGATGGTGGTATATGTTATTTGATATTTCTGCAAGTCTCACTTCCTTTGATATCAGCTTCTCTCATTATAGAGACTATAGTTCTCAGGTTTTTTGCTAAAAAACCTCCACAATTGAGGTCATGAAATATGTTGGGGTGATGCCTCCTGTGAAGAGTTGGTGGCTCTGCCCCAGTAAAACTCAATTCACTCATGAAGTTACAAGGCAAATTGTTGGGCTCTGAAATGTTTCTATTAATTCAACTCATGGCTTCTCACAAGATGAGGAAACACTAATCTTAACAGCCATGATTTTATCAATTTTGGTGGCTGAAGAGACTGACTGATGAACCAGCTTTTACTGCCTGTCAAGAGAAATGAGGAATAAAAAAAAAATCCCAGAAGGTTTTAGAGACAGGCACAAAAGCAGTGAAGGAGGAGGGCCAAAAAACTCATAGGACAAAGAGATATGTACATTCATGTGATGGGGAGCATCTAACTTAGCTAATGGATCAGCTCAAGAGGTGGAAATACTGTCTTGTGCAGAAAACAAGAGAAATATCATAACAGAAGCAAGAGTATCAGCTTCCAGCACAAATACTGTACCAGGGGAATAAGGAAAGGGCAAAAAAATATGTATAGGATTTATAATATTTATCTTATGCTAGTAAGCAAGGAGCAAAAGAAAACCTGAACACAGACCTTTCAGACATTATTAATAAATATATCCATACCACCCTGTATACATGAAATATAAAACAGTGCGCTCACATACTTGCCACTAGTGATTTCTAAGAAAACATGCTTAAATTTGTGAAGTCTAAAGAGTTGGTGTTTTGTTTAGTGGAGGGAACAAAAAAAAGTGCTGTTTTGGATGAGAACAAATGTTTCATTTTGTGTTTTCCAATTCAGTCAACAACAAAATATACTTCATTGCTAGCATCACTTGCATGTCAGGCATATACACAAGAAAACAAAAAAAAATAGATTTATGTTGTCTGTTGCACTGGAGAAACCCAAGGGGAAATTCTGTTTGACAGGGAAAAGAAAGAAAACAGAGAGGGAAGAATTCTTATTTCAAAATCTCTAACTGGATTAAAGTGACAGGGAACAAATGACTACAAGCCTCAGAAGCTGAGGACTTCCATCTCTAGGTGTGCTGGTGTTTCTATTATGAGCCTCCACTTCAAATATAACTAGAGAGACGAAATTGATTTTCTGGTTTTATGACCTTTTTAAAGGCACATTAATGTTCTACATAACTGAGTATTTGCACAGTACTTTATTATGTGAAATACCATTAATTTCAATGGGAGTTTGTGTAGTATGGTAACGATGTCATTAAACAGTGCTGTTAAACTCATTGGGCTATTTACCATCCTGAATTACACCTGGACACCCCCTCCCCCTGAGCAGCATGGCTTCTCCCATACCTCAGCCCCTGAGCAGCATGGCCTCTCCCACACCTCTGTACCTGACTCATGCAGTGTGCCCCTGCTTCCCCTGGCTAGCAGGGGCCAAAGACCAAAGCTCAGCAGCTGCAGGTAATGACTAACAGGAGGTTTTGAGACATGGCCCATGTTAAATCCATCTGCACAAGAGCAGGATTTGTCCAAAAGACACTTACAGACCTTTACTGTGTGGCTGTGCCACAAGTTGGAATGGTTTCATTTATCTCTCCATCCTAAAATGTCCCAGGTTTATTCTCACAAGACCTTTGTGAAGAAGAAAAAGAGCAACCTAATTCTGTGGGGTTAAATTAATGCACACACAGAAGATATGATCTGCACACAACAAATTCTTCCAACAGCCTGAGCCCTGAGCAGCCTCCTGGCCAGAAACTGCTTTACAGACACATTACTCCTGCATCCAGTGGGAACATAAGTATAAGACATATTTTATAGGTGATTATTTCCATTTTAATCCATGGATAAAAACTTGCGTGTTCAAGAATTTCCAAGGCTTTGTCCCTTTAATGTTGAGGCATTACACTGCATCTTCAGGAAATGCTTGGAATAGGGGGGTTGAGTAAACTGCACCATCTTTGAAGTAGCTTAAGGAGGTATTGTGCTCAGCATCACTGCTCTAAGGTATCATCAAACCTCTTTCCTCTGTGTGCCAAGCTGGGAGAAGAAGACCTGTTTTCCTTACTATCCATGCTGCTTTTCTTGAAGAGAGGAGAGAAACTGATGCACAGATAGATTAGGGAATGAGAGGCTGGAATGCAGCCCTGCAGGAGGAGATCTGAGGCTTTTGATTGATGATAAACTCAATTTGAGCCAACAACATTCAGTCAAAAGGACCAGCTATATACTTGGAGTGCATTGAGCACACTGTAGCTAACTGACCTGAAGGGATTGTCCCACTATACTCAGCACTGGTGGGGCCTCACCTCAAGTACTGTGTGTGGTTTTGGGCTTCACAATATCAGAGGGATATAAAAGGTTTAGAGAGGTGCCCAAAGGAGGGCAACAGAGATGGAGAAAGGACAGTTGGACATGACTTAGGAGGATTGGCTGAGGGTCCCAGGTTTGCTCAGCTCAGAAAAGAGGAGACTGAGCAGTGATCACATTCCTGTCTGCAACCCCTCAAGATGCAGAGCAGACAGAAAGTCACTGATCTCTTCTGCCCAATGTCTGGTGATAGAACACAAGAGAATGGCTTTAAGCTGCATCAGATGAAGCTTGGGCTGAATATGAGGAAAAGGTTCTTCCCTGAGAGGGAGACCAAGCACTGAGAGAAACTCCCCAGGGAATAGGTCATTGCCCCAGGCCTGTTGAGTATTCAAGGAGCATTTGAACAATGCACTTAGACACCTGATTTAAGTTTCACATTTCCCTGAGTGGAATAAAGAGTTGGACTCAATTATCACTGTGAGCCCTTTCCAAGTCAGGATATTTCATAAATTTATGAAAATACAGACAGCCCCATCCTCAGCTTTCCACTTGATCTAGACTCAGCATGCCAGGACAGGCCTGAAACCAACAAGGGCCTGATGGAAGCTCTCATTTTCCATCTTCACATGACAGCTTGTGGCCCAAATCATCTCTTTGACTTTAAACTCTGTCATTTTATCTCTTTCTCAGTAATGGGTTTTTTCTTTACAATGGTTTCTTCCAGTCCCACTGAAGTCAATGAGAAATAAGATCAAGCTCTTTTCTTTTTGGATTTTTTTGTTTTTTGGTATCTAATTTGGATTGCAGTTGTACTGATTGACAGCTCTACTACAACTGCATTGAATTGCTGCCCAACTCAGTAATCTACTTTGGTGTCTTAATTAACTAGAATCAAATTTGAATTGAATTGCTTTTCTTGGAGATCTTTTAGGGTGGTTGTCAATCCAAAGGTAAAGACTTTTATAAAATAGCTGCTGCTTTTTATTTTGTACAATTGCTTTAGATAAAGATATTTTTCTTCATCTCTTACCTCTCAGTACTTGCATTTTCTTATTTCATATTTCTTTTTTCCATTTTTAATGTATTCTTTTCTCCCTCTTTTTTTTAATTAGCTTTCTATTTGAATTTAATTATTTTTTTCTCTTTCAGTTAACTCCTGTCTAATGCAGAACACTATCTCCCTTCAATAAAGCTCTGTCTCTCAGCTTCACCTGCCTCTTTGAATTCTCAACTCTCTAATTTATTTTCTCCTTTTCTAATTCCCCTCCCCCCAGTAATTCTTTTTTAACTCATGAGTTTCCGTTCCAGACACAGAAACTAGGTTTCTCCCCTTTCTCTTCCCTTACATCAATGCAATTCTGTGGGTCCCAAATGAGCAGCACCAGATCTGTATCCTTCTGGTGCAGAGAAGAGTCAGTCCCATAAAGCAAACCCAGTTGAGATAGCTGAGATGTTTCCTTTTGAACACAATGGGAAGCAGCTGTTCAAAGTATAACAGATAATAGGAAAAAATTTCAAATTTCTGATCCTGTGAAGGGGGAAGAGCATTGCAGTAAGCAGATAATAAATATTCCTTGTCTTTATCCATTCCCTACCAACATTTCTCTTCTCACTCATCTTCTTTCTACAAAATTTACACACGATGTCTCTTATGGGCAGAGATTCTGATCTTGTTTTTTACTGCTTTTACACTGCCTCCACTGTTAATTTCTGTTCATTTCTCTTGAGTTATTTAAGCATTAGCAAGAGCAGACTCAGGCTCTCTGTTGGGCTGGGATTTTCTCTTTTTTATTTTTTTTCTTTTACTTTTTAAATTTTATGTCCCAGCTGATCTTAAACAGATGGCTTTTTTCATTTCAGGAGTAGCTTAAGTCTGCACTCTCCAACATACAGCAGTTATCAGTTAATGAGATGACTTGTACCCTTGTCCACACTTGCAGCACTACGGCTGCTTAAATGAGCTGATGTGCTGCAACTGAGGATTAAACCATCTCTTTCAATCCTGCATGCACTGCAGCACAAGCTACTCACTCCAGCAACCACAGAAGCAATTGCAGTCCTGGGAAACCAAGATGAGCAGAAGCTCTTGTGCATTAACAGTGAAGCAACTTCAGCAGTAGAAAAATGAAAAGAGGAACATATCCTCTCCCTGCTGTTCAGATGCTGCTGAAATCCCCGACCATTTTCTTTTCAATTATATACTGTTTTATGTATTTTCACATCCTTTTTTAATCCACCCACCCATGCATCATTTTTGTAAGGTGGACTGTGAACCTGCCATAGTTAAAAAGGGTACCCCAAAATTCATGTCTGCAGACTACACCGTTCTAAAGCCATCCACATAGAGTATAGGAAACACTTTCTAGTAAAAGAAGAAAGTTCCTAATGTTGGAATACAATCTTTGGGACTTCATGCTTCCAGGGTGGGGTAACCACTCTGGTACCATGAAGCTCAAAGTAGGGCTACTTTTAAAATAACGCTGCGTTTGTTGACACCACAAGGAACCCAGAAATTTTGGCAAAATGATTACAGAGGTTTTAATCCAAGTTGCACCCGCCCTAAAATTCAGCTATAAATGACTACTTGGCCATTTAAACTGGGGAGTTGAAGATAATTAGGTACATCTTTTTGCTTGTTATTGATTACAGAAACACCACAACCTTACTATTTTCACCCTCGGGCCAACTAGGTTCAGATGTACCCTCTGCTTTCTAAGCAGACCTCAGAGAACAAAGGTGCTTTAAGGAAGGCTTGGAAACTGGTGTCAATTTATCTGTGTGAAAGTATAATCTGTTCAGAGAACCTAAATTAATTGTTCCAATTCCTTACTACAGAGATAAAATTAATAATGCTTCTTCATATGTGAAGGCAACATTTGCACTGGTTATATTTGCCAAAACAAGAAAAATCCTCAGCAGACAAATATTTTTTCTGTAATATGCTATTACTCCCTCCCTGGAAAAAAATTCTGAATTAGACTTCTTTGACTTACTGAAGTAGAGACCTGAGGCCCAATTCTTATAAGCAGCTTTTTGTAGTACAAAGATTCAGCAAGATCCCAACACAGCTCTAAGCACTATGCAGGCACCTACAGAAAGATAAGTCCATATACCCATTCAACCCTGAAAGATATTTATACCAGTGCAAAATGAACGTATAACACTGTCATTCTGGCTTGATGGTAACTGAGGTCCATCAGCTAATTAATTGTGTGCAGCACCATAATTGTGCTGAAGAGACACAACAGTCCCTGCCCTGGCAGCCTCACAACTACTTTCCCATCCTTTGCTTGTTACACTTGTGTGAGCTCTACACACAGGCACCAAGTCTTCAGACTTAGAAAGGATTCAAAATAAAACACACCAAAACAAAAACCCCATTGTGTACTTTCTGATTAATTTTTGAGTGCACCTGAAGCAATTACAAGAGTAGTACTGGTATTCTTCATAGAGTCTGTCCCTTAATGTGCACCATAATTAGAGGAAACTTGGATCCCAACAGACATGGTCTCTAAAGACTTGAGAGGTTGGGGAGGGAAGGGGGAGCAGGGGGACAAGGAAGGTCATTAAACATAGGCAAGGCACCTCCTCTTGCCCCTCTCAGCACAGACCAATGCAAATATGTGATCTGAAAATTAACACAGTTAGGAAGGAAACATCCCAAAGGGAGAATCAATACCCAGCAAAGGATAATGGGAACCCTGTGCAAGCAGCTGTGGTCTGCCCTCTAAACATTAGCACCTGTCAAAGGCAGCAATCAATGCTGGTCAATGGACAGCTCTCCTTACAGCTCAATTCACAGTGATCCTTAGCTGGAACCAAAACAGTGGCATCCCATGCTGCCAAATGGTGCCCCTTTCTTGCTAAATGCAGACAAACAATGACTTCCCCAAACAATTGGCACTGATCTTTTTAATCTTCTGATTTGTGTTTTGCGGTATAGAAGGAGGATCTGTAGAATCCACAACTAGAATTTAAGTTATTCAGGCTAATTTCAGAAAGTGTCAAGGCATAACAGGCACTTCAATTCAGCCACGGCAAGGAATTTGGGTTTAACCATTTCCATCAGTGCCATGTTTTTCTTGTACTTTATTATCATTATTAATGAACCTTATTTATTACCTTTTCAAGAACAGCGGAAAAGCTGGAGATGCTCCAAGCAGGTTGGTATTTGAATTAATCTCCACAGGACAGAAAAATTTTGCAGGTAGCGACCTTTACATCTCAATTGCATCACTGAAGACTGTCTTGTCACAGCCTTTGTGCACAGCTCCATACAATAGTAAAAAGGCGGAAAATGGATGTAAGCAAAGAATCATCTCTTTCATGGGATCCGTTGGACAGGATGAGGAATTAGCCTGATGTAGTCAGCAACAGGTCCTGCGAACATTTCTTTCATTCAGAAGGGCCTTCTTGTCTCTGGTACAAGTAATAACAAACAATATCAAAGTCTGCAGATTTTTTAGAAATTTTAAGCATGTCATTTTGACCCACGACTGTATGAATCCACCTAATACTCTCCAAATACTACTGTACTTCAGTATCCCAAGATGGTGTGAAATACACGCAGTAAACTGAACTCCAAGGAAATCAAAGCCTCATTCCTCTAACTGCTATGTGACTACTCACATGCTCAAAACTAGAAGTGTGCTTCATTATGAGTCTGTGAATCTTCTTTAAATACTAAAAGACAGAAGAATGTCTCCAGAAGTTTGCAGGAAAACATAATAGCCACCAAAAAAATTACTCCAGATCTCGTGGTTCCCAGTCCCTTGCTCTCAACATAATAATAATTCTGTTTCCCACTAGAGAACCCAGTAGCATTAACAAACACAGAAATGCAGATTGAGCTTACTGAGATGCCAGCAAGGGTGCTGAAAGGTAGACAGCTGAGCAGTGTACTGGAAAATGACCAGATATATTTAAACTGGCACGATCCAGTTAGCTACATTCTGAACTGATGCCAAAAGTTCAGGGGCATTGTGAGCACATCTTACATAAGGGACACACGTTTCTGCCATCTACTCCTGCTACTGAGCACAGCTGAGTGGAGAGCAGGGAGCAGAGGGCAGAGGATATCCTAGATTGTTCTTTCAAACTTGACACAGATTTCCATTTTGTCACGTTCTTAGCATGTGTGTTTATTTTCCTTGAATATTCAAGCATTTGGTGCTTTACAGTTGCCAGAGCTTATGAAAAGTGCATATTTAGCTCAAAGAGTTCCCAGATGTGAATTTCAAAATGACACTGTGTTGATTAGCTATAGAAGGCAGCCAGTCAAAGAGCAGGAGCAACAACATGTGACTTGGCATTCCCCAGCCGGCCAGAAAATAGTCACCCATTTAATTTTTCATGAATTTTCCAAAATCTGGGAATACAGCAAAAGTGAAAGGCAGGAACAAATGTTTCTGTTTCCTAATCTGCGCTTAATGTCTTACCTTATCATCACTACTATTTTGCCTCCTCCTTATGGGAAGGGGTTACAAGAAGACCTATAGGGTCACTGGAAAACAGTTTCCAAGATGTATTAAAGGTTCCTCCTTAACTAAAATTATCCCACTATGAAGACACCTGGGGCTCTGCCCCACCTCTGGGGAAAAAATGAAATTACAGTGAAATGCCTTTATTTTCTCTAAATGTTATGCATTGTTTGCAGCTGATCATTCATCATTACAGCTCCCCCCATGAATGATTCATGAGGGGACAGCTGTTCCCAGGGCCTCTGCTCCTGAGCTGCACATACCACAGGAGGCTTCCCCAGGCTGGCTATGCCAGAAGCTGAGCACCTGAGAAGTGCAAATGCTTCTTCAGCTCTAAGGCCTTCATTTTTTCAAATGAAGGCCTGGCCACAATGCACCCAAACAGTTCAGTTAAGGGGTATCAAATGGGTAAGTGGGTTATATAGAGAAATAAAAAATGTTTCAAAGCTTACTATAAGCCAGACCACTGGAAATCCTGGGATTAAATATGCTGTAGAGGATTCTTCTAGTTTCTGCAAAATGCATGCATAAAACCCACAAAACTGCATGAAAATGTTGACATGTTCTGCAGATACTATTTGGTTTGTGTCTTCTTTTTCAAGAAAAGGATAGAATTTAAACCATAGGCACTACAAAGGAGAGAGTAAAGGCAGTTTTCATATCCATTTCTGATCTTCTTCTGAGTTTTGTCTTTGTATAACAAGCTGTATGTCCCACACATTCATGAGTGGTATATATAACACTTTCTACTGCAGGCAGAACTAAACTTCTCCTAATGAGGCTTTCCTGCTTTCAATTAATGGTAACTTAAAAACAATATATTCCCTCTCTCTTTACCATTACCTCAACTGAAGAAGAAATGCTTAAGATAGAATTTTTTTAATCTACTCAAAAATCACAGTTGGTAATATCAGAGTAATTGTTATTGTAAATCAGCTATTTTTTAAACAAAATTATGATTTTTTCCTAAGAAAATAGGAAACTGACAGTAGAACTGAAGTGACAAACAATTTCTGTGATGTGTCTAATGTTGCACAAATCAGGAACATATCTGATACCTTCTTCTCCTTTGTGTCCTTGCCCTTTTAAAAAAAGAAAGGAAAAATTACTTCCAGGATTATACTCTTCTGGCAATTTTAGGAAGTCCCCAGACCCTAACAACTGCACTGAAAAAAGAGAGGTGCAACTCTTTCAAGTTCTACTCAAAAAAGAAAAAAAGAAAAGAAAAAAGATTGGATTGCCAAAATCTGATGCCATTTCTAATAAACAGCACAGATGTTTAAAATACAGAGAAAATGCTACTTAGAATTTGGGGTTTGAACTCTTTGAAAGTGCTTTGATTGGAAAAAGTATCATGCACTGATATTTCAAAATAATAGTTCCTAACTGGAAAGCTTCAAAATCTGCAGTCCAAGTTTGGAATTCACATGTCACTTCCTTCTTTAAGGAAGAGTAGTTGAGAACAATGAAGAATGGGATTAACTATTTATTTTTAACCATACAGCTTTTGTCTAGGTGCTTCTTATCCTTTTCGGCTGTTGTTTTCTCTCAGCCTCATTCTGACCTTTCACTCATACCACCACACTCAGTCTACAAAGTATTGAAAGTTATTTATACCACAATCATTTTTTATACAGAAGTGGGCAAGGGAAACTCAGTTGTTTGCATATGCAGGAGGGCAATTTAAAATAGAATGAATTTCAGATGCAGTGCTGGGATTCTTTACCCTGTCTTCATAAGAGATGAACAAACCACTTAGTCTGCAGCAAACAAGGTTACAAGTCACACATCATACATACACTGGAATTACATGGTTTGTGGTAGACCTCTCTGACAGAGCCAAGCTCTGTTCTCAATCTCCAGAGACAATGGGCTTGTGTTGATATAAAGTTGCAGAATTTGACTTTAAATCAGTAAGCAGAAACACCAGACAAAAAACAACAGGCCTCTGCAGACATATGTCATTGATCAGATATTACTTGCACGTGGAAATTTTTTTTAGTTACAGAAGAAAACCTTTTGTTGACTCCAGAAAGACCAATACTATGTCTAGGCAGCCAAATGTTAAGTGTCACCCCGAAAGCAGCAATGTTCACCTTTGATGTAAGGGAAGAGAACCATGGGAATGTTTCCCTAGGGAAGAGGCAACGTGTCCAGCCACCTTTTTTCCCATTACCAACACTTAGTGAAGTTCAAATTCCTCATCACAGAGACATATGGTACCAGCACCATCGTACCTGCTTGCAGCTAGCCACCAGCTGGTTTTGACTCCATTTACCACCTCTCACTGAGTCCAGCTGTCCAGTCAGATTTTACCCAGTGGACAGTTCACCCATCTGAGCCCTGAGCAGTCAGTTTCTCTATGAAAACATTCTGGGAAATGGTGTCAAAGGCTTTACTAAAGTCCACGTAAACACCCACAGCCTCCTCCTCATCCACTGATCACCTTGTCATAGAAGGAGGTCAGGCTGGTCAAGAGGAGCTGCCTTGCATAAGACAGCCTGATCTCCTTGCTGTCCTGCACGTGCCTCAGGATGGCACTCAGGATGATTTGCTCCATCCACTGACATTCCTCAGTACCTAGGTCAGGCTAACAGGCCTGTAGTTCCCCATACCCTCCTTCCATCACTTCTTGTAGATAGGCATCACGTTTGCTAAGCTCCAGTTAACTGCGAGCTCCCCAGCTGACCAGACTCCTTACAAATAATTGAAGGTGAGCACTTCCACCAGCTCCTTCTGTACACTTGGGTGGATCCCATTGGGCCCCGTGTGTGTCTAAGTAGTGTAGCAAGTTGTTAACTATTTCCATTTTTGTTTTCCACTGGATTTTGTGACTGCATTCTGCTCTCCATCAATGTTTTCCAGCTCAGGGGCCTTGTTAACCCTGAGAACAAATGTTTTTATGTTAAAAACTGAGTCAATGAAGGCATTATTACCTCAGCCTTTTCCTTATTCTCTCTGTCGCTGTTTTCCCCTACATCCAAAATCCATGGAGATTTTCCTTGGCCCTCCATCTGTTGCTCATGTATTTATAGAAACATTTTTGATTGGTTCTGATGTCATTAACCAGATTAGGTTCTAGTTGGGCTTTGGGCCTTCTAATTTTCTCCCTACATAAACTCATGACATCCTTGTACTCATCCTGACTTGCCTGCCCCTTCTTCCAATGGTCATAAACTCATTTCTTTACCTGAGTTCCTGCTAAAGCTCTCTGTTCAGGTAAGCCAATCTTCTTTCCCACTCACCCATCTTTTGGCACATGGGGATGGCCTGCTCCTTTACCTGTGGGATTTTCTTGAAGAAAGTTTTCCTGGACTCCTTGACCCTTCAGGACTGCTTTCCAACCAGGCTAATAAATTGGTCACAGTCTGCCAAGGAGGCACTTCTGCTGATCCCCCTCCTTACTCCTCTAAGAATAAAAAATGCTATAATTTTGCAATTGCTGTGCCCCAGATAGCCTCTAACCATCACGCCACCCATTAGTCTTTCTCTGTTCAGAAACATAAGGTCCCTAAGTTCGGGCACCTTCCCTAGCTGGTTCACCCATCAGCTCTCAGGAAGTTAAAGCATAATAGAACTGTTCTTGGGTGATCTAAGAGAGATCCTACAGGGGTTTCCTCAATTGAAAATTAATGAAGAAAAAAGAAAAGAACTCTGTGTATGTAACGAGCAAGAGTGGAAATTCTTTGAACCTGTAGCATAGCAGCATGTTCACAGTGACTTTTGAAATATTTGTGGACTTTAGGCATTGTTCTGTGATGCCTAATAAACCTTATATAATCTATATGTATAAACCTTATATATATGACAAAATTAAAAATTGAAAGGTTAGTTTTTCTTACAGCAGCATTCTCTACATTTTTTTTCCTTGCAAAGCTTAGATTTCAGTTCCCACCATGAGTAATTTCACATCCTTACTTGAACACAGTAAATATTTGAGAAAACTCTGGAATAATTCATTCAGACAGATGCATATGTCAGAAAAAAATCTAGCTGCTTTAAGGTCAGTTAGAAAGGGAATGATTTTGTAGGTGCTGTTGTTCACCACCTAAAACATCACTTATCTTTCTGAAGAACTGGTCCTAGAATAATGCCAGACACTTTTTCCATAGTACCGGTAGGCTTCTATGAATATATTTATATCCAGAATGTCAACTCTATGTTTAGTCATTTGCAGAGATGTTTGTGTGCTGTGGCCCTTTTAAAGGCTACTAATTCCTGCAGAACAACGAACTCACTGCCCGCTAACCTACTGCCAAGCATCACTATGGGAGGGAAAACCTCACCACCCAGCTGAAACTACTTAAGATCCACTCTCCCTTTGGGAATGTACTTTCTGTATAGTAAGTGGCAAAGAAAACTGTAAAGCAGAGGTTGGACTAAAGTACTTCCAAATCTATCACAGAATCACAGAATAACAGAATCACAGAATGGGTTGGGTTGGAAGGGATCGCAGTGGCCATCTGGTCCAACATCCCTGCTTTAACAGAGTCATCCCAGAGCAGACTGCGCAGAATTGTGTCCAGACAGCTCTTTAACATGTCCAGTGAGGAAGACTCCACAGTCTCTCTGGGCAATCTTGTGCTTGGTCACATGCACAGTAAAGTTCTTCCTCAAAATGAAGGGACATCTCCTGTATATCCATTTCTTCCCTTTGCCTCTTGTTTTATTGCTTGGCACCACCAGGAGGACTCTGGCTCCACCCTATTAAGGACCTGCCTTCAGATACTTAAATGCATTGATGAGATACACTCTCAGTCGCCTCTTCTGGAGGCTGAATAGGCTCAGCTCCCTCACTCTTTCCTCATGAGAGATGTTCCAGTCCTTTAATTGTGTTTGTAGCCTCTGCTGGACCCAGTCCAGGAGTTCCATGTCTCTCTTGTACTGAGCCCTCTCTCAACCTGCTGGAAATGCCCCTCCTAATGCACCCTTCTAAGCCAAAAGGACACACTGCCAGCTCATGGACAGCTTGCTGTCCCCCAGGTCCTTCTCCACAGAGCTGCTTCCCAGCAGGCCAGCCCCAGCCTGTGCTGGTACCCCAGGTTATTCCTGCCCAGGTGCAGGGCCCTGCATTTGCCTTTGTTAAATTTGAAACTGTTCCTCTCTGCCCCACTCTCAAACCCACTGAGGTTCTTCTGAAGGGCTGCACGGCCCTCTGGGGTATTGGCTGCTCCTGCCAGCTTTGTGCCATCAGGGAACTTGCTAAGGCGGCTTCTCCCCTTCATCCAGGTCATTGATTAATAAGTTAAACAATATTGAACCTTGGGGGACACCACTAGTGACAGGCCTCTGTGTAATGCCCCTGGGCCGTTCCTCGTCGGACAGCGAGGTCAGTGAGGATCACGGCGCCTCGGGCGAGCGGTCTCGGGCCGGGCAGCTCAGCCCTCCGAAGGCCGGGTGTCCGAGCCCTAAGCGCCCTGCAGCCTTGGCTACCTTAGCAAGCTCCGTGATTATCAGCTCTTAGTGATTTTCAGCTCTCTTAGAGTTTCAGCTCTTAGCTTGCTAAGGTGCTCAGCCGGCAGTGGCTTCCACGAGAGCAGACGGAGAGAGAGGAGAAGGCAGCCCCGGTGATTCCAGGATGGTTTATTTGCAGGGTTGGCGAAGGGTTCCGACGGCAGCTCTTCTGCCAGAATAGGCTAAGGTGGCCTCTTACACAGGGTTAGGGGGGCTCAGGAACTGACCGATTGTAAGGGTTAGGGAGAATGGCCCGTGGGGTCACAGAGAGATAAGCTAGGCCTGGAGGACCAGAGTGAAGACTTCAGGCTTAGCTACTCTGACTCAGCATTCCCTTATCTCTAAGCCTCCACACGCCGTGGGGCTCCAGCCATCTCAGTGTCTGCTACATCCCTCCAACTAGACCCTGTGCCACTGACTGTCCTCTGGGGTCTGCTGTTCAGCCAGTTCTCAATCCACCTCGCTGTTCACACTTCCTGAGTTTGCCTAGGGGGGTATTGTGAGAGATATGGTGGTGATGCAGTAGATGAGACAGGAGCTTATCTTCCTGCAGAAAACTGGGGATTTACTGTCTGTTATTACTAGGCTTTTGTTACAGTTCTCCCATCTGACGTGAGGTAATGCTTGGGCTCACCTCTTGATCATGTGAATTGTCTTCCTCTAATACACTTTTCCACATAAAATACTAATATATTTGTCTTTATAATTAATATACTTGTAAATTATAAATAATACAATTAATCATATAGCCCACCCAACAAAATCAATTGAAGACAGTGTGAGCTAAAATAAACCCCAAGCAAGTCTTTGACAATTTAGCAATGTCTGTGCACTGTACTACATCTCTTAAGCAGAAGCCCACACATGAAAATGGAACATGAAGCACCTTTCCTGGGGCTTTACAGCAACAAGGGTTTTACTGCCAGGAACAGCACAGTTCTCAGCCATGTTCAACAGTTGTGCAACACTGATTTGGAGCAATATCAGAATGGGATCCCTGCTTTGTGACAAAAATAGGGCTGACAAAGTTCTGGAAGGTGACAAAACTTAACAACAGATACAGCATGTGGTGAAAGGGAATGCTACTTCGAGGATAATGTAACACTCACAGCATTGCTGCTTGCAGGAATAGAGATGTTATTCCTGCACACCCCCCCCCCACTCCCCGACACAGACACACTCACGCATTGTAATGAATCACAGATTAACCACTACGTTATTCCAGCAGATTCAAAGGGCTGTTGAAGAGTAGAAGGCTGTGGGGGTGGTTGTCCTGCTGCTAAGAGTGCCAAAGAGTTGCCTCATTTCACTTGAGAGAAGGCATTCCAACATTACACTAACAGAAGGGCTTAAAAAGCCTTTTTTCCCATGTATGCTGTGGTTGCTATCAAGAATGCAGGTCTCAGATATCAGCCATTTCAGGTTATTTCAATTAATAGTCCATTACCTGGTGTGCATGGCCAGGCACTCAAAATCCACAGAATGATCCAAAGTATGCACACTTCAATGGAGAGACATGCCCTGACTTCCATCCTGGCTCACATGGGCTGAGGGTCAAGCTCTAAGAGTCTGCACATGACTGGTAATTTTTAAATTATTACAATGAAAGGAAAGACTGCCTTTTTAATGTCCAAGCACAACAGCTGCAATGTCACTGAGGTTGCGCTCTGAGATGCTCCTAGACTGCAGCCCAAATAAGCATCTTAATGATACTTTGAAAATATGTAAAGCACTTCTTTCATATGCAATGACAATTCTGTCTGGGCACATTGTCTGTTTGTCCAGCCAGAACAGAATTAGAATTCATGAAACAGATTCTACTCTAATTCACACAATGTGAAGCTACAATAAAAAAAAGGTTACACTGTGTGTAAATAAGGGGAGATTTGGACTACTTTATTTGTGACAATGAGCTTACAATTAGAGAACACCTTTCAGCCCCATGGAATCTCCAAGTTCTCTGGAAAGTGATGTGTTACACAAGGCTCTGCTTTATTTACATGCATCTACAGTTTAACAGTTCTCAACCAGCCGCTTTAGAAATTTCATAGAATAATAAAACCTTTTATTAAAGTGACAGAAATTTTAGGGAAGCAGACTACAAATACCTGTACAGGAATTTGGGCAGTATGCAAGCACTTCACCTCTACTCCTGTAAGAAATAACTTTGGAGCTTTTAATGATCACACATAATGATGATCTTGTTACCATATAGACAAGAGAGCTTATCTGGCATAGTGTCCCAAAGAACACTGTGAGGACACAGAGGTGAAAGCTAATAGTGGTCCTAAAAGTGTATTGCTGACTCAAAGAACTATCATTCCTTAGTTGCAGTAATTCTTATGTATAATTGTATGTATACATACATAATAACTAATTACGTTATATATTGAAATTTCAATATATTAGGATTTATATAGTATAAAAAAGATATGTGGTGCTAAACCAGTAACAAAATGTAGGCTAGCTTCTTGTCTTTAAAAAAAAGATAAATAAAATAAGTTCATTGGGGTGTGCAGCATTGTCAACTGAAGCCACTTGTCTCCACAGCCGGGGTCACGCAAGTTAGCACTATTAACATCTCAAAGGAAGCAAGTGATGACCTAAATGCAACACAGAAGAAAATAATAGTTGACAAAGCAGTAATAGCTGACTGTATTAGTGGGAGGTGAATTAGGAACAGAAAAATGAAGCAATATTACTTCCAGCAAATTTCTCATATTCCAGCAACCCAGACCAGTGTAAATATAGCAGCATCTCAGGAAATATATGATGTATCCCAAGGTTATAATTGCTGTCACTGGTAGACATTTGGTTTTCGTGGGTTCTTCTAGAGCACGTGAAGTGTTATGCAGGAAGATATGAGCTTGTCAAAAGTTCTTCCAGTCTGAAAGACAATCTACCCTAATTCATAAACTAATAAAGGGGGGGAAAAAGGAACAGCTTTAGTCCAAAACTCTTAGCTTCTTGTAAGTAATGTCTTGCTATATAAAGTAGGATAACCTAATGAATGATACCTGCTTGTCAGCATTCTGCACTCTGCACATTTCCTCATACTAATAGATTCATTAAAATCTGGAGATGAGAGAAGTCTATCGCTCTTCCCCATCCTGGCCTTTCACTTGGTTTTACCTAGAAAAGGCAATTGTTCATTTTCTTCTTTCTTTCAGTAACAGTCCCTGTACTTAAATAAGACTGGGGAGCAGGGTTCAGGGGAGAGGGGAAGGAAGCTAATATAAAGTACTGAGAAATTTTAAGAGGCCTCAGCTGTTTATTAGGTGACATCTACACAGCCAGCAGTGTGCAGGTGAATAAGGGAGGTATATCTTTGGGACAAGCAACAAATCAAGTGTGAGACTCCAGCGATCAGATGGAGAAGAGCCCCCTGGGACCTGGCAGTGTGGCCCTTGATAGTAAAGTGACTTCAGTGAAAACGTATGGATGCCAGCATATGGTTATGCCATCTGACTCCTTATTATATTTTAAAGGAGAGGTCTGGTAATATCATGAGGTTATAATGCTACAGCAGTCCACAGCATATGTGCTTCTCCCCCAGTAATACTTTTATCTTCTTCACACACCTATCAGGCTGTGTCTGTCTGATTGACTACAGCAAGTGACTTTGGCAGGGCAACACACAGCCCTGAGGAGGAAGGCTACAACATATTAATATCAGAATGTAGTTGATTACAATATAAGCCACTGAAAGTGAGCTGACTATAGCACAAGGCCTGAAGAATGCGGCTGTCTGCAGGGTCCCGCCGGGAGAATGCATCTATCTATACGTACAGAGTGTGGCTGACCCCAGGCAGCTGTCATGCAATCTGAGTGTTCTGATGGAGTTGTCACCTATCAAACCATTGCATTGCCATTATTGTGGGTTTAAATACACCTCCTGTTAGCAGCTAACTAGGGTTTCTCTCCTGCAAGGGAGGAGGAGGAAGGAGTCTCACTGTGTTTGTTAAGTTTGTGAATCTCCACCTTGACAGAAAGTTTCATCCTTCAACTGGCAAATGCCATTCAGCTCTTGTACTCAAGGGAGTGATTCCATTATTAAGAATCTGATTTATTTTTAATAACCCTTCTGCTGTTTATATAGGAACACCCTGAACATTATAATCTAAAAAAATCCCTAAGGGTAATTTGTTTTGGAATAAATATACTGTCTGGGATTTTTTGAATAGTGAACTGTAATCAAATGAGGTGCATTTTCTATATCTGATGTCTTATAAGACAGCACTGAAGTGTATGGAGTTTTTGTTTTCTGCTTCTGAAATACACAAGCAGCATTTAAATATTAAAGCATTACAAAAAATAGATCTAAATAAATTCTTAATAAAGAATAACCAGTCCTGCAACTAGACCTATCAGGCCCATCCTTTCTGAAAGCCAAAGAGTCCACCTGCTCTGAGCTAACTGCTATATTTATATATGTATCAGACTGGGATTTGCCAGTTACTCTCTGCCAGTTGACAGAGCTCAGCCCTGCATGGTCTCAGAGAGGATGCTTAGGATAACTCTGCATGGGGCTGTGGCCACGCTCTCCAGCTGGTGCAGCATGCCTTCCCTTGCCCAGCTCCCCTTTGGAGCAATGGGTCCTTTCAGGCACTTATCTTCTCCTTAGTAGAGCAGCCCACTGACTTTCAGCTCTTACCTTCCCTGTCCCGATCTCCTGCCCTAAAGGTTTCACAGGGAAGCATTAGCTGGCCTCACCTCACTTTCTCCAGCACTGGTACATGGGGGTCCATATAAACATCCCCAGACGGAGCTTTGGATATCATCCTCCATACCTGCAGATCAAATCTGAGCTTTTTCTTCTTCAGCTGTATAAGCTATTAGTATGTGAATGTTTTGTCCCTTTCTTCCCCTAAAAAAGAAAGCTTTAAATGTTATTTGCTTTGGATTCTGAGAAGCACAAACTCTACCACATGGCAGACACATGTGAATCCATATGCTAGCATGTCTGTAAAGCTGAGAGAGATTAAAGCCTGAAGTTTCTATTAAATGCTCTCCTTTTTCTCTTGCATGCAACATTTTTAGATCAAGCTCTAAATGTTCACCGACTCATGAATATTTTCAAGCCAGCTCTGTTCACTGTGATAAATCATACTGCTTGTATGTTGGTTTAGTGACAGATAGTTACCTGAAAGCTTCTAATGTAAAATGTTTTATGGCCATCTGAGGGAAAAAAAAAAAAATTGATCTTTGCCTGACTGCTGGAACAGTATGACAGAGGAAACATACTGTATTCAAGCTCCACAGCGTGCCAACTTTCTTTCTTTCTTCTAGAAATGGACAGAACTGAAAGGAAAATGACTGCTGGCATATTGTGAAAGTACTTCCAAGCCTCAGTGATAGATGCAAACACAGACAAAACCCTTCATAGGCAATGAAAAGTTTTGCAAAGAAAGCTGAAAAACATCCTATGAAAGAAACAGAACTATCATGGTTAGTCCTTCCAAAAAAAAGAAACAAACGGTCTCTAGGCCTATGTTCCACAGTCAGATTTATTGTAGTTTCTAAGCCAAATACAGATATTAAAGGATGTTATTCACAGTGTGAAAGCTGCATATCATATTTGAAGCAATGTAAAAAAAATAAAAATACCTAAAACCAAATTTTCTTCTTTTACAAGGATGGCATATTCTCCCAGAAAGCCAGTTACCCTGAATCACCTCACATGACCTTGGTGCATGACCATACAAACCAGCACTTTTCTGACAAGTATCCCCTGCATGAACTGCCCTGTGATAGCAGCTTGTACATAGACATCATACATCCATAAATGTAAGATGGTCTCATTTAGCTGATCCCTATTGGCTATCAAATTCATCCCTCAAGTTAGATGTCCCTCTGGGATAAGGAAACAGTTGTCTTCTGTTCAGGGGAAGAATGAGAAGAAAACTACCCATAGACACCAGAGAGTTGATATTCCTCCTCATGATGTTGACTGAGCAGCAGCAACTTTTATTGGAGTCATCATCAGATGTCTCACATGCCCCACACCTGTGATAATGCAAACAGAGTTCTTGCAGTTCTTCCTCTGCCAATCCTTTTTTCCTAAATCAGTTCAAAATGCCAAATTCTTTGTGGAATAAGGCATCTCCCAGTTCTGGAGAAATATGAAATTTCATTCCTTTGGGATAGTAATTTAAGAAGTAATGGAAAAAATCTTCTCCCACTGCTGGGTGGAACTGCATTAGCATAATACACGATTTTGCACTTAGCCCAAAAAAATGTGTTTCTTTTCTTGATTAGGAGTAAATCACATTACACCCCCACAGCAGGGGGTTGGAACTAGATGATCTATAAGGTCCCTTCCAACCCAAATCATCCTGTGATTCTAAGATAGTTATAGTACTATCATTAATACAGCATCACTCAGAACATGTCAGCTCTGAGATCTGAGTAAGACCTGATAAATATTTCTAGCAGGGTGAAAAGAAATTTCACTATCTATTTTAATGATGAAAGTCCACAAAAAAAGACTCTTTCATCCAAAAGAATTGAAGGGAATAAACTATCAATATGATTGTCAGTGAGATCTACTCCCAGTAGTTGCCTTTGAAACTATTAGTCTGAAGAGCTCAGCCAAGAGTGAAATTTTGCTCAGTAAATCCAGAAAACACCACTAACATCAATTGCAGTTGCACTGAGTGGGAAGGATGAAGGGTAATTACAGTCCCAGCTGCCAATTCACCTCAGTTGCAAGTAATCATGATTTGCACTGGAATTAGGAGATGGGGAGACACAAACACTCTGAAAATCAAGCTACTTTTATTAAATGCTAAAACATGGACATAAGCACTTCATCTGTGTTTGAAAATCTTCACCTCAGTGACTGGGGAAGGTCACTAAGTCTGCACAGGGATGTGAATCTGGATTATTGGGATGCACGGAATGTGCACAGGGATGACACCAAGATGATTGTGATCCCCAACAAGCTGACTATGCCTCCTCTTTTATTAAAAATATCATAAAGTACTTTTGTCCCTACCCAAATTACTACTTTTGCACCTTTTATAATTAGATAGTGCTAACAATGAACTTTGCATGACTACCTTTTTTGTTTTTGCATAAAGTTATATGTATTTTTAGTAATAGTACTGTTGTTTACGACACAATTATTACACTATTATACCACTGTTCTTTACTAAACTACCCAGTTGTTTTTCTTTTATATATATCTGATAAAGTAGTGTATTATTAAAACAGCCCTTCTCATAGAAAGTGTTATTTACAGCACAAGAGCAGATTAAACCAGAAATCTACCCCCATGTGTAACTCTTAGGGAACCTCTGCAGGGATAAAAGAAGGCACATGTCTCTCTCTGCAAATGCACCACTTCATTCCTGCCTCCCAGGCCTCTGTAGTGTCCAGTGTTTTCCACAGAGGTGCCCTCCCAAAGCCCTGGTGCCTGGCACTCCAAGCAGGTTCCCAAGCCAGCCCTACAACAGCCGCCGCATGCAATTGCTGTTCTAATTTAGAGGAAACTCCATCCTGGAGAATTCATTATAGTAAATAAGGAGACAAGATACTTAAGGCAAAAAATAGAGCTCTACCATGTCACCTACCATTCTTAGCATCAAAAGTCATTTTCATACTGTACCACTAAACATGACCATCAAAACAGAAATGGCAAGTGGAATCAAAAAAATTTCTTAGGGAGAAAAATCAGTTTTAATGTTTTCCAAAGCTTTTGGCTCAGTGGCTTATTGATAACATGCAACATTTCTCTCACACCATTCTGCCCATTTATCAGAATATTTTCAATAGAAAACACTCTATTGCTTTCAGTGGCCTGAGGCCAGCTTTGAAGCAGGCATGTTGGCCTTACTAAGCCACCAATATCTTACAGATAATCACTCCGAAAGCTTCAGTCCAGAGACACTTATTGTTCTCATAATTGTCATATCTGATCACCTTTAAGAGCAGATTATTTGGAAGCAGTAGGTAAAGATTAATAAATTAATGCCTTAAGTAAACACACCTGCATTTTTTCCACAGCAAACACTGCTGATCACTGATCTGTATCTAATCTCTTCCTTTCAGTGAAGCATAAATTCAGCAGTGATTTGGATCTCAATCCAGATTTGAAAGTTAGACATTTAATAGGCCAAACTAAGTCCATGATATGCAGACATTTGGAATTCAAGAAAAAATATGACTGAGAACAATGCTATCTCTTTTTTAACCTTAGCCCCCCTCTTTGTAATTTTTTCAGCTTGACAGTTTCAACCTGCCTCAAAACCACTCACCATAGAAAGCAACACGTTTATCTATTACTGCCAGTCTTTGCTTTTTTTCTTGAGAGTTAAAAAAAAAGGAAATGGAAAGGGAAAGAAAATAGTTTTCCCCAGAATCATCTTATTAAATTATAACCCTACAGTAGCTGAGCTAATTGCTTTTAACCTATGATTCTAACATTGCTGACTGTTTTCTAAGCATGTTTCCTATGAGTTTCCCAGAAAAAACACTCCACCATTTAGAGTGATGCAGACCTTCCTTGAAGGAGAGGTAAAGTACCCTGGTCCTTCTCCAGAGTGAGTTTTAAGGAGCTGAAGTTTAAGATCAAAGTTTAAGAGCACTATCCCTTATTGTCAGTGGAAACTATCAGGTGAATAATTATGAAGAGTAGCTAGAAAACTCCATGTTTGGACTCTATGGGAAACATCTCATTACAGCCACGTTTCAGGCTTCTCTGGACACAGGCATTTATCTAATATTCCAACATAGCCATAGGTCATAGATTTGAAGCAGTAACTAATTCAGGTAAATTTAGGAGTAAGGTCAGGAAAAAGGAAAAAACATGCCAAAAGTCAAATTGGGTCGTCATAATGGCTGATTGTAGGCTTAAAATACATAAATGTAGACCTGTTGTCCTGCAGAAATTTTTATGTAATGTACACTTCCTAGCCACAGAGATCACCCCACTTTCAATCAAGTACTCCAACATTGTTATTATCACATGGAAAACGTTACAGAAAAAAAAAGTGCCTTTTTATTAGCCAGTCTGCAAAATTCTCCTCAATTAACTCAAAGCAGAGTGGCCTTAAGCTGAAGGAGAGTAAGTTTAAACAAGATATTGTGTAAAATTTATTTACTGAGAAGGTAATGAGGCATTGGAACAGGTTGCCCAGAAAGGTTGTGAACTTCACATCCTTGGAAGTTTTCAAGATGAGGATGGATGGAGCTCTGAGCAGCCTGGTCTAGTGTAAGGTTCCCTACCCATGGCAGGAGCTTAGAACTAGATGATGTTTAAAGACCCTTCCAATCCAAACCACTCTATGATTCTGTGTGCAATATCAAGCATGCTGTGAGAGGAAACATCCTTCAGACAGGTGTACACAATTCCACATGCAGTCATAGTGAATCAATACATGTGATGTAGGGATACACGTAGACCTTAATGTTCCCCTTTCAGGTACATATCAGAGGCTTGGTCTCTATGCAATCAGCACATCAGCATAAATTTGTTTGTACTTCCACTGCACAATTTCCTGGCTTTCTGTATACAGAGAAAATATATGTCTAGTTTAGGTCTAAAGTATTCACATTATTATTTTCAGACTAAACGTTGTTGTCTGGATTATGTGCAAAATGGGGAAGACAATCCATGTTATTTCCATATTATAACTGAATACGGATGAGTCAGATGATTACTGTTTTCTAATAACTACATGCCTTTTGTCTTTCCAGATTTATATAGAACCATGTTGATTTTAGGATCACAGTGATTTGCCAAGGACCATTTTTATTATCAGAATTTAAAGACGACGCCCAGTAACTGGATCTCAAGAAAATCTTCAGCACACAGACAAATTTACTGAATAACAGATTATTAGATACAGAAATCTAAGGTGAAGATGGAAATTGCATTCATTCATTCCAGTAAATAAATATATTGTCATGCTTATTTGGAAACAAACATCTAATAAAATCTACTACAATCCTCAAAAAAATAAAAGGTTATACTTTTCAGTTTGCACCTTCCCCTATTATGAATATCCCAGGATACTCTCAAAAAAACACCAATATAAAATTCCTATCTTTCAGCTGGGGTAAATGTTGAGTTCTATCTTGCAGGACAGGAAAGGTTTGGAGCGTTACTGCAGTTGCATAAGCCTTTAGTAGCCTACATGGGTGAAATAAATTGGTTCAACTCAGACATGTCTAGCTAATAAGTGCTCAGAGTAGTTTTTTTCCTGCTAGTGTAGTGTGCAGGTGTGTCACATCCTGTTCTGATGTGACTAGCTGAGCACAAATGCCTCCCATAAAATTCATCCATGGCTGTAGCGACTGTAAATCCAATTACCCCAAAATGGCTGTTGTACTTCTGAAGTTCAAGCAAACAATGCCAGGGGAGTGCTTCATGAAATCTTTTCCCCCACATCAGGAGCCTTTCATGAAGTACAAAGAACAGGTGTGCATGTGAGCTAAGTTGTCTCTATTGTTTTATAACAAGGCCTCTCATTTTTTTTTTGTACTTCAGCCCTGTGTCCATTAAATGTAATTCAGTGGGATCATCAGAGCTTGAAAGGGCAGATCAAACAGCAAGGAGAATCCCAGCTGTGCAGGGCCCAGTTCAGAGTGAACATTAACCTAGGCATTCAGCACTAATTTATTCTACTTGATACAGGAAGATGGTCTATTTCTGTATTGTATGCTGTCTCCATTCATTTTTTTTACTTCTGAAAAAAAGTCATGGAGATAGGTAGAAAAAGAGAGAGAGATAATAATGTATTCATATGTGACAAACTAAGGCAATTTTTATATGAGTATATGTACACACAAATATGCGTGGCAAGGAGAAATATGCATCTATGTCCCAGCTAATTTTGGATATGCACAGGACTGGCCTAGTATCTCAGAAGCCCCTTCAGAGGAGCAGACTATTTCTGTTATTATTGGTGTTGTTGCTGTTATTATCGGTGAACACAATGATTCTACAAGCTTGTATTCATGTCTCTGTGGTACCATGGCTGAAACTTGATGGCTGAGGACTGTGGTGAAAGCACATTTTTTAGGCAGAAGATGCTGATCAGTAATTGTACTTTAAAGGTAAAGAGTGAAACAGTGTTGAGTTGGGTTTTTTCTTTCCTTTTGAGTCCACTGTTAGCTAAAGTTCCAAGCAGGGCTTCTACTAGCACCTGAAGAAAAGAGATGTGCACAGAGTAATTTTTCAGATAGGCTGCACTTCATGTGATATAACTGTATGCATATCTCTCCATTTTGCAGTGTATTTTTTTAACAATGAGAGATGTGCAGTGGTACAAACCTCAAAAGCTAGTCAAGAACCAAAACCTGCAATTATCCCTCAGGTAAAGGAAAGCAACAGTATGGGGATCCATGTCCATGACGATCATTGCACAAATTGTTAAATTATGGACTTTCTCTCTTCCTGTTCTTTGCTCTGTACCAGATTGTGCTACATGAAACATTTTGCCTGCTTTGATTTTTCCTAACTACTGAAGTTTATTTTGGATCAGTGAGGTGAAAAACCTCTGAAAGGCTCATGAGACTCCCTAAGCCCAAGAGTCCAGCACTTGCACCTGTCAGGATCATGGTTTCCTTCAACAGATTGCTAACTTGGAAATTTAGCAGACACATTTCTGCATTTATTTCCTTCCCTGCCTTAACATGAAAAGAAGCAGTATTGTGTAGGTAACAAGTAATCAAAGGTTTCACTTGTCAGATTAAGTGGATTGTGATTTTTTTCCAGAAGTGAAAGAAAGCTGCAGAAAACTCTGTCTGCATTGCACAATCCCTCAGGTACACAGAGACAGTAGTGAGCTTGTCTTAGAAAATGTTAGAAGGATTAAAAGACTAAATAAAATAGGGGGGAAAAAAGGAGTTGCTCTGATTAAGGAAAGCAGTAGTTGCCTGTGTGTTTGTTTAAATCTTTACAGTCACATTAAAAGCCTAATTACTTTTTAGTTAAGGATTCAGGTTCTACTGAGGACAAGAACTATGAAGAGACAAATCTAATTAATGCAAAATATTCAAAGTCATGGAGCACAAATACTCTTCAATATCCATTTCCCTTAAACACATTTACATTAGTGAAAGGTACATCCAATAATATCACACAGATTTCTTACACTGAAGTATTGCAACACTACTTCTTTTCTCCATTGTTCCTTAACTTCAGAAATAGGTCCAGTATTTAATTTTTATCTAATACATTTAGTTACAAAACAGAAAGTGAACAGATCCTGGGATCTGGACATTTATAGACAGCTAGAAAGATACAAACATTTTTCAGTCTGGAGGTCAACAGTTTCAGAATCTCCTGAGCTAATTAGCAGTCCAAGTTCTACAGATAAACCCTGCTTTGAAAAGCAAACAAATAAGAGCCTAAGCTTCACCAAAAAAGGGGAGTAATCAAGCTCCTAGGTCACTTCCAGAAATCAGGTATAACTTTATTTCTATTTTTCAGAAATGTGCGCCTGCAGTCATGAACCCTATTGGAAAGCAATACTGGGTATTACTGGAAAGTAATATGAGCCTTCAGAAACCTACCTGCTTTTTAGAATATGGAACTATGGCCTCAAAGCATGTTAACTTCACTTACAGGCTGGCTACATCTGAGTGTTGCTTAACTTGGTGCTGCAGTGTGAAAGGGCCATTTGCTTTCCATTCTATCAGAAATGCTCAAAAGCTGTTCCAGTTACTGCTTGGCCATAACACACCTTAAACCAAAATCTCTACCAATAGCAAACCTGAACGAGTGTGAATGAAACACTTCATTGCCTCCCCCATTGCCTCATCCCTTTGGACAACCACCCTCTTGATGTTATCTCAACAACACCAAGGAAGAGAATTGTAGGTGCCTCACAGCAGCTCATCATCTCAGAATTACATTTGTGCTGAGCCAGATCCTCCAGCTTTCGTGTGAGTTTATGCTGACAGTGCAGAGAAAAGCAGCTGCACAATAATGGAGACTCCTGCCCTACATTTCTATTTCTATCTAACCCACAGGAACCATAAGAGGATGACCACATCAATCATAAGCAATCCAAATGTATTTTGAAGCATACTATGAAGTTGGACGAAAGTTGCATTAAAAAAGGTTGTGCCTACTTGTTAAAATAGAAACCATGGATGCAATTACTTCCTACTTCCTGAATATTCAGTAGTTATGTTGTACTGTTAATATGTTCAAAGGATGCACATGTGCATTGAAACATTTACAACCACATTTGTGCTAATATTGATGGAGGTTACAATCTCACTGCCCTCTTGACATCTCTTCATCAAAATTAATTTCCCCAAATCAGGGGAAAGAGACAATGGTATGTGTGTTTCTTAATCTCTCTAATACAACATATAAAGCCTGAGGTAAAATGATCATGAAAGCTAAAGAGATTACATAGATTGTTAAACACAGGAAAGTAATAAGGGAATTACCAAATATCCAATAAAATAGAAAGGAAATTCATAGGTCAAGCATGAAAAATTATTCCCTAGAGTTAGTTGACACTTTACCATTCCCAATTCATCACAATCATATCACAAAACCTTGGAAAATTATCTTCACTTTTTATATTTACAATGGGTATGTAAAGCAGCAACATGAAGTGAGGGACAGTCTCAGTCTCAAGCGCTTTTTTTGTCCAGAATGAGCAAGGGAGGTGAGCAATAGGATGAAGCCAATGTAGATGCATTCTGTAGATGTTCGCACTGAATCATGTCTCAGAGGTGCATCCCCAGCACTGTGGAGATGTCTGACAGAGGATGGCTCTCCCCAGCTTTGCTCAGCATGGTGGCAGGCTGGGATTCAGACCAAGAAGCAGAAAAGTGCTCACACCTGCCAGAGTATGCTATGGGTAAATGACAATGGGGCAAGAAGGAGAGAAAGCCCCTCCAACCTCTTTTCCCCTGGTAAATAAATGCCTAGGTAAGCCACAGAGAAGTGAAGTTATTTGTTCTGGGAGTCCTGCTGCAAAGTTAGGAAACCCCAGGCTTCCCAGTTCCCAACACACTGTACTTTCTATTAAAGCATATTTTTTTCCAAGTGTTCTTTTAAATTAATGCCACACTGAAAACCTAGCTCACAGTGTGTCATCTATTAACAGGCCACATATCTATCCCATCCATCTTTCCACCTCAAAAAATCTTTTATTGCAAACTATATTCCTCTGTGCCTTTGAATACAAAATCTATAAGAACTGTGAAGGGAAGCTCAGATTGAAAGCTACAGATCTCAGCAATAGGCTTGCATCAAGTATGAGCCCTGCATTCATCATTGCTGGCCTCTGTTTCATCACTGATTTATGAGGAGGTGTACACAAGCTACACTCACTCCTGAGAAAGTTGCTCAATTGTCACTGGAATCAGCAAGAAGCCTTGATGGATTAGGCATGGGCAAGTCTTCTGAGTAAGGTTTTTTTTTGCTAAAGAAAGAGAATTGACATGGCAAACCAGCATCCAAGTACAATATAAACCATGTAGCATTTTATTTCCTAAGTTGCACATTTCATGCTGCCTACCAGCTTTTAAAGGTCAAACATGTAATCTTAAGAAGGTGTGTGACTGTATATTAGTTGCAAAGCTCTTTTTTTGTCAGCTCTATGAAGCAATAACCCATGAAATATAGTTGATATCTCATGGACACATTTCTCCATGCCTGCAAACATTTAAAATTGCACTTGTGGTACATAAAAGATTTATAATGATCTCACCCACAAATATAAATTTTATCCCACATAGGACAAAAAGACCTAGAAGCAGAAGCAGTGAACAGCTGAACATGAGCACAGTGTCATAAATTCATAACACTTACAGCTTTTTAACAACCAGTCATAAATGTGACTGATTTCAATTTAATTTATGAGACTTTGAGATAGAACCAGGAATACCTCCTCAAAACTGAGTTTTAAAACAGAGTGAGTACAATTATGGCCTTACTAGGATATTAGGTGAGGCAAACAGGATTGGGGTGGCCATCTGGAAGGTTTCTGAGCCATGCTGCATGTACAGGGTCAGGCAACTGGAGCTGAGAGGGCTCCACCAAACTGCAGTGGAGATGCCACTACCACTGCAAGTCAGCAGCACATCCCTTCCCAGCACAAACTGCCAGAAAGGGACACATAAACACAACTTACTGCCACCAAAACTGGGTTCCTCCTATGGGTACAGCTGGGCAATAGATGGCCAAGTCATCCATCATGGTAGTGTTGGGACTATTTCTTGTGCAGGTGACAATCAGATTCACCTCATCTCCATTGCTCCATCGCATCCCCCAGATATTCACACAAACCACATATTTTGGTGGTTTTGTTTGGACTGGAATTTTTTCTGTCCATTATTTGTAAGGAAAAGCTGTTTGGGGGGGGGACTGGAAGATAGGAAACAGCACCAACCAAGACAACAGGGGATGAAAGAAGAAGTGAAACATGCTTGCTTGAGCCTGCCTCTTCAGGCATCACTGGAACAGCTCGTGTAAATCAGATGTCATCCGTTAAAAATGTGATGTTACCTTTCTCCCACAACTGCATTGTTTTAATACAGAATCTATGGTAAAAATAAAAAACCCCTGAATTTCATCTACATGAATCTCATAAAACCTCCAAGACAAGCCCTGATATCTAGCAAGTCAAAAGAACTATTTATTTTCTTGGACATAGAGACTGAATTTTATTTTGAGTCTGGCAAAAGGAAAATTTTTTAAATACCCTGGGGAGTCAAAGTTTGCCTCAGAGTCTCTCTTTCTGCACCTGTCAGAAATTTGATTTATTTATTTTTTTCTCTACTGTACATATTGGCAGCTTGGAAACCTAACAAACAAACAACTTGTATATTTTTCCTGTAACTTCATCAGGATAAAAACAGAAGGGAGAAAACATGTTTTACTACCTAAGCCTTTTGCTTCCAGCTTTATCTTATGCTGCACTTGTTCTTACACATGGAAGATAACAAACAGTCCCTTGTGTTGCCTATGTGTATGAAATTGAAAGCCAAATATTATGCCACAGTGTGAAGTTTTAATATTACGCCTATTAAAACATCAAAACTAACTCAATATAGAAAAAGACATGGTGAGGTCAAGCTGCAGATGTGTCCCTAAAGGTATGAACTAAGGAGGACATTTCAGTCCCAATTATTTTTAAATGTGTGTTGATAACTAAAGCATAGTTCTTCAGGTTTTGAAGGATAATATATTTGCTAATAGGTGATGGCTACATAATCTGAAAAGGTTAAAAGTTTTTATTTATTGATTTTTTTTGAATGTAAAGCATTTAGATATTTTTATCAAAAAACTAATTGACCAGTTATGGAGACAAAACCTCAAAGGACTGACAGGTTAGTAATATTTATTAGTTATGGGTAGGTACCTTAGACAAACTAAATGTGGATCATTGAAGAGACACATAGTGGTCAATGTGAAATGTAATAGTGATCTGAGCTTCTTGTATAAACTTGTATAGAAATAACTGTCATCAGTCCTGCATCAAAAATTAATGCTGAATTCTCACAATGGTTAAAGTAATTCTTAAAGCAGTTTGGAAAACAACAGAGATAATACTTACATGTTCAGTAATAAAGAATAAAAAAGGTGTTATCAAAAAGCAGTGTCAGCACTGGGGTCTGAGGACATGATCGGTGTTTTAGGAAAGGTATAGGAAAAGAGAAAAGCAATACCAATTGCCAGGAAAGCCCTGAATTCCTTGCAGAGCTCTTTGCTTTAAAATAAAGTGGTTAATATGAAGAGCTCTTCTGTCTCTGTACCACCATTTCTGCTATGAAATCATAGCAGCACCCAAAGAATCCAGATACATCCTGAACTGAGGTGCACAGTTACAACAGCCAGAGGTTCCAGTTATGGCCTAAAAAACCACTGATCTAATAAAAGATACATACCTGTCTTTAAATACCCATTTCAGTTTCTATTCCTGAGACCATCACAGTTACTAAACAATTGTTTCAGGTTCAGGGAACAAAAACACCTTCATCTCTGAGAAAAGCAAGAGAATCAATATGCATTCAAGAGTTTCACTAAGAAGCAAAGGTTTAAAAGTGAAGAATAGGATTTTTTTGTTTCAATAAGAAGTAACATTATCACCCAAAATATCTCACCTTTCAAAGAAAGCAAAGTAGCCTCAAAATGCTGAAGATATATCACTGGATATATCACCTGTGACCATTAGTGGGATCTTTCACACAAATTTGGACTAAGTGATACTCCATTTATCTGACCAATAATTAATTTGGAAGCTCTTTTCATTTTCTGCATGCATTCTATTATTACTTTTTTGCCTCCAGCTAAAAAAGAAGAGGCTAAACCAAGAAGAAATAGAGTTGTTTGTATAGCTAGCACATGTCAGTGATCTGTGTCTTGCTCTGAGTGTGACTTCTATTCCAATGATAGAGGTGCAATTCTTTCCTTTTCAGCTTCATCACAAAAAATATCAGAAAATTTAACTTTAAGAAAGCAGAACTGGAAGACTTTTCTTCATCTGTGTTTAGTCTTCCACTCATGACAGCTTGGATGTTAAATTTACCATTGCCTCTTTTAAAATAGAGTGACGCCTAGGAGAGAGAAAGGGCAGGTATTTATATACTAATTGATGCAGGGACACAACTCACATTTGCACTGGTGCTTCAGCTATTAGCTAAAAAATAATATTGATTCCTTAGTGGCTGAGGAGAGCGAGAGATAATATTTCCTCCTTGAATCAGTGGGTTGTACAAATGATTGGAGAAAACTGTACAAGAGGTTTCTATGGGTTTAGTTCTTCATGTCAAAATATAGTTAGCCATATTTTTAGGGAATTTTCAATAAATTCCTTGAAATATGACAATTCCAAAACCACAGTTACAATGTATGCTCATTTCCATTTATATCAAGGAAGGAATTGTGACCATATTCAGGTAGCCTGAATTTGTAGCAGAATTTCAAATGCCAGAGCATCTAGAGCATCTACCTTTAACGGGTTTGGTGAGGCATCATTGCTTACAGCTGTCACACCCTGAGTCTCCTTTCACTCATGGGGTAACAGCAGCCACAGCCACCAAACTGGACACCACAGTAGGCAGCCTGAAGAGCATCTCATGCCTGCAGTCAAGATTTATTCAAGATGTTTTGTATGTGCCCATGTAAAAATAAGAGATTCCAGAAAGGCTTTGAAACTGTAAATATTAGGGTTATCAGAGCTAAACAATTAGCAACTGAGTCACACCAAAAGAACAGTTACTCATGTGCACAGTACAATTTCAGTAGCAGATCCTAAATCTGACCTACTATAGTAACTAAAACATTCTCTCTGCTCTTTCAGAATATTATACAATTGCCATCAATGTTTACCCACCCTGATTAAAACAAGTATTCATCTTGGCACTCCAATTACAGGTAGTAGAACAGCTGCGGAGTTGTAAAAAAGAAATAGCCAAGCAGTTTTTCAGTGCTGAAGTAAGTGTTACTGTTTTCTCATTTTTTTGGATGCATAACCTTACTGATCCTGTGATATAAAGCTTAAGCTGAACTAGTTCCCACTTTGCCATCAAAAGGATAACGTATGATTTTAAACGATTGCTTGACAGCCTAGACACAAAACTTTCCAGATAAGAACCAGGGAAAAATTTTAACATTCATTTAACTGTTCCATAGCTCTGTACAGCAGAAAATTCATACAAGCCTTTTGTCAATCCAATGCAAAATGTACTTTTAGCTTCCTCATAGTCCCCAAATTCTGCCAGATCTTGTCCATTTACCAGAGAAGGTAAAACAGATTGGGAAGACTTAAAAAAAAAATTAGAACAAATTAATTAGTTAATTAGAAAATTAATTAATTTTTTTTTTCTCTACTATCTCAGTACCTATATGCCTTTCATGTGCATATTTATTGTGGGATCTTTTTATCTAAAGATTCAAAGATTTAAGCCCAAACACTAAGCATATCACATCTATTGGTGATCACTAACACATATTTTTAATTTACTTGATCTTCTTGGGCTTTTTCCAGCCTTTTTTTATTTTATTTGGAGACAAAATGGATGGTTACATGTTGGTATGCCAAACTATCTTTTTTCAATGACACATGAGGCACCAGGTAAGTAAGAACTGAAGACTCCAGAATCCAGACATTTTTTGATCTAAAAAATTACTTGGCCCATACAAGGAAACATGGACCAGCACCTCAGCCAACAGCTGGGAAACAATAAGAGACACTGAAGGTGGTGGTGATGAAATTCATGAGATGTTGGTTCTCGTCCTGGCTCTGCTACTGGCTTACCTTACAATGAAACTGGAAAAAGAAGTTAAAATGTTGCACTCTCTGCAAAGAACAAGGAGGTCTTTGGGCAAGAATAAGCAAAAAGAGCCAGATATAACCATTATTCTGGCACAGTAGCCACATAGCCACTGGAACATATTGAATCACATGGTCATCCTTTATCTCTTGAAGAGCTATCAAATCAAAAAGCAGTTACACCCTGAAGAAATAGTTTTAGTCATAACATTCCTTCAGGACTTCTAAAAGGCAGCCAATACTGGGGAGGTCACCCCCCCCTCCCCCCTCACAGTTTGACAAAGAGCAGGGGCTCAGGTGGCTCTGAACTGACACCAGAGTGTATACACATGGTGCTGCTCCTTCCTTCCTTCCTTCCTTCCTTCCTTCCTTCCTTCCTTCCTTCCTTCCTTCCTTCCTTCCTTCCTTCCTTCCTTCCTTCCTTCCTTCCTTCCTTCCTTCCTTCCTTCCTTCCTTCCTTCCTTCCTTCCTTCCTTCCTTCCTTCCTTCCTTCCTTCCTTCCTTCCTTCCTTCCTTCCTTCCTTCCTTCCTTCCTTCCTTCCTTCCTTCCTTCCTTCCTTCCTTCCTTCCTTCCTTCCTTCCTTCCTTCCTTCCTTCCTTCCTTCCTTCCTTCCTTCCTTCCTTCCTTCCTTCCTTCCTTCCTTCCTTCCTTCCTTCCTTCCTTCCTTCCTTCCTTCCTTCCTTCCTTCCTTCCTTCCCCCTCTAAACCTGTCACAGTATGAGGATGTTTCCAAACTGCACAAAGACTGTCAGGGTAGGAATAAACCACATCTGAGAAGATAAGCATTTCTATTTTTCTTGTTTAACCATGTAATTACAAACAGGAGAAAAGGGGTATTAGACATACTTGAGATTTTGCTGTTTCACAAATGCTCTTCTTCACCTTCCCTCATACACAGTAGACGTCCAACTATCTTTTAGTCATCTACCCCTTGGCTTGTGAGGAACAGTAAACAATCCTACTGTTCTGAAAATGAATGGGTAGACACACTAACATTAGACAGACCCTGGCTAATGTAGACCAGAAACAATAAAAGTCCACACAATTTACTGCTGGTTTAATGAAACATATTCACACTGAAGAAATGCTACTTCTTTTCTTTTACCGGCTCCACTCACTTTATGACACAATCTTCTGTGCCTGTGTCATTAAATCCACCAACTTTCTGGACCATAGCCTCTACAGACATCTTGCCTTGGTTAATGAATATCTTCCAGACAACATTCATTTTATTGACATCCATAAAAGTCCAGGGTTATTTGCCTTGCAAAAGTTAGATTTTATTGGCTGTGTATGCTTCAGTTAGTTAATTAAGAAGTAACCAGCAACAGCCTTGGCTTATCTTGATTTTGAGAACTTTGTATGGGTCAATTTCCAGTGCTTTAACACGTCAGTTTAGCATGATTTTTTTTTTTCTGCACATTTTCCCACAGCATAAAACAATGGTTAAAAATAATTTACTGTTATTTCTTTCTATTCTAGTCAGGCCTGAAGGTTCATACTCAACTGTGCATCTCATATGTCTTCCAATACGATGAAAAAGAAAGTCCATGCTTTCCAGAAGTTCACAATCCAAAAATGTAACAGCAAAAATTATATTATTAATGCAGGATTGACTGATAAAGTGATCTACTCATAAATAAAATTTAGAGGCTGTAGAAAAGCCACAGAAATCAGAAAATGTTTGAGGGCTTTTCTTCTGATTTCTATGTAAATAGGCATCAAATGTTAAATGGATTTTAAATCCTGTAAAGAAAGTTCATAATGTTGTATCTAAAAAACAGCAAGCATGTTTTAGGCATTAAATATAATTTGTTTGGTGAGGCTTTTTCCTCCCATATTGGGTTTATTCACACCTCTGAGTATTCACATATTGATGATCAAACAAGCCTAGTAACAAAGCTCAGCCTTATTGAGTCTTCATGGTGTTCATTCAGTGATGAAGAGACTGAACTGAACAGTCACATTTGCTCGTCGCTCCTGATTGTGATGTGATGTCATTGCAGGATCAGGCCTCCAGGAAGCTCACTCCTCTCCTTCAGGTGCAGTGCAGGTGATTAGCAGGACTGGGATTTTTGCATCTGACACGGGTCAGGGCCAGCATCTGAAGACAAAAAACCTCTTTGTGTCAGGGACGTTTGCTAGCAAACCTACAGTGAGAGACAGCAAATACCTGTGGAGGATGAGGGTTGATCTATTCATCAAGTGTTTCCAAAGGGCACAGGTCAACAGGAAAATATTTGTGATTCAAAAACCAGTATTTCACTGTTTTCTGACAATGCAGAAGAAAATACTCTTGGACACATCCGACTGCACATTTTTTAGTAGCTTTTCCATTTGTTACTCCCACCCATACATGAAATGAAGGGCCATTTTCTATTCCTATAAAGTATATAATAGAATATTTGTCGGTTAGGCAGGTGACCCTTTTGCAGAAACTTCTTGAACAAAGGTATTATATACTTCATTAAATCCTTCATACTTTCCATAGCGTGATTTTTTTACAACACAGATTTTGTACAAGGCTCATGGAGTAAAAGCAGAGGACATGGGACACATCCAAGGCCCCTCCTCTAAAACACATGGCCATGGTATTCTGTGCTGTCTCTACAGCACCATCTTCCCCTACCCATTTTAACCTGATTAACTTTGCAATGTAGAAAGAATCCAGAGGTTTCCATTATATCAATCTTTTTCTTATTTTACCTCTTTATAAGAAAAAAGTACTTTGCTGACCACAATCAAAGATCTCTATGCCTCTCCTCCTTGACTTGCTTTTGGAAAGAAGGCACAAAATCAAGCAATGGATTTTCTTGCCTATTTTACATTACTCTAATTTAGAATATTTTGTTGAAATACTGCATTGAACAGAAAGCCCCTCCCTGTCCCCTGAGGGCATTTGTGATGCATTGATATACACGCTAAAGAAAGATTTGTGTTCCACATGGACCACAGCTTCAAAAATAGCAGCATCTCTGCAATACAAAAGGTGCATTGCTCAGAGGGATTGTTCTGCAGTCAATCTGATGACTTCTGTGACCTTTTTCAACGAGATGAGGAAGATCATAAGACCTATGCATTGCCCTCCTTGTCCCCAGCCTCAGAGCTGTCCATGTCTTGGTGAAAGCTGTAGCTGCACATACTTCCCTTGTAGCAGTTGCTATCTGACACAAAAGATGACTTTGAAGACAGAGCCAGGCCAGCCACAATGCCAAATAAGCACAGAGCTGAATAAAATTTTAGACTGATAGCTGTGTTCTGATAATTACAACTATTAAAATATTTCCTGAATTTATCATCAGAAAAAGTAAGTCTAAAAGTAACAGTTCCTGCATGCAGTGGTTCAGAATTTTAGAAGGTAATATAAAAATCACAGCAATCATTGATTGCACATTGAGAGTGAAAGCTGTTTAATGTCTAGGAAGAACAGCTAAGACATCTGGGTTGTTTTGTAAGCTCTGCCACAGATTTTTTGCATCTCCTGGGGCTGGCTACTTCAGCTGTAGAAAACTGCTCAGCAGCTGCAGCCTGCAGTGTTCTTTGGAGCCCTGGACCTTCACTCACTAAGAATGGGGGTCCAGCTGGGACACACTGGGGCTCTCTTATGGCCTTCAGGGGAAGAGGAGATTTCAGTGTCCCACACAGCTTGGAGCGAAAGCGAAGAAATCGTCCAGAACCTGGGCAAAGTGTGCCTAAGCTTCTCCAGTACTGACCTCATCTGAGAATACAAGGATAGAGGAGAAGAAAGATGGGAAAGGCAATATGAGAAAAAAAAGATAAATAGAAGGAAAGATGGGAAAATCTCCAGCTCCAGTGGGTCCTAAAACACTTAAAGTCTTCACATTAAAATGACTGTAAAAATGCGAAGTACTGTCTCCATATACTCAAGGTATTACTGTGTCTTTGTGGGTTATGCTAAGGGAAGAATGTGTTGGTTGAAAGACATCAGGAACCAATGCTAAAGAGTAGTTTGCCTAATTTGGGAAGCTGAAAAATATAATAAGCAATATTATACACCCACAGACAATTCCCTTCCTTCACTTGCTTGCTTGAACTGTGCCCCCAAAACCTTTACAGAGGTCTGAGTAGTGTCTTAGATTCTGACATTTCCAAACTTTTAACTGACAGAGAGCAGAAATGCCACTGGAAAAAGGCGCATCAACAGAGAGAGGAATACACACAATTAGGCCTTCACCCTGACACATTTCCCCAGGGAAGCAGGCTCAGCAAACTCAGAAATGTTGCTTTAGCAGGGTCTAAGACCCCAGTGCAGAAAGCATTTAAACAGGTGCTTTTGATTTGAACAAGACTTGACCAGATACTTAAGCGCAGTTTGATGAACTGATGCTTGATGAATGATCACAGAATTGGACCTTTACATTATTCAGTTCAAAGCTGCTTTTAAAGACCCTTCACTTCAATGTTTACAATGATGTCTTCTAGAAACATCACTATTCAATATAAACCTTGCTTTTTTTTCTTTACAGTGGCATTAACTCCTGAAATTAAATTAATTAGTTGCTAATTTTCACTCTGTAAAAATGTGTTGACACAAGGAGTATAATAAACAGTGGTTGGGTCAGATAAATAGTGAAGCATTTACCTGACCCCAAGCCATTATTATAATTAGCTTCCTCTGACACATTGCAGTGTGTTCTTCAATTTACCACTCACCAAACATCCAGAAGGACATCCACACAACAGCACCAGTTCACAGTTCCTGGTGTACTGAGGAGAAATGCTTTCTGTCCCATAAACAGCATAGCAGAATGTAGTGTTAAGTCTTTCCAAGTCTTTAAGCACTGTGGGCATGGCTGTTCTTTCAAGCTTTACCATTTTCCTCTTTTTTTTTTAAGCATCATTTTACAGGAGAGTTGGACATTCAATTTTCTATCAGAACAAATAAAAAACTTCTACACCTCAGGAGCAACAACAGCAACAAATATCCAACACTCATACAGAACTGCACCCACAGTGGAATCCTACAAGCCAACTGTGTATCGTGCTTATTGCCCTTTGTCATGAATTTCCTCTTATTTGAATATCTGGCAGTATTATGGATGAAAAAAAAGATTCAATTTAAAGAAGATTATCAGCTGTTCTGAGTTTTTGAGTCAAATGCCAGATCTTTCCAGTTTTTACTATAAAATACAAACAGGTTATTTTTATAATCTGAAGAATTCTGGATTGTTTTTTTCTCTTTTTTTAAACAAAGGAATAAGTGATGTCATGGACAAACAAATATTGTGTTAGTTTGTTTCTAATAACAGACACATTTTTTAAAGTAAGGATAACAGGAAAAAACAAGATAAAAGGAAAAAAAGATGAAGTTAGTGTTGAATGAATTAATAGCAGGCAGGTGGCTGGGTGGGTGTCATGGCAGATAAACACTGAGATGAAGCCAAGGTAATTATAATTATAATCTGGCTAGTAATGCTGTCAGCTGAGGGTGTATAAAAACCTCAGTAAGTTAATACAGAGATGATCAGATCAACCTCCTTCCTGCCTGATCCCACAAAACACAATCTCATACATTCAAACTGACATTTTATGCATTTTTATTTTCTGAGTATTTCATGTATATTTTAAGAGAATACATTTTTAGAGCGCTATTCTGTTGTAACCAGAGTTTAAACAACTTTCCACTCTCCTCATGAAATCCTGGAAAACATGAGTATGTAATCAGCTGTCTCTCCTGACCTCCATGTTTTGCTGGACAGAATTCACCACTTTCTATCATTCTTCTTCACAGGCTTTCTCTCCCCACTGTGCTATTCACGGGGGTATAAAACGCTCAGGCAAACAGAAGTCAATGGCAGATGTGTCGGCAGCACTTCTTTCTGCAATTTTACTAAATGGATGTAGTCCATAAAAGCAGCCTTAATTAATGGAAACATTTTAAAGGCACTTATAATAAGCCAGGAAAACAACAGTTGCCAGTAGCAAACTTTATTAAAGAATATTTTAAAATTATGTTCCTGAAGGTGACAAAAGATTTGTGGTGGGTTGACCTTGGCTGGGCGCCAGGTGCCCACCAAAGCTGCTTTATCACTGCTCTCCTCAGCTGGGCAAAGGAGAGAAAGTATAATGAAAGGCTCATGGGTCAAGATAAATGCAGGGAGAGATCACTCACCAGTGACCATCGTTGGCAAAACTGACTGCACTTGAGGAAATTAGTTTAATTTATTACAAATCAAACCATGGAGAAATAAACCCATATCATAAATATCTTATAATAACTTTCCCCCAACCCTCCCTTTTTCCAAGGATCAGCTTCTCTCCTGATTTCTCTGCCTCCTCCATCCCAACAGCAGAAGGGGGAGGGGCAATGGGGCTGTGGTCACTTCGTCCTATGGCATCCTTTCTGCCCCTTCCTCCTCAGCAGGCAGACTCCTCACGCTCTTCCACTGCTCCAGCATGAGGTCCAGCCCACAGGAGAGTCCCCACAAACTTCTCCAATGTGAGTCTTTCCCATGGACTACAGTTCTTTCTGAGCTGCTCCAGCCAGCATGGGTCCCTTTCACAGGGTGCACTCCTGCAGGAACCGGCTGCTCCGGGCTGTACCCCACAGGGTCCCAAGTCCTGCCAGCAAACCTGCTGCAACACGGACTCCTCTCTTCACAGGGACACGGATCCTGGCAGGAGTCTGCTCCAGTGCAGGCTTCCCATGGAGTCACACTCTTCTTCAGCCATCCCTTTCTTCTCCATGGGCTGCAGGTGGATCTGTGCTCCATCCTGAACCTCCCTGGGCTGCAGGGACGCAGCCTGTCTCACTCAGCTCTGGCACCTAGAGCAGCCCGCCCCACTCCTTCTGTGCTGACCTTGGGCTATGTTGGGTTGTTCCTCTCACATATTCTCACTCTTTCCTCCAAAAGCTGGTGCACCACAGTTTGGTGGGGTTTTCTCCCACTTCTTGACTACGCCATCCACGAGTCTTCACCACCACCACTGATGGGCTGACCTTGGCCAGCAGTGGGTCTGTCTTGGAGATAGCAGTCATTGGCTCTACCAGACGTGGGGAAGTTTCTGGCAGCTTCTCACAGAAGCCACTTCTGTAGCCTCCCCCTCTACCAAAACCTTGGCATGCAAACCCAATACAAGATTTTATGTGCCCAGTATTTTAAAAAGGTATTTCTTTATTCAAATACTTTAAAAATCTTATGGGACTCATGTTTGGGACATGGCATGTTTTCTGGATGATGAAAGTGAGACAGGACAGCTTTCCTGCTCCTGTGTGACAGGCAGGAAATGCTTTTACTGTGTCTCAAGAGTCTTTTATTATTTAGAGACCTGAACCTGAAAGGTGCTGAGTGCTCTCAGCTCTCATTGACTTCAGTGTCACCCAGTCCTCAGTCAGCCTCAATGGGATCTGAGGGAACATCACATCCCACAGCAGATGTTCACCCCGCAGAGCATCTCCTCTAGCACACCCCAAATACAGAAACACCAAAGCCAATTCGGATCCAGCAGAGCTTTTAGATATATACTTAAGTCTCTCCTTAGCCTAACACTCTTAAGCAGGATTTAGCTACATGTCTAAAAATTAGTATGTGTTTAAATATCTTGCCTTCTTGAAAGAAGATGGCAGGTGTTTTTTATTTGCTGTGAAAGATGTGACAATATATCCTTTTAAGTAATAAGTCATATTTTTTTTAAATTAACAAAATATATTCTCAGCAGGTAAATAACCTAGACAAACCTCTTGTCATTTTCTAAAGCCATCACAATCCATTTTTGCCGACATGCACTTCGCCTTGTTTCCTTGTGGCAGGGATTCTCATGGAGAAATTGAATAAGCCCCACATTCTTGTTGCACCAAAGGAAATGTCTTTCCTTAGGAAAATGCCCCTTCACACACCATCTGACACTGGCTTTCCAATCAAATATAAAAAGCAAAAGCAAACTGTCCCCACCATCTGTGACAAAGTCCCTTTAATTCTTCAAATACTTCTCTGTAAAATGTGGCTATTAGTAATAGCCACACATTTTGCTGCATTTGTATATTAGAGCTGTTTTCTTTCATTCCTGATTGAGACAGAATCATTGTATTATTAACCCAGAGAAGTTCTCTGTGCTTTTTAATTCCAGAATAATGAAACTCATTGGAACTTGGCGGCATTGAGTCTTGCTGACTAATCATTGGCATTGGCTAATGGCAATTTTTAATCAAATCTTATTATTAAATCAGAATATAAAAGATTTAGAAAATGCAAGGTTGCAGCTAGAGGTCATTAGTCATGAGCACAAGAAGTAATCAATACAATTATGGTTGCTCAAATTGTGTTGGATGGGCCAGGTGGCGCAGTGTGATAATGCGTTACCCTTTCACCCCGGCTGTCCTGCCTGCATCGCAGATAGCGGCGCCTCTGCTGCCTCCATCTAATCTCTGGTGGATGCTTGAACGTGCAGAAACCATTAAAAGGAATTCAGCAAAGTGGGCTAAATTCAATTCCTGGTCACACGGGTGTAAATCTTCTGTGGAGTTATTCCAGATTTATTCCTGTCCCGTTGCAATTTTTTTAGCTGTCTCTTTTAAAACTAAGATATTGTTTTGGATAATAGGCATGAGATGGAAATGCTCGTTTTACAATGCCATCAACAGTCTAACCTACTGTTATGCACTGTAGTGCCAGTATGAAGTAATAAAAATAAAGTCATTGCAGATTTATACTAAAGCTAACGAGTGCAGAGCTGGTTGTTAAGCAGTTTCTTGCAGTTCCTTTCTGTTATGAGAATGCGATACTGAGGTTGCCTTATTTTCTTTGTCTTAGGAAAATATTTAATAAAGGATCCTCAGGAAGAAAAAAAGGGGCTAGGAAAGGCTAAAAATTTTGAAACTCTAGGTACCAGGTGGAGCTAGAAACAATCTGTGAAAAAGCTACATTTCATCCTAATAAATAATTTAATCTCAAACGGGTGAGATGGCACTAGAAAAATTACACTACCTGTAAATCTGGCCCTACTGGCAAGCGTTCAAACAAAAATATTACCATCCATAAGAATTTACTTTCCAGAAGACATGCTTTTCTTTATCTCCTTTCAACAAAATGATTGGCTCAACTCCTATCTTAGGCAATTTTTTTAAGCATTTCACACATGCATCTGCTTGGACAAGGGATGCTGGTCTCCCTCCCCTCTCATCAGAGAACATTGAAAAATGCTTGGTTACCAACAGAGATTACGTCTGAGGCATTCACACATCAAGAGTATTACCTTCTCTGAGAATTGCAAAATTTCCCTAAACATTTATTTTGGAGTCCATTTTCTCTAACAAAAATATCATCAGTTTCAATTTGTGTCATTGTGTTCCATGTATTTGTCTATACATCTTCCCTCTAATGCAAACAAAAGGAAATTCCAACACTGCAAAAATCCTGTGTACTCATGAAGGTGACATTTCCTTACAAAAGCCCAACAGGCCAAAATAAGTAGGCTACTGATTTTTTCCCACTTTTTTGCAAACAGTGAAAATATCTCCTTTTTTATACATGCTTCATCCTGTGAACCTTCATATATGTATGAATAAGAAATAAAACTTCACACAAGCTAACTAACTACCAACCATATAGACATAATTGCTTTTGGAAATATTGTACTTGAAGACATTTTCATGTCAGCTGTATGTGTTTGAGTATCATCATAACATGGTGTTTACACCAGATTAATACCATATGCTGTGTGGGAATTATGTCAGGTTATAAATGGAAATACAGTATAATATCTGAAATTCAGGAGTGCTTTCGAATCTGATTTCTGCTAAAGTGCTGCTATTCTGGAAGAACATAAGTTTGAATAACATTACTTTTGATTTACACCAGTATAGCGCAGATAGAACCCCATTCCAGCTGCCTTAAATTTTGTTAAACAAGTGTTAAAATTATCACCAATTAAAACTGTTTCCACACACTGCTGGTGGATTCATAACCTCATTAAGGCAGCCAGGAGTTCTGCCACAGAATCATGGTGAGGTCTCAGATCTGATGAGAGTCATTTTTCTAGCTTTTCTTCTCCCAAAATGATGCCACTCTCCCATGTCTCCTCTAGGCCTCTTGTGAGACTTGTCAACACATTTTAGCTCAAAGCCGAAAGCACTTCTTTAATCTGCATTTTACTCACTGCCTAAGTAATTTAACAGTTGTCGAGCAGGTCAGGAATAGGAATAAAAGTACGAAAACACAAAAGTGGGGAAAGATGAGGGGTGTTTAGAATAGAGCAGAAGTGAGCCTAAACAGAAAGCAGTTAAAAACAGGAAAAAAAAGGCAAATTAAGGAGCAGAGCGAGAGTACGAAAGCCAGTAAAATCCAAGAGAGCTTTCCACTGATTTTAATCAGACCCCCTGGGAATGACAGAGAGGAGAATAATAAAGGACATTGAGAGAGATGGCATCATTACAGTAAAAGGGCTTAGCAAAAGGAGAGCGGACGCTGACAGCAAGTGAAGGTTTACCAAGGGAGCATCTTCTCACAGCGCCGAGGAAGAGGCAGCGGGCTCCTTCCTGGGCTGAGCCGGCCGGCTTCAGGAGCCAGACTGCCACATTAAGTCAGCACCGTGCTCCAGTCTCCATCCTGCTCTCCATGGGGCTCATTATCCACGACTCCAGCTCAGTGCTCGGGCTCCCACACAGAGAGGCTTCCCAGCGAGCCGGGGCAGCGCAGGGGCAGAGCAGGAGTACAGCTGGGTCACCCCCAAGTCCCTGCAGACCCGACCCACCTTTGTTTCACAATCAAGCTGCTCAAAATTAGGCAAACACCTTACCCCTTGGACAGCTTCTTAAATTCACACTCAACTTCTCCTGAGAAGAGCACATTACTCAGGTCAGCAGACTGGAAAAGAGGAAAAATATCAGAAAATATCCTGAGTTTAAGTAACATTACATTATTAAATGTACAACATTATATGAGAAGCTTTCAGAAAATTACAGCATCTGAGATCACAAAAATAGAGTGTGTACTGATTCCTCAGAAAACAAAATTCAGGTCTAAAGATGATTTTTAATTTAGAGTGGATATGCATGCTATCATCACAGCATCTCACGTAAGGACTAAAGTATCTTCTAGATATTCCATGTAATGTTTTCTGTGTGCTGCAGTAAATTCTCCTATGCATCTTCCACTGAAACATATTCATGTTATTCACTTAAACATTATTTAACTCTCTTAGGGATGACAGATTGCCATTTTGATTAAAAATTTAAGGATTTGCTGTTGATTTGACCCTGATTCATACACTGAGTAGGACGTGATATCTTTTGTGCTAATCTAGTTCCAAGCAGATAAAAATATATATTTATATATATATATGCACACATATATGTATATAAAAAAAACTATGTTGGAGGATTGACTGTAGAAGGAGAGCATTAACTCTGTCTTTACACAGGACCTATTAATATGAAAATTATTGTAATATGATTAACGGCTCCTCTTAACACCAAAGAGAGTGAGTCTTGAGAGATTATTCTGCAAGATGATAACGTTTCCCTATCCAGTTTGTAACCCTAGGGAAAACTGAAAAAATATGGATTTTGACTTGAACAATAATGAAATGGTAAGTGATATAGCTTTGCTGTCTTATAATGACTGTATTAATTTGCAAGCTGTAGTGCTAAACCAGAATAGAGGTGCTCGAGGAGATACGCCTGTTATCTAGGCAACAGTTAATATGATGAAAATGCTATTTAGAAGTAGCTCCGTATTTTTATCATAAATATAACATTAATTCCTTGAGAGTCTCCATAAAGTCCTGGTAGAATGTAATAAATGCAATATAATCTAAAAGAGAAGACTGTCACTTATAACCATTCCCAATATTAGTTATGGATCTTTTACAGTTTAAAAGCACTTTCTGTAAGAGAATCTGTCCTATATATTCCATCCCATATTACTTCCCCAGTTTAGAAAAATGACTCAACTGTGATAAAGAGATTCAATTTTTGCCTTTTGCTTGCTTTTTTGAGTTAGCATGGCAGACCTTATCTATTAATTTGCCAGGGAGAATTTCTCTTCAATGTTGCTCTTTTCCTCAAAAGTGAAAGTCTTTTAAATTTTAATTTTAGTGCGAGAAGGAAGTATTCCACAAGCAAATGACAAAATGGAACTATATACAGACTGATGTTTTATCACCTTCCATCAGGCTGAAAGTGCAAAGCTTCTGTGAATGCAATTCTCTTACAATTGTCAGAATTTTATATTACTGATATTTATATAAGACTAGGCTGAATAAGCCTTTTTATTCACTGGTGAGGCTGTCCAGTACAGATTTCATGTCATGTTTACTGAAGTTGAACTTAATTTGACAAGACCATAAATGACAGCTATTTTTTCTATGACAAAAGCCTAACTTCATCTTTTGGGAAACAATATTTTTTAAATTTCCTGGAAGTCAGCAGAGTGATCTGAGAGCTGTAGGACTGAACCAAGCAATAAACACAGGGTCATAATGAGTAACATGCAATTACACAATATGCAGTCCAGACCTCAGTCAGACCCTCTCTTTCCTGGCTTCTGCAAGGAACTCGTGTGTTTTCTTGTCTCTCCTTGGATTACAGTGCAAATATGCTGGCACACTCTGCACACACCCTTGGGCAGAAATGATGAGGCAGGATGAGAAGGAGCAGTGGCCTCTACATGCTGCAGTACATCACCTGTACATCACCTCTTCCTAGGGTGCTGCAAAGGGCTGATCTCCTTCACAAGCCGCTGCTCCAAGTGTTTCACCCCTGAGGATCCATTTTGCAGAAGTATCTAAATGAGCTAGCAGTCTGATGTTCATAAAGGGAGAGCATTCAAGACAGCATTGATAGATGTTTGCTCTTGCCTGACTGCATGAAACAGACAGTCAGTTGGGGTTTTTCTCAGTTTTCTTACAGAGTGCTGAATTAACTTTGGGCCTAGGCATTATGGCAGTTCAGTTCAGCAGCTGCATGTTCCTCATGAGACAGATGTCTGCAACAGGCTGAAGGGTGTGATGTTGCTATAAACTTTGTAGGCAAGTCTGATGTTTCCAAATATTTAGTGGTATGATGGAATTACCTGAGGAACCTCAAGGATGGGGAACATTTAAATCCTTCTGGATAAGGGACAAAAATAAACCCTGCTTTTCAAGGCAGGATTGAGTGTTCTAATTCTGCTTAAAGGAGAGAAAGAGAGAGAGACGGGGTTGATTTGGTTCAGACCATGTCTTCTGATGTTTACCTGTGAAGTAAATTATCAGGTTTATTCTCCATGTGTCTCCGCCATCAATATGTACTGTGACATACTGAAACAGACATCCATCTCTGAAGGAAAAAAACACTAAGGGAAAAAATATGGGAAATGTATTAAAATATGTATTCTGTTTAGGTTTTTTTCATCAATTATAAAACACCTCAAACTGTTCATCAGCCAAACCAGCAGCTAATTTATTATAAATGAGAATAGGAATATTATGAGACAAGATTCTCTCTGCTTACCATCCACATAAGCAGCTGCTCAAATAAGTTGTCTTTCTTTCTACATATTCTACACATTGATGTGATAGCCACAGATTTCTGTATCACCAAACACAAAAGCCTCCACCACCTCCTCCTGAGATAGAACTGACAGAAATTTATTGGGAATCTGGAGGATATTCTCCCCACACTTGTATTTTCCTTTAAAAACTCTAATTTTAAGGGAGCAGGAAGGAAGTTCTTTCATTCATCTTTGGTGTGCACAAAGTCTCAGTTTCTGTGCAGATTGCAGGATGTTGTGGCATTGTCTATGTCAATATTGTCTGAGTGCATTCTTAAACCCTGTAGCTCTGAGCAGGTAGGATTCTGTCTGTACCTAAATGATAAGACTGTATCTGCTATAAATATAATAACATCATTCACACACACATACAGATGGCTACAGAAGAGTAATGAGACATCTTGTTTTGCCAAATATACATCCTAATGAAAGAAATCAGAGTCTACTTTTTAGCTCTTGAGAATTTAAATCTTTAAACATTTGAGTTCAAGTTCCTCTTGGCTATGAGAATATTCATCTTTTTATTGTATTATTTTGTTCTTCCTTCCCCCACTGAAATCCTAGTGCATGATTTAATTACAAATAAGACGCTTGGCACATGTTTCAATCTAAAGAAATTTTTTTTCTGCTAAATTTATGTCTTTTCTTCAGTGAAGGGACAAGTTTAAATTGCAACAGGGAATACAATCATCCCATAAAGGTTTGGAAAAGCCCTCATTCTCTTCCAAAGCTTAAAATACTTTTCAAAAACTCACTCCCGGCAAGGCTCTTTCAACACAGCTATTAAAATATAAGTGACTATTTTCATTTAGGTTTATGCAAAAGAGAATCCATTGTCATTTAAGTCTACTGCCAATTTCTCAGCTGGTATAAATCACCATTATTCCAGCTTAGTGGAGTAAAACTGCTGTTCATCCAGTCCAGGATCTGGCTCCTGTTTTCTATTAACTCAGGTAAAGTGTACCTGGATGAAATATTCCAGCCTGTGTTTTACAGGTAGTTAGGCTCCAAGCTCTAATGATCTCTCTTCTGCCTTTGAAACCTATGAATCTAAAGAAAATTATGTTCATGTATCAAGGGGAAAATATACCTGTTTCCTGCACAAAATTCTTGTGCCTCATTTCACAAGACATAGAAACCTAGCTATTTCTTAAGCCAGGATTTCTTTTTGCAGTATTGATAATTATATTACAAACAGTAATTAGCACACGAAATTAATAAATCTTTTGCTCTTTCATTTACACCAGCTTCCCATATTGTATTAGTAACCACACATTAGCTAATCAGCAGGTTGGGAGGGAAAGCTGCCAAAAGCAGATCTGATAATTGGCAGCAGTCAAACAATCATAGCAGGAAACTTTACACTTCCTGCGGACAAGGCTACTGATGGAGACAATGCTGAGATACAGCATTAGGGGGGAAAAAACTACAATGTTTTGTTCTTTCATGTTTCATTATCTCCTGTAAAACTGGATTCGTATATCACAGGGAAATACAGGCATTTTGCACAGAAACTGTATAGATAACCATCATTAGTTAAGGAAAACCTGGTAATCTAGTGATCACCTAGAAGCATTCACAGATTTGTCCTCTGCCAAATTTACAAGACATTTAAAACACATTCTATCTCTGTAAGTCCACACATGGTACAGTTATTACTGTAATAAATGATCACTTGACACATTTCACTGCCCAACATTGCTCTGAGATAAATATCAACAAATCCATCCTCCAGCAAGGAAATTTAGACACACATTAGCTGAGTTTTAGACCAAATCCAACACTTAGATGCCTCAGATAGTATTTAATTCAGTATTCTAAATTTTCCTTCATCTACTGCTTAGCCTTTGCACCATCTGAAGTTCTTCAAGTGTTAAGACTAAAGTTTCCCTAGTCATCTCAGTGATTCTCCTTCTAGACATAGATAGAAACGCTTCAATTTTACAGTAAAGAACCCAGGAATCAAAAATAGCTTTGACTCCAAGCATTATCCACAGCTTGGCATCCTTAATTTATCTTCTTCCTGAAGGCATTCTTGCTTATGTTTCACATCAAATATCCCCAAGATTAACTACAGTAATAGTATTTCAGAAAAGCAGAGTTGAAGAACTCCCACTTCTGCTCATACATAGGTGACTTGGTCCTTCTGGGCCACCATCTCTGTAAGTCTCTTTCACAAGGAGGAACATTTTCCATAGGAAAACATCAGATTTCCTTTCTGCAAAATGGCCTATATCTAGACAGACAGGACAATTCCAAGAGCTGAGCTTCAGGCTTTGACAGAAACAACTGATATCTATTCACTATATAAAGCAAAGGGGTAGGAGAAGGCACAAGATTATGAATCCTAAGAATTAGCTTCCTATATCTTAATATGCATAGTGCCTACACACCCAGAAGGCCAGTATTTAAGAAACTATTTTGGCACTAGCAGTTTCCCCCATTTTTCCCTACTACTGAGGGCTAATCAGTGTCTTTCCTTAAACTGTAGCCCTCCTCATGCCAAGCTGTCAAATTAGGGACCAAATCCTAACAAATTTCTGAATGTGCAGGAAGCCAATCTATTTAGGCATTTTTTATCTTCCCAAAGAAATAAGATGTAATTTTATTAAACAGTGGGGAGTGGGAAGACTAAAAAAAAAAATCTTGAACTTCAAATCATAGCAAAACACAGAATGAAAGAATTTCAAATGGTAAAGGGAGTCATGTATCTGGTCTGCCTAAACCTATCTGTCCTATTCACTGCTTTTTCTGTCTTTTACATTGGTTTGGGGCTGTGTTTCTAGTCCATGCATATACAGGGCCCCAAATCCAGGGTTCTCATCTGCACCGGTTTTCAGGCAGGGAACAAATAAACAAACACAAGTCAATATAAACTAATGACAGAGAATTAACACCTGAAGAACAGTCAGTGCATTGCACTCATTTTCAAGCACCCTGAGATGACAATGCTTCAAATAAGAGATGAGAAGTCCACTGAGATGTACAAACAGAGACATACATAGTGGGAGCCAGAAGAGCAAGATCCAGTCCAGTCTTTGAAACCAGACTGCCTCTGCTGACAGAGGGTAGATACACTCCTTGGAAGGTGTGGGTTTTGGGAAGAGATTTGTAATACTTCTGCTATGTAAGGATATCATCACCATCTGCTCGAGTCTGTTGAATTTTGCCTCTAAGATTTCTTTTACAGATCTAAGATGGAACTCTTTGGCCAGCAAATTCTGGGACTGTACATCGTACCCTCATCTGCATCAAATATATGGAAAATGAGTCCACAAATTTGCACTGCTTCCTCCTACTAAGTGCTGAATACTTTAAGCTCTCAGGCATAGCAGGACTTCAAAGGATATTGTCATTACTACCAAGTATCAAAATCAGAAGGAAAATGCAGGGTAAAATGCCATCCTTGAGGTAATCCCTAATCTCCCAAAACATAACAGCAAGCTTTGCTTTTTACTTTCAGTGCGAGCAGATCAGGACCCTCTGGTAAACTATGTGTTTTCTGGATTAAATGTTCACATTTCCAAGGTCGCAGAGCAAAAGGGAATGATAGTTTTCCCCTACAAATTTCAGATTTACCATTTAATTAATTGACTTTGGCAGTTGGCACACAACCTTTTAAAAAAAAAATTCTGAAATGTCAGCCTTGAACTGGGAAAAAATAATTTGATGAATTTCATCTAAGTGCCAACCAAAGCACAAATGTTCCCTGTGGACCCGTTACAACACTGGAGTTCACAACTGATTGCTTGGGAATGAGCAAACTAATGCAGCAAAATATTTACTAGCCTAGTAGATGTAGTTTAATATATACACTCTACTTGCCAGATATTTATACCTGTATCCTGTAGAATGCTGAATTTTTCAAACTTGTTAAATTAATTAATTTGATTAAAGTAAATAAATAGAAATACAGGTTGCTCTTTTCCCAGACAAGAAGTTTCACTGACAGAGGGTATTCATTTATTATTTCTTTTTTTGCTGTTTTGTTGTTTTAGAAATGTAAGAAAACACAAAAAAAATTGTTCTCCTCCTTACTCTACATACTTTTCATGTAAATTATATATAGTTAACTGGATAGTCTTCAGAAATGAACTTCAGGTACCATCTGTATATTTTTCTGGCACTATTTATTTGCAATTAACCAGGGCCTTATGTTTTATCCTCTGCAACTTAGAGTCTGAAATCCTGGAGGAGGTAAGTTTAGCAGAAGGGAATATTGAATTCAGCATCAGGCTTTTTAATGAGCAAAACCTATCCCACTATTCCATATTTAAACCATTGTGCCCGAGAAAGACTGTTCTTCCTAGGTAAGGAAATTCTCTTGGAAAAAAAATTACCAAAAAACCAAACAACCCCATAGCACCTGCAAGTGCAGATTAAACCATTTGTAACGATTCATTAAACTTGATGGCTCAGATACTACACCAGTGAGAACAAGCTCCGCTGTTTTCACCAGAACACAAGGACTAAACTGATAACTGAGACACTGTAGTAATTTACCCCAAGAGACTCAAGGTGTCCAGCCCCATAACAACCTTCTCATGCTGCAGAGCTTCTCCTGCAGTCAGTGTTTAAAAAGCAGAACCTGCAAGAGAACAGATATTCATGAGGCACCAGAAACTTTATTGATGCTAGAGACCGTTTCTTCTTCTCTTCTTTCAACCCACCACACTCATCCCACTCCACCCACAGAAACCACACATCTTGAAACTTGCAGATGCACTCATCTATCAGCAGAGACCCACAGCTTTGGGAGAATGCTTGAGCAAAATGCAGCAAGCTCAGAAAAATCCCTTTATTCATAAAATCACCCAAATTATCTGTGTGCAGCTTCTCATATGAGAAGTAGTAGTCAAAGATACAGCAATGAGGCAGAGCTATGACCCATATCAACATTTTCCAGGAAGAAATAGGCAGATAAACAGAGGCAACTGCATCACTATTAGCTAAATCACTTCTCTACTTTTGAACATGGAGCTAAACCTAGCAGGCAGCAGTTTGTCACAACATGGCACACCTCATGTCTTCATAGCACTGCTCTCACTAATTGTATTTCAGTGTCTTAAGTGCTGAGTGTTAGATGCTTTAGCACCCTTCCCAGAAACACCCACCTGTGATGGTAAGATTAGTGGAAATGACTTGTGATGCTGAAAATATAAACTTTTCATCCCAGACATTGGTCACATTCTCCTAAGCAGAGTGAAATTCTCTGAAACCTTATAGTATGCAAGTACATCTGTGTGTGAGCATGTACAAAAGCAAGTGAGGGAGTGGGTGGGGGAAATATGTGTGGTACAGAACAAATAAAGCAGAAAACCCCAACCTTATCTCTTGCTGTGCACAAGGAAAGTCTATTTGTGTCAGTGCAATTCTGAAGCAAACAAACAAGACAAGGAGTAAATGACCGTGTTTCCCTCCAGGTTTTTTTATATCATCCCTGAACATTGGTATCAACACATTAAGGAGAGGGAGCTGGTGAATTTTACAAACAGGAGAGCATGAATAAACACCAACATAAAACAGAGCTAAGAAGTGATGAGGATTACTGAAATTGGACTGCCTGGTTAAATTAAATCAGGACAGGGGGAAAAAAATACAGCCAAACCATAAAATAGTGGCCTCCCCATTTCATAAAAATAATTTTACTACTTCTTGGTACAAATTTACTGGAATCAAGTAAGAAACACAGCCTGAACTCCCCTCTCTCTTCTCAGGTTCATTAGCAGCAAAGGGCACGATGAGGAAGCTGTGACTGGGAAGAAATGGCCCTGCTCTGAGCATCTCCACACTGTGGTCACAGCAACTGCCATCAGCTACCACACACATTCACATGTGGGCTTTGCATATCATACAGATTACAAAGCAGAACAACAAAAAGTACCCTTCAACATGAAAACAGTTTTTCTGCATGAGATCAAGAGCATTTCCAGCCTTTTATCTCATTTCCAGCAATGGAGCTAAGGAAGGGCAAAAGAACAGGGCAAACATATACTCAGAGTTGCTTGGTTGACTCACTCACCCCTTCATGATGCGTTGTCAGGGACTCTCTGATAAGAAGATTTTAATAGTTCAGTGGATTTTTATTCCACAAACATGTCTTACAGCTTTCTACGAATGTCTAAACTTCTTTTGCACTCATGAAATAATGGCCTGCGCAGCTCAACGATGCACCTGGTATTTGTTTCAAACCTGCCATCCAGTGGTTTATCTGTGGTGCTTTCTAGGTCCATGTTACCAGAAGGGTTAAATTATAATTCTGTATTCACCTCCCTACTCCATGATCTCAGGCTTTCCCTTCACATGCTCCTTTCATACCAGACACCCACAGCCTATTTTATCTCCCTCTGAAGAAGCTCTTGCAAACACTTGACAACCTCTCCTGCCTTCATCACTGTTGAGATCTGGGTTGATGGTTTTGGAGAACTCAGATATTCCTTCTGCGTGGTAAGAGCCAGTTCAAAAGCCACTACTTTGTTTATAATGTTAGCATCTCTTTACACTTCTAACTACTTAATTGTACCTGGCATTTTGTCAGTCAGTATTGTCATACTCCTCTGCAATTCTTTCCAGCATTTTTTTTTCTAATAGCTTTATATTATTTGAAAACTATGTTATTTCAATATTTCTTTTGCCAGTTCTTCGACTGATTCTCTCTCGCTTATATCTTTGAGGGACTTCACTGATGATTTTCTGCTGGAAAAGCTGACTGTTTATTCTTATGCTTTTAACTAGTCTTTATGAAGAAGCAGAGATGCAGAAGAATGGGATGAAATAAATATTAAAAATCAGTCTGTTGTGAAGCAGTGCTGAAAGTTTCATTATTGGTGCTTCTTGTGGTACCTGTGTTAGAAGGTCTACAAAATAAAAGCTCTTCCAAAAACACTCCACACTACAGAACTAAGGATCTTTGATCAAGCAGCTATGTCATAAAGTTAAAAATAATATCTTTTAGCTGAGAAGCATTCATTAAAAGTCTCATTAATAGCTCTGGAAAGGTTTTTGTATTGGGATACTGTCAGTTTTCTACAAAAACATCTACTTCTTCTGGAAATACAATATTCTGAAAAAAAAATCCCCCAAACCCAAAGTGCTTAAACTTGTAAGTGGTGCCACGGTGGTGACTAATAGCAGTTGCATATGATTTGCCTTATTCTCATGTCTCTGAGCAGGGCACTCTGGCTAAGTACTAAGATATTATTTCTCAGTGTGCACCATGGCCAATGATGGAGATTCAATATTCAGACACTATCCTGCCCTTCAAAAATAGCTGCAAGGTACATGTAGAAAAACTCAATCATCTCCCACTATTTTCAATTCTTGTGCTTTTTAATTTTTTTATTATTATTATTATTAATTTTTCTTGAGCTGAGTAATTTTGGAGTTCAGAAGAAATCAAATGTCTGGGCTTCCAATGCTACCAAGAAGTTTAACAAATAATTTAGATGTACATTTTTAGAAATTCTAAATGTCCTATTTCCCTTCTACAGGAAGTACTAGGGAATGGTTATTATCCAGCCCTTTTCAATTTCAGAATATTGGTAATTATTGATTTTTGAAAATGATCAGATTCCTTTGAAGGCATTATATGATCAGTAAGCTGCATTGGCAAGCCGTAAAATAGATTTCATTTAAATAAGCATTTGTTAATACAGAGGATGTGTGTATCTTACCAAGTTATTTTGTATTTTACAATATCATTATTCAGTTTTTCTTTTCATTTACAGGGCTAATGATCTGCTTTTGCTCCGTATATCATTGCCTGCATAGGTCCTTGGTCCCTGCACATGGAAGCATCATACTCTGCAAAAACTGTGATTCTACTTCTCTTCACCTCTGTCTTTGAGATGAGCCTATGTGGCAAGGTGACCAGAACTTATCTGGAATGAGGCGAGTTTAAAAAAATGAAAGTAACAGACATGTGATTTCTGCCTTCTCGGTACCTTGCACTTAATTTTATAGTGAAACACTGAATTTGTGTTTGTCAGTTGTTTTTTTTTTTCAAGAAACTTTTCTTTTTTATATTGCTGACTTCACAAGACTCTCTTTTGAGTCAGATATTTTGTCCCTCTGAAATTTGCATGGTTTTTTGCCAGAAACAAAAAAAAAAAAAAAAAAGAAAGGAAACTTGGTCTATTTGGAGGTAAGGTTTTTCCTTTTGTAATTCAAAACACACATATTAGCAGTTTGGGAGAATTGCATTTTCCTTTTTTCTTTTGGGTTAGTCTTGATGAGAAGTGGTCAAAATTAAAAGGCCTGGTATGAGATTATTCATCTGGCCATCCAACTCTGAAATATAGCAATATAAATTTGTGATAGGATATGAGGTTAAATCCTTCTGTTTTCCCCTTTGTCCATTACTCAGAAGTTTTTATGAATAATCATCAAGGTACAGTGACAATCCCTAGGAGCAAGGAAGTCCAGGAGCCATGCCTGATGGTGCCCAAAACTCAGGGCAAAATGAATCCAGACAAGAGGACAGGTTTTGAACATATGGTTTCCTTCCACAAATTTCTACCCTAACCATGTCTTTTACATTTGCCTTGCCAATCACTTTCCCCAATCCATGGAAAACATAATAAGAACACATAAAATGTCACTGGAAAGCTTCTGGATGAGATGGGAATCAGTTCCTCCTCCAAGTCTGTCATGCGTGAGATTTATTTGTGAATAAGAATTAACTGGTTGGAGTCTGCATTGCTATCACAGCAGCTACATGTGCTCCCAAGATGATTTTGTCAGACATGCAGGGTCAAGGAGAGAAAAGCTATGGGCAGATACTGGGCCCAAGAAATCCCTTGTGAAAGGCTATTCATCTCTGGCAGACAGATATTCTTTCCTTCTGCACATAAAAATGGACAGAATGGACTTTAAATAGTCTGGAGGTTCTTTCATAAATTTTATTTATGCTGTCCTGTTATTGGTTTCTTAAGTGGTCCCTTTCATAAAGCATTCTTTTAACAGCAAGGACTGGACTTGGCAGAGCAAGCACTTAGTCCCTGCTGCTCCATGGACTTTACTGCCAAACCATAATGCCATTGATCTGTTAAATAAAGGCAAACTTTGAAAGAAGTAGTACCACTTCCCCTTCACAGTAATTTTAAATGAAATGTACTTTTCATGCAGCAATTTAATTTCAGTAGGACTAGCTCAGTAAGTAAGGTCAAGACCTTGTAAGAACTATAGAGGCTAATGTTGCTGATCTTGACAAATTAGGTAGAGTGTCATAGCATTAGTCCATGTATTAGTTTAGGAGGTCAATAAAATCAAGAGATGGAGGGTTAGAACATACTGTTAAAAGCAGTGTTCCTGTAGTTATATATCTAATACAATGTTTGGAGACTTGAACATGTAATTTGGAAATGGGAAGGTACCAATCTCTATTCCTTTCTTTGGCTGCAGTGTTTTATGTGGCCTTGAGGACCATCTGCCCTTACAATAGTCTTACCTATTCAATAGAGGTGCTGTGAGCATTAGCTAATGACTCCTAAGTGCTTCAAACACATAAAGCCCTATGTCTCACAAATATATATATATTATGAAATATAATTACATAGTTATTGGAAAAGTCCCTGATTGTCTCTCAGAAACAGCTGTCACGCAGCACTTACTATACATAGGGAGTGACACATAATGATGAGGTAGTTAAAATGATACTCTTGCTTCTAGACAGAGCATTTGCATTTTTGGAGAATTTTCTTGTTTCTTTTCAGGGATTGGCATAAGAAGCTTTCAGAAATGCTAAAAATATCTTTTTATATTAACTAGCTTTCCTTTTCTTTGGGCTAAGCACACAGAGGTACAAAAACAGCTTTGATAGCTTCTGAATAATGACACTAAGGTTAGAAAACTGCAAATGATAGTACGTTATATGAACCTATTTTATGTAGTAGTAGGGAACATTCATTACCAAAGAATTAATAAACTCTGAAATCATGACTATATAGATTGCCCTTGGGCACAACACATACCCATCGTATTTCACCCAATGACTTCTGCACAGACCCTATAATTTCTGGTCAAAATCAGACAGCTTTTAGAAAGGTATGTTTTAAAATCTTAAAATTACTAAGAATCAAATGCCTGAAAAAAAAAAAAAAAACCTGCCACAATCTCAAAAGTGCTACATCTTGTGTGAACTTGTCCAGATGAAGCATTCAATCTCAGGACCTTGCTATGGCTTTTGTCTGCTAAATTAGAGATTCCCCATGTATTGGAAAACTGTTTCTCTGCTTGGGACTTTGAGACCATGATCAAGACATCTCTTAACCTTCTTTCAGATAATCTAAGTACACTGATCTTCTTTAATCTCTCAATGTCAGGCAGGATTTTCAGACTTTCAATTGTTCTTGCTCTTCTTTCCTGCAACCTTTCGAGTTTTCCTTAATCCTTCAAAAGTAAGGATATTCAGCAAAAGGATTACAGGATTCTGGGATAGAAACCCATGGGAAACACCCAAAACTCTGGAGCACAAATGATAGGATGGTATTAAAATCAGTGGCCATCAGTTTTTTTTGCATGGCCCCAGATAAGTCAGGCTGGGAGGCTGCTCCTATGATGGAAATTGAAGAATTCTCAAGACCCAGTGCCTGGAAGTGAGAGAAAGCAAAAACTTTCAGAGGAAGAGTCGCTAGAACTTAGTCTTCAGCAGGAGAATTTATATTTATGGGATATTTTTTTCCAGTCTGAATTAGAACCAAACAATTTTTTTTTAAACTCAGAAATGTCTAGGAAATTGATACAGCTTTCCTCAACAATTTTATTAAATATACTAGCTTTTTTTCATTCCTCATTGACTGCATCCCATGACAGCATTTACAAGATCTGTGACTGGGAAAATATCTCTTTAAACTTTACAGATTGTTTTGCTAAATCAAGCGGATTTGTATTAGCAGACCAGACTCATACAGAGCAATTAATGGGTGAGAACACATATATACATTAATATTTATACAACATGATTATGGAGTATTCTGAGTATTTGAAATTCACCAGTTAACCCAAAACCTCCTAGGTGATTTAGACAGTAGAACACTATCACACCTAATTTATAGATGTGTGGCCTAGCCAAAATTGTACTGTTGCACCAAATTGAAATAACTGCTATGAACATAGAAAAAGAAAACAGAAACAAGTTTTGTTGAAAGAGATCTGTGTACAGGTGATCAAGAGTCCCCTTCCTGGCAGTTCTGACTTCCTGATAGATAAAATCAACAAATAGCCATTAATAGGTTAAAAGTAGAATGAATAACTGAGATGATTAATACTGTTATTATCCTTATTCTCTGCTGTGTAATCTGTAAACTGTTGCTCTAGGCCAATTCATCATTGCCCTAATGCTTGTTTACTTGTTACTGGAATGTGCATATAAATTGCTCCTAAAAGAGAATAATGCATTGGTGTAAATCAGGTCACATGATGCTCAACAACAATGAAGGTGGGTTTGGGTTTTTATTCTTTCTCTCTTCTTCCTACTCCTCTTATCAGAGCCCACCTGTGCACACTCAATCACCCCCCAAAGGCATTTGGCAGTAACTGTGTCATGCTAATGCCATGCCCTCCACTGTGAGTAAAGAGTCAGGTGAGGTGCTGAAAAGATCCATTAGATATCAGTCTTTCTGCTGACATCTTCCTCTCCTTAACCACCTATCCCTGCTCCATCCCTGAGAGCCAGCGCAGAAAACCCGGCCCTCCAGCCCAAATCTTATACAGCAGTATGTGTTCTGCCAGTTTAAATTAGTTCTCTGTAAGTCCAGACAGTTCTGTAAGCAACAGAGCAATCAGCCAGCACTTGCAGCCATTTCTTAAGGGAAGAAATGTAAACAACAATAAGAACAATGCAGGTGTATAGGTCTTCTGCAAAAAAGTAGCAAGTCTTTTTATGTCCATTGCATCCTGGGCAGCATGGAATGTCTGGGGCAACAAATGCTGGCTTCAAAATACAGTGGTGTATTGTGTGTCTGCGCTCTTAAACACGGCTCTAGGAGAGTTCAAGGTCCCACCTGAGGAAAAGCTGGCTTGGGGTCTTTGCCAAGGTCACCCTGCACTCAGAGGAAAGCCTCAGAGGCTCCTTTGCCCGGTAGGAGAATAACCAACTTTAAAAAGTAACTCTTAATTTCAAACAGAAGGTCTAACACCCATTCTGCTTCTTATATGTCAGAGACCAGGATAAATGACAGGAAAAGAAAACTTCTGTTCTCTTTGTTTTTAATATATTTCTGTTTATCTCTTTGTTGTATCATTTTGTGAGGCAGTTTCAAAGCTTTGTAGGCAGACTGAATATTAACCATCCACTGCGATCCTCTCAGTCACTCCTGGCACAGGTTAATCCCTGTATCATAGGCTGCCACCAGTTTGCTAAGCAGCTTAAAAGGACATGTTATAACTTTGACAATGACCTGCTAATGGTTTTACATTTCTCAGAAGTATTATGAGCTATCTTTGTCATTTTTATCTTCTAATGAGATCAATAAATTTAGGAAGCAGACATAGATGGTGCAAACTGCAATGCCACAGCCAAGGACGTGGCATGTATAACTGTTAAACTATAAATAATAATGCAGGAACTATAATAAAACCTTGACTTTTACAGAGGAAAATCAAGCTGCAAGTACCACAGCATTAAAAAATTTCCACATTTTTTAGGAAAAGTGTAACTCTTTATTTCTTCTTTTATATCACACCATATATCAATCCTTTAATGAAAAGCTTCACACTGAGATGTATGCTTCACTTACGGATTTTTTGTCCCATGTGGTAAATAGCAGTTCTTGATGTTTGTGCCCTCTCTCTCCATCTTTGGTGACTCTCCATGAAATAAGCATGTCAGGTTAAACATTTTGCAAAGCTGCATGGCAGATCTTGCTGTTTCTTACACGTGCAATGTTAGCTCTCCTTCTTCCTTCCAAACAACTCTGAAAAGTTCCAGGCTTTAAAAAGGCAGAGGTTGCAGGTTCCTTTCAGTGCTCAGGGCCACAGCTTTGTGTGATATCTGTTCACATGTGCCACATGTACCTGTTTACATCACACCTTGGGGCTGGGATCCTGGGCCATCTCTAAGCAGCATGCATGCCAGAGAGACTCCTCTGCAGTATCCAAATGGTTCCCAGATGTAACAAACCATTCTCAATATGTTTGCAGAAGGGCTAGTTGTACACCACACCTGAATGGCCTGGGAGCAAGGTATCTTTACCCTCCACTGAGCTTTACACCTGTGGTTATCCTCTCCAGTGCATATCTGGCCCAAAGAGACGTGAAAATAAACTAACATTCAGTGACCCCAAGACCCACATTTGATTTCACTGTGTCTGCAGGTTCTGTTGGATGAATCAGAAGTTTAAAGTCAAGCAGCTGAACCACTATATGTTTCTCCAGTCAGTAACTATGAGCAGAGGAAGGTACAAACTGCAGGGCAAAAAAGGTCTCTGGGAACATATGCCTTCAGGTATAAGAGTCCCAGGCAGAGAAACACCAAGGTATAAGACAGGTAAATATTTAAATGGTCCTCATTTCTGCAGCATGCAAGCACTTATCATGCAGTGGTTGTGCTAAAGACAGAAAAAGGAAAGTACTATTTTATAATACATCAGCTGGCTACAGCTTCACACACGAATAAAATAGTTTGCATTTCTCAGAGCAGGAGTCTGCTTGACCTACTATAGTTTTTAATTTTATCAAACTCAGTGTGAAAAATACACTGTGGCAAACCATTACACACCCTACCTGTCTATTGTGTACAGAAGATCAATTGTATTTAACACGGTTTGGATCTGTGCGCTAGTCGGATACAAAAAGTCTTTGACAATTAAATTTGATGACTGATTTTTGCCTTGTACAGTAATGATATCTTTAAAGAGATTGCCCTTGACAATATTGAGGAGATGTTCCAGGAGAGCACAGGTACTCTTCCCCTTTCTTAGGCACAGCAAACTGTGCTGCCTGATTACAGAGCCTTACTCTGGAACACTACTTAAGCTGTGATTGTGTTAAATGTGGAACAAGATTCATACCAGCTGAATACGTGTCTATAAACAAAGAGAGGGCTAGCTACTCATCCAAGTACCCCAGGAACACATGGCTCAACTTGAAAAAGGTTTTACAAAAAAATTGCAAAATAGAATGGTTTGGGTGTTGGTTTTTTTAGCAAATGATCACAGGCAATGAAAATTAAAGCACTGAGCACCTTTGAAACACCAGCAGTTCCTGAGTCAGTGCATTGCATTGTTGTGATGTCAGGAAAGAGCCCCAGGAAGGCTTTCAGCAGCACTGCAGCCATGCTGCTCTAAGTGCTTACTGCTGACCCTGGCTCAGATGAGCCCAAGATATATGTGAGCAGAAAATCCATTACAGAAACTAAAGATTGGGGAAGGGAGAAAAACAAGTCTCCTGTTATCAAATACCTTTCAAACAACTGTGCACTCACAAACCAAGAACATTTTTTTCTGCCAGCTTTAAAAAAATATTCCTTCTGATTTGGATGACAAAACTGGATTATGTTTTCTATTAGGTGTTCATTGTGCCTAGGGTAGACATGAGTGCCCAAATTACTGGCTTTTGCCTCAGAAAAAGCACAGAGTTCAACACACACATTGTCCCTCAAGTGTATGTGAGCGGGACTAATGCAAAGATACACGTGGGATATTTAATGTAGGATTTATTTCTCCAGCAACACCTGCATTCTGTTCTTCACCTGTTCCAAAAGGAGGTTAATAAGGGCTCCAAAATGGAAATTCTGGTCCCAGCTCTATACCCTCCCTCACCAGATGCAGCAGCAAAATCTCTTTGATGTCAATAAAAAGAAAATAAACTGCACTGTTTGTTGGGAAGTTCATGTTGCTGTATTCCAGATACTGTGAAAACCCACCTGGCCTTTTGTGGAGGGTTTCTCTCCTTTTTTATTTACCAGCACAAAACAGCTCTTTCAGACCCTCCCTTCGCAGTGGAATAGTTGAAAATCATGTGGTGTGTCTCCAGCATGATCAGAGCACAAATGACCTCACCTATTTCTGATTGTTTACAAAGTAGGTGTTTGTGCCTGATGTAGCAGGCTAGACTCCAGTCATTAGAAAGGAGCAGAGGCTCCACTAATCTGAAATCAGATGTCAGCCTCAGGGTGACACCAATCACACCCCAGCAGTGCTTATGTCTCTCTGAGGACTGCTAAGTATGTCTAGAAAATGAGCTTAGACTTGGAGCAGTCACAGTGCACTCATCTATGGTCTACCAAGTTCTCCACCAATTTATCTTCCATTTTCATGGATATTGTTGCTGAAGCCCAGGTTTACTTGCATCCTTACTGTTTCTAGCCACATTTTAATAAATTTTGATATTAACTATATCCAGGTTCCATAATACATCCAGCTTCCACTTTGCCTGGAACTACACACTTTTTGAGGCATCCCTCTACACTAGTTGGTAGTGATTAACCTCACATGTCTAATATCATTTGTTGAGTGCACCATATCTCAAAATCCTGAAATGCCAGTGAAAATCAGTTACATTCTGTATGCAGATGAGCAGGCCCCTGGAAGAAACACACTATAACCTGTCACATATCACATCCAGCTTGTCTCTAGCATTTGCAGAGGATGTTAAATCCTAAGGTGAGAATCACCAAGCTGATACTAGGAGTCATTCAAAGTGCCGAGTGAAATGACATCTATTTTTGATGTAATAGTCTGCAGGAGTAGAGGAGCTGTGAGAGACAGAGCCTCTGGATATTTCTATACCAAAACAGATCTAGGAAACTGATAGCAAGGAGATAGAAAGGATTAAAAGATTTTACAGCTATTACCTTCTGCTGCTCTTCGACTTGTTTCCAATATTTTATCTCAAAATATTTATCTAATTTCTTACAAGAACGCTGTCCTTGTTAAATATATGTATTTTAATCAATTACCTGCTGAAAAGGTTATGGGAAGATGTAAACCTGAAGCAGAGTAGACAAGCAGTTCACTCATACTGTTGGAGCATCCTTGGTACATGGAGGTTTATGACATGTGAACATTTAACATTTCAACACAAAGATAAGAATTTATGTTTTATTTATGTTTTACAATTGCTTAGACCATTACATATGCACTTTCTGGCTTCACTAAAGACAAGCTAAATACAAAGGTTCAATATTATTACAATGGATGGATTATATCCACTGAAGCCATTGACCTAATTAAATATATAGAACTACCTAAATTTAGCAAAGGTCTACCTTTGAAAATGATATTGCAATGCCTATTGGAGAATATAACACATGCTCCCACACACACATGGAGTATCAGTGACACTGATGAATGAGTATTAGCATTTCAATGATGAAATCAGGAGACATGAGTGAACACCACCTGATACTGTAAATAAGTGTGATTCAGAGAGAGGAGGAATAATTTTCTATCTACAGTCTAATCATGACCTCAGTCCTGACCTGAAAAGACCACTTTCCTTACTGATTAGATCAGAGTTAATCCCACTGTGGCATGCACCCAGGTGTGTTGAACTGAGCTGAAGTGGTTATGTGACAAATGCTGAATTTTTAATATTCAAAAGCAGGACCAGGCATATCTTGCAAACTAAACTCAATTTGGGCACAGCAAGAATCCATTATTTTTAACTCTTTTAACCAACCACACCTGAATTTCATGCAGCATATTTTAATACCTTATCAAGTGTTCCAATTTACTGGGCTTTCTGTAAATATTATTCATTACTGGAACTGCTTTGTGATCTTTAAAACTCTGTTTTTTCAAGAAGATATACGTGGTGCTTTATGTGTCTAGACAATTGGGCTGGCAAGTATACAGCATTTTGCTGATAAAGGCTCTGCAATGGTAATTCACAGTCCCAAGCCGAGCCCTCCAAAGATCAAACACCATGGTCACAATGCAACTATGCTGTTGCCTAAACTTGCTGCATAAAAAAGCACCTTTCATCTCTTGATGCAGTTATCCAACCCCACCAACTCAGCTACACAATTTTCAACTGCCTGACTTGTCACTTTTTTTAAAATTCATGCAGAACAGTAATCTCTGATCCCCAGCAGTAATAGAATTCAGCACCTGAAATGTCTATCTTTAAAGAATGAAGTAGAAAAGATCTAACCAGATGCTGCAACAGAGTGAACAGAGCAACCTTCTCTCTAATTCAGGAAGATGTGCTGTCAAGCAAACAAAAAAAAAGGCATCTTTTAAGTCTCAGATCTCAGCCAGACAAGATATCAACATGAATCTGCAGTAATATCTGCAGTAAAAAAAAGGTCTAAGGTTCAGCAGACAGAGTGCCCAGCTCTAAAAGCAAGGATAAGCACAAGGGTAGCAAATTGTTGCAGTATCTTGATCCTACAACTGACTGATCCCATAGACTGATCCCATATGTGAGTGGATCATAAATCCTGAATCCCTCCCTTGCCTGCACTGACCCACAGGACCACTGACCTGCCTTCTGCCACATGCAGAATTTGTAAGCCTGGTGCTGGCTGCAGGGTGGACATTCCTATTCCCACACAGAATCATGGAATCATTAAGGCTGGAAAAGACCTCCAAGACCATCAGGTCCAACCTCTGTCCAAACATCACCAAGCCAACTAAACCACAGTACTAAGTCCAGTCATTTCTTGATCATTTCCAGGGACGATGACTCCACCACCTCCAATGTTTGACCACCCTTCCAGTGAAAAAATTCCACTTGATGTCCAACCTGAACCTCCACTGGCACAACTTGAGGCTATCTTTGATATTTATTAGCATTTATTCATTGAGATGCTTCAGATGTAAATACATGGCTATCACAATGGGATTTTGTACATCCTTATTCTACCAAAGCATTTAAAAGTAGTGAAAGGTCTTTGAAGAGTCTCACTCATGCAGCAGCATTCAGGTCTGATGAGAACAATTTTCAATAAGTGGTCACAAAGTGGTTTTACTTTAAATGTCACTGTCACACTGGCACAAGACAAATCAATTGTGATGAAGCATCTCCAATATATCTGTGTGATGAAGCATCTCCAATATATCTGTTCTTAGGGTCAGATTAAGGAGACACAACCTCATCTGAGATGAATTAATAATACCTTTTTAAAGTACAGAAATTTCCCCTAATTTTGCCGTAGCCGTCAATTTCAATATTATACTTTGCAACTGGGCAGGTCCAGTGATGGGTGCACTCTCAGGAAAGAAGTGAAGCAAGTGGACTGACTTGTGGTGCACTTCTGCATACCAATAAAAACACTGAGCAATGGCAAGCTGAAAATTTAGCTACCTAAAAATGTATGGAAAAGTACCATTCTTGTCACCATAGTTCAGGCTTGCTAGGCACAGCATTTGGTACCACAAACATTTTCTCTCTCATATCAAAGTGAAAAGAAAACTAAGTCCAGAAATATTGATGATGTCTGGGGAGGAAGCACTTCTCACTCTGTACCTGAACGCTGCTACTGACCTTCCCTCTGGCTCTGCATCCTTTGAACTACTCTGACTGTTTATCAAAATCACAAACAAGGAACAAGTCAATTACACTCTTAGAGCATAAACCTCTGAGCCTTGATTACATGTGCAGGAGGAATATTTTCTTTTTAATCAGGGTTGACTGTGGGGTGTGGAGGTAAGGCTATTTTGAAGATTAATTAGTTAATATTTGTGCATTGCTTTGAAGATGTGAGATACTAAGAATTTTTATGGCACTCAGCTAATGGCCTTAACTCTTTCAGTAATACTGATGTCAAGGCCTTGAAGAGTGTCCCATCTGAGCTGTTTCTATATAACCCTTTGGAGGCTGTATCCATAAAATGTAGAGACAGAATTTTCAGGTTTGGTCCCAAACCCTCTTCTATTTCTGACAAATTCTACCAGCAAATGACACATTTTACAAACATTAGAAGAAAAGGCAGGCAGTGGGATAAGATAGACTTTTATGTCCTTCTGATTCAGCATTTGGGCTTAACAGAGATGAGTGGCTTACATGTTACAAACGTGGTACATCTGTTCTCATGACAGCCTGCTGAAGAAAACTATGAGCCTCCATGTTCATTTTGCAGATGAGGTGCTCTGAAAACCTTAGGTTTTTGAAAATTTGGGCCTTTCTCCTATCCAGGTGGCTAAAACCCACAGTGGGATTTAGGTGCGTAAGTATTTTCTGGATCTCAGCCTGTGTGACTTGCACAAGGTCAAACACAGATCATATCTATACTATAAAGAGAGAAAAAAGTTCCAGGGTTCTCTAACCACTGCTTCCTTCATCCTTTCCTATAACAGACAGATGAGCTCCCATGTTTTGCATTTGGACAGTAATTTTAAAAAAAGAGTTAAGGAGTTTAGCTTTATTTAGTCTCATCAAAAGTCAAATCCATGCAGAGGATCTGAGGTCATGAGAAGACATAAACACACAATCCCTTTCTGAGACAAGCACAGAATGTAAAATCACAGGGGATATTCAAACCTTGGGATGTACCAACTGCATCCCTTTTGTATCCCCCACAGCAGCTGGCCAGAGCACAGCATCAAACCCCAGGAGGAAAATGGCTATTCTGACAGCCACAATACTGGTGTGCATCTGCCACTGTGAGAAGGGGAGATTATGAAAGCAGGAAAAACAATAAAGGTGGCACACTGTGCCAGTCTGATATTCCAAGATCCATCCTCACGAAAGTTAAGAGGCCTCTTGGCATATGGCTTCAGCTGAGACCCTGGGTAAAATAAAACCCCAAGGTCTGCAGCTGAAAGTACAAATGACAAATAAAGAGAAATTTCTGGAGGAGAGAGAATAGAGTGAGCCACCATGCATATAACTGGTATTTAAAATCAGAAAACAAACGGGAATCTTGTTATCATCAATTATGACAAAACATTATGTCACATAAAAGCTCAAAAATGTAAGAGACAAGGTCCTTTGACTAAATATGCTCTAGCTGCATCCAGCACAAATTGCACAGGCTGGAAAACTAAGCAGATTCTTACAGGATCAGGTATTATGTGAAGTGTTCAGGATTTGGGTTAATGAATACAGCGTTCTCCAGATGTTCCATCATTGTTCCAGAGTGGGAGGAAAACTGGCTGCAGACCAAATCAAATTTTTATACTCCTCTTAGATAGTGCCAGACACTAAGATTTCACCAATATAACATCTGAGGCACAGAGACGACGCATCATGGTTGGATAACCCTATATTCAATCCATTTTGCTGAAGACAGGACAAATAAACTAAGAATCAGAACATTCAATGAGTCATATCAGAGGTATAAATTGAAAGTCAACACTTGTACTGCATATAATCTAGCTGAAAAAGAATTTATAGTCTGGCATTTCCCATTTAAACATTGCTGCTGCTTCTTGAAGATATACTGCAAATGCTAACTTTAAACACTGCCAGTCCTTTCGAGTTGGGTTTTCTGCTTACTTTATAAAATTTTTAGGATGCACATCATTCTCCAGAGTAATGGGGAGTTTGAGAAAAGAAATTAATTGCTAAAAATGCCTAGTTTGCTTAGAAAAAGTTCACCATGTATTGTTTACTAAGGAGCTAAAAATCAGCTTAATTTTTTTAAACATTTCATTCTTTTTTTTAACAGAGTTAAACAAGAAAGTTTCTGGGATATGCAGAAACAGAGATCACTAGAGACAAAAAATGGGAGTCAGCATAACACTCTAGAAATGTCTAAGAGATGATGACAGGAATAAAGAGTCAACATATACCCTGGCCAACAGAAACCCACCACAAGAAATAAACCAAGCTTTTAAAAAAATACACAGAAATTAATAATCATTTGCAAGTGCATTTTGAGTGCATAGCTGATCCACATGCTGAGCAATAGGAAAAGGGATATGAAAGAAAAGGGTGTGCTTGGGCAATGAGTTTCAGTTTTGAGGCTTAAAAGCAGACTGAGGATGAGGTCTGCAACTGCAAAGCTAAGGTCCAGCTCAGTTACACTAATCTGATTTGGCCCACACTTGTGCTTAAACTGATCACTTAGCCTAAGGATTGAAGGGGTGTGGGTGTGTGTGCATGTGTGCTTGCTTCTGGGAACATATCCATAAGACCTAAACACCTGCACAGATGTTTTTTACACCCTCTGAAAGCAGGTCAGCAGTGAGCATTCACTGGGCATGAAACAACATTAAACTATAAAACATTCCCTGCCTGGTGCTGGTGAGGATTTCAGTTTTGTGGCACAAGCAAGTATCTGGGAGTAGATATATATAATATAGATATATTCACCATGAGTATTTGCTGTGCTGCTTCATAGGTGGCCTTTCTCTACTGGCACATGTCTAGGTGGGGGTCATACAACAGGAGAGAAAGCACAAAGGGAAGAAGAAGATGCCCTTGGACAGATGCCCAAGAATAGATCCTGGCTGTGGTGCTCTCAAAGCCCAAGGGTGGTACCAGGGGTGCAGGAAAAACTTCTGTGGCTTCAGGGACACAGCAGAACCTGGAGGCAGGAAGCTGCTGCATCACAGGGCATAGGCAGATGAGACAGGAGGTGTGGGACAGCTGACTGAACACCCCGTGTGGAGCACATACCAAATTTATCTTGTGCTAAGCCTAGGGCTGCATCTTCTCCAGATTCAGCAACAACGTAGATCAGGACAGTAAGAACTAAAATATAGTCACAACATTGAGAATTCGTGGAAATGTATCTTGTTTGGGTACATCAATACTGAAATTCATCCAGAACATAGTGTTTGGATGATATTCCCTTATAAACCAAACCTAATCAAACAAAACAAAGTAAAACAAATTTACAGAAGCCCACCCAAAATGTTTAAAATTTAAGGAGACCAAGAAATTCTCACCTTCATTTATTTCAAACCTTTCACTTCTCCAGTTGCAGAAACATGTCATGTAAGTAAAACAGTATTGGCTGCTTCTAAAAAGGAAAAATAATTTGCATAATACAAAGTAATAGTTTCACAAAGCCTATTTTCATGTGTGTAACAATGCAGCAAAATGATAAAGAAGGCGCTGCAGACTTAGAAATTCAGACTTCAGGTCCTGTTGGCCTGTAGGTGAAAAATTTGAACTGTATGTATTCACCTGGGGAATATCTTGCCTTTTAAGCATAAAGCATGCTCTCTTCTGCCTGCATTTGCCTAAATAGATCTTGAGTTTCAATTCAGATCTAGCTTGTTGGTTTATTTCTTTAAGTGATTATTTACAAATTACACTTCTTGAGAGTAAACTATCCAAGGAGTTACACTCCCCTCTCTTCAAATGTATGTGATAGAGCTAATTATTTTCTGTAAAACTACAACCTTTTAAATAATGACAATCATTAGAAAACATTAGGGTCTGTCACTTATAATCTTTGCCAACTGCTGATAACATTTTATTAGTGCTTAAAAAGGTTGATTAAAGCTTGTAATAGATTTAGTGAGGGTGAAAGATTAACAAAAAGGTATTTATGATAGAGACACTAAAACATAATATGTTCTCAGTAAACACTGGGAAAAAACCATCCCCGTGACATTTATAGAGGTTGCTCAAGATATAGTTTTTCATCTGCACAGTGAAACCGATAACAAGTTTCTACATGCTGAGGGAAAAAAAAGACAGAAAGGAAGAGGAGCACATTACCTTTGCATGTCTCATGTCAAAGCTAGTGAGAAAGTGCTCTTCAAAAATAAACCATCTGAAACCCCCGAAGGAGCTCCTGGGAGTGCTCTTTGACCATTTGGACAAACTCCTTTGAAACTACAGCAATGATAATTAAAAACCAGGCTGGATAAGAAGGTAGTGTCTAAGGGGTATATCTTAAATCCTGGCCTTTGCCTCAGCCCAAACCCCCTCACCCCAGCATGGGGTGACAGACCCTGGTGGGGCTGGGCACCACAGAGCACAGCAACTGAATGCAGCCCACCTGGCACTCTGTGACAGGCTGGCAAGATGGACAGCCAGGTTTTCCTCCTGCTCATCATTCCCTGGGACAGAGTGCTGCCAACAACAGCCCCCCATGTTTCAGTGTGGAGAGGTTACTAAGGATGGAGAGAACTGCAAGAGCATTTGGAAATAACCACATCCCTCACCAGCAGGGATCTGGTGAGAGATCCCATCCTCCTCTGGAGGTGCCAGCCTTGCAGGGCATGGCAAAGGCTCCGAGTGGCTGGTGCCTCGGGTGAGAGCATGCATTCCTGTGGCACGTCCCAGTCTCCCTCAAACATCTGGCCATTTATCCAGGCATAGGGGCTGCTTGCAGGTACTAATTTAATGGATGGCAGCATCAGCTTGCTCCTCACTTCAGAATAGCCTCTGCTGAGGTCAGTGTGAAGGACCTGGTGCAGATGAGAAGCAGGTGCCCAAACTCAGCAATTACAACCCCAGGCCAAGGATGCGAATGCAGGTGCCACGGCAGAGAGCTTCAGCTGCTCTAGCTCAGTCCTGACCTTCAGCTGCCTGCTCTGCCTCTCTCTACGTCCCCAGTCAAGGAGATGGAGCAGGACAGTTCTGGTTTCCACAGGCCTGCAGCTGACCTTTGTGAAATGAGCAGAGGTCCATTCCAATAAGATGTGAGCCCCAGTATGCTGAGCACCCACAGTCAGACAGCAGGGAGCAGGACAAGATACCTGGAGTGAGCTGGAGCAGACACTGGGAGGACTAACTGGTTCAAACTACCCACCTTAAGGCAACACAGCGGGACTGGATGACCTGGCAAGGTCTTTTCTGACCTGATTCTGTAACACCCTCCATAAATAATCTTTGGTTTTTTGAAAACAACAGACCAATATTTAACAGCGCTCCACAACTAACTATCTGGCACCACAAAAATCATTTACCAGCAATACATGACCAGCCAGATTACAGTCAAAACCAAACACATTTAAAAATAAAAACAATTTCTGTGCTGTGCATGTCTTGACACATCTATAGCCAAATATACATACACAGTCTGCAAGCACATTAATGTGCTGTTCATCAGAGAGGTCAAACTGTGGTGAGGCACAATGAGCTTGTAGTTAATCTGAGCAGAGAGCCACTGTCTGCAGCCTGTGAAAATGTTAGTACATTAAAGCACTGCAAAGTGGATGATAGATTATAGAACCTGTGAATGCAAGCTAGCCTGCCCCAAACCATTCCTCAAATGCAGTACACAGACAACACTCATTTCAGGGATTATTCATGGCTTTCATGTTGAAAAGTGGAAAATTAATGTCAAGTGATGGCCAAAGCTAGGCTGTTAGTTATACCAGGAAATGCAAACCCAAACCTGCCTCAGGTTTAACTGTATCCTACTGAGTCACAGCCAGCACATAGCTCAAACACAACTTCTCAGATTGGGTTATGTAGTGACACTTTTTTCCTTCATTCTTTCATACATCGGAAATTAATAAAGCCTTGAAAAAAATGTTTCCAGGCTATATAAAAATACACAAAGAGCAATAAATGTAAACAAAGACCTCATGTTTATGTGTTGATGTAGTGAGTCAGAATAAACATGACAGCTTTACCTGAGAAGTTAGAGTCTGAAAACAAACGTCTTATGTTTGGCAACAGGCACAGAAGATTTTTAAAAGAAACACCAAAAATAAACTTAGCAACATACTTTACAACTCCCACAGGTAAGCCTCATTCACCCAGGCAGACTCACCAAAGTCAAGAAAAAAGCAGAATCCTGTAATGCTGGGTGCTGAGCATCTCCTTCAAGCCCTGTATTCCACATGCTGCCTGTATCCCACACAGCTGCCACTTGAGACCTGTCCCTACAGGGCCAACCTGTTCAGACAGCAATCATTGTCCTAAAACAACAACAAATTAGTTCAGCAAAGTTCAGCTAGCATAGGAAGCAGGACTTGAACCCCAACAGGGAGGGCTCTCTGTCTCCTCTACCTCTTTGGTAACTCTCTTCTGACCACTGTGACCCCTGAATTCCTCCTGTATGATCCAGAAAGATCATTTTATACCAGGGTAACAAGGAAGCAAAGAGGATTGTGAAAGACACTGCTAACCCTGGATGGTGGTAATGGAAAGTTAATTCCACACAGTCTAAACCATTAGACAATGGATAGGGTACTTCCACCTGGCAGAAATTCCAGCTCAACTACGACAAACCTACTCATGGAAGAAACAGAGGGACGTTTTTAAAGCTGGGTATTATGATTTACATACATTTAAGCAAAGAATAGATAAAAGATCAGTAGAACCATGGAAGCCACAAAAGCTTCCATACTATCAGTGTCTGAACAAAGCTAAATATCCTGAGTTGTAGTTCATCAGATTCAAAAGCATAAGATTAGCAAAGAAATCTGGATAGGTGGACTTACTAGGATTTCTGGTCCCAGCCTCAGATAGAAGCAATATTTCAATTTTTACCTCCCAGTTAGAAGGTACCACAATAAAAATTCACATCAAAAACGTTGGCTTTTTGACTGTATCCACTTGATTCAATAAAAATATAATGGTAAGGTATTTCCCCCTTACATTTAAAACCAAAGGTTAACAAGCCAGACGTTGAACCAGGAGTTTTTTAATCAAGACTCTTGGCTTTTGAGTGCCAAAGCATTGTTTCCTTCTAGCTTGGGACACAGCTGCATAGGCAGAGCAATGGCTTGAGCTAACCACAGTCAGAGAAATGGCATCCTGTCTCTATTTTTTTTTATTAGTAGTACAGTCATTTTAGGAAAATATGCTGAAATAAATGCATTAATGAAGCAACAGAATAATTGCCCTTCCCAGAGCTGTGAAGTCTGATTTTTGCCCCTTCTAGTGCAGTATCATTTCTTACACCTCAAGTATCATACATTCACACATTCACTAATGGTGTGTCTCAAGCTGAAGAAAGGAGAGTTATAACATGGTTCTCTGTGTGTTATATCTGGTCTGTCTTATTAGAAAATAAATGACTCTGGGTGTTATACCTGGTGGCTTTTGTTGGAAAGCAAATTAAACCATAGTTCTCAAAATTTTACTGGCTAAATGACGTGGGAATTATTTTATCCTTCACTAAGTTCAGTTTGGCATCTTTTGAGGTCAGTGAGAGTTTTTTCACTGAATATTGAAATACATCATAATTAATCAATAATTAATTAGAGTTGTTTGATAGATGTGACCTCTGTTATGTTCCACAGATATTAAGAGAATTTTCTCCTATGTTATTCACTTTCATTTTTCCTACTTCCATGTGTGGACACTCTCTGCTTGTAGCCAAATTTCCAGCAGAATTTTTTTCTGTTTAATGAAAGTGACCATTCTTCTAGAGAGGTTTCCTTTCTCTTGGCAGTATCTTAGCTGTTGACAAAGTCAGTGTTCTTTGAGGAGTCAGGGCCCCACACCTGCTACTCTTAGGGTGGGAATAAGCTTCCTAGAAGGAATCACTGCTAGAGGGGATAGGACAAGCCCTGGGTGGTAAAACTCCTTCATTCCCAGCCTAGGGAGTCCCCTGCCACTTCTGGGCCCATTCCCTATGGTGCCCTTGCATCATCATCTCTCAGTGTTACTCACCATTCATCTTCTGCTTGAAATGTCAAAAGCTGAAAAAAAAAATTGGTGGATCTACTACATTTCTTGAGGAAAAATCATTTAATTTGAAACATTTCTTCATTATTACTTTCTTTCTCTGAGTTCCTTCAATTGCACAAGTTAAGAGTACATAACTTTAGTTCTTGACCTTGAAGGAAATCTGATCCATCAGCAGAAATTTTATCTATCATCTCCCTCTTGCACACACATAGTACAGAAGCAGATTGGCCAGAAAAGAACAGAAGAACACATATGCCTATCAAATATGCTCTAGCTTGCAGGAACTACCAAATATCTTTCTATATACAAGAGCCAGAGCTCTTCAAGGAAAGCTAGAGCATGTCAACTGCTTTTTCTGGGCTCCCCCAAAACCCTGGAAAGGAACACAAAACTTGAGGTTCAATGTACTTTTTGTCCTCTTGTGTGTGCACAGGACCCCCTTGCCTTGGGCTGCTCAACAAAATATTTTACATTAGTATAATTTTCCTACTTTAATAGCTGTGTTTCTGTCCCACGTATTGTTTTCTGTTGATATGGGAGATATGAGGACTTTGACGTTACTACACTGTGCCTATATACCAGTTTTCAGAATAGGGCTTTTATGCTAGCCAACATTAGAAATCATCCTCTGCACAAGCCAAGTCAAAAGCAAGGAAAAATACTTATTTATAAAATCCAAAATAAGCAACAGAGTTGTAGAGATTTTTAACATATGGCTAGCAAAAGGGAAAGAAAACTTTCTCTAAAATCAAGTCCAAGAGGCCCACCATCCTCTCTTTCCCTCTTGTCTCACTTTGCATCTAACTGACAAACAAGATCTAAACCACATCTGACCCACAGGGACATTGTCTCAAAGCTGGTGTACACCCTGCTTCACAAATATATATATGCACAGAAAGGAACTTGCAGCCAAGGAAGAAGGCTAACTTCTAACTTTGTACTCCATCTTGGAGTTTTGCACAAAGGTTCATTCAGATTCATCTCCCCTCCTTCATTCAGGTGTTGGCTTCAGTGTCATCTCCCTGAATTATTTACTGGCCTAACATTTTCAAATGCAAATCTCCCTTCAATAGGCCAGGTGCAAATATCTCTTATCCTTTACTGAGCTATCAGTAAATCATTAATCCGCAGAGGAGCAAAACTCTCCCAGTTATCAAGACAAATCTCAGTGTGAAGCTTTTCTAGGTTCCAAATTTCTTGCTTCAAGTCAGCATATAGATAGACAATCACAGTTGATGCCAACATTAAAGCATGATTTGTGCTTTTGGGGTAGAGGTCTGTGGGATGATTAATGTGCTCCAGCTTCTCCCTGAATGTTACCATGAGCCTGATGTGACATGGCCACCAGGCCTGGAGCAAAAGCAGAAAGAGTCCTTGTTGTCAAGTGTGAGAAGGACAGGCATTTAATAGTTCTTCAGGGTTTTAGGCTACAGGAATCTGTGGCAGAGGATCTGAATAGATGTATTCTTCCAGCAGATCTGACATATATTTATTAATACAACATGAAAAAGGGGGGAAAGCCACAGCAGAATCCAAGCCTAAGAATGTCTTAAGCTTCAGCAACTCCAAGACACCTTTTAAAAAATGCCAGAAAGTCAGAGGGGCTGCTGACCCTCGGGCAGCCCGAGAGCCTGAAGCTGACCCTGAGCAGGTGTAGTGAGCCCTGAAAAGCAAACCCTGCTCAGCTGGGCCACACCAGCACCTCAGCCCCCACACATCACCTGGCCCCACCCCATGACCAGTTATCTGAAACCAGACCCTGCACCAAGACATGCTGAGTGTGGAACTGCGGCGCTGAGTCACTCTGTTTGGGGCTGCCCCCACATTTAAAAACATTTTGGTTATTGATCTGAAGATTCATGACTCACAGGCTCAATATAGCACTGGGTTTAAAAGACTGCTTTGTTCTTGGAAGTGACACATATGGTCTCCTCAGGGCAGCCACCCTCCTCTGCGACACCTGCTTCCTCAGAAGAAACTCCACAAGGACTTGAAGAGATGCCCAAAAATTAAGTAACAGGGGAAGTGGGTTGTGCAGCTATCACTCCATCCATACACTCTTTTCTAGCCTGCAAGGCTCGGATGTGGCAACATTATCCATTCTGTGGTGCATCACAGAGGATTACCAGAATGTCTCTTCTCACTTCCCCAGAGATGAAACTGAGATCTCCAGGACCATAAAGGATCATTCATATGTGAAACTGTCTAAGTGAACAGCTTTAAACCAAAAGAAGAAATCCGATTGGATTCTGTACACCTAAAAATGTGACCTTGACCTAAAGAAGCACTCTCTAAAGACACAGAGATAATTAGGGGCCAAACTTCAAGGATCTCATCAAATTCATATGTGGAAGTAGCAGCAGCTGCAAGTGACCATGTTCAGAAAATACAAGAGCATACTCTTTTTTTGTGCTCTAGCATACTTTCCTTGCCTGGGGAAATTCATTTTGAATGTGTGATGTCTCTTTGAATTAACTGGCACGAGTTTTGTAATCAAGCACTGTTGAGCCAACAGGAAGACAAGGACTTATGGTATTTTAGTGTGGAATACACACAAAAAAAAGCAAAAAAAGATGGCCCAATATGCTGTAAAAGACCACAATACACGCATTCATTCATGCAAAAATTAAGTATATAATCACATGATGGGCAAAGGACTTCATATGATGGTATACAAATTTAAAACACATACAACCCTATTTAAATAAACTGCACACTGCTAGATTCCAAAAAAGATGAAGTTACAGTAATTGTCACTTTCAGTTTTATATAATTTTCCAAATAAAAATGTGAGAGTTGCCATTAACTAGTACTGACAATGCACATACAGTACACACATTTGTCAATTTCATTAACCTTCCAAATTAGGTATTCACGGGGAGCTAATGGCAGCATAACACATCATTACAATATTCAATGCAATTTCATGGATATTATGTATAGGGAGAAATTTTAGGCTCTCTTGTTCTTACAGCTGTTAGAAAATATTATACTTTGCAAATATCACATTAGTGATCGGCAAATGCTAAATAGCAGAATCTAAATAGCTTGAATTATGTCCCACTCTCCCGCCTCTCCTCACTGGGAATGGGGTTTGCCTCTATTTGTGTCATATTTGGCCATAAGTAAGAAGTGCAAATCATCTGCCTGGACTTTCCACCCTCCTCACCATTGCTGTTACAGCTTCCATAGCCCAAATTAGGATCCATGAGATTTGCTCTTAATTTATCCATTAACTTTCTTGATGACCTTGGGCAAATCACTTAATTTCTTACATCTGCAACAATTTCTTCTTCACAGGGCACAGCGCAGATAAAATCTATTATGGATCATGAGGGTCTGAAGTGCTGGTGGAAGGTTAATTTCCTCCTCATAACTCTTAAGGGAGTTTTACTACAATGGGAAGAGGAGGTCTTCCAGCTGGAAATGAGTGGGAAGGCACTGGATTGAGAAGTAGAATGTGGGCAGGTGTGGGAATAAGAAGAAAACAACAGATACTTTGAATTTTCTAAATAAAGGTTTATTTGGTGACAAGGTGGGGGAAGGCGAGTGCCTCTTCAGAAGAAAAGCAAAATGAAAGGATCTTAAGTAAAAGGGGTATTCTTAGGAAGTCAGAACACGCAGGAAAGTAACTTTGTGGCACACAAAACAGAGAGATGGATCATAGATTTGTACGTCTCAAAAAATAACACGTTCTTACCATCAGCAAAGGAATATGAAAGGAAAAGATTGTCCTGCAAGGCCAGAAGCGGACATGAATGACAAAAGCCAGATTTTTCAGTTTTGATGCCCTTTAAATGGTTTTCTTTTCTAGACCTCCTTGAATTCCTCAAACCAGTCATATTTGAATAAAGTCAGCAGGACTGAACCTCATGGCAATTGTTTTAGCTTGAGCAGAAAATCCTTTATGCTAAGACTTTTACCTCTTTTGAATTAGAAAGTGTTTAGAAAACAAATAAGGTATAGGAAATTCTCGATATTTTTCCTTCTGATAAGCATTAAAGTGTTTAAAAAATAAAAACCATCAGCAGTTATGGCAAAATAAACACACACACATGTAATCTAGGAAAACAACAAATTCCCATGCAAACCATCCCTGACAAAAATGGTCAAGGTCACCCAAAGCAATTTTAATAGAGATTTGCCTCTCTGCTTGATGCTGATTTCCCTACACAGAGCTCAATATAAGACCTGTTTACCTTGTCAAACAGGGCTAGAGCAAAATGCCCCTATAGAATTCATTACCAAAGGAAAGTGGAGTTCTCCATAGGTGGGAGCATGGTGGGCAGCATTAGGGCAGTGCTTCTAACCCAGTTGGCTATGTTGCATGTTGAAATATCTGAGGTTCTCTATTAACGGGAAATAATTTGGATGGACCAGCTTCACAACAGCCAACTCGTGTTAATTTGAATCACTTTGGTTTGCTTTTCTCACTGTTGCTCTCACTGCCAAGGGCTGTCAAAACACATTGTCCTGCTTTCAGAAAAGAGCCACATACTGTGTCATGGAGAGATACAAAACACAGCTGATAAAACTGCACAGAAGAGTTCAGCTGTCTTCCCAGTCTATGTATTTAAATAGCACTCTCCTATAGAAGTAAAGCAGTTTGTACATTAATTTGTCTTTCTTGCCCTCCATATGGAGCACCTGTTTCACTTAGCCACCTCATTTTGTATTTAGTTTTTTTCTTGTAGTTCAGTTTTCCATTTTGAAGACTTGAGAACCAGGAAAGTGGGCTTTTAACCTTCTTCCTCTCAGAAGAGTTAAAGTTATCCAATCAGTTCTGGAGGTTTAAAAAGTGCTACATTGGCAGAGTTTTATTGCTCACTGTCTCAGCTTCCTATTGTAACATACAGAAAAAATATACAAGATGGATGACTCTGCATCTCAAATAATTTGTACAAAAAAACAAAGTAATGTTCCAGCTTCTTTAAATTTGGGCCAGCACAAAACTGTCTGATAACTAGGAAAAAAAATTAAAATAGCGAGTTATATAAAAATAGGAAAATAAATAGCAACTTTTTTCTTATAGTTGGAGATTTACCACAGGCAAAAAAAGAGCAATCTTTGACATAGGAGAGGGGGAATATTTTTAATAAGGTGCCGTGCCAATTTGGCTTGTTATTCCTATGCATAAAGTATCCTGGTGTCCTTTAAATTAAAAAAAAAAAAAAAAAAACCACCAAAAAACAAGTTCAAGCTGGACAGAAGTGCCAGCAAATGTTATAAGCCAGTGGATAGTGGGTGGGTGGTGTGAAAACGTTTCATAACTGCTAACAGCAACCCTGTTGTGAACCAAACAGCTGTGCACAGAACACAGGTGTGCTGCACAACAAGGGCTATTCATGCCTTCCCACAGGGCGCTGGCCAGGTTTGCAGAGCCACAGCTGACCACATAAAGCATCGAGGATGGAAAAGGCTGGGAGTGAAATGTCCACTACAAGTGTAAACACCCAACATCGCACAGGCACACACACACATGTACATTTTTAGCACGTTTTGCTCACTGCTGTAATGAAAAGAAGTAAGCAAAGCCTATTCTATGGTGGGAAGCAGAGAATATAATGGCATAGGAAGTTAATAGGAATGTTATGTGCATGAAAAAAATAGGCAAATAAAACAGAATTGGGATAGAGCACAAGCCAAAATATTCATAATTTAACTGAACATGTTGTTCCAATAAATTCTTCCCTCAGTGTATCAAAGACATTTGTAATTATAGAAAATGCAGAAGATATTCCAAATAATGGTAGCATAGCGGTTACGGATTCTCTTTCCTTCTACAGAACCTCGAAGAGAGAATACAAATTTCAGGAAAGTAAAATATTATGGTTAAAAATTAAAACCATTTCCCTTTCAATGCTCTGCATAAAGTGTTTTTGCAGCTTTTCTTCCACAAACATCAGTGCAGTAAAAGGTTGGGAGGTGGTTGGGCTTTGTTTCCTTTTTTTTTTTGCAAGAATTTTAGGAAATGGTGTAAAAAAACAATTCAAGTGAAAAAGGAACGGTAATCAGGAACCCTTGAATTCTAATTCTGGATTTAGAAATCCTGCATTGGGCATTTCACCTGAGCACACAAGTAAATATTATGATTCAGTTGCAAAAGGTAGACTACCTCTGTGTAGAAGCAAAGGACTGCCTGCCCAAGCAGATCTTATCTATCTATCTATCTATCTATCTATCTATCTATTATGAAAAGGTAATTATTTGTTAGAAACACAGTCTCCAGATATAATATTTGTAGCCACATGGTACACATAAGGAATGGATGCTTTCCAGTTGTAGGTGCAGAAAAGCCACCTTTCATGAAAAAAACATGGCAGTGAAAATGCAGCATACCATAACTGTGATGCTGACTAATATCTCCACATTTAAAATTTTCACCAGCCAATTCAAGGTGAAATGTCAGACAACACCAGCTTTGACACAGCAAAGTCCCGTCTGATTCCTACCACTGCTGGCATTCCTGGCTTCATTTCTGCTTTCAAAACAAACTACAAGTTATTGAGACTGAACAGGGTTGATGTGTCAGCTAATAAAGTGACTCTATGATACAAATATGATGTATCTATAATAAAGTAAGTGACCCTGTAAGTACAGAAAATCTTCCAATTCTCCAAGTACCCTTTTGCGTGAACACAGTGAAGAACTCTAGTTCCTCTCACATGATATCCCCATTTCAAAGACACTTAAATATTGAACCAAAAATCCTGTTTGTTGCAACTGCCAGAGATGAGCAAGAGCAGCATCAGAGATAGGTTCACCGGGGGGCTGCAGCCACACATCTTTGGCTCCCAGCGGCGGAGCCTAGATATGGATCTGCCCAACGCTCCCAGTGTGGCTGTCCCACCCCAAGAGCAGCAGCTGGTGGTCAGCCTCCTGAACCACACATCAGAAAATAGCACACACAAGCCCTGCTGTTTGTGCAGTATGGCCACTATCTGGGGTAAACTGAACATCCTCTCTCACCAACTACAAAGGTCTAGAGAAACGCTTTTATCGCATTGTTATTTTTGCTTTCTTCTAAAATGGCCCCAGCTGTCAAGGGAAAATGGGTCCCAAGATCAACCAAGATCAGCAATTTGCATGTGCATTTTTGCTGCTGTTTGAAAAGCTGATTTAAAATCCAGTGTTTGACACCATTAAAATACTTGCAACTGAAAAATGGTCTGCAGGCCTTCATTCATCCAGTGAGCACCAGCAGCTGTGCTCCAGCAGGACACGCATTTCTCATTAGTCACAATTTTGCCCATAAACCTCAAGAAATGGAGCCATCTCAAGAAACCAGAGTGTAGTTCACACTCTACCTCCATTAAGTCCCTGGGCCTCTCTGCCAAGCTGGTGGAAAATGTCTGAAGTGGCTGATCACCCAGATTTGGGCTGAGATTCCCAATTTCTCACCTCTAATCCAAGAAATATTTAACATATTCAACCAGAGGAGTTAGTTCTGCTTCTTCTCACTGCTATTCCTACATGAGTCTACTGATGTTGCAGGTACTTAGTCACACTTTCTTGTTTATAAAATATGCTGTAGAAATTTAAGTAGTACTAAGGCAAAAATAGTGTAAAGATTGGCTAGCAGCTTGTAATTAGGAACATTTCATTCGTCACAGCTTACTTAGAAGTGATTTACACTTGCCTCAAAATGTTGAGCAAACCTGAAGCACATGCTCACAAAATTCTCAAATTCCTTTTGGAGAACTCCCTGTAACTGACAAACCCAGCTTCTTTCCAAAAGTACCAGAATTTGATGTCTAACAACTGAATTATATCTATCTCTCTTGCAGCACTGCTGTAAGCCAGCATCCTGTATTTAAAGAGTCACTGAGCAAATTACAGGACCATTGGACCTACTGTGTCTCAGTAAGTGCTGGTACTATGGAACCGACACATTTGGCTTATATATTTGACTTATATAATTGCTACAAGGATAAACACCCTGAGAAAAGTTTTCAAAAACTAGAGGAGCTCAGGTTCTGGACTGTCATATTTGTCAAAAAATTGTTTCAACAATGGCACTGGCTCTCCATTTATTCAAATGCTGCAGGTTTACTGTAGCTATGCTTGAGCAAAAGCAAGACCAATTCCGGCCCAAGCAGACCTAACACCTTTAAAAGAAAACCTTCACACTGGCATTCTCATATTAAACCTTCCAATCAGTCTTACAGAAACCCTATTTTTATGCTTTTTCATGTGGAAATGAATGACTTGCTGTTCTTTTGTGTGATAATTTAGCTAAGCAACAATTATTGCTTTGTGTCCTCAGCTGTGGAAAGGACAGAGTTGAGTTACTCTTGTTCATTCCCTTTCCTCTCTCTTTGGAATTATAAATGATATATTCTTGTCTTTATAACAAATTTGCAACCAGAAATAAATCAAACTCATCTGAATATTTACCTCACCTAAATATTACTATAGAAATTCAATTTCTAATCTCAGAGACAGAACTTTGCACTCATATTTTTTCTTCACAATTGTTATGTTTTTCAAATCCAGATCAAATATTGCCCTTCACTTTCTTTGAGAGATCTGTACATAAGGGTTAAGAAGAAAATATTAAAAGAACAACTGCTGTGTAAAGGAGAGATACAGCATGTAAAAAATAAAATCCTTGTTCATAAGATCCTTTTATTCAAGAACTGTGATTTTATAAAGTTCTTAGAGCAAGCTTCTAGATAAATTAAATCATGGATTAATATAAATTATACAAGTTATCTTTACAACAATAGATTAGTATACTGTTAAGTCACACATAGTATCTTGTCTTTATTTATTACAGTGCTGAGCCCGGTAGCACTGGTGTAGCTAATGCCACTGCAAAAATTCAAAGCCCAGTGAAGCCTTCCATGCACAAATCACACTAATCACTTCTTAGAAGCAGATTACCTTCAAATGAGAAAATGTGAAGAAATTGCACCAACTGCAGCAAACAAAAAACCCACTCGTTATTTAAAGAAAATTGCAGACAGCAATGTTGCCAAGATGTTACAGTGTCTCCATCACAGCTGGAGGTGGATGGCTTCTGTAGGCTTGGACAATTCACATTTCAGATTCTTTTCCCACTGCCCACATGTTCAATTTTATTCAACAGCAAGCCCTATTTCTCCCTTATTTACCTTCTAAAGCAAAGCCTACATTGGTGGGAATGAACACCGAAGTGACACTTAGAAAAAGCAACATCATTTGAACAGCTGTAGACAGTCTGTTATTTATCAGAAATTTTAACAAAGGCCAAAGGAAAAAAGCAGCAGTTCAGCAGAGAGCGAGTCCTGCCCTAGCACAGCTGTTACACAAGATGTGAAAATTTCAAAATGAGAAAGTAAACATCACTCTATATTCTAGAGAAGAGGGAAGAGATGTTTCTTCCCAATCCTTGGAAATAGCAAACTTAACACTAATGAAACGCAAACATCCCCCTATCCCCCAAATACAAAAGCTGGGATCCAGTTGTGATTCTTTCCTTGTGGAATTACTTTGCCCACAGTACCCAGAGGGTAAAAAGCTACAGACCCCCAGCAGCAGTAAACCAGGACTGCTTCAGTGGTGTTCACGTTCACTGCTCTCAGGGGGTGCTGGACAGGCACAGAGTTCACAGACAGACTCTGACAACAGACCACAACTTGGTGTACTGCAATTTGGGAAAACACACAGGGGTAAACTCTGCCTTCACTAACCAGATTTGTTAAAAGCAGTGCAGAGAAATCTTTTCAAGGGTCTTTTCAATAGTTCTTTTATTGAGGGCAGGAACTGATGCTCCTGTGATATTAGTATTAAGAATTCCAAACTGTCCCCATTCTGCGAGTGGAGACAAACTGATAGTAGCTCTAGCACGAGAGTTTGGTTTGCCTGCTCTGTCATTTAGAGACTTTCACTATCCAATGATGTCATTTCCTGCTAAGATGGCAAATGTACAGAAGAAAGATAATCCCAAACCTTCCCTTGAATGAAGGTGGTACCTAAAAACACCCTCCTCTCAGCAAAAGGCAAGCCAAGCACAGCCCAGCTTTGCACCAATAGTGCAGGTACTATACAGGCCTGCACTATTGGAGCCTGACAAACAAAACACCCCAAAAAGGAACAGTGTGGTCCTCAAAAAACACACTCAACATGTCAGAGAAGTGAGGAGTGCCCCACTGCTTACTCATGTGGATGCAGGGCTGAAACTAGTGAGAGCAGACTCTGTGGGAGTTGAGCAGGGCATGGAGGGAGACAGGAGCAGAAGGTCCCACCACCTGTGCTTTGTTTGTCTTTACAGAGTTCTATCAGCACCTGTCACCATCTTTCCTCATAGCTGATTCCTAAAAATTAGAATAGGCCAGTTTTCCCAAGATAAAACAAACACATGCAAAGCTGTTCAGAGTTACATACCCTGATTTACCAAAAGCAACATCTCAGGCTGACAGAGGATGCTAAGAAGTGGAAAGAGGTCATCTTTATGTACTGATCTCTGTAAAGAAAGGTTAGGGCTCCACCATCTTCCAAACAGTGCATAGGGAAGTCAGGTACCTGACCTAACTCTAAGAAAACCTGCTATGGAAAGCAGACAACTTATCCCCACTGAAGAGGATGATGGGCAGGTCCAAATCTGCCCTATTTCAGATCTCAGACAGGCAACAGCCTCAAGAGACAGAGATGGCCAAGCTCTCTGTCAGGCACATTTGCCACAAGGTGATCCTGCAGCAGGAGTGGTGCTGGCCACCCCTGCAGTGGCCAGGGTCCACACACCTCCAATGGTACCACAGAGCAAACTACTCAGTAATGCAGGAGATAATGTGAGATACAAGGGTGGCAGGGCAGGTATTTCTTTGTTTAATTGTACTATTGGCAGTTCTCTTCTTATTGTTATGTCTGGGGAAATCAGGGAAACAAGGTCTGGCCATCTGGGCATCTAGAAGAGCATCTGTTTTGTACAGACACCTGTGCCTCGCAGGGCTGACACCAAAAACAGGCACAAAGCAACATGGGCTCTGTGTCTCTGAGCACCACTGATATACTTTGAATATTTTTTCATACAAAACAAAAGAAAAAGGCAGCTCACCACGAGTAAAACTGTATTTGAGGCATCTAGAAGTCAGATACAGGCTGGATATTAAATCTTAATCTTCTACCATCCTTTGAATGTCTGAATTGCTAGTACAGTGTTATTCTGGGATAAGCACTATCCAATCTCCCTTGTTGGAATAACTTCCTTTTGTGTAAGCAATAATATATTAACTGCAAAGGGAATCCCAATCATCATCTTCCACCTACTGTGGAGTTCTTCATTATATAAAGCCCCTATTTTTCTCCCTGATTCCTAAAGAAAAATTTCCATTCAGGAGAGTGAGAGGCCCATGACAAAAAGGCTCAGGGGTCAGTTCAGAGAACTGCATTTCTTGCCCAGCTCTAACACTGAGCTGTTGGTTAGTCTGGGGTACAGGCTGGGGTAGGAGACCAGAACCTCATCACAGTAAGGCATCCTGGGGTTACAGCAATCTGACATTTGCCAATGAAAAATTGTGTAGTCAGAATTATTGCTGACCATCATTCCCCTTTACTCCATTCTACAGCTATTTCCCCTGGTTATTCAGTAAGCAGAAAGCTGCTGCAGTGCTCTGAATGCTCTGTGCCTTATATCATACCCCAAAGGTCCAAAGCAATACGCCAAAGAAATAACATTCTAGCTGTGCTCAGTTATAACACCACGGACAATGGAAAAACCTCAATTTTCCAGTTATTAATAGAAAACTAGAAACTTCTGAAATTTTAATGATTCACTTGCAATATTTTCCTTTCTAAAACAAATATTCACATTTCTAGGAATTGCTGACTACTGTGTTTATAAAACTGAGCCCATTTTTGCTGTGTCTAGGGAAGGATAAGGAAAACATGATGCACAAACTAGGAAAATTGTAGAAAAAATATTGGCTGCAAAGTCTGTGCTCCTGAAGACAACCAAGGATAACATTTAACCAGAAACAGGTTTAGACATTCAGCTGTCAGTATTTCCCTTAAGCACTGGAGACTCTCAGTCTGCAGATAAAATCCTGATTCATACAAATGCATATGCTAAATAAGTAGGTGAATCAACCAAATCTTTTCAGAAGATTTAATGAGAAATGACCATTCAAAAACTGATGTGCATGCAAATTGATATATATACTCATGACATATAATGCATGGCTTCATATGTTTCATTTCACTTTCAAAGCAAAATCTAATTGTTATTAGGAGAGCAGGATCAGTTTATGACCATTAGCCAGGTGTTTACAGAACTTGCCTGCATGAAACACGATAGGTTAAAACCTGTTTATACTACTTGCACCCACAGCAGCATTTCCACATACAACCTCATATGTGTTTCACCTTTGAAATTTAAAGCACAGTGTTAACTTGGGACATCAATGTCTTTCTCTGGAATAAGCTGAAACTCTTTTTTTTTTTTCTTATCATACATCAGCTATTCGTTAGAGATCCAACATGTATTTTCATGTTCACAAATAATTCCAATTAAAATATAAAAGCTGCAAAATGTCAGAAGGGAAAACAAAGACCATAAAAATAATTTATTAGATTTTTCTAAAAAATAATATGAAAATAATTCATAAGAATTTATGCAACCCTATCACTCAAATTTAACAGTCTTTGTGGCATTTGAACACGTGTCTTCTGAACCAATTTTGTTTAGCAGAAAATATAGCCTCTGCTAAAATAACTACTAGGTTTTCTTTTCAAAGGACTCTCCTATCGCTGGTAGCTAACTCTGCCATATATAGTTATATTGTACTTTTTTGTAGGTTTTCCATAGCAGAAAAGCTATGTATATATTTTTGTTCTCATACTATATACTGACAATATTTTACAATCTAGTCCTACTAATATTTTAAAGGATTCAAAATAGAGGACAAAAAAAAAGGCTGGTTTTTTTCTGAAATCTAAAATCTAAATTTTAGCTGGGATATAACTAGGGACAATCAACCAAGGAGATGAGGCTACAGCAACACCTTCATAAGTTTTCCAGTAGAGGAAAAGGAAAAACAAATGCCATTGTCACAGTTACTTAAATTGATAATAATAGGGGGCACAGGGGTTGTGAGCCAAATCCTACCTAAGGCAGCAGAAAGATATGTAATGGCTGCAGTGGTGCTTTGGATCAGAACTGTTTCTCTCCTACTGAAGCTGAAGTTATAAAGCAACTTAGCTCGCTCAAATTCAGTGAATCTCACATTTTGCAAATGCTTGATGAATGCCTTTGAATAAGCAATGCTCTGAATCAGGTGAGGTTTAGGAAGACATTTAAATGGATAACAATAGCCTTTCCTTGAAGAGCAGATTATTGATGTGAGATGCCCCAGCTGTGCATTGCTGGAGGCTGGGACTGCACACTGTGGGAGTGCCCTGCTGCTGTACCATCCACCAGCATCTCCTGTCATCCTCTGTCAAAAACAGGACACCAACCTGAGAACCTCTGTCTAAAATGGCCTTTGCACCTTCTTGTGCACTATACAGAAAATCCAGCAGGTATCTTTGCAAAACTTCTTCCCTGTCCCCTCATACTCCCCACTCTCTCACAGTTACAGCATTCACAGTCATCATTCCATAAATTTTATATTCAAAACTTTTTCAGTCTAAATCACTATCAAATTAAAACCAGGATCTTAGGACCAGTTATAGCCAAGTGCAACCAGCAAATGGCTTAAACTTGTTTCCTCTGGTAACAAGGTAGCATAGGGCTCTCCCTGCCTAGCATTTTACTAGAGCATCTTTCAGAAGTGTTAGCAGAAGATTACATAGTCCTTCTTGATTATCTCAGACCTTAAATTTATTATGGCCCTATCACACACAGCTATTATAGTAAACTGCAGATTTGTAATTGCTCTCAGTGGGAGAAGGTTCAAGCCCTTTATTTCTTCCTCAGAAGGATATTGGGCCTGATCCATTTCAGGCCAGACTCATACTGTTCTCTTCTCTAAAATCTATTCTCTTTTTTTTTAAGATTAATTCAAGCTACAAGATGCTATCTTTTTCTCTGGCCCTTGACCTTCTAGATAACATTTCTTTACACCAGAAAATGATGTGTAGGAGAATATAATATTAATTAAAAGGCAGCATACTTTTGATTTACTATCAAATAAAAATATAATATCACTGAAGAAAAAAATCTTGACTGGAGTTCATCATATAGACAGCAAGTAAAATCAAAGTGTAGCTGTGAGTCAGTATCAACACCATAAGCATACTCCCCTCTGATGCAGATGCAGTCACTCAGCTGTGTTATCACTTGAATGCAGGGGTGGGATCCTTGCCCACTCACAAGCACTCTTCATTTGCCCCAGAATCTCCCTGAGTTCTGCCAACAAGTTGAGAGGGAAAAGAGCCACTCACTCTGGGGTCCTCTGTGTGGCAACCCTGATGCACAAATAATATGAGGCACCCACCCCTCACCCCCCCACACACCTATACATCACCTGCAATTGTACCCTGGTGAGCTTGTGTCTGGGTGTTCTCTTAAAGTAAGAGGTGTTTGTCTTTCCCATCAGCTGTTCTCTGTGAAAATGTAAACTTTGATGCCTTTTTTTTTTCAAGGCAACAAGAAATATTGTTCATTATTAATAATTATGCATAAGAAAAAAAGGCAGCTCAAAGACTTTTGTAGGAAACCAAAATAAATAATAGGGTTTACAGGGAAAGGTGGTACTTTTATTACAACTTGATGATGTTTCCAGGAATTCTGAGTTTAACAGCAGCTCAATAGGACAAACAGTCCACACGTGAGCTTGGCTGTCACACATTATGAATCTACAAAACCTACCCCTCCCAAAAGATTCACTCACTGGTCAAGCTCCTCTGCTTGAGAATCCCCCACAAAAATTGCTTCCAAAGAGGAAAATCAATAGAGGCCTTCGGACAGAAATATGCTATAATCAGATTCAGAAAGTGATTAGCATTGAAAAGATTGCTGATTTAGGAACATTAGTGACAAGTCCCCTAGCATTTAATTTTGTTGGTAATCTGCAGCACAAAGGCTACTACTCTTCCCAGATCCTCACTATTGAGCTAAAACAAGGAAAGGACTAAAATCAGCTTACAATATTTGCCAATTCCAGCTGCTGGTTTTGTCTTCTGTTTAAATGCTATTCATTCTTCCTTTACTACATTTTCAGCAGAAAACATTCAACTCCACGAAACTTAGATTTGGGACCAAATCTATATTTAGAAATATTTCAAAGCTGAGAGCTCTTAGATAAGGAATTCTCATTTAATGAAGGATTAGAAAGTAATATAAATTGTCATTACCTATATTTTATAAAGAAACTAACCAAGCTAAGTTGGAAGATGAATATTGAAATGCCTAACTTTAATTGGTGAATTAAAATGCTTAACAGTCAAAATCCAATTGCATGATATATAGCACTATTGAGCAAAAAGTTAATATCCTTTGGATGGATGTCATAATTATGTATTTTCATAGCCTAAAATGTTTCATTTTAGTACTAAATTTCCTGTGTTATGTGCTTATGTAATGTAGGGTTAATGTCAATACATGTACAATGTATGCTATGCTTATGTTACTAGAAAATACTGTCAATTTTAATTGAAATTTAACATTTTCTTCTACTTCAGAGTAAAAAATCAATAATTGCTTTCTGTCAGTCTCTCCAGTAAGCTGCATAATAAAATACTCTAAGACCCCACATATTGTTGCCTCATAAGCCAAGTGCTATAATGATTTGGTTTGTATGTATTGGTGACACACCTGAGTTTTTATACTTAAGAACTTCTACATTAGCAATGCACTGAAATTTAGACAATTTATGTGCTGAACCATCAGAGACTCTCTGGGAAGGCAAAGCTCAGCAATGATGCTGAGGCATGACACAAGATCCAAGCTAAGGATGTTTGCAAAACAGCTTTCATTGAGCCAAAGAGATTTTATGAGACTTCAGCACAGTAAAGCATTATTATGGCAGGACTATTAGGGCAGCTCACTGTTTACCCAGCACAGTCCTATTTCTGGTGTATGCAAAAAAAAGTGTGAAAATAAAGACTACTTAGGCTACTAATACAAAATCTATTATCCCCAGAAATGCAGTGACTTTTTGCTGTTTCCTGTAACAACCTTGTCACATTTTTTTTAAATTGTCATAATAAGGAAACAGTTACAGCATTGATTTACTTAAAACTTTGCTACTGAGAACAGTCCACTTTACAAATTGCCAATTAGTCATGTTCAAGTAGTTGCTAATACAAATTTGCTGGAATAAATAAGTAAAATAACAACTGCTTTGATTTTTTTCATTTTTTAATCTACTGGAACTTGACCTTTGGGAAATTGAGATTTTAAAAATGTTCTACATGCTGATTTAAAATATGGAACCTGGAATTTGCCCAAAATGATGATATCCTCATAAAAAGGCATGCTGGTCAAATTTGTTAGTATAAAGCAAAGACATCCAGGCTTTAAAGACCCATGTGCTGAGAGAGTCTCACATTGACATGGCTTTAAAGGTCACATACATACTCTGCCTCAATTGAACCCCAAGGGATGCTGTGGCTAAGCACACAAGATGTTCAGGCACTACAATCAGGTTTAAATGGGCATATGGCAGAAGAAATCTGTTCCCATAGGAGGAGGAAAAGGAGAAGTAATATCACAAGCGAAATTAAGAAAAATCAGGATGACAGCATATTACTAAACTAATAGAAAGGGTGATAAAAAAGGGAGGAGGTTGAGCTGCAGAGAGACACTAGAAATTAAGAAGGCAATTCTAGGAGCATGGCAATGCACTCAGTGTTCTTGCTGACCTTCAGCTGGAGGAAAATGTCATTCCTTTTGATTCACTTGGATTTTGGTATATTTCATATTTATCTAATATTTTCAGTACAAAGCAATTTAATCTCAAAAAAAAAAAAAAAAGAGCTTGGTTTGAAAGCTTAATAAATGAGGGAGTTCCCACAGGACAAAGAAACAAATGAGGGATTACAGAATGATGGTTTTTTTCCACCTGTCTAAAGAGAAACTGCTTTCACATACTGGCATCTAGACTCAGAATCTTTCAGACACTACTGCCTCTGTCTGGCAGGCCTCACTTAGAGAGCAGAGGTCAACCTTGGTGAAAAGTTTGGACCCAAATCTGTCTGTGATACTTTCTCCTTGGGTTTCCTTTCCTTGGGCTAATAAGACAGAAATCAGCCTCAGAAAGAATGAACATTTTGTGAAATAGTTTTCCTTCCTCCATGTCTGAGCCCAGCTCTAAACGTGAAGCTGCAAATGCAGAAAGGCTCATTTCCCTTCCAAAATACATTTTTGATAGCACTTAGCTCTGCAGTCTCAATAAAAGTGTAAGGGGCAGGTCTGTGAATACCTCCATGCTATGGGCACAGGAGTGCAATGCATCATACTCATTTTTCACATAAGAAATTATAAATAGGAACACAGATTAAAAAGAAAAACTTTCACCATACCTTTATTATCATGAATATTTTTAAAAATCCCTAAAGCATGAAAAAAATCATAAGACCTTCCATTTAAAAAACTCCTCAGGTCTACAAAGTCCTTTCTCCACCTGCCTGGAACAACATCATTTTGGGGAAGACTTTTCCACATGGACATATAACAAATGATGCAAAAATCCTCTTCTGACACCTTCTCTATTGTATCCAAACCAGGCAGGGTAGCCCCCATCAGTCTGGGAGCTGGCTGCTGCTGGAGCTGATACAGAATGGGGTGAGGCAGACCAAAAGAGGCACCCCCAGGAGACTGAGCAAGAGAAGCAAGTACCTCCCGGACCTGGCCCCCAGTTCAAGCTCTCACTCAGATGTGGACTCCTCCCAAACACAGTGCAAATGGCAAGTGCCTTTGCAGGGGTTGGGAAGGACTGGATAGGGTCCTTTTTTTCCACATTTCAATTTTTTGTGGCTCATTTGTTCCCTTTGTTTTCCTTAACAGTACATTCTAACAATATTTTAATTAAAGTCATATCTATATACAACTTTGACTGCATCTTAATGAAGGTTTTTTTGTTGATGGTTTGGGGTTGGGTTTTGTTGTTTTGCTTTGGGTTTTTTTTGGTCTGGTATTTTTCATTCATAGTTAAAATATCTAATTACCAAGGAAGCTATAATGAAATCCACTAAATGTGAAACAACAAACAGAAATTCCAATTAGCAGGGGGACTGATAAAAGAATTTACATTTCCAAAGCTGTAGCCAGATACTTTTTCTTATTACGTTACCTGTTATTCATTTCATGCTATCAAAGCTCCTTTGCACAACAGAGAAGCATTTATAAATTCCAGCCATGATTCTTCACCCAGATAAGCAGCATGTGAAGGAAGGAAGGAGTCATCAGGAACAAAAGAAACCTAGGAAGTTTCAGTGAGAGTTTGTGGTGAGAAAATTATGAGATTTTTGTCCCTTTCTATTTTTCCCACCTGTCTAAATCCCATATAACTGTTTCACCCACAGGAGCACACTTAAATCCTTCAATTATTTTGGCAAATTTTGATTTTAGAGCCAGTAGTAAATAACAATTGCTCCTAAGACTACTGTAAAATACTTCACCTGCACACAGGAAAAATTATGTCAGAAAACATCTAACTACTGCTTTCATTGATTTTGCTCCCAAGACAAATCATCTACTGCAATGTCACTCCACATCACTCTGCTGAGAAGCTGCACCTCAGCTTTTGTTTACAGACTTTTTTAATTACCAAGCATGTCTCCCACAAATGAAGGAACTATTGTGCACAGAGTAACAGCACTGTCACCATCACTGCATTCAGGCAGACTCTGGAAATGATTAGCCCAACGTAATGTCTTACAAGAGTGAATTGCAAGCTATCCATTAAAAAAGGAAAAAAAAATACTAAACCTCTTTTCAACACAACATTTAACAGAATTCAGGTGGGAAACAGCAGTTGTAATGACAATATTTCAATGTTATTAACAGAAAACCTCGTCTCAAAACTCAGATTATGGCAAATTTTAGCATTCTCAAACCAAATTTTCAGCTGATGAAAAAATCAGACAGATCAAGGGATTTTTCACGTTTCACATTTCAATGCTCATGGCCTGTGGAAAATAAAAGGTATCCTTTTTTAAACTTTTACAAAAAATCCAAAACATTTTTTTAAAGAAATAGTAAAAAAAAAAAAAGTATTCTGGAGGATTGTTGATTTTTGTTGAACTGTTTTTAAGGGAAACTCACTTCTTTTTCTCTCTCCATCCTTTTTTTTTTTTGGTCCCTCCTCCTCTGGAGGGACTCAGGCTGGAGCAGTGGCAGCCAGGAGATTGCCCCTGCAACAGCAGCAGTGAAATTTGAGCCAGACTCCAGCTCCACAAGTCAGCCCTGTTGCTTGACACTGGGGTGTTGGGAGTGGAGCGGGTGGCACAGGAGCCAAACTCACCCCTTGTTTCAGGAAAACCAAGAGCATTCTCTGAAATAATCACATCTGGGCAGGGCACAGGTGGCCCAACACCCTCATACCAGGAGGCTTCTTTGTGGAACCCCAGACACACAGATTGAAGGGCTGCTGAGAGAAATGATCTATGAGCCAGAAACAAGAAGCAGTGCCCAGATACCCTTGGTAAAGTCCTGGGAACCGGGATCTTGACAAATATTGTGAAAGTCAGCTATAGTTATCAATAACAATAAGCATCACCAGCTCTGAAGCTATCAAAGACAAACATGGAGCTGATTTTAACCTTTTCCTCAGTGCTCTTTGAATTCTAATTTCAATATCTGCTATATCTTTTCCTATTTTGTTGCTTTGCCTCCTTCGTATTTTCTGCTTGACACTACAAAATATTGAGTAAGGCCTCTGTGTAATGGTAGGAAGATGTTCTGCTCCTCAGAGCTGCCTGTAATTCAGTGGTGTGGGAACTAATTCATGTGGCCACATGTAATTTGTATAGCACTTTGGGACCCTTTCGGGAAGAAAGACACTATAGAACAGTCAGATCATTTGCATTATAAAGGTTCTGGTGCCTGCTTCTTGGATTAGACACTTTAGGTTTGTATAATGTTTCCATATCAGAAGAAATAGGAGCCAAATTGAGGAGAAAAATTTCTTTTCCTTGAAGTCAGATATATATTCCATATATTGAGTAATTCTATATTCATTATTCATTAGGATTCTGATTTTCATTTTGACTTTCTGTTTTTCATTTTGACTTCCAAAACACATTTCTTTTCCAGATTCTCTTTCACTGTTTAAAAACAAACTTTTGGAACATTCAAATTAAAGTGTTGCTTTTTGAGTTTAACAGAAACATTGCTCTTTCCCAGCAGTAAACACAAGAGCAGAGGCAATTCCAAGCACCCACCTTCCCAGATCATTAGATGAAATACCATGGTCACTCTCTTTGATGGGAGAGTTCTCCTCTCACAGCAGGGAGGAAGCATTCATCAGTGCTTCCTACAAACCAATATCCAGGAAGGGCCAATAAGATTGTTCTGAGGCAAAATGATGTATTGCCTCTTCCTACTGAAAAAGCACCTGGAAAAAAAGGGGGCTGGGGTAAATGGGAATATCTGAATGAAGGAAACATCATAAGTAAAAGAGGTGCTAATATAAAAAGAACTGTAAAAAAATTCTGAATCCTCTGCCCCAGATGTATAACAAATAAAACATAAGATTAGCTTCACTGACTTCAAACCCCAACTCATGCCAAATGAGAATCTGCCTGACTTAACCTTACCTTTTTAGCCTTAACCTTACCTTTTTAAACAATGAAATTACAGTCTCTATAGTCTTATCTTCAGTAACAGCAGAACAGATTCTGAATCAATAATAAGAATCTATGCTTTTTATGTAGGTTTTAGCTTCTCTCAATAGTTCAAAAATGCCCCACAGAGTGGTTTTTTACCCATATTGTAACACCAACTACTTCCCCGTGCAATAGGCTTATTCCAGACTTTGTTGGAATTACTCCAGATACATTCAAATGGATGTACAATCACTCAGTATCCCTCTGACCAAATTTTTATATATATGCCATTTGATCCTGTGCCAGCACAACACTAAGTTGTCACATTTTCTTGTCATTTCATATAAACAGACCTTTTTCCTTTTTTAACTAATATTTTGTAGTGAAAAAGCTGTTCAACGTGATACTTCTGAGTGGAGGACACAGTCGGAGATTACACTTCAACATGTACAAAAAGAGCATCCTATTTTAAGCTATTCTGAAGAAGTCCTGCAGTTTATATACTTGCAGTGTTAGGACTGACTGGATCTGTTTCTTTATTGCATGACAATCTAATTATGCTGCACTCTCTCCCACTTGGAGATGGACCAAAAGTCCACTGCAGTTACCACAAATCTAGCTTCAGGTCAGGACCTTATTTCATAAGAAGCAGTCTGTCAGCAGTAGGACTTACTGCTGGTGCAAGCAGCTATTCAGTGTGGGTATGAATGTCACAGTCTGGTCCTGAGAATGTTTTTAAAAATTCTTCCATAATTCTTTGGGCATGTTCTAAAAGTTTGAGCAAAACCTATAAAAATGATGCTACAGCGAACTACCCTAAGGAAATACCCCAGTAGAGAGTGTGACAATGTTATCAAATAAAACAAGATAGACATCTGTTATTTAAGTTATTACAAAGCATTTGGTGACATACTCAATAAATAATATTCCAGGAAGTTTAAATGTAATCCTGATGGACACTTAGCAAAAATAATTTTAAAATGAATAGCATATGTGGAGCGTATCTGATGGCTTTCCACTCTAAAAAAAAAAAAGAAAGAGAGCTATTTGCGCCAGAAATTGACACTCTTCCAGTTATCACTGTGCTCCAATACAGTGTACTGTGTGCATAAAATATCCTCCAGTTTAATGTGCACCAGAAGTGTATGGGGGGAGTGAAAAGGAAGGAAAAAACCCCACCACTGCTGTAGTTAGGAATTCCAGGCTGCTGGCTATCGAAGTGCCCTTCGTTCACCTGCTACATCCAAATCAGCAGCGCGGTGATTGGCGCCTGCTCCCGTAAGCGGGTATTGTGTGAGCAGTGGGCAGCTGGAACCCTCTGAGAATCTTCACTTGTCAGAGATGAATCAATCATCTCAAAAGATGTCAGCATCTGCCCAAACCATTTTATATTAGAATAAATGGCAGATGGTGGTGTTTTTATATTTAATCAGTTCCACCAAATGCAGTTTCATCTCTTATAAAACTAAACCATCTGCAGTGTGTAGGTGTACAAATCTAGCTAAATGCCCACTGCAGAGCCTTTCCTCTTAAAAGTAAACTCTAGATGTTTAATATTTGTGGATGCTAAGTTCACTAAATTTCAAAAGCTTTAACAAACCACCCTGATTCTATAAACAATTTTATTTTATTTTTATATTTAAAATATTTAATATGAATGGTTCTAACTCTTGCTTTTGAATCTTATTATGTAAACTGATCATAGTTGGCAGTATTAAAATACTTTCTATGCAAGATCATTCCTTCCTTCTTTCTATATAACTTCAGGCCCAGGTTCATGAAGCATGGCACAGAAATAGGCTTAGTGACTTGTCCAGGACAAAAGACCTCAACAGTGGAAAAAAAAGGTCTCACCTGGCAGAATCAGAGCTGAAAGTCTTGACCATAGTGAGGCTTTCTCTTGATTTTAGCCCAGCTTTTCTATCTCCTGTAACAACCTCATAGATAAACTAATCAAGCACACACTAGATTAAATGGACAGTGAGGTGGACTGAGAACTGGCAGAACTGTTGGGATCAACAGCTCAAAGTCCAGCTGGAGACCAGTCCAGTGGAATATTATGGCTTTGACATCTGGACCTGTACTGCTTCATTTCTTCACTAAGGACCTGGATGATGGGGTGACAGAGCACCCACAGCAAGTTTGCAACCAATGGGAGTGGTTGATGAATCAGATGCCTGTGCTGTCATCCAGAGGGACCTCAACAGGCTTGAGAAATGGGCCAACAAGAAAGTCATGATGTTCAAACCAAGGGCAATGCCGAGATCTTCAGCTGAGGAAGAGCAACCTCACGTGCAAAGATGTGCTGGAGGCTGACCAGGCTGAAAGTAGATTGGCAGGAAAACATCCTGCTGAGGACACAGAATTGAACACACACCAGCAGTGCACCCTTGCCTCAAGGAAGGCTCACAATGTCTTGGGCTGCATCAGGAAGAGTTTTGCCAGCAGGTCAAGAGAGATGATCTTTCTGCTCAGTACTGGTGAAAAACATCTGATGTGCTGGGTCTAGTCCTGGTGCAGACTAGGACTACTGCAGACATACCGGTGCACATCCAGCAAAGAGTCACAAAGATGGTGAAGTGACTGGGGTCCAGTTGTGCAGAAACCACGGTTCTTTGACTTTTTTTTTTTTGTCCCAGTTTTTCCCTTTGTGGCTCTGCTGACAGTAGCGAGGAAACACATACACATTTCAAACAATTTCTCCAATAAAACCTGGGTGAAGCCTGATCAACAACAGGCTGAATATCTGATTTCAAGTACATTTCATGGGATTTGATGGGGCAAGGGGGGCAGCAATAAAGCAGTCACATATCACAGCACTGTCTCCAGTCTTTGAATTTTTTTCCATTTTATTCAGTCAGTGCAGATGCTGATGTGCAACATTCAGCACAAATCAGAACAACTGACATATACTGGACTTTGTTCTGATGAAAATTAACAGTGAAATCACTTGGAGATATAGAAGTTCCCAAACCTTCATGGAAAAAAAAAGCCAAATTCTCAATCAGAAAGAGATACAATCTAACAACGGAAAATCATAAAAATATATCTAGCGATCTAGTAACTCTGCAACTTTGGAAGGTGATGTAAAAATCGAGTTTAGAAAAAGATCCTTTGCTATGCCATAAACTTACAGTACAAGATAAAATTTTCCTTAGCACTGTGGCAATAAACATGGTGTGAGGCTTTTGTGCATTGTTAAACTATCCCTACTTTTCAATCCAAGAGTGGCTGTGTATTGGGGAATGCTACAGATTGCAAGAAATCAGCTGGTGTGGGAAACACTTTGTAACTTTTCTACTTTTTCAAAAAAAAAAAATGATATATGAAAAAAATAAATGAGACTGAAATATCCTTGAGAAGGTACTTCCCAGAAAAGTAGGCAGAGAAGATAAAAGTGAGGTCTGCCAAGTGAGGTCTAGCCAATGGCTTGTATGGAAATTTGCTGCCCACACAGACTGCACAACCCAATAGCATCAGCAGGACGAGGACAAGAACACCTTGCAGAGGAAAGAAAGATCTCATCTCAGAATGGTTTATACTTCCCCTGTCTTCCATCCCCCAGGGGAGAGAAGCAAAAAGTGATTTGTGTTTGAAGGATAGCTCCTTCCCAGTGTTTCAACTGAGGCAGAGCCCTCTACTCAGGGTCATCCACTCTCCTGCTAGTCCACAGGGAGTAAGTAGACAGGTGCCCCAGCTGGGAAGTAGGGCACTCATCTAGGTTAACACAGTAGTTTCCACTTATACCGATTCATGGAAAGCTTTTCTTCAGTTTCAGCCCAAGTGCATTCACAAACAGTCCACTCTGGTTTCAGTTTGAGTTATTCTGTCAAATACAGCTCATTTGAAACCAAGTGACTCCTGAAACTGCTGTTTACTGCATGAAAATGAAAACTATCCCTCTGCTGTATTGTTGAAGACTTTGGGGTTTTTAGTAACTTGAGAGCTCAATACTCAAAACTCAGAGGTTTTTTTTTCTGAGTTACTAATTTAGTTTGGGCCTTTCAGTTTCCCTAGGTCGGTCTTTCTTCCAAAAGCTTCATATCTGTCTCTAAGGAGTTATTCAGGACATGTCTACACACTGTACAAAAGCCTAGTTTCAGTGTAGGCATCACTTGTATTTTTATGTCTATCTGTCTTCACCATACCTTGGTTCATTACAGTTTGTATTAATAAGCAGGGAAGTGGGGCCAAAAAAATCTATCATTGAAAAAGTCTCTTGTAAGGGTTATTGTCTGGGCACAAGGGCAGGGCACTGAGAAGACTCAAATCTAGGGAAAGGCAGAATGTCTGCACTGGCTGCCAGAGCTAGAGCCTGGGAATTTTCCTACAGGCAGAAGAATGAAATGAAGCATTGATACAGTCCTACAGAAGCACATACTTTGCCTTGATAAAATCTCACAGATTAAGAAGCTGGGAAGGGCAAGCTGAGTAAGAAAGAAATCAAGACCAAAAATGGAGAGGGCAGTGAGCCAACTAAGGAAGTAGGGACCAAATGAAACTATGCCCATGAAGAGCTGTGCACCACAGGAAGGCTTGGACATAGCTCCTGAAAGCAGAGGGGAAACAGAGGAAAGAAAAAGCAAGAAGCATATATATTCTTCATTTTAGGAGTATGCACATACACAGTTTTGTGCATAAATACACATTTTTGTGTTCACAAACATGCATGTGCACTCATATATCCTTAAATGTACAGGAGTGCATGTGTTATTTCTTGTGCTATTTCAGGAAATAAGTGACTGGTGTGCAGAGAGTGCAAAGAGTGCAAAGACTGTTTGTCTGTTTGCTATCAGCTGTCACATGCCCAAAGAAAAAATTGTAAACTAACTTTTCCAGTAGGACCAACATTCTCAGCAAAGATGAGCTGACACTAGTCAGGAGCTTGGTGGGGAGACCAAAGGGGCTAATACAGCTGTGAAAGCATAACAGGCTGCCAGACTGTTTATTGGAAAACTGCCAGGGAAGCCAAAAGAAGAGACCATGTTTCAAACCACCCAGTCAAAATGGAGCTTGGGAATTCACCATAAGTCTGGAAACTGACTTTAGCACCAGCTTAGAGGTGCCCTACCAATGCTGTGACGCATTTTAAATAACAGTTTGAAATTTGTATAAAATTCTTATTTGATTCATTCTAAGCCACTGACAAATCATTCCAAAGGGAATCTCTGCAACACAAATTTAATCAAAACTGTTATTCCAAATTTCCAAACAGATATTTGTCCCAGAATCACACAAATGCATAAACACTTTATCTACAATATCTACATGTTTAGCTGCAAAGGACTGCTATACTTAGTCTAGCTGCAGATCATGCCACAAAGTTCTGGTCTCAGGCCCTGTCCTCACATCACTGATATTAAGATAATTCAGAGGTTTTTTTATTATGGTCTACATAATGAAAAAACCTCCTGTACACAGCTTTCAAAAGCACAATGCTACAATAATAATACTGATCTTAGCCCACCAAACACGTATAAATATATAGCACCCATGACAAACCAAAATAAACTATTTCATTACTCAAAGTCCTAATGATATAGATGAGGAAGGTACAAAAGTTATGGTAGATGAGCAAAGAATTACTGACGCACAAAAGCAGGAGGGTTTTCTGGGGAAAAATTGTACCAGGGATAGAAAATATATGGGAGAAAGCATAAAGGTGTAGGCAGGGGACAGAAATGAAGCTGCTGAACTAGTACAGGAAGGTGACCTGGCAGTGTAGGCAACATCTGTAAGGCCCTGAAGATGGGGTTGGGAATATTTCATGGGGGGCAGCTAAACAGGAAGGCAATGAGTGACATAGAAGGAAAACAAAACTACTACTGGTTCACTTAATCTACTGTCAAGTCTCAACACAATTCACAGCTTACAGATTTACCAGCTAACAGACTCCTCACTGCAAATTCATAACTGAGCCAAGTATCCAGAAGTTTTCAATTCAGCTGCACCAAGAATGTCATTTTGTTCACAGCACGGAGCAATGCACGAGGAGAGGCTCTCATTTTCTGTCACTGCCATTCTACAATGTCCAGCACACTGATGGTGGCATCCTGACTGAAATGCTTGTGCTTTGTGCAGCCCTGCAAGGGACCCGGACAGAGAAACAAGGGCATGGCCACACTCTCCAGATAACAGAGACCAATTGTGTTGGGGTCATCAACAGTTTGCCACTGGGGAGAGGAAAAGGGATTGTGCCAATTGCTTTGTTCCAACAATATTTCTTCCCAGCCTATTTATAATGCAATTTTAACAGCCATGGAGGACACTTTATTTGGCTGCCCAACTTGGGGAACACAACTAACAATGAAGGAGGAGGAACAACTGCAGAAGTAATGGAAATTTTAAAATATATGCTGCATCATCTTAAGCAGTCTCTTTTGTAACTCAGAGCTGCAAATAGGAGTAGAAAGGGTGAATGTTGGGGCTCGGAGTATTAATCTGGATTTAGTCTCACCCACCAAATGCAAATAAATTTCTCTTGGAGAAGTGGAGCTGTTCTGCATTTATACCAAAAATAAATGTGAGCAGAGCCTCATCCAACATGATAACTACTTCTTCTGCTGATTTCTTTTGGCTTGTTTCTTTCTCACCCCACAAAACACTGTGTGGTGGGCAAATGAACATGGAGTTCTCCTGCAATAAATTGGGTGAGGAAACAGAGGGAAATCAATTGCTTTATGAAGGGTCCTAGTGTGAACAAAACCAGAATGCCTAATGAGTGCTAGGATGATGAAGTTTAAGGACAGTATATTATTAAATAATGTTTAACTAAAACAGCTTTTTGACTTCAGTACATTTACTCCAAACTTTGCACAGATAGAAACTGTGACTGGAGTATACAGAGTCTACAAAGTTGTGGAGCAGCCTCTGGAAATTAGAGTGACTTCTGCTTCTTCTGATACTTAGAACTAAACTGAATCAATCTCCAATTACGCAATACATAAGGACAAGTATTACTAACATGGGATATGACTGCGAATTAGTAGGAAGTTCCTCTTCCAGGGTTGGAACTAAAGACAGAGAAATTAAATTTTACAAGGGCTTTTTAAAAAAATCATATAAAAATAGCAATACATGCTCTTTCCCATACTATGCGGGTGACCAACAGAACAGATATGTGGAAGATGTTCTCTAGCTCAGAATTTAATTAGAAATTAAAATGTCATACACAATAATTAGAACAGGTGTTCTCAAACTTTTTCTAAACACTTCCCTTTGAAGCAATAGCTCGCTTACCTTCCCTTATACTCTTCATACCTATTCAACTAAACATATATACATAATTGTGAAAAAATTCAGACTCCTACTCTGAAACTCTACTTCCAGCAATTTAGAAGATTTGAGATGGGCTGTCCAGTGGGATTTTCCATGCTTCTCACAGTCCCCATCAGACAGCCTACTTTAAACCTTATAAATCACTGGACTATGATAACAATTTATCAGAGGTACAATAAAGATAGAACAAGAAAGAATCGTCCCATTGCCACACAGTGATGTTCTCTGGCAAATCTGAAGATAGGCAACAGGCCAGAAAGTGCTCTTATCTGGAGCACTAATTACTACAGTGCTGTAAAAGAGCACTGTTCAACTAATGAGCTTCTTTTGTAAGAGAACACCTTGCATATTAATGCTAAAGAAAAGTGTACAAATGTTTAAAAATTCAGGAGCCATCTGCAGATGTCAGGATGGAGCATTTGAGTCACTTCAACAAGTTACCAATTCTGTGACATTCTTCACAGTGCACATTTTTGAGAGCAGATAAGGATGACCAGTTTGCTCCTGGCTAGGAGCTAGTGATGACTCTGGTTTGCAGGTGTCAGGGGAGGTTACAAGATACTGCTGCTGTCAATGGCACATTGAAGCAAAATGAGGCTGTGCTCAGCCTGCAAACAACTTTCTGGAGCAGACTTTGCAGAACTCCACTAGCAGCAGAGCTGAAGATGGCATTTCCATCTTGCAATAGGGTCCATTAACTGGGCACCCTCCAAAGCGCTGATTCAGGTCTATATTTCTAACAAGGAATAAAAGAAAGACTTTATCTCAGATACTTCTGATCCCTTTTGTCTTATTCCATGTCTTTATTACATCCTACAGGATAATATCAGAAAAAGAGTGAAGCATATCAAAACACATGTGCCTTTATTTGTTCATATATTTTATAGTTTTACAAACCCAGGATGTTGGGAAAATGCCTTTAAAAAAGAAGCGTCTGTCTGCAGGCATATGGACCCTGAGGGCTGCAAATGACAGCACACTTTCTGAATTACAAATTTTTCATTTAATTTTGAAACTGAAATGTCAGTCTTCAAAAAAAATTTCTTTTAATATCCAAATGTAAAAAAAACCCCATGTTTCTGCTTAATTTATACCTACTTACATGTTTAGCTTTTATTTCAAAAGGGATGCTGAAACATCCTGCTAACTGTTCACCAGTAGCCGTGGTTTCCAGCAGCACCTCTTATGCCAGTTCCCTCCTGAGTAAGAAAGGAGAAATCTCACACTATGAACCAAACTTTCATGACTAATTTTCCCATTCAGAGGCTCAAAGTCAAAACCCAATTTTGCAATGCACGTAAACCCATATTTAATTTTAAGCTGTTTTCCCACAGCATGTATTTAAAGTTTAAAATTTTGCTGAATGGTGATTGCCACAAGTAAATCTTTAGTGCTCTGTTGAATCAAGTCACAAATGCTGGTTGTTGGAAAACTCATTTGTATCACAAGGAACTTGAATACAATCTTTAAAGGCATCCACTTTTTAAGGTCAGATTGTAAGCTCTGATATACACTTTATATCTGCAACATCTCAGAAAATGTATAAACATCTGTCAAACTGGGATGCACATCTGTGGCCACTCCTGCTTACTAGACAGGCTATCAGGTTCACATCACATATTCATGTACATTTCCTGGCTCCCCTCAGTACATGACCTACTTGAGCTTCCTATGTGGAAGGGTATGGTTTAAAAAGCAAAGGTCACAAATTGCCCTCTTTATACGACACACCCTGCCCACAGACAGCAGGTGTATCTATGCAGCTCCCCTGGAACATCCCCAGCTTGCAGCCACTGCAGCAGGCATTTTGAAATAGGTTGTGCAAGCCAACACCTACCAGCAATTATAACCACATTAGAATAAATTTTAAATGTCCAGGACATTCCCTTTGCCAGTACAGAACACAAAAAACTCTCCTCTGATTTTACCTCAGTGCAATACCCATCAGCTTAATGAGATTATACGGCAAGCAAAACACATCAAGGCTGGACTCAAGATTTGTAGGAGGCATTCAACGTGTCAGCCCCCACAACAGGAAAAAGTATTCATCAGCTTTGCAGGAGACCTTTGTATGTATCACAAAGCCTCCTGTACCGCTGGACAAGTCTCTCCTCTCACCTACTGCATATTTTATGTAAAATACACACTGCCTCCTGTCCTCTGAGCACAATTTGAGAAGCAAAATCATCTTGCCTTCTGTCAACCCCAACTGGGCAATGAAACCTCTTATTACCTCACTCCTCCCTTGGCCTCCTCAGGCAGCTGTGTTCAGATTTCTTTTCTCTGTGGTACTACACCAGTCACCATTATCAGCCTTCAACCTTTGCTAGATCTATTATGCATCATTCTGTTAATATGTTCACAAAAATTACTTTCCATCCCTGGTCAGAATTCAATGCATATCAAGAAGTCCTATAAAAGGAATAGAGCCATCAGACATCATGTCATTCTGAAACTACCCCAAAAAAACAAGTTGGCTTTTCAGAGGAGACAATAGGCTTTGAACTTGGTAATTGCTATCTATCCCTGATGATTCTACATAGGAAAAGCCACAACCTCCCCTGTTCACGGAGGCTGCAGATGTAAACCCCTCATTATCACTTCTGCTATATAAATGTTCTTTTGCTTTTTCATGTATTTAACCTTTATAATGGTAAAGAAACTCAATGTTTAAATATTTTCCTGAGCGTTGCAACAAGGTCCCTTGAGTGACCTACTTGTCTAAAAGGCAGAAAAGTTTGCACAAATGGGTTTTAAAAAACTACTTCTGACCCACAGAACTATTTCTCTCATGGGGCAGAGTACACAAAGAAAGAGACAGAGTGTTTGTCTCACACAAAAAACAAAACAAAACAAAACCCAAAAAAACCCACACCACTACCACCAAAGATACAAAGATTACAAATGGCATTGCAGTCCGAGAGGACTACATAACTGGGGCAGGCCTCTCTCAAGGCTAGGTATCCAAATTTACTCTAGTGTCCAGGACAATGTAAGATTCATAAAACACAAAGCCACTTTTTCTCAACTCCTTCATAATGTGCTTTTTGTGGTGCAATTAGATTTTACATGTAAAAATGCCTGCATTTTTAAAGACACTTAAGCACTTTAATCTTCAGAAAACAGAAGGCCAAATACCTTTAAAAGTCTGGCCCATTATCAGCTGGAAAGAAATTGGCAAAAGCAATTTTAGTCAATTGTTTCTTTTCTCTGTTCATCATCAATATATCTTTTTCATACATTGGCCTAATTTAGACTGCAAGATCTACTGAGCAGGGAATATGTTTTTACATTTATAGAGTTGCCAACAAATGTGCCACTAGATGTGGTTTTATAATAATAAGTAAGGAAAAAAAAATATTTCAGTGAAATTATGCTTTCCTCTCTCAAGCAATTGATATTAATGCCTCCAGCAATTGCTGATATTGCCTTTATCAACACCAGAACCTGGAAACTATGCGCATGTGTTTCCATAGTGTGTGGAGTTTGGACTCTTGGAAAATAATAAAGCATTTCAATGCAGGATGTCTCTTGATTGCTTGCTTACATGAAGGCATTCTACTTATCAGTGCAACTTTTTTTATTCACATGGCTAAATCATTAGTGAATCTCATGAGGTTTAAGATCACCAATTGCAAGGTGCTGCACCTGGGTCAGGGCAACCCCCAGTATTGATCCAGGCTGGGGATGAGCAGATCCAGAGCAGCCCTGCTGAGAAGGACTTGGGGATGCTGCTGGGTGAGAGGCTGGACTTGACCCAGCCATGTGCCCTTGTAGCTCAGAAAGCCAAACCTGTCCTGGGCTGTATCAGAGGCAGTAAGGACAGCAGGTGAGGGAGGGGATTCTGTCCCTCTGCCCTGGTGAGACCCCACCTGCTGCATCCAGCTCTGGGTTCCCCAGCACAGGAAGGACATAGACCTGTTGGAGTGAGTCCAGAGAATGGCCCCCAGGATGAGTAGAGGGATAAAGCAACTCTGCTGTGAGGAGAGGCTTTAGGAAATGGGTTTGTTCAGCCTGGAAAAGACAAGGGGTAGGGATGACCTAATTGTGACATTACAGTACCTGAAGAGAGACTACAAGAAAGATGGAGAGGGACTTTTTATAAGGACATATAATGACAGAACATGAGAGAGTGCCTTCAAACTGATAGAAAAGTAGGTTTAGATCAGATTGAGGAAGGGATTCTTTGCTGTGAGGGTGGTTGAGGTACTGTCACAGGTTGCCTAGGGAAGTTGTGGATGCCTCATTCCTGGAAGCATTTCAAGTCAGCTTGGATGGAGCTCTGAGCAACGTGGTCTATTAAAAGGTGTCCCTGCCCATGGCAGGCAGGTGGAGCTGGATGATCTTTAAGGTTCCTCCAACCCAGGCCATTCTACAATCCCATGATAAGGCCATCACATCAAATAGTCAGGATATGCGCAAGAGCAATACATGCAGCTTTAGCTTCACTATAAATTTCTTCGAAAAACATATATAACTGCTGTACCTACCTTTATGTGATTCGTTCTCTCGGCTTTTTAAAGTGCTTGTCTGGCCCACATTGCAAGATACATAAAGTGTGGTTTTATGCATATAGCACAGGCTCTAGTGGCATGCATGTAAAATGAATGCAAAATATGCAGCCAAGATAAACTCTGGCAGATCCAGAAAACAGAGCAGAAGAAATCACTTTTCTCATTACTTTTAAAATCTCTTCCATTTGATAATTATGTAACCAATAGAGAGAGAAAAGCACTTCTCATTGCCAGACTGCATTTTCCTGCAATTGAGCAGAACTTTGCAGGATGCCTACTCTCTATTTGAATCCTTAGGAATTAAATGTTTTGGTCACCCATTTCCATAGGACAAGGCCACTAAATAATGAGGGCCATCAACCTTTAGAATTAAGGAAAAATACAAATAATGTAGAAACAGAGCTTTTGGTGGCCTGAAAGGACCCCTCTAGATAGTTAACAGGAATAGCCAATGTATTCCTGATCCTAAGTGCAATGATTTTAACAGCTGGTCTCACAAAATAGATCCCATGATTAATACATTTGAAACAAACCTGAGTTGCTAGATTAGGGCACTCTGTTCAGCAGTGGGAGAATTTGTTAAACTGAGTATCAGCTACCCATTGTCTGAGCATGGTCCTGATAGTCGCATTGTAAAGCTGATTCTCTAATATTCTTGGGATGCAATGTACTGCATTTTTTTCATCATTTCCTCTACATGTAAAATGATCTCCTGCGTTGAAGCAGTACTATTTAAAACAAAAGGGTTTGATTTATAGCCAGTCCCCAGCCTCATAAATCACACCTGCAGTGTGGTGCTCTGAGCTCCCTGTGTTCTGCCAGCATTTACGTTTTATAAATGATTTGGGTTTACCTCCCATTGTGATGGAGACTAATACAATTGCATTCTACTCTCCCAGCATTCACTCTTGCTGTTGCTCATTATTCCCACTGGGAATTCAGACCTAGTTTTTGCAAGCTTGTCATGGGGGAGGGGAGTGGAGGTGGTGTGGGTTTGTTGTTTTTTTAAATTAAAGAGTGTTGAATTAAAAATTTATGTTTGCATTCTGTAGCTTTTTCTATCATTAGACATACTATGCAGTGGATTTTTTTCTCCCTATTGACTTTGTTTATATTTAGGCTCCCATTTGCTAAGCTAATGATTTGGAACTTAAGCAGGACAGCAGCTTGAAATGTTCAATATGCAGAGATTTGACCTTCAGAGTAACCCAGGTATGAACATCACTTTTCTATAAACTGCATAAGGAGCGTAAATGATCATTTAAAAACAAATAAAGAATGAAAAAATAATTACTTTGGTTCCTCAAAAGTCTAAGATTTTATTTTTAACTTTCAGAATCTAGTGAAATGCCAAAAAGATGCCTATATAATATTTTGCCATTATGTTTAAAGCTCTTAACCATACAACAGTTCTAGTTGGTTAAGCACAGTTCAGACACTTGGAGATAACAAGACTTGCTCCTTAGAGCTGACACCCTTAAGTCTTGAGACAAGAAATTATTCCTAAGTCATAGCACCATGTAAGTGAGATTGATGGGATTTGTGCCCATGCCTTTATTTCCTCTGTATCAAAACAATCAATGGTTCAATTTTTTCAATTAATGACTATCATCATGGCCTCCTTTTCAGTTAAATACTGCTATTACTATACCCACAACCAACAGAGAAACAATTGTAGCTTGAGATTGGTAAAAGCCACAAATCTAAGTGACATTTTTGTCACAAATACTCATCTTCAATTCTGTTTTGGAGACCAGTCTTCTGAGCATTTAAATTGCAGCCTGTTATTTGATGAGTTGAAAAATTTAGACTTGAGATTTGAAAGGCTGCAGTACATGTCAATGCATGCTGAGATCAAACTTAGACCTAAATGATTGCAAAAATATTTCTAAAATTAATAGTACTTATTCAGAAAAGCTATTCTCTTTCCAACATAATTTAGAGCTGGACTGGTATGTAGACCTGTTCCAGTTCAATGAAGGATTAAGCTAAACACTACTATTAAAAGTAGATTAAGTGAAACCAGAAGACATTTTGATTCCTGAATTAGAACTGTCCACACATGCACTTATGCAGGAAGAGCTTTTGTGCTTTAAATGCAAGCCTTACTTTCATCTAAATTAACTTTCAAATGAAGGCAGCAAGCCTTGAATTATTGTGCCCATTGTCTGAAAAAAATCCTATAAAATACTAGTATGAAAAGTAGGATACTGAAGTTCATAGTGTGGGCATGAAGATAATCAGCTGCAGCAATTCTTGCTAGGTAACAACTAGCCTAATTTTTAGAACCTGTTTTGCCTTTATGTAGCAACTGATTGTGTAAAAAACAGTGATTCTGACAAGTGCTTCCAAAACAGGAGTTAGTGAATTCACACATTCTGAACAACAGTTTTAATTCTCTAGCAGTTCAAAATTATATTTTATTCTGGATCAATTACTGAGATATAAACACCTAGTTTTTTTAATGCCAAAATTTGTTACCTCAAGTTTAAATTTCTTAGGTTTATAACCAAAATATGATAGACCAATGAGTAGTGACAGTAATTCTGCAAATGTTGACCCTTTGATATTTTATCTTATTGCAGGACAAGGTAGCAAAAACACTGCATGAACGTCCTCCCTCATTGCAATTATTGTTTGATCCACAGGTTAGTTTTACCATCAGATTTAACTGCAGTAAGAATTAATCATGCAACTTCTAGTACACATGTATAAGGTTAAATTACATCTTGCTGTGTAGCCTTGCCTTGTGTGTGTAATTCCCTATACTGTAAGAAGCCCTCTACTATAATTTGTTTTATCAAGCATCTTCATACTTATATTCAGAAAAGAGGTCCAGGATCATGAACTTCATTCTGAAGTAGCTTCACATGCAATCATGTCCACTGAAATATTAGATAATTTTATTGCAGGTTTGGTCCATTATTATTGTAAGTCCATTTGATCCAGGTGCATATAAGGCTGCACAGTCATGACATATAACATATCCATATACATTTGTTTCAAACAATCCTCAAATTCCCATTTTTTTTCCTGAGAGCAATGTCTTTATACAAGGTGCTATCAAAAACCTGCCATAAAAAAACATTTATGTAAAAAAAAAGGTTTCATTGGATGCATAAAACCTGCTCCTCCATCAAAGTAATCATTTGAGTTAACTTTGAAGCATGATTTGAATATTAGCAAAAGTGAAAAATGTATTGCCATCTTTGCAGAAAGCAAAAAGGCATTAAATGTGCCCCAACATCTTCAATGAATGAAATTCATTTCAGTGAATGTACCTATGTTTCAGTTAATGGCTTTGTTTAAAATGTGAAGCATCAACTACAAGCTATATCTAGAACACTGATAAATTCATCTAATCAACTCTCAGATATTGGCTCAATCAATTTCAAAGAATCTACTGAACTTATGTTTCCTAAACTTCCATTGGCACACACAACAGCAGTAGCTGAAAATGTGCAGCTTGATTTGCACACAGAGTTTTGACTTCTTCACAGACATTTCTGAAGACAGATATCTAGAATTTTGCTGGAAATTTGCCCTCCTATGATTCCCTACATGCTAGGATTCTTGACATAGTCCATCCATCTGTTTTCTGAGTTAATCCTTATATAATAAAAAGTCTTGAAATCCACTGTGTTATTGGAATCCAAATGTCTATTCCAAATGCTCCTGTAATAGAGCTGATATTTTGAAAATACATTTAAATATCCAGATCTAGCAGAAGAGGACTGCCTATTTCCACTTCTGCACCTCAATTATCCCTGGGAGAAATCAATAAAGAAAATTTAACCAAGAAACTCACCAAATAAATATCTGATAGATCCATTAATATACAGTAATAATCAATAAAGAGGGCTTTCCTGGCAGTGAATGACTAGCTGGAGGAACCATTAACTGTGAGAAATTTCCAATGCGGAGTGCAATCTGATCCTCAAATACTTATTCATATTATCAAACCTTATTCTTACAAAATAACCCTGATTTGGGTAAGCCAGATGTAACATCCTGTTTAAGTACCATTACATACCTATTGTTCCCTAGGTACATTAATAAAGTAGCATTTTTAGACTATTTGTTAAGTTCTGCAAATGTTGCTTTAAAAATTACTTTAAAAGAAAAAAAAAAAAATTTTTTTCTTAAGAGCTTCTTAAAGTTGAGTTCTACATTCCCATGAATTTATCCTATAATGGTCTTGCTTCAGCACAGTAAGCAGCAGGGAAACAAGACTAACTCCCAACACTTCCACAGGCTTAGAGCACCTTCATTAGCTAAGTGCTGCTCCAGTGCTGCCCAGTGGAACACAGGTTTTTTTTTTAATCTCTTTCATTCTGAGAAAGAACTAATTCTTGGTCAAGGCCCCATAGTTGATCTCAGCATAAAAAATATGCAACTGTGTAATTTCTCCCTAATACCCCCAGGCACATTTCTCTGGCTGGTTCACACAGTACTAGGTGGTTGCAAATTCCTTATCATTATCCCAGCTTATTTGTACAACACTAAGTATCATCACCAACCTCCCCCCCAGAAATATGAAGTTCTCAGTTTATATACAGAATCCTGTTTTCTAGAAGAATTCTTAGAATAATGGAATGATTATCAATGGAAATAACAATCAAATACCTATGCTCTGAAAAAAATTAGTTATTCTGAGATGTGGCATTACTCCCATCTTATCTAACTGTACATGTGAGGAATAATTCTCTGATGCTACATGTAGTTCTGCTTCTTGTTTTTTGGTAAAGATGATCATTGGATCATCTGGATAAGTCTCAAAGACATTTTTAAGGAAAGTGATTGGCAAAGAGAGAGCAATCTTAGAAGAAAAAGAAGCTATTAAAAAATGATAATTTTCTTTAGATGCAAAGGAGGCAGAGAAGGGTTACTAGTGGGACACAGAGGTTTTCATCTCTATATCAATACTTCAGATATAGCCGAGGTAGTCAGTGATCAGAAGTGGAGAGTCTGCAAATGCTGCAAAACTTCCAAGAGGCAGAGATTATTAACACCAGCATTAGAGATACAAAAGAGGGAAAATAGGGTTAAATAAATATTAGCTTTAAAAATAACATTAAAACATCTCAAGAGAGAATACAGTTAAGAGAAATCCTATCTTCAGGATGAGGTGAACTAGTGACCTAACAGCTGTTTTCTACAAGATGTTTTCAGATGAGTAACAGGTCCATTGCTGCACTCAGGGCAAATTAAATTTTCCCCAGACTAACTTCTAAGACTTCTGCTGGTCTTTCTAACATTCATCAAAACTCCCCTTTCATCTGTTTCATAAAAAATTCATCATCTATGTTTGCTAGGTTCACAATGGCCAGCAAAGTTCATCATAAAGTTCTTTTTAATTAAAATATTATTATTACGCCAAATATTCTAAAAATCATTACTAAATTCACACCTTAAGGTAACCCAAGTTATGCTGTATCTAAATTACTGTAAAGATAGCCTGTACATCCTGCACCACCATCAGCACCATTGGTTTTGCTGTTTACTGTCTTCTTTCAAGTTTCACGTCATCTCCTCAGCCTTGCAGCTGCTATCACCCAAACCTGTACATTGGATTCTGATACTGCCTGGGCTTTCAGAATGCTGTGCAGCACAAATCACCATCATGGCCAATATCTGGAGAGCTGTGACATTGCTAGATGTGAGCTCAGCTCAGTGACTCCATTAGCCCCATCAATACACATCCATGGGCCACGTGAGCTGCTGTGTGATGTAGCAGCAGCCATTTCAGAGGAATCATTGACTAACTTACTGCACAGACACAGAACTGGCAATTAAATGAACTAACAGCTTCAGTTTGCTTGCCACGATCAATTCAAGCAGCAATGCAGTCATGCAGGGAAAAGTTAGGGGCAGCATGACCAAGCCTCAACCATAGCTCCCATTTTGTGACACAATGTCTTCCAATGGAGAGCTTTTCTGTCAAGGGCAAATTAAGCATCGTAAAAATCATTTTCAGTGGTTAATCTTAAAGGTGCACTTTCTGAGGCAGGGAAAAATATTTTGGCCAAGAGAAGTATGGAACAATTAAGTGGAGCAGCTACTTAGTGAGCTGAGGTTCCTTTGCCTTGAGCCGAGAAACTCCCTGCATCTAGAAGGGAGTCTACTGAGTATTTGTATATAATCCATACCCGGGTCTGAGTCTCTGCTGTCTCACATAATGAGTATTTATATCCATGCAAAGACGGAAACGTGGTCACTCTGAGCAGACTTTTACAGCCACTTTGCAGCCCACAGAGCAGGACAGTGGAAAGCTGGCCGAAAAGCCAGCACTGCAGATATTACATGCAGTAAAAGTTATATTTACCGTATATTTTTCCTTGCTCCTCATAATCCAGGCTTTTTTTTTCTTTCATTCTGGATACAGGAATGGTTTATTTACTTTTCAAATCCTTATCCTGTCTGAAAAAGGTACATCACTCCTTAAAACTGATAAAAAACTAAGTCACACTGAAGTGGTTTTGTGAAACTTATCCAAGTTCTTCAGTACAATTGACGTGTTTTCCTTTTAACATAGATATGGCAGAGTTGAATAGACTCCCTGGAGACTCCACAGTTATTTTCAGTAGCAACAAGAGCCCATCCCAAACATAACTTCCAATCTGTCATCCCTCCTTGAATACTAAAAACAGTCTCTTCCTCTTATAACGCACTGAAACTGAATCTGTATAACAAAAACACCTCCAACACTCCAATACCACCTGAATGATTTTCTTAGATATGTATCCCAACGCCACAATTGCTCCCATGTAGATCAAGTCAGAAGGATTGTGCACTGCCTTTTCTCAAAACCTACCAGCATGTAGGTAGCATGGAAGTTCCACTGGAGATACACATTTATGCCAGGGGCAGCATATAGCATCTTGGAATTTAAAAGAACCACTAAGGAGGAGAGGATGTACACAGAGGGAAACAGAGATTTAATGCAAGCTAGAAAATTTGGGGAGTCCCCTCCAAAAAAACTAATTTTTAAAATAAAACACCACCTCAGTAAGTCAAAAGTAAAAACAAAGAGAATTTATACTTTTTTTTTGTCAGTGACTCATATTTTTCAGGCAAGTAATCAAGAGCATTATCCACCATTAGTCTTTTAAGCCATTAGCATAGATATACTCTACATTTTTTGCAAAGTTATGGTTATTGTGGAACGAATAGCTTTGATTTTATGACAGTAACTGTATGTACATATTCTCATTAAAGTCAAACTTCAACAATACAGTTTGGAGATTGTTTTCATGGTGTTCATATTATTTCTTGTAGGACTGCAAGATTACTCTATAGAAAAGAAAACAATTAAGATTGTTTGATTGTGATCACTCATTTGAGCAAATGCATCATTTACAAAACATATTCACATTTCTCATGCTCCAAGTTTATATAGCAATGTGCTCCCTCTTTCCAAAAATTTGCAAGCAAGGTCTGAAAAAATTTTCTCCTACTAGGAACAGAATCCTACTCACATCCACATTAGAACCTTTTAAATGTCTTTTCAAAAGGACCTGGGTCTTGGGATAAAACACAGCCATGAAAGTCCACAAGACCGCGTGCAGTTCTCTTGTGGAACACGAGCCACGACGCTCTGGCAGCGCGGGCAGCGCTCAGCATCGCGGTGCAGCCCGACCTGCGCTCGGCCCCGCGGCACAGCTGCAGTCGGGGCGCTCCCCAGCCCGCAGTGCCAGGGGTCCCTGGCTCTGACACCCCTGGAACCGGCCCTTGACCTGCTCCTGCCTCTGGGCCCCGCTGCCAGCGCCGGGGGCTGAGCTGCCACACTTCCCAGCACAGAGGCACCGTGACAGCGCCTGGAATGGAAAACGGGACCTGGAGCATAACCTACCCTGACAGACAACAGGACAATTAAAACCAGTGATATTATGTGTGTTCACCTATACAGCAATCGTGGCAAAGTGCAGTGTTATCCTGCTATGTCTGCTCAAAAGAGGACTTCTACTAACTTTTTTGGGGATTGTATCAGTCAAAAAGTAACAAAGACAGTATTTTGTTGTCAAGATATTTCTCAGTTCTATGGCACGTGCATTCAAAAGATAACAACTTTGGTTTCCTATTACTATGAATGCATTAAGCCCAGCATCAAGAGTATTCCTGAAACCATTTTATTTATCTTCTGGCATTGAATTTGATATGACTAGAAACAATTCAAAATTTACTAAAATAATTTTAAAGCCAAATATTATCATCATTGAAGCTCATGCGAGCTCTCATCCCCATGCACTGGAAAAATAGGAATATCATATTATATTTGTCATGATTATTGATAGTAAAACATTTTAGGACATGTTGTAAGAACAATTAAGAGTGGTAAGGAATGGTTGTATTATTAAGTTTCATCATTGGCCCAGTGGACTTAAGACAGCAAGTACACAATCTCTTTCTGGTTTTTGAATGATTATTTATATGGACTTAGCTGTCCTCTATTAAATAATGTCATATAACCACTGACCCAAAAAAGCAATTGATCAGTTGAACAACATAGGAAAATTTATCATCTGTGTGCAACATTGCAGACTTTTTGCTGTTTGAGTACTTAAAGTGCCATTCAGAAAAATGTGTCACCAAAGGAAATTAATTGGGATTAATTTAGCTGTCTCATTCTAGGATTGCAGCCTAATAACAAATTTCCCCTGATGTCTTCCTATTCCTATTGCTCAGTGAGGTAAGACAGGATGATCAAGGGGACAGGTAATCTACTTTGCAATCAGTATTGACTTCTTGGTCTACAGTTTATCATCAGTTTCATTTCAATGGGAGTAGTGACCAAACAGAAGACACAATTTGGTGTATGATCGGCTCAAGGGACAGTTCACCCTCTGACAACTGAACACAACATAGAGTATTAAGAATCAACTTCTGCAAGCACCAGCTGAAAAAGGCTTTGTTACAAACTGCTGTGAGGTGTACATCCCCAGTGTTCACACCACCAGCCATTCACTAGTGTTCATCCTACTTCCTGCAATCTTCACCACACTTACTCCTAGGAGAGGAAGCCCCAACACAACCTTTCCTCCCACACACTCAAGAGCTACAGCACCAAGAACCAAAACAGTTCTGTTGCCCATTCTGTGCTGCAGGAACTGTTAGTTTCTTAAAAGTGGTACACGACCAACTGCTAAGACCAAAAGCAACATTCCCAAAACCAAGACTGGCCAACAGATTTTGTTCAATGCCTTTAGGCCTTTGAGTAACTAGATGTCATCAGCCCAGATCGAGCAGACACAGAATCAGTCATAGAATGGTTGGCATTGGAAGGGACCTCGGGGGTCATCTGACCCATCCACCTTGCTCAAGAAGGGCTACCTGAAGCAAGTCCTGAAGCCCAGGACCATGTCAAGATGGCTTTTGAATACCTCAAGGATGGAGACTTCACAGCCTTCCTGGGCAATCTGTGAGTGACTACACTCACCATGAAAAAGTGTTTCCTGGTGTTCTGACAGCATCTTCTGTGCTCCAGTTTTTGCCTATTTGAGCCTGCTACAAAGATGACAGAGAGAAACTACCTGGAATACTATGCAGAGTTGACAGATAAGAAGGCTTTGCTAAATGAGAAGACTTTAAACATGTTTATGCACAATTGCAGGCTTCATACACATAAGGACTGTTTTTCCACTCTTTTAGTGATCCTGTTATGAGCTTTGTGATAAAGCTTTTGTGACAAGCTCAAATTGCAACCTTTGTGCTCTTCTACCTCTATCAAAAGATCAGCCTCACTCTGCAGTGATGGACACAAATAAATTACAGTGAAACTTGTGCAAACTGTCATCTGGAAAGGGCCAAGAAGTCTGATTTTCTTCATTGCAGAAGCTTTGGGTAGGAGTTTGAGTCTTTGTTAAAGGTTGTGGAGTTTTTTTCTGGTATAATATTAGTTTAATGTTTTCGAAAAGATTTTGCCTTTTTTTTTAAGCATATCATCAAAGTTTAATACTTGCTATCATTCATTTACTGGAGAAAAATCATTAAATACATGTCACTTCAGAACTGCGTGATTTAATATGAAATTGAAATGACCTTTATTTTGGCACACTAGTGCACTGAGTTAGAGTATTACAAAGTCCCAAGTGTTGGCTGTTTACAAATGCCAGACAGACTACTACTATGGTTCTAATGTGCTCAGAGACTGTGCAGCCAATGAGTGACTGTAACTAACTGAAAATAGTGAACTAGCTGTGGGAGAACATTCACAGCTTACCAATGGGAAAAGCCACTACTTGGAGAAAATGGTTTAATTTATGTCGGAAATTTGACCAACTGGAAGTGGAAATTTTTACCAAGTGCTCACTTTTGTTAGATGCTGTTTTGGTGTTTGGCCTTCTGTCTTTCAACCCATAAACTTGCATCCTGGGTCTGGGATACTTCTTCCCTTCCATATGGTTCTCACACCAAGTCTGTAAGAATGACAGCTGAATGAGTCACAGTCATGCTTAACTTCAAGCACAAAGGTGTCTAATTCTAAGTCTTAAAAATGCACATGACTGCATCATAAAAAGCCACAGGCTGCAACACAGATCTTCAAAGCACTGCCAGGGAGTGCACAGATGTGTATGTCAACCCTCTGCACCCACTGCGCCATTCTCAGGAGTTGGGATAGTCAAACAAGAGTCAGATTTCCACTCATTTCCTGAGGTTGTTCAGCAGCATCTGACGGATGCTGTGGATCACTAAGATTCTGTCCCCTGGACCTTTTAGCATACATTCAGCCATCCCCTCTCACATCAGGGGACTTCTGAAGAGATTCAGCGCTCCAAGACAAAGATGTGACTGATTCTCATGTCTGTTCCAACAAGGAACACCATGGCTAAAGCAGTTGCAGTGTTTCACTGTGTCCAACTGAGGTCCTTCTCCTGAGGCCTAACAACACAAAAGGCATTTTGTAATAGCTCCCTTTGAAATCAAATTAGCGATGTTTCAAGGCGTGACCCGTAAAGGGCTGCTGTCCAGAATGGACATGTGTTTGACAGATACGTGTTCCACCTAGCAGGACTCTTCAAGAGTACAGATGGAATCAAGATGTGTGAACAGAGCTCCAAAAGGGGAGCCATGGGATATCAGGATATACTGCAAAGCTCTCTGCCCCAACAGATAAAAAGGAAACAATATCAGATACAGTGTGAAATAGCTCACTCCAGCTGGTAGGACAGATTCTGACAGAATTATATAGGTATGAGTATTGCAGAGAAAGATGCTATTCCATATGTGCAAAAGCTAGCAAAATATAGTCCAAATTAAACTATATAACCTTGTGCCAACTCCTTATAAAAGTCATAAAAAGTCACAATCTCCTACTTCCATTTGTCCATACACTGCAAAATGCTAAGAGTTATTGTGGGCTGTAGCTCAGAATACCCATGAACACAATTTGGAGACTAGGAGTATCTAGAAAGCAGCCTATTTTTACCTGTCTAGCTGTAAGATTATTGGAAAAGTTAGAAAAGAAGATGAGCTTTCAAGTTTGCCACAATGTATTTCCTTATGTGACAGAAAACTAACTACCTCCTCATCCTGCGGGTCAATATCTCTGGAGCAGGAATGAAGATGAGAACTCCTGTCCATAGTATATAAAACAGGAAAGCATTTGGTGTTTGGACTTTCCAAACATCCAAAGGTCCCATTTGACTGTGGAGAGAATTAATTTAAAGCACAGCAACTTCCTAATGCAGTCCAGCTCCACAATTCATTTTCACATGAATTCACAGACAAGAAAAAAAAATCATGCTAGTATATCGAAAACCCCTGTAGCAATCAAATTAAAAGAAACATCTGCCGTCAGGAACTCCATCAACTACTCCTTGTTGCCAGTGTCTTCTGTCTGAAAAGAGGACAGGACAGGAATTAGCTATGTGTATTTTACAAGATGAAACAAGGGTCCAGAGCAAGACATAGGCTGTGTCAGGACTTCACTATGTGTCAGGACCAGACACTTCTGAAAAAAACCCAGGTACTTTAGGTCAGGACTAGGAGCCAAGGCCAAAATACCACAGTGAAAAATGCCTGTGGATGACAACAGCAGATGTCACTGATGGTAGAATTTAACTTACATCAGATTCTCAATGGATCATTTCTTCAATGAACTCCAAGTTCTACCTCTGCTAACAATAGGAATGGCAACAGTTTCAGGAAATGGAACCCACTGCTACCTTCTCACAAAAAGGATAGTGGAGTATGCCATACTCTACATAGCTCAGACATAAGGTTATAGCCAAGATTTGGCCCAAGTTCTTGTATATCTATCTTTTCAGCTGCATTTGATTACTTTAAAATCACTGACTAACACTTATGATTTTCATATTATTTTTTCAAGAAATTACTTTAGAGACTCGGGAACTGTCACAATGATCACGTAACTATATGCAATAAACTCACTTACTGATAAACTGACCATCCCTGAGAGACATACACAATACGAGATTCAGACCTGATATGAGATGCCAACCCAAAAAAAGTGGGAATTCAGCTCCATGTTCAGGCAGATCTCCTTCCTTGGACTGCAGAGACGGTCAGTTGTCAGACTGACTTTCATCATTCCCTCAGGACAGGAGTGAGAAAACAAAACTTCTACCATTAGAATTTGATGGTGAATGACTTTGCATCTGAATCCCAGTGTGGCCACAGCTTTTTCTCTTGGATCATAAACCTAGTTAAAGCTTTGATTAAGGAGTTAGTAACTGAATGGTAATAGGATCATTCTCAGCAGTGCCTCTGTATCAGCAGCAGAGTAACATCCTCCTACTGTTTCTGAAGCAGTAAGTATTCATGTTCTCCATGTGGATATAAATGGACTTGGCCCTGGAAACTGTGCAGTTGGAGTAGTCCATTCAGAAAAAGTATTAAAAAAAAAAATACATTAAAATACAGGCTAAAGCCCAAAGGTAATGATCAGTCTGCCCTGTCACCCAGGTTAGTGAACATGAGCCAACACTTACGCTTTGAGTTTCCCCCTAGAGTGGAACCTTTTCCTTTTCAGTCCATCATGGACATGTTTACAGCTTCGTCTCTCAGCAGTCCCTACTGAGACTCCAGGGATCCACACTGGCCCATCATGAATGTTATTTTTCTTGTGCTACTACTGTTAAAAGCCCATAGAAGATATTCAGGAAGGAATTATTAGTCTGTGTTAGTGTGATTTCTGTCATCCTCATATATCTTGGATTAAGTTAAACATACTCTTTCTCCCCTGCCCCATTTCAGCATGGCTTCCCAATGGATATGCTATAGAAGTAAGCTTGCATTAGCTATACCTGCACTAGAAAATTGAACAAGCCAGGAACAATTCTTTGGGATTACAGCTACTGTCTGCAACATTTCTTATTCATATTATTTAACCCTCTTTACCTCCAGGACAAGATGGTCAGGAACCTGCTCAGAATGGGTCCTGGGTTGGAGCTCATCCCTGAATGGTGTCTATAAATTATTTGAGAAATCTAGTCTGTCCAGGTCTAAAGCCTGCCAGGGACTCTTCTAACACTTAATTGTAGACAATGTGGTGCTTGTGGATGCTTCCTCACAGTTTTCTTTATTAGTATAGATATCACTGTAGACAGCAGGAAAAGAAACTCAAAATCATACAGAATCCAGTGACCAGTGTTCTGGTTTTACTGGGTTTTTTTTGCTTTGTTTTCATTTAAACTCCTCATCAAAGCAGCCTTCTACAGGCTAATATCATATTCTACTCATTTACAAAACTATTCAGTGCTCCTGTGAACACCTTGATTGGCTATTAGTAGATTAACAAACTAAAATCATTATAACAGACACTGAAAATACTCTGGGTACATAAAACACACCCAGAAATAATACAACCCTTCCAGACTAGAAGGGGGTCTGTCTTTCAGACCTCCACAGAGAAAGAGCTTGAATTTCTCTTAAGGGGGTACTCAATCTGTATCATTCCGCAGATCTAAAACAAACTGAGTCACATTACAGAGCAAGCAAGGATTTACAGGTCTCTACTCTAAGACAGAGCTCCCTATCTCTTGCTGAGTGTGACAGCTCCCACACGAAGGTCACTGGTTTCTGGGTTATTCAAGCATTCAGTGTTGATGTAGAGTCGATCTGTTCCCACTCAGTTATGCAGCTAGGACACATCACGCCTCAGTTTCACCGTACATTCTCAAGCACACAGACAGACACAAGGACAGTAGTTTTAAATCCTTACAGAATAGAAAAGTTCTTCCCCGCTCAGAGACAAAAATCCCTATCTCTCCCTGGCATCATTACTTGGTAGCAATAACTCCAAGGTGCTGAGACCACATTTAGCTTTATGGAATAAAACATAACAAGCTGTCAAAATGTGCATAAATAAATTAGAGTCATTATTCCAGCTTAAGGTTCTGGGGACATAAACAATCCTCTTGAAGTTTGCTGTGACATCTTTTGCAGCCGGAGCCAAGCATTAAAATTACGTCCTGTATACAGAAAGCTGTAAATGCATTCTGTCTCAGGGCCTGGAACTGCAGCACAGAAATCAACAGGCCTGCCTTGGAATAGAAAATACAGCAGTTCAGGGCCAATTCCCTGCCCCTGAGCACAAGTTTTATGGCACAGCCCATGTCCATATGGCTAAACTCTGTCCTTCTGCTCGCTCCCCAAAGAGGAGTTCTCATCCATATCTGCCTGCTTGGAAGAGCCCCTGGCTCTCACTGCTGCCCTGACCCATCTCCAGGCCCAGCTGCACGGAGCGCTGGCTGGAAACACCCAAACTCCACAGGTCACCAATGCCACTGCTCCTGGCCCTGCCCAGTGTGCCAGTTCAGCCACAGTCTGGGACTTCTGCTAGGATATTACCCCAAATGTTTACCCTTTTGTAAGTGATTTCCAGTTATATAATAAGAAATGTAGAAAATGGGATCCAGAAAAGAATGAGGAATGAAGACATACACGCATTTTGTGTGTTTAGGGATTTAAAGGAGCTGTACCAGGTGACATCACATATCTATCATACCTGCATCACTAACCAATTATGTAAACTTAGGAAACAGTGTGATATTAGGGTAAGCACACAGTGATACCTCCCCAGCACAGTCTTCTGCAGCCCTTTGTGACTCAGAGACTTCCTGAACAAAAAGCACCCTGGTATTTAAAAGACTTCTGAGGATTCTTCTCAAAGAAAATGAACTCTGGAATTAAATGCTGTATAATTAAAAATCCAGTGAAAATAGGCTTCAGCAATTTGAATTATAAACAAGGAGCAAACCCATTCATTCCAAAAACACACTTTGCATCAAAAGAACATCAAAACAAGGATGAACAAGAATAGTGTCATTACAAGAAAGTATCAAGCTGAAAGCTACAATCTCTAAGAGTAAAATGGCACTGACATTATGACAGAAGGCTTTTGCTTGGGCTCAGTGCACATAAAATACAACAGAATCAAATTTAGTAGAGTGTTCAAGGCAGAACCTGCTATGGGAGAAATCAAAACAAAGGCTAGTAACTCTGGAAATATGCAGGATCCATCCTATTTTGCAACAAACAATTTTTACACCATTTTTTTTCTAATATTTTTGGTATACACCGTTAAGGTTTTGAAAAACCACCATAACAACTGCATCTTTGGGTTCTGATGGGTATTTTTGAGCTACTTGCTAAATCCATATTAGGAGCTGAGGCAGCCGTGGCAGTATGAAGGATTGTTCCATTCCTGAGTGGGAAATTCCATGAGATAAAACATTCTTGCATTTTGTCCAGCTGAAATACTGTATTTCCACTGAAAATGCCATACTAATAAGCTCACTGGTGATGTTTATCTAGAAATTATTAAGACATAAATACTTTTGATTTCTCTGTCTACCCTTCTCTTTCTCTTCAATGCGGGATCAAGTGGGTCAAACCAAAAATCTAAATGCATTTTTCCCCCTAATAATAAAGAAATTGCTATTTCCTTAGTTTTGCCTTAATGTATCAAAAACATACCAAGGAAGAACCATCCTGCTTTCCTTTTTTTTTTTTTTGTTGTCCATTGAAAGGAGATTCTCTGTAGAAATTCACCTAGCACAGAAAAGTTCTTGCTTGCTCTGTGCTTACTCACAGCGACAGAACAATGCAGATGCAAGCTTGAACATCCATGATGTGACTCCTCTGAGATTTCTCCTCTCCTCCATATACGTTCTAAACATGACACAAATGCAATCCAATTTTTTTATTTAGGAAATCATGGAAAGTCACAGAAATTAATTTGGAGCAGATGACAGAACAATTCTGACTAGGACAGCAATCAAGAACAATACAAAGACTTCTGCCAAACTTAGGAAGAAGGTAAAAAGACAACACAGAATTCGTGCTTCTATAGATCCCTATCTGCTGTATGTAAGAGGGATGCTGGTTATGTCATTTGATTCTCTTCTGCCAAAAATTTCCTCATCTGCAGAATGGTGACAGCAATATTGCCAACCTCACAGGGATCCTGTGAGGACAATGATCTCCTTTCCAGTGTTCTTATACTGTGCAAGTATTCCATGAAGGACAGAGGAACCCATCATGACCCTATGGCTTCCTCAAATGCCAGAGAAGCATTATAGGGCTTCTGGCATGCAGGGCAGATCTATTAATGTGTGATCATTTTACCTAAACCAGCACTGGCCTGCATTCCTCAGCTCACTAATCACCTTCAGCTCAGAACACAGCCACTACACCAATGCAAGATAAAAAATACAGTGCTTACAATTTTATGTGTAAGATCAAATTAACAGAGAAACAGAATAAAGGAATCTAATGATATCAGATCAGAATATATTTGGGTTGCAAAGAATTTAAGAGGAAAAAAAGGGTGGGGGAACCCCAAAACTGTGTAAAATGATCCTTCAGGCTAATCAGCAACTCTAGTAAGATAGCCATACAGCAAGGGCTCAGGGATCAGTTTGGTAGGGAATAGAAGCATTCTCATTATGTGTAAGCTGTAATGAGAGTAGTGGGGGTGACACAAGCCCGTCAAAAATATTCCATTGTCAGTGCAGCAACATCCTCTCAGAAGGAACAGTTTCATCAGACAAAATAAATATGGGAATCACAAAAAAAAAAAAAAAAAAAACCAAAAAAACTAGGAATCTAGGAATTGTTTTTCTGAAAATAGTGTATGTACAAGATTATATCCTACTCCTTTCCCCTCTGGTGGTTACAGTCCAGCTTACATAGGCATGCCTTATCACTAAAGACACGCAATTAAGTATGGGAACGGATGTCAAGTCCATGGTCTGCATTCTTGTGTAACCATTTCACCACTCTTCCACAAACTGGAAAATATTTAGCAAGAGGTGTGCAAACTGGGCCCAGGTGCAAGAGTGTGCTTGAAAGGTGAGTAACATCTGCTGGAAGCAGATCTAGACAGAAGGATTCAGCATGAAAAATATTCCCTTAACTCTCCAGATATAGAATTTTATTCTTCTGGCCTGAAAATATTTGTTACTTTTATTCTGAAAATTTGAGTTTTCTATTCATACTTGCAACAGCAAACTGTCAACTGCTGTTACAAAATTTACAATGTTTCACAGAAAAACCTCCTGACCTCAGCAAAATATTCTTCGGCTTGCTTGCTCACACAGACCAAAGCATTTGAGACACTGGAAAACCCAGCAGAGAATAAAACATTCAGCCATTAAAACTCACTTGTCCATTTAGTTTCTCTCTAAAAGCCTTTCAGAGCTTCAGTTCAGTGACATGAAGACCTCCCAAATCTGGAAAGTGGTCAGTCTGCAGATAAAGCACTTTCCAATAGGTTTGATGTCTCCTGGTGAGACTCTACATTACTCCAGAAGTCCCAGGGATATACACTGTAGCAATATAAGGGCTGAAATTTGTCCTTATATTTTTGTACCACTAAAATCCAGCATAATCCTCATTTTGAAGACTTAAGTGGGACTTAAGCAGTACATAGCCTCATACCAAGTCTTCTTTGTGTTGGCACAAATTTCACCCAGGCAAGACAATATTTGCTCAGGTGCAGTACCTTGGGTGAGAGTTAATCCCTTTCATTTCTGACACAATACTTATTATGTACAATAACTAATAAAAGCCACTCTTGAGATCGACAACCTACACATTTTCAATTTCCTCTCATGTACTGTAGCCTTTCATAAGCTCCTTTGATCCTGTATAGGTGTCAATCTTGCGTGCATATAGGTCACAAGAAAGTTCACCTCATGTTAATAGCCCAGCCACCTTCAGATACATTGATTTTAAGCCATTTCCATTTCCAAATTTCAATTTATCTTCTTTAGTTATTGCATTCTTCTCAAAGATATGAAGCAACAGAGACTGTAATTTTTCTTGGACCCATATTAAGAGGAAAAAGTCACGTCAAAAATCAAAGCTTCCTTCTTGGCTGGCCAGTTGGAGACATGTGTGTACCCTGTGCTCTTCCCTCCCAAGGAAAGGTGATCTATCTGAGGCAGGGTTTTGGGGCCTGCTGGCCCAGGAGCAGCAATCTGTCTGAAATCACACAAAATGCAGAATCAAATCATGTGGTCTCATGAAATCTGAGCTGAGGACTCTGAATCTGGGGAAAGGCAGAGCACTCCCTGATGCAGGCGCTCCTAGAAGAGCTCTGATGAACAAGGAGCATGACTGCACCCTTGTCTTCCTCCATGCCCAGAGGCTGAGTACAGCCCTCCACAAGTGCACAGGCTGGATCTTGCTGCAGCCTTAAATGCCTGCCCAAAGTAAAACATCCTCCATAGCTTTTTTCTTTTTTTCCACAAACCACCAGCACTGAAAGTTCTGCCTTCTTTGGTGTTTCAAACAGGACCAGAGGCTGCCAGTGACAGAGTGCAAGACAAGAGGGACTGGACTTAATCTTTTCTGAGAAGGCAAACCTTACAGAAATGTTTGTTTTCACTCTGCTGTTCAACATTCCAGCTAGTGGGAAGCTTCAGGAACTTGTTCCAATGGCTTGTTTCTCCTGCTCCCTCCCATGGCAAATTGAAATCAATATTTTTAGATTCTTGTCATTCCCTTGAAGACTCTCTCTCTCCCTCCCTTTCTGAGGTCACACAAACTTTGCTTTGGACTCCAAACTATTAATTTTTCACATTACTCATTTTAGGTGTCTGAAAAGCTTCTCACTCATCAGCCCATAGAAGGAAGTGTTCTTTTTCTTTTTCTCTTTTTCTTTTTTTTTTTTACTTTATAATACAAATAAGAGGTACAAATTTCAGCAACAGAAATTAAGTCTCTTCCATGCCATTGCAACAAGGTGTCTCCAAGCCTGACCTGAAATCTCCCCTCCTTGGCACACACTTACTGGCTTTGCTTCATGATCAGAGTGCTTTGCTTCCATAGGCACAGGGAACTGCAAAAAAAAAAAAAAATATATATATATATATACATATATCTGTGCCAACTGAAGAAATTGGGAGTGATTTTCTACACAGGCAAAGTAACTGCAGGGAATCATAGTGAAGTTGAAGTCATTCCTCACAGGTCATCAAACACTGTGTCAACCATTATTGCCTTTTGGTAGCCATGAGCTTAAGATAGGCTTACACTCCAAGCAGAGTTTAACAGCTGCATAGCCCAGTGTCAGATTTAGGAGCTCAGCAAGGACTCCTGTCAGCTATGCCTGGAAAAGAGAGGAGCATGTAACAGGAAGTAGCCTGTGAAGCAAGAAGCAGCCTTCCTCATTTACCAAAAGTTCCCTTTTTTGCTCAGCTCCTCTTCCAGACTCACTTGGACTAGCAGAGGAATATACCAGTGCAGTCCTACCTGTCAGCAGGGAAGAATGTTTGGGCATCTGATTCCTCTATCTCGCTACCAGAGCTTTGCTCTTGGACCTCCTGAGGCTCCTGATAAGCTCCTATATTACTGCAGCTGTTTGTTTAACATAAACCCATAAAATTCTCGAGGTTGCCACACTGCCCTTTTCTCCTGCCCACACCCAGGATCTCCTCATCTTCTTACACACAGTAAACAATTCCCCACAGGGCCCACATTTGTTGTGATAACTCACCAGCCCATTAAAGCTCAAACTCTGACGCACACAATGCAGCAAGCTTGTGCAGTGCCGTCAGGTAAGACTTTGCTGATGCACTCAGGCTTTACCGATAAAATAATATTTTTGTTCTCAAAACTGTCTACTGAAGTCTCACAGAATGTCATAGCAAGAGCTCCAAAGTATTTTTTTAAGGGGAAAAATAAAAAAGAGAGAGAGAAAGTATTTTTCACCACAGAGACTTCAGCAAGTCAGCTTATGTAGACGGGTTGGAAAGCATTTCGAAAAGTCATAAAGACAGTTTTGTTCTGTTCACTTACACAGTTCCTTTGATTGAGTACAAATTGGATGCAAGTAGTACCATAATCAAGTATTTCTGGTTTGGTCTTCAAGTAAGCAGAACACAACTGAAATCCAGATCCACAATTTTTACATCAGGTAAGCCAGGATGACTTTTTATTTTTAAGTTTGCAAAAACAAATTTTTAAATTTCACTATCCGCATTTTAGATCTGAAAAATCTGCTGAGCTGCTTGCACTTGTTTGGAAAAAGTCTTAAGCCCAGATCAGCAAGAAGGTCTTTCCTTGCTGCATTGCTTCATGCTTGCCTGGGACAAGGTCCTGTGCAATTATTTCCATGCTCAGCATGTCTGTCTGAGGTGTGAGTCCTAAGTTCCTGCAGACTCTTGCAAATATACTCTGACAGACTGCACCATGCACAGTTTCTTCATTCAGTTGTCTCTTAAGATGAGATTCTCTTTTTGATAAACACAAAAGTCTAAATTTACACAAATGCATAATATACACAGCCAACAGAGAGAGAATGAAAGTATCAGCCAATCAGTATTAATAACAACCTTTGTTTTAAGATGACAAATGCCTGGAAGGATTTCTTTGCACATACCTTTCTGGAAGTCCACAGCCTATTTCCCAACCAAAGACAACATGTTGCCCATGCAACAGCAATAAAGCTGTCACACCGCCTTCGGCTGTAGCTAGCAATCTGTCCACATCCAATACTTCATTGAAAAAGAAAAGGTGCAGGCCCTAAATCTGGATGAATTGACAAAGGGCTGTGTACCTAAAGTTCAGCTCACTTTTTTCTTGGCAAAAGCGTTTAAATCCTCTAATGGAGATTTATGTCATTTTGTCTGGGTGCCTTTCCCACAGAGGCTTCAGAAATTAATCATGCTTCCTTCCCAATCATGGAAACATCCCCAGGTTAGCATGAAATTATCTTTCAATTTTACCTCATCTTTTCCACCTGTCTCTCTTCTCCAAAATACCTGTACTGGCTGAAAATATCACATACTGTACTTTTACTATATTTTACACTTACGGAGAATTTTATCTGTGTTAGTTAACAAGATTCTGTAAATTATTATGTCTGTAACATCTTCAAGATTTCTTAAATTGTTTTACAGAGTTGGCTGCTGTTTGTTCAGACTCACAGATACCCGTAAATTCAATATCTTTAGAGATATTTTCTTATTTTGTAATTTCAAAGAGCTCCAGATTGGAATTCATTTTAGAGACAAATGACCAGCAATAAACTCCTCCCTTATTTATTATTTTTTGTTATGTTTCATGTTTTATTAGAAGATGCGAAGAACCTTGACAAACAGGAACTGAAAAATAAAATATTGAAGCAGGAACCTCTGTTTGTAAAGATGTCAGTTTAATGTATGCAAAATGAAAGATATTTTATAAAACCTATTAATAAAAATATTCCCAAGCTAAACCAAAGTTAACTGCAGTATTTCCAGCCTACTTTAAACAATATCAGTATCATAACTAATTATCTCACAATTACTAATATTTTTCCTTGATGAACTCTGTGCTACCTCATCCTAATGAAAGTGCTGCAAGGTAATACAGCAGTTAGATGACAATGCAAATAGGACCCATTCAATTTGCACAAAAAAAGGTTGCAAGGAGCAATTAGCACTTCATTAATATGATATAAAATGCTAATTTGCCATATATCCCAAGTGACTCAAAACTCCTTTCCATCCATATGTGCAAATAATAGTTAATATGATGCAGTGTGTGTGAACCAGGTTCATGGTGCATTAGCTGGAATCCCTGTGTCAGTTTTCAGTATAATAGCTATTAGTTAATATGAACAGTAGCTCACATTTAACCTATGACAGCAGTGTTAAATGATAAAAGGATCTGTTGGCAGCAATATCTCGTAATTCCACCCCTGTAAAGTTCTCCCTTCCTTGCTATCCAGGATGAAGTATTGGAAACTGACTTCTAATCTAATTTATAAAGCAGATTGAAATGAAGTGCTGGTAGCACTCAGCTCGGCTGCTCAGCATTTTGAGAAGCAAGATCATTCCTGGTGAATTGCACAGCTCAGGCATTCAAGCACTCACTGGCAGCTTCTAATGATCAAAGTATTTGACTTAAATAATTGATTTATTTATACCAGTAAAGAAGCTCCAGGGGGTTGTGAATATTATGAGATATAATCACACCACTAGGGAATTAGAGACACTCAGATGTGCCTTGTGCTTGCTAATGCCCTACGGGTGTGATTAGGATATCAGACATCAAAGGAATTTGCTCTAAATTTTTTCATATAATAAATTAATAAAAATAATTTATTTAAATAATTCCATTGATTTAACGAGACAGATCTGATGCAAGATAGCGTATGCAGAGAACTACAATGAAGTGTGTTGATCTAGGACACCAGAGAAGCCCTGACCATCTTTAGTTAACACCCAAGCTCCAGCAGGATCCTCTGGCTAGGGGGTCCCTTCCGAGGCATTATCATCACCTCAAAGCTTACTGTCTGCAATGAGCATTCCCAGATACTTCAGTCAGCCTGCATTGTCTGAGATGGAGTAAAATGGTGCTCTCCAACAAATCCTTTCAAGAAGGGAACTGCTGATTAACAGTGACACACAAGGCAGTACAGCATTCTGGCACAGACAGGCAAAGCATGGCTGCAATACCGCAGGGAGAACCCAGGCTCTTCTGGCCAGATTGTGTATTCAGACATTTTAACATCTACCTTAATGGCTTATATGGTTTGACCATTGCAGGCTACATGGATTTAACAGTCTTTAATGCACTTCTTACCCCAGCATAAAAAAAATTAGGGCAGTGTTCCTCTGTCAGTTATAAGAAATTGAGTTACCCAGAGACCAAATAACCTCCTCAAGGGCACACTGACAGTCTGGGCAGACCACAGGATTAAATCTGTACTGACTTTCTGCAATATGCTTCAGAAAGTTTCAGAAATACACTGGTTTTTCCACAATGATATTACAGCAACAGGCAATTAACATCATGTTATTTTTAACCTAGTGTGGTGTAAAGGAAGTTTTTAGATGTTCCACATTCAGAAGTACAATCCTTGTCTTTATCCCAGGACCCACAGGGACACTTTTATGACAGTGACAGGAAAAACAAAGGCATCTTTTTAGACAAGAGTTGTGGAAAAACCCTGTAGATCCTTTCAGAGCCATAGAAAGGCATGAAGACAGAAAGCAAAATTTAGGGGAAATTTTTGCCTTGGACAAACTAGTACTCCAGGTGCAAAATACAATTGCTGGCCTTGGGTTGCAGAAAAAATGAGTGAATAAGACTCTTTGAACCCATGTCTTAACTTCCCTGGGGTCAGGCCGAGTCTGTTTTATATTGTTTTAGTGCCCTCCTAAGATGTTGCAAAAGAACTTTAGAACTGCAATGTTGTTTAAACAAGCCATGCAAGTTGTAAGTGAAGACACCAACTGCAATTATAAATTCCTGCAAAAGCAACACCTCTATCACTAAAATTAGAAAGGGAGAGGTGTCCAGAGATTTGCTCATGCCTATGGGAAAAGCCTGAGACTGTGTTTGGCTTCCCTACACTAAAGGTTCATTCCTATCCTTCCGTATGTGTTCTGATTTAGGAGCAACAAGCATTGTATGTGCTGGCTAGGCCCATGATCAACTTATGCCACGGAAAGCGATACCCTTGGGCACATCACAGATCAGACATCCATCAAGTGCTTTTATTGCAAGGATCACATCTGAAATCGACTTCAAATGCACACAAAATTCAGTCTCTCTCTCAGTGAGTTTAAAAGAAACTCTCCTGTCTTGGAATTTCAGGATTTGAACTGAGCCCAGTCATGCAGTCCACTGAAAGTGCTACATGTATTATGCTGTATTGAAAATAAATATATACATTTTTCTATGTTTATAACCCTTTTCCTCTCTTTACCTCATTTTTCCAACATGCACATAATAAATACAGCCTGTCCTACAGACACAGTTTCACTAAAGTGCACAAGAGGACTTTTTTACTTCCCAGGATCCATCACTGTGGACTGGCTGGGCTGTGGCAGAACTTCAGCAAGGGTGCAGACCCCACATTTAGGTAGGGCTTAATCTGCCCATATGGTCTTGTAATATGATGCAAATTTGCTTTGTTCTGCTTATGTTTCTCATCTGCCTGGGTTCTCCCGTGCCAATTTACCTTACAGAACTGAGTTTAATACAATTACCACAAGGAACAATGCAAACTCAGAAAAAGTCTTTCTATCTAGGCCCACTTTTAAAAAAATACAAAATATCTGTAAACCCCTGACATATGTATCATCATTAGAGTCAGTCATGTCACCAACTTTGACCCCAATTTCAAATTCTTAGTTTTTTGTGTGAATGCCAACTACAGCTTCAACAGTACTGATCTGAGTCCTGTGTTGACTGTGATATCTCAGATGGGATCCCAGTTGAGATTATGATATAGTTTAATAATTCTGATCCCAGTGATATCCCAGTATGTGTCCCACAGCACGGCTGCCTGTTAGTTAAGACTGAAAATACCAGCAGTCTACCCTTGAAGCAGACTGTCAAGTTTATATGCAGCCAGCAGAGATCAAGGATTATTAACAACATCAGCTCTCAGAACTGGGGCTTCTTTAAACAGTGTCTGTTTTGTTATCTATATCATCCATGACCTGTGTGTTATTCTCAAGGATAACAACAGCCACACCACCTTGAGCAAATCAACTTCTTAGGAGACCAAAGTGAATCACTGAGAGAGAGCTCATAACAGAAAGCAGTTCAAGTGTCTCAGAAGTGAAAATACCTATTTGTGACTGGAAACAAAACTTGGAAGCCAAGGAACAAAACAGTATTAAAAGCTGAAGCTTATCAATATACAAGATTTTTCCATGTTTATTTATAAATGAAAATATTATTTATATTTATACAGGATTAAAAATCCTCTCTCTTTGTTCTGCTGAGGTTTGGTTTTGAGAAGAGCTGTTCACCCATAACTGGAGCTAAAGCAAAGAACATGGTTATACAAAATCTCCAACACTTCGGGGCACGGAGTCTACAATTAACATACTGAGAGCAGGCTGACCAGCAAGCCATGACTGAAATCAGAGGCAGGAGGGTAACTCCCTGCCAATACAGCTGTATGAACCACAGGACAAAAGGGATTCAACAGGAGCTCTCACGAGCAGGATCTGTCCTTGAAGGCTCAGCTGTAGTAAATCAAGAATGAGGTTAACTAACACACAAGCTAAGTCTCAAAGTTGCCTCCATCCTCATCCTCCTTTGCAGGAATTCAGTCTGAAGGTAACAGAGACATGAATTGCTCTGCCAATCACATCCAAGTGGAAGATACAAAGTAAAAAAATCAGTGAGGAAATGAACACACTGGGGCATAAGAAACCAAGAATGGACTCAGCAATGGGAGTGGACTTTGTAACTTAAAATCAAGGGGTAGTTCTCCTAGGATCAGCTTTCCCTTCTGCAGAAAGCCTCTCTTCCTTAGCCTCTCTCACTGCATGAATTCAGTTAGAAGACTCCCTCCTTCATCCCAGTGGTTGTGTCCTAGGCATTGTGAAATATTACTGCTGTCAGCTTTTGCAGCTGTAGGAAGTCAGATATAAGACCTAGTGCCACACTATGCTGCTGGCAGTGGAGCCTGGTAGCCCTATCACCAGCTAGAGCATTCAGCACACAAAAAACCCCAGTTAAATAAACCACAGACTTGGTGATCAACAAAAGACCTGCCTTCTCATTCTGCCTGGAAAGGAAATTCCCTCCTTTTGAGCTGGCTGTTAAGGTGCCACTCTTCTCTGAAAAACACTTGATGTAACATGACATCTTCCACCAACAAAGCTCCTCAGCAGAAGTGTCAGATCTGGGAGTTGAGGTAGATGACTGAATCCACACTAGCTCCCCTGCAATAGAGAAAAGGATTTTTAGGGGTGCTTATCACTCAGCACCTCTGAGGACAAACCATGTAACAGATGTAAGGGCAAACATAAGGCACTGCAACTCAAAATTATCTCTCTTGGTACTGACTTCCTGCTCTGGACACTCTATATTCATGGAAGGAGTCACCCTGCCTTGAGTGGCTGCCTGCTCTGTATTCCTCCTTCCCGTTTCAGGGCCAGTAGGGCCTTCATTCTGAGGTTTGCAAATTGAATAAACAAAGTGTTTTTCATTGCGAGGCCACGTTCAGTCCTTGGTGTATGTGTGTAATGATATAGCCAAAACTATCCAGGGAGGAACCCAGTGACATGTTTTCACATGAGGGAGAAAAAGCATTACTTATCTTTTCAGGCCTTTATATTGCTCCTGATAAAACCAGTAGGAAATTTATTTTTGGTTTCAAAGAGCAGAAAGCTACACTATAAATTTAAAATTGAGTTTTCAAGGTGTTGGGGTTTTTTAACTCCTGCTTTTTTCAATAAACTTGCAAAATGGGACAAGCTTCTTTGTCACCAATAAAAAACAAACACAGAGCTCATTACTCCTTAGCAGCCATTGTACATCACAGAAGCACTGTTTCTTAAAGGGCATCCCTCTTCCAATGAAGAACTGCAATGCTTTCTAGTAAAATGTCCAAATCTGACTCCTCATTACTTCAAGTTCCCCAGCCCGTGGCCAGCCTGACAGCCTTGGAGCCTGTGAAAGGAGGAATGTAATGAGTATACATTAATGTTATACACTTTCCACAGTTCTTGTTCTGGTGTGACCAGATTTATGTATGGAGTAGTTTGAGTGTAATTCATCACGATTATACAAAGCATTGACTTCAACATTTCTGCAGGTAGCACCGTCTCCAAATTCTCTTAGCCACAGCTGTATAAAGGAATTGAGATGTGGTGACACTGTGTTCATTTGTTTTGGTGGCAAGGCTCAATTAAAACAACAGAACTGAGTCCAAAAAAATACTAATCTGTGAAAAAATGTGCAAGTGAGTTAAGTAAAACCTTCAAATATTGCCTTGTTCATGACAAGCTGTGTGGGCTGACAGCTTGTCCCAAGGGAGGGAGAGGTCTTAGAAAAAGCCCTGCTACAAAAGGACTGGCTGTTAAGGCAAATCCCCACCAGTCGGAGCCCTGAGGAGGGGGAAGCCCAGCTATGGATGCCCAAACACAGAGAAGACATTGTGAAGGAAATATGGGGGGATGAGAATGGCAGTGGAGGAGACAAAATAGGGACTGCCTCCCACACAGGGCAACAGCAAACCTGTAAAAATAAGGAAGTGCTTTTTCACTAGGCAGATTTTTAAGGAAGAAGGACATATCCCATGACTTTAAAAGTGCCACCTGGGCCATTAGCTATCTCCGTGCTAGCACAGCTTGAGGCATTGGGGGAGACAAGAGAGCAGGTTATTAAAAGTAAAATAGAAACACAAGGAGGGCTCTTTTCAAATAAGAATCAATTCAATAGCTGCTATCTTCAGAGGGAACAAAAAGAAATAATAAGGTGACCTCAAGTATTGCTGACTTCCCATTTTCATCCCAAGCTCTGCAATAGCCAGTGCTGCTTCCAGAGCACCAGGGTCCTCAGGCCTCATGACCAGAGCTCTCATTTCTCACAGAATTGCAGTTCAATGACACCATGTTCTAAAGACTTTTTTCCCCCACCCACAAGCTATAGCCATGAATGTAATAAAAACTGTTAGAAATAGTCATTTTTAGACAGTCTCAGTTGGAAGTAGGTGAGAGAGAGGAAGAAGAGCCCTGTAAGGAAATTTGAGTCACTGAAGCTGAGAGTAACTTCACAGAACTAGGATTGTTGAAGGGAAGCAAAGCTCTCTTGTTAGTTTACACTGTCCAGAGCCATAAATGGATTATAATTGAAAACAACAATAATTTACAGTTAGAGAGTGCTTTTAATCATAGAACTTAGAGGTGGTTTTATATATTTGCCTTTCTCATATGTCGCTACACCTCTCTTTGTAGTTACTCCTATAGCTGTTCAATGGCATACTGTACAGGAGTCCTGAAAGCCAAAATGCTATGCCCCAGGACACAGAGCAGCTAACAGGACCACAAAATCCCTCCTCCCAAACCCCACGTCTCACCAAAATCCTTAAGACATCTATACAGGCAATGCTGATAAATGATATGACTATAATGACTAAAGACAAAAGAAAACATTGAAGAAAAATTCAACACTAAGGAAAGACAGAGACTTTCCTTATTAAGTACTCTAATGTTGTATTTCTAAGTCTCTTGTTCAGCTCCTAAGTTCTAACACTTGAGCAGTGAGAGAACAAAAAAAAAAAAAAAAAAGAATATATCCCATCTGTTGGGATTTTCTTCCTCAAAACTTTATTCCCCAAGAACCTTCTCACATGAAGTAAATCCACTGAGGGAGAGGAATCTATTTGCAGCATCCATGCTTCACAGTGAATTGCCCAACATGAAGGTTGTTCCCACAAAGTAAGCAGAGTGTTCAGCTGTGGAAGCATAACTGTGCAGTTCCTGGAGTTCTCAAAGAGATGTGACCAGCAAGACCCAGGACAGCCCATTAGCAGCAAAGTTTTCTCATGCCATGAACTTTCTTGCATACCCCATAGCAGTTTCCACTAAGAGCAGTATTGCATTTGTTTAAATTTTCATTAAGAACAGAAATACTTTGTTTCTTAGAAGGCAAAATCCTCCCCAGCAATTACTTTACTAGATGAGCATCTCTGCTTTCATTTTAAAAAATAAAAGGAGCTGTCTCTGGTGTGTGTCAAGAGCTGCAGGGACTGCACGGAGCTTGCGACACTCAATCTCCCAAAGAGGTTCAAGGCAGCAAACAGGACAATGCCAGCCGGGCACTCACAGGGAGCTGACAACAGAGCAGCCACATGGCCCTGCAATATCTCAGACAGCCCTGCCCCGAGCCTCTGGTGGTCTCCAAAGAGTCTGTGAGAAGGGATGCAGTGCCAACAAGCATTATTCCTTACTTTTCCCATATTCTACAGCTCCTGTCCAGGCCTGGTAATGCTGAAGTTCATCTCTCTGAGCACGATTAAACAGAATAAAATATCAGGTTTAGCATCAATAACAGCTAAAACAGCTCACCTCCAAATCTCCCACCAAGCTGCACAGCCCTGAACACGATGACATCCCACTCACTCACAGAACAGGCCTTTGTCTTGAGACACTGAGAGAAGGTGGAACGGGATGTACCATGCACTGTTTTAATATTTCTTTTCAAAGTTTCTTTTGGAAGGTCATCTCCTGTGTTGGCAATTCTGTGCTCAGGAACCAACAGCAACAAAAAACACACAGCCCAGCTGAAGTGATGCCGGGTGAGCCCTTGCATTGTGAAAATTACAAATTTGCAGCACAGTGCAGCTTAGGAGCTGCAGCCACATGCCCCACAGCACCGTGGGCACCCTGTGAACTCTAATAAATGTGGCAGAACAGATCATTAACTACAAAACCTATGACAAATTATTTCTTGTAGAGGCACCATATACTCGTACCAAAAATGGGTGCACTCCTTTTGAACATGGAGACAGCAGTGTTTGCTTGCAAAGGCCTCACACACCAAACTGACATTATCCCTACAGAACTGCCTTAGCTTACTACACAGCAAGCACCTTTGTTGATGCTGATGCAAAGAAAAAACTACAATAACAAAGGGAGAGTTGGGGAATCCCAGATTCTCTTTCCCCAGCTCCCAGTTGCTACTTGATTACTATTTTCATCTCAAAATCCCAGAGAAAGAGCTGGGGATTTAAAACATTTTATCAACATTATAGCAACATTTGTGGAACTTGGATGTTAGTAGAAAATCGCTCACAGGGAAGACTTCGGAGGAATTACTCGAAACTTGGTCTGTGCGCACTGCTGGAATGCTTAGTGCTTCTCCAACAAAGTTCCAGTTTAGTTTTACAAGCATGGCAGCCTTTGCACATTAGCACATGTGAAACATCACCCCCTTTCCCAAAATAGCAGCTCTAATGAGTTTCATGGTGGCTGTCCTGCTGATCAGCCATGGGTTTATGAGCAACACCAGGAACTGACGGGGTGCCTGCGCCCGTGCGTCGGCCCAAGCACAGGCACAGGGCAGAACAGCTCCTGCCCACACAGGCACTGTGTGCTGGCTAATGAGCAGGGAGACACAAACACAGTCACACCACAGTTCATTAATAAGTTCAGATGAAGTAGTAACAACCTTTTGAAATTGTTCAACAAAACCCTGCAAAAAATGTAGTCGTCTCGATACACCTTCTTATTGGAAAACAGAAGATGAAACTCACTGGCACACAGAGGACAAAGTTGAAGCCTCTCTCCTCCAGCAGACATACAAGAGACAGAAGGAAAGAGACAAAAAGATAGAAGGCTTTCCATGCTCTCCCTTCTTCCCCTAAATGCACACAAGCCCCTCCAGAATCCAGCAGTAAGCCTGGGCTCCAGCTGAGGGCATCATCTTGACACAAGGACACACATTAGGTTTATATGCAGTACTCAACCCCTAAATGGGAATATTAATACTTATCCTCTGTTCTTTAAGGCTCCTGTAACGAGGTACAGGAGCTGGGCAAAGCAGTATGGCTCATCAGGAGATCTCAATCATTGGTACTTTAAGAGCTGGAACTCTAAGTGCCTAAAGATAAATTTCTCTGACAAGGTGGATCCCATTTCTTCTGAGAAAGTATGAAAAGCAGTCAACATGCTGCAATCCCAACTCCTAAAATATGATCAGACACATACTAGTCTTCTGTTCAAAACATCAGTATTTTGTCACATGACAAGAAGCACACACACAACCAGAGAAAGAAGTAGAATGACCAAAAGGTCCCCTTGGTCCATGACCAGGGAGAAGGCACATGCCCATAGCCTGTAACACAGCTAAGAGAGATCCTGACAATTGTGACTACAGCAGAAACATACCAAGCACACAGCTGTAAATCCAAGAGCCTTCATACCACAGAGTCCAACATACTGCCATCATAGAAGGAAAAAGTTTTCCACATATGACAATCACACAAGAAGGAGTGCCCCATCAGAACACCCAGGTAGTCTGCAAATCACTCCCTGCCTACAGCTGCAGTGCCTTTGAGGGGGGAGGTTGCCAGCCTTGAGCTGAGTGCATTGATTATACAGCCTAAGTTGGATATGACTGCCAAGAGTTTAAATTGGGCAAACCTACCACAGTGGGACAAAGAAGTACTGCCTGTTATATACAGCTTTTAAGCTCTCGCCATCACCCAAAGAAGCCCAGCAAGGTGAACTGCTGTGTTCCCATCAATTTCCCTCTAGAAGATCTATTTCTCAGAAGGCAGGAACTGGGCCTAGTTACTATAACCATGTCCCAGTTCATAAGATCTTGCCCTCCTTTCTAGGAGCACATTTACCCTGGTATTCATTTACTCAGCCTCTCACTATCACACAGACAATTAAGTTCAGCTTCTAAAACTTCTACCTGTAATTGGAGCCAGCTGCAACCTTTCTGACACATACTAATTGCCAGTAATGATTTAAGTGCAGTCAATTCACATGCTGCAATTGTTTTAAATAAAGGAATCTCTCCTACCTTTTCCCTGAGAAAAATCTGTTAATCTTTGCTGCTGACTTATCAAATCCTCCAGTCACCTGTTTGCCATCATTTTCATGAGCTGATAACGTGTTTATTAGAGCCATAATATGCAGGTGGAAGCATAAAGGTCTCATTTGGTGGAGTATGAATTCTGTCTCATACATCTGCATGGAAAAGCTTGGTTTCACCCTTCAGCTGTGACTCGGAAAAGAATAAGCTCTGAAATAGTATCTTTTATTCTTTTCAAATGAAATATTAGTTCTTTTAAGCTTAGTACATATCTCAAAATACCATTTGGATGTGCATGACAGGTTGGTTTTTATTAAGCTCCAGATATCATCACTGCCTATGGTAAATCTATCTAGCCTTAGTTAATTTCCATTAAATTGTATTCTCCTTTTAATTATTTTTCATATATAAAAGCAAGTTCTACAAAATAATAAAATGTCATGTGGATTCTATAAGGTTGGTTTAAGAGTGCTTCCCACAAATTATTTTAGTTTCCTGCAGAAGACCTGACCTGAGATATTGCAGACAACACACTTCTGGCAGAATGAGCCCAGTATCTCATCAGAAGTTTTGCTTTCTTTTCCACAGTGTTTGCGGGTTTTTTAGGGGCTTAGATACTTTAGGGGTAGAAGTATCTGATTTTTAAGGTGTGCCAGGGAAATTACTACAGTCTGTGCACTGGGTTCATCAGTTTACTTTTTCCACCACTAAATTACTCAGAGTGGACAACCAGACAGCAAATGGATGTTCTGCTGCAGCTGAGTTCGCTGGCCCTTTGTCTGACTTATACGTGTGTGTTGTACTGAATGCACTTAACTCCTGGGGCAGCATTTACTAAAACCCAGCTTTAAATGGGGTCTAACCCAGATATCTGCCATCCCCAGTCATAACCCTTGCCTCACCTGTGAGATTCTGCAGGAGAAAAAATATGTATGGACCAGAATTGAAGTGAGGATGTTCTGCCAAACATTTTTAGCTATCTGAAAGAGAAGAGAAATAAGTAAAAAAAAAGAAAAGTACTGACTCAAGGAATCAGGGCAGGTTTTTCATGTGAAAAAACAAGCCTGAATCAAAGGAGAAACTGTATAAGAAAGTAAAAAAAGTTGTAAACAAGAAGCAACAAAAACCTAAATTATGTTTGGGACAAACTTTCCAAGTAGAAGAGGAATTTAATCTGAGTTAGGATTCTTTGAATTGGCTCTTGAAAATATAAAATAGGGATCTAATTCTAGGACAGTATGTGGTTTACTATAAAACAAATCTAGCATAAAATAATTTCCTTCCACAATTCCCATGACTTGTGGCACAGACCCAAACCCTCCTCCATGATTCACGTCCAAACCTCCCAGGAGAGATGTGATGGCCAGATTGTTAGTTTTAGTGTATGAGTAGTTTGGGTGAAATGACAAATGCTAGCACTCAGTCATACTGTGGAGAAGCAATGACCACAGTTATGAGCAAAGGGCAGAGCTCCACTGGCAGTTTATTATTAGCATCTTGAATATGTGTAAAAATGTTGTGTTTTTTTTTAAGGTAAATAACATTTTCCTACCTAACTGGCCAGTCCTCAGGGACAATTTGTTAGTCATTCCACAGCATGAGCCAATTCCTCTTTTCCAGAGAGGAGAACAGAGTGAGTGTCTCAGCAGATCCAGTAGTCTACCAGGCTGATGTTCCGAGGCGCCTTACAACTCCTAAAGTCTGCTCCTATGCCCAGTAATCTCCTGAATCTGCATTTTACACAAACTCTGAGCCAGTGCTGACCATGCCCAGACTAACACCTCCTGGAATAGCCTTCCCTACTGCTGAAAACCTTGCCAGAGTAAATAATGTACCAGTTTGCTGATGCAGCCTATTCCAGAGCTCCTCCTAGTTTTAACCTTTCCAAATAGTCCCTAAATGTAAAATACAGTTAATCTATGCCTCTGACTCATCAGATTATTCATTCCAAATTTTATGTTTGTTGTAATTACCCCCTTTTTCTTCCTGTTTGCAGATTAATCACAGATCAATCCATCAAAACATGCAGAGAAACAAGTCCCAGCCTCGTGGTCTCTGCTCACAGCTCATTGCTCACGATACAAGAGTGATCATTTCTACCACATGTTATTTCCCCCTCATCCCTGACTACCTGGCTGAAATTCTTGAATTGAGGAGAATACTGACAAATATCAAATAATGTGTGCACCTTTGACACAGCATTGCAGAAAAATAAAAAGGCATTTCTACTAAAATTTGTGAGCATTCCAGATTCATTTTCTAAAAATACCTCTTAGATATCTCAATATTAGCAAATGAAAAAGAACTGGAGAATATAAAGAAAAAAAAAATGAAGAAAACCAGAAAAAAAACTTGCAACCTTTGACTGTAAAAGCTATCATTGGAGAGATCATATTAAGCAGTTAGTTGTACATAACCACCTCACCTAAAACTTCTGGCAGTTAGAGATAATTCAACAGAGGAAAGCAGAAAGGCAGAGGTCTGCCTCAAAGGGCCAGCTACATCCTTTTTTTTTTCTCAGAGCAGTTCCTACTTCATGTGTGGTGTTCCACATGCCCACTGGACCTCAAGCTCTAAGTAGGAGCACTAAGCCAGTTATTCCTGTTTTCGAAGGGGAAGTGAAGGGAGAGATAGGAGGAGGCAAAAATGGTGGTGACTGCTGGAGAAGCAGAATTTGAAGATCAAGATTTCCCAACTAAGAGATTAGAAGAAAAGATGATTGAAAAAAGAACTATGTCTCCTTGGATATTTTCTGACACTTCCCAAAATGTATCTAAACAGCACCAGTCTTATCAGATTGAGGCATTGAGAGATGGATGTGAGCCAGCTGACAGACATGCGAGCAAAGGAGGGCAAGGGACTGGCAACATGAAAGCTCAGGCTACTGCAGAGCAGGGGAAAGCATATGCTGCAATTTCCCAGGCTGCCCCTTAAGCATGGAGAAAGGAGAGGAATACCACAGAAACAAAGCAGGCTATGCCTGAACCCCTGGGTGATAAACATTTAAAGACAAGGCAGAAAATAATTGCTTAGAGCCATTACAAACCTAGCAGTGCAGAGTTCAGCCTGGGCCAAGGCACTCCAGCCCAGTTTGCCAAACTTGGAAGTGGTTCCATACAAACCTGAGCAGCCTCTTACCTTCCTATCTGATGGGCTCTTCATGCAGTTCCTCCATCTCCCACGTGTGAGCAGTTGTAATGTTATGTTCTTACTTGCTATAGGATACCAGAGCTGTAATAGCAGTGGAAAGGCTGGAGAGAAATCAGGACAAGAACTGAGGATTAAAGAAAAATTTATTAGTTGTCATTAATAAAAAAAATCTAAACACAGTTACAAGTTTCTGTATTCATCATGTGAATTTCCCTTGAAAACAAACAACCCCTAGTTCCCTGAGGACTTTTCCAGCAGTCACTGAAGATATCTAATGAGGCAATATTTAAGAGACCTAATTATAAGAAAAAATAAACCTCGATAACCATCTTATCCCACAAACAGCTCAAATATGACTCAGAGTTTATTTTAATAATCCTCTCAGGTTAACACAACACAGTCCAAGCTACACTGTAGCAATGCAGCTACTGAGAGATCATGAAGAGGAGCCGGGAAGTCACCAAGCAGAGGCGAAAGACCAGAGATGTGATATGGAGGGCTGCAAGTAGCAGCCTTGAGAAAGCAGGGCTTTGCATTGCAAACTCATATCATTATATCAATTTTGGCCACTTTGCTCTGATCACCTGTGTCAACAAGGCATTTCCTCTGTTCTGTACCTTGAGCCACATTGCTGCACCTGCCCTTGAGGGAGGAGTTATTGGATTAACCCAGCTTCCTCTTATCTGTGTTTACTCACCAAAATTACTCTGCAAAGAAAACTCCCTGAATCGTCCCGGAGCTGCAGTTTCACTCATATGCAAAAACTCAGATGTGGCATTAAACCTGCAGAGCTTTAAAAAAGAAAAGAAAAGAAAAGAAAAAAATTAGAAAAAAAAAAGTTACCTCATTGTGAGTAACCACCACAAGCCAAGCTGGGTGAAGTCACTGGGGATTTTTCTTTCCAGCACGCCCACACTGCTGGGACTCTTTCAGAGGGACAGACACCTGCAGTGCTGCTGGGCAAAGGCAAACCTTTTTTCTCCACTTTCCCTGAACCGGGGGAGAAGAAAGTGGGTAACCACCAGAACAGACAAGGAAACAGGTTCAGACATGTTACTTTTGCTGCTTGTGTTGGGCCAACAGGGTAAAAAAAAAAAAAAAAAAAGGTGGAGCAATAAGGAATTCTGCTTGCTAACACTAGTGTTGGCTTTGCACCAAAACCATGACCCTTACAACGTGTCACTATAGGATTGCTGGGCAAGCTGCTAGAGTCACTGAAGCAAGAGAGAGAAATCCCCAGATTTCCTACTGTGTGTAATTCTGCATAGCACGAGCTAACCATAACCCCCCTGAGATACCTCTTGGTTTTAGTCTCAAAATGGCCCCAAAAAAGATACACACAGCAACAAAAAAAAAAAAAAAATATTAGAACTACAAAATATTTATCTTTAAAGCAAGTAAATTCTGATAACCAAAGACAAAAGACTTCAGCAACACTTTGTTTTGCTTTAAAGCAGCCTTCCAATCCTGAACTGGGAATAAAATCTCAGAGCTGTATGCCCAATTGCTGAGATGGAGCGAGATACAGCTCCTAATGAGTCTTCCCACCCAGCAATCACAATCGGCTCCTTCAAGGTGAGCAGAGATTTCAACTGAAGGATAAACAGGAAACTGTTAATGACAACCTTAAAAGGTTAGATAAGGAAACAGGTTCCAAAGTACCTTATATTTATCTACTTGGCTTTCACCTGCAGATACTTGTGCCTCTTACTGCCTCCTCTGCAGGCCATTAATGACCCACCATATTGCTTACAGAAGACTTCACAGTAAGTCATTTGGGCAAAAGAACTGTCATATCTGCTTGGGAAAAATTGAAAATATTCTCCTTAAAGGCAAAGGAAACAGGCTACTTCTCTCACCTGTAAAGGGTGATTTGCCTCTGCTGAGACCACTCTCTAATAACATAAGCCTGTACACAGTCAAAACCAGTGACTTGCATCTTCAATGCAGGAACTCCAAAGATACTTCTTCAACACATCTGCTGAGCCTTTAACATACTGTTTTCTAAGGAACTGCATTTTTTCACAGCATCCTGAGGCTCAGGAAGTTCTCATCATGACATCAGGGCCAGTTTAAAATTCAATGAAGACAAAGCATACCGATGTAACTGGTGCAAGTTAAAGTTGTATCTTGCAGCTTTCAAAGCCCTTGTGGCACTTCTACAGACAGACAAGTAAATCCTGGGCAAAACCAGCCTATACCCACAACTATGCCAAACTGCAGCTTCAAAGAAATATGCCACCATTTTGCAAAAGTGAGAAGGAGAATAGGGTATCGGCACACTGAAATATTTTCTTAGCATATCTTTCTAAGTACTTATGGCAGTGCTTCTGAAGTCCCCTTCTTCTGTCAAGTGGAAAATTTCTGAGATTCCAGAGGCCCACATGTGACTTGGCTAGAAAAATGCAAGGCCCAACCTTTTAGCACACAGGCCACCCACATGAACAGATCACTCACTGGACCTGGGATAAGAAGTCTGAACTCTCAAATAAATCAAGAGTTTGACCTTGGGTGGGTTTAGAAGAGCTTAGAATCAAATCTAGGGAGTCAAACACACATGAATACTGCAGTCCTTTTCTGCTACAGCTTCCTCATAGGAGAAGACAATGATCACAGTTGAAGAATAACTCAGTGAACAGGAATGTAGAGTGTCCACAGAGGTATATTGGAATATTAGACATTCTAAGTTATTGGGAAGAAGAGATGGGAAAACAAAATTTCTCACTAGAGGAAGGAAAATTAGGACAGAAATTAAAAAGAGTAATTGACAAATAGCACTCTCAAATACAACCTGCTAAACTGAGGTGACGTCCATACCTACAACACAGAATGTATCTAAGGTGCTGTGATAACCTGGTAACACATAATTTTCTGGTTGTTTGTGAGTTTACATAGCTGCAAGACAATCATTTTCTCCAATAAAATCATTCAGCAAGCAGATTTCTAGTGATTCACTCGACTTCTAAAATAAACACTATCACAGCTGATTATAAGCACTTACCCATGCTGTAACTGCTGTCATGTTCAGATACACAGGAACATAACACTACCTTCAATAACAATACCAGAAAAATGACATTCATTTTCTAAGTCAAGCAAGGTCTTACTTTCAGCTTGAGGGCATTCAGCTGTCTGCCTGTAATAAGGGAACTTTTCAATGTCATCTCCAGGCAAGCCCAGTGTTCAGGAAAAGTTCTACAAATCAAAGCACAGACCATATGATTTTGATGACAACCCGCTCACCCAAAGAGAAAAGTGCAGGATGCATGCAATCCCTTGCCTCTCCCCAGTCAAACCAATACCTTTATTTCCCCCTGCAATGGTTTATATAGTGAAAAGAAAAATAACAATGGCTATTAACCATCTGCTTCTCACCCCATTACAGCTAAAATGTGGTCAACTGAATAATTTACTTCTTTTTGCTCTGCCTAGGAGATAAGACTGGTGGGAAGGAAAATTATATTCCCAGCTCCTAGCACAGGAACAAATAAGGGACCTTCAGCAAATGAGAGAGAGATGAGAGAGAGAGATAAGGAGGCCCCTATTTTCTGGTGGAGATGGAAGAGGGGATATGCCGAGCTCAAGAAGGCAAACCTGCAAACAGCAGGAATGTTTGAAGAAGCAGTAGATGGGAGAGGAGCCTGGAGAGACCCCCCAGGGGAAAAACATGGTGCAGGGAGCTCTCCATGCCATATTCAGGGCTGCAGAATACACACCACATGGTGATTGTCAATATTATTACAATTTTCTGGAACTAGTTAACAGGGTCTCCCCGACAGCCTGACGAGTTTTTATGAGACAGATTTGGTGAAGTGGGTTGAAATAAATTCATGAGAGGTGCTGGACTTCCTCTGAGTCGTGAAGAGGGCTGGAGAGGCAAAAAGAGATGGGGAAGCAAAGGTACAAGCAGACTGTCACACCTGGGGACAGCCAAGGAGCACGGTGCTGGCCTGCACGTACACTGAGGGCTGGTGCCTCTGATAAAGAGGCAGCATTTTTACCTCAGGGTAGCCAACATGCATGTCGAGGTAAAATAACAGCGACAACGAGGCACTACGAGTTTTACCATGAAGGGACTTGCCAAGATGAGTGTTGTACCCTGCCTGGGGTTGACCTGAGGGAGTTTTCCTCGTGGTAAAACTAATGTGTATTGCCTTTGCTGAGATTTCTTATGCAGGCAGTTGACATGTACCTTTGTTACCCTGAGGAAAAACCACTCAAGTTTTTCTGACAGTGAAAATACGATGATTCACATCTTGGTGCCCTGTTCAAGAAACTGAAACCATTTTGCATTTGCTCTGGGTGTCATTAGTAATTTTTCTTTACTTACTTTCACTTAAAAGCATATAACTTGACCAATACACAGATGCATATGCTCACCAGACAGTCTTCTGAAATTTTGCAAAGAATTTTTTCATATACTGCAGACGTAATTTACTTTTCATTTCTGCACAGGGCCATGTTTCACTATGTCATTTTCTTGCAAACAGTTAAGAGGAAATTAACACAACACAAATTAAAATTTTAACCAAAATCACTCTGGAGGAATAACCCATCTTCTTCTTCTAATTAAAATAAACCTTATTGTTCAGCATTTATAAAAAGAATTAAAAGTCAACATGCAGGTGAAAACCCTTTCATGCATATATAACTCATTATTCTGCTCATGTGCCAGTATCACAACACACCAAATAAATACATATTAAACTTTTCCCAAGCATTAATTATTGAGAAGAAAGCTAAATTCTTGCATGAGTATTATTAAAACATTATCAGAAACTTCCACACTAAATTCACTGGGGATCAGTTTCATACTCCTTGCATCCCTTAATACATATTCTGGGCGATAACTGTAAGCAATTTAGGGTAGGGATGACCCTTCCTTGTTTAAGAAATGGTCAGTACCATATATAATTTCACTCCTCCTTCACTGTAAACAATGATCAGTGACAATTAATAGCAGTTTTAATGGTTTATAAATTCTTTATAAAGGATTTTAGAGATAGGTCTTTTAATTAAAGCAACCTTGGCCTCTCTCTAGAAATGTAGCATAGGAATTGGCTTGTTTTCAATGTGCCTCCTTCAATCAGGAAGGTAAAACAAGCTGGTCAAGTTTTCTCTGACCCTCTTCCACACTCCCCAGCCCCAGTAAAATGACCTTTCCCACTCCATGGAACCATGAGCAGCCAGCAGATAGATACAACTGGTGGATCCTCTTCCATTACAGAACTCTAAAAGGTTGCTCATCCGCACACAGCAGTCAGAAACACGTGGTGTGCCTGTGTTAAGCATTTTGTGCTCAGTGGTGGGTAAGCTCTCAGCTGCTACCCCTGGCATTTCCCACCAGGATAACAGAATACATCTGCAGGCACATCCTGGCCAAGATCTGGCATCTCACATCTGCCCTTTGCACGATCACGTTAGGACTCCAAGAATGTGGGAGATCTATGCAGCTACATCAGTGTCCAGGAAGCTGGGTCACCCATCAGGCAGGAGTCAAGCAGGCACAGGTGAACATCTACCTTTGGCTTAGGTGCTCCTCTCAACCCTCTCAGAAGACTAAAGCTTTCCAGGCCCCCAGCTACACAAACACTGGATGTCTGTGTAGAAATAGTTTTGTAGTCACAACTACTGCAGTGATGACAAACACACAAGCATAAAAGGCACCTTCTTATCCATCTCCCAAAGCACTTCAAAGGTCAGAAGTGTTTTTCCACCTGATTAATTTGTTTTCTCTATAGGACAAATGCATGGATTACGTAGTTGCTCTGAGTTGGAATATGCAAAGACAGTATTAGCAACCAATGCATTATATAATGCAGCAAAGGATGGCCTGGGGTTTCTTCTGTTTCAGAGGTTTGGGTCATGCTTCCAACCTTTATTGTACTGATAGAAAGGTTAAAAAATTAGTATCCTAGTGGAAGCCAAGATCCTCATTGCCATTAACTTCATTTCGGGAGCTAGGAAAATGTCAAATATTACAAGAATCAGAATGCAAATCACAAGGGAAAACAACCAGCAATCCAAAGGAAGACCAAATCTGCCACGCCACAACAGGCCAACCATTCATGTCCAGCATCCCACTCCTAGCAGAAGCATTTAATCACTGCCTTGGATTTCAAGAAAGACACACATAATGCACCTTACCAATTAAAAAATGCTGTATGTGGATAAGGGAAAATCCTTCCTGATCCCTACAGAGACTACCCAATGCGCTCAAATATGAGATTTAATTAAGCCTGTATTATTACTTCAAATGTTACAACTGTTCATAACGTTTTCTAGGCCCTTTTCAATCCAGCATGGCATTCACATTTACAGCCTCCTGTGGCTCAGAAGTCCACCAGCTCAGCCTCACTCTGTGAGGCACCTTCTGTGGATGAATACGATTTACTGGCCCTTTTGCCACATTTTCTTTATTCAACACCATGCCAGGCAGAACTCTATAGCTTTTTGATGATGTCACCCACCTCAGGCAGTCACCTCCAAGTCCACATGGATGTTGGCTGGGTGATAGAGAAGGGAGGTTGAAAGGAGGAAAGGAAATCATTGAAAAGGTGCATCAGGACTAGCAGCACAACGCCTTCTCAAGCTTGCCTAGACACCCTGAGTTTGCCTGCATGTGCAAAATTGGAATTATATCTATAACGGTGCAATTATCAATAAAAAAAAAAAAATTAATAATATTATTGTTACTTCAGCCTCCCTTCTAGAATATCCTCTGCTTTCTGCCTCTGCAATCCCACAAAAATTTACTTTTAACATGTTGAAAGCAGCAGATAAGAGAGAAACAAAACCTCAGGCCCAACTATAAAGAGAAAAGGAAGGAAGGAAGAGGGAAGGCAACAAGTTAATAATTGTTCAGAATCTGAAGTCTACAGTAAAGAGGGAAATAGTTTTGTTCTGTTAAACAAACACCTTACTAATGACAGGGTGTCCTGCCCATTTCCCACAATCCTCTGGATAACCTTTTTTAAAAAAGGATCTGTAGGTTCAGCCTGTGCCTTACATAAAGTCGATTCTGAAGAAAATTACTTGGAGGGGGAAGGAAAAAGGGGAACTAACAGGGAAGTCAATTCAGAGAAGAAAATGTTGTGTTTTTGGAAATTCTCCTCCCTAAAATTACACAGTACCTCATTTTGGAAACTGCAGAGTAATACCTCAGCAGTGCTGGAACAGAGCGAGACCCTGGGCAATGCCAGCTGACAATCTGCCCCAGCTGTGGCTGCAGCGCTGCAGAGCCGGCGAGCCCGGGGCCCCACAGCCCATCAGCTGACTGCCGGGGCCACATCTCAACTGGGAACAGCTTTCTACAGGGGAAACAGACATTTCCAATGGAAGGTTTTGCTTTTGAAGGAATTCAGTGTCTTCTTGTAAATCTGCATGACTGCAAGGCAGCTTATCAATAAACCAGAGTGAGCTCAGCAGAAGTCCACTCACACTGGAGCACTTGCCCAGTGTGCAGGGCTTGTCCAGCTTGAAGAGATGTTTAGGAAACAGCAGCCCCCCAGGGCTCATGAGGATAACCAGCAAGGAGATGGAGGCATGTTCTTCACGGTGGCACATACTGGGAGGGCAGGGAGCATAAGTTGCAAGCAGGGTTCAGACTGGATTTGAGGAAAATTTTTTTTGACAATAAAAGACTTTGAAATCAAGCAGGGGAAGAGGATGCCCAAAGGGGTTATGCAATCTTCATTCCTGGGGGCTTTCAATACCTGACCAGACAAAGTCTGGAGCAACAAGGCCAGCTTTTAGCTGACCCTGTTTTGAGTAAAAGGTTTCATATCAGGATAAGTCCCTTCTAACCTCAATGACCTTATGATCTTAAAACTCTCTGCCTGCTCCATCATACAAGATTTAAGAACTGAACCATTTGGAGCAGAAGAACTCATTCAGATGCAAGCCACACCATCCCCTTGCATCTCCTTTAAATTGTGTTAGAAATCATTCAGCTTATCATCAGCATCAGTGCCCATCTATTTGCAGTTTGTGTGACTGGAGATCTCATCAAGTAATTCTGTTATCTGACACTTGTTTATAAACCTTTCTACAACACTTACAAATGCTGTGCAAACAGTGCACTAATGATAATGAATCAAGGCTCCTGGAACATCCAGACCACATCCTGCAGCCACCCATTCCCTGCAGGCCTTGGAGAGGCTCTATCCCATCCCCTTAGCTGCTTTAGTTCTGTGTCTTTATGAATTGCCTGTGATACTGAGGGGCCTGTTTGCACTCCAGCACAGCTTTACTATCAGGCTTTACTATCTTACCTACCTAAAAGCTTTGAGGAGCAAGCAGAGCAAATGCAGCAACCTCTTCTAGGTACTAATGCTTTTATTCTTGTTAATGTCACACTTGTGACATCTGTCAATATCAAACAAGCATCTAGTATCTAATGAAAGACTTTGGCAAGCTCTCAGCAGTCTTGAGATCAGCCTCTGAAATGTGAGGACGTTCAGCATACAACAATAAATGCAGTGGTCCATATGGGTCCTTAAAGTCCAGCACAAAGTATATGAAGTCACTGCAAAGATTCTAATAAAACTTAACAGGCTTTGGAACAAGCAAACAGAGCAGGAACAGCAGATTGCTGCAATTTTTGAGAGCTTTGTGATTTTCCCCTGTTTGGCAAAGCAAAATGTTAAGAATAGGAATCCAGGGAACTACAAAAGTATAGGCTTCAAACTTTTCACTGTCCTATAACACAGTAACATCACACTCTTCAAAGTACTCATCTCTGCAACACCTCTGCAAGGTAAATACAGCACCCCTGTTCTACAGATTCAGAAGTGAGGCACTGGAAAACTAAGTGGTACGTTGAAAACCATACAATGAAGAGAGAACTGAATCTCCCAAATCCCAGGCCATTATCTAGACCTGGTAGACATGTTTAACATATATTTTCTTACAAAAAATTAAGGTGTTTTCATCCACAGAACTGCTCTGCAAAGATTTTCTAAAACATTTTATCTTCTCTCAATTTACCAAGATTTCAGTTTCTCAAAATTTAGACAAAGATTTGACTGAAATATAACACAGTAAGTGTTCAAACTAGATCACTTTTGGACACTGTGAGGTGGGATTACCTTGGAAATTTTTTATTGCAAGTGCTTTCCCTATCTTTTTATTTCTATTTTTGTACAAGAATAAACCATTGCTGGTTGAAAAGATGCAAAAACTAGGGTTGTGGTGTCTAGAAACTACAAGATTAGACAAGTAAAATCTACCACAACACCTGCTGCTCTTCTAGATGCCCCACACACAGCACTTTTAGCAAGAATTACTGAGTCAAGAGATACCTAATTAGCACTTAGTCTGCATCTGACCTTCTGCATCTGACCCAGGTGCAGAAATGAATATAATAGCTGAAGTTTCAGTTTTCTAGCTTTCTGTTTTTAATGAAAAAACTGTTCTTCTGTCAAGCAAGAGTTTAATGGAAGTTTTTTTTTGAGCAGTCCCACTGCCAAGTACTCTCAAGGCCCATTAATTCACCCAGTAAGGGCATTTAGTGTCTCTAAGTGCTCAATACTTTTCTACTTGACCCTCTGGGATCAACATAACATGATACTCAGAGGCAGAAAAGTAGTTCCAAGTAGCACAAAACCTAAAAGTGTTGGTGCACATTTGCTGGCAGATTTAACTGGGATGGATGAAGCATTCACCAGCTGTCGCCTCCGTCCCTCTTTTGGAAGCCACCATCCCAGGGAGGCTCCAGCACAACAAGTGTCCCCTCTTCAGTCAGCAGGGGTTACAGCCTGAAGTCAGCAGGAGCCCACAGGACAGCAGGACAGCAGGCTCTCAGCTCCCTGGCCAGGGTGCAGGCACACATCACATCCCACCAGCCCGTGGCAAGGCGCAGGGTGGGGAGGGAGGGGAGCTGGGAGCCGTTTCTCCTTCAGCTGCCTCTGACTGAACTCTCACCAAGCATGAGTCAACACCCAAAGCCCGTTAGAGGCTGCCAGCATACAGCTCTGCTGGTTTATAAAAAGGAATGACCCTATAAAAATAGTTAGGGTTCAAACCTTCAGCATGCACATCTGCTCTTTGAGACAGACTCTAAGGTCACTTTGAATCACAAAGTGAAATTCATGGCTAGTGAAATCCAAGAAAAATTACTGCCTTTCCCCTTGAGTCTGAACTTTTATCTGCTCATCTGAACATTTTGCAAAAAACAACAGAAAACCTATTACAAAGATTGCTGGTGCATGAAATGATTGAGAAATATTTGCAGTTTGAAAGCAGTTTCACTTCCTGCCTGATACCACAATGAAGCTTTTTAATAAAGTTAACATCACTTATTTGTTTTACACCTATGTCCTTATTTTGTCTGTTTTATATTTCTTGAATACTTCTGTTAAAGAAAAAAACCACATCTCCTAAAGCCAGAAGTTCCTGAGTTTTCATTGTAAGTCACACTGCTGATAATGTAATAATGTTTCTAATAATAATACTTTATGCTTACACTGTAGAGCAGCTCTCATCCAAATACTTCAATGCATCCTACCAATTTTAGCTAAGCTACCTAAATATAAGCATACCATGTAACAGCTGGGCAGCTTGAAAGATTTTGTGACCCTCTTTCCACAAGCATACAGGCTGAAGAAGTATGTTATGGAGTACTGAATTAAAATACTTCAGGAACCATTAAACTATACTGCCTTTGCAATACCTATTCACAGCAGTTAAGCTCCAGAGCTGATAGAATACTAATTAAATTAATTTTGCAAATGCTTGTGTGCTGATATTTGTAAGGTTGTGTTCCAATATGCAGACAAGCTGTTAGATAGTCATAAAATGTATTTGAGTCGTGAAAGTAATGAATTTCAGCATGAATAACTATCTAAAGACAGTCCTACGGAATAGAAAACATAACAAAAAGCTATCATATGTCCCCTACTATTATTTTTGGTTACTTAAAACATTTCAGCTGCCCACTCAAAAAGCCACGTGAGCACTATCGTAATCTTGCAGGCTCTGTTCTCTTTCTAGAAACTGCTTGCATAGTGTCCAGAATAAAAAAGCTAAATTTGTGCATTGCATTTTTAACCAATACAGTTAAACACAAACCCAAATACCATCCTGACCCACAAAGGAATTGCTACAGGGATGGCTGGCCAATTGTTCTTGTTTTTAGTTCCAAAGGAGATTCTCTGGTTTCTTTAACAGCCTCTTCCAAGGTGGTGTAATTGGCAGCATGGCCATTTCCCACTAAAATCACACAGCCAAACTTTGGTGGCATAGTGATAACCCAGCCCATGCTCTGCACTGCCTCAAAGGTTTCTTGCATCTTTTTCTGAAGCCATCTGGGGGCACCTGTTGGCTGTTGGACTGGTTGGACTCTGGGCCACTTTTGCAGGATTATGGACATTGTCATATAACTAAATAATGTGACATATATATTTAAAGTCTTTCCTTTTTAACCATTTTCTTCCAATATGGAGAGTTAGACAAGCATATTGAAACATGCATAGGGCTAAATGAGTTGCAAGACCCACACCAAAATATGATTATGGTTAGTGACAAATGCGGGAAATACGCATTAAGGCAAGGTGTGAAGGGCAGGAAGAAAAGATGGTATCTGGATGATTCATGTGTGTCTTTGTCTTCCAATCAAAAAATTTATTGCCCAGGGACAATCCCAGAGTGAGCTGGTGTGAAACCATCATAATATGTACATTCCTTCTGCCTAGGGAGACATGTATGTTAAATCCTTCCCGTGCAGCACACTGGAGGGTATACGGACCAGGACCCAAAACAACTGGAAAAAGCAGAAATCCTAGAGAAAAGCTTTTACTTATGTGAAGAGTTTTCCTCCCTCTTCAGGGAGTCCTGACAGCAGTCTGAGGCTATCACTCTTCTCTGTCTCAGCTTGCACAGTGCCCACTGCCCACCATGACCCAGGGAAGGGCTGATGGCCAGCAGACACACAGGATTTACAGCACATGTTTCCAGGTGGGCAGTGTCACCATGGGACCTGCAGAATTTCCAGTGTTTTAAAATTCTGCTTTTATCCTTCCTTCTTGCTTTAGGCATACTATTTCTTTTTTTGTTTTCTGATCTTGACTATGCACTCACACAGAGATCACCAGGTCACCAGGGCAGAGCTGGGCTGGCAGTGTCCCTCTGTGCATGCAGACTTGTGCACACACACCTGGCAGGATGACCACGTTTCAAGCAAGACACCAACAGTGGACAACAATTGAAGTGCAATATATGAAAGGAAACATGGAAATTGGAGGACAAGTTTTCCCTGTTTCAGCAGGAAAAACAGGGTCAACTCACAACAAGGAACAAGATATTGTAATGATGGAATTATCACTGTATACTTTTTTTTCCTGGTAATTCTCAGAATTTCCACTGTCTGTGTGAGGATATCTTCTATACCCATACCCCACATCCTTGCATTCCAACCTACTAACCTTACTCTTTCCCAATACCTTCATATCCACCACTCCAACTTCTTATGGCTGTAAAAACTCCATACAGACCTACATACCTGGAACATACAGAACATACATATCTAGATTCATTTTTGGCCATATAAAGAATATTTAGGCAACTGTGTTCTTCAAATCCTCTTCTCTGCATTGCCCAAGATTTAGGAAAAAACCTGGTATCTCCTTTTAAAAACAGATAAAGACACAAACTGCAGTCTTGAGAGTGCAGGGAATTGCATCTCTCGATACCTATTTTCCACTAGACCTGAGCACTTGTCAGTCAGGGTACTAGCTTGGTCAGGCTGTATTTGTTCATCCTGTTTGGCTAAATATATTCACCTATCATATGAAGAATGGATGTTACTATGTTGATGGGTGCTGAAATATATTGCAGGTTGCACACTAAAACAAAACAATGACCTATATCGTAGGAATAGCAATTGTTAAACACGCTGTCTCCCTTTTTTATGGAGCATTTCAGATTTTGTCTAGCTTTTACTGCACTGCAAGCAACATTTGCTTTGTGTTAGGTTACTCTTCTCTTTTATTCTCCTTTCAAATCAATTGAGATATGTTCTACAGTTACCAATTTTTTTTTTCTTTTCTTATATACCACTCCACTATCCACACAAATGCAGCAAGATCAACCAGCCAAGTGCAACTAAAGCAATCTTGGGAATAACAGGAATAAAGTAATATACCCCTCAACCCTTCCTTCATGCACAAAGTTGCTAAACAGTACAAGCCTGCCAACATGAAAATCTCCAGCATTGTTCTCTTCTTGATCCTGATTTAAAAGGCAAAAAAATTGGAAAATACAGGAGAGGGAAAAAAAGGCATAGACATGTACAGTTACAAGGACAAAAATAAATTCTCATGTAGGGCATTGTATCAAATTTCCAAAGCTTTTTCTGGTGTGTACCAAATACCTTCTTATTGTCTCATCTAACAGAGGATATTGCAGTCTATTGATCCAGTTAGCAGAGCTGCAAGTTGTATGTGAGTACACAGACACACTTTGGAAACAAAAAGTAGTTTTTAGTACATCACTCCTCTCAACATGGCTGTAGCAATGCTGCCAATTGTGCTGCAGTTTAATATAGATTTCCTATGGAAATTAATTCCACATGCTGAAGGCTTACTGGTTAATGCCGATGAGTCACTCATTTATCTGTTTTGCATTTGTTGACTGTCAATGTTATAGAATAACCCCCACCTTCTCTTGTTATGAGACAGTGAATAGTAGCTCCTCATGTTTCCTCTGTTCAGTAGTTTCCAATAATTGCCTGATGCTTCTCAAGGAAATTTTACAGTGTACTACATGTCTTTTCATACAGGCCTCCTACCTAAGATCTTTACTCTTATTTAATCTATTTTGTATCATACAAAGTTTGTGAGGCAATCAAATATTTATAGTATAATTAGTAAGCTCCTAAATTGTAGAGTATATTGTTAATATTTTCCTTATCAGTCTGTTTCCTTGCAGATAAAAAGCAGTTGTTAGGTGAAGACATGTAAACATCATAGCTAAAATGAGAGTGGATGTTGTATATTTGCTTTCTCTATGTGATCTCGTGTAATTCTGTAGGGCTGACTGAGCATGTTAATGTTATAGTTCAGTTTGAGATGGAGTTCTGCAAGGAAAGCATTGTTAACCAAAGCTGGATCCTCTTACTCTGGTTTTTATTCTACTTATTCTACTTCAGCAAGATTTCATCTGGGAGATTTGCAGCTCAGAAACAGCCTGAAGTCATTGTCTCACATTAAGGAAGCATATCTAGGGAGACCAATTTCCCTTCTGTATTATCAGTGCTCTTCGTGTAAGTGATAATTATAGGTCAGGGCCTGATTCTCAGTTTACCACAACAGTCGTGAAACTATTAATGTCCACTGAGTTTCTCCCAATACAATAGAGATTTCCAAACCCTGCAATCAGTTAAGATAAATATTACAATTTTGCAAATGACCTTCTGAGGATCCTGGTGACCATATGTTTGAATCCCAACATGTATACTGGACATAAACAGCACATTATTTCCAAACAAATTATGAAATTGGTTTTGTTAAAAGCAACATTTGGTAAAAAGTCCTTTAGTGAATGAATTCCTGCACTTAACAGAAAGCAAGAAAACAATTGTTTCCTGTAATTGGACAGTTTGATTAGAGGCAGGTGGTGCAGAGCTGAGAAAACTGGAGCCATGAAGCCAATTTTAACATCAAGTATGCTTCCTTTTCTTTAGGATCCAGAAGCATAACATGCAAATTGCTTCCCAAAAAAAAAAAATCAGTTTCTATTTATTATCCCTTCTGGTATTCTATCCATAGTAGAAGTCTGCAGCTTGGAAAGAGTTGCACACTTGATGATCATCATACACAATGATACAGGTATAAAAAGGACAGAAATTTAAGAGGAAAAAAATAAAAGGACCTTTTCTTGTAAATCCCAATTCAAACAACACACCCTCATAATTATCAACTGTAGCTTTATTACTTTTATTACCAGTAGTCTGAGGAGTCCCAGTGATGAACCACTGTTCTGGGCAGCATACAAAGAAGCACCTTGGACCGCAGTAGAATTAAATTTAATCTGTCTCTTGCTGAAATTTCAGTGTGTACCAATCTCAATTACCACACAAGTAAATACAATAACCAGGTCTACTCACCCAGCCTCAGCCCACATTAAGCCAGACACCATATCTACTCAAGAAGAAACTGAAGTCCTGCCTGGGATGGGAAAGAGGTTGACCATTTTATATACAGCTGATTTTAAGTACACAGAATACTGAACATTGAACTGAGATAGAATTAGTTTTCTTCATAGCCCACTTCACACTGATCATTCACAAGAGTATGGCTTAAACAACTGAAGGATAAAAGCCCCAGGGACAAATTTGCTGCTGGTGTAGACCAACATACAGCTTTGATCAGTACAACGGCACGCCAGGAGCTGCCAGCGCCACCAACCTCTCTGGAAGCTGACTCCTCGTGTGCTGAGGTGGGAGATGCTCATCACTCCCGTTCTGACAAGGTGCAGAGGACGTGACCTCATCCCACCCACTCCGAGCGAGAGCCCGCTGCACATCTTGTCAGCAGGCGAGAACAGGAAGAAGGCGCCGCGCTGGGCCCGGTGCGTGGGAGGAGGAAGCCGCCTTGGTTAGTGTCACCCAGCGCGACTGCGAGCGCGGCACACTCCCACTCCAACCACCTGCATCCTACCAGCGAGCTGCACCTCTCATCTGGACTGAGACGCCATGTGAGCACAAATTTACCACCCCAGTGCTGCCGGGAAGGGGGAGGCCTGTGCAAATGGTGGCACTAAACCACTAAGCGTGGTGAGCAATGTGGTGGCAGGAAGGAGCTTCTCGAGCGCAAGGCAAAACTTGCAAGGGCCACTCCCAGGCTTGTGAGCCTTCCCTGTCCCCCTGCTCACAGCTGGGCCCAATTCCCCCACCTAGCCACGAGTGTGGGAGTGCCTTTGGGCAAAGCCTCCTCCAGAAGCACTGTCTAGAGAGGTACATTAGCGAAATGCACGCAGATTGGGTCAGAAGCACCAGCAGTGTGATCACAGCGAGGGCTGACACCTGTGCAGAATACAGGTGCATGGCTTAAAACATGTGACAGGGTAGAACAAACCAGCCCAGCTGGTGCTGGAATGAGAGACAAGTAACACACAAGGATATGTTGGTACTATTACAACAGCAATATTTTCACAAGGAAGATATGTACTGAACAATATCTTTACTGTACCAGGCACATACTTACCTTCAGTCAGCATCAGCCATGCATGACCTCTTCTCTATCTATTCTTTCCCTCAACAAGGTATTTATTGCAGGCATACTTGCAGGGCAAGTGACTTTCTGCATCAGTACTTGCACTTTTTAAAAGAGGGTAACATGCTGTATATTATAGCCCAAATATTTACAAGTTAGACTTAGTAACAGCGTAAGAGTAAGGGACAACAGAAATTCCAGGTGGTTGATTAATGCCAGAAAAAAATGCTCTTTGCTGAAGAAAATCACTAATTATGAGAAACAGAAGTGAAGCTATATGAAATCTAGGAAGGTCTTCATGTCTATAACACACTTCACTGGTCAGTGCTACTAACTTGCTAGTTGTAGCTCAAAATATCATCTGTCTTTTTCTTAGTTGTCCCAAAATTCTCCTTACTTTGCCATTAACTCTTCCAGAGCGGTGCAACCAGGATCCAGAAAGATGATTGTCAAGCCCAGCATTGGTTCAGTAGTGACCAGACAAAAGGATTTTATATAATAGGAAGAGTCATCACCCACAAGATGGGAAATTAAGCACTTTTGAGCAACTCCTGGAGCTCAAGCCTTCCTTGGCAAGTCTCTAAGACACCCACTAAGATGAGAGGAAAAGGAACTGTTCTGAACATTACACTCTGGATGCTGGTCTGGAAGAGGGTCCCTAAAATTAGAAACCTGCGCCTCAGCACTGAATAAACTTGATCGTCCTGTGTTACATTTATAATATCCACTTACTCCATAAGATTTGTAAATTGAATTTTAAGTGCAATATCAACCCACCAAAAGTCTTCCCATTTCCTCTGAGAAGTCAAAACAAAAAAAAACCCTCTTTGGTAGAGACAGTATTTCTCAGGCAATCATGCTGACTGTGGATAATCAAATCACACTATTGAAGCTCTCTCACTGTACTCCTCTTCAGGTTTTCCAGCCTCCTCCACATGGATATTTCCTCTTTTCATACTACAGTATTTACCTAAATGATGCAAAAGCACAGGGATACACTGGACAAAAATGGAATAAAGTCAACACAGATTTTAAAGATGTTTGGGCACTTAGCTCCCTTGGCATTAGGAACAGGACATCTCACCAAATCTGATTGTTAGAACGGGACTGGAACAAAACTGCATTGGTCTGTGCAGCTGGAGTCAGATGGTTGTGTTTGAAAACAGTCTTTTAATACCAAAGAGGAGGGAAAGCAGGCACAAATCAGCTAGACATAACATCAACAGCTATGCAAGGGAGGAGGAATTCCTGTCCTTATTTTGTTGAATCTCCAGCAATTCCAGTCTAACTAGGCCTAGTCCAGGAGCAGCTACTCCTGAGAAATGCAGTCTCCTCCCTAACCTGCTATTTTCCACTTCAGGCACAAGACACCTCTCCCAGTTCATCCTGTTGCAACAAAAGTTCTACAATACACACACTAATAACAACACAAAGATTCTACTAAAACAAGCCCTCCAAGAAACACTGTCTCTCCTGGGAGGAGAAGCTGGGAGGGCAAAGACACCATGGCTGTTTTTACTGAAGGTGCTCAGATACTCCAGCAAGGAGTGTGATGCAGAAACAGAAATTAAATAGAAACCACCCAGCTGACAAGACTCTGTTCTACTTGGATTCTCTCTAGGTTATCACTGACATTTTACATTCTTGCTAGTCCTCCAGCACCTCCCAGTTTTCTCATGTTTTCCCAATTGCCTCAGAATTCAGAGAAACTGGTTACCTAGGCATGGGTTATATCGACCTTGAGAAATTGAGTTTCCAGGCATTTCGATTTCATGATCACCTGTGCAGGTCTGATCCTGATCTTCTCTAGTAATTCTCTTTTCTCCCTTGGGAAATTTCTGCCATCTGTTCCTTTATTCTTTCCTGAAAATGGAGGCAAAAATATAGCTTTTAGCAACACCCTCTATAAATGCTTTCACTTTCTCTCACAGGCCATATCATCCCTTTCAGTAGCCTGTTACTCAAAATGCACTGCAAGCAAATACATTTAATTGTATTTTAAAGTGAGCAAAGGTTTCAATTACCCGTTTCATTCTTGCCCAGTGCATATATTTATTTCAAACACTTATGCATGTTTCCTTTCATTCACCATCTGTCTTATTTTATTTCCATTCATTCTTTCTGTTATGCATTGTCATCTAATGTAGAGCATTATAATGGAAGAAAGGTCTTCTAATTCAAACACTTATCCCTCAAACTCATGGTGTGACCCCGTGTGTGTCATTAAGCCTTAATAAGCCTCATTTCCTACCTTTAAAAAGGATATTGCCTGTTTGAACCATTACATTAAAGTTGTTTAATTTAATCAGAGCAGCAACACTTTATAAATGTTAGGTACTATTTCCATTTCATGCCAATCATGCCACCCACATTAATAAACTCCTTTGTATTTACTTCTGGGCTCACACGTATGTCAGAATCTACTCTCAGGCTCTGGGTCTACAATAAACAGGTAAATTTCACTTTGTAGAGATCTGTCTTGCTCCTGAACAATTTTCCCTTCTCAGAAGCTTTCCTCAAAAAATTATCCTTCATGAAAACATGCACAGAAAACCTGTTAAAAAGAAACTGATTTTTTTGAGCTGAACAACAGATAATGCAAATAATTCAGCCACCTATTCTGCGGACTGCTCTCCTTTGTTAGTAAGAGTATCTGAATGTACACGTCCACCCAAAGCATTTTTAATACATTGCAATCAACACCAAAATGAGGAACGAGACTCTAGGAAAGATAATTTAGGGATGGATCCCATCTATTTATTTGTGGCTCAGAGAGGTGCAGAAAGCCTGTAACACTCAAATAATGGTAATGAACTGAAAATTTACACGCTTTGGTTTGTTTGGGGTTTTGTTCAAGTTTGCTTTTTTAACTCCAGTATGATATAACTCTAAACTGTTGGCAGAGATAGGTTACTCTTGTTTTAGTTTTGAAGTATCTCATTAATATTTAGCTCCACAAATTCTAGTTTCTTTAGCAAAGCAAAAATATCTTTCCTACTCAGAGTAACTCAACAAAACCTCATTTGGTTACTGCCACTGGAAACTTTGCAGTCACAAGTCCAGGTGGCCTTGTGCTTCAGGCAATAATTTGTTAACACCTTTTACACTTCAAGCCCCAGCTACATTCCTGACATGCTCAAAACTCCTCTAAACATCATTTGCACATTAGAACATTCAAGAAATACAGAATGAGACCCAAGGACAGCAGAGTATGTGTTGTAGAGTTTACTGGGGTAGAAACATCTCAATCATCATTTGTCCTTGCTTGTAGGAGGTTATATCAGCTCTTCAGGTCTGGTCTCTTGCTCTAGCAGAGAGAACTGCCTGTCAGTTGCTTTCTATTATAATGTCAGACAGTGTCTGCTCTGGGCACCTTCAGTAACACACATGGGTGGGAGACTGTTTATAAGCGAAAGAGTTTGGGGATTTTCGTTATTCCTTTGAAGGAGGAAGGCTTGATCAATGGCTTGACCCTAGCCATTGAAAAGACTGGAGCAGAGTTGAGTGCCTATTTCATGTCTGATATTTCTCTCCTCTGACCAGATTAAAAAAAATAGGGCAAAAACACAGTCATGACACTTTACCTCAGTAAATCTGTAAGGCAAAATGACTCACATTTGGGCATTTAATGCTCCATAGCAGGAGCAATCCAGGAAACTTTAAAGCTCTGAAAACCACAACATTTTCTCTAAGATGCACTTAACTTCTTTTTTTTAGTGATTCCTGACTAGTTGTTACAAAGCTCATAGCTACCACATATACCTCTGTAAGAGTGCAGGTACTTTTCTGTCCTGGCCCTTAGATATTTCTCCTCAGCCAACATTCATGAGTTTTTCCTAGAATTTTGTTTTCTAAAATTTTCCTTCTTCCTACAACATCAAAGCTATCTATTTTTTAGGTCACCTGGTGTCTCAAGGGCTCACCACTAGTTTCTTCCTGTCTGATTGTCTAAACCCCCTGCAGAGATCTCTGCCCACTAACCACTTTTAAAGAGCAAGTAGGGGCTGCAGAAGATCTGACACCTCAGCAACTATTTTGTTTGTTCTCAAAGACTGACTATTATCTTTCATTCAACACCCAAAGATAATTATACACATTTACCAGCCAAAAGAGCACTACTACATAAATACAAGTGCTAGCATTACACATATTATTATACCTTTTCAAGATGGATACCATTTCCCAGTTGTCTTCTGCAAGTCTTTCTTTGACTTCAGGCCTTAATTTTTTCTTCTTCCCTACAGAATGATATTTCTCCCTGTGCTCTGTTTTCATAACAGTACAGAACTTCCCAAGAGGTTATGAATTTATTTGGCAGCATCAGGGTCTTCTGCTCCATCTTTCCCACAAGTTCCTCACACCTAGACCTCAGTCATCAGCCTGCTGCCACTTTCACTCCTCCCATGTATCTGCTTGAGAAGTGTTGAGTAGCACAACATGCTTGAACCTCTCACTTTTGCAGTCACCCAGCTTTGGAGGCCTTGTCCCAGGGCACCTCTCCCTGCAGTGAAATACCCACTTCTTTAGACTCACACATGGCAGACTCATCTCCAAGAAAAAAAAAAGGGAAAGGGCTTGTTTCACCTACAGACCTTACAGGCTCAGCTGATCCCCTGGTAGAGGAAGACATGTAGAATATGTATTGCTGCCATAAATTGTAGGTAGTTAAAAGAAAAAGAACCCCGTGGAGATATCTGAAATCTAATCTCAGACAGGCAGCAATCTAAAATAAACTACAGCTGGTGTTTCAGCTTTGATTCTGCTGCCACCAAAGGCAAATGGCACAATTCCCATTGATTCCAATTAAATCATAGACTAGGTCCTCTTCTTACTCATCTTTCTTTTTTTGATGCCTCTATCTGATTTTTAGTTGTAAATTTCCCTGCAATACTGCTCTCAGGACCATAAAAAAACTTTTGAGAAATCCATACAAGTGCAAATCTTGGTACTATTTTTTTAATAAGAAAATAGGGATGATTTTTAACTCTCCTAATTAATGGCATGAAAGGAAAAGCAGCATGGTTTTGTGCTAATGGTTTAGTTGGTTTCAGTTAGGGCTAGAATCTGCCCTAAGAACCAACATACCTTCTGTGCATCTCTACACTTCAGAAAAAAGCACTCTCTTATGGCAGTAAATACATAACTGCAAGAATGCAACTTTTAACCATTTTGCAGCTGGTGTTTAACCCCTTTTGCATCTAGCTTGCATGACCTTGATATGCCTTATCTGAAAGCAGGACATGCACACACTTGTTTTTGGGCTGCACTCACACACCTGCACGGAGGAAGCTGTGGTACTGTGCAACATCCCTGCTCTGGTGCTGCCATTCTTGTGGGAGTTGCATCGCCACGAGTTATGCAGCTTTTTGCTTCTCTCACTGTTCTTACAAGGACAGCCAGAGGGTCTCTTGGTTTCCACTTCAATGGTGACACAGAGCATGACACTGAATCTATGCTGTGGGCAGTTCAGCTGCAGCTGTTTTCGGACACTTGCCGGCAAAGTTTCAGGGTTGTCAGCTCCCTCATTTTACTGGGCTCCTTGTCCTCTTTCCTGGAGGCCTGCCCTTGAAACTCTGGCCTTCATGGTTGCAGAGAAAAGCCTGAAAACACAGAATCTTACAGTATTTTTAAGTGTGACTCATGACTTTTTGCCATGAAGGGCACATACGATTGCCTCCTTTCAACTTCCCTTTGTCTCTTTGCATGCAGCCGCACCTGCAGATGTTCAGGGAGGAGTGCCTGCACTCATCCACCCTAAAAGCAGCTTCTGTGTATGCAAAAGTCAGCACCCGCTTGCACAGGTGTCACTATTCCCAACGGGCGGGTGCAGAGGTTCTGCTTGATGGGGCTACATGCGTAAAAGCAGCTGCCCCTTTGAGCAAACTGGTCTCTCAACATCACATTTTAGCAAAGTAGCACAGCTTTTTCCATGTGCTCCATCCACAGAACATTTTTTTAAGTAGTTTTACAATGTTAGATGTACAGATATCTATCTCCGACTTTTTTTTCCACTTTCACTCTCTGACCTTCGCAGTTATTTCACACAAAGCCCAAAGCTCAGTTAGCTGTTTCTAATGGCTGCTGTTCAGGGTGCTCAGCTCACAGAGGAAGAACCAGCCCAAACAAACACCACAAGGGCACAAGGGATTAGAAGTGCCCATCATCATTACCACCAGTCCTCCTCAGCTTTCTCCAGGGCCTGGGGGATGCACGGCCCTGGTACCATAACCAGTGTGGCTGGGATGCTGGCAGGCCATTCAAGGAACAAGCCACTCTGCCCTGTACCTCCTCCAAAAAGAATGTTCCCTCCTGACTTCACAGCATGCCAGGGTCATATAGCAACACAAAACCAAAAACCTTTATAATTTAAGTTCATCTTAAGACAGATTTTAAAAAGATATACCAACAAAAATGTCACAGAACTCAGTCATTTTGCCTCAAAGAAAGCAAAAGAGGTTTGATCCTTCTCCAAACCAAAAGGCCAGAACCTTGACCCCCCCAGCAGAATCCCAGCAGAAGACTTTCTGCAAGCTGGTGACGAGTTTTTTGTATCAGGCAGATCACCCAAAGCACCTTGCTGCTTTCAGAGCACTACGGAGGGAGCAGAGACCCTCATTTCTCTTTAAACTCCCTGGATCATTTAATGAAGAAATGGCACCAGGTGATGACACTGACACCATGGCAGCCCCAAGGGAATCTGCCCAGAAATGGCCTCAGACAGCTTCAGTACAAAGCTGCCCAAAGAAATCTTCTCTCCAGGTACCTTTTATAACAACGCCTGTGACTCAGAGAGCACTTAGCAGTGACTGTGGAAGGTAGCTGAGCATCATTACCCTGTTCAGATGGGGAAAACCAGACTCACTGGGCTAAGTGATTTGCCTGTAGCCCCACAGCACCTGGCAGACCTCAGAGCAGGAACTAGGGCTGGGGCTATGGTGTGCTAATTCATGGCACAGGGCCAAAGCATCCCACCTGCTTCAGAGGGGTCACAGCCCACTTGCTCCTCTGCATGCATGAGGTGAGTGTGACCCCACAAATTCTCTTGCTTGGAGACAGGATGAAATATAAATTTAACTGCCTATTATTGCCATTAAATATGTTCCACCGGCCTAGCTCTACCATATCAGTAAGGAATACATGAATACAATGCAAAACAGAATGTTAAAAAATGAAGTGTAAGTGGCTGAATTCAGTAATGCCAATAGTTGCATTCAATAAAGTAACATGTTTGTGATTATGGAATTTTGCTAGACACATTCTGAAGATAACATCTTATTTGTACAATGAATGGTTAGGCTAATCAGTGCAAGGGTTTAAATAGTCTTAAGTACATTAGCATAATCACTCATGAAGCACATGTAGTTTATAAATGAATTAACAGCTACAAATTAAAGAACAAGCTTCTGCTTTTTAAAGCATCTGCCTTTTTTCTTTAAGGAGAAAAAACTGAAGTTGGGCCTTCTGATTTTCAAATGCTCTCAGACTGTGCAGTGTGGAAATGCCTGCTTGCACCCTTCACTCCTCAACAAGCTCAGCCCCCCAGCAAGATCCAGGGGCAGCTCAGAGAGGTAGGACTGTGCAAGGATGAAGCTTTGCAGACCCCAGGAACTCCCATCAGTTCTAACTCGTTCCAGTTCAAGATTTGTTATGCTGTGTTGGGGTTAAACTGTTTTAGGTTTCTAAAGAGCTTGTACCTTTCCAGACTTCAGTAAAAGGTGCATTTTTGTTAATAGGATGATTTTACAGACCTATTGAGTCTTCTGAAGTGAGCAGGATGCATGGTTCCCACTCTGTTCTCCCTCATTCCTACACCTCTTTTTCATGTGTTAAGCAAAGGAGGATGATGACTTCTTCACTTCTCCCTGGGGTCAAACATACCTTAGCCAAGCATTTCCCTCAGAGACGAGGAAGAGTGGTGCCTACATGGCTGCTCTGCCTACAGTCCTTAAGCCTATACTGAAGAAACCCCAGCTGGAAAGACCCTCTCCAGCCACATATCACAGCCTCCACTGAACATGCAAAGATGCACACGTGATGGAGGTACAGATGTTCCCTTTTCCTGGTGTAGAAACTGAAGGGGTGGGATTCTTACAAAAAGTGACATAGGAAGGGGAATAAGAAATGGCCACTGAGAATGAGACCCAAAATAAGAATGAGGCGACAGAACCAGAGCAAGGTTTTTCTCAACAGAACTAGGAGTGAAATGGAGGAGTTTGTCACCAAGGAACATTGTAAACAGTGCATGGTTTCAAGATGCAGTTGCACAAATGAACAAGACAGATATCAATTTGGGAACTAGACATAGACTTCATTGGCTTATGAAGGCAGGAAACTGATAAGGAAATATTCCTGCTTTATACCTTATATACAAGGAAATATTCCTGATGTATACCTTTCTCTAGGCATCAGATTGACCATTGTCAAAAGAAAATGCCAGACCAGCCATTTTATGTGCTTGTATTTTTTTTACTTCAGAGTGGCACAGGTGGAAGATGAGAACTGCATTTTCCAAAAGACAAAGCACAGGGCAAAGTTTTACCCCACAGAGACAGGCTTGTCCCTTAATTTTCTTGCACAAGATCACTCGAACAAGATCATTCACCTCCTTCCTTAGCACCCACCCCACCCACAAAACACAGCAGCAGTGGGTGTGTTGGGGCTGTGGTAAACACCTCTTGCCCCCTCACTGTCCACCCCAGCCTGCATTCAGCCCTGATGGAGGACACCAACAGTCTCATGAATCCTTCTCATGCTGCAGTTTCATTGTGAGCAATTGTCACCTATTTGTGGGTAGAGCAAAAATTTAGTAAACACATTTCTCTTTTGGTTATACCAGTACTACTACTACTTGTTTTCCCTATGGAAAAAAATACAGTAAAGCATACTTAGCCCTTCACACTCACCAATTCTTCAAAGGTGAATTTGACTTTTATTTTGGATGGATTTATTTTGGGTTTTTTTATCTTCCTGGGAACTGTCTGGGAACCACTGCAAGGCAGCAGACAGGAGCCTTGCACTAGAAGTCCAACCTTCTGGCCCAAATCCCTAGTAATGTACTGCTATTTTCATCTTAGATTAAGGGCAGCCCAGCCACCTCTCACACTGAGAAGTATTAAAAATACTTCCCTCAGTTCTCAGAAAGAGAATAATCTAAACTCTCAAACTAACTGAACTGAAAAAGAAAAAAGAAAAAAAGAAGAAAAAAGAGGAAGCCTTAGCGTGAAGAGCTATTATTGTGTCTTCTCACATTTTGCTGTAGCTAAAAGCATGAGTTGTATATATAACTAATGCACCACCCACCCAAGCAAAAATACTTGCTTGAAAAAGTAAAGGCATGCCTGTCAGAGCTCATCCTCTTCCATTCAGTCTCCATTGTGTATTTTTGTTCCTGTGATAAATTAGCCCACTGCTTCTCAGGTGATTCTGGCATTTCAAATTTGAACACAGGACATGCTCAAGTAAAATCGTATAGTAGCTTCACTAGCAGTCTGAACTCACAGGGAGCTGATATTCCACAAAGCAAAACCGAAATGTGAAGGTAATGGGGTGAAAGTTTGAGGCCTGCCCTCCACTTGCACTCCCTCACACGCATTAATGTTTCCATCCTGGCAGCTATAAACACTGTTTACCATCAAACACCTGCAACAGATTTCCAATACTCTCATGCTTGCAGTCTAGGTTTGCATGTAATCTGTTTTGTACGCTAGTACACGGCAGAAACCCGAGACTGCCCTGGAGGGTTATGGTTTGTAGGTGGAGCTGCCTGGTCACATCTTTCTTCGTTTCTCATTTCTGTCTTTCTCCTTCAAAATTCTAAGTGCCCTTCTCAGTGTCAACACCGACTGAAATTCTTTTTTTCTTTAAGCATAGCTAACATGTACATCAGCCTAAACTGTAATCATTTTCTGGTTACATGGGCAGACTTTCCAGGCAGTGAATAGGAACAGAGAAAGATACACCTGAGACACCTCTCAGTCAGTCAAATAGTGTCTTTGCACAAGCATCTTGCATTTTTAGCTCTAGAACCAGGTTTACAAAGATAGAGAGGAAACCAAAGAGATTTTACTTCATCTCTTCATGAAAACATGGCACAGTCTGTGAGCAGCCATACTTTTGGAAGGCAGTGGTCACAATTTCTTGGAATTTCCTTGAATTGTACAACAAGGTTGAGAATTTATAGGCAAAACTCAAAATATTTAGCAACTTTACAGGTGGTTTTACAAGGATGTTGCAGTAGATCTTGGACCTCTGCTGTATACCATTACTAATGTCAGGATAAAGAACAGGTCTTCTCAATAGTTCTTCTGCTTTCAGAATCTCAAAACAAGCTCAAGTTCACTGTAGCTGGCTCGGATCCTAACTTTCACACCAAAGGAAATAATTATCCTGTAACACAATGTGCAGGAAAAACCCTAATGCCTTGCATTATTCCTGGACCAGATGACCTCCCCAGCCGTCATGCTTGTCCATCATGCCCTTATGATGCACCCTAATTCCTCCTAACAACCCATGACAGAAATCCAGGTAGAGTGGGATGAGAGCATAATCTCCATAATTTCTCAGGTAACTGTTTCTCCAGTATATCTGAAACATAGGGCAATGTTGCCTGGGCTCCAAAGGAGAGTTTTAATAAGTATCTAGACTGAGTTAGCAAAGGTGTAGAATTTGGGAGCAAGATGGTCCAGCAAGTACCATTATGCACATCTTTTGCAACTTGTAGCTGAGGTCAGCATTAACACACAGACATAAATAACTGCTAGCACACAAGGACATAGGAAGACATTCCAGAAAATCTCTTCTAAGATGAAGCATTTGAGCCTGCTCCCTAAGCACTGCAAGGTAAATTGCATTCAGGTATTTATGAAGTTCATGAAGTTCAAAGCCATTTCAAGGGCTTTTCTGGGTCGCAAGAAGTGATGGATGTGATGATACAGCAAAATAAAATCCTGATGCAAGACTTGTGTACTGATTTGATCTGAAACCACAGACACTGCTCTGCTCAACATGGAAGAAATCCCTGGGATTATTCTCTGAATACAGTTTTGCCATACTGAGCTTATATTTCCTAGGCTTGGGGTGCACAGGGAGGCCCATGTACTACTGAGTCCTTCTGAAAAGTGGGCTACAGTTTTCCTATACTGATTTTTCTGTTTGTTAGAAGTTTAGGGCTTTTAAATCACGCTAATGTGTCTAGAGATTGCAATGGGAGTGTGTTTGAGAAATCCAAAAATAAAATAATGTAATGCAGCCAAATACTTAATTACCAACATGTGCATCTGTTGTCAAACCATACGCTAAGTGAGTGGCACTGCTCATTAGTTCTGCTTTCAGGAGCTACCAGGCGTTCGTGTCATCACTACCAAGAGTCTTCTGAGTCTGAATCATCCCCGGAAAGGACAGATTCTGTCACTCATGCAGTCGCTGTTAACAAGAATGCTGATGGCGTAGCAGGTGTTTCCTCCACTTCTCTAAACCTGGAAAGGTTCTGGCACAGCTTCCCTCCAATTTTCCCTCTTCAGAAAGGAAAAACAATCTTTCTCTCCTGGCTCACATGAGCAGGCAGGCATGTTCCAATAACTCAGGTATTGGATACAATTGCTCCTATTCACTCTGTTGCCTACAATACTGTGTGATTATCGTGCTCTGCTGGTTCCTCAGGAAAGAATGCTGGTTTATCCAGTCCAATCCCTTTTCAGGCAATAAAACTCTAGCCCAGTGAAACAGAAGGGGGTCTGTGACGCACAGCAGTAAAAAAAGGTCCACTTACTATTTAGCTGACCCATTAATTTGGCAGTGGGTTTGAAATGCTCTTCCAAAGTTGCTGACTGATAAGTCCTTTCAAACCTTTAAGGGCATCTGATATTCTGAAATGGACTTGGAAAATTTTCTGTGCTTTGTCCACATGAAGGAAATGCCAGCTGGGATCTAAAGAAAAGAGAAAAGTGTTACTACCAGGAAAACAACACACAAGTGCCAAAGAAAGGATAGAAAGGATCTGAGCAATCCCAAATATGGGTTGCAGCCTGATAAGACATTACAGTAAAAGCTCTACAGAATTGGCTGCTCCAGCAGACACTGAATGTACATCCTGGTTAGCTCTTGCAGTATTGAGGGTCTAGGGCTGGCTCACTCCTTTCTAGGGATTGCCCAGGAATGGGGCTGATCCCCATGGCCCATGCAGTCAGTGTAGCCTCCTGTGGTTTCAGGTAGGCAGTAGAAGGGCACTGTTTGCCTCACACCTCACTCTGGCTGCTCTCCTTTGGCAGCCAGACAGGTGAACACCTGTCCTGGTGTGCAAGAGCTGATCCCGCCCACCCTGAGGATGCAGCAGAGAATCAGGGAACCATAGCTGGGCTTCATCCCAGGTACAGCTTTGCTATATTCCAGTTGCATCCCAGCCCAGATCCACTCAGTTCCCCCCCTTTCTCTGAACCAGAAAGGCATAACTTAAGTCTCTTCCCTCACTTTTGAAATGACTTGTGCCCTTTTAGACGGGGTTCTTTATAAAGGAAAACCTCAGCAGTTAGCCAACACTGAATATGGCCAAGCCCAGGCTAAGGTAGTGGCATTTGCATGGGCACAGCAGTTTGAGGTTGTCCCCAGGTCACTGCTACAGAGCTAGAGGGGCAGGAATTCCCCTTCCTTCCCTGTCCCCCACTTTTCTGTGGAACAAAACAGGCAAACCAAATTCTTCTATTTTTTTCAAACAGCTGAAGATGGCCCAAGCACTCCTTTCCACTCATAATCAAATACACATTTTCTTTTCAGTACGGTGGCTCCCAAGAGCTAAAGTTCAAGCTGGAACATTGAAACACACAGCTTAAATCACCAGTAGGACACCTCTGGTGCTGACACTGATGTACCCAGCTTGGAGCTGTTCAGGGCTTGGACAGTACTGGCTCTCCGTGCTCCAGAATTCCCCTCTGCAAGCTTTCCCGTCCCTGCCAGCTGCAGCAACCAACACTGCCTACAGCAAATGTGTCACATATAGGTAGGTCACTAAATATCATGCCCAAATGTAACACAGGACCAGATGCCATTAAGGAAAAAAAATAATAAAAAAGAAAAAATCATGTTGATGTAAGCACTATGCTTTTACTTCCCCAAGTCTGACAGGCCTCCTACACAGCCAGCAGCAAGTAGCTATTTCCCTTGTAATATCATCAACTTCCAGTAATGTTCACTTGCCTGTTTTTAATACCCTCTACAGTCCTTCCTACCATCCTGTGATAAATCCCTTCCCCTCTACCATTTCATAACTGTCCAGATCTTTTCCTCTCTCTCCCTACCACATCTGGCTTCTAGACCATTCTCCACTTCTTTCTCTTAGCATTTTCAAAGCTTATCTAGGGCCCAACAGGCTTTTTTTTTTTTTTCCTTCTTGGTGGTGGAGGGAGGAGGAGGGGGGACCTGCTGTTTAGCTGGCTTTGGCAAGCCTGGGCAGCTCTAGCTGAACTCCCCAGCCCTCTGCCAAGAACAGTCTAAATAGGAGCACCAGAAACATCTTTTAATGTCATTTGTATTAATATTTTTGGAATTAGGCAGACTTGAAATTGCTTTAAAAACATTAAAAAACAGAGGAAAATGGTTGGCAACCACGTGAAGCTTAAACTGTACCACACACAGTACTGACATAAGAAAGTGGCTATAACACCAGCAGCTAAGCCATTTGTATCAAAGGACTATTTTTCCATCACTTTAATTAACAAAGATGTTCTTAAAAGAAGGCTCTGAACAGAAGAAACCATTCCTGTCTTTGCTCATCCTAAGCAATGTACAACAACAGCTCAATGTACGACATGTTCTTGAGAAGAAGACCCTGTCCCCTCAAGGTATATCCAAAAGGAAAAAAAGGCAGACAAGGATGAAAAGGATCTTTGTGCCTTTTGACTCTCCAACTCCTTTCCTAAGTCACATGTTCTTCATGCCAGAGAACTAGGGTGAGTCTCAGAATGGTCCCTGGCTTGCTACCTACTCTCACCATCAGGCCCAAACAGTTCCTTAGAATTTTACTCTGTCTGCCTTAACCTTTCTTCTGTGATCATCAGAGATTTCCTCTGTACTCACTGGACCACCAGCTTTAATATCTTACAAGATCAGACAAAGGATCACTCAACCAGCATTTTCAAGGAGAGTTACAGCCAGCCAAATTCCTGGCACCCTCCTTCCTTCTCAATCTTTGGCTTCAGAGGGGTAGAGACAACCCCAAGGGATAGACTCAAAAGATCACCTTAGAAAAGCACAGTCAAGGTTTTAGGCTGGTTTTCTGATGTCCAAAGCATATACAAATTAAGCGATGAAAATTTCAGGTATAAAGGAACTGGAGACACTTCTCATGTAGAAATGGGGCTGGACAGGGAGAGGGCTTGTTAAGCCTTGGACCTTGGGCACTGCATAGTTCACAACTTAATGCCCCCTTCCTCTTCTTCATTCCACACAGAGTGCAGCACAGAGGCTTCAGACAGTGCTGCAAGGATGTCACATAGGTACCCCCGTGAGAGAAAGCAGCTGCCCCCAGTAGCAGCAGTCTGCTGCTGGCTATCCTCAGCCCGGGTTTGTGTCTCCCGCACGATGATCACAATGCCTGAACTTCAGTATGGATACAGCCAGCAGGTCGACTTTGGGACAGGATCCACAGCAACTGCACCCACAAGTGAAAAGCCTCCTTACAATAACAAAACATAGGTTTAGAAGCATGAAAGAAAGCAAAATAATCTGTAGGAGTAATCTAGATATATATGCACACTTTAGGAGGGAAAACAGATAAGAATCTTTCAGGTGAATTAGAGGTCATACACTTGCATAGGAATAATGCTTCTTGAGTCTACAATAATTTCATGATTAACATCTGCTTTCTTGGCCAAGGAATGCTGGTTTCTATTTTCCATAGCCCAACCCTTGTTCCTAGCTTCTAGACAGGTTTTTGCATTTTAGTTGTCTCCGTAAGAGAAATAATATTCATTCCAATTCAGTTTAGATTTAATAAATATCTCAGGTTCTTATTTATCCCCTTAAATTTATTCTCTCATTTAAAATAATACAGGTAATTAAAAATTGTTAGATGTCTGCTAGAATTCTGCTAATCTCTCTCAGTTGCTATTATCAATATGGATTACAGCCTAATTCATTTTGTCACAGACAGAGGAGAAGGACTCTGCATTTCACAATGGTTTAGAAGTCCCCCAAAGCTTGAAAGGAACTTTTCAAAGTCTTTAAAATGTTTCTGGAGAGAACTTTTCTCAGGAGCCAGCAAGACTAAAACATTCTCTTTTTTTTTTTTTTTTTTTTTTTTTCATCAAGGTGAACACTTTTCTCCAAAAGAAAAACAAAAGCTGCCATACAACAAGCGTAATTATTTGAAGTTTGGGTTGGGATAATGTAAAACTTGCCTTTGGCTTCTATGACAAAAGGCAACCCAGTCCTGGAGATCTGTTAAGTATGTGCCTCACTTGCAAGTGTGCTTGATAATCTGCAGTACTGAAAAGCTTTTCTTTCTATGAAGACAAGAGGGTTGTACTCTCAGACTTCTCCTTATACTTCATGGGAACTGTGAGAGCTAAAAGATGACTGACACAATCTGCACTTTTCCAGAAAGCAATGAGTTTTGTTTGTTTTTTAAATTTCTTTCTGCCGTATGCTAATGTGACTACCATTTTACATTATTATAATCTTTTGAGTTGGTTTGATTTGCTGTACAATGTTGCTTCTGTAAAATAAGATCTATGCAGGAAATTTGATAAAGTAATTTTATGTCTTCTATTTGTTGCTACTACTTTTGCTTACTGACAAATTAAATTCCAGTCATCTGAGTCAGCCTCTTATTTTAGATCATCATCCCATCTCCACGTTTTGTCAAATAAATACGCTTGTATGTGTAACTACACATAGAAACCTACAAATGATCTACATGACACTCCCTCACTTTGCAAATTAGAAAAAATTAGTTCTTCTAGAGTAATTTACTTAGGTTTCACAATCACTTTCCATCCCAATTTTCAAAGCTATATCATTACCAAACTTCTATTGCCTTCTGCACACAAAAGGTATTTTATTAGCTGAGACCCACTTCCTTGCTTCAAAGTCATTACAGCCAAAGAGCCTGGCTATGAGTGGGAAGTGGCAGCTCAGAGAATTGCCCTGTGAATGCATCCCCATGATGGTCTGTACCAGCACAAGTGTGTCTGTGTGTTTGTGAGTGTGTGTTGAGGCAGGGCACTGACCCCGTTACTCTTCCCACCCCGTCCAGCCAAGCAGTCAGCCCGCGCCTCCCGCGCCGCCCCGCGCGGCTCCCTCGCCTCCTTCAGCAGCCGGTGATGGGCCGGGTGATCTGACCCGCTCCAGAAGGCAGCTCAGATCCTGGCAGTGCTGTTCTGAGACAAACAAATAAAACAAAAGTCCAAGCCAAGAATTCCAGGAAGGGCTGAAGGAACAGTAGGATGCAGCCAAGAGTCAGAGGCATATGGGCTACTGCACTAGGCAACCAAAGAGGGCCAGGGCATGGGCCCAAGCACTGGCACAGCATCACCCATTGCTCAGCTCTCAGTGCTGTCCTTGGCACAGACTTGTTCCAGGCAACCAGCTCTCGCTCACACAATGCCTGGACACTTCCAGCAATAACCAGGGACCATTCCCAATACACGGTTTGGATGGGCCGCCTTGTTAGGGTGGGAGAGGAAAAGAATTTATGTCCAAAAGTAGTGACCCTCCAGGTGACCTCGTGGCCAGTGAGTAGCTCCCTGGGTATTTTATTCACTAATGTAGAAGCAATCTTGAATACCACAATTCATTCAGCACAGAGAACTTGCCAGGATGGGAACTGCCTCTTACTAGGACTGCGCCAACCACCCCAACACAGCAAACTCAGCTTTTTTCTATTATTTTGCTCCCTGAGATATTTCTGTAGAGTCTATTTAATCTCCCCTCAGTCTTCAAGCATTGTCTGGGCTGATTTTTAATTGACCAGAAAATTACATGGCTGCATCTATTAGTCCAAAGCACTATTTCACCTTGATGTGGCCCTCGAACTGAAATTGTATATTGCATCTCCAAGTAGCAATCTTCTACCTTACAAAACCCTCCTCCTCTCTCATGGTCATTCTGCCCCCGAATCTAAGCTTCTCCTATTGGATTCAATTCCAAATACATGAAGTACAAGCTGAGATCAGGAGAGGCAAGTTATAGGAAAGATAAAGATCCTGCTTAAAAGAAAAACAATTTCTGATTAAGGTTATGCTACTTATCAATTGCTATTTTCAAAGAGCATTATAAACATGAAATAATTTTTACAATAGCCAAGGGAGTGAGATATATAAGCATTGTTATGCATCTTTTGCAGGAAAACAGGTGGTGAACAAGAGGACAAAATCACCTGCTAATTTAGGATGCGTTTGGTTTTTTTGAGCCCTCCCATTCCAAACAATACTGAAGCGTCTCACATCACAGGCCACATGAAAAGCATGACTTTCTTGTTACTTTTCCATGACACTATGACACCATTGTCCTGACATAAGTTTCCACTGCTTGACACATGCAAAAAATACAGAACAGGTTAGGAAACTGATGTCTTCAATCTGAATTATCTGTCCCTAGGCTGAATCTTCTTACCTTTTGTAAATGTAACTGATGTTGTCATATAACTTCTATAAAAGGAATTGATGTCATCCTCTCACCTTTTGTAAATGCAACTAATGTTGTCAGATAACTTCTACAATAGAAGTTGCTTAATAAGAAAAGTACTTTGTGTTTCAAGCATTGCATAAGATTATGTCACACAAATAGATATGCATTAGGTAGTCAGAGAATATCTGTTAGGTAGGAAGGTTCATGTAAATTTTAATATATAAAAGATGTAACTTTTACCCCTTGGTGTGCTTGATTTGTGGAAACCTCCCCCTTTCATCCTGCACAGAACAAAGTGTTTCCTTTCTAAACTAAACTCTGTGTCTGTCTAGAGAGCTCCTAAAATCAGCAACAAAAGGAACTAGGACAAGACAACATCAGGAATTGCTGGCACTCAGCCTACAGCTCAAACCACTGGACAATGTTACTGTTCACAGCTCAAGAGGTTCACGGGTCCAAGGGGAGAAAGGGTGAGCATGCACTAAAGCAGAAATCTGCCTGCTGCAGACCATAGAGTACCTCTGCATTAGGTAAAAGAATAGATGTGTGTGAACACTGAAAAAAAGCAAGTAGCTGGACAAACACTGACTAGTAAAGGTGAGATAGGTTTCTGTGAATGTAGCCCAGGTGTTCTTAGTAAAACTGATCTCACAGGGACTTTCTTAAAAGTATCAAGGTGAAACAATGTTCAGTTTAAAACGGGTTTCAGCAAATACAGATCAGTTTTCCTACTTGGGTGCTTATCATCTTCCTTTTCTGTGGTTGCAGTGATTCCTTCCACTGCTCTGCTACCCTGTCCCACCTCAGCCCCAGAGTTCTGCTCAACTCTGCTGCTGCCCTTATCAGCCCTGATGCAGTCAGGTGTTTGCAACTAAATGAAGGTGACCAACACAAATTTCTGCACATCCTTCCTTCCTTCCTTCCTTCCTTCCTTCCTTCCTTCCTTCCTTCCTTCCTTCCTTCCTTCCTTCCTTCCTTCCTTCCTTCCTTCCTTCCTTCCTTCCTTCCTTCCTTCCTTCCTTCCTTCCTTCCTTCCTTCCTTCCTTCCTTCCTTCCTTCCTTCCTTCCTTCCTTCCTTCCTTCCTTCCTTCCTTCCTTCCTTCCTTCCTTCCTTCCTTCCTTCCTTCCTTCCTTCCTTCCTTCCTTCCTTCCTTCCCAGAGCTGCAACCTTTCTTGTGCTGCAGTCTCTTGCTCACCTTGGCTTGAAATCATTATGCCCTAGTTGCAAACAAATGTGAATAAATTACAGTAATATCCAAATAAGAGAAAGAAGAAAAGAAGTATCAGAGAAGGTGACTAGGAAACCAAGGAAGAAATGCTAATTAACTCAAATAGATTGATTTGCCCTGTTTGCTCAAAAAATTAATTACCAAAAAACCGTAAATTAAGAATTAAAAGCTTACAATAAGAGGAGCCAAAAGGTTTTTCTCTGGAATCTATTATGAGTATCTGAAAAGGGATTGTGTCTAATTAGACATTATTTTGCAGCAAGATGACCTCATATTATAATTAGAGATATGTTAAATTACTTGGAAATAATTGCAATGATAGGATCTCCTCCATGACTGCCAGTTTGGAAGCTTTCATGTTCACACTGATCCTACACACCTCAGTTTCTTTTGGCTGGGAGTTGGGTCTTTAGCAGGTATCTAACATGCAAAAAAGCCAGCATTCTTCAAAATCTCCATCAAGTGACAGACACTTTAAAAAACAAGAGAGATGTACAAATTTTCATGTAATAAAACTGTGATCTAAACATGTGGCAGGTACTTGGCACTATCTGCACTCTATTTCCTAAGCACGACATTCACAATGCAAACAAATGTTATTAATTTTTATGTTTAAAACTAATATATCCACAAATACTTTGAGCTTCTAAAACATACTGCTCTAGGATACTGCATATTGCAAAAATGTTAGCCCAAGTTCTTACAAGTGTCAGTTGCTACTTCAGTCCTCTGGATTGCCTTGGTGAGTCAGTCAAACTCCAAATACTTCAGTGGCTACAGAAAAGGAGGAAAGACATGTCTAGCACCCTGGACTGCAGACATGCTGGGTTGTGTGATGTGGGTAAGAAAATGCCAGTCATGCTAGAAAACACTCACAGAGAAGCTAGGTCAGAAAGTCAGGTCAGTGGTAAGGCGAGAAACCAGAATAGGTAAGGAACAGCTATGGGAGCTCTTCCTGTATTTCAGCATCTTTCTGATCCACATGGAGATCTGGAAGGATAGCCACAGTGAGCAAAAGACACTGAGATAAAAGGGAGCCTGCATACCCTGAAGTGGAGCCTGAGGAAAGGAACAGCTTCAAAGTTGCCCACAATGCTTTGAAAGGCACAAAGGATTAGGGCTCGCACACATCAGCCCTTGCATGAGCAGCTGCAAATCTGTCTGGGCAGAAGAAATACAAAATCTCCTCCAGAACAAAAGAGCATGCACTAGCCTTCATGTCTGTGCAGCCACTAAGTGGGCAAGATGGCAAACTTCGTTTTTGTGGGAACAACTAAGGGTGCCATAGGCTGAGTACAGCTGATATAACTGGTCTCAGGAAACAGGATTACAACATATCTTCCTTCTCAGTGTCTGTTTCTGAGACTGTTTCACAAGGCATGGATATGCATCTTCCTGAAGGCAGCACACAAAGATGGCCAGCACACAAAGGAAGGCAAGAAACTCCAGCAGGCTGGCACCACCCAAATGCTCAAAAGCACAGGTCCACACCTGCAGGGGTACCCGAATGCCTGAGAACCCATACTGTTCTGTGCCCTGCAATTTCAGTATGCAGAGTAAAAACTCCTGTGAGTTGTGCAGTTGTAAAACAGGCCAGCATTTGAGCTGGGAAAAGAAGGTACATTTCCCACATCCAGGCCCATATCACATAACCACAGGTCTCTGAGACTCACCACTGACATGCGTGACTGGTGGCACAGCCCAGCCACCAGAGCCTCATTTCCAGAATGGCTCTGTAGATCTTGGCTGCTGCAGAGGTTTAGAAACAATGCTTTTAATATTTTGTGGTATTGACTTACCCATTCATTGTGTAGTGACATTAGCACACATGAATAATCATAAAATAAAAAAAAAGGATAATTAATATTTAACTTTGCCAGAGGGATGTACTTAAGGGAGAAACCATGTTTTTGAAAGAGCAGCTGATATTTGTCAGCTGGAGAACAGGACTAATTAGATGCATCAGGCAGTGGTGACACGAAGTTGAAAAACAGCTTGTCAACTCTGAAATGACTTATAGCAAATGATTATATATAAAGATGCTTTGTTATACTCTCACACACAGGTGTGTTCCTCATTTTCCAAACACTTCCTGTGTCTTTTGTTCCTGTAGTAAAACAGGTGCAAAGCAGATTGCCCACTCCTAGATATACCATAACTATATTTTAGGTAGAGCAGATATGTGGTCTGTTTCTTGTGCCCAAACCAACGAGGTGTTGAACATTGAAGTGCCCTCCATTCTCACAGATTTCACTGGAAGATGGTCAACAACTCAAAGGATCAAAGACGTGATGTCTGAACCACATAAGGAAAGTGATGTAGGGGATGAGGCAACAAACCAGGAGGCCAAATTCATGTCTGTTGTAATGTTGGTTGACTGCAGCCAGACAGTTCATTGATCACAGCAAAGGATTTGCCCCAGGGTGTTTTAATTTAAAACAGATTGACATTAATCTGAAGAACAAATCACCCAAATCCTAAACTCTGATCTGATGCAAGTCAGATGCAATATGACAGCAGCTCAATCTCCTGGGCAGCAGAGCTGCTAGTTTCAACTTCATACTCATTTCCAAACGGCGTCTGTAAGTTCTCGGATGCTGTTGGAATAGGCCCAGCAAGGAATAATTTATCCAAGGTAGAGGTACATATCCTTCAGAACACACAAAAGCTACCAGGAAAGTGAAGCTTCAAGGAGGGATGGAGTGCAGGTGCTGAGAAGGGGAAGGGGCCACTTTAGGAAGTAAGTGCTTGATTAGTGAATGAGCAATGCTAATGCTGAGCAAACAAAACAGAAGCATAAATTGCAAGACGCCGGTTAAACTGCAATCATGAAGTACTCTAAAAAGCTTATTAACTTACCTAGGAAATTGAACACAAACTGACTGTTTGAACTGAGCTGCTCAAACAATCAAAACATTTGAAATGTCCTGAAAGTAATTTGTTTAACACAGCATTTGAGCTGTCACAAAAACAAAAGACAGTGTTTCTCTCCATCTGCAATGAAATCACACCAATACACACACTCTGGCACCAAAGAAGAATATTTAAAGCCGTACGTAGCACCTGTAACACATTGCTCGTATTTATAGTCCTGGTATGATTGGTTTCTAAAGAAAAATTATGTCCACAGACAGCATGTTTTGTTCCTCCTCGTTACTCATATGCAAGAATGAAAGATGTATTACAACATACTCTTCCTTCCACCTGCTTTGATGAACTGCCTCAAAGCTCTCTGGGGAGACTGCTGCAAAGCCTGTGACTTACAGTTTAGGCTCAGAAAGCAGATACTGGATTGCAAGAGCAGACTCAAAGGTCAGTTCAGAGCGGCATGGGCAGCAGATTGCAACTCCATTTCTAAAAGCAAAGGACACCGCTGTGGTACAGGTGATTCCCCTCAAGCCTATACCCTCACAAAGGAAAAACTTAACAGATCTGCCTTTAGGGACAAATGTAAAAAGTTCAACTTGAAACTCTAACACCTGTTTCACAGAGACTTCTCCCTACTGCATATTATTTAAAAATTGCAGTTCACCTCAGGACCATTTCTCACCAAGTCAGTTAATGATTTCTACGTCTGCTCAGTTTTCCTAAGAGAGTGTTTTGCTGTGCTCTGGTCTATGTAGCATGCCCATCATTGTGATATCTTAACACCACCCTGCAGTGTGACAACCCACTTCCCTGATGTGCATCTGTCACACCTTGATCTTTCTATTTTATCTTCTCCTCCCATGGAGAAACCTTTGTAGATGAAAATAAATATGAATATATTCAGTTCACTTTTCAAAAATAGCTATATAATGTATTTATACTTTCATATATTATATATAACTTTTTTATAATATGGTTATTGATGCTTGCTATTATCTGTACTTTCGGTACTGAAGGCAGAGTTGAAGAAATGCATCTTAGCAAAGTACCCAGGTTTCTGATAGGTCATACATTTTACTGAAATTTATTCCACAGACTTGTGTAAGAACCTGAGAAATTTTAGCAGAAGCAAAAAAAGGGAAATATATTTTACAGAGCCTCAGACAATCTATCAGGTGTTCATGCTACACGTTGTAGATAAGCTCTGAGGTCTCAAACTGGACACAGCAGATATCCAAACAGAGAGGAAGATAAGATTGTGACTAACACTGAGCTTTGTACTCACACCAGAGGTGTGACCACCCTCATTTGCTGATGGCACTGACCTGGAGAAGCTGAATGCTTTGTCCTTTCTCACATGCCAGATCACTGCAGGGTTACAAACAGAAACTGGGGCGTTAGGACAGAACCTCGTGGTCTCATTATGTGGTAACCAGCATCTTGCTTACACAGACTTACATCCATCTGCAAAGAGAGGCAATTGACACACTTCCCGTTGCATTTTTTGCAAGCACACATGCAACTGCAACACTGAATGTGCAGCATCTACACATGGCTTTGAGTATTTCCTCAAATCTATTTTCCTTTAACCCTTTCAAGCATTCTGCTGACTGTTGTTAATTACAGCTTTAGAGAGAAACCTATGAAAACACAGCAGTATATTTCCTAGAGATACAGAGGTTTCAATAGACGCATCTGCACAGCATTCATCATTTTCCTGAACAGTCCTACACAAAACAGCATTTCTGTCATTACATTTTTAATATAACAATCCCCATGGGAAACTGTTGATGAGGACTGGGATACAGATGAAGAGAAAACAGAAAGATTGCAAGATGAAGGGTTGTTCTCAACCTACAGATGAATGATGGTTCTTGTAGGAGCTTATCATTAAATACAGATGAATGGTAGATTCTGCCATTTTTAGTAAAAACTACTAAGCCAACAGGAAGGCTGGATTTGATGGACGAGTTTTTTAAGTGAAGAACTTCCTTGAGAATAAGAAAACGTTTCAGATTTCAGGTGTGGAAATCATCAAAATCCATGGATACTTCTGACAACAACCAGAGCCAAGCTGGCTCTTTTAGCTCCTTTTCCCATAACTGGATCAGCAGAGGAGATCTTGGAATATCTACAGATCACACAATGGGGGGGGCGGGGAAGGACTTTGACATAAGGACATGGGACCATCAGATACCAAAATGCAGTGGTAGCTTAGATAATCAGACTGAGCCATGGCAAAGTTATCCTAATGCCCCACAAACACTGTTTCAGGGCAATCTGTACTGTCATGTACATCACTTGTGAGCAGGAGCACGTATCCTGCGAGTTTTCACAGTCCAGTTCACCATCAGTAACTCATTAACTCAAATGCCTGCAACTGTCTGCCCATGACATTATAGTCTGACCTTGGGAAAGCCACTCTCACCTGATTGTGTTAATCTATTAATTGCTCCCTGGCAGGTGCTGATCCTCCTTGTCTTTTTCTGAAATGGAGATGTGGTGGATTCAGGCTTTACACAGCATAGTGCTTCAGATTCCCCATCAGAAAAGTGGAGATAGTAACATTTACATACCTCAGCAGGTAGTTTGGATGCTTAATTAATCCTTTCAAAGCTTCTTAAAATATAGATAAGAAGTAAAAAAAAAAAAAACTTTTAATATAATTTTCACTGGATAATTAAAAAAGTACAAAAAGTTGTTTTTCCAAGCAATAAATAGCTATTAAAAAGAATTCAAAACTTATTAAACTACTCATTACTTTAAGACCTGGTAAAAAAAAGAAAGACCCTTTGAGTAGTTAATCTGACCTGGTGTTTAATTAGAACAAATTCAAAGGCAACAATTCACTTGTGATTAAAATAACATGATTTCTGCCATTTCTTTTTGTGAGTTCAGTCAAACTTCACATTTTGTAGTTAAAGCCTTTGAATACCTGGGACCCTGGGAAATACTGGCCTGTCAGCCTCACATTTGTGTTTGGGAAGATCATGGAACGCAGCCCTCAAGAAGTTATGCTAAGGCACATGAAGGACAGGGAGGGAATTCAAAGCAGCCAGTGCAGCTTCACCATGGGGAAGCCCTGCCTGACCTTCTGTAACGAGGGACTGCATCAGTGGGCAAGGGGAGAGCTACAGATGTCATTTATCTCAGCTTCTGTAAAGCCTTTGACATGGTCTGCCCCAGCATCCTTCTCTCTGTATTGGACAGTTATGGATTCTCTGGGTAGACTGTTAGATGGTTAAGAAAGTGGTTGGACACTCAGATTCAGAGGATTGTGGTCAACAGCTCAGAGTCCCGAAGTGTCGGAACTCAGGACATCCCTTTGGCAGTCTGGAGTTGCTGGGACCCCTGCCGGGGGGCTCAGAGACCCTGGCACACAGCCCAGAACACCAGTGGGTTGGATTACAAACCTTGGAACAAGTTCCCAGCTTTGCATGAAGATCTAAAAGCCGCAGCAACTTGAATAGTGTAATAATAAATTTATCACAGGGTGTAAATGTAGGTTTTGGGATTTTTAGTATAAAGGTTATGGGGACAAGATGGAGGGACTTGGGCATGTCTAGCCTTTCTCCTTCTTCTTCTCTACCTCCATCTTCAGTGGTAATGTTGGCACTTTTAGATTGGTTTAGAGTAGAAGCTCACTGTCTAACACAGGTGATAGGTATTGAAAAATAATTTTAAACAAGTTATATGTAGTTTTTAGTATATAAAGATAACACTGCCCCAGGGGCAGGCAGAGTGCCTGGAACTGTCCTGCTGAGCAGACCTCGGCAGGACAGGAGAAAAAATTTTATAGATAAGATTTAATAGACAACTCCAAGACCGAAAACTGAAGAGCTTTGACTCATCCTTTGAACACGCGGGCTGAAACAGAGACTTTTAACACATCTCGGGGTCACAGGCTCAGCAACATCCGAGACCGATGGACCCAGTCCTCAGGGGTCCATACTGGGACCAATGTTTTTAATATCTGCATTAATGACTTAAAGGGATTGAGTACACCCTCAGCAAGTTTGCAGATGGCACAGAGCTGAGTGTTGCTGTTGACACACCTGAGGGATGGGATGCCATCCAGAGGGACCTGGACAAGCTCAAGAATTGGGCCCATGGGACTTTCATGAGGTTTAATATCACCAAGTGCAAGGTGCTGCACCTGGGTCAGGGCAACCCCCAGTATCACTCCAGTCTGGGGATGAGCAGATCCAGAGCAGCCCTGCTGAGAAGGACTTGGGGATGCTGCTGGGTGAGAGGCTGGACATGACCCAGCCATGTGACCTTGAAGCTCAGAAAGCCAAACCTGTCCTGGGCTGCATCAAAGGCAGTAAGGGCAGCAGGTGAGGGAGGGATTCTGCCCCTCTGCTCTGCTCTGGTGAGACCCCACCTGCAGTGCTGCATCCAGCCTTGGGTTTCCCAGTGCAGGAAAGACACGGACCTGTTGGAGCAAGTCCAGCGGAGGCCACCAAGTTACTCGGGTGGATGGAGCACCTCTACTATGAGGGAAGACTGAAATTATTGGGATTGTTCAGCCTGGAGAAGGGAAAACCTCAGGATGGCCTAATTGGGGCATTCCAGTACCCAAAAGGAGCCTGCAAGAATGATGGAGAGGGGCTATTTAATGGGGCATGTAGTGACAGACAAGGGAGAATGGCTTCAAACATAAAGACAGTAGTTTAAGATTAGATATTAGGAATAAACTCTTTACCATGAAGGTAGTGAGGCACTGGAGCAGATTGCCTGGAAAAGTTATAGATGCTCCACCCCTGGAAGTGTGCAAGGCCAAGTTAGAGGGGACTTTGAGCAACCTGATCTTTTCCAAGTTGTTCCTAATGATGGCAGGGGGGTGGAACTTGATGATCTTCAAGCTGCATTCCAATCCAAGTCATTCTTTGATTCTGTGACTCTGTGAATGCAAATTAACATGAGACCACTCAATGGCCAAAGCTGCCTGCACCAGGAACCGTCACTGAGACGCAGCACTGCCAGCATTCCCATACACTATGCAAGGCATGATGTGCACCCCCGTAGGAGGTCATGGGGATGAACAGATCATTTGCTTGGTTAGTCAAAGTCACACAAACTGGCTCAGCTGGAATCCAGAAAGGCTTATGTATGCAAAGGGAAACAGTTACAGGCTGTCTGCCTGTGGGAAAGGCCATCATTCAGGTCCACACCTGAACTGCACGTCAGCCCCATCCAACAAGCCTTGGCCATGGCACACACAAGGTCCTTTGTTCCAGGAAAGGTAAGAGGGTACGTGTGGAAAAGCAGAAGGTTGGGGGGCACAATCAGCAGCACATGCTTATCAATAGCAATAACTTATACGAGGTGTTTGTTGTTAATTATTAATATTTGAATATGATTTAGCATCTTTAACAGTAACGCTTCTGTAGGTATAGAGACAGGACACAGTTAAGATACAAAAGGCTTTAATAAAATTTTGGTTTTTATCACACACATACCAGCACAAGCTATGGCTCTGAAGGACTGTGTATGAGTCAACACTGTAAACATTTAACTTTAATTCGAAAGATGGCAGGTGACTGTTGTGGGAGGTTTAGCATTGTAATGCCATAATGCATTTGTCTAAGTATTTGCAAATGGGATAAATGTCCTACTACTGTGTATCCTAAAAGAAATACACAACATCAAGCTGTGTTACAGTGCCTAAAAGAAATATACAACATCAAGCTGTGTTACAGTGTATTTGTACAGTTAATGTTGGAGTGTCCAGCAAGCTTGGTGATATTGTAGTGCAACAGAACTCCAGATGTGATGTTCACCAATAGACTGAGTTGATCAAAATTTAACACAAAGCAGCTAAGTAATGGTTATAGCACCACAATGCCTACAACATTAATGCCTTGCAAAGTTCATTCCATTTCAGAAATATTGATGTTTCTCCTATAGGAGCAGTCAGTTTTGTCCACAATAACTTTTACACACCTTTGCAAAGAATTTCAAACCTGGATTTAACTTACCTAGCCTTGATTCCCATTCAACATAATTCTCCTGCTGTCTCCCAGTGGGAGAAGCCATGACTGAGAAAGGACACAGAATGGGAAGAACCTTCTCCTACTCCAGGAATCCATCTCATATAGTCCAATTTCTCCAGCCAGGTAGCTGGATTACAGAATCTATTTTGCTGTGGTTTTTAATCAAACATGTCTCAGCTCAGAATGCCCCATGAATGTCCAGCAGAGCATTGATAATATAGCCAGTAAGTGATTAAGGGATGTCTATATGGGGAAATAAACCCCCAACCTTAGTTTCAGGGGTTGGGCACAGTACCAACAGGTCCTGAGAAATCCACCACCAACTCCAGCAAAAGTCATCCTGTGACTTCTTAGCCATTCATACCAGTGTTAAAAAAAATACAAAAAACCTCCTGCTTTCCCTGATGAAATTTTACATCTAGATTTCAAAGGTATAAAAAATTCCCCAGGATTGTGGCACTGAATACTCATGGCCTATATATTTCTGATTAGCTATTATAATATATAAAAAATATTTTACTAATTTGACAGACTTTATTAGTACAGAGGTTAATTGCCTTTCTCTGACACATTTTCACTGCCTACATCTGTGTCACAACATTATTTGCTTCATTAGTTTTTAAAGTGGAATAGCTAAAACTCAGGTTATTGAAATAATATGACTGTGCTTCTGTAGCACACTATTTGCTTGCAATTCAGCTGATGAATCACCTATATTTCAAGCAGAGCTGGCCTTGCATTTGGAGGAATGCCAAGAAAACAGGTCAGTGTTATCAGCTGTACGCACTGCTACCCCTTTTCATTTCCCTTGCCATCTTCCAAAAACAGTTCTTTCCTGCAAGAAGGTATTAAGAGTTAAGATGACAGCAGCTGAACTATTCCTTTCTCTTTATTGGGAAGCTTTATTTCTTATTGCACCTATTTTTCAAGTTTGATTTGTGGTTTTAGCAAAACACAGGGTTTGGATAGAAGTTCTGGTCTTTAGGCCATTACTCAGAGGAACACATTGGTGCTGACTGAATGATTAAGTAGGAAAAGGATTAGTTGACACACACCAGCACCTACTGAGCAAAGGACAAAACAGAAACATAGGTTTCCTGCTGTGAAAATGTGCCTGTCCCAATGGAACATCTCTATCTTGCAGCCCATGTCTGAAAATGCCAGGGGATGTGTCTGAAGTGCTGATGTGATAGTCTGTGTGATACTGGCCCATGACAGCAAATGATGAGAGCCATGACTGCCCATGACCATGACTGCCCCAAGCAGCCAACAATCCAATTAAGGCAGTAATAGAAAGCAGACACACAGAGAGCATAGGAAAAGATGAAACAACATGGGCATAACACTGCTTTTTATTATTTTTTAATACTATGCTTGATGAGGAAGTACAGGATAAAATAAGAGATATTGAGTATGCTATCCCAGGAGTCTCTTCCTGCCCTCTGTTCCCATGTCAGATGAAGGCAAGAGTCATGTGCAGCACAGCTGCTGCCCAACTGGGGCTGTGTCTTACAAAAGGGATCGCTCTCACGCTGTGGATGAATGTGTGAGTCAGCCAGAGCATGTCCTTTCACTTTCTGTCCTAAATGTGCCTCTGTACACAGTTCACAACCTAACTCAGACACATATTCATTTGGTATCAAGTCCCACAAAATATCAGCCTTCACCGCTGATGATAAAATGTCTTTAAGCACTCCTAACTTTGCCTCCTTAATTGTCATAGCCCACCTTCCTCCAACAATTTCTTCTCTCCTTTCCCTTCCTTACTGCATTCCCTGTTTAATGTAGGAAGGATTCTAGGAACATTTCCTGACCTTTTGTGCCTTCAGTAATGTGAGAGTACAGAAGAAAAACATCTGGAGGAAAGCCCAGATGTAACAGCCTCCAAAAGGTGCCTCCAGACCATGCTTGTGGCTTGTCCCTGCATGGCTCATGGATGGGTGCAGTGTCAGCTCTGTGCTGGTCTGCTCACCCCAGGCTCCAGCCCTGGGCCAGCACATGAAAGGAAAGCCAGCTAAGGGGGGACAAGTCCCCTCACTCTACACCCACTCTGCACAGACTCAGCTCACTCCAGAGCAATCAGTGTGGATGCAGCATCCCATCCCAGACTGACTTCACCCCTAACAGCATGGATGTGAGCTGGTCAGCAATAACCTGCTGACCGCACTGCTGGTCACAGGGGTGATATGACCAACCCAGTGCCACAAGCCAGGATGTCAGTGGTCTCATCCCAAGATATGCCACAGCTTGTATGGCAACCCTGAGCTGGTTTGTACAAGCTTTCTGTGGCACAGGCTAGGAGAATCCCAAGAGAGCAGCAAGGAGCTCACTGCAATCACCTGCCCAGCTTTGTTCCCAATTCTGAGCAGCTGAAACACAACTGCACATTGCTATGGCTACGCTGGGTTTGATACCCAGCTCAGTGCCACGCTGAGCACAGCTAAAAGTGCACCTCCAGATTACAGGAGAAACCCAGCACAAGCTGCCCTTTGACAGCAGCTGCTCCCCGTGCAGCTATTCCCCTGCACATCCCTTCCTCCCCCTTCCACTCACAGCAGAACCAAATCACTGAGTGCAGTGCACACGGGCAAGAAACATAATTACACACACACACCACACACACGCACTATCTTGAGCCCTTCATAATTACGTTTTAAATTGGTTTACTCAGAATCCTTTCAGCTAATCATTTTCACCCAACTCTAATCAACTCTAAGCACTAAAATAAATATACAGCATCTTTACCTGGTGTAGCCCCTCTCTTCTGCCTTAAGCCCTCACACTCCAGTTTGCTGGGCATTAGGAATTTGGATATTACCAGTTTTAGGTTTAACTTTCATTATGAGCAAGCACTTCTAAGCCACCAAAATGCACTGGCAAAATTCACACGTGCAAACCAGTGGCTGCTTCCGTCTCTGTGGAATCCCACAAATATTTTTTTCACTTTCAGTTCCCGTGCCTCTGGATAGCTCGTAAATATATGGCTGAAACAGAGTGCAAAAACTCGATCCAAACAGATGCCTGATTCTCATTCAAAATCAGTAACTGGATTACTTTCCCTTACAACTGAGTCTGAACCAAGGAGGCTCAGTCTGCATCAAGGGAAGCAGTTCACAGCTTCTTACTTGCTATGCAAAAGTTCTTACACACACAACTGTAAAATCTGCATTTTCATGAGCAAGTCAGCATTTCTTTGAGCTGTCTCTGGCCTACACTTGCCTGCCTGCAGCTTGCATACACAGTTTAGGAAAGGAGGCTCAAAAATTCAACCCCAAGTATCTTCAATTTAACTCACCAGAGCTCTGTGTACTTCCCATACTCTCCTAGCTGTCTTTCATGACGTGACCACTTTCTCTCTCCTACCTGTGTAAGTCCTGCGTTGGCTGGAGCCAGGCTGGTGTGAAACCTTGAGAACTGTGAAGAAGAAGGGCAGTCATTTTCCCTCAGTTCATACACATCCTTACTAACTCTCAGCAGCACAGCAGTGTGAATCTAGCTCTCAGCAATGCTTTAATAGCAAAGCTGAAGGTGTGAAGCTTCTTTACTTTTAAAATATACTACACAGTTCTGCATATTCCCTGGTATACATTATGCTCCATCTTACAGCATGGAGTGCTGCTTTCTAGCCACACAGCCCAGTGCTTTATTCTTACTTTATTCTTTCCCAGAACTCTGTAAGACTGCCTACTATTTTTAGCTTCTCTTTGTGGGTGGTGAGGGAGAAACCAAGAGGTTAACTGCTTTGTTTGATGGCTGGGCACGGGCACCGTCATCTACCCCCACAGGGCTGCCAAGGTCTAAACCCAGCAGGAGTGTCCTGGTCCTTAATGGCATTTTCTGAGGTTTTCACTGGTCCGGGGGAGGTGGGAGGAGAGGTGGATTGCCATGCTCCAGAGACAGAAAAACATGTCAGTATTTTAATCACTGGACAGAAAAACAAGTAAGGAGGAAATTAAGTTTCCAAAATACCTTTTTTTTTAATCCACATCATGAGTCGCCTCACCTGCTACCAGCTGGCTCACAGGGATTATTTGCCCTTGGGCTTTGCCTTCTCTCGCCACATGCCCTCCTCAAAGCAGCTGTGACCACATCACGCTCCCCTCAGCACTGACTCACTCCCTGCCTCTCCACAGGACCTGAGCAAGCTATTTGCCCTCCGTCAACTCTTGTTTATGGATTCTGATACAAAAGACAAGTGTTCATGTGGCATACTGTATCTAGGAAAATGTCATGCTTCATACATTCAGTTATCAACCACTATGCCAAGTGCTTTATGTTATCTACAAAAAGCAGACTTCAGAGGGAAATGAACTACGGCAAATCAAAGTCTATTACTGGGAAAGAGAGGAGAGCTGTAAGCCAGGCTTGCAGCATTCTTCCAGCTGCATAACTTTCTAAGCAACTTTACCCAGCTGAAGAGTCAATAAATGGTCACCCAGTTGCAATCAAAAATAACAATTCATGTACTGTTACCCAGAGGGGCTTTTCTAAGCCCCCAGGGCACAACTGCAGCAGACAGCGGCACACTAGGTCAGAGACAGCAACAAGAAGGGTGAAAAATGTCTCACACCTCCCCAGCAGCTGGGAGGGAAGCAATGAGAAAGACCCACTCATCCCACCAGTGTCTCCAGAGGCCACTGCCACCCACTTCCAAACTCAAAGCAGGGCAGTGCTTGGGCTGCCTGCCCTCGTGCCCCCAGGGCCAGCACTGAGTGCTGCTGCAAGCAGCTGCCCAGCAGGGCAGGGCAGTGACGTGCACAGCCTCAGCCCTGGTGCAGTGGGGAGATCATTTCTCCCCACTGCTCTGTGATTGTCCATCTGCCCTTAGGGATACACACTCTTAGGGATCCCTTAGGGATACACACATCTGCCCTTAGGGACCAAAGCACTCCCTACCTGCAGAAATTCCCTACTCCCTGCAGTCTCAAGTTCTGCAACAGGTTTGAGCCCTGCATGAGGGGCAGAAGACAACCAGCCCCATCCACCAGTTAGATCTATAGCCCAGTCCATAGTCACCGCTCAAAACATAACCCAGATATTTTCATCATAGTCCAAACCAGTTCATTTCTGATTCACAGGAATGAAACAAATGGGATTCTTTTTTTCTGATCTTGATTCTCAGACTGAGAGCCACTGAATAAAAGATGGCTTTGAAACATGCCAGCTTTTCTGGAATCAGAGAGAAGGGATATGAAATTCAGAAATTAAACCTTAACCCAATCTTTATAGATGTTCATTTGTATTGGGTCAAGACAATATCAGGAGCCCACATTCATAAAAACTTTGGTAGTTTGGACATTGGACTTGCATCTGGATCTGTCAGCGTGGGTGTACCTATATCAGCAGTGAGGAAATTACCATAGGAAATTAAAGGCACCAACACACAAATCTGCAGCCAGTAAGAACAATAAAGAGGAACTGTTTAAATTTATCAGGAACAAACAAAATCCTAACAATGGGATAGCTCCACAGCTAGATAGGAATCTCAAAATTGTCAGTCATGATTCATAGAAGAAGAAATATTCAATAAATATTTCAGGTTTGTATTTGGAAACTAGTAGGATGATGTATTATTATCTCATAGTGATAAGGAAACACTTTCATTTCCATCAGTTACTTAGGGGAAAGTTAAACAGCCGCTATCAAAACTGAACATTTTTCAATCAGCAGCACTTGGTAAGTTGCACCTCAGCATACTAAAGAAATGTGCCAAAGAGTTTTCCAAAATGTTTGTGTTGATTTTTCACACATCTGGGACCACTGGAGAGCTTCCAGAAGACTGGCAAAAAGCTCATGGGGCATTACTATTTACAGAGGGTACAAAAAGTAGGCTGGGCAACCACAGGCTGATTAGCCTAACACTGATCCACAAGTCAAGCAGATTGATGTGAAGGATTAGTGAGGGAACAATCTTTACACGACTGATGCTACCCAGTGTAGCTCCTGGCCTGGAGATGACACAACTCAGCAAGTCCCCTCTGCCTCCATGTCTCATTTGCCTTGCACCTTCATCCCGCTCAGATGGGCACTTGTGGGTCAGAGTTGAAAAAGGTTTAAAAGATAGCAGTGTAATTAATAGTCATCAGCATGACTGCATGGAAAAGTCTTGTCAAATGAGCTCAGTGGTGCTTTTTAGTGAAATTAGCAGTTTAGCTGATAAAGATAGCTGTGTCTATGTCATGGGTTTCAACATCTGTGAGGCATTTAACTCAGTCCCACATGGCATTCTGATTAAAATAATTAGCATTATCCAGAATTAATGTACCTCTTATTAAATCGATTAAAAGCTGGTGAGCCAAAAGTGAGCCAAAGGCAATCCTAACTGAATCATTCCCATCTTCAGAAGATGCTTAATGGGATCCCCCAGAAACCTCTTAGCCCAGTGCTGCTCACTATCCTTAGCAATTATTTCAAGAAAATGAAAAAATGTTGCTATTAAAAGATAGATCTCATTTCAAAATTGCTGGAATATTAAATGATGGAGAGAAAAATAGTTACATTGGCAGATGTGCATCATGGGGTTTAGTGGATTCACTGACACCTGAGTTTTAATAAGCCAATGCACCAATGCACCAGAGCCTTAAAATCAGTACATGGCAGGAGCCCTGCAGCAGGAACAGAAAGTCCTAATGGGTAATTTCCATCTTAGCTTTCTGTGGTGCTCAGCTGGACTGGGTTATTCCTAGGTATGTCTACTAAATTTACCAGGAGAGAAGGCAGCAACAGTGCTGGACATTGAACCCAGAGTACTCACACTTGCTGGCTCTAGGATAGTGAGACAAACCTCTCCAGGAATCCTCAACGTATTGCTGAGATTGTCTGGCTCCTTCAAAAGGTGTTTCAGAACAAAAAAAACCCTCCTCACCCCCAGCTATCATCATTAGGTGTCAGAATGAATGTCGAATGGGAAAGGGTGGACACAATCCCCCCTACCACTTTGCAGAAAGACATCTCTGCCTTCTTCTCATTTGAGACACTCTTGTGAGCATTCAGTCTCTCAGAAGTTCAGCAGTGAATTCTACTGTGTGAGCCAAATTTCTTCTTCCCCTTGGTTTTCCATGTGATCTGCCGTTGGCCCAAGCACTCCTGTTTCCAGGTGTGCTTCCAGTTAGGCTGTGTGGCTGAGTGGGACATGGACTCAGCTTTATCCATGCCTTCCCTGTGCTTCATCTTACAGAACCTGCTACCGATGGTGTGCGTCTGAGCTTAGCAAAATGCAAACAAGAAATCTCAGGAACTCCTACACTGTCCCATACCCCAGTGCAAGGATATATTACATGCTGACTCATAAACCTCATAAAGGTTTAAAGCTATTTTTTCTTAAAAAAAAAAAAAAAAAGAAATTATTTGGGCAAGTCTGTGAGCTCTTCTCCTTTTGCTGTTTCAAAGCCATTCTTTTTTGATAGGCTGGAACACCAGAGTCTCTCTAGCCAATTTCTGCTTTACTGAATATTCATATTGTTTGGGGCTCACTCAGGTGCTCCTGGGAAGGGAGCTGCCACACAGGGGAAGTCGGGGTGGAAGGGTGGAGAACAAACCCTCAGTTTACAGCCCTGAGCTCCAGTGACTTGGTTCCCTCCGAACAGGTGCTTCCCAACACAGTCTCACAAGTAAACCTAAATCTGCCCTGACTGGAGCAAGAGAAGCAAGGGATACATCCATGAATAGTGGCCCTGCACAACTGCTGCACCGTGCTATGGCTATGGGGACCCTGCCAAACTGAGGTCAGTACATGACCAAAGTGCCATCAGCTCAGTCCCAGCTTGGATAGCAAGCCATTTTCCAAAAGGTTTAGGCAGAGGAATTATGTTCCTTTAAAACATCAAATTCTGGACACAGAGCAGGGTCTTGTGCCCTCAGCTGCTTTAACATCTCTGTGGGACAACTTGGCAAAGGAGGCAAGAAAAATACCAAATTCTGGGCTTGTGGGCTGATGAAATTAGTTGTAATTTTTGCTAGGAACAATATTGCGCTTTCAAAGCCTCAGCTGTAATGCTGCAACAATGCTAGAACAGAGATAAAACTGATACCACCTAATAAATACAAGGTGTATTTCTTAAGAGTGGCATTCTTTAATTCCCATGACATTACATATTAAGAAATCCTCTACATGAAACTCCAGAGCAGCCTTTGCAGAGCCTCCATCCAAGAAATAACGCAGCACAAGGCTCAGCAAGCTCACCATTGCCTGTGTGCCTGGCGGAGCTGACTAAAAGACCAGTAGCAGCTGGCAGGAAATGGGTAAGAAAGCTGACCACAGATAAACTGTAGGATGCTGAAGAGTAGCAGAAGATATACTCTGGGAGAGGAAGCCAAGTTGTCAGGTCACGCCGTAGTCTAGTGCATACAGTACATACAGTCCTTATTGAAGTATGTGGCCACCAGATAATGGTCAGGGACACAGCTGTCAGGCAACGATGAAGTGACTCCAAGGAGCCTGAAGCAGAGTGTGGTACAGCTGCGGATGTTTCTGTTGAGCAGGATAAAGCCTGCCTGTCTCAAGGGTAGCATAGCAAACGCAGCGTCATGTGAGCAGTACTAAATAATTAGGTTCACAATGCTTATTTAAATCAGCATTGATTGAAACAGGATACCAGCGAAAGTTCCTCAGAGCCAGGGCCGATCCGAGCTTACACGGGAGCACACGAACACTGCATAGCCTAAATAAAACAACTTTCGTGTTTCATACTCATTTTACAGGTAATGCTCCAGGCAGCGTCAGGGAGGGTTTTTCCTCTGTGCTGCAGATTTGGGAAGCCAGTGGCTGTGCGGAGGCGGAGGCGGGGTGGGGGATTTACCCCCACTTCAGCAGGAGCAGGACACGGCCTCAGGTATCATTTAACATTGAAGGCTGTGCCCAGGCTGAGTGCTGGTCTATCTGCTGTGGAGATGCTGAACTTTATTCATTATATGATGAAGGTAATTATGGGCCATTAACCTGCTGGGTGGGAAACAGTGCACATGCTGAGGGGATCCAGGAGAAATGTGATGACAGAGCAGGGCATGTTTTGCTGGTTTTGCCAAACAGCCAGAAAGCGGCTGCTGGATCATAAAGGGATCAAAGAGCAGGAGTTTAAAATACATCAAGTAATGGTTTATAAATGCTGGTTCTTAGTCATGCTGCTCTCTGGGAGGCTTTTTCAGATGATCCACTGGCTGAAACCTTATTTCAGGCTTATGAAGCTCCTAAAGTAAAGGGAAAGAGCCTCGTCCAGACCCACAGATGTGTGTTTAACAGTTGCTCAGTGAGAGGAAGCGGGACCCTGACAGGCAACACTGGCCTTTAGGCAGCTCTAGGAGCCGCCTCCGCTCACCCGGTGCCCGCAGGAAGAATTAACCCCGCTCCAGCTGTGCAGAGATGTTCCAGCACAGGGGAGAGCCGCCGCCGAGGCAGCGCGGGGCGAGGGGAGGGCTGCGAGCCTGCCGGTCAGCCCGGGGCAGAAATTGCCCTTCAGCCTGGAGGCAAAGCAAGATGGGCAAGCTCTGCTGTGTGGGGACTGATCACTTCATCCTTCTCATCCTTCAGAACAAAAGGAGCTGACGCACCAACTGATCTGACATTTGCTTTGGTGGTGGTTTTTTTTTTTGTTTTAATTCCATGCATTCTCTAAATAATGGGAACAACGGGGCTTTGCACCTGGGAAGGCTGTTGTGCATTTCTCTCCGATAGGCAGGATATCAGGGTTAGCTAAATATGAGTTCAGCTGCGGGACTGACTCACTGCTTGTTCCTGGAACTGTCTGAAGGAGGGGAGGATGCTGTGGGCAGGCTCTAACTGTATCATCTGGGTTAGGGCCGGTAGCAGATGGTCCTAAAAACATACTTCCATGTGGGTTTAAAATAGCACAGCACCCACAATCAGCTGAATGGGGAAATGTGAAAAAGGCTTGTCACACAAGGAATGCTGCTGTGAAGATCTGCAGTCAGGAGGGGATCCAAAGTTTCACCAGCCCTCACAGCACAGAAGTGCCCAAGGCTGTCTCCTCGCACACATTGCCTCACACCACTGCCATGTCCCACCAGCCCTGGCAGGGGGATTTTGGCCTTCCCATCATATTTCATGCAAGAGAACAAACTTTTTCCCCCCACCACAAAATAAAAGGAGGAAACTTTCTCTTACAGCAGCTTTTCCAGTTAAGCAGCACTCCCTGTCCACTACATAAGCTTAAGCCCGAAAAATTGCACAGGAAAAAAACAAAAGAATTACTTGTCCTTTGTGAGTCAACCTACTGTAGTGCTGGTCAGCAGCGACAGCCCTAAATACTCTGAGTCTATAGTTACATCCTGCTGGCTGCTCTGATGCCACACATGGAGTAAAAGAGGTGGTGACAGGAGAGGAATTGGCAGAGGGCTCCGAGGCGTCAAGCAGGCGGCTCTCCCGAAGAGACAGAGGAACTACCCCGGGCTCAGCGGGGAGCAGCCAGGCAGCCTCGGGCGAATGCCCCAGCGCAAGCCTTAGGTGGGTGTCCACAGCACGCTGCAGCCCAAGGAGAGTGTCCAGCCGGCTGTGGCACAGCAGCAGGGAGCACTGCAGGGAGCACGGCAGGGCTGCCCTCTGCCTTGCCCCAGCCCACCGAGGCGAACCTCATGCAGCCAGCGGTGCCTGTCCGCACCTCGGAGGTGCACATTTCCTCAGCTCCCGCTACAACCGGCACAGAGAGCCCTTCCCGCACGCCTCCTGGGACTCTGCCAGCTGATGTCTTCCACTTGAAGAATGATGGGGTGACTTGCTTCTCAAGGCTCAGGTTAACTCCCAAAACTCCCTGTGCCTCAGGGAGTGGGATGAAGTGAAAACTGAGGAACTGCATTGCTATTGTGTGCCTGACTTTCTTAGGCTGAGGGGTAAAGAGATGCTGCGGAGAAAAGCACACCCTTCCATTCCCCCAGCCCTCCTCCTGTCCTCCCTGATGTGAGGGCTGTTACTGACCAAAGAACATGATTCCTCTTCATTCCTCCATATTTGTGTCTCAGTAGGTATGCAAATACTCCAGCAAAGGTTTCTTGCTCTTTCCCCTCTTCCCCACCTCTTGCCTTTTTGCCATGCAAGCACCAAGAGCAATCTGGCCTGTAACCTTTAGAGGAAGAGAAATATCACAGGCACATCTGTTTTTACAGCTAATTGGCCACAGTTTTTGAAACAGGCAGAAGTAGCGCAGATGAACAAAAAGAGTTCCCTGAGAAGCCCTGGCTACTGTGGGGGCCTGACTCTAGCTCCTAGAGCAGTTCATAGCACATCCCACAGATGCCAGAAAAACACATCAAGGTTTGCTTGTGATTGCACCAACTCCTGGTGGAAACATGTCCAGCCCCCTTTGCTCCGCTGGAACTTGCATGAGTACACAGCAGTGCATTTGGTCCTCAGTCTGAAACACATTTCAAAAGCAAAGATTTTCCTAGGCGTTACCCCAGTCTTAAGAAGTAAACACATGGTGTCTACACCTTGCACTTAGTTTTCAACATCTCCTGTAAACTGCTTTTACCACTGTAAGAAAGCATTTCAGAATGCATTTTTAAAAAAATATTTTCTGTGTTTCACTTCACTGGGTTTTTATCAGCACAGAACTATTAGTACAGCACTGGGTTGTTACGCACTTCGCCAATACAATAAAGGCTGTAACAAGAGATGGTTTAGATGAAGATTATTTATTACTGCCAATAGTTGCAGAGAAAGTGCTCATTTGGGCAGAGTGGGCTGAGGGGAGGAAGGGCTGTTCTGGTTTTTGCTGCAGCCTTCACTCATTACTTTTTCCAGAAAGCATTAAGCTTCCCGCCTGCACTTGCAGTTCACATCCCACAATTTTATCTAGGCTGAGCAATTTTAAGAGATTGGAAAGCTATTTAAGTTCACACAGGGTTGCCCTTTTCACCCATGTCTTCACATTTTGGTTCTAGCCAGCAGCAGTAAAGGAGCTTCCCTCCAAACTCATCTCCACCTGGCCCTACGAAACAGACACAGTAACTCAGAAATGGTCACTTCTTCTGTTTAAACTAGAGTTGCACAAATTGGGCAGGGCACTTTCTAAATGTAGAAAAAGACACAATGGCACAGTCTTAAAATATCTGAATAGCACTACTGTTTCTGCCTTCAAGTACACACAGAAGAAATTCTCCAGAATCAATAAGATAATCTTTTTCCTTATTGCTTATGCAAACTACATGCCCTTTTAACTGGAAATGATCACTTCCCAGGGATCTTGCTTAATTTTACGGCCTCTCCATCTCTCCCCAAGAATTCAACATACAATAGTGAAATAGCGAGCCTAACACATGCTGCAGTCTAAGCACATAATATTTTGCAATAAATATAAATTATATATACATATATATATATATATATATAAGCAGAAAGAGAATGACTGTGAGAAAGAACAACCCTACCTACTTCCCATTCATGTTATGCAAACACCTTTCACATGTGTCTGTGCTCACTGAATGCAAACAGTGAGTATGCATACAGCTATGCCCACAAAGCACACATTCCTCATTAAAACCCATGCAACACATTTGTATCTGATTGACTTTTAAATCCTTCATCTTCCCACAACTACATCTTCCCCAAATCTAGTGGTCCAAATCTTGTTCACTTCTTCAGGCAGTCTGTTGCAGTCAGGGTCTTCTGCCTCCATTAGTGGAAGGCATCCTCACATCCCTGGGAATGTTACTGGCTTAAACACCAGGACTGGTCACGTCCAGTTTTACAACATCAGCAACAAGGCGAAGAGGTGATAAATGGAGTTTGGTATCATGCAAGGGGAAGAGGCTGTGCCTTCCAACAAGGCAATATCTTTATGGAAAATTAAGGCACACAAGGACATTAACATGCTTCATTTTCACACAGGGGAAAGTTTTTCTCAGATTATTTTTAGAAAGATTTACTGGTTTTAATTTTGGTAGTTGGATCCTAAAAAAGGAAGCATGGCACATGGCCTCTTAAAAAGTTGCAAAACCCACTCTCAATAAAATTTAATATGCCCTGACTTGGCTTTCCTTTAATGTGCACTGTGTGAAGTACAGTGGTATAACATTTTTAGCATCAATCATTTCAGCACACTTCTGAGTAATGTGACTACCTCACACCTCTGCAGATAGGACGTTTATTCAACAGTGCCACTTATTTTCTCTGCACTATGTGCACGTCTACACACCCACAAACCTTTCACTGGCAGCTTTTCCTTGTTCTCCAACACTACTGCCCAGTGGAGGAGTCACTGAGTGCACAGAGATCAAGAGAACTGTGCTGACACAAATTCACTTCAGCAGACCAGGTTGTCATCCCAGCAGAACAGGAGCTCTGGAGAGTCCATGATACTATGTTCTCTGGGTCAGCACTGTTGTGTCTGTTTGTATGTCTAGGTAAATTTCCCATCCACTAATCCTTGATGGAATAAAAGTGGCCCAGTCTGCTGCTGCAGTGAACTGAGGGAGCCCTGTGTAATTTGACAGAGCTGTAACAGATTACACCCACTAAATGGTTGGCTCCAGGAAAGAATTTTGCTGCCATCGTTATTATGTGCAAGCAGCGCTACTATAGATTGTATTATTTATTGCATATTTATGTCACTGGTGCAGTCAGGAGAGTGGAGCATAAAATGAGGAGGAGCAGGGCCATCTAGCTCACCAAGTGCAGTCCCTCCAAAATCATATAAATAGATGTTCTCCCAGAATGGCCTGTAAACACTGTGAACATTTTCGCTGTCACACCCACACCCCCACGCCCCACCTGAAATAGATAAAAAGTGTAGTGTACCATGGGGAGCATGAGACATGAAAGTGTCCGTGTTCTGGGCCCCAGGAGAATTTCCTCCCATCCCCTAAAAGGGTCCTTTCAGGTACCACCACATATCCTGGAGTGAAGTTAAAATGTGCACAACAGAGGAGTGCACCCATCAGGGCTGATTATTTATTCAAGTAGACACTGACTGGTAACATTTTGGCTAATAACATAGACTTCCTTGAACTGCAAACCAAACTTTCTACAGGGTGGGTTAAATACCAAGACAGTACAGAAGAGGACTTCAGGAAGAAGCCCTTGTTAATCAGTATGCCCCCTTGTTAGTCTTGTTAGTCAACATGTCACTGCAAAACACATAAATAAGACCATATTTCCCACAGGCAAAGCTATAAAGTAGCAAAGTGAAAACTACTGCTGATTTAAAGCAAGAATCCCCATCTTCCTAAAGCTAGTTTTCCTCTAGGAAACACTTCCCATAAAACACAGAGACTCAGCACATTTGGGGTTTTAACAGGTCAGATCAGTTCAGCTTTGAACCTCTTGTGTGAGATATTCACTAAAATTTTCAAAGGATCAGGTTGATTTGAAAGCAAAATTAGACACTTCATATGTAATGATCTGGTTATCACCTAAGACTGATTTTCAAAAATTGGATATGAAGTGGCCACAGGACATGGTTAAAAGGAAGCTCATAGAAAGAGAGCATGTGAAATCTACAGCCAAAATACATATGGCCTAATTTAAAAACAGGATTAAAGGAAATTCACAAAGTCATTTTGCTGCCAGATGTAATTAGTATGTTTAATATGTGAGATCACCTGAATCTACTTCTACTTGTTTTGTGTCCCATTAGGAGTTTCACAGGAGCAGTAATATGATTGAATGGCCCCTGTGAGGGATGAAGCTTAGGCTGCTTTGAAACAAATTGAATTAATTTGAAATGATTCTTTCCAGGTATGACATTCTTGGAAACAGATGTGGGAATAAGGAGGGAGGGCATCAAGAGTCCAGATATATAGACCTAAAGCTGCACCCACATTTTTGTATAAACATCGGCACCTTTTTAAATATTTCCAGAAATATTGTAAAGCTTGAAAGCCTGTTCACATAAGATTACAATTGATGCTCCTCCCCAGAATTTTGTTACCATTTGAGATACTACAGTGACAAGGATCCTCACACAAATTTTCCATCTCTATCACTTCTCTAAAATGGGAAAGTTGTGGGGATTGGATCCTACAACCTTTTTTTGTAGGATGTTAAAAGAGTAAATTTATACCCAGATGTTTCATGGTGAGTGAAACAGGCCAGATTCCAGTTCACTGGCTGAGACAAGGCCATCGTGGAGGAAAGAGAGCCTTATTTTGAGTGGCATTCACAGCCTTTCCACTAGATTTTCCTATTGTTGATTGATTTTACATGGAAGTCACTCAGGGGTTTACACTGCTGAGTAGCAGCGCAAACTCCTAAATAGGATAGAGCAGATTTATACTGTTTCCCAAACAAATGGTATCATAAATGCTTTAAATAGTACAGTTACACAGCTAAAATACTCTAAACCAGCAGAGGAGGTGGAGGTAAGGGCAATAAGGATAGTATCAGGAGAAAAAATGTTCTGAGACTCAGAACATCTAAAATTTACACCCAACTCTGTAAGCTACAAGTGCTCAGCTCGCCTGAAAACAAGCCCATGCATATGCATTCTCATTTTAACCTACAAAAACATTTCAAAATCCAGGCCCTGATCTGGCAAGATGCTGAATGTTTTCCCTTTTCATCAGACAAGCCTCTAAAAGAGATACTGAAGCGTGCATACTGCAGGAGCCGAAGCGCAGCCACAAAGGCTAATTTACCCAGCCAAAAAGCAGTCATTGCTGCCACTGCTATGCAGACATACCCACTGCCTTCAGCAAAACTTCAGTGAAGACTGAGGGCACTTGTCACTTCACAGGGAGCACTCAGTGTCTTCCAGGCTCACATTGGGTCTACATATGGATGAGCCGAATATTTTTCACTACAAACACTCTTCCCCTTCCAGGCCTCCTTCGCTTTCAGTTCTGAAGGGTGAATTCATTGAAAACATCTGCACTACTAGAAACATTCTGTGCTTTTTCCAAACCTCATCCCCATGGTGGCTCTGTAGTAATGGAGAATAGACAGAGCTGCATAACACAAGCCTGCAAGGAATGAACTGCTGTAGGGAGAGGATACCAAATGCTGGAGCTTTGCCTCCAGTACCTAGCCACTACCTGGGCTCTGCTCACCCTCTGCCCTCTGCCATACAGCCAAAAGGCTCCCACAGCAACTGGCACATGCCATCACACTGCTCTTACCTCCACGATACGGAACACAGCTAAAAAAAATCCCACTTAGCAGTGTGTCATGTTACCTTCTGCACACCTAGGAGTTGCTGCATGCTTTCCTTGGTATCAAGGCCAGTTCTGGAATTGGTTTTTGGATATTTTACATAATTGCTATATCTCCTTCTTTTTTCCCTGTTTTCTTTAACTTTTCAGACTTGCAGCACTAAAGAAAGGGCTTTGTATCTGTGTCACAACAGCACGGTAGAGGCATAAATGGGACTGATCCTGTGTCATTCACAAGCAGCAGCAATGAACTGGGCTAAGACTGCAAGAGCATGTTTATGGGCAGCAAACTTTAATGAGCCACATGAAATCTTCAAACAAGGGAAAGGAAAAGCTGTATTTTTGTTTGGGGAATAAGGGATGTGGACCAGCCTTCAGCAGGCCTACCAGGAAGGCATGTGTAAGGGCTTGCGTGGCCATCTGTTTCTCCTCCTTATCAGCACTCCAGTGCCAGCTGCCTCTGTGGCTGAGCCGTCCCACAAGCAGGTCCCCTGCCCGGTTCTGTGCTGCCTCTGTCTCCTCCTCGCTAATCCCACATAGCTCTACGAGCTGCTTCCTACGGGCCCTATTTGGCCCCACCCCGCTGTAAACCCCTATAAATCACAGGGGGGAAGCGGCGTCTCCCCAGTGGTGCCTGCTCGCAATGCCGCTCCTCTCCCTGAGCAGTGGCTGAGGCACTCGAGTCGGTGCTGCGCTCGCTTTCCTTCCCGTGTTCTTCAGCCTGCCGAACCTCCATTTCCTGCAGTGCCACAGAAGTGTGGTCCAAGCCCGAACAACCACGGGATTTATGTTCGCTGACCTAGCACCCACATCCCAGCGCTGCCGTGCCCAAACTGCAATTAAAGCTGCAAAGGCAGCCCAGAAGTAGATACCCCGGATAGACAGGCAAGATAAGAAGCTAATAGCAGATAGACAGGCTGATAGGCGAGTTTGAAAGCTGCAGCCACCTGGGAGCCACGCACGGTGATGCAATCCAGCAGTGGCAGTTGCCAAAGTCGTTCTGACAGCAGAGGCCAAGGGTGGGCAGGGCGCCCGCAGGGGCGCCGGGGAGGGGAGCCGGGTCCATCTGCGCGGAGGTGTGAAAACAGCAGAGCCGCAGCCAGGCTCCCTTTGGGGCGTCTCGCAGCGCTGGCAGCACAGCGCTCCACTAAGCCTTGTGCTCAGAGACCATGAACAACCGGGATTGAAAAAATATGTGTAACCTGGCTAAAGGACAGCAGGCTGCTGGGGGAACGGAAGGGGAAGGCAGGAGAGCGTGGTAGGCTGTGGAGAGGCTGTGGATATCTGGAGGATACTGACCCCAGCAAGGGTGCGGGTGCCAAGTAAGAGAGCAAGAAATCATCCAGGATGCTAAGTTTTGCATTACTGTTCCCTGAATGAAGTACTGGATGAAATTAGGAGAAGAACAATGAAACCCAGCCAGGCAGGACAGGCTGACAGATGCACTGGCACTACATCTCCTTTGCATTCCAGGACCTCCGTAAGCAGGGCAACAGGGAGGAAGGCATGGGAGTTGCTCCCACAGATCACCCAAGGCACGGCAGCCAGACCTGGCCTTCTCAATTCACTTGCAAAGGTGGAGAGGATCCATCTCTATTGTAATATCTTTCAGCCCAGGAGGCATGGTCGCAGACCAACCATGAACACAATTCAGAACAAAACAATGATGCCACTCCCCAAAGAATTACCCGTTGATCTAAGTGCATGAGAAGTAACAGCAACTGGATGTAGTGTCTCCACCAGGGACTTAGAAATTTACAGTGAGTTGCCACAGCACTTTCACTAGCTTTTCAGCCTTCTCTTTAGCTTTACTGCTTTCCAGCCAACAAATTAGTCTATACAAAAGCCAACACTGAATGCAATTTTCACTTTAACCTACATGTTGAACTTCAATGTCTTCAGTGAACCCAGGGTTAGAGAAGGACTGATATAGTTTGCAGGATGGGTTTATCTGTCCCATAATAACTGTTGTTATTTTAAGTATAATAATAACAACTTCATAATTTAACTGTTTGTCTCCAAGTACAACAGCTATTTCCTACTAGTTCCCAAGTACTGCTACCAGCACAGCAGGAGGTGCCTTTGTCACAGACCTCCACATCAAGATTAAGGATGGTGCAGCACTGACAACTGAATTACAGTGGAAGTACTTGCTCTTGCTTCAGCGTTGAAGGTTCTAGAAGGCCAATGCAGCAAAAGTAACACCATTATCAACAACACTGGCTTCCAGAACTTCCCTTCCCTGGGCTGTCAACTGAACTAGTTATTACAAACTTCTGGCTACCTCTTGGAGGAGTCAATAGTCTGTACAGCTTATTTCTTATTTTACTTTTAAGTGGTGATTTGTACTTTTATGAAATAGAGTATGATCCAGGTGTCCTCGTGCTAGGTGCTGCAAAAAGTTTTTTGGGAATTTTTTTTGCAAAGGGAACCTAAAAGCTAAAACCAAAAATATTTAGGGAAAAAATGAAATGGAGAGGAGATGTTCTACCACTGTATCAAACCTATTGAAGAACATGTTCTCACTTGAAGAAGTGTTTACAGAGTCTATTGGAGTTTCTATGGATTTTACTGAGGCTGAGCACTACAAATATTAATTATTTGAAACTGACAGGCTAAAACTTCCTGATCAAACACCCTAAACAATGTGCAAATGTGGATTTGAGTGAGATATGAATTCTGACTGGATCCAGTCCCATGAAGGTCAATCCCATGTCATACAGTACAAAGCATAACTGTAAGATTAAAGAGAACTGAAAATAAATCCTTGTTCTGCTTTGGTAATTTTCATTTACAGAGATGAAAAGTACAAATATTTATAAACAATATTCTTACAGGAATTGGAGGGTATTTTTCCTTTTCAAATAATTACTATTTAAAGAAATGTTGAGCTCACTTAAAATGCAATGCAACATGTGAGTATGCTTAGCTTTGTTGGAGAAAATAAATATTGTTAAAAATAAAATTAGCATTGGAAAACCTCTGCCACTAATCCCAACCAATCCACCCGGCAAGCTTGAAGGCAAACATGCAAGCAAGTCTCAGATAATGCAATGATGCAAGATGCAGAAGAATCTGCTTGCCTGGGTAAGATAGAAGATCACTATTTAACACCACTAAGACAACACCTCCAGGCTCTTTTATTTCAGTACTGAGCTAACCTGACTCCATTTAGCTCACAAAGTGTGTTGGGACCAGATGATGATGAAGTCAGAGGCAAGATAACTGGAGATTAAACTTAACAGATATTTCTGTTCCTAAAATTACTTCCCTTTCTGTACTCTGCTAGTGGCTCTGGCTCACAAGTTTCTTATTCCTTCTTAATAAAGTTAAAAACAATTCAACCAGCTGAGGATCAGATCCTAAACTTTTGTTACTCTGTTAGAGTAAAATTAATGGTGGTTTGAAAGCCTCCAGAAGGTCAGCAAGAGGTGCATGGAGCACGCTGTGACCTAGTGTTAAAAGGAAGAAATTCCAGTCCCAGTTTCTTCAGCCACCTTAAGTTCAGAGATACAGAAGGAATCGGGCACCTGCAAAATGCAAATGAGGAAGGGGATGTGATGGACTGCAGGGCATAGGTAGTTACTCAATAGTATAAACAATAAGTAAGAAGAAGAGCTTATGAGAACAGCAGTGGAAGGGGTCCTTTAGAAGTGCAAGGAAATGCAGCTAAAAGCCCACTGAGCTCTCAGTGCTGCCTGCATGCTTCTATGGTGAGTGTTATTTTGAGGAGGTGAGGAATGCAAGGCAGGGGGTCTGAGGTCTATGGTTTGTTTTCCCATCAATACATATGTCTGACTTCGAGTAAAAGATTAACGAGACAGCTAGCAAATGTCCTCGGAGACAAATGGGCAAAAGGCTGTTTGTACATGTCAGGTGAGGGAGGGCTCATTCTCCTCTCTCAGTCTCTGAATGAATCTGCTAGGATGCACACCTGCACCAGGAAGACTTCCTTGACAAGGTAACCCTTTCCTCTGCAGAACACACGAGCATGTCAGCATGCAGCTTACCTTACACGTACATTCTTTCAGTCAATGTGGTTTGGAAAGAACCTTCCACCTACTTTTTTTCTTCATGTGACGTACATTACTGTATGTTACAGAAAAGCCCCAGGTAAAGTAAATGGAAACTCTATCCAGCAGCTATGCACCTGGTGTTTTTGCATTTCCCAACAGATATTACAGTTGCTGGAATGATGTGTGAATCTTCTACAACACCTCCTATTGACAATTTATTTTAGGTGTGGCATGAGAGAGATCTGAGATATTGATACTAATGACCCACAGCCTGTTGCTAAAGAGAAGGAAGAAAGGAAGTGAAGGAATTTATAGTAAAAAAAACAAAAGAAAAAAAAACAATGCCAAACTATAAAACCCCACAAATATTTACATTCTACTGCTTTTGACAGCAACCATTCTATTACAGACCAAAAACACAGCAAAAGGGCATGCTGACACTTTAATATTTCCAGGGTAGTCATGGTAGTAGGAAGAACAACTGGACTATCACTAAAACTCACCTTTCCTAGATATCAAAAACTCTGCTGTGTTTTCCTGTTCTGTTGTCAATCTGTGCTGCTGGTGATCCCCCAAAGTTGATGGTGTAATGGTGTTGGCCTGAGTCCCACTGCAAGGAATGCAGTGGCACCTAGTCAACCACCAGTACTAACCACATCTCACTGCAGATCTTAACTAACCTGGCAGCTCACCTTTGTGTAGTAATGCCACTAAAAATGGGAGTGCCTTTTCCTTTCCTTACTATCCTTCTTTTTTTTGATCTTTTCTGCTCTTTTCTGGAAAAGTCTGAGGGATATTAGCAGATTCCCTAAGGAGAGAAGTGACCCAGCACTTGTAACACTGTCACAACCTTCAACACCTCTTATGTTCTGATTTCTGCTTTACCTGAAACCTGTGGAGTGTGAGTCACATCCATTTCCCTTATGCCATGATAGGGAGGAATGCTGATATGTGGGAACTGACAAAGAAGCATGAGGGAGCCGATGTTCACCTCTTAAACCTGACGAAATTTGCTGGTGAATCACAGGGTAAGAACTTGACCTCACCCATGAAGTTTCATGAAGATTAAAAGAACTTCCTTGTAACCTCCTCGCTGTGCCTCTGCCTACCAGATTTATTGTCTGGAGACAAGCAGTTAAACCACCCCACTAAGCTCAAGGAGAATGAGTTCAAGTCTTGTCAACAGCCATCTCTGACAAGCCAGCTCAAAATAGCATAAGCTATCCCTTTTGATGAGTCAAGAACAACCAGTCCCCTCTATTGAACACATCAGACAGATGTGGTTGGCTGAGGAAAAGAATACACTGAACCGTTCCAGGCCCTTTCATATCAGTGACATCAGATATATTTTGGTGTGAGAAGCTTGGAGCTCTGAATGAGAAGGTGATGTTGCAGGAAATTAGTCCTCAAGCAATGTTTTTATCTCACTTAAGTCTGACAGCATGCAAGCAAGCACAGGATAAGCTTATCCAAAAAAGCTGAGAAATGTTAGAAAACTAAGACCAACTACAACTACCCCTGAAAAGCAGGAAAGGAAACACTAGGAAATGAACATGCTGTGTTATGAACCAAACAGCCTTCTGTAGGCAAGGTCCTTAGCCACCTGGGGATTAAAATGATCCTTAACACTCCTAACTGCAGCTCTTGAACTGAGGATCTGGCCCATAGTCACTGCCAGGGTGCTCTGTCCCTCCTCCCTGAATGCTGCCAGAATGCAGGAAATAAGACATATGTTGGTCCATCCTGTACTGTACTCTTACTTCTATTTTTTTCCTTCTTTGCAGCTGCAAAATACAACTGAGCAAGTTAAATTCCACTTCCCTTGAACACGGAAGCCAGCAGTGCATTTTGTCACATGGTCACATCAGCAGACCACAACAACAAGCACAGTCACCTGGTGAAACAATCCACACAGAGATTTGGAAGGAAAATTTCCTTCGGGCAGGTGACACCGGACATCTGGCAGTCCTCTACTTCTGTTCTGAGAGCAACACCCACATTGTAGGGCATGCTGCCAGAAGCTGCACCCACCTGGGATGTAGCCAGCCCAAGATAAAAGGGAGCACCAAATCCAGAAGGGATGATTAGCATTCACTGATGTTGTTCAGGACACAAGTACCTGGGAACATGCTAGTTCCCCTTAGGTGTTCAGTACTGCACAGAAAAGTCAGGGAACTAAGAAAGTTAATCAGGTCAGAGCCAGGCTTGCATATGCTTTCTCCACAGGAATTACAAACTATTTGCCAAATATTCAGATTGGGTAATTGCTACCCGGACTACTAAGGACGTGAAGCCCAAAAGAAGATAATTGCTCAGAGGTTCTGATAGATTGCATCACTCTCTGCCAAAGTATATGACAGAATGAGAATTATCAACATATAATGTAAGGATACAAGCCTGTGCATACAGCAGAGCTGGACCCATCATGGCTGGCTGAAGCAGAAAAAACATTAACCCCCAGACTGTTCATAGGAAAGCAATAATTTGATCCTGAACTCCAGAAGCATTTGTGGAATCCAGAGATTCCCTGAAATAACCTTCCCTTCTTAGGACACAGGGGAGAAGAATTTATCCCTGCTTTCTCTAAAATGTAAATTTGACCAAAGCTAATTTTTCCCCAGCATCTAGCTATGAGCTCATGGTTCTACCAGCATACAAGTTTAGTCTCACACTGCCACATATTTTATGACCAAATGCAACTTGGAGCAGAGCCTGTACTAGGTACTGGTAAGATTAGGAAGCAGAAAAACTAGGCATCCAAAATACTACAACCTAATTGTATGTGAGAGTAGGAGATTCCTGAAGCATTTCAGAGGAACATTTCTTCTATGCAACCAAACAGCAATATCCAGAGAAGAGAGCAGATATTTATTCAAAGTTTCACTATTCCAGTCAGTCATGCATACAGTGCTGACTCAGGAGCAAACATTAAAAAGCAGGAGCCATGTGGGAGCTTAGAAATCTAATTGTACATGTCCCAAGGGGAATCATTACAACAGTGTCAAACAGGCCTTAAGCAGGAGGAATGAATAGTTGGGGGAGATCTGACAGCAGGGGGAAACAGTGCTGGCAGAAAAGGCCCCCAGAACAACAGGTACAATCGACAGCACAGCCTTCAGACTGAGGCTTTTAGGGAGAAAACTGATAGCCCAAATTAAAAGTAAATAAGGAAGACAGGGTACAAATATAATAAGGAGAGAAAGTACATTAAAATCAAGTGCAGGCCCCACTTCTGTGTGCCATTAGGAGATTATCCTCCTCCTTGTTCTCCTAGGTTAATAACTGAAATAGTTAATTTTAGATATGACCGCAAACAAGCAAATAAACTCAAAACTACATCTCTAAGAAAACTGGAAGATGTCAACATTATTAGGGCTTATTCAAGGTACAACACCTAGCCATAGATGAAATACTAATGAAAGGTTGAATTTAGCACCTTCAGAAAATGACTATTCCACACATCAAGGGTGTTTTGCCTAATTGTGTAACCTAGTTTTATTTTACTATCCATAGTAAAATAGCCCAAAATGTTGGTGTAAAAAGACCACAGAGCTTTGTGATTGGCTGAAACTTAGGGAAGGCATGTGTGTATTAATATTTTACTTCAGAAAAAATGCAAATCACTTCAATAATACAGTGTTTGTGTTCTGTATGAGATAATGGATAGTCACAGCTCCCTTAAACTGGGAGGTTTCCAAAATTCTGATTGTGTACCATGACTCTCTCTCCTACATATAAAAAAAATGCTTCTTTATCTATTGTGAAAACATCTTTTTTCTTGATACAGGAACTATAAATTCCACTCCTCCCATTCACACCAAAAAGAACATTACTCCCTAAACAGCACCAACTTAATCCAAAACAAACAGCAAGATATCTCAAATATTCTTCAGTTTACTCAGGGATGTAAGACACAAGAGACAGAGTACCTCCTTCTTGGAACAAAGGAAGGAGAGAGGGTGGATTCAAAAGGGCTGAAATCAAAAGGGTCTAACTCATCTCCAAGTACCATGGTCAAATTTATGAGTGTTTCCACAGAAAAAAAATGTGTCAGAAGGACATCCTGGGTTGGAATGCGGTAGAATTGATTCCCACAAGCCCAGGAATGTTGCTGGTTTTCATGATAGAGCTGTTAATCTTATAATAAAGTAACTTTTGAATATATTTTGCACTCAGTGATGAGCTCTACTAGCAGTGACCTCAGTGTGAGCAGCCCTCCCCAGTAACAGGGCTGTGGAAATATTGCTGGAGGCAGGTCTTGCGTTGCTTTCTTTTGTCTCTCCACTTAAGCTTTGCAGAAAGATACTACCAGAAGCACAGAAAGGCCATAAAACTGAAAACATCATTTTAAATCAAAAGGCTTTTAGTGGTTGTCTTAAAGGGGCTATCTGTGTTCCCAACAGTGACTATAGCAATTACATGATGAAAACATCTATGCAGGTGCATAATTTAAAAAGAGAAAGGACATCCTCCCCCTTTAGGAGAGGCCAGGCTTTATATTTCAGTAGGTCTGTTTGGCTAACAAAGGAGAAAAAATGAGGACAGAGTAAAAGAAGGAGTGGAGCAGGAAAGAAAAAAAGATGAGATGAGAGAAAAGAATGGCCAGCAGAAAAAACAGCAGGGAAGGAGGATGAAAGAGAAGGATGACATCTGACTTGGACAAGGGGTGAACCACAAACCTAGTCATTGCCAGTGTCCAGACAAAAATAACTCGTTTGTCCAGCAGCAGCAGGGCAGCTGCCAGTGCAGCAGGACAGCCTCCCCCCTGCACTGCTCTGCCCAGCACATCCCCAGCACACTTCCAGATCTGCCCCTTTCCCTGTGCTGTGTGGCAAAACTCAGCATGCTCTTGCAGTCCCTGTGGTTGTGGTTAGGAAACTGCTGCATGATGGATCTCAATAGAAAAAGTATTTTAATACAAGAAAAACAGGAAACTCAAGCACGTTTTGAGTCTAATTCAATTTCAGTTCCGTGATTCCTTTATTTTCTATGGACAAAAGGCATGTAACAAAATTATGAACTGGGACGTGAAGAAAGCAGAACTGTGCACATGACAGATAAAACTGGCTCATTATGTGAAAACTGAAGCCATGCGAAATAAAAATGCAGAGCAGATTAGAGCACCTCTCATCCAAAAACCAGTTAGGACCAGTCAAGCACATCCCAGCACCTGGACAGAGTTTGAGCAGAACATATATGAACTGGCACAGGTCACAGTTTCACAAGAGGAGACCAGGTTATGAAGAAATGCAAATATTCTTTCTTCATTTTAAGCTGAAAGCAGCCTCTGGTTTAGGAATCTTCAGAGACAAAGTACAAGGTACCAGTTCAATGTCAGCTGCCTCACACTCTCTTTTCAATATCATCAGTGCATTTTAGTGCTAATGTACTAAAGCATGACACTAGCTAAAGATAACCACATTCTATTGAGAAACATAACAATTGAAATAATGGAATAAGCACTTCATGCAATTTGCTAGGAATGTAGTTTGGACACCAACAGCCAAAACAAACTAAAATGGCAAATGCAAGGACTCTATTTTGAAAAGATCTGCAAACAGACTCAGCAGCTTTACAGGGGGTCATATTTTCCACAAGGATAAACTGTCCTTGAACAATATTTTCAGTGTTCTGGATATTAACCTGCTTTCTTTTCATATGGATTGTTCTCACCTACACTCCTTTTCCTTGAACAAATATTTACTGTGACCAATAAAATTCTGCTCTCCATTTATGAGTTAAATAGCATTGCATTCCCACACGCTGCTTTATATACGTGTGCTTTATATACATTGAGCATAAGTGCCCACAGAAAATGACATCTCCCAACTACGTCTGATGGAATTATTTTAAGCAATCACATTCTCTGTAGATTTCAGTCCTGATTCATCAATACATTTAATTCGCTGTGGTATTAGATCTGTGAGCAAGAGGAATGAAACATGCAGCTGAAGGAAGAAGGTGACATATTTCACCAGCGATAAAGCATTTCTGTGAGCATGTGAGAGCGATGCCTGATGCATTGCTCATAAGCATGAGAGTAAACACATCATCTGCACAGGGAACTAGTGACATGTCTAATTTCAAGAAAGCAACAAAAAGTATTTTTAGCGAATTATTCATACGCTTCTAAATGTGTTCAAGGGTTTTACCAGGTCAGAATTAAAGTGGACAAATTACAGCCTGCAAGATGCCAAGAGTCTGTAGGTGATAAGCATGCTGGACTACTACCTACTACTGTTATTCATTCATTATTCACCTATTCGCTGCTCATTGTCTTGAAAATTTTAGTAAACAAGTCAGAAATTGAAAGAATCCTTAGATGTGAACCACAAACATCCAGCACAAACTATGTATAAAGAAAAAGGGTGAGAATTTCACAGGTTAACATATATAAACATATAATCTAAGCCTCTTTTCTTTTCTACCCGGGGGACAGACCCTCAGCACACCAGAGCCCACCAGCATCTGTACTGTGTTTATATAGCTTTGGGGAAGTCAGGGACTGTGCTCCACATGCAGGTCCTTTTTGCTGAATTCCCCTCCAGGGGCGCAGGGGTGAAGGGGAACACATCTCTCATGAACACCTGCAACCAGCAGTTCCTTCCTCAGACACTTAAATAGATTTTCCTCACACTACAGTAAAACGAGATACTGGCTGTTCCCCTTCATACCCCCCTAAACATAAACAGTTGTACTAACAAGAAAGAAGGTGAGAGCCGCAGCAGGTTAATCTGAGATGGAAAAGTAAAGCTATGCTGGACTTGGGTTTAATTTGGAAATCCCAGTTTCTTTGCAGCACCCCCCAAAATAGGTTCAGACTGCATAGCATGCCTAAGCTCTATCACAAACACACCCATTTACCTCGTTTAGAACTGTCCCTAGTCTTACAGATCTCTCTCAAGTCTTCTGAGACTAGTGGTATCTGACAAGGTTCAATACTGCACCCAGTCTTGTTTGACTTATTCAGCAATGACCTGGATGAAGGGGCAGAAGGCTCCTCAGCAAGTTCCCTGATGGCACAAAGCTGGCAGGAGCAGCCAGTGCCCCAGAGGGCCGTGCAGCCCTTCAGAAGGAACTCAACATGTTTGAGAGAGGGGCAGGGAAGAATGGTCTGAAATTCAACAAAGGCCATTGCAGAGTCCTGCACCTGTGGAGGAATAACCCCAGGCACCAGCACAGGCTGGGGCTGGCCTGCTGGGATGCAAGTGCCAAGAGGATGGACCAGGCTCTTCTCAGCAATAGAACAAGAGGCAAAGGGCAGAAACTGAGGTACAGGAAATTCCCCTTCAACACAGTTCTTTAGTGTGACGTGACTGAGCACTGGAACAGGTTGTCCAGAGAGGTTATGGAGTCTCCCTCACTGGAGATATGCAAGAACCGTCTGGATGCAATTCTCTGCAGTGTGCTCTGGGGTGACACAAGATTTAGCAGGAAGGTTGGACCTGATGACACACTGTAATCCCTTCCAATCCAACCCACTCTGGGATTCTGATCTTTACAAAAGAGGCTCAGCAGCCACAGACAATCTGAGAGAGCCAATTGGATGGTCTCTTGGAGGAGAAAGAGGTGCACCCACACAGGCAGCACCATGCATATGTATGGTCTCCTAACAATTTGACTAGGATTGGACCTAACTTGGTTTAGGGCTTATCTAAGCCTGATGTTTGAAATTATTAACATGGGCATGCATGGTCTGATTTCTATTTTACACATGCATTTGGTTTTTGTCAAGATAGCCTGACTTCAGGACAAGTGATAGCCACAAGGCAGCCAACCACCAAGCTAAGCCCAATGGCAAGGGAAGCACTGACTTCCCTGTGGGCGCAAGGAGGAGTAATATATCAGCACAGATGCCTTGGTTAAAGCAGAAGAGATGGATGAGAAGTCCTGTCCAGAAAAGAGATGTCTGTCCAACATGAGGAAGGACAGGTTAAACAGCCCATGCTACCTGTTCTGTACTAGGACATGCACTCTGTACAACAAGCCCTCAATGCCAAACACCAATGAAGCATTAAGCAGAGAGAAAATTAAGTCAACCACCAACACGCTGGAAACAGCAGAAACTATTGGCTTTGGCACACGTGCAAAGTGTGTATGCCTGGGCTGCCTGGAATAGCAAGAGATGCAAAATCCAGGACTGCCAGGATTGTTGGTGAGAGGGGAGGTGAGATGCTGCACGGCTGGGCAAAAAAATATATGATCCCCTGTGCTGATCTTAAAGGAAATCCAGATGCTCTCCTGATAATCTTGAGGCAGAGGATTTCAGATCCATCAGGCCAAGAAAGGGGAACTACACAGAATTAGAGAATCACTTAAGTTGGAAAAGACCTTTATCACCAAATCCAACCATAAACCTAACACTACCAAGTCCACCACTAAATCATGTCCCTAAGTGCCACATTTACACTCCTTTAAATACTGCCAGGGATGGTGACTCAACCACTTCCCTGGGTAGCCTGTTCCAATGCTTAACAATCTATTTGATGAGGAAATTTTTCCTAACAGCCAATCTAAACATCCCCTGGTACAACTTGAGGCCATTTCCTCTTGTCCTATCACTTGTTAGTTGGGAGAAGAGACCAACTCCCACCTCAATACAATCTCCTTTCAGATATTTGTGGCGTGTGATAAGGTCTCCCCTGAGCCTCTTTTTCTCCAGACTAAACAACCCCCGTTCTCACAGCTGGTCCTCTTAGGACTTGTTCACTAGACCCTTCACCAGCATGAGACAGTCATATCACAATGCTGAGGAGACTTTTTTGTTCACCAGGTTGTTTGTTTGTAAGGTATTTTTTTCTCTTAGCAGCAAGCGTGTTCTACACTAACATCTGCTTGACAATTTGTTATTTGAAAGCTGTGTCATCTGTAACCTTATCTGTCTCATTTATCTTCTGTCATACACTAAAGATCTGTGCTTTTACTTTAAGATTACCTTATTTCCAAATTTGTAAACCCTGCTTTACAGAGAAAATATCTTTTCATCTGTTATTTGGCCACTATCAAGCATTTAGCAACAAGAGCATAGAACAGCCACACTCTTCTGCACACCATGTAATAAAAACAAGAATGGCTTTCTTTTAAATAGTCCCTAATTAAGCCACAGTGCTGGTTTCAGGGACTTTTCCAGTAGTTCTGAGAAGAGACAATAGGTTGAGTTAGACAGCAGTGGCAAGCAGCCAATGTGCAGGTGAGAGAAGAAAGGGACACCAAACTTCATCTATGCCAAACGTTTCCACATGCTTGACCCCTTTCAGCCTCTATGAATAAGATTTCACTGATTTTCTTAAAACAGATGCTACTGGGAATAACTAGGAAGTCATTAAGCACTGTAAATAACTAAAATAGATAATATTGTTGCAAAAATATACTGAAGAACTGTGATTTGTGATGCATGAGCTTTGCTGTGCCGGGTATGTTAACTTAATAAATGGCCAAATTAATTTGGCCACAAAAGGTCTTCCAGTCAACCATGCAAATTAGCACAGTTCTGTTGAAATGCATTATATTTTAATACTGCTTCTAATCAGAGGATCTCAAAATACATTTTGGATCCATAATTAATAAGACATATTTCCTTGAGCTATGCAAGTATGATTATATCATACACTGCAGTAGTCTCACTGCACTTCTCCACAACTGTAACACTGTACAACTGTATGAGTGGGCTCATATAATAGCAACAAGCTCTGACCATTGCCTTGTTTCTGGTTTACCACTGTGCTAGTTATGTGAACATGTGCATATTCGTGTGTTGCCATTGCTATTCTTTCCCTCCCTGCACAGGTACAAAAGATGCAAGTTGGTGGGTAGATATTGAACTCGCAACAGTTTCTTCTCAGATGCCTATTTCTTGCAACTTTCCAGTGGGATCCTCCAAAGGAGAAGCAGCAACAGAAGTGAAAAGGGAATGTGCTTGTGTACTCATGTGGATGCCTGAGTGACAAATCAGTACATCACATGGCAGAATCATGTAGCGTCTGAGAAGCAGATAGGTAAGCCTAAATTTTACTAATCAAAACTGCATACCTATTTTTTCTTGCTAATCATGCAGAAGATTATTCATGGTGAAAGAGATTTAAAAATACAACTTAGTTTTAACCATGTATTCTTATTTAAAGACCAGAAGAAAAGTGTTATTTTACAGGTAGTGGTCAGACACCAGGAGTCTTAACTTTCCCACAGTTGCATTGTAAGTCTGTGCTCACACTGGCAGTTGCATCCACTCAAATTGCCATTAATTCTGCTTACCACATCAGTGCTTAAGAACTACTGCAAGTGTAGTGCCTTCACTCTCACCAGGCTCTGTGCACAAAGAGCTGCAGGCAGGCCCTGCCAGGAGGTCTCACAGGCAAAGCAAGAAATGCAGGAAAGGCTGGAGAAAAGTCAGTACCACAGCCAGCAAATTGTGCAGGCTTTAGATAATGTGAAGTGTGTGGAACTAAAAGAAACAAGTGACTGATGAGGAAAGATTAAAGGAGAAATAGGTCAGGAGAGATGAAGATAAACCAGAACAGACAAGGAGCAAAAATGAAGTGAAAGGACTGCAGGGAGTGGTAAGATGCAGAAGAGAGAGACAGAGCTCCAGCGAAAGAGGATGGGGTGCAGAAATTGCTCCAGAAGTGCGGCAAGCTCTCACAGCATCCAACAGTCCCTGTTTCAGCAACTCTGGTAGCTGTTCCTCTCTGTGGTTCAGGGGAGGCATCACTTGTGTCCTAACATCCTCTGAGCAAAAGAGCTCCCTACACAACTCTGCACTGTGGGAAGGAGGAGGGATGGGCACTGACCAGAGCCCGTCTACTTCCCCATCTCCTCCGAGCAGCTCAGCCCCGGCTGCCTCTGCAGCTGCTCCGCCAGCCAAGGAGTTCGGCCGCAAGGCCAACCACAAGCCCAAACTTCTCCTGCTAGTTGGTTCACCACTTGTATCTCACAAAACAGGCCTGCTCTGAGCCTGCTGCAAACACATTGAACACTCCTGCTTCTCTTCCATATCCATACCATTTCCCTTCCAGGTTCAGATGAGCAGAAATATATATGCAATAGATGAGAAAGGAGGAGAGGAAAGAGAAGAAAAAATGGAGCTTTCTGGCTCACCCAGATGGCTTTTTAGCTAAGTGTTCTGACAAACATGCAATACTGCTAAAAGCTGTTCCTATTAAACCCAACTGAATTTGAAGGACAGACTTCAATCTTTATTATTTTTTTTCAAAAGCTGCCCAAAACCCCAGATTTCAAAGTCTGCTGTACTTGATGGTTATGTCAGGCACCCGTTTCCTGCAGACAAAAGGACACAGACATACAGCACACCACAGTTTGAGATCTGGAAACAGAAGATGGAGGCACTGGCACCTACCTCCATATCCCTATCCCTCGTGGGAGGAAATGGACTTCAAGGGGATGGATGTACAACCACTTCCCATGGTGTTTTGCCAGTCCTCTGCCCCTGAGTCTGTTATGATTACTGCTGATCCACCACCTGGAGCCTATGTTGGCCATTCATACTGCTTTTCATGGCAAGTAACCATAGTGAGCATGTGTAATTGATCTCCACCCACATTTTTGAAGAGTTCTGGGATTGCTAGAAAGATGAAGCAAAGATAAACTGGACCCCAGACTGTACCATGGAACCAAATTCCCTGTGGATATATTTTCTGCTGATGGGCTTGTAGCAAAGGCTTTGTCTCCCTTGAGGGTATATTAGGAGCAGCAAGAAATGAATTACAGCAGGGTCACTTCTCAACAGGCAGCAGGGAAGAGAAGATATTTTCTTCTCCTAAGCCACTCTGAATGCTGTTCAGAAGCAAGTTTCTCTCCAGAATCCTTCAGACATTGAGACACACTGCCTCTAAAAGGCTGACCTTCAAACAAGAATATCAAAGTTAGGGCGACAGGTTTCTAAAACATTTCAAACAGTTTCTTGTGAGTCATCATTAAAATGGCCATTTGTGGGTAAGAACAAAATCCTGAGCAAAGGTTACCCCTCAAATGCTTTTGAAAAGCCATGTGCTGTGTTAAACAAAACCATTACAACACAAGCTGCAACCTATTTCCAACATTCAGAGCCAGAGATCATATAAAACTATCAGACTGGATTTGTATTGTGAAGTTTCTACTAAAATGAAGTCATGCCTGATAACACTGATATACTACACCCCATACATAAGTAAATCAATATTATCATTACCCCACCAAGTGCAATACTCAAGCTAGGTTTGCTAATAAAAGCAGACTGCATTTAACTGAATATCAGAAATATTTATGATTTCTTTAAAAAATTGCAATCCTGAAAGCTAGAGCCCTGATGATTCAAAGTACAAAGCATTCCATGGAAAGAGAATTTTCTTTCTCCATTTGGCACACTACCAACAGATCCCCTGCATGCAATCCAGCCCCACAGTAAATATCCAGGCCACATACAGCACACGTACACCCACAGGCACCCAAAGTTTTGGCTGTTGCAAACTATCATTGCTTGCTTGACTTCAGCACAACTGTCTGCAGCTCCTGAAGATCTGGCCCAACAAACATATTCCACCAGAAAATGAAAAGCACCGGTTTTAATGTGCTTTTGACAGATTAATGAGGTTGGTGTTGTTTTTTAAATTAACATCCTTTGGTTCATGAGAAGTCTTCAGCACTTTTATATTACAACAACCATTTTAAGCTTATCTGCAAGGTTTCAGGCCAATGCCAACAGACCCTGCGGCCAGGCACTGACATTTGGGGCTTACAAGTTATTACATTTCAGTCACCAAAGTAAAGGCCTAGAATCTCATCTGAGATTTCAAACTTCACCCTTCAGAAGAGCAGATTATGAGCAGCAACTGAGACTGTGGCTGCAACTGAGAGAGAGACCAGCTTCACAACAAGCCCCACAAATTTTCTCATACCTCCATCCTCACCACACTTTCCCAGATGAGATGCTTTGCTTCCATGTTGAGACTGCTGGGAATGTGATGAGCAGGCTCTGGTTTAACAACAGAGTATTCTTGTCTTTCTGTGGGTAGGTAAATAGGACCAGAAGTTTGGTGAAGTTCACAAAATAAAATCTGCTATTAACACAGTCTGGGTGGTTTGGATTTGTTTCTTTGTTTACTAGACTGTTCGTAAGTTTTACTAGGTTCATAAGAAGACTCACCTACTCATCTGTTCATTCTCAAGAAATGTAAACTCCTTAATCCACTGCACATCTAATTGGAAAACCCAGGGCCCTGTGATGTATCCTGAGCCCTGCCACCCAAGGAAGCACTGCAATTTGATGACACATTAAACAGCGTCGCTAGTAGAAGCAATTTCTAGGTATAAACACTGAAAATCTTTACAAGTACTGGTCAGTTGCTTGTTGAAGAAACTGCTGTTACAGGGTCCCCCTTCAGCTGGTTGCTACCATCCCTTTGCCAGGAGCTGCCCCCACTGCAGAGCTCCTCTTCAGTCCTATTACAAATGCTTAATTTGCAATAGCAGGTTAATTTAACACAAGAAAAGCTCTTTACTTTAATCTGGCTGACATTACCCTGAAGCAGATTCTCACTGTCTCTTTCCACATGGCTTTCAGGGCAATGGCATTACAAAAAAAAAAAAAAAAAAGTTGGTAACCAACAACAAAAAGGAAAGCACATCTGAAACCAGTGTGCTGATCTACAGTGGATGTCTACCACATCCTAAAACACAAAATGTCAGTCAAAGATGAAATCTGCAGGCAAAACCAATCTTTGCATGCCAGTGCTTTTCCTTTGAAAGAGATTAAAGAAAAAAAGTAATTGCAGTGAAAAACTACCCTTTACCTAAACAAAATCTGGGGAAATTCTAGGAACACATACCTTGGAGAAAAAGAATACATTCTGGAAATTATTTACAACTGGTTGACTTTCCTTATGGCAATGTTAGAATTTGAAGCTAAGGAAAAAGACAGTAAATTTCAGCAGATAGATCTCAATTTCCCTTCTCTAGTGCTCAGACCTGAATGTTAACATGATAGCAAATTTTGGACACATCAACTTTTTCCCTTGATTTTTATTTCTTTCCTGTGAAACTCTGAAAGTGTTTTTATCTTTTTTAATTTCAGTCTGGTTTATGTTCTTCAAATTTTATTTTTCTGTATAACTGCCCAAAATGCTGAGTGTTATGGTGATATATACAAATTTCAAACTCAGCATCCAAGGCTTTCTTCTGGAAAATGCCAATTTCCTCTAAAACACTCATTTTCTATGGAAAAAAATATTTGAGCTTCTCCTCTTTTCTGGGGATAGATCTCATTTCAAACTTGCTGTGATTTGTCACCTTTTCATCCAAATCTTGAAATATAATTCAAGATGATTTTCCAATTAGCCAGATCTTGAAATAGAGTGGAAGAGGCACTTCTGTGGAGCTTGGTTTGGTTTGTAGGTTTTCCCTGTAGCTGTCAATGAAAATCATCTCTCGACAATGGCAAGGAAAGGAAAGGAGGAAGGGAGGCCTGAAAGAGTGGGAACACCCAGTAGAAAATAAAAATCTTTACAAAGAATTTAAGATTTCTATTCCACTCTGCCCTTATTGTCAGCAAATCTCAAAACAAATATAAATAGTGCCCCTAAGCACTAATACAACCGACTCCTTCAGGTTCCCCCGTCCTTCTTTTGTTAATATCAGTGCTATGGAAAATGAAACCCAGTAACTTCTGATCAGCCTAGGCATGGAAACCAATGCTGCACTATGCAGATGAGAAGGATCTCCCTGATTTCCAACAGGAGTCCGAAAAACCAAGCAACACCAGTCCAACACAGCCATCCCTGGACGAAGTCCCCATGCCCCTTCCCAGATGTCCCTCAGCCAGGACTTGTCTGTTCCCTGCTGCTGCAAACCTGGGTCTTTTCACACCAGAATACAGCACTTACGCCAAATTGTGAAGCGGTTTTACAAGGTGGAAAGGCACCAGCTTGGGGCTAAAGCAAGGCCAATAAACTCCTCTAACTTGTAACAAAATAACAGATTTAAACCCAGGTCAACTGAGGTGAAGGGCAAGTGCATTAATCGCCTGCATTAACAAGGCTCTGCGTGCCCGCAGCAGCCCTCAATTGGAAAAGACAGTACATCTTCCTGTAAATAAGACAAATAAACAGCAGCTACAACAACAAATCTTCCCCCAATTTCTTTTACTTTTCATTAAACAAGTAATCTGACTTTTATTAAGTCCTCTTCAAAGGCTGTGCAGGCCACTCTCTGTAAGGGTGCCTGTTTGCAGCACATGCACACTCCAAGATGTTCATCTCAGCCTGACGGGTGCCTGGAAAGGAACCTCAGCCAGTTTTGTTCTTAAGTGATAATCGAAGAAATCCTCTGTCACGTGTTGCAGCAGTGTGAGTTGGCCATACCAGGACGAAGAGTCATGCAGATGTTACCCAAATGCTTCCATTAACTTAATCTTCCTCAGAAGAGCCCTTCTGCTGCCAAGTACTTAAGAGTGTCACTTGGGATTTAGATGCCATTTTTGTTCACTACTGAAGACCGGTCATGTGTAGGAATCTGCAGCCTTGATAATAGGGTTTACAGAACACCATGAAAATAGATTACTGACTGCTGAAAACATTTTAAAAAGACAATGCTACCTTTTTTACTAGCCTTAAGTGCTTTCTGGCATGGAAGGCCTAATGGTTGTTTACTCCGGCATGTTTTCTGGAGTGTCAGCTTAGAACAAAATAAGGATCATCATAATAATTAGCTGAGATGCTGACAATATGAATCAAGAGTCGAGATCAATATATGTTTTCATACACATCATTTTAGAAAACAAAACTCTATTTCTGTGATCAGAAAATGCATCAAACTTTTTCAATTGTCCTAGTATATGCTGTTATCTCAGTAATGAAACCAGTTTTGCTTTTTTCCTTTTTTAACTCAGTTGTTATGTGGGAAGATGTAGTAGTATAAAATAGGAGGAAATAGTATGAGTAAATTTAACTTGAACAGTTTAGTATGTGTTTTAGAGAAAAGATTATCAAGTCCTATTTTTTTTCAACTGTCTTTTCATCTCCGTTTTTTTCATCTTGCAGTTGCTTCAGCCAAGCAATTCCAACAGTTCAGAAGGACAGATGTTCCATCTCATTCTATTCCCAGACAAGTCACTCTGTAAAATTACATTTCTTTTGAAACACTAGTACAACAGTTTAAAGACCATCAGAAGTTTTAAAGGCAAATTGCAGAGGAATAATCAGCAATGTGTTTGGACCTAGTTACTCTGCTGGATTTTTTTTTAATTGTAGTACCACTCCTCAGTGAGACAGTTTCAAATTTATTTTCCACCTTGTGGTTCTTCCTGGTTTGCATCTACATAGTACCACAAACCTCAGTGCAACCTGAGCAGAGTATGTGTATTTGTGATATTCAAGGGTGATGTGTTCAGGCATGTGTTCAGTGAACCAAGGCATACCAATACACAAGACAAGGAGAAAAAAATTATTTCAAATACACTACTTTACTGACTGGCTAATCGAAGCCTACTCAATAAGGACATTCAGATCACACAGCTGCATTTCATAGCATCCCTGTTAATCTGCTAGTGCTGATACATTTCTACAACAAGGCCAGAGAGCTAGAAACCTTTGATCGATGCTCTCAGGAACCACACACCTGCACTGTCTCTTCCTGAACAGGTTAGTGATGGCACAAGAATTAAATGCAGTCTCAAGAAAAGCAAATTAGGATTTGATAGCAGTCACTTAACACAGAGAGACAGAAATCTTTCCATGTAGGTGCATCTGTATTACTGCTTTAGCTGGGATCACAGGGACTCTTTTGAGTCAAACCTACCAATCGTCCCATTTACTGCACTTGGGCTCACGCTGCAGAGTGGCCTCAGAGCTAAAAGAGAAGGAAATGTTCCTGAGAGCCCCTGTTTACTCACTGAGACTGCTGACATTCACTCCATGGGACTAGACTAGCATCAGCCTGAAGCACCCTCTGGAAATGTGCTCAGTGTGGCTACCAGGTCCAGAGGGCTGACAGCTCCTTCCTGCCAGTGCTGCTCGCCATCTGCACTGCTGGCTACTGTGGGCACACAGTCTGTACTGTGCCACATGGAAGGCACATTACTGTTAGGGCCTTAATCTCCAGGTTCTTCTCCAGGTATGAACACTGACGCTTGTAAAATGGAAATAATGCCTTACATGCATCTTATACAGTTTAAGTCAGACATAAGCTTCAAGAAAGTACAGAATTAGGCCCAGTATCTCAAATCTATATAATAACTGATTAACTATAATAACAATTAACTATAACTGATATGATATATTAAATACATTTCTGATTTTGGCATATAGAAATAAATTTCAAATTAGACCCTTCAAATCCTATTCAATATAATGTCTTCCTAGGCCAATTACTTCTCAGAAAACACTCAAGTTTACTAACTTGAAAGTGTGAATTTGTTGCCTAAAACTCCAGATCTGCAAATACACACAAACAAAACCTTGGCATGTGAGTATTTTATGTAACCCCGGTGTTGCCTACACATAGTAAACCTAACCACATACATTCTTGTTACCATATCAAGACTAAGAACTTCACAGAGAAAGGCTTGTGCATCCATTCTGTTACCAAGAGTCCCCATGTGAAATTGTGATAGATAAGCTCAGGCCAAAATACTCAGCTTAAGGCAGTTCACACAGCCCAGCTTCATCCACCTTCCCATATCAGATGCTGCTTGTTCAAAGCCCACTGAAGATCTGGACTCCCAGCTTTTGAATTTCAAAGGTACCACTAGAGATAATGGAAAGTAATATTTGGGCTTTTTTTCTTTACTTGTAGCTATTTAGGAGTTAATCACCTAAGGTTACTGTCAATGGAAACAAACTGGGTACCGCCCTGTTGTGATCTGAACCTGAACCCCACTTTTATGGAAGGACAGCTGACTATAAAAATAACCAGGTGCAACAGTGGAAAATTCCTGCCATCTTAATGTCACCAGGAATTTTACTATCGATTTCAACTAACAAAGTCAGGTTTCAAGGCAATTGTGGATATCCTTTAGGTATTCAGCACTATTTGCAGCAGCAGTTTGTCTACTCCCTCTAGCAGGAATTAAAAAAAAAAGAAAAGATGCTCATGTTCGAGTGCAGAAATAGAAAATTTTATTGTATTAAGCCCCCTGAAAGCAAGATGGCACTCAGTGAAGAGTGTATTAGGCCAAATCCAATTATTTAGTAACTCCAAAGAGGTCAATGGAATTGCAGCACAGCTGAATTTGGTCCAGCACTGCAAGTTAAGAAAATTGAGCTAAATTCTGCCCAAGGAACATGCACTGAAGTAAGGCTACACATTTAACAGACAGGAAAAAAATGAGCTTACACCACACACAGGATCAAGTCATGCTTGCTCTGGCAGTGTAAATCTCTTACCAAATGCAGTGGACTTACTCCTCTAATTCGAAGCAGCGAGATTTGGATTTTTCTTTTTACAGTTACATATAAGAATGTGATCACATTAGGAAGATTTTCTGTCATCACTTTTCCTTCAATTACAAAACAGAATACAGAGGGTAGGGGATGTTATGAAATCACAGTATTGGACTGAATCCCAAAACAAGGATTATGTTAAATAAAAAGGGGAATTCAAACTTGTTTCATGACTGTGGTGCTTCAGTTTTACTTAGATAATTCTAACAAAACTAATACTCATGTCTGATTTACAAATGTGCACATACCAAATATGGGATGGAAGATCTTAGGAGCTTTTCTCAAAAAATGTGAAAAATGCATGCTCCCTAGTAAAAGAAAAACCTGTTTTTACAATTATGTGACTAATCTTATTCACCTAATATTGGTACAATAATGGACTAAGATAACCTGTAGCTCCAATCACACAAATAGCCCCTTTTGTCACTTAATTCAGTGAGTTTCCTTTCTACCAAAGCAGCTAGAAAGCAAACTTTCATCTAATATTATCATGCACTAATTATATCTAACGCTCCATGCTTAGAAATTGTAAAAGTACTTTCTTTTTCATTAAATGTAACATAGCTTATGGACTTTCAGAATCCTGCAGGCATTCTTAGGACTTTGCATAACTGGAGATGCAAACTGGGATACTCATATCTGTTCATCTGCCCAGTTATTGAATTCCATTGAACAAGGTACTTAACCTACTACTGAGGATGCAAACCCCAGTTTCCCACAAAAATAATCCATCAATGCATCACAGAAAGGGGATACCAATGTGAGCTTTTCAGGCTGAGTCCTGAATGAAAAATGTGAGAAAGACTGAAGGAAAAAACTTCCTGCGTAATGATAGCAGTTTTGCTTTAAGTATCATCTGCTTTTTAAATTTTCAGACACTAGAAGGACTAAAATACCACATAAATGTTACATTTTAAAAAAGGAAAGTCCTGGAAGTAACAGAAATAAATGGAGTTCTCAGTGGCAAATTCTGCACCCTTTCTGTGGGAGTCAGCCTGAGGAAGTGGGAGTAGAATCACACTAATTGGTAACAGAGTCATTCAGTTCACTCCTAGACTGGTACTAATTTCATTATTACACTATATAGAAATGTATAATTATTTACAAATAATTTCACAAATAAATTGCCTGAATTTACACATGAATAAATCAGGCCAAAGTTAGGTTTTGCTCTGGAAAAAGCATTTTTCAGCAGCCTATAAAGGCCCAGACTTTAAAGGAGGGACGGATGCAAACAGTGCCTCTGTACGTTGCGCTGATCTTCTGCGCGAATTGGTTTAACACTAACGATACGCAGCACACAAAAACTCATATGGGCTCAACACTGCAAGGCTGCCAATTTAATTTGAAATGACTTGACAGAAAATCTCTAGGCCACCAAATGCTATTATAAAGCACTGTATTCTCATTAAAGGTCTGAGCCCTTTTTTTTTCTCCCCGAGGGCAGGCTCCTCGTGAGGCTGTCCCTCTGGCATAACATGTGATAGAGCTAATCTGTCTTCACTTGGACAGCATTGCGGATATGCAAACCCAGGTGGCACTAATAGGTTTACAGTAATAACTATGGAATTGGATACAGTATGTTACACTGTGAGAAATTCCCACAGATCAATTTTTGTGGTGAAGGTTAACCAACAGACATGGAGCCATAATATTCTTTTTTCATGGGTCTGTTAACAATTTTATGGTTTTAAAAGTAAAAGAAGAAAGACTCTCCCATATTTGGACAGAATATAAATATTTTACTTTTCAAACATATCTACAATATATGTGCATAAAAAATACTCTCCTGGAAAGACAACTTCTGTTGTCAGTTATCCCAGCACAAACCTGGAGGAATTCCACTGGCTTCAAAGAAAGATACCACTATAAGTGAGAGCACAATATGCCCCCAAAATATGTGTAACATAAGATCGTGTCATACCATTTTGTTTGTACATTTTGGTGGCAGTATTGTAACTTTATTATTAGAAATTACAATAAGAACAAAATTAGCTGCATAATCATAATGAATGTATTATACAGGTGAAAATACCCTTGTTGTAGTAAAGCATTATAGCCAGAGACACAAAATTGTGATCTGACCATTTGTGGTCATTAGAGATCCCATGGTACTCTTTGTAAGATTAGGGGTTTTAATCTCAGGGTGCTGGCCAAATTCCAGCAAGAGTAATTACATTCTCTCTACCCAAATTCCCCACATTTCACCTCAGGTGGGTGCCTTTCCATGGTGCATGAAGTGTTCTTTGCACGTGGATTTTAAAATTCTGTACCTGTTAGTGTAAAAGGTGTTATAAAATGTGATACAATTTGTTACAATTAAGTACATTCATTCCAGAAAAAAAGAAAGAGCCATCTGTCAATCAACTGCAACATTTAATGTACTGATTAAAAACATCATTTCAGCTCAAGAGGCACTCCTGTATTGTGGTATGTTATGTCTTTGCAGTCATAAATTCCATACCCCTGTTAGCTACTACAGATGGAACATATTGAGAAGTTAAACACACAGCACTGGTGACTGAAGAGGATGTATACAACCACACTGCAAATTCACCCAGCTTGTCAGCCCCCAAACAGCACTATTACCAGCTCAAGCCAGAGCATCTGTCTCACTTGAGACTAACAAAGAGATCTCCTCAAGGCAGTATAATCACCTAGGAGGGGGAGTTTGGAAACTGAAAACAAAGCCAGACAAAAGAAATACATTTCTCAGTACACAGCCACCTGAGCACTTCCAAGGCAGGGTACCTGTCTACCTGCAGACACGGGGATGATGGGCGACCACCTCCCCAGGCAATTTATTACTCCCTCTGATGATTCAGGTACTGCCTCCTACTGCAACACCTACTCACCCTCACTAGTAAGCAAAGACATATGGAAAGAAGGATGATGCACTCTGCAGCACTGCAAGATGGTTTTCCAGCCTAGAATGCCACCTCATGTGCATCTTGATTTTGTCAGCCATTTTGGTTTGTCTTCCACAAAAAGAAATGGACTGGAAGTAAAATAGCAAAGTATCACAAGAAAAAATAGTCATGAAAAATACTTCCAAGCCCTCCTTTCACCAGCATCTTTTTGTTTCATTTTTGACAGATTTTCAGTAAGAAACTTGATATTCTTCAAGCATAGAATGAAATCATTAGATTTCAGTTTCATATACTTAATTAATTTATTAAGGAGTAAAGCAACCTTTCAGGATTGTTCTAATAATTGATCCAGTGAGTCATGGGCCAGGCCTGGAGATGCTCAGTCTAGCAGAATGGCATCTTCATTTGGATTGAGACTGTTGACTGAACCAAGTCATGTACAATTCAATTCTCAGAGTCTACTCTGATGAAACCAGACTTCAATATCTATCTATCTATCTATCTATCTATCTATCTATCTATCTATCTATCTACCTATCTACCTATCTACCTATCTACCTATCTATGCATGCTAAGTGCTTAACAAGCAAATCACTTGTCTTGAGCGGTGCCATGTGCAATATTGACTCTGAGTGCAGTTGGAAGCGGGAAATCACTGTTTTTAAATTGATACTGACTGTTATTAGGCAGACACTGTTGTACTGAATCAGCACAAAATTATCTGATACGTGAAAAAACTACCATTAATCAAGGTAATACTAAGTGAACTTAACTGCGAGCTTCTAACAGATTTTCTTATTTGTTTGAGCCTTCCACATCAATTTCCACAACCTACTTACACAAGATACAGTTTATTGCTAAGATGAATGTTTTCTTCTGTATTTACAAAAATGTCTCACGTGTGGGCCTTCACATCAGAAAAAGACTTTATACAGCAGTTTCTCCTAAAAGGTTTTTTGACAACTGATACCATGCAACTGCACTGCCAACCCTTTTTTCCCCTAGAGAAAAGTGGAGGTATTTCAGACATGACATCTGACAACAATTTCAATAGCCTGTCTTTTTAATTTTGAATCTTCAGATTACTATACTATATCAGCATCATTTTTGTTTTGATGTGGGATCATATGCAACCTGTATATGGCTAACTTAGGGATCACAAGCAGTGCAGTCTCAAAGTCCAAGAGAACAACATTCCTTCAGATCACACATAATCCAGAGCTTTCAGACCCAACTCCGTAGGTAGTCAATGAAGAGAAGTTAAATTAGAGTTGTGGAATACAATACTCTGTATTTCTGTTTATGCTTTGCATTGCACAACCATATTAAAATATGAACTCACCCTATACAGCTTAGGCATCTCTGTGAGGTATCCAGTCGGAATACAGTCACCCTTTGATCCATGTCTTGCCAATAAGGATAGGAAGACCCCTCAACACAATAAACAGATGAATGAACAGAATGATGAACAGAAATAAAGTGTTATGTCCATTAAGTACAATGAAATTACTTAGAAATGCTGACTTGTCCAAAACCCCAGCACACACCTAAAGAAAGGTAGAAATGAGTCTCAGCTCTATCAAGCTCTGGTTTGGCATCTTACTTGTATGATGCCTTCTTACCATATGTGCTTCCAAAGACACAGATTCCTCAATGCTTTATGGATCAGGGCCTTCAATTATAGCAACATCTTTGAGAAATGGAGAAAAACAAAATTATTTTCCATCAAAATATTTAAACAATAAAATGTCAGTAGATTTTTCCTGCTTTAGCTCTAAGGAAAAGGCCTGGCTGAATCTTCCAGCTTTAGAGAAAGGTCTGATTTTAAAGCCAATTAATAAATTAGTTAATTAATAAATTGGCAGATTCTGAAATGGTTACCACATTTTAAGTTACCCAGATCTAAACCCAGCCTTTTATCTCAATTCTTCCTCTTACAGTGAAATTTCAGCTAAATCTGTTCCTACTTTATCACACCATCAACCTCTGAATTTTCATCATCTCAAACAGATCTCTTTTCTCAAAAAAGTTATCCAGTCTTCTTTGTTAGACTCTGAAAACTACAGACTCTTTTTCAGACTCTGAAAACTATAACTCAGTTTTATTCTTCACCACTCATCTTCACCTCTCCTTTTCTCCATCCCCAGACACCAGCAGTCCTCACTCTCCCATTATGCAACCCACATTCCCCAATACAAATCACAGCACTAAAATTACTGCTCTGCTTTGTTTTTTTACCAGCTTATCTCCCTCTACTACTCCCTTCCCTCCCTCTATCATATTTGTCAAACAGCACAAATTTCCTAACCTCTCATTCCTCCATCCAAGCTATCTCTGAATTGCCCCATGTGAATCCTACTCCTGTTCTCACCTTTCTGCCCCTCTCTTTTAGGCTTTGCTCTCTCTTCTGTTATCCACCAAGTTATTTTTCTCCTTTTGTCATTCACTTGCAGTGCATTTCTCCCACAAAGTATCTCAATCATAATACTACAGAGAGATTTTTAAATCTCAGTTAATAAGAAATGTGGATATTGAACCCATGTATTTCACACAGCTCAATACCTATTGTCTCACTCAGCCAAATCTATTGGAGGCCCCATGGGCAGCAGCATTTTCCCCTTGTATATCTGCACAGTAGCAAGTACTCTCCTGGAGCTCGGCAAATAATAAAGCAGTTGTGTATCTTAAAGGAACCAGATAACACAGTAATAATGATCATAAGCATATGCAGTAACTTTTCTCCAGATGGATCCCAAAGCACTCTATACCATTTGCCAATTAACAGTACAAAATGAAGTATTTACATAGGAATAATTTCACCCACAAACAATGGCATAATGCCAGCCATGCCTTAATTGCATGAAGTTACACAATACAAATTTAAGACAGGAAGTGAAGACTCACGTCATATTTTCAGGGAGAATTAAGGCTGGAGTATTATAATTACCAAAACTAGCAGTAAAATGCAAATAAACTCCAAAATAAACTACACTTATTCCCAGAATTGTGGAAACATATAAAATTTTTATCTGGTCAATAACAAGAACAGTTAATCCCAACCCAAATTCTGAACACTTTCAAAGATTGCTGCAATTTAAAAAAATTTAAAAACAAAATAAAAACACAAACAAAAACAAAACAACTCAAAAACTGGTGTAGTCCTGAATAACTTTATTAAAAATTGGAAAGTAGCCAGGACCTGAGACTTCTTTAATAATTGTTGTAGTGACTTGACTCATCATAAACTGGGACTTCAGATGACAGGAAATATCCTAATGTGGAAATCCAAAAAAAACCTCAGTTTGACTGTGCATTCACATATCCAGAGTCAAATTTTAATTTAAATTAATTAGATTAATAAAAGCTGAGGTGGAAGTAATTCCTGCTGATTTTTTTCTACACATTGGAAAAGTCACAGGCAAGTTTACCACTAATATTTAAACCAAGGTTCCATAGGTAAATGTAACATTTAGTTCTCAAAAGACTTTGAATTGGGTAAAGTCTTGGCATTGGTCAAATCATTTAGAATGCTTTTGCTAACTTTAACACAGTCAGTTTCACTCACAGTCCATGGGATAGAGGAGTGTATAATGAAAAAAATACTTTGAATAAATTACTCAATGATTGCTCAAAATTTATGAATAATTTATTTGGAAAAGAGTATTTAACCATACATGAAGCTTGTCAAAGAGGGGCAAATATATTTCTGAGTCATTTATTCAACAATTAATGGAAAAAAAAAACTATTCACAAATGTCATTCAAATAAGCTCCAGACTATAATAAGTTGGTTTCCAGTTGACTCAGTGTGCCTTTTAGAAAAGTTCCAAGTTTTCCTGCACACTAAGCTTGCTCTCATTATTTGAGATTCTCTTGTTTCTAATTTTCCCTTTCCCCCAGCAAAATAGCATCTTTTTTCAGTACCACCACCACATTGTAGGCCTGACTGGCTTTGACTGCAAGCCCAGTACCCAACTCTTATGAAGTGATCTTTCCCTTCACTAAGAAGCCAAGAAGTAAAGAAAAATGAGCATGTACCTATATGTATTTATATATCTTTGAATTTCTGAATATATCTTCTGGGTGGGGAGCAGAGAAGAAATCCACCTCAAAACAAGGGCATGAGTCAGAGGAAACAGAAGAGGTGAGACAAGAGTTGGTGGCTGCATTCCTTCAAAGCCTCTCTTCCAGCCCTGTCCACACTTGGACACACCTGCCTGGAGTGATCCAAGAGCATCAGTGCACAGCCAGAGAAGATTTCCCTTCTCAAGCCACAACATGATTCATTGCAGCCACTGGAGAAGTAGGTTTCTCTTGAAAAGAAATCCTGGCATTTGGTTTGATATGCTTTCCTAACTATAAAAATCTTAGATGCAGGAAATTCATGTTGTTATCATTGTTTTTCCAATATGCATTTAAAATGTAGCATTGCAAACACTGGACTGGCTGGTGTTCCTGCCTCAATGGGATTTTCCCAGTGCTTTGAGCACAGTATAATGGAGTGAACTCATCTTTCAACAACTTGGCACCTTTTTTTTCAAATGCAACTTAAACAATAAAGGTCAGATTTAAAGACACAGCAAGACAAACAGCTCTGCTTTATGCTTTTAAAAAAAATGTTATTCACTAGCATTTAATGAGAATTTCCAAGGCACTGCAAATCACCAAGGGTAAACAAGAATGAACTGCTAAGAAAAATTTACCTGAAAAGGAGGTAGAAGAAGAGCTGTATGATGCTCTGATAAATATAAGTACTCTTTGTACACAATGTGTGCAGAAATTGGTGACTTATTTCTTGTGCTGTGAGTAAGAACAAAGGCAAAGTGAAAGAAGCAGAAAAGATCAGAGTGCAAAGCTGTATAATAGCTATTCCAAAGCAAAACAGCCACTCTTTTTCAACCAGATCTGCTTTAAAATAATGGCTCATAGAACTAGATAGAATATTTTCTTAATTTAGACTTTTCTAATGCAATATGATTTGGCATCTAGAATATATAATCATCATGAGAATGTAAATGCTATAATCCTCCTGACATCTATTCTACCTACTCTTTTTGATGCTATTTTGGCTTGACTCTAAGAAATTGTAGCACACCAAGTATTACTTTAATTAATAAAGGTTAAGCATAGCTGAGTGCTGCTTAGCAAAATCTTATTTATGTGAATAAATAACTGCCTAGAAATGATGAGTACACACAGCAATGTGCATGCTTTCATTTCCACATAACATACATCCATTAACTCCCACTGTGCATTGGAGTTAAGTGCCCTATATCAATCAAAGAGATTTATTTAACAGAGCATAATTTTAAAGGTGAGTTTTGGACTGTTTGTTGGCCTATACCAAAGAACCCAGGTCTGGAGCTGGAAAGAAGATAAAAGTACATGATGTGGTTTGTGGTGCAAGTCACTCCTTCATTTATCCATCCCTGTCACACCTGAAGCTGCACAGTGCCAAGGACAAGACATCACTGCAGGTGCTGCCTTTCAGAGATGTACAGCCCGGCCTTAGCCTACATGAAACCAGCAGAAGGATGAGGTCATGGCTGGGAACAAAAGAAGCAATTTGGGGAACCTGCTGATCAGTGAACAGCCCTGGGGCTTAGCACAGGCTTGGCAGGATCTCCAATCCTCTGACCTCGCTGATTAGCAAGATGGGAGAAGGGAGGAGAGGGAAGGAGTTTGTAAGGAAGATGAAAGAGCAATTGAATCCTGACAAAAACAACCTTCCTGAGACCCCTGTGTCTAATGTCAGCAGTTAATTTGCATTTTCACATTTAATTTGGACACTGCTGGACCAAAGCCTCCCAGGCACAACCTGTCACCACGCTGGTTTCAACAGTGTTAAAGTGGGATACATTTGTCCTGTAGTCTACATATTAAACTGCCATCATCTCCTCTTTATGCATGTAGCAGTAGACTGAGATTGCTTCTCCACATTCATTTCAAGCAGCAGCCTTGCCACACACATTACAGCAATTGTGCCACTGACCATTTAACAACCAACACTGAAAGAAAAGAAGCCTCTTTCTTTTTCCCTCCCCTGTCCAGCAGATCAATGTTCAGGTCCCATCCATTCTCTATGGAAATGACCCCTCTGCAAATATCCCGTTACCCAATATTTACTGCACTGGCACGGAGTCCCAAAGGTAAACTTGAAAAGAGGTGAGTTCAGCCCTCACAAACAACTAACCAAGAAATGCTCTGGGAACAGCAGGCACGTAGGATTCGTTAGCTGGAGGAGGGCCACAAAAGCCATTCACAACACCCTTCTTGACACTGCTTTACTTCTTCAGGACTCTGCTTGCTAATAAAACTGCAAAAGGATTAACCAAGGAGTTGCACAGAAATCGCCACAAAATGTCTTAGCATTTTAAAGCAGAAAACCCTTGGCATCGATTTTACAGATGACATACTGAAAAGGTTGGGGGTTTTTGTTGCTTTTTTTTTTCTGCTAAAGAAAATAGGATTAGAGGTAGAGGCTTTTATATACCACCACTTCTGAGACATATGTTCTGCTCTCCCACCAGTTATGAAGTGATTACTGGAGTGGCACAAACAGATTTTTTTAACAAAGTAAAGGTGTGATTTTCTCAGGTTCTGTGAGAACATGCACACTTATTTTTACCAACCCAATCTGTTTTCCAGTAGTTTAATGTCCGCAGGGTTTATAAGGCTATCTTAGGTGTTGGAATCAACGCAGTTTGCAGGGTGCTACCTGACTATGGAAGTTTAAAGAAAAAGACACAGAGAAAGCAGAAATTATATAAGACTCAAACGAACATGGGGACCAATTTAAATATACAAAAATATTGCCCTTTTTTTGCTGTTTGCCCATATACAGTGGTCTAATGCCTGAAGGCCTTCATATTGTAAATACTTGCTTAGTTTTAGAAACCTCACTGAAGATCTATCCCTAAAAAATTTACATATACAGCCTGACATTTAAAAGTATTATTTTTACCCCACAAAAAGGAATTTGATCTTATAAATACTTACTGCCAGGAGCAACAATTTCCAAGTGGAAACCAGGACTTGATTTCTTGCACTTTGTCTATTTAAGCTGGCCATAAAATGTTATCAAAGGCACAACTGAAGAGATCTGATTTTATATCCATTCACACCAACTTTTCAGTATATAAAAACCAAGGAAAGGAGATTTCACTACAAGGCAGTGCAGAGAAAGCATTCACACCTGAATTGGACTGCTCACCTATTCCAGATTTTCAGCCAAAAATCTATAAACACACCAACAGAAGGCAATGCTCCTCCAAAAGGCCCCTAAAGTTAAATGTTGGTCTGTTACTGGGACAAATTTAGAATAACCACTTCAAATGCAGTGAAGAGACTCAGGACCAGAGGAAGTGAGAACAAAATTTGGTAGGGACTGTACAGGGAAGTAGTCAGTTAACATTTAATCCCTGATGAAAATCTTCACAATTGAGTGTCACTGGTTTAAAACCAGTTTATCTGAAAACCCTTTCATGGATATATTTCAAGCTACCCTACAGCATCTTAGCTCATAATTTAGCAACAGAATCTAGACTTTACATTTCCAGCCTGGTTGAAATCTATGCATTTGAAATTCTGCAAAGTTTTGATGCCATTTTAAGTATAACACTTCGGGGGGGAAAAAAAAAAAAAAATTCTACCTCCTTTTCTGAATCACTGAAACATTACAGGTAGAGAAAAGTCTTACACAGGACAATATCCCTTCAGTATTTTTCTGTTCAAATGACTTTACTTTGTCAGTACTCTTAAGACAAGAGGGCTGTGGCGTATTTTCTTGACACAAGATAGCTCAGCCCTCCTAATCAAAAATTTTTGGAAAAACAGTCTTCATCCTTAGCTCTATGCTGAGGAATCGGACAGTGAGGTCAAAGTCATTAGTCCCTGACAAAAGCCATAGCAGGTCCCACCAAGCATGCTCAGTAGGATTTGTTGTTGTTGTTGTTGCTTTTTATTTTGGATGAAAAGTCTCCCTTTCTTGAAAACTGGGATTTTCAGTGCAGCCTCATCTGGCTGAATGTGGGCACATTTGCAGGAGCAGAGAGGTCCTGTGTTCACAGCAGCACAGGTGCTGGAGACCCTGTGGCACAGGGCTGCACCCTGCACTTGGGGCTCCTTCGAAATGCAGAAGTTTAACTGTAAAGTTGAAAGGAAAATGGAGACTGGGAAAAACTCTATACATCAAAACTTAGAGAACAGATAATCCTTTTGTAGGAAGTACCCAGAGATAGCCCTGGTCATTTCATTTAGACCTCTTACAATGCCAAAGGCACTTGAGACAGCCAAGCTGTTCCTACAGCTTTGTTTTTCTCTGCTTGCCCATTACAGTATTTCCTAATCCTGAAACAGCTCCTCAGTGATGGAACTGGTGATGTTTCACTCAGGTTTTTTCACATAAATTATCTCCTCTTACCCCACTCCTTTATTTCCCATTGGCTGTACCAAATTTTTTATCAGACAAGGCTGTGAACAAATAGATGTTCCCATTTTAAAATGTACTATGTACACTGCTTTACCCCATACCTACATAAAAATCATCTCAAACACCTTGCATTAATTATAACATGGTATTTTCATTTACTTTTACTACCTGCTTATTACCATTAAAAAACCCCCATACAAACAAAAACAACATAAAAAAAAAAAAAAAACAAAAAAAAAACAACAGAAATAAAAGTGCAATAATCGATGGGAATGCAAAACACAAGTATCTGCTTTAGATACACAGAGGCAAAGAAATTAAGAGACTTAGACTCTGAGCTAATACTTCATCCCTAATTCATTCCCTTGCACCCATATATGGAACACTCAGCACAATGAATCTGTGAAAAGACACATTAGTGTGTTGTGGAACTGGTGTAGAATAAATTGATGGGGAATTTAATGTAACTCTGATCAGAGACTGGGTCAGAGATTTCAGTGATGAATAATGCCAGACAAATAATTTATATTTTAATTCAGTCTTTCCTTAGATTTTTTTGCTTTTATTCATCCAAAATACTTTTGGGGAAGGAGGCTTCTGCTGAGGCATCCTATACAAGGCACTGAATGTCTGACAGCAGTCAGTACTTTGTGATTTAACTGCACTGGTATTTCTTAAAAGTAAGAGGTCATATGTCACAAAGCAATGTCAGGGTCTGAACCTTTTCTCTTAAAGATTACTAAAAATTGTTAAATCCCATTTGCAACAGGAAGAACATACTAGTCCTAATATTGCAGAGCATGTTTGTAATCAAAACATGTTCACAAGTTCTCATAATCCTATATTCTAAGGAAGTAAAAATATCTTACATTGTATTAATGTCAAATTGAACAGAAACTCATGCTCTGTGATAAATTGTTCCCAAGAAGAAAAGCTTGCTTTTCCAAGTTCTTCCTGCCTCAACTTGCTTTTTTAATTTGCTGTGAAATAAAACAAGATTTTTAAAGAGTGGATATTTGGGAAAAATACAGAAACAATGCAATCTTTCCACTCTAAAAACCCATGCTGCACTGACAAAGGAAAGTAGAAGGTGTATGCAGAATCACTGCAAATAAATTGCTACATGTGCTGTATCTCGTAGAACTGCTGAACAGTTTTTATTACATTTTTGTTCATTGGTGATTGCTATAGAGATCTCTGCATTGCAAGTAGCCACACCATTTTAGTGCTTTGCTGTTTCAGAAGAGCAGATTTTCTTGATTAATAACAAAAGGTTTTGTTGGGATCAGAGCTGTTTCCCACCATCTCTATGCAAACCCGGCAACACAAACTGTGTACATTAGCATTTCAAGGAGCCTCCTATTAATGATGGCAAGAAAAGCTTCTCTCGGTGGGTAAAATCCATTTTGTCCTCTCTTGTGACATCTGTTCTAACTTTTAAAGCCAGAAAGGAAACTAGATAATGCCAGAGAGTCTTTTGATTTACTGTATTGGCACTTGTGATGATGCTTCAGACTATAAAAGCATGTAACCCTAGTGGACATACATGACTGTGTAAATGTGAACATCTGCATATTCCCACAACATAGGGTGAATTGAACAAGTAATTCCAAAGTTCTTTGTTAAACTTTTAATATCTTTTTTTTTTTCAAGATTTCATAATTATACTTCCAATTACTTCTACACCATACAAAATTCAACATTTTAAATTGTATTTTTATGTAAATGTTTATTGCTACATATGTTTTTTTAATTAATTTCATTTCCCAGAAGCTTTTCTTTTTCTTACATTTTTGTGAGTGAAGACATTTAAGCAAATAGAGTTGGAGTTACTGAAACATGGTTAAAAAAATAAAACCCCAAACAGTGTAGAATAAGAAAACGTAAACTAAACCCTGCAGATTTCTTACCTCTTTACACCATCTGTGCAGTATTGCTCTTAGGCCTTTTACATTGGTCATCCTGGGAACAAAGCTGAAGGCAGATTCCAGCAGTTTTTCCATTCACTATTCATTCAGAGGTTCATCAGCTCCATATGGATCCAGCCAACTGCTGTGTTAAATCAGAGCCTTTTCCCAGAATTGACATGGTAATGAAGTCATGGTATTGCTCACAGAAAAGGCCTCCATAGGTATTTTCCTCTCTAACAAATCCAGCCTTTTCACCCCATTCACTCCCTAAAATTATCTCATAACATTACAACATCTGTGAACTGGGTTTTTGCCTTTTAATGTCTAGCATGCTTTATTACATGACTATGCATTACGTACTGGTTAACAAGACTCCTACACAACCAAGGAAATAAACTTGCACTCTTCCCAGCTCAGATTGTTTTGTCCCCTTTTAATTTATATCTACTATATTTATTTTTCTGCAGATAGAGCTGTCCAAACTATTGATATACAAGATGAACTTTAATTTTTTTTTTATTTCTATCAGAAAGTGGCTTCAGAAATATTCCAGAATGAAAAATTGTTTAACCACAAAATGGTAAATCCATCAACACAAAAAATTGCTAAAGATAGTTTGCATTAATGGCAACTATGTTCTAAAAGTTTCCTTAGGTTCATCATATGTATGAGCTTTGCTTTAACAGCAATGGTTTAAGATTTTTTCAGGAATAAATATGAGAAAGTTATTTCTGCAATATTTCATCTGCAATAAATATGTAGATACTGCCTTGATATGAAAACACAAGGTAGCTTTATTGGAAAACGATGTCTTTCTTGTAGCAATAATGTACTTGAACAAATATGATCTGTAAAATGGGTACCATTACAGATGTGTATGTGTGCCCAAGGTTAGCCATGTGCTGACTGAAGAGATCAGTCTGTTACTTGCAGTTAGTGTAGGTTTTTGAGGTGGTTGTGAGATATGTTTCACTTCTGGTCTGCAAGCATGCTGCCATTATTTTTTTTTTGTATGAGTTAACACTGTGTCCTGGTAAATTCTGGTGTTTTGGATTGGAAAGCAGAAAGATGCAGAAAGATAAAGCACACACAATTCCCCTTCTGCACCCCAGCACAGCATCCATCCAAGTGCCTCAGCCAGAGGGAAGCTGTATGCATACAGAGAGTGGGTGCATGGGACAAGTGACTAAAGACTATTCTTAGAGAAACTGTCCATGGGATCCCTCCTGGCTACTCCTCACAGGGCTGGTCCCAGCACCTCAAGGCAGACATGGCAGAGTTACTGCATGTGCAGACAAGGACAACTAAAACTATCAAAGGGATAGAACAGTTGCTCTAAGAAGAAATAAGTCACTAAAAAAGATTAGAGCTCCAATTTGATGAGGGGCTAGTTGAGAGAGAGAATATAAGGTTTTTAGAATCACAAAGCAGAAGTCTTCAGCAACTTTTGCAATTCTATATCTAGGGGTCACTTGATGAAATCAGCAAGTGATCGATTTAAAAGAGGTAAAAGCACTTCTTTATAAAGCATCTACCAAACTTCTGGAGCCTGCTGATGCAGAAGAGTGAGGAGAGAAACTGCAAGTGTAGGATCATTAAAATATGAGATAACTTGATGGACCATGAGTCCATAAGCAGATGCTGAAAGAGCTGAGCAGGGCTACAGTCTAACATCCCTAACACAACTGCTCCAGGTGTGGGAGGGAACTGAAGAAGAATTAATTGCAGGAAGTGACCAGGCTAGTATGGTCTTCCTAAATACATTTCCTGTTTCTGCTTTCAGAGACACAACACCTGGGCAGCTGGACACTGGTCTGACCCAACTAGTGTCATTGCAAAGTTCTTTTTTACATCTTGTGAATATCATTCAGACACCACTCTAGAGCTCAGTGTTCATTCTGCTGAAGCAATGACTGCCATACTCTGCCAAAACTGACCTCAACCAGAGACCTGCTATTCAAAGTAAAGCCATCTAAAGGTAGATGGAGCATAAGGCCAAGTCATAGAGAACAAGGAATTGCTTTCAAACTGAGAGATATCTTTTTTTCATCTGACACAAAAAGGTCAGAGTGTCTCCAGTACCAGAAGACACACTTTATCAGTGAGTGACAATTAATGGTTGTTTTATGGGGGGGTGCTCCAACTGGATATTAGAGACCACATATAGTCACTGACAGCATCTGTACTGGATTAGTTCCTGGGAAAAAGTATCCTTGTCTGCACCACTTACTGCAGTGAGGTGCACCATCATGATTGCCTGAGATGTCACTAAGTCAAAAAGGAGCAACAAAAAACACTGGTAGAACACACAAGCTCCTTGTGGGTGAGTTAACTCATTATTAGTGAGATTAACCAAACAAACATGTCTTTAATCCTGACATCTTTAAGTCTGTGATGTTTAAGAATACAAAGGTCCAAGTTTGAAGATATTTCTTCTATACTTGTAATTCCAGAGGGCTACAGAGCTACAAGTACAGTGACAGCTCCACCAGCACAGTAACTCAGAAACATTACCCAGGGTGTATCCAAGCCTAACCTGGGATAAATGCCAATAGCTCCAAGAAGAGTAAAGAAGCACTTGATGAACATGAACAACATCCTCAAAATACTTGTGGCAACTGGGGAAAAAACTTGCCGCTTGTATAAAAATAGAAAGAAATGAAGATTAAATAACATCTGCAAAGAAACACTGCACAAGAAAACATATGGAACTTCTGTAGTAGATTATGCCAAAGAATACCCCTTACACAATAAATTTGTTTTACCTATCCATGAAAACCAGCTGCTGAGTCAGAGTCAGCCCACTCCATTTGTTCATGCTTTGCCTTTCAAGTTAACTGAAGTTTCTAGCACCTAACACTGCTGATTGCTGACAGAGGGCACACAGAGCAAAGACAAACAACACTGTACCTACAGGCCTCTCTGGTCCCTCTGAATTCAGACAGGACTCCATCTTGTGAAGTGATTCTGGGCCTTGGTGCAACAACTGCTGCAGGAAAATGTGGAACTGAGAGCAATGCCCAGGCAACTTTCGAGTCCTGGTTAGTAAATTCTGCTGTAGCAGCCTCACACTAAAAGGATAGTTTCTACCAAGATTTTCTGCTTCCCTTTGGCACCAGGCAGCTATGAAGAGGAAATGTTATCACTATCCTCAAGAAATCACACACACTGTCTCCACAGCACAGTATGTCTCCTCCTTTCCAGGCAGCAGAGTTTCCAAGCTGGTTAAGCCAAGCCGTCCTGCATAGCAGAGAGCTGAGGTGTTGACCGGCCCCTTGGAGAGCAGCGGAGGGCAGGGGGAGGGGACACAAATCCCCAGTGCTGGTGAGGAAGATGCACTTGCTCTGTCTCTGAGGACAAATGCTAAAGAAGTTGGCCATTCTCTGTGTTTGGACACCTACTGACAACTGATCTCATCCTTTCTTGGAAAGAGCTTTTTAACTATTCAGTGCACTTTAGACCTCTTTATTCACAAATAGCTGTTTCAAAGTAGCCTGGGGCATGGATGTATGGCATTGTGTTGCAATTGCCTCCACAATATTTGCAAAGGGACTGTTTATCTATTAGGTATTATGCAGCTCCCCACTTGCTTCTTCCTAGAGGCTACTATGAAGAACAATGCAATCGTGCTTGAAAGTCTTTTAACCCAGTATACAAACAACCATGAACAGCTCACACAATGTATTTACAAAATGACTACACCCAATATTCTGAGATTTTGATGTGGTATCTCCTTGTCTGTCCCTTACCTATAAACCTGTGGAGATATATGCCAGAGGTAATGGTGATGGAAGGAAAAGACTGCTGGTTTGAAATGGGACACCTGCACCTGGTCAGAATGGTGTTCATTCCTTGGTCAGAGCTGCTCAGAGCTGCTCTAACTGCCAGAAGATAAGGAGGGACTAAAGAGGTAAATCTGTCTCCTCAGCCAAGACTTGCAGGTGAAAACCTGTATTCTGGCTCCTTCTTGCATGCTTGTAACAGTGTTTTTCACTGCAACTTCTGTATGGGTACAGGCTGTTTGATTCAGTGACACAACACAAGACAGGAAAAAAAATCCCTTTTGTCCTCAATTACATTTATTAGATTTGTAACAAATGAAAGCAAACGAAGGCATAATTTTGTTGGAGTAATAAGAACCACAGGAGTTTGTAAAGGAAAGCAGAATCCTTTGCAACCTTGTACAGTGAATCCCACCCTGGATGAAACAGCATCTACTTCACATCGACTCAGGGATTTGACACAGCAAGATAATCAGTTAATTCCAGTTACACTAATGAGCTGGAAAAAAGTCTCCAACATGAAGAACAGCTTTGCTAGCCATTCAGAAGACAGGCTGCCTTAACACAGAGGGTTGCTGCCAACCCAGGGGCCTGCATTTGGGGTGCCACAAAAGAGGCCTCCAAGCTTGGCAAAAGCTGAAGATTCATGTAGGATCAACTGAAGCTGTGACAGATTCCAAAATATCAGAAGTGACTTCATGTGCTTCTGAAAGATATTGAAAGGATCTGAGGCACCAGTAGTGTTCTCTTTTATCCTCCCAGTAAGGCACTGGGACCCAGGCAGAGTGAAACAAGTGCACAGGGTGAAGGACTGCCACAAGATTGGTGCCATGCTCAGAGCTTTGGGTTCTCTGATGTGGGACGTGCCTTCGAGAGACTGGGCATGTCAACAGTAGATGGGGCACACTTGCTCAAGTGGGGTACAAGTGCTTTGGAGAGCAAGTTGGATGGACTTATTAGCCAGGGCTTTAAACTAGATTCAGTGGGGAAGGGGTTGCTCTACCAGGCATTAGTAAGGAACCAGGAAAAAGCAGCCCTAAAGCAAGGAAACACCAAAAGTCATCCCAAAGGAAATGGAGAGGGCTCCTCCCAAAAGACGAAGAGCTCAACAACCCAGCGACACCAATGCACGCAGCCTGGGGAACAAACAGGATGAGCTGGAAACCATGGTGCCAATTGCTCTCACAGAAACATGGTGGCAGGAGTTGTTGTGTTTGATTAAAGCATGGCAACAGAGGCCCACAAGCCTTTCAGAAAGGACAGGCTGGGAAGGGGGCCAGGGCCTTTTCACCCTGTGTTAAGGAGGGGATAGATTGTGAAGAGCTGCCTCTGAGTAACAGCCATGAACAGGTTGAGAGCTTGCGGGTAAAAATCTAGGACAGGACCAACAAAGGACACCTGGTGACAGGCATCTAGACCACCTGATCAGGAGCCTGTTGAGGAGGCTTTTTTGCTTCACATACAGAAACTGTCACACTTGCAAGTTCTCATCCTGATGGGCGATTTCAACCACCTGGACATCTGCTGGGAAAGAAATGCAGCTAGTGCAAACAGGGCAGGAGACTCCTGGAGTGTGTAGAGGACAACTTCCTGGTCCAGGTGTTAGACAAGGCAACCAGAGGTGAGGCATTACTGGACCTGGTGCTGACCAATGTGGATGAGCTCACATAAGGAATTAAGACTGGAGGCAGCCTGAGCTGTGATGACCATGCTCTAGCCTGGTGAGGAGCAAAGTCAAGACCCTGAAGTTTGCAAGGGTGAACTTCCAGCTGTCTAAAGAGTTGGTGAATGAGATCCCCTGGGTAACTGGCCTTAAGGACACAGTGGCTAAACAGAACTGGCAACTATTTAAAGCCATTTTTCTTATAATACAAGAGCTCCAATCCCAGTGTGCAGGAAATCAAGCAAGGCAGGACAGAAACTAGCACAGCTGAGCAAGGATCTGCTTCTCATACAGAGGAGTAAGAAAGAAATGCACAGCCAGTGAATGCAGGGACAGGTCACCTGGGGAGACTACAGATTTTCCCAGCTAGAAGTAGCTGGGTTTTGAGGCACAAAAGCCCAGAATACAAAGGAGGCTATGCTGCTGTTTCCAGTGGAGGAATGAGGGAAGACATTTCAGAGTCTTCAGTCCTCAAAATTTTTCTAAGTATAAACACCCAATTTACAGAATGTAAAACATCATATTAATCACATGTGTAAATTTAGGACTACAACATGATAGAAACACTGACTTCTTTTTTCTCCATAGCTCACAGCATTCTACTCTGTTCTGATAAAACCAGCAGATATCTTTGCCTTTTTCTTTCAAAGGGCAAACACATTCTTTTAGTCTCCCATCAAAGGGTCCTTTGACTTTTCACCTCCCTTGGTTTTAGTTCAGCTTCCAACAACAATCACTTACGGATTCTTGGAAACCAAGGGTAAGTGTACTTTTCTAATTTTTATCTCACTATTTTCAATAGGGGTGGGGCTTGGGGTTTTTTTTCATTCCTGGGCAAGTATTTTCAGCTTCCCCCTCATCTGTTCCATTCTGGAACAGCTGCTATCCTTGCCACTTCTTTACATTTTTGCTTTCCACTCAACATTTGTGTTTAGGTATGTACTTCATCCACGCTGTTTAAAATCAAACCACTACCTGCCACTTTTGTTTGCATTGACCAACAGCTCCCTAATAATTGCTGCCTCTACATTTAATCAGTCCATCACAAGCCACAGAAAATCCTTGAAATTAAGATTGCAGATAATTAGTAGGATTATAATCCACAGACACATAAATCAATAAAGAAATTTAGTTCAAGTAAAGACCACCCATACTTCCCAAACTAAAAATTAAACACCAAAGTAGTAAGATATTTCACTGGTTACTTCTGCATTTATCTTCTAGGTGTCTTTTTTGGCCCTCCATAAGAGCACAAACAGTTCAGATAAGCGTTAGGGCACAGAAAAAGAACACATCCATAAAATAAGGTACTCATTAACTCATCCAGATTCCTTGCCGATATGCCAAGAAAATCAAGATGAAGGACTAGCAGGAATTTCAGGCCTGCTATATATATTCTTCTGTAATTTCTTTTAAGATGAGGTGGGAAAAAATGTGCTTAGTTGTTTGTCAGACTTTAAAAAGAAGCAAAGTTTGCTTTGAAGTTCACAAACTTACGAATCTTTTAGCTCAGGGATGTTATATTGAACTGCTTGTTAAGTGCAGCAGGAACAATCTGTTGCACCATTAATTTAAGAGATCTATATACCTTCACTACTAATGATGCTGGCATTAAGAAAGGAGGCAGTGCATCCTTCATAAGACCTGGTCCTGGAGTGAACTTTACATTGACAGGTTATGCACGAGTCCGGAATTTGCAGCTGGAGCACAGACCGAGTTCCTACTTTCTTTTCTTTACAGTTAGTTTACAGCTTTTGCAACTTACTTAATTTCATGTCAGTTTAGAAACTTTAGGTGATTACCAACTGGTCATTGAGTTCAGTCAGAGGTGTGTCAACAAGACATTTGAGTTCATTTGCATTTAGCTTATTTAGCCACTTTAACTGCAGCCATAGCAGAGCCCAGGTACCTGTGGAGCACTGCTTACTAATGGCACAAACATCACAAACAGAAAAACAGACAAAAGACTTCAATAAGCAAAGCATCTGAGAATCTGTAGGATGTTACACAGCACTGGAGCAGGTGCACAGTTGGGTATGGCTCCATCCCTGTGCTGGGTGAGCAGGCCGCTCTGGAAAGGCAGAGTATAGCAAAAAACCACAAGTATATAGGCTGGAAATTAGCTGTTGGAATAAGAGAAACAGTTTCAGTGTTTATCTGTCAGTGTCAGTTTTTAAGTTAATGGTCAGTGAGTGCCGAGCCATGGAACTGACTCAGAGGCAGACATCGTTTGGGACTCTGGTTCGACACTCCCTAGAGACTGAGCTCATTGATTAGATGTTCACTGACTACAACTGGTGTCATTTGAGATGCCAAGAGGATGAAAGCAGGGTCTCCTCAGTGGATGCTAACAAGAAGGCAGCAGGCAGAAACAGATGTACAGGAAGTTCCACCTGAACATGAGGAAGAACAACTTTTCTGCGCAAGTGATCGGAGCAGGTTGCCGAGAAAGGCTGCGGAGCCTCCCTCACCAGAGATATTCAAGAACTGTCTGGACACAAATCTGTCCAATGTGCTCTGGGATGACCCTGCAGGAGCAGGGAGGTTGGAACAGATGACCCTCTGTGGTCTCTTCCAACCTGACCCATTCTGTAATTCTGTGGTGTGTCTCATCTGAATTCCAAAAATCCTGCTTCTGAATGAGCAACTCTGCAAGACTCCATTTTGGTCATTTGGACTTTGTGAGAGATGGAAATATAAAACCATACTTCCTACCACTGACAAGAGACATCCCCGGGACTGCAGTGCAAGAGATACTGCTACAGAAGGTCTTATGGATGTTTATGGAGAACAGAAAGGTGCATTCTGGGAAAGCAGACAAAAACTGAAAACCAAATTTGCTGGATTGATGAACCTCAAATGGGAAAGCAGTGACAGATTAGGTAGGCTCTCTTTTGGTTAGAAACATACCTCAACTAATTTGGGGGAAAAAAAAAAACAAACCAGTTCTGTTTCTCATTGGAATTGACTCCTCATATTCAAGGCTAATTCTTAATCTGATGTTTACTCTGTTCACTGCTTTTCTGCATTCTGCATTGTCCACATCTGGACAATGTGCATTTATTCATCAGCTGTGTTCATTCTAGCTGTGGTTGAGGTGGCAATTTCATTCTGTCTCTGCATACATCAATGGATACATTGCCTTTCCGCTGAACTTTCTCATGCCTGTTCTCAAGTCAGAACTTGCATATTTTTTCTGAAAGTTAGAAGTATACATGCACTCCTTTCCTAACCTCTCATTTAAATGTGAGAACACAACATTTTAACAAAATGCTTTTGATACAGAGTGGTTTTTTATTTCTCTTTTTGAGTCTTTCAATTTTAAAGCAGCTCTGAAGACAGAGGAACAAGTGTTTCTTCAAATGCTATCACAAATGGGAGAAAGGCACAAGACTGTCTAGGAAAGGTAAGGTTTATAAGGAAAAGGAACACCACCACTCTCATTTGTGCATGAACTCCAGCAGGAGGGTGAAGCATGTGACTGTGAGAAAGTTTGAGTCACATTTGCATACAAATAGTTAAAGAGCACTCAAATGAGTCATGAAAATTTACTCTGTTTCTAAAAATGAGTGGAAATGCTAATGCAATGGTAAGGCTGAGATTTCAATTGATGATAAGCAAAAATATTTACTGTTCTGGTTTCAAAGAGACTCTAACTTCTGCTCATTATTCCTACCTACTACAACAGCCCATGCAACATTCATTCAATTCAGATCTTGCCAGTATTTATCTATATATATATTTTTTTTATTATTTGGGTCTTTTTTTAAGGGAGGGTGGTTTGTGGTTTTTTTTTTTTTTTTTTTGTGCAATACCACATTTTTTTTCCTGCATTAATTGTGAAGTATATTATATCACAAAGGGTAATAGCGATATCTTATGAACAAAACATAACTATACTTAAATTCTGCGCTCTGGTAAAAACAGAATGGTCTAGGATGGTCTAATGTATTGTTCAGGAAAGCAAGGAAGGTGTCAGAGCTGGGATTTGTGCAAAGAGAAAGATGAGAAGGGAAAAGAGGTACCCTTTTTTGGAAGAAGGCATGGGTGTTTACTTGCAGAGCTGTGTAAAGGCAGTATTAGAGGATGATGGAAAGTCAGTTAGGATGAGTACAGTTTTCTGTCACTACAATGACAAAAAATTTTTAAAAGTCAAAAAGATGTGTGTTGTTCATGTCCAGGGCCCAGAAGACACAGTAGCAGCTTACCACAGCTTGACGAGCTCACTCTGCATTTACAAACATTTATAAAACCGAAGGTAATACAGCAAAGAGCAAAAAGTACAAAGGATTGTTCTTTCTCCAGTACTTAGTGGAGCAGCTGAACAAGTCAGAAGGATGGCTCTCACTGACAGCCCTGCTCCTGTACCAGCTATCATCAGCACCCATCCACACCACAGGTAACACTTCCATTGCTCCAGGGGAATGCATCACGTGAGGACTACTGAACGAAGTACTGCCTGACTTTTGCATCTGTCATCCTCACAAGCTGCCTGGTTTTAAAACATTAGCAAAAATGGCAAGGTAACAGCTTGTGTTTGTTCTGTCATCCCCCCACTTCAAGACCCCTGACGCACTGAGAGACAGACTGTGGGTCAGGTTCTGCTCTGCCCCGTTCTTTCTGTCGTTATTTACACCTGAACAAACTGAGTGGAAAACATGCAAAATGGTACCATTTTGTTTTGATAGTGTTTTACCCTCACTTCACAGGGGTGAGAATGAATAGACAGGGTGCAAGGCAGTGGAGAATCAGGGATTCTGTATATTAAAAAACAGTGCAGACAGCGCAGAAAGTGTCAAACACCATACAAAAGGACTGCTCATGCATTCACGCTCAGCATCTGTGATCTGGACAGTATAAACAGAAGTCACTGTCTTTGGGCTATGTGGATTTTACAGGGTTTTGTTTATATAATTTAAAAATCAGCAGACCTGCAAGGCTGAATGTTGCAGGATGCTTTGCAAACAGCAATCTCACCCTTTACAGAAGCTTCTGGAGCTTGCGAGAGGAATTCCCTCTTTATTGATAGATGGTGAATGATATTGTCAGATGATTGATACTGGCTCTCTGCCACATGATGCAGGAGCCTACAATATTAATTAAAACCCTAAAACAATTTGAAGAATTGCCTGTCTGAAGCTCTGATTAGCTAGGATGCCTTCCCCTTCCATATGGAGTTGGGCAAGTAATATCAACTAGGAGGGAAGCCTTTCTGCCACTCTGAAGGATTAAGAACTGTGGCTTCATATGCAAGAAAGTTATCTCCCTTAAAGAGATCTTTGATGCTTACAGCCAAGATGTGCTAATAAAGTCTGAAAGGGTGAACTCTGCCTTAGTCCCCTGGCCAGGCACAGGAGCTGAATTTGCAGATGTGCAAGAGCCAGGAAGGATGGAAGCAGCGCTGTGGCTAAAAGCAAACTGGGACAGCTGGGAGTGAAGGAGAGGGAAGGTAACAACCGGCAGAGCCAAGAGCTGCTCCTGTCTGTGTCAGCTTCCAATGACAGCTGATGGTTACTAAAATGGCATCATGGCCTGGTGATCCCCAGCAGGAAAGGGGTTCACAGCACATCTGCAGTAGGAATAACATGAGCATGTTTTCACACAGACTGCCTAAAAAACAATTTAACTTCCACTCTGCCCAGCTACTGTCAGCAAAGCCCCACAGACATGAGTGCATCTTAAGGAGTGATTTGAAGGCAAGTGGCTGGAAAGAATTTTCCAGATCTTTGTCCCACACATGGAGTATAGGACACAGGAAAATGTGAAGATATCTGTGCAGTAAAAGGACAAGTGTGTGGTACAGGCTGGCATTGCTACCAGAGCAAAGGTCAAGTTCAGCTATGCAATAAGTTAACAGAGCTGAAAAGAGAGGATAAAGAGTCCAAAAAAAGAGCAAGGGTGTTTTTTTGCCTGGAGCAAAAAGGATGTCAGGTGAAGTTAGTGGTTGTAGATGCAGGTTTTCCTCTTTAACTATCTGGTTTGTCAATTGATGGCATTTTTTGTTGTTTGGAAGAAAATTTCCAGCATTCTGGGATTTTGTTTTGGTCTCTCTCATACTGCAAGCACTCTTCAGAGCTATTAAGTTGAACAGCCACTAGTTAAGCACTTAAAGATGGGCTCTGACAGGTTTCCCAAGCTGCTTCTGAAATGTATTTGGCAAATAAATTCCTCCTCATCTGCTAATTTCAGACTTTTAAAATAATTTAGCTCTCAAGTACATAACATAATGTTATTATCTTGTTCTTTACAATCTGAGGGCAGAATCTATTTAGAACGTGAGCAGGCTGGCTATGTGCAAGTGACAAGTTTTAGATAAAATTCATTTGCCAACCCAGAGCAGTGAAACAAATTCCCTCTCAGCTCTCACAGACACCTGCTACACTAGCCAAAAACCAGCCACATCCCACAGACACATTCACAAACACACCTGAAGCTGAATCCAAAGCTGTGACCTGACAGGGAGAGTCTTCCCCTCTGGAAGGTCTCACTGGATTTGCATCAGGCCCCATAGGTGTAAAGCATGAAGATTACTGAGTCTCCATCAAAGGAGTTTCCACTGCCTGTTTTATGTCTTACCCACAGCCACCCCCATAACAGCTGATTCACACAGACAGCCTGCTTATTCTATACAGGAATGTACATTTGCAGCTTATATACATGTGCTTCTCTCCACAAAACACTACCAAAATAGCAAAAAGAGAGAAATTGGCACACTCCAGGCTGCTCCTTAAAACAATTCTGCAAGGTGTGTTGCTGCTCTCAGTACAGAGCAGAGAGTATCATGTCCCCAAAGAGCTATGCTTTTGTCAGGCTTAAAAAAGGAGCATCTGCATTACAGCAAAAAAACACCCAGTCAATAAAAAATTACCAAAAACTTTCCCATAACATTTTTTCTGTAATAGATTCTATAAAAGCACTTCTGAAAACAAAGCAGAAGCTCACATAAAGAGAAATAAAATCACACTTCAGAAGAAAACCAAGATTATTCTCCTGAACATTTTCTCAGGAAATTCGAAGTGGTCTGATGCTTACAAGGCCTGTCAAAAACCAAGGCTTCATGTCCCATTCTTCCCAGTTCAGATTGCAATTTAGAGTTTCCATTGCACCAGGTGAATGTCCAAAATTACCACTTCTGGAGTGTTTCTTATCTGATGATTATAGGAATCTCACTGGATCAACCCAGAACCTATGTCTCCCATAACCTAGGAAACTGATTTAACTAGGGCTAAAATCACCACTTACAACTCACAAGTTGTCCTAACAGGAGACAGAAATACAAGAAACTTCTTCAGCAGCATTCACTTTCTGGATAGTGTTGCTTATTTTAGCTTGACATTTCAAATGAAAAAAATCTAAATTGATGAAGAAATCTGAAACTTGAATTCTCCCTCTCCCCTTCCCCTTTAATCCTTAGACTTCCTTATTCCTGCTCCAAGTCCTCATCCAGCTGTGGCTGGTACTTTCTCTGGTCTCTGGCAATCACCCTACTGTCACTGCACCACCTTGTGATTTCCCAGCTGGAGAGCAGGACGTGAAATCTCTTTATGGGCACTGGAAAGAACACCAAAATGCCCCTTATTACAATTATTATGTCTGCCACCCAGAATATTTTCCCACGTTTATTAGAATATATTCTGTACTACCTTAAAAGGGATATTCCCTTTTCAAGAACAAGAAAATAAAAAAGAGAAAAGGGAAAAAATGAAAAAAAATTTAAAAGAAAAAAAAGGAAAAAAGGAGAAAAATAAGCTGTTATCTGTAAACCAATGATAATATGTGAAGCAGCTGGTCAGAAAATGTATTGGCTACTAACTCTAGTTCTGGCTGCCAAACTTGTGATCGATGGGACCTGTTACTTCAAGCAGTGTTTTCATCATAATTTAGATCTTTAAGGACAATTCCCATTGGATTAAGGACTTCCCATGTGATAAACAGTCTCCTGACACAGGTCAGCTCTAAGGGATTTGTCCATCATCACACATAAAAAAATCTTTGTGGCAGAGACATGGATTAAGTCCTCCAGAACATAAATCAGCTGTTTCAAGGAGCATCTTCCTTCTTTGTGTACCTTCTACAACAGCTGAGGTAAGGCTTCCACAGAAAGCCATCTCCTTCACCATGGAAGTCCCATCTATGCCACAAAGGAATACACAGCCCTGCTGGTGTAGATTGCACAGCTAACAGGCAGAAATGCACAAAACTTACAACTGTGAGCATCTAGCCTAGAGGTTACACACTGTGGACTGTAAAACCCCAGCACTCCACCAAAACACAGTCAGAAAAGGTTCTTGGTCTACATCTATTAGCCACTGTTCATTCTTCTCACTGCTGTCAAACGTGTGAAGTCACACACACACACACCCAAAAAAAAAAAAAAAAAAAAAAAAAAGAAAATTGAAAAAAAAAAAAAAAAAAAGAGGAGAATTGCCAAGAAAGTCTGAGAACTGAGAACCAACCCTGACATGGGACATCCACATCAAGGCCAGGGTGTCTAGTTAAACCATATGCTGTCTGGGCTAAAGACAGCTGGAGTCAGAAATCAAAAGAGTGTCCACGATAGAGCTAAGCTTTTAGACTTCAGCAGTAGGTAGATATAAGTCATCACAGAAGCAACAATTTTCTCAATTGTCTGTAAACTGAGTCTTTAAAGACAGGCTTAGATGCAGATATCAACCAGACACATGCCATAAATCAGGTATGGTGAATCCCATCTCCAGAACCAAGAGACCTGTGAAAGGGAATAAGGAATACAAAACTATTGCTAATGAAGTGAAAACAAACAGAGTGATAAGGCAGAAAAAAAAAGAAACTGCTAAAAGTCAAAATTCAATGGAGAACAGCTGAGATGCTACGTATAAGTGAGCTGTTTTGTTCTGGCTGAAAGTATTTCAATAGGATCTCTTGTCTCTGCTGTAAACAATAGCTTGAGGCCTTAAATAATTTAATTTTAGTCCATTCCAAATTATTTTTATGTTGCCAAATTTAGAAATATATCTTCCATATTTTGATAAAAGAAGTAGAAGGGTTTCTCAACCATGTGTTTTGGAATAATTGAAGGCATTCAGTTTTATGGAATGATTGACATGAACATAGTAACATCATCTCCAATTGTATTCATAGCTAAAAACCCATCAGGAGAACATATTACTGTAATTTTGCCAAACTGGACACTTATTTTCCACAATTGTTTCCACAATCTAAAATTTACAAAATGACTTGGATAATAAGCCTTTGGTGACCTTTAACTAAAATTGTCTTTCCCTGGAATCATCCATTTGCAAAGGGTATGTGTGCACCAAACTCAGACCAGCACAGAAAACACTTGCACTCCAGTAATTTGATAAGAAAGCTGGGTGACCTTTTGCTGATCTCTGATGAAACAATTAAGTACAGAGTTGGGATCTATGCTGCAGTACACCACAGCACTATTCCACATTAGCAAAAATGAAAAAACTATAGCTTTTTGAAACTGAGAATTACAGGCTCATCTCTTCAGAGCTAGTATTAAAGGTGATATTTTTAAAGGCATCCGACCACCAGTTTTAGAAGTCAGATACAGATTTTTCTGGGTATTCAAGAGCATAAAATGAGATATACACTTAGTCCATTTTCCATAGTACTTCACTTTTTTTGATTTAAATATGGACCCTTTCAGCTTTCTGAAAATCCCAACTGTATCCCTGTAATATCTTCAAACAATTTTTTTGCCTATTTTACACATCTAGCTCCTCCCTTTGAAGCAGTATGTGCCTCGAGTCAGTTAGACCATCCACAGAAGAGTGCAAAATGACAGGTTATAGTTCCATACTTACATTTCAGACACCCGACACCAGGATCCACAAGCACAGACTAGGAACACACATGGCCACATGGCCTTTAGGCTCTACAGGCTCAGCAATACTTCATCCCAAGACACTTCACCCCAGCTACCCATGTCCAGCCTTCCAGTGGAAGGAATGACCACGATACAGAGACAGAACTCAACTAACTTTGACTACATACCCAAATTTTAAAGGCTAAATACGGGTATGATGAATCAGAAAAATTAGTCATCCCCAGTGGAATCCACCTCACTTGGTATCTATAAGTCAGGCTTCTGGCTGAAATTGGTTGTCTGGCTCCTGCTGAGAACTGATGGTGAGCAACGGCCCCCAGCGAGGAGAGATTCACTCCATCCTGAGAGAGGTGTCAGATGGGCACAGAATGAATCACTCTCTGCAGGTGTCTCTTGCTCTCTCTTCCCACTGACTACAGAGAGATGAGACATAAAACCTCTAAATAGCTAAGATAAGGTGAGATGAACCTCACCCTCAAGAATGGGTGAGTCTGCCAGGCCAGCAGGCCCAGACTTCAGGGTTCTTGCCATCCAGGAGATGCCTTTACCCCTGAGCTACAGTGTTGGGCTCCCTCTTGTTTATAATGCCTCTGGCCCTCTGAAATTTGCATCTGTTTCTTTGCTGTGGCAAGCTTGAACAGGATGGGTGGGTGTCCTCCACCTTAGCCTTATCTCTGGTCGTTAGGGCTGCTTTGCAAGCAGGAGGGAGTTTATATCACCTCTGATGAGGAGAACATTGAATCTGCATCACTCACTTCCAGGACAAGTGCTCTCATGAGAAAAATTGCCTATGAGAAAGCAGCAGTTCCTTTCCTTCTTTGCCCCTGAACCTTCCGGCAGCTCCAGCTGCTGCGCCTTGTGCTAAGCTCCATGCTGTCAGTGTGCATTTAACCATGATCTTGTGCACACCTCCTGGACCAGGCTTCTCCAGAGATTTAGGCACATGCCTGTTTTGTGTGTCCCAGGTGGGTTTATGCAGGCGACAGTCACAGAGAAAGCTTAACCTAGATAATGCTCATTCTGGGCCAATAAAGAAGCAAAGTTTTAACAGCCTAGGAAACTTCACTAGAACTCACATGGTTCAACAGGACTCATGAGGGTGCACGTGCATTTGGGATATGGTGCGCATATTTTGTTAAACTGCACTTCCAGTACCCAAACCCTGAGTGGAATTAGGCTTTCCTGACCATACATTTTTTTTTCTGTATATTAGTAAAAAAGGACTGAGAATGCTGTGGTCCTGTGTTGACATATCCTATAACAATAGCTTTGGAAAAGTTACATTAGTACTGCCTGCTTAATAATACAAAGCTTTCCACCATGGAACTGAGGTGTTCCTCCTGAAGACAACAGGAACACCAGATTGACCAATAATTAGATGCAGTACAGACTCAATTTCTCCTCTATGTTCATGAACATTATTATTATTGAGGAAAAGCAAAACACACAGAGCATACTATGTAAATACATTTATACTTGAAATTATCATAATTTTACCATTTTGGGGGTGGAGTGGGGTGTGTGTGTTTAAAATCATACCTGGAACACATTTGCAAAATCTTTCTCACTAAGCCAATTCCCAATCCCTACCTTTTTTTTTTGGCGAAATTAAGACAAGCGTTTTGTGATCTCATTCCCATAGGCCTGTACCTAAAGATCAAAACTGGGCCAAAGTGGGAGACTGAGGGGAGCTGGACCAGGCAGCCAGAAAATTAAGAAAGGAATAAGCCCATTTTTTACTCCTTGGTTTATTCCTTATTGCAAGTGAGATTACTGTCAGTAATCTCCTGCCTGGCCCCTTCTCCCTTTTCTATCCTGAATAGATTTTCCAGAGAATTGGTGGGGAGTGCAAAACCCGCAACATTTTAGACCTACATTAATTTAAAGGTATCACTAGAAAAGTTACACTAGATGAAAACCATCTGCTACATAAGCCAAGCAGTAATAAGTGTACTTGCTTGATCCCAGATTTTAGAACAACCATGCTAAGTTAGAGAGCCACCTATAAGGATTTATAGAGGACTTAATTGAAACATAAATATTGCATTAATAAAATAGTTAAAGATTTTTAAAAAGAAATTTATTTGACTTTGAGTAAAAACTTAAGAGTTAATACATGGATCTAATACACCCTAGACTAGTAGAACTTACTATGCCAGAGAGATGCTGCTCTGAGAAAGATTTCACAGCAATTTTCTTCAAGTAGAATCAGGTAAGCAATAGCCCTTTGCAGATAGCAGTTTATATAGCAAAGCCTTCAGGGCACTGAGAAATCCTACAGAACAGAAAAATCCTACAAAACAGAAATAAACATTAGAACTAAAGCATCCGAATTTGGATTTGATATGAATGTTGCATACAATTCACATGGAAACACCCCTCTTTGCAGAGTGGTGTTGGAAAATACAGTTTGAGTAAAAGTCATTTTACTGCACAGCAGCAGTTTAGGAATATGATCATAAAATGATACACATGTTGAAATGGAATCCAAACAAAGGCCTGCCCTTCCTATAGTCCAATGCTTCTAGCCAAAATGGACATGTCTCAAAATAATGAAAAACCATTTATGTTTTGCCAAAATACTTCCAAAGCATCCCAACAACACACAGCCTGGGATTAACAGTAGCAGATGAGGGATGCTTAAAAGCGGGGATGAAGAGAATGATACTGTGCAAAGGCAACATTTTTCAAAAGCACAATGAGGAAGGAGGAAAAGAGATCTTAGAAGTTGGCAGATCTGTGGCATTTGCAAATACGGTCCAGAAAAGAATGGAGTTTGGAAATGGGTCTCAGAGAAGCTGTGTCCATACGTTCCTTGAAGCGGCACCCGGAGGGGGTGGGAGGGGGGGTGTGTGGAAGCGGTGGGCAGGGCATTCTCGTGCCCAGAGAAGGACCTGGAGGCGAGGGAGCTGTGCTGCCAGCCCCGCTGCCCGAGAGCCCTGCCAGGGCCAGCACGGGGTGCGGGAAGCAGGAGTCCTGCTCCCAACAGGAGCGCAGAGCGCCGCGGGAGCAGGGAGATGCCACCCTGCTGCTGCCGCTCCGGGGCTGCCCCCGCTGCCCGGCCGCGGGCACGGCAGCGCTGTCCCACGCACGGCAGCCGCGCTCCGCCGGGCCGGGCCGGGCCCGGTGACACCGGCGGCGGTGGCACACGGCAGCACACGCACGACACGCGCGAGGCGTGGGACGGTGGCTGCAGCCGCGCCACTGCCAGCCGGGTCTGCAGCGCTGGGGACGGGGGCATGGGGAGGGCTGCTGCCGGCATGGCGAGGAGTGGGAAACGGGGAAAAGTAGAAGGAAAATTTTTAAAATATTAAAAAAATAAAAACAAAAAACAGTCCCTTCCCCCAAGGCGGCTGTGGAGTGTGCTGAAACCCCCTTTTAGGCACAATCAGCCCCGAGCATCTGGGCAAGGATGAGGTGGGTGCAAAGTGCACGGGGAGGAAATGTGTCAGCTGCAGCATCCGAGAGCAGCGGAGCAAGCTCAGACGGGAAATGAGCTTGCGAAGTGCACCCGACAAGATGATCGCGGGGATAAGTTGCTTCTATGGAAACTGCAGCCCGATGAACCAAAAAAACAGTTTGATGGCAAAGTTTTAGCAGGAGCTGGCTGATGCCTGGTTTCAGCTACATTCCCCACCCCCTGAAGAAAAAAAGAAAAAAGTAGAAAAAGCTGCACAATGTGTTTCTTGTTATGGACCAAAAAAAAAAAAAAAAAAAAAGAAAAAAAAAGAAAAAAATGAAAAGAAAAAGAAAAAAAATGGGGACAGGTTTTTCCCTGTATGGGCTACATCATATTAAGCTGTAAGTTTAGTTCTGGACAAACAATCTCTTGTTGCATCTCTGAGATGGAGGTTAATGAATTCCCACAGATGATGTTGGCCAAACAGTGGTCGGCTTGTGACTTGATTTCCAGCATCATGATGTGAGGGGATCAGTATAGAAAAGCACTTTGAAGGGAAGAGGCTGCCTACAGCAGGATTGTTTCTACAAGCTAATTGTACTGAGTGCAGCTGCACAAAGCTGGATCAACAGTAATAGAAGGCGGCGCAGACTTCCTGACGCCAGCCCCGCAGAGCTCCCACCAACAGCCTGGCAATTCCAGATTGTTTTCCAGACCTTATCTCTCCCCCAAGTTTTTTTTTTTTTTTTTTCTTCTTCTTCTTCTTTCGCCTTTTTTTTTTTTTTTAATTTTGTGACCGGAACAAAAGTAACAGGAAAATCCTTTGTGAAAGTAGAAAATGCTGTTACAGATCGGTGCCTTTCGCAGAAGTTGTAACTAAATATTTTGCATGCATTACTCTCCCTCCCGCTCAAAAGCAAGAAAGGGGAAAAAAAAGCCAACCCCCAAACTTCTACAACTTTTCTTTGAATGAATTGGAAACGTGAGGCAAACAATAGGGAGCGGGTAGTTAAAAGCGGCAGGGTTTAGCGAGATATTTTACCTGGTACATTGAAAACTCCTGTGTCAAAACATATTTGGACACCCCGCTTGGACAGGCTGGATGGTGTCAATGACTTGGAACAGAGCCAATTTTAACAGATTTTTTTTTTTCTTCTTCTTCTTTTTTTTTTTTTTTAGTCTGGTTTGATGGGTTAAATACGCGGCAATTAAAGCTATTTACATTATTAATGAGTGTTTTAGATAGATTTCATTAGAGGCAGGGGACAGGGCCGCGGAGGAACGCGCCGGTCCCCAAGGAGGGTGGCAGCGCAGCCCCGCAGGTTCTGCCCGGAGCCCGTCGCCCCGCACACACACCGGGGGGAGCCTGGCCGGGGGGTGACTATGTGACCCTGGGGCTGAGCTGAGAGGACCTTCAGAAGCGAAAGAATAGGCATCAAAACAACCATGAAAATACACTTTTTTGGCGCGGGGGGAAAGGGGTGAGAAGCCGAGAGGAGAAGGACCGAACCCCCCACTCTCTACCCCACATCGGAGCCTGGGAAGCACGGCCCGCACCTTCCCGGCCGGGTCGCGTCAACCCGGCCCCGCAGGGCAGCCGGGCTGGGGGACGAGCAGCGCCGGCACCTTTCCTACCCCTCGTCCATTCGCGATTTTGCCCGTTTTACTCTTTCCTTTCTCCCTTCTGCGGGCGCCCCCCTCGCCCCCCCCTCCCGCCTTCCCACATTCCCTCGTCCTCCCCCCGCGGCATGGCGGGGCGTCCGGCGGCGGCCCCCGCTGCAGGTGCGCCCGGGAGGGGGAAGCGAGGCCGGGCCGCCGCCGCGGGCGCAGCCCCGGTCGCCATGGCAGCCGCCTGAGCGGCGCCGCCGGGCCCGGGCGGCGCGGGCGGGGGGGGCGGCGGCGAGGGGCTGATGTCACGGGGCTGGCGCCGCGCAGTCCGGGCCGGCCCCGGGCGCGGGGCGGGGCACGGGGGCGCGGGGGGAGGACGGCGCCCCCGGGGCGGCCGCGCTCCCGCCGCCGCTCCGCGCACCCAGCGCCGCCGCGGGCTGGCGACGGGTGCGGGGACCCGCGGAGCGCAGCCCCCGGTTCGCGATCCCGGGGGTGCGGAGGCGAAAGCGGCGCTTTGTGCGTGGCTTCGAGTGGCGGCGGTTCGGGACTGGGAACCGGCTGTAAAAGTCCCGGCTGAAAACGAAGAGGTGGGCGCACGGCTCCGAGACTCTCGGAGCTGCCTGGGACGGGTCCTGGCAAAGCCCCCGAGGAGCAGCTCGCAGTCCCTTCCCCGGTGGTTTCGGACTCCCCCGGCCCTGCAGTCGCCTTGGCTCGCCGGGCAGCGGGACCGCCGCGGGTGCGACACCGCTCCTGGGGCCCGTGTCGGAGCGCAGGAGCTCCCAAAGCTAGCGAGCCGCTGCCAAAGCTTTCTGTGGTCAAACAACAGAATTGAGGGAATGCAGTGTTAGGGAAAGCCTCTTCAGCCGCTTTCCTGGGGGAAGCGGAGCCTGGCTGCTCGGGGGCTCTATTTTGCATGCAGAAAGCGCACATGACAGTCATTTGATGACAGAGAAAATAGCCAGGTTAGGCTTTCCACACAACTTGCCGGTGTTCCAAAAAGCGTGCTTGATGTGGAAAACCGAGAGCAATAATACGGGGTCCTCTGCAGCGCCCGGCCGGCCCGTGCTGCTGCGCTGTCCAAGAACGACAAACAGTGATGGGAGAAACATGAACATATTTACGTTGGCTATTATTACACCCAAACCACTCACCATTTCTTTCACTGGTGCCTTCATTAGACAGAAACGCAAGTATGTTGCAGGACCAAAACCTGTAGCCGCTGGTCAAATTCCACCACCAGTTGGTATCTTAGGGATGTAAGGGTTGAACTCACCCTAAGTCGTGATTTTAAGTGAGTCGTTAATTGGCAGGGTGTTTCTTTATTATTATTTACTCTCTGTAACTGCACATGAACAGTCTACTTGCCTTCCTATCAGATTGAATGTCGAGATTCACTTTCACCCTTCGCGTTTCAAAACGCGTTGAATTGTGTTCCTGTCAGCCTCGGCACCGCCTCCAGTCCACCCTGGAGAACAGCCCTGGGGCAAACACCCTGGTGTGACAGTCACCGAAGTGCCCTGTTAAAAGAATAACCAACCACCAGCTCAGGAATGCCACGTTAATTGGAAAAAAACCTGATGTGGCTCTTCGCAGCTTTGTCTCCAAGTGTCCGCAATGTTCTTTCCTCACAGCCCCGACCCCCTTCGTGTAGCTATGCAACAACCGCGCAGATAAATCCAGTATTTGTCTGCTTTTAATATTTATGATTGGCAGCACAATCCTCACTGATTTTATGGATGTATGCGTTTACTACGGTTTTGTTTGCAATGAACACTAACGCGCTTTAAGCAACTGTGTGGTTCTACTATTAGAAAATTGCTGCGATTTGTGCAGAATTTAATTTATATTATTTGTGTATATACGTTCATGCTTTTGTAATTTGAACTTTCCTTAGGTAGTGCGGGGAATGGAAGGTAAAAGCTGTGTCCGTTTGTTATACCGCCGGTAGCATAAGCAAAATATAGAAAAATACAATGGAACTAAACTTTAAAAAAAACAAAAAAATCAAAGTCACTTCTCCAGCTCAACAAAACAGAAAAACCCCGAAAACTTTTTCCTCTGGAATGTTTCTGGAAGATGTTTCATTGGCTGCAACCAAAAACTGCTAAAAGTACAGCGCGTAGTAAGCATTTGCATTTGTCACCAGAAACAATCTATGCATAATTAATGGCAGTACTGTGTCACGAGCACTGATAGGGCGCAGATGAGCAGCCTTTCAAGGGTAATACATGTAAATGCACTTCCAATATGCAGATTTGCTTAATGATCTCCAATTAATAGCATCATCTGAAGTAGCCCTGTTCTCAGGAAGCAGGGCGCGGGGAGTGACGCCTGCCTGGCTGCTGAGGTGCTCAATGTCCCGTTCTCACCAGGACAGAAAGTTGCAGTGGGGTTTAAAGGCTTATTTTATCTTTAATCTTGGTTTATTTCATTCCTGCTTACAGCCGCTGCCTACAGCGCTGGCTGCAAACCCGACCATTGACTTTCGCTGCCGTGTGCTGAGTGGGGCCGTGCAAACACCGCCGGGATGCTCCAATTCACGGTGACCCGGGGCAGGCTCTGCCCTCGCCACCCCTCGCTGCAGTGGGACCTGCGCAGCCCGCACTGCGCCCCTGGCGCGGCCGGTGCGAGCCCGTGCACAGACCGGGGTGCGACGGAGGGGGAGAAGAGGCGGAGGCGTGTCTGAGGGCCGGAGGGGTGCCAGGGGGCGCGGCGGGGGTGTCTGAGGGCCGGAGGGGTGCCGGGAGCACGGCGGGGGTGTCTGAGGGCCGGAGGGGTGCCAGGGGGCACGGAGGGGGTGTCTGAGGGCCGGAGGGGTGCCAGGGGGCACGGCGGGGGTGTCTGAGGGCACGGCAGGAACGCGGCGCTGCCACCCCAGGCCCCGCGCGGGCCCGCGCAGCCCCGCGCACTATTTACTCCCTCAGCTGTGCACGCGGCCACGCCCCCCGCCGCTATTGGCTGCTCGGGCGGAAGGCCCCACCAGTGAGGGCGCCCCGCGGTGATGGACGTGCCGGCGGCCGCCAATGGCAACGAGCGCGGGCCGGTCCCGGCGGCGGCCGCCATATAAAAGCGGCCGCGCAGCGCTGCCCCTCAGTGCGAGCTCCGGCAGCGCCAGAGCGGCAGTACAGTGTTCCGCAGGCTCCAGCCCGCACGCCAGAACCGCGCTCTCCGCCCGCCTGCCAGCATGAAAGCCTTCAGCCCGGTGCGGTCCGTCAGGAAAACCGGCCTCTCGGAGCACAACCTGGGCATCTCCCGGAGCAAGACCCCCGTGGATGACCCCATGAGCCTGCTGTACAATATGAACGACTGCTACTCCAAGCTGAAGGAGCTGGTGCCCAGCATCCCGCAGAACAAGAAAGTGAGCAAGATGGAAATCTTGCAGCACGTCATCGACTACATCCTGGACCTGCAGATCGCCTTGGACTCGCACCCCAGCATCGTCAGCCTGCACCACCAGAGACCCGGGCAGAACCCTTCCTCCAGAACTCCTCTGACCACCCTCAACACAGACATCAGCATCCTCTCGCTACAGGTAAGCGCGTCCTCCGCGCCCCGGCTCTCCGCCGAGCCGCATCGGGGAGCTCGGGTGGCGCTGGCGGTGTCCCCGGCGCGGGCGGCGGGTGACAGCGGCCGCGGTGCGCTCCCTCTCCCGCGGCGGGGCCGGACCCGGAGGCGCTGCGGGGGATGTGCTGCGGGAGCCGGGACAATCCGCTCCGGCCTCCCTGTGAGAGCTCGGCCACCTCGCCCTTACCCTGCTCTTGTTCTCTCGCAGGCGTCCGAGTTCCCCTCAGAGCTCATGTCAAGCGACAGCAAAGCACTTTGTGGCTGAATCAAACGGTGAGTGCAGTGCGCCTTTTTTTCCTAAACTTCGGGTAAAAACTGCTTCCCGGGGAATGGGAGGCGTGATGGCAAGTGCTAAAAATAGGTACTGAAAGTTGATTAGGAGATGCCTTTGTAATCAGTAAGAAATGAGACTTATAATAATTGAGTCTTGAGGTCCTAAGTGTGTGTGTGTGTGTCGCTAAGGTTCATCCAGCAGCACTGACTCCTCTGATCCTGCTCGCTGCTTAATGCAAATTCTTATCTGTTCTTGGAGCCTTAACTTCCTGGGCCAAAGTGACTGATTAAGTTGGGAATCTTGGCACAATTCTTTGAATTCTGTGATGTGGGATTGTCTGTGTTATCAGTTAAATAAGTGACTGCTTTTAATCAAATAATTGCTCTAAGAGGCAGACTGGCGCCTCTGAACATTGCGTTTACAGAGATCTAAATAAAGATTGGACTGAGAATCCTCTTTCTAGCCTTTCCCTGGAGTGTATGTTATTTTTATGTTCAATTTGTGCTCTTGAGAGCGAGTGTGTGAGCTTGTATGTGTTGCATCTGGACGCCAGGGTTTGCCCAATCTCTGAGTGTTTGGTTAAATGTTCAAACTGTGGCTTCCTCTCTGGCGCCAGTCTGTCCGGATCTCTGCCCTGTTAGCATTCTCCTAAATATGCCTCTTTTCAATCTCTTGCAGGTGTTCCACTGATGAGAGTTTTTTTTTTTTCTTTTGCACAAGAAAATATCTACAGGATTTTTTTTCTTTTTTGAGGTGCTGAATTTATTTTTCAGCTGTATCTGGAGGGGAAAATCCACGTTCAAGTAAAAGGAACTTTTAAAATGAATAAAGAAGAAAAAATCAAGATTGATCTTTATCCCCACCCCATTTTTCAACTTGGACTGAACCTAGTTATTTATGAAGAGACTCTTAAATACCCTTTCCCTAGTTGGAAGGCTTCCTTTATATACTATTCCCAAGGTGGGGAGCGAAACAAAAATCTCACAAGGAGTTGCCCATTTTAAAGCAGACTTTGCCTTTTTTTCCAAAGGTGGAGCGTGAGTACCGGAAGGATCCAGTGTTCAGTTTTTTAGGAAAGTCTGTAGTCAGAAATTACCTTTTTGACACAAACCTAGGACTGAATGCTGTGTATATATTTATATATAAATATATATATATGAGTGAAACCTTGTGAACTCTTTAATTAGAGTTTTCTTGTATAGTGGCAGAAATACACATTTCTGCAAAAAGTGTAATGATGTACTTAATCATGCTAAACTTTTTATAAAAGTTTAGTTGTAAACTTAACCCTTTTTATACAAAATAAATCAAGTGTGTTTATTGAACTGATTGCTTGCTTTATTCTTTGGGGACCAACTGTTGGCTTTGATTTGTGTTGTTTCTGTTGGTTTTTTTAATACTTATACATTGTTATGAATTTATCAAGTAAAAATTCAAATATGTAGAGACTATAAAGAATAAAATTACCTGACGTGAATAATTCTTGTAATTCGGAAAATCTTATTTGAGTGTATATTGCAATCTTCTAAGTCATCTGCCTGTAAACAGTGTGAAAGGAATGAGAAAAGGAACTTAATACACAAGGGATGCTATTGACAAAAGGGCTTGGAAATGTACAAGAGCAGTTAATCCTGAGGCATTCCCATAGAGTATTGCCTTTTTTCTTCCCTCCCACCCCTCTGAATGATTCAGTTCGGGGTAGTAATGGCCCAGATCTGTTAATTTGTGCTTGGAATAATCGCTCAGAATTAAGGGTTGTGGGTGGTTATTAGTGCCCCAACTATTAAATTTCTCTAAAAAGGCTTTGAATGTTAGAGTTGGTGATGCGTTAACATGGGATCTAAAATGATGAAGTGACTGTTGCCTTTCCTCACTGGAATTTCCATGCTTCCATGCAATATTTCAATGAAATGGGCTTTCTAATCATTTGCAGCAGCTTCTCCATATGACTAAGATACTGAGAATTGACTTAAATTGCTGTTGTGTTACTGATTAAACTTTGGCTGCTCCTACAGGGACTCTCTCCATAAGAATTAAATTAAGTTTGAAATAGGAATCTAAATTCCTGAAAGCCAGAAACGGTTTATTTCTTCTTTCTCTTTTGCCCTCAGAAGCGATGCAATATCCCTTATTATTCCAGGGACACTTACTGTACCCTCTGGAGCCACTGTTCATTAAATATGTGTAGTTGTCATAAGACAGTGGTTGTGGGAACTGTGCCTTATCAGATGACATTCTAATTTAAGCACAGGCATAAACTTCTCTGAAATGAGAAGTTAAATTGTGGGTCCTACTTGGGAATTTAAGAGAGTCACTTGTAATCTGAAAGAAAGAAACTTCCCTGGTGCTTAGGGTAAGTACAGCTCTGGCAGGCACTGCGCTCTGGGCCTGAGGGAGGGTGTTTAGGGTTTTTGTGCTCTGAGGACTCTTAGTGTGAAAGGCAGGAGCCTCACCTGGGGCCAGTAACACTTTCCCTAGCGAACAGGTGGGTGGGTGGTGCTCTGGGGCAGCAGCAGCTGCCTTTCCTTGCCCTTGACACCAAATCCGTTCACGTAGGCTGGGAGAAAGCCAGCTCTGATCTCTTAATACTGACGCTGCCCTGCCCAAGCAGAAGCGCGCCCTCTCAGAGGATCAGTGCAATCAGAAGACAAGAAGGGTTAGCAAAAGCTGGGACGGGCCGGGGGGTGGGGAGAGAAGGACACGGCCCAAGGCTGATCTGCATCTCCCCGTGGCCAGCCCCGCAGGGATTAGGGAAAGCTCCGTGCAGCGCACACCGGCTGTGCCTCCTGTGGCCAAACCTCGCTACTGTCTCAGCGCCCGGAGCGCAGGGCTTGTTCCAGCTTCGTGCAATCAGCGTTTAACCCTGACAGCCCAGTAGTGAAATACTTCATTACCGCAAATCAGCACGCCTCAGTCCCTGAAATGCTCTTTTTCCTGTGTGTATTTTACCCAACTCTTAACAGCAGCACATTCGGGGTTGTAATCAGAGTATTGAAATCTTCCAAACCAGTAACAATCCAATGCAATCGTCCCCAAATTTCAGTGTCAAAACTACTTTTTCACCCTGCTGCTCATTTTGGAGTGAAACAACAGTAAGTCACTTTAAACCCACAGTTCATTTTATAAAATTAAAGAGCTGCAACGGTCAGATCACTGTAATTATTTTAAGATCAGCTCCTTTAGAAACTACGGAGTTTACACTTTGATATTTTTAAGCTACAGGATGATTAACACACTTGTAGAATGAAACCGATTTCCTTATCATGCACAGCCAAAATAGAAATTCACAATTTACAAGGCGTGGGGAGCTGAGCAGGAAAACAAACAAACATGTTTTTAAAAATGTAAATTAAGAAAGGAAAACATTTCTCATCTTTCAGAATTAACTAATTCCTCGACTTGACAATGCAATCCTTCCCTTCGATCAGAACTGGGGGCTTAAACTAGGTCCTCCCTGAGAGATTCACTCTTTGTTTCTGTTCTTAAGATTTTGTCATTCAAAGATAAACAAGGTCAAAGCTGAGTGCCCAACATAACTAATTCTTAACAGCAATTCTTTTAAGTTTCCTTAAAGGTGTAGGATTTCTTTATTCTATACCATTGTCATTGTCCCTCCAGAATGCATGAGAAAAATCTGTGATATTTTCACCACTTTCCCTGGCCCATTTAGTGTCACCGTACACAGCTGTTGTCCATAGTCCTGGTAACTGAGTAGCTCAGCACAACAGATCAATACGACCTGCAGTCAAGTATGTGATAGCAAAATAGTTTTTGTGACAATCATATTTAAACTCTGCAATTTGGTTTTGAGTAGGCTATGCATGAAAGTTGCAAATACACCTACAGACAATTCCACACGGGTGTGGGGGGAAACGGAGATACAAGAGGATTCTCTCATCCAGAAGAGAGGTTTCCAAGCCTGGCCTTTCTTGCATATCGCCCTTAATAACACATGGCCCAGCTCCCAGTCTTATCCCAGTCAGAAATCGGCAGGCGCACACCCACGGGCGGTAGGAGTCCCTCCAGCCCGTCTCCAGGTAAGGGAAACGCAGAGCGCAGGCTGGGGTTTGTTTACTCACCCCCGGGCAAACAGCATTGTGTCTATCGCACCGAAACCATTCGGGAGCCACTCGCAGAACCGGTGCCAATATTTTGACAAAAACGTGACCGAGGGCGCTGCCCGGGAGCGCGGGCAGGACGCACCTTTGGCCGCGTCCCGCGGCGCGGGCGGTGCGTGGAGGGCCAGTGCCACCCTCCGGGCCGGCCGCGCACCGCACCGCGCTCCCCGCGCCGGCGGCAGCGCCTTCCCTGCCCGCTCCGGCCGGGGAACTCAGCGAGAGCTCAGCTCTCATGGCTGCGGACTTCATTCCCAACGAGCGACACGCTTTGGAAAAACCTGCAGAGAACACTGCTTGGAAACACCAAGTACTTTGCTCGTAAGGTAATGAGAAAAAGCAGCATTTGATAGAACTAATTTGTGTTTGACTCTGGAAAGTAAACATGTTCTCTAAACAGTCTAGTGTGTGTGTTAAAGATTCTTCTACAGAACACTTTGCAGTCTGGATCGATTAATGCAATATGGGGAAAGAGATAAAATTATGATTTGCTAATGAGAATTAGCTGTGGGTGAGAATCTCTTCCTGTGTTTACCACTGCCCTTGCTTACTTACGAGGAATGATTTACACAGCTTTTACTGGAAGCTATAAAGAAGAGGGATAGCATAATGCAACTGTTGCATGGGAAAAGAAAACAGTGGTATTGAATTTTGTACAGAAAAAGGTTTTCACAAATGTACTCTGTAAAACTACTATTTTGCAAAAGGATCAATATTTTCTGATTCTATAAATGAAAGTGTTGGATATTTGAAATCAAATTTGTTTTACCTGCATTGCCATATTCCTCTCTAGAACAGCCATTAAGTTATCAAAATTCTAAAGTGTAGGAGCCAAATGCAAACAGTATTTCAATAAAACAAGCTGATATTGCAACAGCCACTGATTGTGTGAGCTACTAGCTAAGGTAAATTGAAGGAGAAAGCAAAGGACAAAATAAACAAATGCAATTACTTTTGGAGTCACTCATGATAACTGAGAAGAATTTATATTTCAGTTGATTGCTTATCTTGAAAAAAAATAATGATTTAAAAGGGCAGTCACTGCATTGGGCAAGAACTATAAATAGGGCCAAACTGAGAAAAATTAATTGCACAGGAAGTGCTGCAGTGGACTTACTGCTGTTAGCTGCTCTAGAAGACAGCACTTTACTTTCTATTTCACCAGAACACGATGAATGGATAGATAAAATGACATTATGTGAAGCAACAAGGCCTCTCCAGATTTGAAACAATTAAACTAACTGCATTACTTGCCAAAAAGAGTACGTTTCTATAATTTCTAGTGAATATCACCACAAATAACACCCTGTCTGTGACTAACAGTTTTATGAATAGATAAGGTATTTCTCCTTAAAACTAACAGCCTGAAACAGTTCTTAAGTTTTACTACTGATGGCAGAACTTCAAAAGCTCACACACAGTTGTTTGTGGGGTGTTTTTTTCCCCTTCTCTTCATAGGAACTGGACTGTAAACCTGCTGAATTTATCTTTCATTTGGAAAAGAACAAATTATTTGGATACTTATCATCTTGAATCTGAGCAGACACAGGACCAGCAGTATTGCCTCACTGAAGCCCACCCCTTGCTAACAGCTGCAGTATCTGATGCTGATGGACGAGTGCAAGATCAGCTGTGGGTGGCACTTCCTCCATATAATCTCAGCATCTCACATGCTCCTAGAACAGCTTTCCTCATATTTTTTGGCATGGAGGTTCACTTTGATGCACTGTTTCTCAATACAGAACTTGCATATCCTATTGGAGTTACACCTGTCACCTTATTTTTCTTTTGTCCTGAGAGGAGATGTAGTGCTCTGAAGGGGGAGACAGAAGCAGGAAGAAAAGTAGTAACATAAGACTAAGTATATCCTGCACATTAGACTGTCAAAGATCAAAGCAGTGTATCTGTCCTTTAAAAAACAATGAGGTTGGAATGGTGTTTTCAGTCTTGTGGAAGTTTCTTTCACCTGGAGTAGAGAGCCTGACCTCCATCCCAGATGGACCCTCTCACTCAGGCACCCCACAGACCTGAGCTGGGTTGGCCACATTGGATACTAGCACCCCATGGAAATTCAGGGTCTTAGAAAACCTCTAAGAGTGTCCTTCAGCCATATTTTCTGTCAACCTCATTGCCCATCCACAAGCTCTTTGTGATATTTAGAAATCTGTGCAGTACTTGAAGAGAAGGAATGTGATAACAGTCTACTGTAAACCAAAGTGGAGAGCAGAGAACAGAGAACTGGTGATCAACACCAAATGCTGCTGCTGCTGAGATTTCTTCCTTGTTCAGACCAGTAGCTTCACACCCAGCTGTAACACAGTAATGCCTATAGAAAAGACAGTCTCACACAGCATCAGAAAGACACCTCAGTGGAACTGGGAGGAAATGTTTCTCATGGACATTGCTATGCAGGAGGTTAACTACTAGAGATTCTTGTTTTCCATTCATTAGGGTAGAAGAGGTTTGCTTCAAGAACAAGAGTAAACAAAACAAAACAACCACAAAAACCAAAACAAAACCCCAAACAAACAAATAAAAAACACCCCCCAAAAAAATAAAAACAGACCAAGAATTTGAACATGTAAGTATTTTTTCAAGTTCAGATTCAGTGTCTACATGAATTAATATATAGGAATAAAGTGATGGGCAGGCTATTTCAGGAAGACTGGTCAAGCTACATGGCTACATTTCACAACTTCTTCGAAAAGTATCTTCCCAGTGCCTTTGTATTTCTCTGCATAAGTATATGAGAATACAGTGCCACTGCTTGTGTAAAAAACATTAAGTAAATCTCCCATTAGTACTTTTTAAAAGATGTAACAGTTTGAAGGCTGAGTAAATCACATGCCAAATCTATAAATTCAGTCCAGCTCTTGTTAGAATGCTGGTTTACAGCACATAGATATTTTCAGCCAGCAGATAGGAAGGTGCAGTAAAAAATGTGGACACATTTTTTACTAATCTTTACTAATTCCCATTTTGCTCCTGTTATCACAATGTGGTTGCACTTACCACTCTTTCAGAAAAAGCTGGAAGTGTTGGTTGGATCTCATCCTGCAAGTATCAAGACATCACAGTACCTATAAAACTAAATTCTAAATTCCACTGTAAATCTGATTCCTCAGTTATTCAAATGTTAAGGGTTCCTTAGAGATTTTTTTTTTAACTGAATTACTTTAATTTATCCACCTATCTAAGTTTAAAATTTTAATTTAGAAGAAAAAGCTATGCTTAGAGTTTAAAAGGGTAGATGTTTGGACCCTTGTAGTAAACATATACATAAAAAGTGTGTGTTATGTACACACCACATCCAACATGCAATTAGCAGTTTATTGATAGCGTGAAAACAATTCTCCTAATCTGAATATCGGACACACAGTGTCACTGATATTTAATGGTATGTTGCTTTTTGGCAGTTTTGAATACTTACTGTTATTTTTATTTCTATTTTACAGGACTTTGAGGTAAGCAGTATTTTCAGAACAGATAAAAGTAAGGTGGATGAACAGTACTTGTAAGGGGAAAGGGAGCACTTCTGGAGAGACATCCAAAGGCAGAAACTTCCTGGACTATGGCAGCCCTGGAAGGTAGCAGATTTGTTAGTTATGAGCCTAAAAATAACCAAAATTTTTCAAATAGAAAAAGAAACTCAGAAGCCAGGCATCAAAGTGAGAAAACAAAGAAGATACTTCAGGATTTATTGGTTTTCCACTGAAAAATATGATGGGACAACACCCTGGCACAAAACAAGGGAAATGTGACTACAAGTGGAAGAATGAGAGAAGAAAGATATGCAGAAAAAAAAGAATAAGTGATATAATGTACACACACAAGAAAATTCTGAAGAAAATTATTGTGCCAGAGGAAGGGAGGAAAAGTAGGTTTTATGCAAGGAATCACAGGTAAACAAAACATGGAACACACAAAGAACAAGGTAAAAAAATAGTGTCCATGTAAGAAAGAGGCAGAACAGAAGAAAGTGTATTAGCAGTGTAGAAAGTGAATGCAGTCACAAATTCTACAAGAAAGAAAGATTATGAGAACAAAAGTATGTAAAACATACTTGTCTTGTGAACTCAGGAAGGGGGTGGGCAGATTTATTCTTTATCCTCTCTGAAGAGTTTTAAGAAAGACCTAAAAATCCCTCTTCTAATTCCACAGTATTTACAAATATAAAATGCTAGTTCCAGCCAGCCTTGTGCCTCAATCAGAATATAAATTATTTCTTTCTTTTTTTTTTCCATTTAGATATTATTCACACTGCATAACCTATGGAAAATAAAGGACTTTAGTCCTTGATAACTATACCTCCCATAACAGACTAAATTTAACATTTCCTAGGGAAAAATAAGATAATTAGCTGTAAAAGTATTTCTTTAAAACTTCCTTTTGCAGGTTCAATTGCTAGGAAAATTATGAATGAATCACCTTCAGTAACACAATTCCTGCCAAGCATAAAGTAACAATAAAATATTATCATAGGAAGCGTGTAATTCACTGAAAGCAGGTAGAACAAAAAAGTAGGTCAGCTTTGAGAACTTATTTTTTTTAGATTCCATGTTGGGGTTTATTAGTTAGAGTTATTTCTTATTAAATCCCATGTACTTATAACATTTATAACCTCACATATGATTTCAGGGGGTTACCAATAAATCTGTAAATAAGTAATGAGGAGCATTTTTAAAATATTGTTTACATTAGGAATAAAAAGGGGGGGGGTTTCTCCTTCAGAACTATATGCAGCAAAGGATAAAAAGGACTATTATTATGTCAAAAAAATTCGACATGGTGAACAGAGTTTAGTTTAGTAAATGACAGAGAAAAGGAGGACTGACACTAAAAGCAAGAATTCTGTGATTTAAATTTCTTCATCAATCAGATTTTCCAATGAAAGTCATTCACTAAGAAACAAAAACAGCAGGTACTTTTAATATACAAGTTTCAGGCTTATAAAGGAAAAACAGCTCTGTAGGTGCTATCTTTGAGGGCATTAATTCATGCAGTAACTCAAAGGTTAGAGAAGGAGTGGATGTTGTCCTGGGGTGATCCAGCATTTTTGCAATCCTGAATAATGCTACCTCTGTAGTACAAGTGGGAAGCATGACTGCAGTATGTGAGCAAGACCTAAGCAAACTTCCATTCCCTTAGGCTGGGTACCAACACCAAAGTCCAGTACAGACTTCAGTGCAGAAGATAGCCAGGAGAATACACAAGGCTGTACTGACACCTAAATCTTTGCAACCTGACTGCCCCTGATGCTTCAAACAGCTTTTTCAGTCATCCTCATCATCTGCATGAACTGACCTAAAGGCTTCAGACTGAAACACAGACATACCCATAACAAATGCCTAAGGGCTTCAGTGGAGGTATACTCGGAATTATTATGTGACATAATCAATTATGGATATCTGTCCTTATCTTTGAGACAGTGTCACATGAGACCTAAAGGTAAATGTAAGGTAGCTGTGTGGCAATTTGATGTCATTATCACAGAAAAAGGTCTCAGAAGCACACTTCCAAACCCTCTAAGCAATTGAATGTTTTGCTGAAGAGATATTTATAGACATTCTTCTGTTTTCTGTAGAGAAAAAAAAAGAGCTTTATAAATGTAATCAATTTAAAGTTTTAGAAGTATTAGTTTACCATGTCTGAACTATTGCTGATATGTACTTTTAATTTTTTTGTCAACTGATGGCTTCCACAGCTTTCTTAAGCACTTAATTACAAGTCAGGAAAGAAAGGTAATTTCATTAGATTCTTATAGAGTTGGTGAATGATTTAAGGTGTCCATGAAAACACTAATAAGCCACAAAAACTTCTTAACTTTCCCCTCAAAGTTCTGGCATTTAAGCAGCTCAAACCAGTAATTTATCAGCTGTTGAAGGTGATGAAACAGGGCTTCACTGATGTGGGGGGAAATATGATCTTGTGGTTAAGACTTTGAACTGGGAGCTTTAAGACATAGCTCTTAGCCCAAATTTCCCACAGACTTTGTATGCGACCTCTGCAAGTCATCTCACTCCTTCATGTTTTTAACTGTCTGTAAAAATGGAAAATATCATTCTCCCTCTCAGGAATTCTTATGAACTATCACGTCTCAAGCTGGGCTACCTTTGTAATACTACCAATGGGAGCATCTTGGGCACTAAAATTGGTCATATGTCACGTGAAATTGTACCTGCCACGCACTCGAACCATTGCCAGTCACAGCTTGGGAGTTACATGGCCCAGAAGCCCTCCCAGAGTAGCATTATGTTTTACAGAGTATCTGTATCAATGTCAACAGGAGAGATTCCATTGCAATAGACCAAAGAATGCTCCTTATCCTGTTGGAAGCATTAAGGTTGGTTCGAGCCCCAGGTTTGTTTAAACCACTAAGAAAAAAGAGCCAGGGAGAAAGCATAAACCCTGGGCAGCCACAGATCTCTGGGTGAAGTAAAAGCAGTTTCTTTGGTCTGAATGTAAATCCGGTAGCAGGATTTTATGTCAAGCACTGCAATTCTTCCGAGATCCATACATTTAATTATCAATGTTAGTAATATTGTAGCATGAATGCAAAGACCCAGCATGACAGTAGGCTGGGCACGAGGTCACTGTGCAAAACACAAGAGTCATACTTGTGACTGGAGGCCACCAAGCGCATGAACAAGCATGAACAAGGACCTGTTAATCTGATATGCAAAATATACTGCTTTGCTCCTCCATTTGAACTGGCAGTCACTGTATCCCATACAACTGGAACAGTCTGGGTTACTGCTATCTTTGTGTTGCCTGGCTCTTTTTATTTCAAAGTGGGACCTTCTGCATTTGAACTTCTATTCATGGACCTGCTCCAAGGGGAAATTTGGCAACTTCTTCTCTTTCATGGGTATTTACAGTGAAGCCTACTTCATCAGTGAATTTCCCAGGAACACATATAGTTTGGCACATGCTGTTTTTCCTTTGGGAGTTCCATCAGTGCTGAACACAGTGACAGCTGATGTTTGAAACAAATATCTGTGCATTTGGCAATGTAAAACCAAGAAGTGCAAACCAGAGTGGCAGGAGGTCATCTTATGATCCGTTCATTTACATTACTCTCACTCACCCAGTAAATGAAATTCCGCAATTTAGCATCACTGATATTGCTTTAGTAGAAAGCTTTTATTTTCAGAACACTTGGGAGATGTTTCCACCACAAATTAGAAGCTCATTTCTTTGTGCTTCCCTGATGAAGCTTATAATCTTTTTGTAACAATATTTTACATCTGAAGAAATCATGTCCATTCAACCTTCCTCTAAATCCAGCTCTTCCATTATTATATACCTGTAAAGTAATGTTTTCTATATGTTTTTGCCATTCTCCTCCATTGCTGATTAAAGTTGCTCAGGTCTGGACACAGTACACCTTCAGCAGCAGGACATACCTCTCCTGGATTGGATAATACTGCTATTAATTCACCCATCAGACATTTCTCTTCTTCCCTTTCACTTCTACAGTTTTATTTATCTTCTTAGCTTACTACTGGTTTAGTAGCCACACTAAAACCCCATTGCTCTCTGCAGTATTTCAGTGGCTTTTAATCAATTTTATATTTGTGGATTTGATTTCACTTTTGTAAGTGCAATATTTATACTTACCTTTACTGAATGGCATCATGGTAATTTACAGTCTCCTGTGTATCAATAATTCTGTCCTGTGAGATAAGGCAGGTTCAGACAATAGCAAAGTCTGAGATTCCACCAATAATATTTCTTTCAGTACCAATTGAGGTACTGAACAAAAATGGACCAAACAGACCCCCCACGTGACCCTACTTTGACATGAGATAACTGATGATCACTCGAGGTTTACCTTTTCCAGCAGTAAGCTTTCACTCCATTGCATGATTTGCTTAAGTTTTCAATTATGATAGTCTTACTACAGTCAAACATATGACATCTGCTGTATCCATTTTCTGCAGGTTGGTTACTCAGACACAGGAGGAAATTGGAGCAATTTGATAAGGGTCATTCCTGAAAACTTAATATTAACTTTCAAATTTGCAGTCTAAACACCTGACGAATAATAAAAGCTTGATAAATAAAGTTCTTCCAGATGTCAGAGTAAAGATAGTTCCCCTGGCCCTCCCTTTTTGTCTTGAATATGATTCCAGATACTCCTCTCCTATCTGCTAGTAGCTGTATCTCCATGATACAGCTGTCTCTCCATTTCTCCAAGAAAATTGATCATAGTTTATAGATTATTTTGACTGGATTCATAATTTCAACAGAAAGCACATTGAAAGAAAAATAAGTATGCTTAAGTTACTATCTGGACAAAAAACCTCTTGTTGGTATGCTAGAAAGGTCTAAGTGTTCAGAACACCTCACTTCTGATCTCAAAAGTTTTTGGGTTGTTAAAATAATTATTGATTTCTTATTACTGCAGAAATCTCCATAATCATTTAGGTTTATAAGATGATTGGAGAGAAGAAAAATATACAAGCCAAACAGTTATGTGGAGTCAATTTATCTTGGATTTTTTCTGCTTCTACTTTTCAGAAAACATTAAAAAGGTCTTAGAACAGTTAACATGAATGAATTTTGAAGTTATTTTCTTCAGAATTTTAAAATCCAGATAATTCTAAGATATCTGAATTGAATATATTTCAGTGCTACATAGCATCAATGTGGAAGATTTTAATGACTATCCTCAGTAATTTTTTCCTGAAATCTCTCTTCTTTAGCCGTGATTTACTTTCTTAGAAGTGTTGTTCATTTGCATATTTATATTGTAATTGCACATGTTCCCAAGCAGTTAAGAATTTTCAACCTTTGCACTACCCACGGCGTGTGTTCACACCACATCCTCACACATACTTCAGATACAGGTGCTGTGTCATCTCAGCCCTGGCTCTGCTACAGAACTCAGAGTTCTCTGAAACACTTGCCCTTCGGTGCAACCTATGAATATTTTCTTTCTCCATTTTTAAATGTATATTTAAACATGTCTGTGCATTACTCTCAGTGACCTGGAAAGAGGTGTCACAGTCCTCATTTTAAGACTCAAATCAATCAATTGACTCACAGATCAATCTTAGAAGCTCAGCAGCAACCCCCAGATTCCTGTGTGATGCCATAACTCTTGCTGAATATCAGCTCGAAGCTTGTTGGCTCTGCTCTCAGCAGAGAAGAGCTTCACAACTATCTGCAGTGGAGACTCTCAAGGGTTGCCAGAGTTCTGAGAAATTGCACCACTCTGGGCAAGTTCCACTCTAGACATGTCATAAATCATCATACTGTTGAGCAGCCTTTACAGATAGCGTTGCTTTGCTACTAACATGGTGCTGACTTGATCCTGAGAATACAAAATCACCGCCTCTTATCATCCTGGTCATGAAAGAATGGTTTAGGAATGGGAGGCTACATAAAACTACATTCCCTAGTTAAAATAGAATTGCTTGGGAAGGGGGAAGCTATAGGACTTCACTTTATCCAAAAAAGTGACTGTGGCAGCGACAATCCTAAGTGTGAATTTCGCCTGCTCTCCAAACAATGTTACAATCTGAAGAGACCTGACCAGGAATGGTAATGCTGTAACTCCTCTGAGGTTCTGTCCCGCAGTCCTAGCCCTGATCATTACCTGGTTTGTTTCTTTTGGTCTTCCATGCTGGCAACAATTTAATTCAAACTAGAGAACCTTAAAGAACACTGAATTGAACATGTGTGGCTGGAGCATCAAGGTAATGCTCCCAAGTGAATGTCGAGCAGACAAGGGATGGTTGAGCTTCTTTAGCTCCAACAGAAAGTCCAAAGTCTGGACACTCAGCCAAGAGAGAAGAAACAGAAGGCTCTTTAGTGCATTCTCTCATAGAACCCTCTCTGTTTTTCATAAGGATTTCTCCCATAGCATAGGAAGATTAGTACCCTAACCCTGACAGACACTCAATATTCACACTGAAACAGGTAAAGAATTCTTCATCAGATCCAAGATCAGATAGAGATGTTATTTTGAGATTTGTTACTGACACATAGATAAAATTAAAAAAAAAAAAATCAAACCCCAACCTAAACCAAACCAAGCAAACAAAAAAAGAGAAACACCCCCCCAAAACAAACAAACAAACAAACAAACCACTAAAAAACCCACAATGAACTGAAGGTTATTTTTCCAGAAAGACTAGAAAGGAGTTCCTCACAGTAGGAGGATGACTGTCTAAGTGCTCTATCCAGCTTTCCACAGCCTGAAAAGATTCCTGAAGAGAAAAAGCTCTGATAGGGGTCTACCCACCCCTGAACACCAGGGGCTATTTAAATATAGGTGATTTTTTATTTCTTTTCATCTACTGTCCCTGCAACAAACAAACAAAAACACAAAAACCAAACAACAAACAAACAAACAAAAACCACAAAAAAAAAAAAAAAAAAAAAAAAAAAAAAAACAAACCAAGAATTGAAGAACCATAAAGTAGTTGACAGAACCTGAGACAACAAACCTTATGTTTTAGAGGCCAGTTACTCGAGCAAAAGAATCACGGTCCATCTCAGATGAGCAGTGGCAGGTCTCTGCTAAAAGACAACTAGTCCCAAGAAAAGTAATCTGAATTTTTTCTGAAAGTCCAAATAATTTCAAGGATGAGACTAAAACAACAGTCCCCTTCCTATACTGGAAAATTACAGAAGTGGGACTACTTTCCTGAATTTGAATTTTAAGCATAAATACCTTCTCTTGTAAATCTAGGATGAATCACCATTGTATTTTTTGCTTGAGAGTAATGGGTCTATGCAGATAAATTAGTTCTGTGGATCTCAGTTTTGCAAAGTAGCACCAGGTGCTTAAAGAAATTACTGTAAAAAAGAGACCTGAAATTTGATGTGAAGACAAAAAATAAAAAATAAAAATTACTGAACACTGTAGCCATGGACAACAAAATTAAAGACTCTGGTTCATATTAGCATATAAAAAGATCTGATGAAGCTGAGCTAGTCTGTCATCAAATGGAAGAGAGGCAGAAGGTAGCACAGATGGTGAAAACAGAGGAAATTATTCATGGTTCCTCGTCACACCTTGAAAGAAGCTACTGCAAAGATGATGTTGAAAATTAAGACCAGAAGGCATCCCGGAACAACAAAACCTCTAAACCCTCCTTTATATTCCAAAGGTGTAAATATGTCCGGAGGTTAAATAGGCTTATGGTTTGATGATTTGTCTTTTATAGAAAATGAAAAAAATCAAGATTTCTTTTTATCTTTCAGAGTAAAAATATCTGAACACCAAAGGTTGATTCTTGAGTCTTTAAACAAATGTAGAACCTTTCAGATTCTTCAGATTACTTGAAAGCAAGTGCTAAAATGTCCTGCACATAACAGCATTTGCAGTGCCACTCAGACCCGCATCATCAAGCATAACTTAGAGAACCAAGAGGAAAATTAACCCTTCCTGAGTGCAACTATAAAGTTCTTCTACAATCTTAACGGACTACCTGGGGTGTAGATGAGCTGGCAACTGTCCTTATCCTATGAGCAATGATTGCCTGATTATTTTCCTGGAACAGATGCAAGGAAACAAAGAAGCAGGTTTCTCCCCCACAAAATAAAGTTCGATGTTTTTTTCCATTGGCAGATATAAATTAGTGCATTTTTTTAGATGTGTCCACAATACCATCCACAATATAGATATCAGGTAAAATGTATTTTAAAACCAGCTTTGTGGACTGTGCATATATCCTGTGAATTTTCCAGGACTTGAGGAAGAGGATGGAGAGAAGTGAGAGAAAAAATGATTGTAGAACTTAAAGCCTACCTAGGCTGTAAAACCTTCCCGAGGTAAAAAACCCCACCAATTAAATATTCTCATCCAAGCAAAAAACACCACCAACACCACAGTACAACAGCATTTTCTGCCATTGCTGAAGTAGAAAAAATTGCAGAGTACAGCCGTTATGAGGTTATCATGAAGAAATTTGGGAAGGTAAGTCACACTGTCAGCAAACAAAGCCCCAGCTACCAGTCAGGTGTTAAGGCAGAACTGAAACAGTTCCAAATACACGCACCCAACACAGGGCATGGGGGCAAGACAGGACAGGAGCATGTCCAGCAATAAGGGAAAGCAAATACAGACCCAGTCCCAAAGGCCTGGATTGCCTAAAGCTCGAATAATTCAAAGCCAGAATCTTGGGTTTTGCCAAAAGGAAAGGACCATAAACAGCCTGTAAGGTTTATAGTCGGGGAACCTAAGGAGGATGGAAAAAAAAAGCTGGGTAATGAGAAAAAGTCAACTTAAGAGTAATCTTTAGTTTTGATTACAGGACTTTCTACTGTTTCAATGAACGTAAAATAAAGGTGGTCTCTCAACAAAAATCCATTTTGATTGGCAGATGAAAGCTCAGAACTCTTCTAAAAAATACATATAATTCTGTATTCTACCACTGCTGAGGTGGGAAAGGATTTTTGGTGTCCAAAATAAACCTAGGAAAGTTTTGCTGCCTCTCAAAAGTACTGTAAGAAACGAGGAAGATTTGACGGTAGTGTAATATGTAAACATATTAAAGATTATGTATTGCTTTTAGCCAAGCACAAACCATCACATTATTTCAGAAGAAATATACAAAACCAAAAAGTTAAATCTCTGCTGATTACTTCCCTGTGGTTTAATTAGTGAGGCAAGGCAGTAAGGCATCACAAAATTTCCATTTTAGTTTAACTATTCCCCAAAGTCAATATTTTATACCTTTGTTTTTATTTCTAGGTTCCAGGGACACATACAAACTATTCAAACTTTTCCTTTTGTTTGCTACCATTAGAAAACCTGGACACAAAGAAAAATCTCATAATGGACCACAACATTCCTTTCCTCCCCTTGTCTTTCACAAACAATAAACTTACTGTACTCCAGTAATGATATACAGACACTCTGGTTTACTCACAAAGATAATTCTGCAATCCAGGTTACTTCTGTAAGAAGCAACAAGGATATGCAATTTCAGTACTCAGACCTGAAACATGAAAGAACCCTGAACACTGTGCTGTGTAATGGCAGCTCTGAGAATTCACATTACAAGAAGTATGTTCCGTTGCTGGAATCTCATCTTTAAAAGAAATATACACCAACTCTCTGTGAGAGAGTGAAATGGCTAATGGCTTAAACACTGTAAAAATCATCAGAGGACTTCTGCCCACTCTAGCAAACTGCAAAGAAGCTGTTCATCTGAGACCAGCGCAGCCCACCCCACCCCAATTATGCCTACTGACTAGAGTGGGGAAAGTGACAGGCACTTGAGATAAGATAAAGGGGTGCTATTGCCCAATCATCCCAGGTCTGGGAGCAGAATGTATCCACAAGTGATGCTGATAGCTCAAACATTCGGGGCAAGCCGGCAATGTGCAAAGTACTCGCCCAGGTGCAGAGGGTGAGCACGCCTCTACAGGCTACAGCTGGTGTTGAGCAAGATAAGGAAAGAGGCAAACCCTGGGGCTCGGGGAATGTCTTTGTGTCCTTACTAAAGTCAACTCAGCTGTGGTGGCTCCCTTGCCGGGGAAGTACTGAGACATTCGCACTCCGCCTGAAGGTTTTCATCTCTGCTGATGGGCCATAATGGACTCTACTGGGCTGACACAGACAGCTCTAAGGGTGTCAAAGACTTCCCAAGTGTCCTGAACAACAACCTTAATCCACAATCATCATCCAGTGTGAAACTCCCCACCCCAGGAGAGGTACCCTGGGCGTTCCCATTCTCACCTGAACCTGAGTTGATGAAAACTCAACAGATGTAGTGTTTTAGGGGGTGCTGTTTGACTCCTCCCACCACCTGATGGTCTGCAACCACCACTTTGACTAACAGACATTATAATTGTAACTACCAACTGGTGTAAGGATGCCTTTTGATGCTGAGAATTTTCTACACTTGTCCCTTCCTTATATATTTTTAAATTGTATATTGTCATATTAATATAGACAATAATAGCCAAAATGGTTACATGCCTGCTTTCCATTGCAACCAAACTGTTCTGCAATAAATTCTACATGTATTTAGAAATACTGGCCATTCAGTGTCTTTTACTCTAAGCTGCCCCAAGGCATCCATTAACAAGAATCTGTGTTGCCCTTGACTTTCCAGGTGTGGGTTGTAGCACTCTGTTGTAACCTTTTACTACATAAAATGTTACACAATCTCTCACTTGTCTTTTCTTTCCTCAAAAAGACTTTTTTCTTCTAAATATCCCAGAGATTTTTTTCCTTCACCTTAGGTGACCCAAAGATAACGATAAAGTAAGAGAAGAAAATTAGCCAACAGAATTTCCTTTAGAAGTTTATCCACTGTCACCATCACAACAATTTGGGGGCAAGAACACCACCTGTTAATGTTTTTAAAGGCCCAAACATTTGTGTTGTCAGTATCAGTCTTGTGACTGCAAAAACCACTGCTAAGAACCCTGTAGCTCTGAGTCTTACTTCATGGAAGACAGGGCACAAACTTCTAAACCAAAACTTAACCAAAATATTCAGCATATCACAGGAGTCAGACCCACACATGAAAATAGAAATGTTAGACTCAACGCTTGGAAACATGGTGTGATATTATTTATACTATTAATTTTTTCAACACCCATTTTCCCTTTCATTTTCTTCTGTTTGTTACAATTCAGAAACCTTTGAGAATATGTCAAACTTATGAAACTGTTCTGTATTCCCAAGGAGAAAGATTCTAAGAAAAATTTTTGCCCACCCTGCCCTTAATCTAATGAAACGAGCCTTAAGAAACATAACTGAAATCTAGAAAATACAATGCATAAGGGCTGCCAGAAAACAGCATGTAAGTTTAGCACAGTCTTTCCAGTCTCTGCTTAACTGGAATTGGAACTTTGCTTTAAGTCCTCCTCACTACAACTCCTAGACAGCACAAAAAAGACCAAAATCCCAAAATCAGTCTTTATCTCACACCAATTACTACAATGTTTTTCTCTCATGTGTCTGAAAATTCACTAATTGGTATGAACACTTTTATTTTGCCACTATTGTAGTTTGCATTTACTGGACCTCAAATATTCAGGTATTATTTTTCTTTGGCAATTTCTTAGTAAAGTGTTTAGAAACTTAAACAAACCTGTAATGTTATGAACAAAAAAAGGGTTATCCATTTTTTTTTAAATTGCAAAGCTCACAACTGAAACCAGTAACTGCCAAGTGGGAGTCCTAACTATTCATGGTTTATAATTTCATGTTGTAATGTTCTGTTAACAGTATACTTTTAACTACCTGTTCTCAGTAGCTGCTGGGCTGCCCGAGGGCGGTGGAGCATCCCCTCCCCAGCGCGGGCCCCGGCGGGGCCGGGGGAGCCCCCACGGGTGGTGTCCGCGGGAACCAGCCCGCCCCGGGAACGGCGGGCGAACCCCTCTCCTCAAGCAGGGGTCCCAGCTGAGCCGGGGAGGGGACACCCCGGGGATAGCACGGGGGGGACAGGGACCAGCCCGAGCCCCTTTCCTGCAGGGGCAGCTGCTGAGCATAGCCTGCTGTTTCCCGAGTGATGGCACCCCGACAGATTGGTATGCTAATGCGGTGTTAACACTGTAGTTATCTGTGTCACCTGCCTGGGACAGGTAAATGACTGTTTCTCGGACGGTGGAGGGAAAGGCATCAGGAGTTTATATGCAGATTAAGTCGAACCAAGATGCACCATGAGCAAATTGCACCAAACGCAAGCTAATAAACCCCTAAACCGGCGAGCCAATATGGAATTTAGGAGTCAAAGTAGGGTCTGGACATCTAGGCGAAGTCTGGAACCGGCAGAGACTCTGAAAACCTTAATGGCCCCTCACCACAACCTCAGACAATGTTAGTAGGAGGGAGGATTCGAGATTTCAACCTTGATAAGCAGGATCCAGAGGTGTCTACTCCGGCCTATTCTTGTGAGGAGAGGACCCCCAGCTCTGCCCCCGGGTGGACAAAGTTGCACCTACCTCCTCTCCCGTAAGTCACTCCTGGGAGCGAGACTGGACACCGTGGACTCATCAGGCACCTCAACCTTGAGCTGATCACTTTTAATAAAGGCACTAAAAGGAGAAAGATTGCCTGCCCATTTATTTCATGGTACAGATGATAAAGCTGATCAAAATGATCAAGACCACAGGGTGCAACATGCTGAACTGTGGCTTCTCTGCTTGTGTTATCCTATGCCAGCACAGACAACCTCCCATATCCTTACAGCAAGGTCCAGAAAGCTTCCCATGAGAGCTGCACATGTGAAAAAGACTCTTTGTGGATTCTGTTGACAGAAGTGAACAGCTGAGCCCCAGACCACAAGAGAAACTACCTACTTTCAGCATTTTGTATAAACTCATGCTAAGTATGTCTCAGGAAAATTTCCCAAGTATTACATAAAAAAAAAAAAAAAAAAAAGGGGAAGAAACCAAAAAATGTAACAGTATTTGAAAAATTAAGAAAGCTAGGATCTGAAAACTTACCAACATGCCATACCTATTCTGTTGTGTGGGCAAAGTCACACAGGCTGATCAGATATCCCAGAATGACCAGGACAGGCACAAACTGGAAACTTTTTTTCCAGATCTCCAAGAATTTTACCAGACCATCATTTTGTCATAAGTTTTACAAGTGAAATGTAAGAACTTCCCTCTCTCACTTCCTCAGAAACTGCAATCCTGGAAAAGGCTGGCAAATAGCCACAAGAGTCTCATATAAAACCTGGAATGTTACTTGCATCCAATTTTTCCTTTCAAAAGTGGTTTATTTTCACCCTACCATGCAATCCTATCCAGGCATCATAACACAAGGACAAGCCAAACCGTGCTCTTAAGATTCAGTTAGACAAAGTAGTCATGGTTTCAAGTTCCTGTACATTCAGCCATCCAAAATTAGAGTGGATACATAAAGTATCATTACAAGAGTTCTGGAAAGCAATGAGTACCAGAAATAAGTTTGCAGTTGTCTTATTGTTTTATACTTTTCATTCATTTCCATTTTCCATGGAACTCTTGGGTTCCATGATTCCCACAAGTCACAGAGCTACCATTAAATATTTCAACACTGGAAATTGTTTATGGTTTCTTAACTCGAAAAATTGTGCAACTATGCAAGCAAGTAGCCATAGAAACTGTGGTAGAGAAAAAAAGTTTCAGCTAGGAAACTGCAGTGTATTTTTAATTCTTGCAAATGTTATTCCTTTATATTCTACATGTGAAAAAAACATTAAACATTTATAGTAACTAACATATATTTCTGTTATGTACGAAAGGACACTTACTACTCTGTTGTATTAAGTATTCCACTTCCTTCTTTCTTTTCTCTTCTCTCCCTTTATCATACTACAAGTTTCTTCTGTTAGCTTATGAACACCTGTGTAAAAAAACTTAGAAGAATTCACTCTGTCTAGTTATTTTTATGCAAGAAGATTCTGAAAGTCAGTTCTATTTATTGTCCTGTTAAAAGCCAGCTTTTATGGCATGCTGTTCTTAAACTGGCCATAAAGTATTCGTATTTCCCAATTCTAGGAACTTCGCTAGGAAGGCATTAAATAAAAAGTCCATGAACACATTTGATGATATAAACTACAGCCTGCATTACTACGTAACGCAGCTAAAGCAGTCCATGAAACTGCATGGACCCAGAGTTTGGAAATGAAATGACTTTAGGTGCCCATATCCCATGTGTGGCATGGATCAACATACCCAAAGGGAGAATTGCATTAAGCCCTGTGCCATCTTACACAGTTTCTTGTAACTATTGCTTCCTAGTGATGGTAAGTATTTCCACTGGTATTAGTGAACACACGACAGAAACGCTCAAAAGTTTTCCACTCAACCACCTCTTTCATCCCAACGTTGTTATTTTATGAAGACTTGAGGGATAAAACTTACATGAAGAAAAATACCTCAAAACCATACGACAAATTGTCATTCCTCTATTTAGAGGAATTAAGATTAAATTATCCCAACTAATTTGTATCTTATGTCAATACTATATGCTGAATGAAGAAGGCTACACTTGTCTTCTCTTACAAAACAATGATTATAAGTATCTTTCTGTCAAAAGCTTTCACATCCCAAAAATGCCTGAGAGCAATGTACTCTTATTTTTAAGACAAAGAACCCAGCCCAAAAAACTGTTCCCAAAGATTTGGCAAAGTATTACAAAGCTACACAGGCTTTGGGGGCTTCATATTTTGTTTGGGGAGGCTTTTTGGCTGAACTATTACTCTAATAGTGCACACAAGTCTCCAGTACTTCTGTAACACTGAGTAAATTTTAATTCAACCAAATAACATACCAACGAAATCCAGAAATGTACAGATCACATCTCCAGTCCTGTAAGTGTAAGACATCCATGGACTGAAAAAATAGAGAGCCTAGATAAAGGCAGAAAGACTTCTGTTGACTCTGGCATAGAAATGCATCTTCTTGATTTGAAAAACAAAGGCCAAGACCACAAGGTCCCTTGGGAAGCATCTGGTTGGAGATGCACTGGGATACAAGCAAAGCTGTGCAGAGTTACGAGCACATGTGACTGCCAAAACAGCAGGAATACTGCTCTGGACTAGTGAGAGGTGTCCACTTCTCTGCAGCTCACAGCACTTAATTTAGAAATGTCTGCTTTGGCAATTTCATTTATCAAATGTATTTCTATACTTATTTAGTATTATATTAAAAAGTACATTGTTTTATTGCATGTTAAAGAATTGAATCTGTGAAGTACTTAACCCATAACAACACGGATTTAACATTTTTATCAGGTGAAGAAACAAAGTACTGCAAACAAAAAGAAATTTGGACACAAGCCCAACATGCCAATTTATTTTTTATTTTCTTCCTATTAGCAGGCTCTAGCTTGAACAATTCTCCCTCAAAACCATGCAGATTTCACTGGACAGTACAAGTATTTGCTATAACATCATTCAGGTACATCACTTAGATGATAAAAAAATCTTCAAACACTGTACTTCAGAAATAAAGATGCTGGAGAACAGCTTTGACAAGATTCCAAAAGGTATGCATTAGTTTTAAAATGGAAAACACTGCTTATTTTTCTTTCCATACCAAATGATAAACACTGTACCAAGGAAAAACCACACACAGCCACAAATGCTTCATAAATTCAAACATCATATTCATACTTTACCGTTACAGTATTTTAATCTGGTGGTTGCATCTACGGAGACCATCTATTCAGGACTGCAAAACTGCGTACCTAAAATAAATAGTGGATCCACTAAGTCAATGATAAGGTATCACCTTATAAATAACTGCCAATTCCAGTGACACATCAAGACAACATTCCTGACAAACCTTATCACCACTCTACCCAAAGTTCACAAATTCAACAGTAACTACTGAACATACAAAGAGCAAAAGCATACATATAGCCAAACAAGTACCTTAACACTCAAATTTCAACATATGTAATTTATGTCGCACACATTAATTCATAAATTAATGCAAAGTTTGGTAAGGTTGTGCTATTTGATGTTTTGGCATCTTGAACATCAAATGGCAAGGATGGACAGCATTAACTTTACTTGCAAATATGGAGAATTAACGGAATGTTTAGATGGGATAAGTAATACATATCCCAAGAGAAAAGCAAAGTCACATTGTACTTTTCATAATTAAACCATTCTTCTGTAAAATCTGCCCCTGACCAAATCTTTGCACAGTGTTCTAACAAAGAACTGATTTTCCATGCTGACAACTACTGCTTTTATATGTGGGGAAGGTCTGAAGTAGTTTGCTTCTGGTAAAAATTATTCCTCCTTTCAGAAAAAATGACTGAAAATAATCTAGGCCTTCTTTTACGATATCGAAAGCTTGAACTACAGAGATTAATGTAACCACAGACTGGCAAAGAATTCCAAGCTACAATTCATGAGCATACTCTTTTCAACCTGGCTGCTTTTCACAGGATACTCTCTCTCTCTTCTCCAAACCCAGCCCCCTCTGAGGCTGCAACAGTGTGGAGCTCTGATGAATCTTTTGAAAGCCTTTTATAACTTGAACGCTGGCCTCGCTTGTGAGCAGCTGTCTTCAGGTTCTCATTCTGAACAGCAGTTGGATTCGAACCTGAGCCAGGGTGCAGGGTAATTTGAGATGGATCTCTGATAGCTTGTATTTCTTCAAAATTTTGATTAGCTCGATTGCTTGGAGCACTGTTGTTATTTAAGGTGACTGTACTAGGGGTTCTGTTTAAATTATAGACTTTCTGGCAGGCCGGCCAGCTCTCTTCGGGGCTACTTGCTATCAGGCTGCTTTCAGAAGGGCTTTTCTTATCTTCTGAGCAAATAGACATGCGAACCACAGCTGGATCTTGAAGGCCACTAAGGCTGTGTGGAATTCCTCTTTTTGCATTGTGACTGTCATCTTCAAGCTCAATGAGATTTGCCTTTTCAAGCTGTGAATCATCTGCTCCTTCATTGTGGAGGGAATGATTCGGAGAACTTTCATTAGATCTTACACCAGAGTCAGACGAATCTTTCTTATCCAGAAGGGCATCTGTCAAATACTCCTTGGCTTTGATGAAGGTTCTAATAGGTTCAGAACCATGTTCTGGAGATTTGGGCTGCTTCTCTATTTTGATATCTGTTTTCTTATCTTTACCTTCCTTAAGAAGTGGAGTATTATCTGATTCTTCAGTTCCTGACTCATCTTCATCACTGGGAAGTTTCTGATACCGGAGAGTAACTCCCTTAAGTTTTAAATCTGCAGCCTGGAAAATACTTGTTCTTTCCAAAGACTTCTTTCCTGGCAGAAGCTTGGAACCGGACTGATCAGATTTTTCATCTTCTTCAGTTATAGGATCCAAAGGAGATGCATCATTAGTAGAAACACCTGAAGTACTGTAATCAACATCATTCCTCTTCAGCAAAAAGGACTTTCTTCCATCATCCTGTTTTTGTTCACCATCTTTTCCTTTTTCCTGTTCTGCATTGGAGTGTAGGGAACCCCCCGATGTGCTCTGGCCCATATAGAAAGCACTTGAACTATGAGGGGAGGACCTCCCACTTACTGTGGTAGAATTGGCACCTCCTTCTAACTGTGACATTTGAGCAATATACTCTCTATATGCATCTCTGTACTCTGCCTGCACCTTGTCTGTAAGCTTTGATATTTCAATACTAGAATCTTGAGAGTTAAGACTCGAAAGACTTGGAGTTCTACGAGTTTGCGACTGGAAAAAAAAAAAGGAAGAGAAAAAGGTAACAGTTAAATGAACTATCTATTTTTACTTTTATCGATCTTCTTGCATGAAATAAAGCATTAAATATGTACTTAAATTATTCTTTTCATTGCTGCAAATAAGATTATGCAAGTAAAATTGTAAACACTATAATTAAATATGCTTACTATAAACATGTATATGCAATCACACACACTAACTAAACTGAGAAAATATTCCCATTCTTGGTTCCCATAATGAAAAATTTCCACAAAACAAGCATTTTATCCAGCGCATTTGAGACCAACTCTTTTGAGCATATAAAGACTGGATTTGTATGTCAAGATAGGCTTTTCTAATACATTTCATACATTTACAAAATTTGCATTTTATATTAGAAAGAAAGCAAGAATTCATCTAAATGTTGAAAAAAATCTCAAAAACATCTCTATAAGACCTCCACCATACATACTTCAATATATCCTGGCAAAATTCCATTGCATATATCTGTTTTCAGAAAGATCAGTTTTCTGACAAACATAACCCTCTTTGCCCCCATGTCTGTTTTTAGAATTTGGTTTTATTTCTCACTACCCTACTCTGACATCATTGGTAACAGATTAAACTAATCTCCCCAAGTGCAGTCTGTTTTGCCAATGATGGTCCCTGGTGAGTGATCTCTCCCTGCCCTTATCTTGTCCCACAAGCCTTCCATTATATTTCCTCTCCCCTGCCCAGCTGAGGAGGGCAGTGATAAAGAAACTTTGGTGGGCAACTGGCATCCAGCCAGGGCCAACTCACCACAACAGAGAAGCTGAAATACAAATCAGTATCGACTTTTAAAAAATTCTAACAGGTGAATTCTAATATTATCTTAAGGACAAACCACCTTTCTCATTCCTTTGACTCAACTTCAGATATAGGCATCAGAAGCACTGTTTATTCAATGCCACTTTGGCCTAAAAAAACATCCATTGATACTCCATGGAAATGGGCAGTAAGGGTAATTAGTATCCTACAAACATGCACAGGCATGCATGCACACGCTCAGAAGTATCTGGGATAGAAATCTATCTCTGGGATATATATCCCAAACCCACTTTCACAATGTTGATTACTGAAAGTATCACCTATGGTTAGGAATTTGGGGTGTCTTTTTATTTTGTTGCACCTCCAAGATTTTATAATTTACTTTTAGAGATGAAGAGCATTCACCCCACTGGATTTGCTGTCTTGTTTGTTTTATTTAATTTTAATCACTACTTAGCCACCAACTGACTAGTCATATATTTTAAGGACAGACAAATGAAAACCCAACACTTCACATGGTTTCATAAGATACAAGAAAACTGACCACAACCTATGGCAGAAACCACAGCTGGAGAAGGATGACAGTTCTGGAATTTATGAAGAGGTTATGCATTGTAAGGACAAGTTTCTGATGTCATGGGGCACTGTCTATTTTCAAAAGCCTAACAAATACATTTGCTGAATGGGCTAATATCTGGTTAGCACATAACTAAAATATTTCATATACAAAGCCTGAATAATACAAAAATACAGAAGCCTCGGAAGACACCACCCTAGGCTAGATGAGAAAAACATGATAGCTTTAGGCTTTTTGCCATGAAGAGTGATTACTGGAACAGATGAGTTAGTTTTCAGATGGCAAAAATTAAAGACTTCAACTCAGAGTATGGCTAGAGTTTACACTTCTGCAGAACCAGGCTTTACCTAGACTGAGAATTGAAAGCATCTGAACTATCCTAGAGACTTATTTCTTGACTTGTCTATAGCAAGCCTGTAAAAAACCTCTTTTCCATACAGGTAAGCAAGCAGAATACATTAAATACCTGCCAACTTAAGTTACTATGGCGTGGAGGAGCTTCATCAAGACCAATTGTGTTGAGTTCTTCAAAGCTGAAGTTCAGTGTGTAGGGAGCTTGACCAGCAAGGCCTGTCAGCTCAGTGTGAGGCAGCTCGGTGCTGTGGCCAGGACGGCGAGTAAGGTCACTGTGAGGAACTGCAGCTGCACCGTGCTCCGCTGCTCCATGAGGATCTTCCTGAGCAGCCTGATTTTCTGAATTTCTCATTTCAAGTATCTTAACATGCAAAGAGAGACAGTTTAAATGTAATTACGTAAATAGAAGAAGTTCTCAAAACTGATAAACAAAATTTCATTAAAAATAGGAATGAGGAATTCACAGCTGCAAATGTGTACCTGTATATGCAGTTTTCACCACAAAAAAGTAGAAAAATCACTTGCTAATTCTTTTGTATTTACAAATTATTCTTATTACTGCTCAAACCCTTGAAAGAACCCACATGCCACAAAAATACTTGAATTCTTGTAAAACTAGTAAGTGATAAATTACAAATTTTAAAGCAAAACCGAACACTTTGTATCTAACAATAAATCTCATCATGTAATTCTTGGTGTTTTCAAGACTGACTTACAGTTGAGAGACACACTGTTATTTCAAGAAAGAAAACTGGCAATAGTCTAAAAATACTTAAGAGAAACTCAGTTCTCTGTGATGCATAACCGTCACTATAACAGCCTGCCTGCCCAATTCCTTGCACTTATTATTACATATACTTTGAATTCCCTGACTAACTTCAACAGTAGGACAGAGATTTTAAAAAGATTTAAGTTCTGACCATTTCATTAAAATAAGCAAATTTCAAAAAGGGAACCCCCACAAGAAAAAACAGATCCCACAAGAAAAGGAGATAAAAAACTTCAGAGTTCACAATCAATTAAGATGCAAATTCACAAGCAAACAGTTACTCATTAGTGCTTAAGACAAAAAGACAAAGTAACAAAATAGCAGATGCATTCATGCTTTAAGACAATACTTAGAAACTGAAAGATGATGACAATAAGGAAGCAATCAGAAAGAAAGACTCATATTAAAAAAGACTAATTTATGATCACCTGAACACTGAACAGAAAGTCTTACCATGCTCCTGAACAGATGCCAGTCACCAAAATTCATATTCATTTCTTTTTTCAGTTCATCAATGTTGCACTGAGCCAAGACACGGCCATTTATATTTGCCTAAAAAAATACAACTAAATAATGTCAATTATGGATACCAGAATGATGGCATGGCAGTAACAGACTAAAAAGGTTGAGGTAAAGCTGGATGCAGACTACTAGTGAAATTTCCCAAAGTCACTATTAAGTCCAATTATATATAAAACCATATGTTTTTATAGAAGTATATTTAGTGCTAATTGCTGATGGACAAGAAACACCTATGTGTCATGGAAAAAAATGGAAATATTAAATCCATTAAAAATTTGTATAAAAAAGGCAATATGATAGTGTCCTATATACAGACATAAGGAAATAACATGTAAGTGGTAGAAAATTTCAGGGACAATAAGCCACACTGATCTGCTTATCTTCTGTTCCAACTCAGAACAGAAATGGACTGCAGACACCCAAGCATTTGAAGATAATCAGACAATGAAGTCCCAGGCAACATCTGACCCCTGGCTTCAAGCATCTAAGATCAAGTACTGCCTCCATTAAGTTCCCTCTCTGCATAAAACAGGCTTACATTCCTCCCATCATTAGAAATTGCCAGGGACAGAAGATTAGACATCTTTCTAATGTTCATCATCAATCAGAGATCAACACAGAAGTGCTTAAACAAATCTATATTCCTCACATTCAGCATGTTTATACAGTGCTTAACTTCCAAAAGCACCAAGTTCAACAGAGACCCATTTTCATTACATAACAACAAGAGGCATTTCTCTTTATACCATATATCCATGTATAGACAGAATGTAAAAGAGGAACCATGTCTTAGGAGAGCAGCCAGAAAACGGAAGACCCAAGTTGAGAGCTCTGCTTATACTAAGGGATCTCAATGATTTTGTACCCATATCCCAGCAGATGGTCTTAGTCAAACCAGGAAAAAGATCAGGCTGAGCCATTTTCTTCCTTCTTTTTTGCATGATATCCCTTGTAATTCTTACAATGCAAGAATATAAATAAGAGGAATCTCTTAGGGATAACTGATGAGCACATCCTTCTTTCAGTCTGGAGCAAAGGAAGCAACTAAAATTTTTTGCAGCTTCACTTAATGACCTGCAATCTAACATCCTGCTTCATGCTTTGAGTAACTTTGCTGAAGCTTCCTATGAAAAACCTGTCTCTTAATCCTTGAATCAAATCCTTCCATATTATTAAAGATACGATAGGTTCCAGGACAAAGTGAGCTCAGCAAAAACACTAATGATAACCTTCATATTTTCCCCTTCTTTCTTTGTAGAAAAGAGCACATGGAATGGTGAAAAAAAAAGTTCAAGAGCAAAAAACAATTCAGTGCTAATGTATCTATCACAGAAAAGAGGAGAGACAGAAAAATACACCGTGACCTTTTTCTAAAGCAAATAGATGTGGACTGTGATAAAGAAATGGAACCACCTTTACCACTCATTTACAACAGGAGAGATGTGCCAATTTTTCACAGAGAAATAGTAAGGGATACTGCTACTTAGATATAGAAGACATTTGCAACCCTTTTTATTTTTTCATTACACATGGCAATTTTGAAAACATTTTTCTTCTTCTTTTCTCAGAATAACCAGTCTCATCAGCATCTATACTTCTGTTTGTCCTATCCATCAGAGCATTTCCTCTGAAAAATGAATGCTTGTATTAAAATGCCCTCCAAACTTGTCATGCACAGAACTTAGGATGTTATTTTAACGTCTGATGTTTTTAATAAACATTTTCAAGAAAAGAGGTAACTAAATATTTTCTTCTCCTTGTCTATCTCCATGTTTAGGAACTAAACACATAAATGAAATTCAGCTGATACCTTTTTTATAGTTGCAGAGTACTGAGGTAGCATGCTCTGGTCCAGACCATCTATCTGCTTTAGCTTCTCACACACGGCTTCCACACTCATTGTGCTCAGAGATACATGGGATACTCCTGTGGCTGACCCTGTGCCTGATCCCTGTAAGTGAGAAAACATGCACATAAGACTTGTTCCAGTACTCAGTGCACCCAGAAATTCACAATACACACTAACACAAATCAAGTTGTGTTCGACTATATTTTAAAATTAAGATATGAAAATAAGAATGCACAGGCATTTTTAATTACTATCAAAATAGCTATATATTGGGAAACATTCATTATATGTATTTCTAGGAGAAAAAAAACAGCACCTTGAGTCCTGCCTTTGGGACAAAATAACCCTCTTACATAATTTTAAGTAAAGAAACATAAAAATCAGAAATATTAAGTACAGGTTAATCAATTTACAATGCAGTTTCACTCACAAGTTTTCCCCTAACTTTAGCAGTTACTTTGGTTTTGGGATGTTTGGGGTTTTTTTCTCAAATAATGCAGATACAACTTAGATTTTTCTGTCTTAAAATCTCCTGGTTTATTATCAGACAAAGATGACCTAAAACTCAAAGACATTCAAAACAAAGATAACTCCTCAACCCCTTGGATTAATTTTAACAATAATTTTAACATTATCTGTTCATTTTCCAGAGGTTCCTTCAGCTCTGCTTATGCAAGATCAGCCAAGGGGCTGTGTACCACAGTACTGAAACAGCAGCACTGCAAATGCCCTACAAGATACTATGAGGATGCTTCACGTACCCCAAACTTGGGCAAGATTCAGGCAGAAATTATTTATAATTATTCAGCTCTGTAACACAAGAGTAGTCCTGTTAATGTTGCTAGCTTCTGGGAATTTCAAAGAAAAGCTGGAAAACTAAAACAAATGCATCTGCAGGTAGACAGTATATTAAGGCAGTATGTTCTTTAAAAAAAACACATTCCCCCTGGATTGGAACCTATGTAGTTACATCAGTGATTCCAAGCAAAATCAGAATCAATTCTATCAGTTAAAAAATATTTGTATGCTCTCCACTTGTGAGGGAGGTTGCACCTTTCCTTTTTTCTTAAAATGAAGATTTGGGTGCAGCATTGTAGACTGTGCACCAAGCTCATTTTGGGAGGATGTAGAAGAGCTTCTAAGCTTCAGAGGTCATTATTACATGCACAAGCCCTGGGATGTAAAAGGGCATTTTGACTATCCAGTTAATCAAGTTTTATTTTAATCTTCAAATCACCAAAGAAGACTGGTTTTGGAGTTGTAATGTTGTCTCCCATTTTTATTTAATTACTTGGAAGATGTTTAATCTTTCAGAATTAATATAAATTACTAGATAAATTATTAAATTACTAGATCCCCATCCCTGTGAAAACCAAGAGTTATCACAGAGAATGCCATTAACCTTATCTGAATTATCTAAACAAGGATATTTACAAATAATTTATTCAGCTAGTAATTCCAAGGCAGCAATCCAAAACGCCATTATCTACAGCCTCAGAGTTCTGACTTAACTGTTATCAAAGATATCCTGATCTGGGGAGCTAGGCACACCCCTCACCCAACCTACTCTGAGTTTCAAAGTTTAGGTAGTATTACTTGTAATTCCCCCAAAGCTCTCCACCAGATGTCCTTGAAATGGACTTTAAAGTGTGTAACTATCAGTTTCATTTGGGAACACTACTGGGGGCTGTAGGGAATTTGAGCCTGGCAGTTCACACACTTGCCTGGAAATAGCTGGGGCACCAATCTTTGTTTCTTTAACCATTCCTAATGTTTTTAGTGTCATGTCAATTGGATAATAAACAAACAAAAGATATATCCTGTTTTCTGGGAAATCAATCTACCTAAATTACTGCAGAAAAATTAAACATTTTAGTTCCACTTCAGTCTAGGCACTTAAACTAGGGCTTGGTACCCCTTTAGAGGACATGCCAGCTACATTTCAGATACTGCATGTCTAAAAGACAAATTTTAGGTCTTAATTTAGTCTGATTCTCAGCATATCTAAAATCTGTATCATGTCAAGGATATAAGCCAATCATCAAAATGATGAAAATGACAGAATGAAGCTTCACCCATAATCTATTTATCATATACTTCTTGTATGAACATCTTTAATCTTCCTCTTTAAGAGATCACTGTGGGTTTTTCTTCACAATACCAGCTTGATCCATTATTTCCTCATAAACACACTATTTACTATTGGCATGAGTTAGATAATACATCAACAGCAACAGGATACTAAGTTTATTCAAATCTTAATTATTTTTTGAAAGAAGGCTTATCAATTAAAACAGAAGAAACTGTTATAGCCAAAATTACTTTGTGGTACCACTAAAATAAATGGTCCCTACGCAACATGTGTTAGCAACTGCCTTTGCTCTCAGAATCTATCAAATACATTATCTATGATATACCCAGAAATAAATGAAGAAAAGTTTTAAACACTTCTAATTTAACAGATTCTCATTCAGATCAAAATATTTTTCTAACAATCAAGGACAAGCAATTCTTTCTGCATGCATTAAGACCTAGTTTAGAAACTTTGCTTTCAGTGTATAAAAAAGATACATAAAAGCTGAAATATTTAGACTATTTTTGTTAAAGTGTGAACTGTTTGAAATAGATGCACATTAATCCAAATCATTCTTTATGAAAAGCACTCTCTGAAGAATAAGTAATGTAATAGCTTTAGGGATATTGTCATCATGTAAGTGAATTAAAACTGTACTTAAACTGACACATTTTTCAGCCTTAGTGGTTTTGTTAGAGATGCTTAGAGAACATTAGTCTGAAAAGTATTTGCCATGCAAAAGCTAAAAGCAGCTTGTCAAAACAAACCTCAAGGCTAGTAATGAGCATTAGTTTACAGACAGCCCAGCATGAAGCACCAGTATGATAGCTTCTGGAATGACTCTGAAACAAGTGAATGAGAATCCACAGGAAGTGGCTGTACCTTTCTGTTTTTGTTTAACTCAGACTTACACAGCTTTGAGAAAAGGACAAAACAGAATTAAAAGAAACAACAGCTTAAAGTGACATCACAAAGGTTGAACATACAGAGAACATGCTTTGAAGTAAACAGGAAATCAGGGTTAGGATAGACACAGGATATTTTCATCATGTGATGAAACTTTTAAAATAGGTCTTCAAAATATACATTTAGGATATGCTATACAAATACTATTTTCATGAGCAGACTATTCTGTTTTGCATTTGTAAAAAAACCACTAGTTATATTCTGGTTTTCATAAAGGTTTTAGATTGTTTCATTAAAAGGAAGATTTTCTGTCAGAAACATTCTCCTGCCATCTCAAGATCCCATTATACTACCAACGTACCCCAAATAACTTTTCAAATTCTATCAAACCAGATCTGCCAATGCCCCTCGCCCCCACCTGCCCAAAAAAGCCCCAAAAACAAACCAGCACCACCCACAGAATAGAAAAGGTATTTCTTATAAGCACAAAAATGCTACACAAAAGCACTGGAAAACCTGTGAGAAAACTCCCATGCCATACATTTTCATTCATGCTCAAATTTTTGAAAAGTACTTCTTAAGAAGTACTCTATGTTTATCTATACTACATGCTCTGGATCATGTTAGTCCTCATTCAAAGCACACATAATACTATATCTTAATGGATTATACATTCAGTGCAGTACAAAAAAGCGTATTTAAACAAAGTAATTATATTGGAACAAGCTACTTCCTAAGAAGTCAAAATTAACAATGCAAATGAAAGCGCAAAATCAAAGTTTATGACAGATAAGCACTGCTAATGCTGGTTTGATTTCTAACATAAAAGGGGATTCTGTGAACCATTCCATGACTGGTAACACTGCAATCCACTTACAAACTCTTCAAAAGGGCATTCTAGAAGTTTTTGCAGTTATTCAAAAATACGCATTTGTACAGTAAAACCTGCAGAAATGCATGTTGTCTCCATCACAAATGCCAAAGGCTGCCATCTTAAGACTATTTACATTAGTGATTCAAGCTGATAACCTAAAATTTCAATGTGCCTTCATGCTGATACAACTTAAACAGATGGTATTTGGTCAACTTACCAGTTTGACATCAATGTTTTGATCCATTCAGCAAAGAACAGTAAACTATGGTCTGAGACAGACAAGTTTTATCATCAGCAACAGAATCTAGCTATAGAAGGTGGCTAAAGTAAAATGCTTGATACAGGATGACTATACTCAAAATATTCCTGATTTTTACTAAGCTAACCTGGACTTACACAGATATTATGAGACTAATGATGGTGTCTGGAATTTCAGAACTTGGTCACTCCAACATCAGACTGACAACAACAGCAGACCCATAACTAGATCACTAACAGCCTCCACACAGCTCTGTTAACTCATGCAATAAGAAGAAATTATGATCTGTGTGAAAAAAAAATTATGCTCCTGAGTAATCCTGTTTTTTCACCCTGTTATGACTCAAACATTCAAAACAATGATTATTCTCTATTTTACACAGGAGTTGCAACATTCCTGGCTCCTTGCCAGTTTAGCATGAAAGACAATTTTGATTCTACATGCTCCTCTTGTTTTCAATCACCAAACCAATTACACATCTTGGTGTTCATTAACTACTTTGTGCAGGTTTTTTTCATTTATTTAATTACTTTGCGTGCACCAAACCATTTAATAAGTTGGATCACTTATACAGTAGCAACGACCCATCAATTAAGAGCTACCTAAATAGCTGGATGAAATTATTGCACCCATCATCTACAGATAATTGTAGCACATAACACAAACATAATATTGTTTCCTTTCATGGAAAATTCAATAAAGTTGACAAAAGAAGTGGATTTAGAGTAAATGAAACACTGCTAAGACATCGCATATCATATCTTGACTAACAACCTTCTTGTCAACTTCCCAAGAGACTTTAAGAAAAATTCAAAGTTTTAGATTTACACCATAGGTTAAATAGTGCTAAGTCTTAAAAAATATATGACCTGAAGTGCTGCATTACAGGCTCACAATAGTATACATTAAATTAAAAAACAGATCTAACAAAATCTTCCATTATCATTATCTCAAAAGAAGTTTCTTTTTAATGTTTTAATTCCTGTATTTTCTTACTTAGAGGCAATAGGTTACTTAACTTACAGGAGTCTTTTAAACTGCTGTTTGAAGCTGCATGTTAATGAGCATTAAGATAAACACTCAGCAGCAAGCAGAAGAGGCACCCAGTTCCAATTCTGCTGCTGGAACTCATTCACTACTCTGCCCCAAGACTAAATCCCACTTTTCCAGGCTTGTGTGCCTTGTCACACTCACAGAGACACACAGTTCTCAGCCATCATGCTAATACTTTTGAGCAAGTCATTAATTTTCCTTGCACTGGCAAGTCTCAAAGGTCTGGGAAAATAATGGGATAATGAGATAAGGAATCAAACACAAGGATGGCATTTCCAAAGGAAAAAGTACTCCGAAGTCATCCCTTCACACAAGGTAAAAAATGACTTGGGAGAGAGAAACTTAGCATACCTTTTCCATTGCACTGCACATATGTGGTTTCTCAGTGAAAGTTATGTACCCTTAAGCAGAGTTTGGAATCTGTGTGGGATTTGATTATTTTTTCATTGCACAATAGTAGAAAGACAATTTTTGCAATTATTTACTAAAAGAAAAAGTAAATGCAATCAAACCATAACTTTTGCCAACAACTATTGGCAGCAAATATTAAAGAGAATCATGACAGTCACATTAAACTCTTTGTTTTGGTATAAAACACAATTACTGTAATTAGAGTTAAAACATATACCATAAAGACGATATCCTAAGTATGAATACTTAGGATAAAACAAGACAAGTCATAGAAAAGGTAAGTGTTAACATCCTGACTCAAGAATAAATTATGACCAGCAATGTTTTATTTTTCCATTTCTATCAAAGCTGCCTTACATTGTGTTACCTGCAATAGCTTTATGTCACCAACTAAAGAAGTAGGTTCGGGAGAGAGAGTTGACTGAAGCAGAAAAACACGATTACTTCTAAAACTTAAGCACTGAATGACCAGCTGTCATTCTACACTCTGCTCAGCTACCACGACACTTGACTGAAAGCTCACCACAGCTACTGAGAAAGGCAGGGGGAAAACTACAGGGGAAAACAGAGTACATCTTACAAGTGAAATATTAGCTTTTAAATTCATTCACGAACTACATTAGTTTTCGACTACTCTATTTGCCCACCAAAGCCACTGATGCAGTGTTAGTGAACTGCAGTTATGATTAATGCAGACTCATTACTGCTGAAAAAGCAATGAGATGCTAAAATTTCCACACCACATGACTACTCGTTTACCATTGAGGGGTCTGTGGGTGAAGGAAGCCCCTCATCAGCATCCTCCTTGATAACATCCTAACAACAACAAAATATTATGGTTTGGGTAAAATGATCAAGGGCTCAACAAAAATTATGAAGTAAACAGTGAATGAGAATGATCTCATATTAATACATAATTCAATAGAAACACATTTGTTTTCTTTAAGTGATTAAAGTTTTCACCACCTTTTAACAGCCTTGCTCATTGTATCAATACCCTAGAATTAAAGCGACCAACAAGTGAGGCTTTTACTTTTTATCTTTCCTCAGTTCATAATTCCATTTGAACAGCCATCTGTCAGTAAAATAAGTACCGTTAAATAGGAAATTTATTATTCTATAGGAAACTAGAAAAGTCTGCTAGTTTTGCTCTTCTGATAGGTAAAATTGAATTATATGTACTTGCAAAAACACTTCAGATAAAATGTATTTTGTTTTACTTAAATATTAAATCTATTTCTTTTAACATTTAAATATGATCTTCCAGTTTCTAACATTCTTTACAATATTAAAGGATGTAATTTTATTTTCTCCAGGCACAAAGAATTTGTGACACATTATTAAAAAATTTGAGTATAAATTTACGAGTAGCACTCATTTTTCTTCTATCACTACATCTATTTTAGTACTACAGTACTGTTGGCATTTTCATTAATATATTTTTTGCCAGTATCACAGGTCATTCTTCTCTCATCTTTATACACGGATGCTAGAATTGGTCTTCCTCTGTAAAGAATTTCTAAAGTTAAAACAAAATACATTTACATTACATGTTAGTAAAACCTTTGCTTAAAATATTTATAATATAAAGCTTATACTTGTCTAACAGAGAACCATCATTAATAACCTTCAATTTCATTACTCACTATATTTATTGTCTAGGTTAGTATTTGAATTACCCTTCAAAATACTTACTAGGCCATTGTTCTGATCTCTGGACAAACTCGTTTTTAGTGGTGGACGTGAGATGAGATGAGAACTGCCAGGGTAATACCTTGGCATGTAAAGACATGGGGCAAAGAATGGCTATGGGAAAAAAAAAGGTGTAACAAAAAAGGGACAAACAATTACACAAATCAAAATGTAATAATAAAATAAAAATCATTACAACAAAACACATCCTCTAGTTGAGTTTCATAAAGTAAAAAAGAGCAATTACTAATGGCTTTCTTTACTTTTGCATTGAACCATTGAATAGAATTCAATCAAAAGCTCTGGAGTGAATTCTTCAAAATCACTCAGCAAATGACCCCTTTTTTTCCCTCCAAGCCAATGGGTGCTCTGGTATAGTTTTCTGGAAGAACAGAGTCAGAATGGTTTTGGTAGCTACACTCCAACGTCTGCTTTCAATATGGGAAAAGGATAATTTAATAACAATACTGACAATTTCACTCTATGACCTTCTAAACTAAAAATCAGGTGCTCAGCAAGACTTTGAGTCATTTGTAATGGCCAAGACAATTGAACCAAATAAATAAGAAGTGTGATACACTAGAGCATCACTAGAGCTTCCCATATTTGTGGCACCAAACCTGGGGACTTCCACAAACACTAGATTTGATAAACATATGAACAGATGCTTAGAGCAGACAGTATTGGAGTTTTGTTTTGCTGGAAATACATTAATGCATGTTGTTCAATACAAATAACACTTTAAGGGACAGTGTTAATTTAGACTTTAGGAAAAGCAGCATTACAGCACTCATTGCTTTCAACTTATTACCCAATTCTTAATAAAACTCCTCCCCCCCAAAAAAACAAAATCTAAAAACCAACAAAACATCATAAAAACCTAAAAGAAATCTCAAAACAATGGCTGCATTACTGATTTCTGGTGTCTCTATGTGTAGCATTTTCAAAATTGTATTATCCAGATACTTCACAAGAGAACATATTACCTGATTTGTGTTTCTGCACATGACAAGATTCTGATTAGTCTACAGCATGAAATTCAGTATAAAGTAAGTAATTCTATGACTAAAGGGAGAATCTATGAGGAAGGAGTTAAATTTCTTGAAATATTCCACTTTAGATTTGCCAATAAGGACTTAAAAACTCCTGAATTCAAAAGCAGCTCTAAATGAACTGAGAAATTCAAGTTTAATTTCTGAGTATATCATTTATGTAGCATATGCTACAACTTCAAGCATTTTATGGAAAATAAAAATGGTTCCATATTCTTAGCTGCTAGAGGTAGATTCTGAGCACTTTCACATAATTACCACAAAAATTTCATATGCTTTTCCAACATATGAAGTTACACAATATTCATTGTAACCATTAGTCTAATTGAGGAAGTTTGGTTACCTAGCTTTTGCCTCTACATTATTTGGCTAGTATAGAATTATGCAGGAAAGTCCACTGATTTAAATTATTCCACTGTCATAAGGCACATTCTACAAATAATACAAACTTTTTTCTGGAAGAGATTAATTTCCAGAAAATACCATAGAATCATTTAATGCTTCAGTTTTCCACTAACAGTTTAAACCATGTGGAAAACCCCCAAGCATGAAATGTTTAACAATCAAACCGCATTCAATCCCCCAGCTCTCACTGCAGAGCCTCTTCCCTGAAACACACGGGGAGCTTGCTGGTTGCATGATATCAGACTACAAAGCAATGGAAAAAAAATCTGTCCACTAAGGCAATTATCCCAAAATCCTCTCATAACTTCAAATCAACCCCTGGGCCCATTTCAGCTACTTCACTGTTTCCCAGTTGTGGAATTAATTCTCCATTACAGGCCAAGCACTTCAGACTCAATCCTCAATTGAAGTACAATACAGGTATCATGAAAACATGAGATCAATATAAATATATATTGGGCATAAACCAGTGCGGAGTTGCTCTTCAAGTCTACAGATAGTCTAAAAAGCTTAATGGATGTAGCAAAACATTATTTGTTCAAGATATCAAAGAATTTTCTCCTCTTTTGTAAAAAAAAAACCAAAACAAACAAGTGTTCACATACCATAATTTCTTGTTCCCACCCAGGAAACCCCAATTAGACTTGCCTACAGCTCTGACCTTCCCTGTAAGAAACATCATCTCCACAATAATCCATGAGAGCAGCAATTTTGAGAAGCTGAATTTGAAATCAGCTTTCAGCCAGGCATTAGACTGTGGTAAACAGTACATGTCCAGCTTAGCCCTATGTGCGAGCCAGAGTGCTAAATTGAAGAGCTTCTAAATGGGACCATAATCTTCCCTTCAGAGATAACCAGAGGGAGAACTGGGTTTTAAACCAAAAATTAATAGATTACATCACTGGAAGTTCCAGGTCCATAACATAGAAGAAACTAAAGAAAAAAGAAGAAACATACATAATTAAAAAACTTGTATTTTCCAAAAATAAAGTATTTTCCTCAACAGCTGAAGGGGGCTTTTCTTAAGCATAAATTAATGCTTAAAGACAATAGGACAGGAACCATTTACTGGTCAGAATATGGCACATATCCCCAGAACTGAGGGTGCTTTTGAATAAAATCCAGCCATTTCCACAGAAGTATCTGAATCCATTGTGTTGTGTCATACCAGTATCCAAGACCTCTCTCAGAAACTTCTACTGGGGAGTTGCTATTGGCTTTTTTAAACACCATTTTTACAAAAACCTGAGAAATGAAATATGATTGAAAATGCTGAAGGAAACAGTGTTTCAGGATGAATTCTACTTTTAAAAGCTTCTCATCACTCATCTCAGTATGTGGTGTTCATGACAGTACCTTTATGAGTCCAGAATAATGAATACAGTTCTCTGACAATATTTATTAAGTGACACACTAAAAATAATTATACTTTAGAAGGGTAGTATAAAATTCCAGTGAGAAAGGTCAAAATTGAAGTATTTTAGTCTTCAGCAGGCAAAAAAGTAAGCATGTCTATAAGCCTTAACACAAATGAACAAATAAACTCTTTGTAAGAACAGCTTATGACTCACCAGTAATTATTTCTCTAATGCTTATTGGAGCCAAAAACCCCACACAGGTTTCAACAGTTTATCACCCCAGACTTTAAACCTTGTCATGTACAGTAACATAAAACAGGGCAAAAAAGACACAAAAACAGGGCTTCCAACAAAACAGCTACTTGGACTAAGCTGAGTTAGTATCAACACAAATATTCATGTGTCAAGCATTTATCAGTGTTGGACTACTTCAAAATAGATGTTATTTTATGTTATTTTCAACCAAACAGCATACTGTCAATGTCTTGAAGGTATATAAGAATCATTTCAGAACACATAACTTAAAAGTTCTGGCCTACGTATACATTTTTTTGCCTTGGTTAACACACGCTGATTTATGAATAACTCAATTTACTTTTCACCATAATAGGTTATATGTTTATCTACAGTCAAACCTACTTAATGTTAAGCAATTTCCTGTATATAGAAGTACACTATGACTTTTATCAGCTCTCTGTGGTTTTTTTCATGATAGTACTACAGGAAAAAAAAGTGAAAAATAAAGTTTAAAAATAGTGATCACATCCCACAAAACCAGAAAGTTTATAGACACTCTTGAACTATACAGTAAAGCACTGAATTCAATTTTCACGTGAGCTGCTCCCAGGACTATGTTTTCTGAGGCCCACATATAGCTCAAAAATGTATGTTTTGTGCAATTCATGTTAATTCCTTTAAACTAGTACAACACCAGCTTAGGGAAAAGATCACGGAATAACTTTAAAAAGAGACAGAAGGGAAGACAGACATACATTCGCATAATCTATCTCCCCACTTGAGTTTCTGTATGATTTAAACAAAAGTAACCAAAAAAAGATGGGATCCTTTCCAACATCTATGAGCATGCAAAAAACTGAGCACTGTTTACCACCCTCAAAAAAACCCCAAAACCCAACAAAACAAAAACAAACAAAAAACCAGCAACCCAAAAAGCCCTGCAATATCCTACAAATGAGCAGTGTCTCAAAGTTATTTTCTCTCCTTTGTAATTTGTTTTTCTAATGCCATTTACCATGTTTCTTCCCCAAACAACAGTGACTGAACACTACTGCAAAATTTGTCAGCTTTTGGACTTTTTTCCCACTCCTAAATAAAACTTGCATGGGTATTTTAATATTTAATCGATTACATCTGCAGTATTACCAAACTAAATCAGAAGAATGTTAATTGGATCTCGATTATTTACCCGATTGTAAAAGGGATGCTGAGGTCCTGTCATACCACTATAGTAACTGCTGTGAGGCTGGGGGGACAAAACTCCGCTGTTGAAAGGCCCATTGAAAGAGGCTGTAGAAGAGCAAGCTGAGGAAGGCTGACTGAACAGAGATGTTGCTCTAGCAGGTGCCTCATGTAAAGGCAAGGTGGGATAAGGAAGTCCTCCAATATTCATCTGATCTCTTGCAGCACGAACATCTGAAAAATAAATTGGTAACAAGAATATGATTTTGCTTGAAGTATTTGGAAAAGTTTTTATTTGTTTGCCAATTCACTACAGTACATTTTTGTATATTTAACTCCAAACAGAGCTTATCAAATAGAACATCAAGAAGGTCAAATTTCAGCTGGATTTGGTTGATTTCTCTTGATTATCACGTCTACACAGGAGTCCTTAGGAAAGTTAGGATGGTTTATCACATAAAACTTATGTAGCATATTCAATCTCTCTAAACATTAAGTTTTTTTTTTTAAATGTGGCATAAAGGAACCTAACAGTCATACTCCAAGAGAAGCTGCTCCAAGGCTGGTCTGTACAATGGCAGAGTGACAAATCCCAGCACACAGGGACCTCTTCTGATCCACCAGGGTCTCTCAATCCTCTCACTTCAGGTGCTACAGGGACCTGAGAGTTGCCAAAGAAAAGAAGGTCCCCAACAACCCACAGCCCAGGGAGAGTGACAAGGTAGTTTGAGTGGCCAGGGCGCAGGAAATGGTGCAGTCACCCTACCCAAGAGGTGAGCCCCCTTGGTGGTCGTTATCCTCTCAGAAGGAGCTCAGATATGGCATCCACATAAGGCACAAACCCATAGTCCTCTGCCACCACCAGAAAGGATGTGACAACACAGACAGAGCTCCCATCCAGGTCTCAGGCTGCAGGGGTCAGAGCCTGTCACCAGTGTTGGATGGTAGTAGAGACAACAGCTGTGTGAGACATGACCAGGGAGACAACCCTGGTCCAGCCTGGTAAAAGAGTTAAGTAAGGAAGCAGAAAGATTAAGAAGCATTGAAGAGTCAGAGGATAGAGACTGCTGGAATCATGCTCTGGCCTCCCTGAGACAGAACAGCCACCAGAAAAAAGCCGAGATCCAGGGGACCCTGTATTCTCCCTATAACAGGCAAAAGGCACCTGCGCATGGGGACATTCATGTTGGACATTAGAAACAATTCCTCCACTGAAAGTCTCATGGAGATCAGCCAGGAACTCCTGAGGTAACAGAATCCAACAGGGAAACACCACTAAAATACTTCAAAGGAATTAAAGGGTGCTCCTCTAAGAAGGTAACACAGCTGACAGCCCAGCTGAGGTGCCTCCACCTCAGTGCACACAGACTCGGCAACTAACAGAAGGAGCTGGAAGCCACTGTGCTGCCAGAAAGCTGTGACCTAGCTGACATTCCAGAAACTTGGTGGATGAATCCCAGTTGATGGCTGCAGGCTGTTCAAATGGGATAGGAGAGGAAGGTGGGGAAGAGAGTTTTCCCTCTACATCAAGAGATGGAGAGATGCAAATTCTTAAAAACAGTAACAAGGAGGACCCCAGGAACTAGCAACCTGTCCGCCTCGCTTCTGAAGATCGTGGACCAGATCCTCAGGAAAGTTTTGCTAAGGCACATGGAGGACAGAGGTGATTCAAGACAGCTAGCAACAGCTTCACCACAGGGAAGTCCTGCCTGACTAACCTGTGACCTGTGATGGAGTGACTGCATCAGTGGACAAGGGAAGGGCTAGAGATATCTCTCTGGATAGCTATCTATCTATAGATATCTGTATTTATCTGGACTTCCACAAAACTTTTCATGCAGTTCCCCACAATAGCCTTCTCTCTACATTGGAGATACATTTGATGGGTAGACTGTTACACAGATAAGAAATTGTGTGTGGACAACTGTATCCAGAGGATAATGGTCAATGGCTCAGAGTCCCAGCAGACATCAGTGACAAGTGGTGTCCACTGGGTCCATACAGGGACGAGTGTTATTTAGTATCTGCATTATTGACATGAATGGATGAGTGCATCCTCAGCCAGTCTGCAGACGACACCATGCCGAGTGGTGGAGTTGACACAACTGAGGGATGGGATGCCATCCAGAGGGACCTGGATGAGCTCAAGAAGGGGACCTATGGGAATCTTATGAGGTTTAATAAGATCACCTGATTTGGGTCAACTCTCAGTAACAATCCAGGCTGGGGATGAACAGATCCAGAGCAGCCCTGCTGAGAAGGACTTGGGGGTGCTGTGGGTGAGAGGCTGGACTCGACCCAGCCATGTGCCCTTGTAGCTCAGAAAGACAAACATGTCCTGGGCTGCATCCAAAGCAGTGTAGGCAGCAGGTGAGGGAGGGATTCTGCCCCTCTGCCCTGGTGAGACCCCACCTGCAGTGCTGCATCCAGCTCTGGGATTCCCAGAACAAGAAGGACATCAATGTATTTTAGCAAGTCCAGAGGAGGCCATAAAGATGACTGATGAGGAACGGAGCACCTCTACTATGAGGAAAGGTTGAGAGAATTGGGATTTTTCAGAGAGAAGGCTTTGGGGTGACCTAATTGCAGCCTTCTGGCATCTGGAGAGAGCCTCCAAGACAGGTGGAAAAAGACTATTTACAGGTATGTAGTGACAGGACAAGGGGGAATGGCTACAAACTGATAGTAGGTTTAGAATTCTTTACCATGAAGGTGGTGACATAGTAGAGCAGGCTGACCAGAGAACTTACGGATGCCCCAACACTGAAAGTGCTCAAGACCAGGTTGGATGGGGTTCTGAGCAACCTGGTCCAGTGAAAGGTATCCCTGCACATCGCAGGGGGTTGGAACTAGATCATTTTTAAGGTCCCTTCCTACCTAAGCCATTATAAGACTCTAAGGAACAACTCCCCTAGGAGGAAAGGCTGACAGAGTTGGGGTTCTCCAGCCTGGAGAAGACTTTGTTTCACTGACTTAATTTCTACAGGGTTTTACATGTACTTTCAAAATTGTTAACAAAGATCTGAAGTCAACTTGCATCTCTTCTACTAAAATATCATTGTGTGTATTGGTTTCTTCCATCTCCTCAAGTGCTCTGCAAAGCAAGAACAATGGACTTTGCCCTCCAAAAGAGAAGCTTTAGTCCAGGATGGTCTGAGTATTACAGCAAAATTATTAAGTGAAACTGAATGGCCTCTTACTGAAGTCAAATCAGACAATCTAAAGGTATGATTTGATGAACAAATGAGTGTTCTGTGTGATATGCCAAGTAGCTCAACTTAAAATAAATAACAGATTTGTCATTTTCCATTTATTTGAAAGCATACTCACCTGCAATGATTTCTCGTAGCTTGGGATCCAAGTTCACTGTACAAGGCAAAAAAGTTCTTACATCACGTGCAACAAGGACAGGTGTTCGTGAGGACAAAAATACTTCGAAGTTCCGTATATCTGCATCAATTTCAAGTAGAGGTTCAACATCTTTAGTTGTAGGAATATTCTTTGAAATTCTGGGGGGTGAAATTAGATACATCATAAACCATATTTATTAGAGTATGACTTCAGTTTACAAAGTAATATTCTAGGGTGCAATACTAGCACACTTGCACCCAATTCTTCCTGCTCTCTGGAAAATAAGAGAACCCATAAAAAGCTGTTCTGTCTGCAGAAAGAGCAATGTAATATTTTCTAATATGCAAAAAACCTTAAACTGCTGAACAATCTGATCTAATGGTATGCTTCAGAGAAATGTCAAAGAAGCCATACATCAGTAATGTCAAATCCCAAGTAAGGGGAAGTTAACATTTGTGAACTTTAACCCCAAACATCTATTCAAATTCCTATACCCAATTCAGAAATTCCATGGGAAAAACAATCTCATTTTTAAACTTTTTGTAAGAGGAACAGGCATCTTAAAGTTGATCAAAATCTAACTGTGCATTCATTATAAAAAGTGGGAAAACAACCACCTGCTTTCAAGCAATTCACCTTCTAAGAAAAAGCCACAAACAAATGAAAACAACAAAACCATGAGACATGATCAATGTAAGGGACTGTTCAAGCATTATGACTATTGTCAAGCAACAGTGGGGGTTTTGTGAGCAGTAGTATAAAGGGGAGTTTCAGGAAGGAACAAGTAGGATTAAATGTTAGTCTTGTGGAAGTTCATGAAAAGCTCCTACCAAGCAAGTGATGGAGGCTGACAATGTTGGTCAGATGGACCTATCTTACTTGATGTTTCATCTCATAGTACTGGTATCACATATAAAATGAGAAATTATAATCTACATTACAAATTACTAAAATGAAAAATTACTCACACCCAGCATAATAAATACGTAAACAGTGAAAGAATGCACTGAGAATAGTGAACACAGTTACAGTAAGAGCTACAAAGTGACTGTGACACCACTCTATATGGATACCAGTGAAGTAACCACACTGTACATAAAGTAAAAATAAAAAAAAAATTATGAGGAGAAAAAACCAATGAACTTCATATAAATACAAAAATAATTATGACTTTTAATGGCTCTTTTCAATGATGTGTTAGGACTACAACTCCATGATAAAGGGGTACAGCATAGATGTGTTGGCTGCTCTGTGAACTGCTGTAACTTGCTTAAAAGAAGGTAGCATAGAAAAAAGAAAGTGTGTTTTCTCCAACTACTGGGCAATTAGAAGAGCAAAGGCAACTACAAATGCTGTCACGAGGGAAATGAGTGCACCGATGCATGGATGGGTAGGAAGGCAGGAGAATCATGCACACTAAGTAAATCATCAGGACACCAGCAATCTCTTACATTAAATAAATTTACAATCACATTGTGTCTTCAAAAAGAAAAAAACACTTAAAAGAAACCCCCAACTGGTTGTAATTGAACTGTATTTTTAAGACAGCTAATGAACTAAGTCTACCATTAGCTGAACAATCTTACCCTATTTCACAATTTGTCTGCTTTTTAAAAGCAACAATCTTTTTTATCTTTATTTTTAGATTCTCCACAGGGAGTAGAATTTTATGTACCATGGGATTATTTCAGAGACAAAAGTTGCAGATTTACACAGAATACATTTAATGTTAAGAAAAATAAAAAAATTGAGAATCAATGCTACATGCTTGAAGTAAGCGCAACTCCATTGCATTAAAAATGTATTTCAGCTGTGGTAATCTTTCAATCTGATCTTTTACCACATTCTAGCCACATACTAAGACAAAAATTAACAAATTCCTATTAATTTGATCAGAAAACAATGGACCATGTACCTAACAGACAGAGAATACTGCCATACCATGCTGTCATAAACAGTGTCTGAATAACTTCATTCACAGTGAGAGATTACTTTATAGCACAGAAAAAATGTAACAAATATAAAGCATAAAAGCAAGTGTAGCCCATTCTAACAAAGGTTTTGCAGAACAAATTGTTATGAGACATTGTCCAGATGGCAGCTGGGTTATCCACTTTAGGGAAGCTCAATGCATGTAAGACTTCAGAGACTCCAGCCGTAAGAGAATAAAAGGTAGTGCTTCTGTAAAAGGTAGTGCTTCTGTGAGAAGACAAACTTGACACTCAAAGGTTACAATTTCAAATAACGGGTACAGTTCATTCTCTGGCAAAGTTCAAAGAAATCTAGTAGAAGCTGAAAGTAGTCCTAACCTCAAGGAGTGAAGGGCAAAAAGAAAAAAAATAAGAACACTGGCAGTATCAAAGTAAAACCTGGATACTCCACTGAATCTGAGAAATGCATATTTTACACTAATATTTAGCTATTACCTTACGAAATTCTATTTAGCCTTACATCAAACTACAACTAAACTGACTGTAAATGTGTATGTTTTAAATCAAACATCAGATTGTGAAGAGAACCAAGATCCTTAATGCGCACTTTAGCTAAATATATTTGTTATATATATATATATACACACTGTTTGTATTTTAGACAGGAGTTCAACACTGTAAAAGTAAAAATTAAGTCACTTTTCAAGTCAGGAAGTGAAGAGTTAAAGAGTGGCCTACTTCAACACTTCAATCTACAAAATAAAAAGCCAAAAGAGAATGTGACATAGATTTAAATAAAACACACAGCTGATGAATCACATGAAACAAATTAGCTGATTTTTAATGCCAGCTCTACTTAAGTCTGAATGCGAACAGTGTTCCGAATGCGATGAACAAAGCTACTGTTCAGAAGCCAATAGCCCACTGCTGGTGTGCAGATTGAAGTCTCTATTCTAACCTCCTGAGCTCAATGTCTTAAACTACGCCTTTGAAAGAAATATTTATGTAAATGATAATCTTTTGGCAAAGAGCCACAAAAACCATACGTGCCTGCACTTCTCAGATAAAAAAATAAAAGGTTAGCATTTAAAGCACTTTAGAAGTTACTTTTTCTAAAATACAAGCATGCAGATCTAAAAATAAAGCACTGTGAACACACTTTTTTCATTTTGGGGCTAGATTCCTGAGGCAAAAGAATTATATTTAAAATCAGAAACATCAGAAAGTGTCAGTGCTACAGACTGTCTGTTTCCAGGAGAAACTACTTGAATTTAGAAGGAATTAAACTAAAACAAAACATTTCATTGATTGAAGCGAACCTTAAAAATTAATTCCACTACTCTTCACATTGCTTTCCCATGAGCAGCTGAAATTAAAAACTGCTTTCATTCGGGAGTAAGTTACATTGCAACAACAATGAATTATTCCTGGCTTTTTCCTCAAATATAGACAACTTAGTACAAGTACACAGAGGCACATCATCTTATCTTTCATTCTGTAAATTAGATTCACATTTGCTCTAATTACGGTCACCTTGTACTTCCATGACTGACTTAGAAAATAACCAACCATGGTCTGACAGTGTGTACAGCACTGAATGTTGCCAGCACAGCTCAGAGGAAGGTGCTAAGCTGTTGAACCTATTGGCCATCTCCTTCACTACCCTACTAGGTGGTGGCAAAATGGCAACAGCCAAAATTACCCACCTTCACCCGCACTGGAGGCTGCAGTGGAGGTGCCCACATTGCCTATGCCACTGGTTATGTCAGGCCCTGGAATATGCCAACAGGATTTACTCACCTCTTCCCCCAGCCAGGGCTTTTGGGGCAGGCTGCCTCTGACCCAGTGTAGCGCAGTAACCGGGCTGTGCTGACAAGAGCTGTGAGGAGCCTCACTGCAGGGCTCTCCTGCCTGAGCTAAGAACAGCTTTTAAGCTCAGACCTTTGCCCTTGGTCCTCCTCCGAGCTACATCTATGCACCTTTGGTCTTGACCTTGACTACTGGCTTAACTTCCTGCCTTGAGCTGTGCCTTGTGGCTACACACCACAGGGCTGTTGGCTGTCCCTGGTTACCGTCACTGAACCCGCTCAGCTTTTCCTGTTTGGCTACTGAGTGATTGCTCCCCTTGCTCACAGTGCCATGCCTGCCTTGCAGCCCTCCTCAGCTCCCAGCTCACCCTCGCTCATGGAGCAGAACCCTGCTGTTCCCACACTGATAGAAGGTTGACTTCTTTACAAGTCCTCATACCCCAAAGGGCTGTTCTCTCTGCTCTTTCCAAACCTCTCTCCCTGAAGGTTAAAAACAAAGAAATGCTTCAAATTGATCTTTGCACACCTAATTTTTTTTCTTCATGTGTTTTACAGAAGCAAGCAACTGCATGGACAAAAGTAATTTAACTTTCACACCCCATAAAAAGCAAATTAATTAATTGCTATTAAATAATAGAGCAACAGAAGGCATGAGCATGAAGGCATGTCATGTTTTATCTATCATGGGCTTTTAAATTTTTTTCTCTCAAGATAGTACAAATCAAAAATGTTGCTTCAAATAATGAAATAATTTGTCATTAAAAATAAGAAAAAAATTTCTACAGGTTTGATGCTGAGAAACACAAAACTAGAAAATCTTGGCCGCTATGGAATGCAATAAGAAATTCTGATGCTCAACAGTCTGCTAATTTGATGTCCGATCTCTAATACCTAATAATCAAATCTTATGCTTTGCACTGAAGTTACTTATCCCACTCTTCTCATGTCTGGTCAATATAGTGACAGTGGTAAAAGCTCTCACACAAATCACTCCAGGAACTTTGTAGTACTTTCAATATATTAGCACCTGTGCTACAAATATTCTCTCAAACTGAAAACTGCAACAGGTCACTTGGACACTGAAAAAGAACATTCGCTTATACACCCATTCATATAAAAATAGGAACAAAAAGCCATCACACAGTCAATAATATAACATAAGGGAACAAATGCTTTATCTTTATAAAGACCAAAAAAAAGAGAAAGCTATAGTTTGATATATCTATGTAGACAAAAATTCAAGTCCCCTCAGCGCATATTAAGCAGAAGAGACTTCACTGAACAGATGCAACAGCTATTTAAAAACTCCTATTACCATAGGTATTCAGGAAAGCTTGATTTGCAAAACTGACTCTATTCAATTCAAGAACCAGCAGATAAACCACCTCTCCACCTCTCCTCCTAAAGCGTTCCTGCTTTTGATCATTTCAGAAAAAAAAACCATTCTGATGCTTAAAAGATTGGTATTTATTAAACTAATCTCCCACACCCAGTATCACACACTGTCACTGAGCCATATTAAAAAGTTCTGTTCTTTAAACAACTCTCTGGCATACTTTATGATTAAAATAAAGTGTTAAAGCAGTTACAAATGCCCGGATTCATTCACAGCTTTGCAGTGCTATTTGAATTACAAAAGGCAAAAGAATTTTAAAAAAGGTGGGCATCAACCACCTACTACTCAACTGCTACATTGCCTTTTAACATTGAGACCACACTATTAGCACAGTAAGAAACGTAATAACTTTATGTGCCCTGCCTTTTAAGTATGAGGCAATAAAAGGAGATGGAAAAACAAAAAGCAGGTTAAATATTTTAGAAGTAATGCCTCACTGTGAGGTCTACAATACTAAATTGTCTACTTAAAGGAAGTGATTTATTTAAACCTGGCCTGGGCAAAGATGATTGTAGAGAACATTATCATCAGAGTGATGAATGTGGCACCTTCCACAGAGTTTTCATTTTTAATTTCTATAATCACTAAATAGCTACACTTCTTAAATTAATACATCAATAGGTATTAAGCAACTCACAAATCCCTCTGAAGTTCATTTCACCCTTTTTTTAAAAAGGTATTTAAACAGTGTCACAACTGGAATTAACATAATAACCTTCCAAAAAAGTTACATTTCAATGATCTTGCTGAATTTTAACATTTAAAATTTCTACAGAATTGCTGAAAGCATGTAACATACTTTTCTAAAAGAATAATTCAATAGATATTTGTCTAAAGCACTGTAATGAAAAAGTAAACAGATAATGCTTATCTTCCATTTTTATTTTACTTTTCTTCTTACTTATGTATATTAACAAAAAAAACCTCAAATGATTTAAACAAAAGCTTTTAGCTCAACACATAATTGCAACAAAATTACAATAATTGTACCAATTAAAATAATCCTGAATGAACAGTTTGTCATCTTAATGTTCCAATGGTTTATAGAAGGATCTACTTAATTAGCTGAAATTGCTTTCCAATGTTAGTATCAAATGTCATTTGTTAAAAGTTGAACGATTTTGAAAATAATTTAACAAAGCAATTTTACAAAACACCAAGAACCAACATTTTCTTTTCAGCTGAATAAAGCAAGCAGATGTGTCATCAAATTGCTATAAAAATAAATGAGCCTTTATATGGAGAAAAATAAATTTTACTACTAGTGCTACAGAATACTATTTTTGTATGAAATCAGATTCTTTAATAAAATAATTTCATATCATTTATATCTTGGTGATATTTTTAGTATGCTATAAATATACTTTCTTAAATTGAGGTAGTAAACAATCAAGGAGAAATATTCCACCGTACATGAAACAGAAAAATGTTTTAACGTAAGTGATTTCTTGATTTGATTACTATGTGTGCATTACACAAGAGATCTGAATCTATCAGGAAAACATGGCACCACTGAAACCATGTTATAGAACTCCAAATCTATAGTAATGAACTGCGGTTTCACTTATAAATCAATTCGTTTGTACCAGTTTAATTTCAAGAGAAAAGGAAAAAAATAAAAGAAAAACCCTTCTGTGGTTGATTTCAAGAAAGAGTAACTTCACTAAAGACTGGAAAAAAACTCAAGCAAAATCATATACCAGTGCTGAAACTGGACTGGAACTGAAAAAATTAAGAAACAACAATTCCTTCTATTATTGATAAATTAAACAAAGCATATATTCCACAATCCATCCCTTGGAATGCTGTACAAGTTGCAAAAGCCTTAAAATGAAATTAATACATGAGCTATGGCTCGCTTAGATCCTTTGGTGCTTCAACCCCTGTAACCCCCCTCCCTCCTTCCCCCAACAAGAAAAATAAAAAGAATTAGAAAAAGAAAAAGAAAAAGAGAAAAAGGTGCTGAATTAAAGAAAGCCGTTATGCTATTCTTCTAAATTTGGTGTGTTCTGCCTCGGCACATCGTATTGCCATCCAATTTGCCATCCATCATAGGTAGGCATGCACACATATGTGCACAAAGACTTTATCACAGAGGTTAAATAAAGCCCAAGTGATGGATGAATTACATGTTGCTAAGTTTTAAATAACGGTTACCTACAACTCTGAGAAAAGTATAACCATTTTCTTGTCCTGAGAAATCTTTTTTCAAAATCAAAGAGCTCTTGATTTCCATAGTTTCCTTCAGCTTCCCAAAAAGCATATTTTCAAGGAGATTAAGGAAGGGTGGAGATCGTAATCTGAACAGATGGCTCATGAGTTTCTTCTATCCTGAGCCAAGCTCTTCTGTTCTAATATTTTTAATAAATATATAAAAATAGTCACAGAAATTTACAGACCATCAGCTATTTGCAAATATCCTCATAAAAAATCAGAAAGTTCTGTCTTAATATTCTGGTTTGCTCAAAGCCCCTGTCTTAACACCCCAGTTTGGTCAAAGTTAGGGCAAAGAATGACAGGTAGGACTGTCCCTCGTGACATCAAGCCCAAAAAGCAGATTAACATCAAAAGCAGCCAGTAGGAAGCACCTGAATAGAAGGTTACATGAATATCTGAATTCTGTAGCATTAAAAAAATTGTATATTCAGTCATGGGGGACAAGCACCCTCCCCTCCCCAGCATCTTTAAGCACTGATCTCATGGTCCCTCTTAGGGCTACCTACTCAGATATACCAGCCTTACACTTCTCACATTTTCAGCAGGTAAGGGCTAGAATTATATTCAGAAAGACACAGAACCTAGGTCCTAACCCCATAAGAGAGAGGACAATATTTACCACACCTCTACCTAGTGCCTGGGTGAATGTCTGGTATCTGAGCACAACCATGAGGAAATTCTCATGGATTGTCATCAACTTCATACTGACTTTTTTCTTTCCAAAAGGCCCTCTGTAACAGGTAGATCATTAAATTCTTCTGGTAGCCTCCAGTGCATACCCCGCCATTTTCTTTCCAAAGGCCAACTGGAACTTTTCCACAGTGGCCTTCCTTGCCTGCTGGACAACACGTCTTGCTCACCAGCACCAGGAGGTTCCCGCAACCTGTAACACATCCTGTCCCAGCACTTGGTACAACTAATTCAGACACATTTATCTTAGAATTAAAGTAGCCCTTTCTGCTGTACTTTGTGCTGAACCTCATTTTATCCTCCTGCTTCAAACATGCTCAAACCACGTTTTTTGTCCTTTACTTGGCTCTTTAAGCGCTTCAGCTACTGACTGAATAGGTTCTAGGTGCAATGTAGGCCTTGCTTTAGCAATTCTGTACATTCACAACAGAACTGTTTCACAGCAGAACCATTGATTACACAGGACTCTCAGGGGTAAAAATTCAGTCCATAGTTTTTCAAGTTTTTTCAAGTATTCAATTACAATAATTTTCTGAAATGCCATACAAGACATTCTTGAACTCAAGAGGCATACGCATGCCTGAAGTTTCACTTTCAATTGCATAAATCTTACAGTCCAGCTACCAACAGCTCTAAGAAGTGGCAGACTGGTAAATTTACCACATCTAGTTGAGAACAGGCTTGCTCATAGATACAGAAACTCTCCCTAATGCCTCTGGAAGGACAAAAGTCTCCAGAAGGACAGGCAAGAGAGTTACACAATTACTTCAGTGAATTCTAGGAACATTTTCCAATTGACAAAGTACTGCAGACTTTGATTTCTGCCATGATAAGAAGGATACGAAGAGATAAAATATGTTCAGCAGATTATCTTATTTAAGGAGGCAATTTGATGAGGAAAGGGACTGGGAAGACATTTCTTCTCATACAATCAGCTTTAATAGCATGATTTTTGATCAACATGGTGGTAAATATCAATCCCTGACATCTTTGGTCTTAAGAAGTAGAAAATATCAAGAAACTAAGACTACCAAGACTCAGAGCCTCAAACTGAAATGAAAAAATTAGGACTTTTGGGGAAAAGAAAGAAATAAATCAAATGTCTTAAGAATGCGGAGGGCTGGAGAAGAGAGGAGAAAGTCTGGCAAAACTGGGAGTCAACACTGCTTGATGTGAGACTACAGCTTTCCCTGGCCTCTTAAGTATATCAATTTTGGTACAACTATTTTGAAATGCGATGATTAGAAACTCAGTCTTTAGAACTTAGAAAAATCACAGATTTGTATAACACAATACATTCTGCCCTTCCGTTGTTTTGTTGTTTTAGGGAACTCCTAAAGACACTGTTTCATTTTCTGACTGAAGTGGGGCACAAAACATTGTTCAGAGAAATCAGCAACAATTGATTAATTCCTTTCCTTACCACAGATTTACTGCCCACTACTGTGTTAGCAGGGCTGTAGATGAGATTATTTTCCCCAGTAGGGTATATACCTATATGAACAACAACTTTGATCTGCAACTTACTCACAGCTACTTCCACAACCCTCTGTGAAACTGTTATCTTGGTTATATGCCCACATGGCATCACCTCCCTCTATCAGACCATTCACTGGCATGTCAAATAGCACAAGAATTATCTTTGGAATCCTCACCTGCAAGTTTCTCATGAGACACATACTCCTATCTTTTGCTTCCTTCTTTTGTTTTCCTGGGGCAATCGTGCCTGTTATTATCTTAGATTTTAATACATTTAGATGTTCTAGAATAAGATCTTGCTTAAAATGTCTTAAATTTCAAAATAGTTCCTTGTCTTCTTCCTATGTTCATGGACTCTGTTGAGAATTCAGTTTTGTAAAATGTATATTTTTTCCTACAAAAGCCACAGTGACTTTTCCCAAGATATCATTTATTTAGATCTGACACTGTCGTTTATTCTGGTGTCATGGATGCTTTACTTGCCTTCACAAGAGAGCACATTCCCATAGCTGGCTAATTTACAAGTCTGAGAAGTCTCAGTTGCAAACACTCAACAGAAACTTGCTTTAATCTGACAACTTAATTCTCTTAGAAATTTATTTGCAGAAAGCCCACATATTTTATTTCACTTCAGATCTTTAAAAATTTGCCTTTTGCAACTTCTGCAAGCCACTTTGGTGTTACACAAAATTGACTCTTTACAGTAACGCAGAAGAGAATACAGCACAACATAAATGTAGAGAAATATTAACGCTATGTCATAGCTATAAATCAAATGGTAAAGATAATTAAATTAGACCAGGATGGACATATGGGTAATGACAACAGTGAGCTTGACCACTGAAGAACCTAAACACAAAAAGGGGAGGAGCAACAAAATCAGAATTAAGAGCTTAACCTGGTAAGGAGAGAGACTACATGAAAATCCTGATGATGAGAAAAGGCAACACATTACCTGAAGGAGTAAATACTACTAATAATAAATATACCAGGTGAAAAGCAAGACCAACCAGACAAGTAGATAGAGATAGACTGAAATGAGAGGATAGAAGTGAGATGATAAAACAGGTCAGTTTAAGGAAATAAAGAGTAAAGACATTTTTCTTGAGCATATAAACTGAAAGCCAACAAAGCAGATTCAGCATTTTCTTTTCAAAATTTGCCACAGTGACAAAGCATGGGCTTGCCTCCCTCTAAAAAAGATTGAGAGCACAGAGTCTCAACCTGTTACCATAAGAGATGTTAAGTGACTCCAGCTCATAAAGGTTGTTCACAGAGGTGTGTATGTGTCACAAACTGAAGAGTAATTTTCTTTAGAGGACTGGGGGGGAAGAAGGAGGGGGGTGTTCTGTTTTGGGTTGGTTTTTCTTGTGGTTTTCTAATTGGTTGTGTGGTTTGGTTTTTTTGGTTTGTTTGTTGTTGTTGTCATTGTTGTTGGTTTTGGTTGTTGTTTTGCGGGGGGAGTCTGTGTTCTTTTGGTTTTGGTGGGGTTTTTTGTGAGGGTGGTTTTTCTGTTTGTTTGTTGGGTTTTCTGTTATAGACCCTGGAAGAAACTTCCCAATATGATATTCAGTAGGTTTTTCATCTCGGCATACTATGAAATAGGAAATACACACTTCTCCTAACAGATCTGGCTTCATACTCATCAACTTAGTCTTTGATATTCTTCACAGTATCTATAGAAAAAGACAAATTTACTTTCCCCAACAAGTCTTCATAATAAGAATATATTAGCTAGCTTTATTTTTAATGACAAATTGAAACACAGAGATAACAAGTAAACTTATTTAGTTACCAAATTGAGGTATCCATTTCTTTCCAGAATACTCCACCAACTGAAAGCAGAGCTCCCAGTAGCTCCAGATATAGCTCTGAACACTGAGTACTTAGCATTATCAGCCTACAGAACCATAAGCTGTACACCACCTCCCCACGGAGGCATGATTACTATCCAAGTGAAAGGTACTATAGAGGTGACTAGTCCAGCATCACACAAACTCTGACTAATAGTTGTGGAACAGCATTTCATTGTCTTACTTTAGTTATTGCATTCAACTCCAAAAGACAGCACTGCAATGTTACAGAAAATGGCCTTCTCTTTTACTACAGTTTGCAAAATTAAATCCTGGACATTACAAGATGGGAATCTCATGGAGGCAAAATAGCATATAATCATGGAAATCATATATCATTGTGCCTGCATAGAGGAGAATTAACTAAAGACTATATTTATTCTTTTGCTTCTTAGTGCTTGACTACCCGATTCTTTTCGCTTTCCCGTATTTTTTGTATGTTGTGAAAGTATCGCTTTCTCCGGGAAACAGCGAGCCAAGGCTCTGGCGCCAGCGCTCCCCGCGGCTGTGCCGAGCCGGGAGCGCCACCTGCCGGCACCGCGCCGCGCTGCACAGTCCCTGCGGCACTAGCGCTGCCGGGGGACCGCTGGGGACAGCCCGCCTCGGGGTCACAGGCGGGGACAGCCCGCCTCGGAGACACAGCTGCAGGGCAACACGGGGTTAACTGTCCCCCCCACCCCCTCCCGTTGCACCCTCAGCGCACACAGCGACCATCTACAGCAACTCCTCCGCTGAAGGGAGCTGTAACTGGTCAGCCTAGCGTGGTCACCCTCTGCTCCGCACCGTCTGCAGCAGAGGGGAAGGCAATGGAGAGTTCTCACTGCAAGGGAATCCTTGTGATTCAAAAGCTTTTTAACACATGAGCTTTTAAAATTTGGAAAAGCAACTGTAATATCAAAGGATTCTCTTTACACAGAGAATGCAATCAAGCGTGAAATTCTTACATTTAACATAGAACCTACAAGACTCCTTTTATTGACGAGATGTCCAAGCAGCAACCCTAAAGCTGCAATGTCACAATAGAAAGTAGTTTGACAAAAACTATTCAATACTAGGAAAACTATATTCTTGATTCTGAGCTAAAATATCAAGATATTTAAAAAAAAACCCTGAAGAATAAAAAGCGGAGAACAACAAACTCAGTACAGGAACATGCTACATAATTATCAAAATCTGGTATGTATTTTGATAACACATGAGAGACTCCAATGGGAAAGCTGCTCTATAAACTAACAAAACTTAGAAAACTGAAACTGAAGTTTTAGAAGAGGAACTAACTTTGAAATGATAGTGAAACAGTTATTTGAATCAAGTTACCTTAAACAGTTGCAGATAAAAAGAATAGCAATGACACTGAAAGGATTACTTTGGATAAAACATAATTTTAGAGGTCTGTATAGTCCCAGAGAAGAGTTCACAGACTTTTTCACATTCAGCATATGGTAAAGAAGATCACTCAAATCACCAGACAGACCTCAGCTTTGTCAATACCTCAGAAGAGTTACATATTTAGTTCCTTACACAGGTTCAATAGAAGGGGCTGAGAGACATCAATTCTCTTCCTAAGCATGCAGCAACATTATTGTTAGAAAACTTTTTTCTTTAATTGTTAAGAAGCTGAAGAATTGGTCTTGTTTTCCTTTTCCTTATTTTTCTGGTATTGCAGGTAGAATACAAACGGCTTTCCTTAAAAGATGATGATCACCTTCCCTTTTCCAATACATTGTACAGGGTTCTTCACTGTTTCTTCCCATTATGTACTCTGGTTTTAAAACACTAAAAAATTATCTATACCCTTGTAATTGTCAGTTATGAACTAGCAGTTACTCAAGTGGCTGTATCACTTCCAAACAACCTGCATAGCAAGAGGTACAACACAGCAGCAGTCATGAATCTCCTCCACACCTTAACTAATAAACCATGACTCGCTCCAGCTGGCACTAAGCATCAACAGCTCAAGTGTTTGTGCTAACAACAAACAACCCAGAACCCAAGTAAGTTATTCACATTCACTTGTCAATGTCCTTTTATTTATGTTGGTTTACTACGATTTAACATCCATGAATACTGGAATTACTAGCATCCATTTATGAAAAAAAAATCAGGTCTCTAATACCTCTTCTGGTTTATCAGAAGACAAACATTGTTATGTCTTGAAGACAGCTTTGGACTTCAATCATCCCAAAGTGATTTATTACTCTAGATGCCAATAATCAGAAAACTGTAATGAGTTTGTTGGGTAAATACTGAAAATATAAAATTGTGAAACATGCTTTACAGAAATCTGAACAAAGAGAAGTTTGAATAAAAAGCATGACAGAAAAGGAAATTCCTGATGATTCTGAATTACTTTACTTAGCTGATCACATAAACATTTGTGATACTAACTGTGTGAACACACAGTCGAAAGATGGGTTCCCTGTGCTTTACCTTCGATTTCACAGGTATATTATACTCATAGAGGAAACGCAAAACTCAAAAACTGGGTCCATACTCTAGAGGAGAGTGTTTTCTAATCATGCACTTAATTTACCTGTGAAGTCTGGTATTTCTAAAGCCATCTTCCATCTTAAAGCCAGTCAACTACTTCACTCTACTACTTGCCCTCTTTATCTGTCTTCAATCCTCAGCCTCATCATGCCCAATCCACACTTATCCCTCTACCTTCTGAGATTTCTGTGTTCAGATCATAACTGCACTTCAACTTTTCTAATACAACTCATTCAATCTTTCTCAAATAATCCTAATTCCATTCTCAGCCCACCCCAGATCCTACACAGTTCACCTCCTACTCCTTGACTTTCATTGCAGAGCACACTTCCAGTATTTTCTCTCCAAGTTCATTCCCCTGGACCCTGCAAAATTTCTAGATTTTCTGGTAACTTGTTCAATCAGTCACAATCTTCTCTCTTTACCTCAGCAGCTCTTTTCATTGGATCTCAATTATATTTTATCCAAACCAAACCTTTCTTTCTTCCCCCTGACTCTCAGATTCTGCTTTCCTTCTATAGGCCCCACTCTCAGTCACATCTCTCTCTTCCATTCCTCCCACTGTCATCAGGTCACAACTCACAAATCTTTTCTTACAAGCAGAGGGTTCTGGAGAGAGATGCTCACTGGCAACACAGGACAATTTGTTCTCAGCAGTAATACCTAGACAGCTCTGTAGGAAAGCAACTTGTAGCAGAAATGGAGAAAGACATGCCTCTTTTTCACATCCCTTAACTGCAGCACATGGCACTGCCATAGCACACCTGCTTAGCACAAAACCTTCAGAGATTTTTATCAGTGAAGGCCAGTTTCTGCTGAGCTTACTTCAGATTAACAAAGAAGTGGAAAAAATATCCAACTTGTAGCTTGGCCAAAGTAAAGATGAAAAGGATATCAAGAGACAAAAGTACAGTTAGCTGCCTGTGAAAGAATACCTGTACAGTTCTCTTTGGTTTAAATACAAAGCACTCATTCATACATGGAGCATCAATTAGCAATGAAACTCACTTAGAGTTTTCAAAAGTCAGCAAAAGAGGGTGAGATTGTGGGAATTTTAGATTACAACCTGATAAATGTCTGAAAGCCATGTTATTCTAGTGATCATTAATAACAATCACTATTTTAATCACTGAAATTGCACACCATTACCAGAATAATGACTACCTCTCATAGATGGTTTTTAAAGTCAGGTGATCTGGAACACCTTCAGTCTCTTCAAGATGCAGGATGAGCCACGATGTTCTATATGGCCACTGCTCTGTGAGATTGATCCAACTTGCCAGTCTGTCCCAATTGAATGTGATTTGATTGGCTCTCAATAAACGACCTGAAAGAACAAGAAAGAACAGAAGAAAACATAGAGGATTTTTTTCTCCCTTTTGAAAGATACCTTTTTTCCCCTCAAAGTAACAGTTATGTTACTTTGTTATTATCTGATATGTGAACTTCCTGCTATTATATTTTTAGCTCAGTAAATTCAAAAATCATTGCAAGATACATCTAAAAATATAATTTTACAGTCTAATAAAAATCCCTGCAAATACTGGTCAAAATATTAGACTCTCCAAAACTGTCAACTTCAGCCCCAGTTTAAACACTAATTACTATCATCCTGCTCCTGATGAATCTTAACTTACTTCAACCAAATTCAATAAAGAATTTCACACAGCATTAATTTCTCCATCTAAACACAGAATTTCATGCTAATACTTTGACAGATTTTCTATGCACTCGTATATGAAATGTGGTCAAAACAAGTTAAGCATACAACTGCCAACTTCAATAGCTAATATAGTAAAATTCAATGCTATAAAAAAAGACTGGTTTAAGTTAGTAAGGTAAGGTATAAATTACAAATAAGGTTATTTTGAAAACCAGAAAAAGTTAATACTACAATTTAGGCATCTGAAGTTTCAGCAAATTTTCTGTCTTTTATTTATATCTGTAATTACATGTAACATACAGCCTGAAGGCTCTGATCATAAAGCTGTTCATGAAATCATCATGTCTAACCACAGATTATACTACAATAAAAGTGTTCCTGCAAGGTCTTTTTTTTTAGTTTAATTTTACAACTAATATTTTGTGATTTTGTTATGCTTTTGTAACTGCACTGTAATTTGCCAAAACAAGACAGGTTACATGCTACAAATTGCAGTAACAACTAAGAGACAGACCACTTATTTAAAACATTAGCCCAGAATTTGAGAGGCTAAATATGTTGCAGATTTATTCTCTTAACTATACACAGTGTGAAAAGTAACTCAATTTCTCTGCTTTGGGTAGCTGTAGGGCCACCCAGTGCCTTCTACTGTCTGTAATAGAAAAGACACTAAATAATCACTCCCCATTCTCTTACTACATGAAACATGTTTTTATTAAACCTCCATAACCCCTCTTCCAGTTATTTCCAGTTTTTAAAGTTCATAGATACCAATGTCTTGACTGTATTTTATTGAAGAAAAGCAGGTGACAAAATGCTTTCATCAGCCCTACACAATCATTTAGGGAAAAAGAACTGCAAATATTCACAGCAAAAATAAACAGGATACATACTTGGTTTTCCACTCACAGCTTACCTTTTTACATATCATCACTACAATCTTTGCTCACACCACAGTATTATGAAATTGAAAAATGTAATTTTCTTATACCACTTCAAAATAAAAAAATATAAAATTTCCTAAAAATGCAAAATAGAATAATTTGTCTCCCAACTGAAGCCAATGAAACAACAAATATTACATATCTTTCAAATTCCATGTAGAATGGTCAATAATGTTTTCATACATTTTGGAAGAGTTTGCTTCAGAAGGACTTTCAAAATCAAAACATCAACTGACTTGTTCAATTTAGTTTACACACTGAAAAGTCTGAGTGTAACTACAAGCAGCCAAAACACAATCCTGTTTACTGCATACCAGCATGTCATGCTTACCAGTCACTGAAACAATATTTAGCAACCTCCTCATGGTCTGAGGGCTGATATCACTGAACCAATCCTCTGTAACCAACAGCTTGGTCAAATCAAATGACATTTGGCGGGTTATGGTCCTCTGCATCTGGCGCCTTCGGTAAGTATCCTGATAATGAAGCAAAAACCCAAGGAATACTGATTAGTACCAAAAGCTTTTATGTATTTCAAATACTTCAGTTTTACTTGATCATCAAGTTAGAGCCTTTGTGAGTAAGTCTGTGAACCTGACAGGTAATATCAAATGTACAAGAATTTAATTCTGATTTACCTGTGTAAAAGCTGAACACTATTTCCACAGAAGCCAAGAAGTGGTAAGAGTTACACATTTTACTTCTACATCAATTCTGAGAGGGCAAAATAGAGTAACATAGCAAAATATTTTCTAAAATGATTACTACTTTCAGCATTTCTATCAATGCTTCCTACTGTCTCTCCAATGAGTTAATATGATCCATTTACTACCCACATGTAACAATTCAAGCGACCATTAGGCTCCTCCACTACATAATTCTCAGAGTCTCTACCAATGGCAGCTCAAGAACTCAGTAGCCTCAGACTCTATGTTCTTTTTCACAACTTTCTAGATACCAGTTTGTGATTTTATGTAAATATGAAAGGAGAGAAAGCAGGATAAGAATGTGGTAGACATTGCAGTACAAGTCTAGTACTTAATATTGCTTTGATTAAGTCAGTTACTGTCTCTTGTTGCAACGTCCTGCAACAAACTGATGTCAGGCTTACACAAAAAAAAATCCAAAATATACACACAGACCATAGCTCCTAGAGGATCTGCTGTATCATCTCAGCATTCACAGAGAGCTGTATTTAATTTTTTGTGGAAAGGAATACTTTGGTGAGCAAGCAAACTTTTTCCTCTTTGACAGAGCATCAGTCTACTAATGTAAGAACAGACTTTTCTTACATGGATCATTTATAAAAATTTCAAAAGAATGGGTTGATAAGTCTTCCAAGTTGATATTACTGAAAATGTCAAAGAAAAAAAAACAGAAAAGAAAAAAAGGTTTTACCAGTATCTCTATTTAGACTAAAAATCCTTCTCACCCGCCTGTTGAGAGCAGTTTTGCTACCAAGCTTGGTCATGTCTCCAAGACTGTTCTGAGAAACTCTCCTGTCAACCTCTTCATGCAATCCTATGGAAAGGAAAACAAAGGTAGGCATATATCTCTCTAGTCATATACATTTGACTGACCTGTAAAAATAATACTAATGATCTGTCAATTATTTTAAAAATTTCTTCCAAAACACAGATTTTGGATTGTTGGTTTTGTAATGCTCATATCACCTTCCTGCAGAACCTTACCTGCATTATCTGCATAAGGAATATCCCCATTGGTTGTTGAAGCTACCATCAGTTTTTTTGCATTACTAAGCCCTCGGCTGTTGAGAAAAACAGGCAAATGGACAATATTTCGCATGTAATCATGGCCATTTATGTTTGAATCCCGTAGAACACTGTTGAGATTCTGGTTAATTGCCTTTATAATAATGTGTGGGTCACTTGCAAAAATCGCAATGAATGGTCCTTTTGAAAACAAGACTCGCACCTGTAAAAAAGTAGACAGTAAACCTTGTTAGTAACAACTAACTGTAGCTGCAGATCACTTGAACATTTGGCTCAACAGCTTATATTCATTCTGTTCAAGGAATAAAACCTGAGAGGCCAAGAGATGAATGGACATGTCATCTTCTTCTATATGAGGTATCTAACATTAGGAACTTATTCACAGCTAGAAATAAGCACACTCAACAAGTCAACAGCAGAATTTACAATGGAAATCATCACCAAGGATGTATCATGCAGTAATGTTCCAGTTTCCCACAAATATTTAGCATTTAAGTATTTTTCATCTCAAGTACTTCAAAGGTAAAAATATGAAAAACCCTCCAAACATTTTAAGCTTGTTTCAACCTTATACTTATTTTCCATAGTTTGTATTTGATTGTTTCAAACCTTTCAAAAGTACTAACATGCAATTTAATTTTCAACTTTTAAAATCCATCACTCTTAGCATTATAGTTATGCCAATGTACACAAATATTAATTACCACAACATAGCTTTCTTTCTACAGAAAATACACAACAACCATATGTATCTGAACTCATTTGTGGAAGAGATCATGCATATAATCCAGAGGTTATCTTTATAAAATGATCCAACTCACAGTATCAAGCATCTGTAAAACCTTGTCCTGTTCACAAGCATCCAGTCCATCAATAATTACAACAAGCCTTGTCTGATTCTGAGTGAAGCTGTCAATGGTTTTTGCCATTTTGGCCATCAGTTCCACTTCACATTTCAAAACCTAAAAAAATGAAAAAAAAAAAAAGAAAAGAAGGAAAGGACACATCTATAATACTTAAAACTGATAAAAATACATACATTTCCTTTTGCCGATTACTATTTGTCCCAAAAATACTCAGTAAGATTACAAGAAAAAATTTACAAATACTCAAAGTGAAAAGTCCTAAAATATCACTTCCAACGTATTAATTTCCTTTTTGAACAAAAATGTATAGCAGAAACATATATTCCGCTTTGATATAGCAAACTATCCTTATTTAAAATCCATTACAATGTTATTTAAGAAAGTAACATTTATGCACAGTAAAAAGCATTATTTCAGAAGTAAATAAAAAAGCATTTGTAGCTTCAGCTAGTCCTCAAACATGGCTCTGCAAAAAATGTACAGCAAAATTTTCTATCTCCCTTCCAGCCAAGCACATTATGCTATTACTCTAATAGTCAAGATAGGCAGTCTGAAGATCTGTTAAGCTTTTCAACATTGTTACACATGTAACAACCAACCATAACATAGAAACAAAGGAGGAATTTGCCTTTCCTAACTTCAGCAGCTAACAGGTAGACATTAAAATCTGATCTCTTAACCAACAGGTTCATTAGAATGTGCACAGTAAGATGACATAAAACATGAGATTAACAACTCTCCTGAAATACTTCTCTCCTTTGATGGCCAAGGGTGAACCTAACTCCTAAAGGCTCAAGTTATGTCAGATAAATACCACTCAACAAACAACTGTCAAGAAAAACAGTACCAACACACAATCAGGTCTTCTGTGCTGCAAAAACATGACACTAGGCATGCTGGCATCAGATGGGATTCACCTTTCTCAAAAGGCAAAGAGAGCATTCAACCAGGAGCCAGCAGGGTTAACTGACACAGCTTTAAACAAGAGGGAGGGGGATAAATCAGGCTTGCCCACAACAAACTGTGGTATGACACACTAAGGTTACAGGGATGAAGGGCTACTGAGGGCCCTCATCTGAGATGTGCTGGCCACACTGGAGCATACTTGGTAGTCTTATGGAGATCAGCCAGGAACTCCTGAGGTAACAGAATCCAACAGGGAAACACCACTAAAATACTTCAAAGGAATTAAAGGGTGCTCGACTAAGAAGCTGACAGAGCTGACAGCCCAGCTGAGGTGCCTCCACCTCAGTGCACACAGACTGGGCAACTAACAGAAGGAGCTGGAAGCCACTGTGCTGCCAGAAAGCTGTGACCTAGCTGACATTCCAGAAACTTGGTGGATGAATCCCATGACTGGAGTGCAACTGCTGATGGCTGCAGGCTGTTCAAATGGGACAGGAGAGGAAGGAGGGGAGGAGAGGTTGCCCTCTACAACAAGAGATGGAGAGATCACAAAAAGATGCCTCTGAGAAACAACCACAAACTGGTGGAGTCAGTGCATAAAAGACCAATAAATGTCACCTTGGGGTTTGTGTCTTTAACAGGCCTGATCAAGGGGGGCCTATTGACAAAGGCTATGTCCCAGCTACAGGAGGCATCATGCTCATGGGCTTGCTTCCTCCTGGGGAACTTAGATGACCCCAGCATCTGGAAACGCAGCCCCATGAGCTGTCAGCAATCCAGGAGATTGCTGGAATTCAGCTAGATAATAGACAAGCCCTACCAGAAGGGGAGCAACACTGGACCTGATGATCACTAATGTAAGTGAGGTAACTGGGGATGTCAAGCTTGGAGCTGCATCCTGGGCTGCAGTGATCACACACTGCTGGAGTTTGCAGTCCTGAGGGATATGGGTCAGGTAAGGAGTAAAGTCAGCACACCGCATTTCAGGAAAGCAAACTTTTGGCTCTTCAAAGAGATAGTCAACAGACCCCCTGGAAAACTGACTACAGGGACAACACAGCTGGCAGATCTTTTAAGGATGCTTTCCATGGAACACAAAAGCCTGTAATACCCAGGTACAAGAAAATTAGCAAGGAAGACTAAAAGCTGGCTGCACTGAGTAGAGACCTGCTGGTCAACCAAAAGACCAAGACATAAATGCACAGGTAGTGGAAGCAAGCACAGGTACACTAGGAAGAGTATAAGGGCACAGTCTGGTTGTGAGAGGATGTGGTGAGGAAGGCCAAGGCAGAGCTGGAGCTGAACTTGTCAAGAGGAGCAAAAAAATAACAAAGAGTCAATGGCTCAGTGTCCCAATGGACATCAGCGACAAGTACTTTCCCTCAGAGGTCCACACTGGGACCAGTGTTATTTAATATCTGCATTAATGACATGAATGAAGGGATCAAGTGCATGCCCAGCAAGTTTGCAGATGACACCAAGGTAAGTGGTGCAGCTGACACACCTGAGGGACAGGACGCCATCCAAAGGGACCTGAACAAGCTCAAGAAGGGGGTTCATGAGGTTCAATAAGGCCAAGAGCAAGGCCCTGCAGCTGTATCCCTGGTATCATTCCAGGCTGGGTGATGAACAGATGTAGAGGAGCTCTGCCAAGAAGCTTGGGGGATGCTGTAGGTGAGAGGCTGGACACGGCCCAGCCATGTGCCCTTGCAGCCCAGAAAGCAAAAATGTGTCCTGGGCTGCATCCAAAGCAGTGTGAGCAGCAGGTCTGGGAGGGATTCTGTCCCTCTGCTCCACTCTAGTGAAACCATACCTGCAGCCCTGCATCCAGCTCTGCACTCCTCAGCACAGGAATGACACTGATGTGTTGGAGCAAGTCCAGAGGAGGCCACAAAGATGATAAGAGGGATGGAGCACCTCTGCTGTGATAAAAGGCTGAGAGGACTGGGATTATTCAGCCTGAAGAAGATGAGATTCTGGGGAGATGTTTATTGTGGCTTTCCAGTACCTAAAGAGGCCTGTAAGTAGTATGAGGATAAACTTTTTGGCAAGGCCTTTTGCAAGAGGAAAAGGGGGATTGGTTTTAAAAACTGACAGACAGTCAATTTAGGTTAGATATAAGAAAGAAGCTTGTTTAAAATGAGGTGGTAAAACACTGGTACAGATTGCCCAGAGAAGTTGTGGATGCCCATCCTCGGAAATATTCAAGGTCAGGTTGCACTGGCTGACCTTTAAAAGGTCCCTTTCAACTCAAACTATTCTATGACTGTTTGAAAAATATTTGTACAACAGATTTTTATACATTGGCTGTAATCTACAAAGTTAAAAATCAGGATGCTACATTTTACTTTCAAAGAATAAGTATATCTGATGAGAGCCTGAGACTATATTTATCAGTTTATAGATACAAGACAGCAAAACAGTAGTATTTCCTACCATTTTTCATTAAATACATGGAGTGTTTTGTAATGTTCCTTCAGTGCTACAATTTCTTTCTTAGCAAAGAGGTCTTGCACACAAAGTTAGGCTTGTTTTTACACCTTTAGAAGACTCTCAAAGTTATTCTTTCTCATCTTATGATCTAAAGCAAGCTTTTACAAAATAATGGTAATTGAGAATTGTTTTCCAAGTACTTTCTTCCCAGCAAAAATAAAATCAGAAAACTGAACCCCCAAATTTAACATTCATGATTAAGCAGATAGATCTCATACACGAAGCACAATTACCACTGGCACAGAAGTGTCTCATTCAGTAAAAACTCACCAAGTCTCATTCTCCTGTTGTGAGACTTAGCCTGATTAAATTAATGGTGCCCCAATTTAATAATGCTCCATGTTTGGGGGTTCGTTTCATTCCTTTTAAGGGCCAATTCATACAAACACTCACCTTCATGAAGCCCTCACTTTTCAGCTTGTGAAGCTTGGAGGCAGCACTGTGAAGACGTTTTCTTTGAGAATTCAACACAGAGTCCATCACCTGCCACCATGTGCGGCAATTCAAGAAAAAGGCCAAGCCAACAATACAGGTCACTGTTATGAGGATAACGTTCACTGTCATGTTGGCTGACTCCACATTAAAAATCGCCAACAGGGCGATCGCAGAAACAACGCAAGACAAGATGAACAGGAAAATCACAAAGGATGGGAGGCAGCAAGTTTTCTTCCATTTCTTTTTACCTAGGAAACGGGTACTGCTGTTAGAATTAATGTACAATGTAAAGACATGTGAGAGAAAAATCTATTCACTTGCATATTTTTCATAAAACACTAACTGGCACAAAAGCTTACTGCAGTGTTACCATCTAGTCACAAACCTGTGGAGAAAAAAATCTATTACTTGCCAAAATTCTTGGAAATTAAGAATCAGAAATCAGAGCTATTCCTTTAATCTTTAGTTTATTTCTATCATTTCAAGAAATCCACACTGGATAGAAATGAATTTTGTACCAGTGCTATCACCCCTTTTGCGGTATCTCTTTGTAAAGTGTATTTATGTAAATAAATTGTAGGACAACAGTACAGGATCTACTCAGTTTTAAACTGGAACTTACATAATATAACAGTACCATTGAAGAACTAAACCAAAATTACAAGCTGCAGCCTGAGGCCATCCTTTCTTGCATGCTAAAACACACACGAACAGGAAAACTGCAGCAAATATGCTTTGGACAGCTCACAAGGGCCCCAGAGGAGAGTACAGAGCTCCTGACTTCAAGTGGACTGATAAGAAAGAAGCAAATACTGCAGTTGGAGCTTAGCACAGCTAAATCAGTGACCAAAGAAACAGCATTTTCCAAAGCAGCAGTCTCTGCCTTTAGGACCTGTACAGACCCAGTGGTACATCTAGAAGATTGCTATCTTCTGGACACATTTGTTGATAACAAAGAACAGAATAGCAATGATCTGAAGCAAAATTATGACAGTTAAACATCAGTATTTGAACTGCAGGGGGAAAACCAAATTTTTAATATGCTAAGTAGAAAGAATACTCAAAGTTTATATGTGGCCCATATAATTCTCTATACCAACAGAGATCTTGGTCATTTATGTCAGCAATGTGAAGGTTTTTCACATTGCTGACATAATTGACTCATAGGATTGTGCTGTAGGACAAAGCAACAAAAATGCATAATGACAGAAGTGAGAGGCAAGAAATGAAGTGGAACAGCTCAGATATAATTAGACTCAGTTCTAGACTTAGTAGAAATGTAAGCATCCTCTTACTAGAAAGAGACAAAACTGGATTAGAGAGACACTTAAATATCAGGAACAATGTCATAACAATTGAAAGAGGCATGTCTGCAAGTTTACAGACGTAACAAAAATTAAGATACAGAAGGCTAAAAATAAACCTCTATGGAATTTCTATGAACATCTAGAGGTAATAAACCTATGACCCTGGACCTGTAAACAACTTGAGAAGAGAATGTGCAAAATCATCAAATAGATAAAACAATTTTAAAAAATCAATCAGATATTTAGACAGAGCACAGGAAGGCAACAGAGCAAGGAATACAAGTGAATGTAAGATTACAAATGAAAGGGAAAAGATGATTACTGCAAATAATCACAAGAAGCCAGCACCACGCTGCCATTCCCAAGACATCTTCAGGAGAAATTACAGCTGTTTTACTAAGAAAAAGGAGAGGAACTGCAGAACCTAACATGGAAAAAAGGGTGAAAAAATCCACACATCTCTTTCATAAAGAACACTTAGTGAATTTGTAAAAGAACAATGAGGAGTAAGTTGTGTTCAGCACACAGCTGAACATAGCAAACATAACGTGTTTTTTCCAGCCTCTGCAGGACAGAAGAGTCATTTCACTTTGTGAGAGGTGACAGATTCCTCAATTCATGGACAAAAAGAAATGAGAAGTAACTGACACATATTAAAGTACAAATAAATCCTCAATTAATTACAAGTTAAGCTCTAGTACTCCTTCTTCACAATATCATACTCTCCTCTGTGAATTTCTTTTTCTAGAAACCTACAGATGAAACAGAATGAAAAAGCTTGTAGTATCAAGAGGTAAATTTCATCCCATCTTACTAGTATTAATCACAGCAATTTATAGGATTGGACCAACATGTTCTACACATTTATTATTTCTAAGAATAAATAGTGGTCACTCATACAAGCTCTAAATTAAAATCTAATAAACTAAACAAACCTCTCATAGCAATACACATAAACATACATTTCCCTTTATCTGACTCAGACACATTGACTTAATTGCTATGGAAATATACTGCATCTATAAGGATGTAATATAAATATACATTTCCACTGACATTTCTGAAAACTGTACTTCACAGGAGATATTCCTTTATTATATTAATAAAATCAAGATTAGCAAATAAAATGGGGCATTTTTTCTCTTCCAAACAAAGAGTTCTCCCTTCTCTATGAATTTCTGCATGGCTACAATTTCTAAAGAGAGCTTATAATGCAAAAAACAGAAGCCCTGGTAACAGTGCACTGAAATGGAAAAACTGGAAATGTCAGTCAGGTAAAAAAAAAAACAAAAACCAACCTTGTGTATCTTCTGTCTTGAAAACTCGAAATAGCCTTGTTGCTAGGAAACCAAATTCCCTTTCACATGCATCAGAGAGGGTAGCAATCATCTCAGCCAGTGAAGTCTCTCCACCTACACTGGACAGTCTATTGTAGTCTGTAAACAAAAATCTGAAAGAGAAAAGCATTTATTTTGTATACTTCAGAAAACTTTAAATATTTTCTGGCAACTAAAACAAAAGTTTTGCTGCATCTCTGTAGTTAAAAGTTCTTTTAAGTGGTACAAAATGTAAAACACTTAGATTTTTTTTTTTTTAAAATCTACATGGAATTTAACTACTTCCCCATTTATCAACCTCTTCTTTGCCCCACTTCCTATTCTAAAACTTGATTTCTTTAAAAGACAAAAATTGTCACATCACTAAGAGTTCCTCAGATGACAGTAAAAACATGAAAATATCTTTATGATGCCAAACCATAATATTGACAAATATTTTCAAAACTGCATTCTGATCTATTTTCAAATATTTATAGAGGATTATAGAGGATTATAAAAAATACAGAAACACAAGATGACATAAAAGCACCATGAGGAGAAAATAGAAGTCTTTAAGCAATAGAAGTAAATTAAATTTTCAAACACATAGTATAAATTTTCTTGTTTTCAGGTAAACTAGAAGTTTTGAACAGTCTGATGCTCTGCTTACAGGGAAGAAAAAAACCCCCAAACCTTAACAAAAGTAATCAGTGGAACAAGCATTAAACATAGATAATACACAACATACATAAACTCTTCTTTTATCTGGTATGAATTTTCCTTAGTACAACAGTCAAAATCTCTAATTCTAAAAAGCATTTCCATCAGCTTTGGAAGATAGTAGTGTTCTCAAGAAAAACTCTCTTCCTCACACTCAAAAGTTTATGATCTTCTAGAGCTACTGTTTTTCTAACAGGAATCTCAATAAATTTTCCTATGAAGCTAAATGTGCACATTAAACACACAGTTTGAGAAGTATCAGAGTGAGCCTGACTGATTTATTCAAGAGTAAAAAAATGAAATAACTAACCTGACAGGTAAAGCTTTAGTGGTTTGCTCTGGTAGTTCTGGTGGGTTCACAAACATGAGTTTGAGAAGCAACTCTAAATATCCAACATGTCTTGCCAACCTTGTACTTAACACCCAGGCCCAGTTCCATCTCTCCCCTTCTCTCCGGCCACCAAAGTAAATTACAGCTAAAATATTAAAAAGATGTTACAGTTTTAATTTAGCCAACATTGACAGCTGAAAGAATCATGAAGTTTGAAAAGATAAAGTATGGAGTTCTGTAAAAAAAGTTATGAACTTTTAGCAGTTAGGCTAAAAATGAGAATGGTAAGAATAACACAATGAAATTAATAGACAAAATCCTTCTTTGTTCTCAAGAATGCCCTCTCACAAATTACATGCAAAACAAAAGGTCCAAAGGGGTCTTATTGTCTACAAAACCATTTAGTATTTTTTATGAATGGCAAAGCATATCTACAAAGCAATATTTAATCCCAAAAATAGATTAAAACATTCATGAATTCCATACAAGACTTACTAAAGAAAATGTAGAGAACAGCTAATAAGCTGAGTGACACTGCTATTCCAAGCTTTGCGTCCACAGTGAAAGCAAGCAATAAACCCAAACCTCCACACAGCAAGAGTGTGAGGAATACAACAAGCCAGGAGAACTGAAACAGAGGTTCAATCTGCTGTCCTGCAAAAGTCTTCATTTCATCTAAAACAAAAACACAAAAACCAGTTAACACAGCAAGACACTAAGGAACAGATCATTTTTGAAAAGAACTTTTTCAGCAGACTGTATAACTTATCTCAATTACTGATTCAAAAAGAAAACAAATGATGCTTGAATTCTTCTTCAAACATCAGCACAAAATCATCCATGCAATGAATGAAAATATTTAAATACACAATGCTTAGAGATTCCTTGCTGCAGATTTTCTACTTCTGAGAGCATATTAAAAGTCATGCAATCCTCCTGCGAAAGTGTAAAACATATTTTATGACTCTGAGAAAAATAAATCCACCATATCTATCAAAAACCCAACCCAACCCCCAAAATCTCAATCACTGAAGCATGGACTGTGTTCCTCAAATAGTCAGATATAAGAGTACAATGTGAAGGCCGTAGTACTATTTCTGTTTGTGGATTCTTATTAACTAAGACAGGAATTCCTGAAGGAACTTATTTCGGTTCTACAGAATAAGAAATAATAGATACACAATCCAGAATAAAAACAGGAATGAGGAACAGGAAGAAAACACTGAGAAAGTGCTTTAGAAATGTAAGAGCTCATCAGCAACAAATATCACAGTCAAAATACATATGGTTTTTGTTTATGACATGGAACAGGAGGTGAAAAAAATGAATGCAGAAATCCCATTTTGGCTAACAGAGAAATCACAGAAAGTAAGAAACACCAAGATTAGTGGAATGATTTTGAATTATATTGAAACATCTCCGAAAAACAGCCTCTATAAGAAAATGCTAAAACTAAGTAAGATGCCTATTTCCACCAGGAATAATATTGATTCATTTCATATACTGCATTTGCCTTCCTCTGTCATTTCAGAAAGTTCTAAAAACTCAAAATAAGAAACAGGAAAGGGGAAGAAAACTAGATGCAAAGAACATACACTACAGAGAATAAAATATTAATAGCCTGATAATTGTTCTTAAGCATTAAAAAGAAAAAGATACATAGGATGCACAATAAATAAATACTACAGCAGAAGAGGTCTGAACCTGATCTGACACACAAACAGGCCCAGCAAGGCATATTTTGGCAGTCAGACTTTCCGCAGTACCTAAAGGGTAGATTTACTGCTGCAGGAAACTCACAGGAAAATAGACAAAAGCACTTAAAGACCAACTTGACATTATATAAATGAACAAAGCAATCTATGAATGAACTGGCCACAGTAAAATTTCAATCCCTTTATCATAGAAACAGAGGCCAGACACAACATTACATGGACCAACAACCCTCACAAAAACCAATAACTCCGATGTGATGCTTTTCATAGATAGATTGTAAGTACTGAAAAGACTAAATCAAGATTTTACCTTCCAGTTTCTTAAGCAGGAAAGATTTTCCACTTCCCCACTGTGCATACAAGCCTACACAGATGGGTGGCTGCATGGTTGGTTCACTCAGAATATCAGCCAAAGCGCTGCTGTACAGATCATAGCCCAGCATGTCACCATCAGATTCAGTGGGAGACAAGTGTCCTGCAACACAAACACTGTGCTACACAACTTTGCTCTAAGAAAGCTCTTCAGTAGAACAATTTTCATACATAAAGTCATGACACGTTCACCCATATTTGTATATATACTCCTGCCCTGTAACAGCTTTTGTTCTTTGTACATTCCTGTTCAAAGCAATTTTAAATCATCCACATAAATGATACATAATTATCACAACTACTAAAGCCTACTACAAGATTCAAGACCCCAAACCACAGGAGGTCAAAGAAAGTAATTCCCACACAAGCAAGATCCAAATAAAAACAAACCAATCGACAGAAGTCACGTAGTATCTAACACCTAAAGTCAAAATAAAAGGTTATTATACCTCTGCCAGGCTTTTAGAGTGATGGGGTTTTTTCCCAACTGATTATTTTTAAGCCTTCCTGTTAGGTGCAACATTGAAACATTGAAAAATCTGTAGTCACCTTTCAATACATAGTTGAATAAACTGGATTGTCAATATATGAATGATTTAATAAAAACTGCTTATACTTACTGGCACCAAATATCTGTGTTAAAATACTCTTCTGGTGGCTACAGTCAATATTGTAAGGGGTTTCTCCTGTTTTGTTGGGTCTATAAAGCAATCGACCATCTTTTGGATTTCTCAGGAGTAATTCAGCAAGTTTACGGCTTCTTCCACGAATAGCAATGTGAAGTGGAGTATCCCCTTTCTGCAATTAAGTGAACAGCTTGTAATATCTACCAGGAATTCCTAAGACTAGAGACAGACTATGCGTTCAATGCTGTTTCAGAAGTATTACTTCCTTGAAATAAATCTTAGGGCACTTTCAAAAGCATCAGTGCCTTACAGCAAGCATTTTTCCCCCTGAAAAAGCATTACAAATGTTTCAGAGAAAACATGTAAAAAAGCAGTTCTTAGAATGCTAAACCTCAGACACTTTCTTCTTTCTTAAATGTTTATTAATATCTTAAAGTTCATGAAAACTGCAGTCTCTGTGAAGAAACAAATGTCTACAGGCAAACTCAGGGACTTGTTTGGAACAAGAGACAGTGCTTGTTAGAATTGTTTCACTGTCTGCTCAGAATTCCCCAAAAACTTCCCAGTAAAAGCTTTCTTATTGCATCAAATCAATATAACTACTTATTCACCCTAAATAAGAGATTTAAAAAGCACCAAATAAATGTTGCTGTCTTTAAGAGTTTTGCAGTCAAAGCACGTAATGCATAACAAGACAGAAATAATCACCTGTATTTATCCTTGGCATCCTTTAGTTTAATGTCTATTAATCAAAAACTAACATTAGTGACAATGACAACCATTCTCTATGCTCTTCTTCAAGTATACTAAGAATTAGCTGTTTAATCTGTGGAAGTTTTATTCCTTGCCTGGATTTTTTTTTCAAGTAATTAAGAGCACCCTAACACAAAACAAACCAAAACCTAACAATATACTAATGGTGGAAACAAATTTACACTTAAGTGTTCCTATCTATTTAATTATTAAACATATGGGAGATTAAGCATTTAAGTCTTACTGTCTATTTAATTATTAACCATATGAGAAGCTCTCCTTCTTTAGCCTCATCAGTATTAGCCTCAACAGCTCTCTCCAAAATCCTGCTGCAAAACTAAAATGATTAAATTTACTGAAGTAAATAAACAAATACTCTTTACCTTGTCTACAGCAGAGACCTTAGCTCCTTTATCCAGAAGAAGCTCTACTATTTCAATATTCCTCATCTTGGTTGCCTTTATAAGTGGTGTCTCTCCATCCTAAAATGGAAAAGTAGGACTAATATAAAGACCTCCATATAGCCAAAACCAAGGAAAAGAAATAGTGATTCGGTAACAAATTAAAGCAAAAAAATTTAAGATAATTAAAAATAAAACCGCTGTTGTGCAAGCAACAACACCTTAGCACCTATGTCTGTGAAAAAGTATCCCAGACCCAGTTCTAGATTAATTAGAATCAAAGATCAAAATACATTTCTGTCAATAACAGTGTCAAATAGAGAAAGACGAAATTCAGTTATAATACTAGATATTTGAAAATACTTCAATGCTGCGCCAACTACTTCTCTTATTTTTCCCTTACTGCTGCACATGCCTGAACTCATGCCTAGTAATATCAGAAACCTCTTTCCTCAGTTTCCAGTAGCACTTGCTCTTTACTCCTTATTGCTGCTCATGTCAATGATGTAAGGAATCCACATGCCCCATGCTATCCCTGTTTGCTATTTAATAGCAAATCATTTTTATCAACAGAGGGAATATTACTATTGCTGAGAAGACTTATTTCATGAAAAAAAAAATTAACAGTGTTCAAGGTACCAAAACTTCCCAAAAACTGAATTTTGTATGATCTTCACATCACATAAGAGCTAAGAAAAGAACAGATAATAAAGAAAGCAACTCAATTAAAATTCTGTTACCTTGGTACATGTCTCAGTATCAGGGTTGCATTGCAAGATATCCCTCACCATTGTAGCATTTCCTTTCTCAACTGCCCAATATAAAGCAGTTTTATTATCCTAAAAAAAAAAAAAAGTAGTATTAAACACTAACAGTACTTTCATTGGATTTAGTTGGATTAATTTCAAAAAAAGTATTTAAAGTACAACCACTATATATTGAAAACTGCATACAATAAAGCAAGTTTTAGCACAGCTGAAGGCAAAGGGAAATGTCAACAAATCTAGGTGGCATAACAGAAGAATTTAGAGGGGAGGATGAAAATTTGGCTAGGGAATATAAATCTATTTTGAAAACCTTTGTGAAATATATTAAGAGCTTTAACAATCCAAGCAGACTTAACCTGTCTTGAAAAAGTTTCTGAAACTACATGTAAGTATTCAGTTCGAACTCAAATATACAAATTACCTAATGAAATAAACATTTTTTCAGAGGCCATGGAAGCTGGGAAGCTGTAAAAGTAGATGGACAAGAAAGGCAACACGAAGCACCAGAACACTGATCAGCCAGACATTTCATCAGTAAACCTGGAGGAAGGTTCATAGCCACAAATATGCTTCTGTCATCTTCTTTTCCTCCCAGTGATGTGTGGATGTGTGCCACCCAGAAAGTCTTCACATATGGGAAGACTTTCACAATCTTTCTGTAGCCTAATGACTGCATCATGACTCTTTCTGTTTGATGCATATTTGTGTAGAGACATTTAAGAATAGCCTCTGAACACACACCGCTTCTAAGCATGAATATCAAAGTGTCCCTTGCAGCCTTCTACCTTGCCTACTTCTTTCATTTGCAGCTCTCTCTCTTCCACTCATGGGCCTCACAGAAAACTGAGTTTAAAGCCTTTCTCAACAGTTTAAGAAGCCCAGTGACTAAGATTTCATTCCTCTCCAATCACTTGAGTTTCATCTTCTCTGCCCTTCAGTGAGCTGGCTTCCAAGATATCAGCCTGAGCTGTACATCAGCTACATAGCCAGGTGCTCCCAGCCAGGTCCTTTCTCCTCCCAGAAGGGCTGAGGAAAATACTGCCTGAGCCCTCACCTGCCCCAACACCTACTCTCAATGGCCTTTGAGTCATGTTTTATCTGCTGAAGGTATCCACCAGCTAGTGACCACACGAATGAATGACCAGCAAGGAACACCATTGCTGGAAGGCTGATCAAGACTCAGCAATATTTCTGAAATGTCACAAATTTGGGCAGTGAACACATCTCCCCAGAACAGGCCAGCAGGCAAGTGCTGGCTGCAGTGCTAAACAGCAGGGAAGTTGATCCCAGCAGGGAAGTGGCACTCATCTCCAATTTTGATACTGCTGGTCCTAAACTATGATCTGAAGTGAGGAGCCAAAATATTGCTCTGATGGTACTGACTCCTGCTGTGCCTCCTTGTAAGGCCACAGAAGTGTTCTCTAGATCAACCACTGCAAGTTGCCACTCAAGCAGCCTCATGCTGCCAGAAGTCACAAGCTTCCCTGCTACCAAACATGTTGCATCCTCCTGCTGTTTCTGTATTGCTTCAGTCACAGCAAGATATTGAAGAGCTTCAGATTTTCAAACCCATGTCACAGCCAGAAGCTGAGATACACGGGTTGCCAATGTCAGGTTAGAGGAAGAGATTCAAATGCTACTTTTTCTTGAGAATAAAAACTTGCAGACTTTTCAGAGACGCTCTGCAGCAGCAGCAGGCACTGAACCTTTACAGCTCTCAGTGACTAGTTAGTTTTGTGTACCAACTTGGCAGAACCCATGTGCCAACAAAGCAGAGTGATTTGAATAGCTTCAAGCAAAAGAAAGCAAGTTGAATGTAACAAACACAAGTACCATACTGAATGAGAGATCTTCCAGTAGAAGAGTAAAACTAATATCTTAATCAAAGGACAAAAAAGAAAGAAGAGGTAGGTAGAAAACACAGAAATCACTAACAGTGTTTAACAGACAGTAACAAAGAAAATTGGTGGAGACCAGAACCAACCAAGCACAGAATTGCTCTTACAACAGATATAATCTCTGGGGCATCACATTTCATTGATATTCTATTTAAAATATGATTAAAATCATTATTTTAAGTATCTTTAAAGTATGTAATTATCCTAAATCTGTTCAGTAGTGCAGATGAAGTTCAGTTTACATCTTTTGCTTTTCAACCATTATACAATTAAGTGAAAAAACTGTGCTTAACAGGCCATTACAATTACATGTATCTTATTTGTTAAAACCTGCACAGCAACGTGATGTATCTTACTGTTTGACGCAATTTGAATTTCCTACAGAGTAGACAGTGCAAACTTTAATGCCCTGTTTTCAGGAATACAGTATAATTGTTTGGTATAAAGATTCACACCCTATTTAAGAAGTACTCTAACATTTACACTGTTGTACTTACCTGACCTCTGATATCTATATCAGCATATTTATGGAGCAGGGCCCTCACAATTTCAACGTGACCACCTCTAACAGCCCCAATCAACACTGTATCTCCACTCTAAAAAAAATGTGAAAGAATATTGAACATGAATTAACATTATTTACGAACAAGAAATGCAACAGAGAATGCATTATAGCTTCCAAATATGCACTATGCCTATTCACATTGAGAAATCTCCACTCATTTTAAAAAAGAAATATATAGAAAATAGAACTATCTCTGAAAAAATGAGTATTTACTAGAAAAAATTCTTAACTTTTTTCTCAATTGTTCAGGAAAACAAACACTACATAAATACATCTAGCTTAAACCACTATCCTAAAAACATCCAGCATAAATTAATAATAAATATGAAAAAAGCCAATAGGGAAGGCCAATGCACTCATAGTAATAACCTACTTACAACCAAACAAGAATATTGTCAATCTCTTTGAGATGTTTCACAGTTGACAAAAGCTCCTTAAGAATTTTAAATACATTTATCTTGTTTACATACACTATGCTATTACAAAGAAAAAAGCAAAAGGCTGATTTCATCTCAGATTAAAAAAAAAAAATTTGGCGTGGTAAACGAAGTTTTATATACATAAAACAAAGTTACAGTTGTGCTTAAGGCTTCTGATTTTAACACACTTAAGGACATGCCAGAATTTCAGAAATTACCTTATACTCCTGAAACTGCCTATTACTCCTCTTAGGATGAAACAGGAAAAATAAATAAAAGCATAGCAAAATCACAGGTGTGGAACTCAGAGAACTCAGCAGTAGGAAATGCCCCATCACTCATTCATTACATACTTGGGTGAAAACCAAGAAATTTTCTTTATCAGAACCTACTCTAGCATCTGAAACTAAAAGTGTATTTCTGGAACACAGTCAGCTGTGCTGAAAGCTGTAATTTCTCCCTCCTGAAAGCACAGAAATGCAGACCGTTGTAGAACATTGTGGCAAAAGAGGTGCTAAGAGGATTGCAATGTATTTTCTTAAATATTTTAAGATTTCTTTGCTATGTGCCTGAGGTGAAATTTGTCATGACACGACTGTAGCTCAGTACACTGCCATCTAAGAAAGGCACTGACACCTGAAATACAGGAAAATGCATCCAAAATAATTTTAAATTTATTAGGCAAATATTCGAAAACTTTCCTCTATTCTCTGCAACCCCAAACAATCCAACTTATGCAGTGTCAAAAACATATTACCTCTCTGAACTAAGTCACTGAGCCTGATAGAGACATCTAAGTTCAGGTACCTAACCAACTACAGCCTCGAGGCTGCAGTGCTTGACCTGTCTCTCTGACACTTCAGAAACACCTTCCTGTCAAGAGGGCACTGCACAGTGCAAAGCACCTGTGTAAGTAACCAACTAAAATCCTGAACTGCCAGCGAGCAGATTCACACTGTGGGCACTGTTCATGTCACATCTCAACTGAGTAATGCACTTATGGGTCAGGTACACAGCGCTAGATTTACATCTCTTAACTCAGAGCTGAAGTCTCCCTCTCATATATGCAAGTTTTGTGGTAAACATTTTTATTGTAAAAGATAAAGGTACATGCTGAATATATTCTTTTTTTACAGAAACCACGGTTTACAGTTTAAGCAGCACTACCCCACCCCAAACCTAAAGATTAGTTCAGAATTAGTCTTATGTTACAGATATGTCAGATGCCCTATGTTCTCAATTCAAGCATCTCAAAGAAAAAGAGTAGTTTCAGTAGTTTATCCTTTACCTTCACATAGCAACATTTAGCACTTAATGTACTTGTAAAAGAGCAGTACACAAAAACACCCCTAGATGGCAGAAAAATCAGAAAGCCAGAAAAATCACATATTTACAAATCTGCATACACTGGTATTTAAACATAAACTATATAAATATAAAGTGACAATTATGATGAAAATTGACTCACTCTGTCAGGAATGTTCACATAAGTTCCAGCATCAAGAAGATCCTGCACAATTTCAGTATGTCCCTCCTTGGATGCAATCATCAAAGCTGTATTTCCATCTTTATCTGTTAGGTTCACATTTGGGTTCCTTTTCAGAATTTCTTTTACTGAGTCAGTATAGCCACCCTTCACTGCTACAATAAGTGCAGTCATAGAATTCTTTAAATAAAACCAAAATATTTCATTGTACAGCGAATATAGCAATCATCATTATATCAGCAGTTCAAATAAGAAGAGAACACTGACTAACATCACTCTCTTAATCAACCAAATGGTACTTCAGTTTTGTGTTTTAAAGTGCACCAAAAAACACGCTTTTTAAAAGCAAAGAAATAAACTAAGAGCAATAGTACGCATTTCAAATGCAAAAAGTAAAGCTCAGATCAGTTTATTCTATCTCCTGAATTCCACACCTGATACAATAATTTTCTTCTCATATGGGAACATAGTATTATCAGAGTACCCGGGTCTACCAATGTTCACAAAGAAGATTTTTTAAGAACTTCAGAAATAATCATATGAATACCGAAAGTTTTCCCAATCTTCCACTTAACTAGAAATGGACTTTGGTTTTGTTTTGACAAGCAATTTAAATGTAATCTGTTGTATTTAAAAACAATATGCAGCAGAAACTTCTGAAAAAAAATCAGTTTTTGAAAAGTTGCAGTCAACATTATTACTTTCAAAAGATGATTTGTATTTGATTTACTTTTCAAATGGCACTGAGGAATAGGATATTTGATATATAAGGCGTAGATACTGAATGAATTTAGACAGCATTAACCTTCAGATAACAATTACCTACATTTATTTATAGTCATTAAAATTTACACTTAACATACTAGTGTGTGTGCTGTCAATACAACTCCCTAGTTACATCACTAAAAGGTGCTAAGAAATAGGACACAGATGTACTCATCACTGGAAAATGCAGTTACTTACAGCTCCTTCTTGGTCAACATCAGCTCCCATCTGCAGCAGGTATTTCACACACTCCAAATGACCTTTCCTTGCTGCCCAAACCAGTGGGGTGGTTCCATACTGAAAAAACATTCACAACATTTTATCATATTGCTTTTTGTATTAAGTATCCCGTACAACCTAGTATTTATCCTATACTTCATTGCTTTCGTTTTTACAAAAATATAATTAGGTCTTGTGAATTAACACAAGCATTTGAAAAGCCGCTTCAATTTTTCTTTTGTAGATAGCTGTAAGAATTATTTTTCTATATAACCTAGGATAGCAAGGTTTCCAATAGCTCTGAAAATAGAAATATGTTCACAACCATCTTGAGCATACTATGCAAAAACCTCTTTCAAGCATAACTTACTCTAGCATGCTAATTTTAATCTCATGGGTAAAATATAACAGCAAGTGTTTTTCTAATCAAGAACTCATAGATTTCCTTTCACAAGAAATTCATCAAACATTACAGAAATTAAATGTTATACAGGTATAACTTACTTTGTCAGAGCAGTTCACTTTAGCTCCATGCTGCAGTAAGAGATGGACTATATCTGAGTGGCCACGTCCTGCTGCCCAAATGATTGGATAAACACTGTATTGCTTAGAATTAAAAAATAAATAAATAATTATAGTCTTATGCTTTTAATTCTTTTACATCAACAAAACAAGTCTCAAGAGATGTTAAACCCATAGAAGAATGAATATATAGAAATAAATCCAACTGCATTACCAATGATTGTTATCTAGTACATTACCTAGATGATATCTGGGAAGATGTCCACTGTTTTGAACCAGTTTTGATTTATAACTCTTTAAACAAGGTTTGTAAATTCACATCCCTGTCTTAATAAGAACAGTTGTAAGGTAGAAAGGAAGCAACAGACAGCTGTGTAATACCCCTGAGTAAACAGGACTGCAGAGGATTTGTGCCATGCCCACAGACACTGCATATATAAACCTGAGAAAATCAACCATCACAGAGGTTGCTCTGGCCACTGGGGTTCTTTCTTCATTGTTCCTTGCCTCAAACAGCAGAGAACTGCTAGCATAAACAAATTGTTCAGTGCCTACACTTTTGTAGAAAATGCTTACAAATGAGCTAAATCTCAAAATCTTAGGTTTTTTTATTCTCCAACATGAATGGTATATGTTCATATAATCTAAACTATTATGAAACAATTAAAGCAAATTATGGTTTCTACATTGCACACATTAGTTACTCCATTAACTTCTACAGTTGCAGAAAAATGACAGTTGTGATACAAATAACATTAGATTCACTACTTATCTTTTCTATGATTTCCTCTCCTGGTAATTTGAATCTCAGTATGAGCTATACACCCATTTGCTTCAATTAAAAAAAAATCAAAATTCTTAAAAAAGCCACTGGCAATCACACAGATTATTAAAGCAAGCCCTTTATAAAGTACAGCAAAAAATGTCATACAGCAAAGAATGTAAAATGTTTGATCAAGATAATAAGATGAGCATACAACTCAAGACTTCAAACACTTGGGAGAAGGAGATGTTGAAGACTAAAACTTACCATGCCTGTGATGTTTGGATTTGCTCCTTTCTCAAGCAGCAGTTTAGCCACTTCAGTACGGCCTTTGTATGATGCCCACATCAGGGCAGTCCATCCTCCCTAGCAAACACAATTCAAAGAATTGTAAAAACTGAAAAATACTTAAGAAATATAACTAATGATTTGATTTCATTTTGTATTTGTCCTAAGACTATTCTGTAAATTCAATATATAGTAAGGACTGACCACACAATGTTGTAATACTATTTATTCAGAATGAATAATAAGCTCCTGTATGGAAGTACTAATTTCCTGTTATATGCAAAACTTGGGAAAATATCATGTTCTTAATGTTGCTGAACACTGTATTCAGATTTCAAATGCACATACAAATCCAACCACTGGATTAAAAAAAAAAAAAAAAAAAAAAAAAAAAAAAAAAAAAAAAAGAAGAAACACATCAATATCTTAAAATAAAGTCTAGATTCCAAATCCGTTAACATAGAAAATGTACTTTTGATTTCTGTAGCAGGGAGTAATAAGAGCAATTCATTTCAAACTACGCCGGTGTGTTCATTTAAGTTTGTAAGCTAGGAGACAATGAGGTTTCACTGCCTAAGGCATTTGACAGGTCAGGTAAACAAATATAATTTTAAAATAACAGCATACCTCCGATAACTGTAAGCACAGTTTTGATTTATTTCTTTATAATACATCTCTTTCAGAGATGTGAAAGATCCCTCTGACTGGCAGAGGTCTAGAAATCAAGCACTTGGCCATGTGAATGTGCTTAATGTTAAACAAAACATCTGGGTTAGTGAAGACGCCTCAGCTTTCAGACAGAATGGAACTTCAATTAAAGGAAGCACTTGAAGTCACCCCTAGTGGTTTTCCACATTTTAACTTAAGCAGAACCAAATCAGTCCTTGCAGGTGCTTAATTCCATCTTCTGTCAATGGGAACAGTTTATAGCTCTTCAGGGCTATCTAACTGCAGACTCATGTCAGCAGCTTTTGTAACTCTTTAGATGGGCTGGACTGTAATGCCCACTTTCCCATATAAAATTTTGGCAAGATGAATGAAAGCAAGTGTTAGGAGACTGAAAACAAGGACTGCTGTATGAGCAATCATGGCTGTCCAGAGTGAAAGTAAATACAGACAGGTATCTTCTGGGAAAGATAATGTTTATTTTACCAGAATACTTAAAAAAAAGGCCACTACCATCCAAAAAAACCTCCAACAAAAAAAAAACCACAAACCAATCTTCCTCCTGCAAAAAACTCTCACCACACAAACCACACCCCAAAATCAAACTGTTGTTCAGCTTAGCTTTTTTCCAAAGCAAATTAAGGGGGAATAGCAGCCCTGGTAAATCAGCTGCCATTATTAACAGTAAACCAATCATTCGACAGCTGTAAAAAGCAATATTTAACTATATATTCTTTTTCATTTCAACAGCACTGGGTACATAATGTAAAAATGAAAGGTCTTTCCTTAGTTTAATGGAATCGAAAAACTCCAACTCCCACAGGTGTTCTCTATTTTATTTTTACACTAAGCCAACACATACCAAATCCCGATGTTCCAAATTGACATTATAATTGAGTAGCTCTGCTACAATAGCTGCATGTCCTTCTTTAGCTGCTGAAATAAGAGCTGTCCAGTTATCCTACAAAAAAAAAGGATAAAATGTTATAAAGTAATATTCAATATTTCAATACAAGTAACCTTGGTTTTCAAATGTTTAATATCCACAACAGGAAATAGAGAAGCTCTTAAAACAGGTGTCCTTTAAAATAATAATAACAGTACTAATAAACTCACAGCATGCCAGTTATACACATGGAAATACAGAGCAACTACTCCAAATCTCCCCTCCAGTTATGTGCTCTCCTACCCATTATCTAGCCCTTTCCACTCCTCAGTTCACTGCAGGTTATCTTAATAAACATACGGAGGAAGCAGCACCTACAAAGCATTAGAAAATGAGGTCAAGGTTTTAAAAACTGCTGAGAGGGAATAAGATGCCACCAAGACCACAGAAAACAGTGGCAGTAAGTCTCCACAGATAGTGTGTAACAGCACTCAAGGGACTGATATGCAGGGTAATCTGGACCACAGCTTTTCACACTTCTGATCACTTCAGGAAGACACATTTCCCCTTGCATTATGTTTATTTCCCCCCCACTGCTCAAAGCTCATCCAGGTGTGGATTGATTTTTTAAATGCTACACACTTATAAAATATAGCATCAATTTATAAGGTAGCTGTCCTTCCTACAAGTATAGAAATTGTGGCATTTACAGCAACTGTAATAAAATGTCTCATAACAACAGAGACTTGGTTGGTTGGTAGGTTTTGGTTGTTTTGGATTTTTAGGTGACAGATTCCACAGAAGACCTTTCCCGGATATCCATGTTGCTACACTTAAACTAAGTGCACAAGTAAATAAAACAAGTGATATCCTTTCCCTGGTTATCACTCTTCACTGGACTATACAGAGCTTTCAAAACTTTCTAACAGTATCTCTGTTCTATTCACCCCTTTTGGGCATCTTTCATCTGGAGTCAACCTCTTTTGCTGAGGCACAAAGACAATTCATAAATGTGAAACCCCTCTCTGACAATGTTCTGAAATAATCCTTTAACCTGAATTCTCTCTAGGTATTTATTGGAAAAACACTAAAACCAAATTTTAAAACCCCACCAAATAAACAAAAATTCAACCCACTGACAGACCTCAACAACACCAAGATGAGCAAAATCACTTGTACCTCATCTTTGATGCTGTATTTCTCTATTCTGATTTCCCAGAAGAAACACCAGCAAATTCAGCAGAGATCAAGATGTTTTAAACACCTGAGGAATATCCCTACTTTTCATGAGGGCTCAGAGAAATACATGAGCTAAACAATTTTGTATAAAATTTCTCATGTATGTCATCATTTTCCATCTGCTTTTTTCCCCCCTGAGCTCAACACTAACCCTCTCTTTGCCTGCCCCTTGAAATTTCTTCTTCTTCCACTGTTAGGTGCCATCACATAAAACACTAATACTTACTGCATCTTCCAAGTTGCAATTAGCTCCCTTCTTGAGAAGCTCCTGGACAATTTCTAAACTGCCTTGCTCAGCAGCCAACATAAGTGGAGTCTGGCCATTCTGAAATCAAAGTGAGAGGAAAATAGATGCATTGGGAAATGATGACAATGACACACATACCCACACAATAAAAACCCAGAAACTACAGAGCAACATTGTTTCCATTTTTAATTACCACTGAGACGTAGTAAGAAGGAATGGTGTTGAAACCACACCGCATACTTGCAATAAATATGGAGAATATGTTATTAAATCCTGTCCCATAGGAGATTAAAAAATAAACACAAAAACCCCCAAACATTTCAGACATTAAAAAGGGCTACTAAAAGGAAAAAAGTTACATTATCAAATATCTACCTTTTTGAATGATTTCTTCACTGAAGACATCTCCAATATGTGTTACATCTCTACAACTTGGAGTAACTCATTCACATTGCAGAAAAAAATTAATAAAGAAATATATCTACCTTTGGAACCACATTGGCCATTAAAACATGCACACTGATTTAGAGGAACAGTTGCTAAAGCCTTGGAAAAAATAGTCAGGTTATATACCCCACTTTTATCTCACAGCATAGGAAATACAGTCATCACTCTTGTCCTCTGCAACATGAGTTTTTAGCAGACAGTCTCATCTCAGGGAAGATGAAAGACAGAAAATCTGGTTTATTTGCCTTCAGAGGTATTTTAAAAGTCACTTAGAATCTGTCACCCTTCCATTAGCCTACTTTTGTGTCAGCAAATTTCTCAGATACAATTGCTCTGTATGCTGAAAAGTAAAACTTGCTAAATTTTACAGTAAATTTCTTAATTACATGTTTAAAAACTTAAGAGAATTTTTCCTGACCTTGCATCTATTTTTTCTCTCCACCATACAGAAAACTCAAATTAACTAGTTTCTTAATAATGCTAAAGCTACATGTTGGGAGCTATATACCAGCAATTTCCCTGGAAAGAATAATAATCAATGCAGAATCACAATACAGTAATATCACTAATCTCCATAACTGAAACTATTAATAATATGATTGCTAAAGATACTTGATGACTCTTTCTGCTCTTTACACACACAGAATCAGAGAAATACATGGATTCTTTCAAAAATGCTTTCTGGCCCATCAGCTGCTCCTTACGTAATTATATTTAGAAGGTAATTTTTCACAAGGAAAGGTTGTGCCCTCATGTAAGTTTATGCTGTTATAACTGTACATTGTATACATTCAAAAGGACACCATTGCTTTTAGATCCTAAAGTATATTTTGTATCAATAAGAAGTAGTTTTAGGTCTGGTCATTAAAAAAAAGGTATTAAAATGCTCAAAAAATCAATAAAAAATAAAATGCTACTTTTTAGAAAAGAACAGCTCTCTTTGGAGGAGAAAAGAGTCATAACTTCTGCTCTTTAAGATATGTAAGTTAAGCTGGGAATACACATGCCAAGTGATTTAAGAAATCCTGACTGACCCCTCTTCCCTCTGTAATGACATATCAGTGGATCACTGGTCAGTGGATGCAGAGCTGAGGTATTGTTTATGCCATAGCTAGCAAGGATTTCAACACTGTCTCCCACAACAGCCAGGGACACTAATGAAGTACAAGCTAGACAAAAGGACAGTGAGGTGGACTGAAACTGGCTGCAAGCGCTGGGCTCAGAGCACAGGGATCAGCAGTACAAAGTCCAGCTGGAGGCCAGTCGTTAGTGCAGGGAATCAATACTGGGATCCTATTTAACCCTTTCATGAAGGACTGGGGCAATGGCACAGAGTGCTCCTACAGCACCTCTGCAGCCTGGACAAAGTTGGGAGGAGTGGCTGATGCACCTGAGGCTTGTGCTGCTATGCAGAGGGCACTGATGGGCTGGGCAGACAGGAACCTTACTGCACAGACTACAGGATGGGATGTCCAGAGGGAACTGCACTGAGCCTTTGTGAAGACAGGCTGGGACTGCCCTGCACCAGCTGGCTCCAACCAACCCACCTCAGGACACAGGACTAGATAATATCCAGGGATCCCTTCCAAGCAATGCTTTGGCAAAACAAATAAAAACCCCTATTTTAGTCTGACCATTCTTCTCACCTCCTTCTGAACAGTTACTATTATCACTCTGATTGTCTTCCACAAGTAGGTAACACAAAAGGATAACACATTCCAAATAAAAGTATGTCTGGATAAGAAGCTGTGGATGATAAAATTATTCCCTTCTGTAAGAAGTGTCATACAGCTGCAGACTGGCTTTAGTTTTCTGAGACAGATGGAAGATTTTCTATAGGGGTACTGAAAACATCCTCCCCTTTTTGTTAGAATACTCTCAAATGTAAGTATAACATTATAAGGTTTTAGCAACCATCACAAAGATTTCACCAACACAGAAACAAAAGATAATTATTGAACCTGTGACCGCCAGATTAATTCTCAAAAGTTTTCCAAGAGTCTAGACACTCCACAACAACTAAAAGCCCATATTTCTCACACACACATCAAGTACTGTCTATTTGTACATCACAGCTCAGTGTAAGTGTTGGTATAACCAAATTATAAAGGAGCACACCTGCATCTTTTTGGGGAAATCAGTTAGTAGTGTCACCTTACAGGTTAGCGCTCTCACAGTCCATGAGAGAACAAAAGATTCAGAATTGAACATGCAGAAGCTCCTTCAGTACCAAGAGCAGAAAGAAAGGCACATCAAGGAAAAGTGGAGGCTGTTAGGATCAAACTGCATCACACAAAGCAAACATCTGTCATTAGCTGTTAATTCATGTGTCTGGTATGAGAGAGAAAAAAAATCACACAAGCAGAAGGATGTGCAGAGAAAAGGCACAGAGGCTGAGACTTGCCCCACTTAACTGAAACTGACGGTGTTAATGAAATAAAACTATCCATACACAAACTGACTGGGACATTCCAGCTTTTCTGGCAACTGACCACACTCAAGATAAAAAGGATCCTACCAAGTCACACATCACTGCAGCCTGGGAGGTCCTGGCATTAGCAAACCTTAGCTTGCCAGCAATCTTTTTATATCTCCAAAGGCACTCTCCATTTGGTATTTTCTTTTTACCCAAGAAGAAAAGATGTCTTGGCAGGTCCAAAGCTGGAAACTGAACAGCACTCAAAGCCACTGATTTCCAAGGAAGAGCTATCATTTAAACAAAACTCCTATCATTATGCATATAGAGCATGCCCACAATGGGTTTGAAACTGATGCAAACAACACACGTCTGTCTGCAGAAATTACCTTCTTCAACGCAACAGATAAGAAGACTGAAAACAATAGGTATTGGGGAAATGATCTCTGCAAAAAAGGCAGTTAATGAAACCCAGGACTACATTTAGTCCCACCAATAAGTGAAGAAAAATTTAGAAAAGAAGGTGAAGGTGGTCACACTTGATAAAATCCACACGATCTGTCTGATTTCGGCCATGTTGTTGAAAGGAACTGCCAGCAGAGGAAACAGACATTCCCATTCTCAGATATGCTACATGCCAGGTGGTGAGGTTCATGTGTATGCTCAGAAACTTAAAAATTCTCCCATCTGAAATACCTCAGCATATGTGCATGCACAGCATGGAATGAACGTGCCAACAATGAAAGAAAACTATCTTAATTGAAAACAGATTTAATAACTACAGTAAGGCTAAATTCTGCACATTGTTTTCACATTTGCATGATGCTTTTTGGGTTTGAGTAATATATGCTATTGGATTTCTTTCAAAAAAAATATTCTTTCCATCTTATGCAGATCTAAAATGTCTATCAAAATAACAGATTCTGAATAACTATCATATAAACTCCCTACTGCGTATCACAACTTTTGTGTACTCCTGGTAAACTCTTAGACTGACCTCTTGGATACCTACTTTTTCACCTAGATGAGCATATTCTCATGTAAGTTGCAATACATGCTCTTATTTGCATTGTATAACAAAGTATCTCTTGACTGAAAACCATGGTATGAGGCAAGGGTTATCATCATACCAGGTTTCACCACAACATGAACCCGGCATATGCAGTTGGATCTGTGAACTAAGAAACAATTCTTAGTCACAGAAATACAGGTATAAACTCCATTCACAAAATGAGGATAGAGCTGCATTTTCCAGCTCAGAAGAACACTCTTGAAAGCAAACACTATGAAAGATGCTTGAGGTGCTGTCAGAGACTAAACACGCAGTGTTCAGGTTATGCAAACTAAGCAATCACTTCAAAACAAAACTGAAATTTGTATGTTAAATAACCAGCGTGATCTCACTAATTATTCACTCTATAGCTAATAAGCTGCAATGTGAAACTGACCTTTAAAAAAATCATCTTACCTCATTTCTCTCATCAACATCCCTGCATTTCTCAAGAAGTGCTTTCAGAGCAGGAACATTTCCTTCTTCTACGTAGGTCAACAGACTCTGACTCATCAGACTCGCCATCTTCACCCACTATTTAAAGGGCTTCTAGATAACAAAGCTTACCTGTATTTCAGGAAAGGAAAAAAACCAGCAAAGCATAAGTAACAGCTATGACATTTGACATTAGAAAGCATGAATTGCATATGCTAATAAGTTATTGGCTGGGTACAAATGCTTGCCATTCTCTTCAACAAAACACCTTGGAGATGTGCATTAAAAGGCACTATGTTTTCATGAAAAGTCTTAACTCTCCCTAGTTCTTAGAAAATTATAGAAATTATTCTGTTATGTGTTGTCTAAATAAATATTTTGAATGGAATGCACATAAGTAAATACAACATTATAGGAATATCTGTATATGCTACATACTTTATATATACTAATTATTTGCAATATAATCCTTACCCTTGATGTGTATAAGCAGAGCACTGAGACTAATCAGCATTACAAAATACAGTGATGCTATCTAAACTGCAGCCACATGGAACTCTGAGAAACACTATTTACTAAATCATTTATCACCAACTTCATGCAGACATGCCTGCATGTGATGGCATGTTGTTAACTCAAGAGTCAAACATAACACGGCTTCTGTTAACTGATTATGTTTTTAATCTCTAATATGCAAGACAGCAAAGGTTTTTCTTTCTTAAGGCATGCCACTAAGAACCATTTCAGACTTCCTAAAAAGCTGTGCCCAGTAGGTTCACAGCACCAGTACTACCGTGCCAAATTTACACACACACAGGGACAGAAGCTGAGTCAAAATTAAGTTTCACTGGATGCAGAAGAGGTCATGGGGCTAAATACAAGACTCCACCATCCCTTTACACCTTTCTACTCACCAGTGGCTGACATGATCATGCTCTCTGCCTTTTTTTCTAACAGCAGAGGAAAACCTCCAGTTTACTGATAAATAAAGCCTACTGCTTGGGCCATTCTCTCCCAGGGAGAAGCCAAAGAGTAGCGGCTTCCCAGGAAAATATTCTTACTTTTATTTTCAAATCAAAGCAGACAATGAATTTTTCTGTGTTTCCAACTGAAGTGGAAAAAAAGAGATGAGAGGAAGCCAGCAAGAACTTCACTGTACTTAGCACAGGGAAGTTAGTTTAGATTCGGAGATTTAAATCAAATAATCCAGCTCCACTTTAAATTGCTTACATAGCCTGTAACACCATCCTTTCTCCTTTACCATCTAAGTATATATAGTCATACACATTGTTGCCAAGGTATGTTAGATACTACCTGAGCTCACCTACAGCACTGCAGCCATCAGATGACCAACATACAGAAATGCCTTCTTCAAAATAAGGCCAGTTAATACCTCAGTTAAGATGACAGCAGCTCTTTGTACATGCAAATCAAATTCAGGTGCACATGAATGACTAGTGATAAAAGAAACTACATTGTTTAAAACCCACACCTAAAACCAGTTAAAAAAAAAAAAAATCTATATTTGATACTTAAAGCCCAGCAGCAGCTTTCCTAGGCACTGCCCAAGCAGCCAGTCTGTCCCACAAGAAAGCTATAAATAAACTAAGAACACAAAAGGTCTGTCACGTTTACCGTACAGTTAAATTACCATCAAAGGGAGCAAGCAACACAACAGTGGTGCTGTATTTTTGTCTCCAGTTTTTCAGTAGGAGGAAGAGCCAATTGAGAGGTTGCAAACTTAAAAACAGAAAACCCATCAATCCACACAAAATATGAAAGGTTTGAAAAGAAATAGCAATTTTACTGACTCAGTGTGGACACACTGGTTACTACTGCCATTTCAGACACTAAAAACACCAGGAAAGTATGTAGTATCTTGCCTGGTATCCAACTGCCAGTCCAGGACAGCCCACCTCCCTTACAGCCTACAGCAGCATCTTACAGCCCTATGCAGGTGTCTCAGATATTCTCAGGCACCTAAAATGACATTAGATATGCACATACATCTGTATTCCTCCAATTATTTTTTACATATGACAACAAAAATCCATTAAATGTGATTTGCCGCTAGCTCCACTGCCACCACAGGCATTTTGTGTTTTTCCTGTGCTGTCTCCCAGCTTCTCTCCTGTAGCTGCACCTTCAATCCCCACGCTATTTTCCATACCATATACTAAATTTGAAAACTGTACTAAGAACATCCTCAAAACATGACTAAAAATGTCTCACCAAATGATTTATACTCTGCAGTTGCTATCCAAACTTCACCAATTAATTCTTAGCTAGTCTGGAAAGAAAAAGTATTCAGCATTGCTTTTTCCTCAGAGTAAGATTCTTCCCTTGATGTTCCCTATGGGCATATTTCCAAAAGGCAGAGGCAGCCCTGCTGCACTGTAGATAAGCATCCTGCTTCAGAAATCCCAGTTGGCAACAGTGCAGCTTCTGCCTCCATGCAGAGCTGAATCCTTAGAGATATCTTAAACCTCTGACTAACAGCAAAATACCTGATGCCAATGAACACATCAAGAGATGTGTTTATAAACTCCATGTTAATATTACTTTTATAAATCATAAAAGATCTGTACCAGTGAAACATGTCCAAGAATATTAATATTTCTTGTCCCCTATGCTTCACTGTCACATAACATCCCCTTCTTAGAATTAATAACAGTCTTTTATAAAAACAAGAATCACAAGATCAAATACTGTAATTATGCATTTTATATACTCATGCTTTTATTTGCCCTTATTCAGGCAAGCTTCTTAGAGCATCTTAAAGATTAACATCACTGGAGGGCATTAGGAAAGCACAGTTTAGAGACAACAACCACCACCAAACAAACAAAACTCTCCCCACCACTTCAGAAACAAAAAAAAAAAAAAATTAAATGGTGGTATTAAGGTTTTTGGAAACTTTGCTTTATTTCTTCCCTACCAAGAACAAAGAACATTGCCAAAATAAGCCTGACTGGGTCTGCTCATGATACACTCATGACAGCAACTCAACATCAGCTGAATGCAGTCACAGTCCAGCTTTTCATTAAACAAAATGTGTGTTACTATGCTACGAAAATCAGGCATTGTACTCAAAGTTCATAGGTGTGCTGGTCACTAAAGTGTGATTTCTTCCAATGCTTCAGATTTCTTTTAAATAATCATAAAAACTGAAGTAAGACTCTGAGGAACAGTATCTGGCTAGAGAAGTAATTCTAATCTGGTCCCTCTAATGCAAAAAGCTCCTGAAATATATATTCATACAGCTTTCAAACAACCCTGGAATAAAAAAAAATCTAAGGCTTACTCTTGACCAAATTAAAGGATGAGAACTTAATCCCTGCCAAATTTCATAAATACAGTGCAAAACCAGCATAATTCAAGAACATCCTCTACATAAATGGTCCTTAATTGCTCAATTAACACAATTACTTTCTTTGACACAGCAGAAGTATTTTCACAACCTGTAACAAAAATTTCAGTTAAAACCAGGATTCTATTTGGAAACCAATCCCCTTTCCAATAAGGATTAATGCTGTTATTTTTCTCTCCCACCTAAGTGAGCTAATTTCCAGTGCAAAAACCTGCTGTTCATTCACAATCCAAACTTTCAAGCTTGGAAATCTCACAATGCCCTTGGGCAGCAAATCCTGGTATTTTACAAAACTAACAACACACCAAGAACTATGAAATCATATGAAGCGCACAAATACTCAGGTGAAGGCAATGCTTGCACAGGGATTAACCTGTTTTTGTAAGGCTCTTGCATCCTGAGCTGAAGCAGACACACATTATCACTGTTTTGGAAAGACTGCAAAAATGTGTCAATTAAAAAAAAATAGTTTCTCCCAATAGCACCAGTATTGACAGCAGAGGTCCTGATAACTCAAATCTGCAGGTATTTTATGTATTCTCAGAACCTCTTCGGAGTTCCTAACTATATAAGAAATATTACCCAGTAAATTTTCCAACTATCACAATTTTTACATAGATCTTCTGCACAGGCTTTTTTAATTGTGCAAACAGTGATCTTTTATGAATAAATATCAAAGCTGGTCAACAACTCTAGCATTATTGACAATGTCTATTGAAAACAAAAATGAAAAAGTCAAGATAGTTATGACATTAAATTCGTACTTCTCATCGTACAATGAAAAAACTGTCGCCTACTTTTTAATGCCTCCTTCCTTTTCCAGACACAAAAGCCACATTCCCAACATGCAACACTGTGGCACATCCTTCAGCTAACTATAAAAGGAAATAATTACTATGGTGCTGAAATCTGAGCACGTACAACTCAAATGTGTAAATGCACAGCATTTCACCCTAAGAACTGAAAATGCCATCTTTTCAATTTAAAACTTAAAAAAGGTAAAACATAAGAATTGTATGCAAGAAATTTATTAGAAAAAATGAACATAAGCCAGTTTCATACTCTCACACGTTTTTATGCTTTATGATGGCATAAAGAAATGAAAACCATGCTGAAACATCACCTTTAATTACAGCATACAGAATCTTACTAACACAAGCATTGCCCAGCCTTTATGACACCTTATTGTAATCCCTTCCTAAATTTATATATTTCCTAAACATGAAGAAATCAAAAGTCAGGCATCACATGAAGTGGCAAATATTTTAAAATATTCTTTCTACTGGAACTAAGTCAATCAGGATTCTGTTTAAAGAAGAAATTTTCAGAACAGCTGAAATAAGTCTCTAAAAATATTAATTTCTGATATCCAGAGTCAGAGAGAAATAACAAATCTAAGTTTCCATAAGTAGTCTACACCCACACTTCTTCTCCAGTGTCTGAAATTCCAGTGTGACTAATGACCTTATGCTGCATTTCTGCTTTTCCCTATTCATCTGGGAATATTTATTCTACTTCTCTTAACCACATTTCTGTTATTCAGGTGAGAATATTTTTTTTTAAATTACCTTATTTTTTGAAGAACAAAAATATGTAACTCTAAAATATCAGAAGACACAAAAAGTGAACCACAGCTAGACAGACAGACATTCTTCTTTTGAAACCTGAAACTAATATAACTAAAAAAAATTGCATAAAAGGAGGTCTCTATTGTAATCATCAAAACTGCACACAAATTGGAAACACACAAGTCCTTCTTTACTACCTTATGCACTCAAGGCAATGGCCATTTCCAAATATTGTAGTGATTGATTTTTTGTTGAGTTTTAATAAAACAAAAGAGGCTGGGGATTACATATAAAAGACGGGAAAGATCTAAATCTATATTTAAAATTCAGGGCTGGTTGTCAGATGACAGCAACTATCAGAAATGCCTATGTTCCACCCTGGTTAAAAAAATCAGTTAAAATAATGTGTGAAGTAGCTGACAACAGGATTAATACTTTATCAGAGAAATCTGTCCACCTTTGGGACAAAATTTAAATATGGTCAATGAACAGTAACATATTGCTAAGAACATCTGAATTCTAAGACAAAATTCAATTCCTAAACAAAATACAAGGTGCTCAGTCCTACAAATCACTATTTCAGGTTTTAAATACATCAGATAAAAGAAAGCAAACAGAAAGTTACCAATATTAATGGGTTTCCTAAAATTATACCAACCAACACAAATCAATTGTCAAAACCTGTACAAAATACACAAAAGTACAGGAACGTCTGCAATGTCATCTGACACATTCTCATATGGCCAACACGTTTCTCTGTATCATAAAACCAAGGGTATGTTAGTCACAGATACAAGTTATATGACAAAAAAAATTAGGTAACTTTTGGAGTGTTTCCACTTAAAAAGAGTGAATGGTGTGATGTAGAACTTTAAACTAATATGGCACCATTTCATAAGCTGTGGTCACATAGAATTTAAAGCAGATATTAATTTCTTAATAACCAAATTATTTTAAATAAACATTGTGACAGAACAAAGAATAGGTAGTTATCCAGTAGACAAAAAGATGGCTTTTCTTACATGTTCTGATCTCAGAAAAAGATATTCTCTTTTTCTGCCCATTTCCTTACTATTTGATGGGGGGAGGAATGGCAGGTAATTAATCAGGTAACAATTCAAATACTTTTCCAGCAAAAGACATATTACTGCATTATTCCACCACTAATCCTTTATCAAAAGTTATAGAGAGGAAATCAATTTTCCAACCAATTTTTAAGCATACATGCAAAGCGCCATTACCTTTAAGACATTTTGCTACTCTTCCAGAGATATCCTGTGGCAGGATCTGAGGCAATGGGCAGAAACTGAAAACCAAAATCAATTAAGCTGGAAAAGACCTCTAAGAAATCATTGAGTCTAACCTGCAGTTGAACACCACTATGTCACCTAGACCATGGCACTAAGTGGTCTTTCCTTAACGACCTCCAGGGCCAGTGACTCCAGCATCTCCCTGGGCAGCCCATTGCAATGTCTAACCACTCTTTCTGACAAGAAAGTCTTCTTAATATCCAACCCAAACGTCCTCCCACACAGCTTGAGGCTACACTTTCTTGCCCTATCACTTGTTACCTGGGAGAAGAGGCTGATCCCCACCTGGCTACAAACTCCTTTCAAGTAGCTGTAAAAAGTGATAGGTCACCCCCGAGCCTCCTTCTCTTCCAGGCTAAACACTCCCCGCACTCCCTCAGCCTCTCCTCACAGGACTTGTGCTCCAGACCCTTCACCAGCTTCGCTGCCCTTCTCTGCATTCAAAGGAGTCTCTCTCTGAACATTTGTTACTGAGAGGGTGACCCAGCACGGGCACAAGTAGCCCAGAGAGGCTGCCGAGTCTCCTTCCTTGGAGACACACCAAAGCCCGCTGGGCACGGTCCGGGAGATCCACTCTTGTTGTCTGGACTGAACCCTATGACCTGGGGAGGTCCCTCCCATCCTCAGTCAGTCTGTTATTCTTTACCTTATAAGCTAGATGCCAAAAACTTTCCTGACGAGTCGAACCCTTATCTACCTTCCAAGCCAACAAGAGAGAAACACCGTACAAGAGGATCCTCTACCCCCAGGGCAGGGGTGACAGGGACGCCAGGCCGTGCCCGCGGCACCTGCAGAACGCTTCACCCACGGGGCGCTGCCCCCCGACACCCGCACACCGAGCCCGGTCCGCCCCGCACACGGCACCACCGGCCCCGCGATGCCCAGGGCAGAGCGGAGCGGGCGCGCCGCCGCTCCCGACCCGCGGTCCTGCACTGAGGGCACCGGGGCGTGAGGGGACCGGGCCCGCGAGCCACGGAGACCATGAACCGCCCGAGCCCAGCGCTCCCCCGGGGCCCTACGGGAAGCGGCTCCGCCGCGCCCTTTGTTTGGCAGCGGGAGCGCCTCCCCCACAGCCCGTGCCCTTCCCCTGCCCTTCCGCGGCCGGCCCGTATCCCCCTCCTTCCTCCCGCCGCTACTCACCCTACGGCCGGGCGCACTCGGCCCCTGCGGCGGCTGCCCGGGCCCAGCAGGAGCCTGACACGGAGGGAGGCGGCGGCCCCGAGCGCTTCTCAGCTGGGCCCGGCGGCGCCCGCCATCTTCCGCCACCGCACTCCGCCCGCCCGGGCCGTGACGCGCGGGGGCGGCTCCGCCCGCTCCGGCCGCGCCCATCGCCGCGGGCGGCGGCAACGGCGGGCACAGGCACGGCCCTGCCCGGGAGCGCCGCGGCACCGCCGGCCCGGCGCGGAGCGGAGCGGCCTTGGCTGAGCCGGAGCGCAGCGCTGGGTAGCCCAGAGAGTGGCAACGCCCTGCAGAGCCACCAGCAGTTACCCGCCGGGTGCTTTCTGTTAGAAAAAAGGGGGGGGAAAGGGTAGTGAACAATTGGTGCCTGATGTACGGACGGACCGAAGCTGGAAAGCGGCACCGCGGAAAGGGACCTCACCTTGAGCCCTGGGGGCAGTTTTGGGCACCACAATATAAGAAAGACATTGAGCTCTTAGAGAGCGTCCAAAGGAGGGCAATGAAGGTTGAGAAGGGCTTTGAGCCGAGGAAATGCGGAGAGAGGCTGAGGTCACTGGTCGTGCTCAGTGTGGAGAAGAGTGAGGAGAGGCCTCACTGCAGTTACAACTTCCTCATGAGGGAAAGAGGAGGGGCAGGCACTGATCTCTTTCTTCTCTGTGGTGACAGTGACAGGACCTGAGAAGCTGAGTCGGGAGGTTGAGGCTGAATATTAGAAAAAGGTTCTTCACCCGGAGGGTGGTTGGCACTGGAACCGGCTCTCTAGGGAAGTTGCCATAGTTCCCACAGTACTGCTTATTTCTAATGTTACTGAGTTTCAAGGGTCAAAGCATTGATATAATTCTTCACAACCCTGAGCTCTTCAATCTCAGTAAAGAGCCATGACTGTTTCCTTCTTAAAGAAACATCTGACAGGCCTTCCTCTATACCCCAAATACTTATAAATCAGAAACCATGCAGCAAAGGCTTTCCTCATTTTTTTAAGCAAGAATTCTCTAATGACCTTAAAGTATTCACACCCTGATAAAATATACAGATTCCTTACCTGCTCTAAAGTTGTTAACACAAAGCAAAGGCACAAGCAGTGAAATTCAAAAGCTAAATCCACTTCATCTTGCACCAAAATATTGGTTCATCTGAAAAACGGAAAAATTATGACCATAAAATACATTCTCCTTCTTTACACTTATTTGCAGAAATGAAATGTGAACAAATGGAGGATGAGTCCCTGCAGTTAGTGTGGGGCTGGAAAGGGCTCTCTGTGCCACCTGAACATATGCACAAGGGCCACTACTCAAGGAAGAGTGGTTCTAATGCTTCAGGCACCCATATAATCTTGTGTACCTAAGAGAAACCACAGTCTGACAAGACTGCCTGTGTTAGCCTCTTAAGGTTTATAGATTTTGAAACCCTTTCAAGATATTACTCTTTTTTCACACTTTATACAAAAATGTATTAGTATCTCACTTCATTATCTCCCATCACCCATATCCTTCTTCCCATACCACAGTGTTCCCACCCATCAGGTGTTTGCTGTATTCTCACCATGTAGTTACAAATTTCAGACAGAAACAGTAGCTACTTCCCTCGTGCATAAAAAGGAACTGTACAAACACTGTGAGTGTGGAGGCAGAAAAGGCAGTTTTCTGTATGGTCCTTCACTATCACCCACTTTTGCTACAGATGGATCCAGCTCCTGACATGCTTGTGCTCCTCTAAATTTTATCCTACGCTTTCCCACCAGTGACTAATTCACACAGGCAGTGAAACATGGTGCAATTGTTATTTATTCAGTTTGGAAAGATCATGTGCAACCCCCATGGAGAAATAAGTCCTTTAGTGCTATATATGACCACCTTAGGAAGAGCTGTAAGATGCTGCCAAACTCTGGACAGATCTCCAACTCTCACCTAGTAATCAGGCTGAAGACATCTCCCCCTAGAACTACTTCTGTATGCTGTACTGAAACATCCTGCATGTTATTAGGAAGTTACTGAGATGGAACTAAGTTAATTACGGGCACAGGAAAATATCTGCTGGTTCCAGGATGTTCTCAATTATGACTCCTTCTGTGCAGCAACAATTTACAACACTTAGTAGCAGAAAGCTGTGTTTTAGTTTAATCTCTTCAAATTACTTTTTCATTAAATGCAGCAATGTTTAGTTCACGAGGATACTTCATACTCCTGACTGACTCCGTTGTGAATGTGTATTTGAGGAGGCAGTTTCCATTGCAGTCTAACTTCTGCAACACCAGACCTTCTAAAATATCATCTGTAGTCCTTTGTGTTGGAATGGCAAATATTTTCATCTCATGTGATACCACTTGCTAAAAGAGAATTCTAAGCACAGAGAGAAAATGCTTCAGTGTGCGACAGGAAGTGATGGAAACAGCCCCTCTTTAGCAGTGACACCTAATATCTTTTATTTTCTCCAACAATTTAAGCTCACATGGTAAAAACCTGCAGGTCCAGGAGGCTCAGCCAGCTTTGACATACTGTCACCAGCCAACAAAAACTGCCTTATCAGAGTCCTGGTAGCTGAGTTTCAAAAAGAAAAAAAATGTGCATGTATGGTACCCATTTAGCCCTGCTTCTTTGGAATCAGCAATTAAAGCAACAGCTTGTCCAAAGCTGAATTTGATGTCTCAGTTATGAGGTTTTCATTTCTCAAGCTAAAACCACCCCAGTTGTCATATCCAGAAGCAGTGCTCATCAGGTAGCAATATACTCTGAGATGGAGGGTTTAAATTGCTTAAGCACCTTTCCCCAGTAACAAGAGGCGAGACTCAAAATTCTGTTTACTAGCTCTACTGAAAAATAATTATAGACATATACCTGTATATAAGCTCTAGAAAACAAACTAAATAAATGCAATTTTGAACTAGAACATTCCATATAACAATGTGAATGCATGCACTGTATATTTAGCAATCTAAGAGGAGAAACTGCATTAAAATAATTTTGTTCTTCACCACTCATTAAAGACAGACACCAAAGAATTTAGAAAAACAAGTTCACTTTTTTTAAACTACAGTTTAATCAGATTTAAAGACACAAATTAGAAAAGAACATTTATAGGCAAGTTAAAAACACCTTTAAAACATAACAGCATGCTGCTTCTGCAGCACTGCTGAGACAAATTAGAAATAAGTAATTATTAAAATATCACAATCACAGTGTAACTAACAGCGGTATTTTAATTTTACCATACACCAACACTTAGTTTATGGATCTGTTGAAAAATAACACTTTTTAAAAAATATATATTTTGGAATAATAAAAATGAAATTCACTGACAATGTATTATAATCTGAACCAGGAAAGGCAAATTTAGGAATACTGTAGCTATCCACTTTTAGGGGTGTTCTCGCACCTTCACATACGGGTGGTTGGAGGCATAACTACTTCTGCATTGAGGTAAAACTATTCCTTTGAATGTGTAACCAAGGCAGGAAATAATAAAGTTCCATATTTTAAATTCATAAATTGAATAACTTATTACAACATCTTTGAATAATGCTATATTACCCATCTTACACTATTTTTCATCCAATACATTTTGAATGTTCTCTTCTAACTGACCTAGAACACATCTGAGGTCTGGGATTTAAGAGTAACTACCTAATTACTATTGTAGCATTTTGACACCTTTGTCACAGTAAGACACGTCAGCAGATTCTCCACAGAAATAGTCAACACCACTGGACAAAAGAAGGTACAAAGAAAAGATGTAAAGAGAACTGAAAAACACAGAGAAAGGCAAAAGATGCATAGGCAAATACTCCTTAACTTATTGTACTAATTGTTGCACCTTTAATAAGCAGTGTTGCACTTTCTGATTACCAATCTCTAGGCACCCCACTTTCTCTATTTTTTTTTATTTTGGATCACACTGTCCCAGTTTTCAAGTCTAATCTGGCTAGAGCATGGACCCCAGCTATCAATTCATACGACATATTATAGTGAAACCCAAATGAAAATCCAGCCTGGGGTACCTCCCCCTTAGAGAACAAAAGGAAGGAAGAAGATTGTGCAGAGGTCTCTTTTGCCAAGAGGTTTGTTTGGAATAAGGTGCTAGACTGAGTCACTAGCAAGACAAAAACCTTCCTCCAGAAGTAGCCCTACCTCAGATCTCAGTCTGAAGTAACACAGTTTTTCAATTCAAAATTTATGCAATGTTTATATGGATATGCACATAGGTTCAGAAAATCTAAAACCATCTACAACCAAGACCAGGTCTAAGTCACTGGACACACAGCTAAGACACAAATGATGATAAAGTGGCAACATTTGCTTTTGCACATTTGTATACCTAAACTGAGCAAAACTGTGGTTCAAATATTTAATGTGATGAAAATGGATACATTTGATGGTTAGATTTTGTAAAAAAACCAACAAAAAGCCCATCCTGAAATAAGTTTTTAAGAAATCTTATTTTCATTTAGCTTTGACCATAATAAACAAGTGTTGCAGTATTTGTAATTGTAACTTTGAAGGGTGACTTTGTGGATGCCTGGATTTCATGGTGTTTGCAAAATGTCTAGATTAAGACAGCAAACATGTCAAAAATCCAGCCAGATGTAGTACAGAGCAGCTGCAGCCTGGGTCACAAGCAAGTAGAACCTTTGCCAAGCTCTGCACACAGGGTTAGTTCCCCGTGGGAGCTGTGACAAACCCTTCCAGCACAGATGGGACATGTTCTGACCAGAGACTTCTCCACTGCCATCCTTTTCTACCAAGACTCTGAGGATGAAGATGGACAGCACAAACTAGCTGAGACGCAGACAGATCTGGTAATCTTATGAGAGTAGGCTCAGTTCACTAAAGTGCCTGCTTACTTATTCAGAGTAGCATTTAAATACTTATTGAAGTGCTTATTGTCAATTGATTTTTAAACAGGAAAATTTAAAAATACACCAAGTGCAGTTCAGAGTATTACTGGACCTAAATAAATACATAAAGGTCAATCATGTAGTGAAATGCTATCATGAATCAGCACAGAACTAATGTGTATTTTTTTATACATAGTCTGCATCATATTAAAATCCCTAAATTTATTTCCATCTGTTTTTCTAACACTGATCACTTTTCTACATAGATGGTAGTATTTCAAACTTTTCAATGAAAATTAAATTCTCAAGCCTGATTTCAGAATTCAATGAGAATTACAAAGTGAAAGAATTAAAGATAAGGGAAATGAAAGCCTAAATTACAGTAACTTGTGCTTTTAAATTTCTTTATCTTTCAAGGCCAACTTATAAAGTTGAACATGTGAAAGTTTACATATAAGCAAGTTACACATTTTGATGCAAACATGAAGACACATTTGATCATGTATTTAAACAAATTGTCAACAACTTGTTTGCAAAGCTTCTGAGAGAAAAAAAATCTAGATTTTGTTAAAATTACTTTTGATATGAATTAGGAGGTGATGATCTCAACCATCTCCTCTGCATCAAAAGACATTTTACCACTATCCAAATCAATGCCATCAAAAGAGGCAAAACTACCTAGTGTGCATCCTGTCATAGAAGCCTAGCATTTATATTAATATTACTTATTCCCCTGGGGGGAAAGAGAACAAGCTCTTAAAGTGTAAAATTTCTCTAATAAATA